>NW_026991725.1:35473896-36733063 GCF_029215605.1 Mirounga angustirostris
CCTCCTGGGGGTCATAGTGTACTGACTCCAGCTCCAAGCAGAGAGCTAACCTCACAACCATGCTCCAGACGAGAAGGGCAGTTCTTGGCTCAGAGAGAGGGGTACTAATAGCTGGAGGTCACCCCAAATCCCAGGTTTTACCTCCAGCTCAAATTCCAGGGAGAAAAACTAAATAAATGTTATAAAAATATAATCCGTTATGTATATTTCTTTCAAACCACTCATCCTGGGGCATTCCAAGGACAAATGGCTGATTTTCAATTCTTTTACCTTCAGCTCACTACAACGGCCGACTCTTCGTCAGTGACGTTAGAATGTTTTAAAGTGAAAAACATAAGCTAGAAGTCACTTAAATCCTCTCTTTTTCTAGAGGAGGGAACTACTGTCCCACCGAAGTAGAATAATTTGCTCAAAATCCGTGCAGGGTGAAACTAGAACTCATATGACCAAAGAGGGGGCCCTTTTCACTACACGATTATGTTTTACTGTAATTGTTCCTGGAAGCTCACCCCCAACAAAAACAGAACCAAAGTAACAAACTCTTGGACCCTTCGGTAATTCGAGGTGAAGATGCTGACCCGGTTATTTCTCCCTCATTTTAGAACGACCTGGCAGAGAGAGGGTTTTGAATACATGCCAGTAGCCTGCTAAATATCCCCACTTTTCAGGTACAGTTTTAGGACAAGCAACTGTGGGGGCCAGCTCCTGGATGGGACGGCTGTCTCTGTTTATATCACATCTTCTTTTCATGGGCTACTAAAAATCTTTAGGGTATTAGCCTTCAGAAAACTTGGGCCAGCCCACACAGCACCTCGGGGGGAATTTCTTTGTGATTTGGCTGGGGGATCCACCCACAGTAACCTTCCCAGTGGAACCTGCCACCCGGGCTCTGTGAGAGCTCATTGCTCCCACCATCACCTAAGGCCACATTTAAAATCCTGCAGTTTTTCATTTTCATGCAAACAGACACCAGAATGGAAAGGTGGTGCATATATTATCCACATCTGTCTGCTACAAATCCTGCTCAGTTTCATGCTTTTAGGACAAATTCCAGGCAAAGGGCCACTGGGAGAGGCTCCATTTCTCAGTACCCCATGCCCAACTCTGTCAGTGAGGCGGCAGAATAATTTCTTTCATAAGGTCTGTCCCAGCCAAAAACAACATACCCATGCCCCGTGGCATGGGATCTCCGAAGGGAAGGGACTGTGTTCTGAATTACGCTCCAAGGGGAGCTGACCTGAGATCAGATGCCTTAAGACCTGGAAAGCAGCGAGACAGGAATATATCAAAGATGGACTTTATCATTTGGTATGGTTGGAAAATCAATTTTCTATATATGGAACCGTGGCATGGATAAAATCCTCCTCTCTCATACTCTGCTCTCCTTTTCCCCCAGTAGACATAAGAAGGACTGCATTCGTAGCTGGGTATCAACACTAAAGAAACAAGCATCTCGAAGTTGGAGCCAATCATTTAAAACGATGGAAAAACAAGCCTTCTTTAAAAAAGACATGGAAAGATGTCATTTATATGCACAGATTAAATTAGCAAAAAATATAGGCCCATTCAAGGTCCCTGCTGTGCTTCTTTATGTATCTAATGGAAAAACTGCTCCTGATCCAGGATTTTATTATTATTGTTATTATGTGAAATGCCACCTTAGAAAAAAAATTTCCATTCGATACCCACCTTACTAGGAGAGGCTCAGTACAAAAATAAATAGTTGAAAATGTGCTGTGACTAAAATACCGTTCACCAAATTAATGCTAAATTTCCATCTGGACTTCAACATGCTACCACCCAGAAATATTTTCTGGATCCCATTTCTATCTAGTACTTTTTTTGTGTGTCCTTTTTTTCTTTTCTTTCCTTTCTTTGGTTTGTTTTGTTTTGTTTTGAGATTCTTTCCATTGGATCTTCTATGGTAATAGGGTGGGGCAGTTGGTATAAGGCAAATTATTTTATCACAACCTTGGGCTTACCTCCCATCTCTTGGAGGTAGATAATATCATGTGATTCCATTGGGAGGGTGCACCTCTAATAGCGGTCTTCCCCCTACCCCTTCGCTGCTGGGCATCTTAGCCAGTTTATTCTTGGCTACCACATAAGGAGGCAGAGTCTCTGACACCAGGGCACACTATCTCTGCATCTCTTCATCATGCTTACTATAATCTTGGCTTTACAATTTTTCATGAGTAAAGGAATAAACGAACGTGTTGATCAAGCAGAGTCTCAAACAGAACAGCTGGACTAACCACGTAGTGAAATAGTAGAATAGTTCTCGTAATTTAAAATATTGTTATTATTGACAGTTCCAAAAAGCCTTGGTACATTGGACAATTCACACCCACAAACTGAACCTCTCTGAAATGAATTAAATTCTTACTATGTTGGGGGGGGCAAGGAGGGGGGGGCCGAGAAAAACAGATTAGAAATCCTAAAGTCTAGGCCCTCTTCCAAGTTTCATTACTAACTCACTCTATGACCTTGTACAAGTCATACAACTATCTGGGTCTCTAGCTCTTTATTTTTAAAAAATGGGACTAATAACAGCTGAGCTGCCAACTTCCTGGTAGTATCTAAGCAGATTCTTGAATAGTTGCAAATGGCCTTTGAAAGCACTAAAAATGTGCTGTAACAGTACCTTTTCTTTTTTTTTTTTTTTTGCCAGGAAGATCAGCACAAATTATTTTATAGCTTAAAAAGATGGTTATTTGAAAATTCAAACTAAAATTTATTGGGCATCTCTTCTATGCTTGGCACTTTATATTGTCTTCAACCCTCACAAAATCCTGGGGAGTTGTATGTCTTTATTCTAACGTGACAAAAGAATAACTAAATCTCAAAGAGCTGAAATGACATGCTTAAGATTGCACACTATCCATGGTGGAAGTGGTCTTAGCTCCCCGAACTCGCTGATCCCAAGCAATGGGTGCCAGTCATCCACTACACAGTATAGAGGCCTATTGCTGGAACCGTTCATTTTAGGTCAGTTTAATAGTTTTGTGCAAAGCTCATCAGATGAACGGGACTTTTTTTTATTAGGCCGGAGGTAATGCTTATATCTAGAACCAGTGGACTCAGGATCTGTCCACTGTGGTCCTTCAGTGACATTCCACAAAGTCTCTATACAGAAAAATAAGTGTTCGTGGGCTGTGTGTGTTGTTGTTAGTAAATAAAGAAATTAAGGTGTTAAGAGCATAATTATCTTCTCTACTTATATTTTTTAATTTATTAGCAGTAGCTACTTCCACTTTCTTTCTCCTACTAAATACCAGGTCCTATACTAGATCCTGAGGGGCAAAAACAAACATGGTCCCAACCTCAAGATTTCAAAGTCCACAATTGTGGGACAGAGTTAGGAGGTCTACTCGTTATTGAGAAGGCAGATTGTAGTTTTAGCCTAGGCTCAGGGTGAGGAATTTGGGAAGAAGTAGATACTTGTGACAGATATTTAGAAGGTAAAAACCAGTAAGTCTTGATTATGGACTCAGTACAGTGGGGTAGGGACATGGAAGGGAGAGAGGTCTCAAGGATGACTTGCAAGTGAGAAAGAAAACTCTGGAGTATGGTGGCATTTCCCTTACCATTGAATAGTAATGAGGATTAGGGCAATGGAGAGGTTTATGCAAATTTGATTACATACATGGGAATTCCATGTAGGCATTCAATAAATGCTAGATTACGTCTTCCATGGATCATTCATAATTGACAAACCAACAAAGCTTCCTATTTATCTCAGAATGAAAGTCACATGTGCATGTGCTGAGTATAACTTGTTTCTTTAAAAAAAAAAAGATTTTATTTACTTGAGAGAGAGCACAACTTGGGTGGAAGGGCAGAGGGAGAGGAAGAGGAAGAAGCAGGCTCCCTGCTGAGCTGGGAGCAGAACGAGGGGTTGGATCATAAGACCCTGAGATCATGACCTGAGCCAAAGTTAGACGCTTAACCGACTGAGCCACCCAGGTGCCTCTAACTAATATTCAGGAAGACATATTGGTAGGAAGGACTCCAAAGATACACTACCTCTGTTATAGGCTCTGGAATCTTCTTTTCACCTTGGTACAGCAATCTACCCTCCACATTTTCCCTCCTAAGGCTATAATAGCCGTAGCAGAAATAGCCTGGTTGAGTTTTCTTCTCTTGCCCTTACCTCTGGTTAAGGTTCAGTCAACAGTGCTAATGAGCAGTGAAATGGCCAAGAGATAACATAAGAAAGAAGGGAAAGAAAGGGGGCAGAAGTCAAATACTGTATGTTTTAGCGCCCATCTAGAATTTACATTTTGTAAAAAAAAAAAAAAAAAAAAAGGAAGAAGAAGAAGGTGGCTTTCATGGTGCAGAGTATTAACAGATTCTTGTTAAACACATCAACCCCTCTCCGTATCAGTTTTTACTAATATCACCTTGTTCATGATTGTCATCAGACAAGGATCATTGTAACTTGGGGAGCTGTAGGAGATTTGTGGAGCAGAATGTCATTTTAAGGGAGTAAGACTTCATCAGAAAATATACTGTAAAGCTCTTTACTTCCAGATCCAAGTCAGGATAATGCAGGAGACATTCCTAGTTCCCATGATAAACGATGAAGGGATACAAGTGGGTTCAACAGGTAGACTAACCAAGTGGCACTGAAAGGGATGCATTAAATCAGTGAGCTCTGAAAATTAAACCACACTGCAATTTGTTAGTCTATAAAAGACTTCCCACTAAATGAAAAGTAATAGGAAACATCAAACTGAAATAAATGCTATTAATTTGAACTCCAATGATTAAAACGTTTGTCGTTCGTTCGGCTATACATGTTTGGAATAAATGACTGATATTAAAGGCAGATTTGAAATAAAGAGCCAAACTTGAGTTAAGGTTTACAGCAATATTCTATAAATCAAATTTTTCTCCTTTCCCTCTCTTATTTTAATGCATCTTTGGTACTTGCTTCAGTTTCTAGCTTTATCACGTCATCAGTTCCCTTCAGTGAGAAAGCGAAAGTTAACATTGCAAAATTAAGAAATTATTTCTCATTTGGACAAATTCTTGCTGTTGGACGCACATTAGCGAGGCTTGGCTGTTTAGGGTAGGGCAGCCTATTTTTACATTTCCAGGATGGTTTCAGAATAATTTAGGTGAATTATTGGGTTTAGAAAGACATAGGATTTTTCGTTACAGAATTTAAGTTAAATAAGAAAGCCCCTTTTCTGGTACCAACTGAACATGCTGCTCTAAGGGACACGTGTTGAAATAGGGCTCAGAAAGGTACCGGTAAGGGACTCTTTCTAACCCAGCATCATGGGTCCAGCAGAGCCACAGGGTGGGGATGTAAGTCTGCAGATAAACCTCCGCAGGCCTGAACACCCACAAAGAAACATTCAGTGGTCGGGTACCCTGGATCCTGAAACCACAAACCAAGGGAGTCCGTCCAAAGCTCCTTTACCAAGTTTAAATTGTGTGGATGTGTGTGCTACCTTTTCATCCATTTCCTCAGGTTACAAGTAGGCGCAGAACTGACATTTATGTTCCTGTAAAGTCGTCTTATTATCACTGGGTTGGTATCAGCCGACTGACGGAAAGCAAAATGCACCTTCAGGACCACCTAAAGGCTCCTTTTAAAATGTCCTGTCATCTTTGGCATTTGCTTTTGGTCCCGATGAAATAAGTGACAACTGAATCATTCAGCTAGCTGCCTTCCATATCAATGCGACTATTTCTCAGGAAATCAAAGTAAAAGATATAAAACAATTAAAAGGCCGAGGTATCATTTTTCTTTAATAAGGACGACTAAGCCCTAGCACTGCCATATCCCCCAGAGTCAACCATGCCATGGTTTCTATTATTTACCCAGATTTGCAGTTTTCAAAATGTATTAGAACATATCCAACGTCTCTTTCGACAAGTAAACTGCTGCTGCATGGGGGGGAAAAAGAGTTTTACAAGGTTTCAGAGGCTTTTACATTAAATTGCAATACAGAACGTGACAATTTTATACAATTTTCACTTATTCCTGGTTCTGAATGAGGGTGTTGACTCTCTCTTAAAATTCCAATGCCAGAACTATACCATGAGGAGCATTTTAATCCACATTGCCAGCCCAACACTGAATATTTTATACTCAGGCTTCTGTCAAAGGAAATTTTCCAGAACCTTCCACGTCACACCTACTCTGGACCAAGGGGATAAGAACAAGTTTCAGTGGTAAATTGGTCCATATCCATGATTTGAAGGCAGATTATATGCTCGATAGATGAAAGACTGAATTCTTTACACACACACACACACACACACAGGTAAATGCACATACAATGTGTCCTGTTAACAAGCCTAGCATTACCTTGGTATGGTATAGGGACATTACTTATTTTTAAAGTTGTAAACAACACAAAGTAGTTTATTTTTCCTTCCTGAATAACCTTTTAAATAACTGTCTTTCTTTCTCCTGTCCAAATACTCATGGCCCTATCAGTTCTCCACATGAGTCTGATTTTAATCCTTTCTCTCAGAGCTTGTTCATGAGCCCTGCACACTCATGAAGACAGAATGAGTAATGCATATGTACTTTCTTCTTGGTACTGGGGGAAAATAATTAAAATGCATAATGGGTATGCAATTATTTAAAGTGTTGATTGTGTCAACATATCAACATTTTGAAATAACTTAGTAATTTCAATTGCTTGTGAGTATATTAAAGTTTAAAAATATTCAAATATCATAATGACTGGTTCATCATATAAACCACCTATGAATGGTTAATTTTGTACCTGTCCTTTTGGTATCATTTAGGGAAGATTCTACCTCAAGTATGATGTGTCCTAGAGCCTCTTTATAACAGAAATGCACTGATTTGTGATAACTCAAGAATGACGTATATGATTCTTGGACATAAAAGAAGTCATTAAATCATTTTAAGACCTAGCTCATAAGGAAATCAGCGAATTTTAGAGTAAATTTCAAGAGGTGAGAAAGCCCACACTGTAAGCTTCCAGTAATATACATCTTATGTTAAACACAAACAACATTTTAAAAACATATTTTATGGTTATTATTTGTACAATATTGGCTTTTAGGAATTTTTTCAGCATTTAGTATCTTTGCAACTTAGTTTAAATATCATATGTAGAATCGTTGAAGGAAGAAAAGGTTTCTTTAATTATGCAAGTTAAACACACAGTTTCATATGAGTCATGCTCTTATATGTACTTTCACTGATTCTGTGAAATCTGAAAACAAAATGAAAATACAGTTGACCCTTTAACTAAGCAGGGGTTAGGGATGTTGACACCCTCTCCATCCCGGAAAGTTGAAAATCCATGTATAGTTTTTGACTCCCCCAAAACTTAACTACTAATTTGTCTACTGTTGACCAGAAGCCTTACTGATAAATAAATAATCCATTAACACTTATTTTGTATGTTACATGTATGATATACGGTATTCTTACATAAAGGAAGCTAAAGAAAAGAAAATGTTATTAAGAAAATTGTAAGGAAGGGGTGCCTGAGTGACACAGTTGGTTAAGTGTCCAACTCTTGATTTTGGCTCAGGTCATGATCTCAGGGTTGTGAGATTGAGTCCCACGTCGGGCTCTACACTAGGTATGGAGGCTGCTTGAGATTCTCTCTCTCCCTCTGCCCTTCCCCTCTCTCTCCTTCTCTTAAAAAAAAAAAAAAAAAGATAAAAGAACATCATAAGAGAAAATAAATGTATAGTACTCTCCTGTATTTATTCAAAAAAAACTTGCTTATAAGTGGACCTGCACAGTTCAAACCTGTGTTGTCCAAGTGTTCAACTGTGATTGATTTATGGGTAGGTTCTATCTTTACTTTTTTAAAAATTTTTATCTAAATTTAATTAACATTATTAACATTAACACTAATTAATTAACATATTATTAGTTTCAGAGGTAGAGGTCAGTGATTCATCAATCTTGTATTGATCCCAGTGGATTCTGTCTATCTTTAAAAGTAGGAGAGGGCGCCTGGGTGGCTCAGGCATTAAGCGTCTGCCTTCGGCTCAGGTCATGATCCCAGGGTCCTGGGATCGAGTCCCGCATCGGGCTCCCTGCTCCTTGGGAGCCTGCTTCTCCTTCTGCCTCTCTCTCTCTCTCTCTCTGTCTCTCATGAATAAATAAATAAAATCTTAAAAAAAAAAAAATTAAAAAAAATAAAATAAAATAAAAGTAGGAGAAAGGGGAAGCTTATTAACCTTTTGATATCTGATTTGAGTATCCTCTAGTTATTTTCCTACAACAAAGCATTAAAATTCCTATTCAATCAGGGATGTTCTCACTTTAAAGCTTTATTCTATGTTGATTTACTCTTAGCAACGGCATCCTATATCCATGCAATACGCAGGGAACTTCTGAAAGAGATTGAGGGTAGGAGATGTTTTTAATTGGAAGGGAAAAGATGGTTTCAATTTAATGAATCAGCTTCATTTTTGCACTACTTCCCCTTCTCAAAATTGACATTCACAATTGAGTTTGGTTTTAGCCACACACTTGTCTTCTGCTCTTTCTTTCACACCTGCCATGAAGTAGATAAAGGTGTGAGAAATGTGAGCCCATTCCAGTCATGCAGTTTTAAAAAATGGTCACGGTAATAGGTGTCAAACAGAGTTGTGGTTGTAAGAAAGGAAAATATGACTGCTTTAATTTTAATGTTTGAGTATTGGTGATGTATTTGGCTGTTGTCATATACTCCTCTTGTCCTTATTTCCTTTGAGTATTTGACTCTGTGAGGATGACAATACATTTCCATACTATTTTAAGTTTTAAGAGCCATTAGTGTATTTATACATAATGCTTGGGATGGGGAAGTTATTAGTGTCTACTTAGTTTAGTTTGAGCATTTAAATGTCAAAATTGTCACTAATACAATGCTAAAACTACCAAAATCTATGCTAGCATATACATATGTATGTATATTTACTTATTTGTTTATTTATTTATTATGTACTTGGGAGTAATCTTTAAAATGATCTGCAGAATAAATTTAGTAAAATGTTCACAATCTCATTTTTGTTTTATTTTACTTTTTGTTTTATTTCACTTCATTTCACTTTATTCTATCTTATTTTATTTTATTTTATTTTATTTTAGGGGATGTAGTATATAGGAAAAAATAACCCAGTGTGACTATTATTTACCCACAATAAACTAAAAAGCTTTAGAGGAAAGTGACATATTCCCAGTCTCAAATCTAATTCTGATTGCAAGATTATGCATTTTTGCAAAAGAAGTATAGAAAAAAAAAAAAAAAAAAAAAGGTTTTGCAACATGTAGAAATCTTCCTTCCCTAGTAGACTATAACTGCTGGTGAGGTTCAGGAACTCTGTGGCCACTGTTTATCCAGGAAAAGGCCACAGTAAAATTGCTCTATGACATGAAACTGTTTCACATTTCTGTTAACTGTTTGAATCTGTCTGTCAAACTGAATCCTCACATGCAGAATTTTAATCTCCACATTTTGCTCTATCTTTCAAACCCCTGTGCACTGTTAGGAAGAAAAGGAACCCCAAGGTCACAGCAGGAAACTTCAAAGTGGGGCATGGTGATAAGCAGCACAATCCACTGAGTATAGGAGGAAAACAGAACTTGTCTTCATGCCTACATTTTTATTTGCAAATGAAGGAATTAATGTTTGTTAGTTCTTAATGTACAGCTGTGTAGGGGTGTCACTTATGGTCATAATACATAGAGTGGTATGGGTATGTAGCAGATGGTCACGTGTCATGTGCAGTCTGAAAGGTGTCCTAAGACAAGGGTGTGGGTTCCACAGTGCAAAAGTGTCATCGTCCTCTTTATTTCATATAATTGCAAGGCATTGTGAAAATATGCAGTTTAAATATATTTAAATAGATGGATCGACAGGTTGCAATGACTCTTTTAACTACCCCAACACTCATAAAATGGACACACGGCCTAGATGGTTTCTACAAAGAAGCCACAGATAGACTATCTTGATATGACTCCCTCCTCTACTTTTGCCACTTATTAACTGTGTGACTGGAGCACTGGACAGTTTACATCTCTGGGCCTCTGTTTTCTTTTTCAAAATCAGATAAGGGCACATTCCTCACTGATGGTAGAAGGCATTAAATGAGTTAACATATGTAAATATCTTAGTGCCTAGAACATAGAATGAGGTAAAGCCAACGGCTTTCACCTCTACTACAATTATATTTACTAATGAAAGTAGGAATCAACAGAAGAAAAATGATAGAGCTATAACTGCTTTTGCTCTGAGAAAAAGGTTTCCATCAGGCATTGTATTAATCAGTGCTCTCCAGAGAAATAAAATCAATAGATATATTAGTGTGTGTATATATGTGTTTCTACATACACATATGTAGACACAAAGAGAGAGCTTTTAAGGAATTGGCTCACATGATGGTGGAGGCTGGTAAGTCCGAAATCTGTAGGGTAGACCAGCAGGCTGGAGACCCAGAAAAAAAGTTGATGTTGCAACTGTCGGGTCTAAAGGCAGCCTGGAGGTAGTATGCTTTCTTCCTTGGGGTACCTCAGTCTTTTGTCTTAACATCTTCAACTGACTGGATGATGTCTACCCACATTATGGAAGGTAAGCTGCATTACTCAAAGTCTACTGATTTAAACAGTAACCACATCAAAAAAACAAACAAACAAACAAACAAACAAAAAACCTTCATGGTAACATCTAGAATGGAGTTTGAACATCTGGACACCACAGTTCAGGCAAAGTTGACATATAAAATTAGCCATCACAGGCATACTACAAGTCAAAAACAATAAGAAGCTAATCAGAACCAATCCATTCAGTCATGTACTCATTTGCTCTTCATTCGCTTTCAAAAAGAAAATAATCTGCCAGGCTGTTTCTGTCAACTGGTCTGTCATTCTATGTTTTGAGGACACAACCGTTAACAAAATACATTAGTCCCTGAATCAGATAGGTTATATTCTGGTGGTGGATAAACAGTAAACAAATACATAACTTAAAAAATATATACTTACAAGTGCTTACATTGGTTAGGGGGTAATGATTTGCAGAGTAAGGGGAGTAAGGAATGCTGTGGGCAGAGAGGTACATATGGTCAGCAGGGGCTCAAGGATCAGAGACACGAAGGAAATGAAGGAGCTACCCGTGGAGACACTATGGGGAAGAGCACCCCAAACAAAGGGCAGGGCAAGGGATGTTCTTGGTATGTTCAAGGATCTGCAAGGAGTATTTTGAGCAAAGGAAAGGCATAGTCTGATTTACCCTGTAACAGTAGATGACTCTAAGTACTGTGTGACCAACAGACTCTGTGCGGACAATAGGGACAATCCTTAGAAGGGTACTTCAGTAAAATAATGTGGGGAGGGGGGGTGTTTGGAGAGGGTGATGATGGCAAGGACCAGAGTGGCAGCAGTGATGGTGAGGGGAGTGTTCAGGTTTCAGAAATAGGATGTTTTGAAGGTAGAGTCAAAAAGAGTTAATTGATGAATAGGATATGGTTTGTGAAGTAAAAAAGAAGTTGTCTCTGTGGCTCTAAGACCGAACAAAGGGAAGGTTACAGCTGTCATTTACAGATATGGTGACAAATGAGGGAGAAGCCATGAAGGGGAAGAATATGGAGTTTGGTTGGGACCTGCTAAATCTGAGATGCCTCATACACACAGAGGTAGGGGTGTCAGTGTTTCTAGAACTATCCGGAGTCCAGTAGAGAGGATCAGGCTTGAGATGGAAATTTATAAGTCATCAGCATTTGGATGGAAAGCGATGAGGGTGCATGAGATCAACTACATGCATATGAAGCCTGACTGGATGATGGATGGTATACTCTGTCATTCAGAAGTCTTGAGAGAACAGAATGAAATAGCAAAGTAAACACAGGGTCAGAAGGTAAGCTTGGAAGGAAGAGAGAGAAAGTGCTTCCCAAAGATCAGGTGAAGATGGTGTGTCAAGGAGGAGGGAATGACCACCCAAGGTGGGGGGGAATGGTCAAGTATTTAAGAATTAGCCAGTGGATTTACATCTGTGAAGGTCACTGGTGACCTTGGAAAGAGCTATTTCAGTGGGGCAGTGCTTGAGGTGAAGGAGGCACTAAAGGGAGTGTATTGGAAACATTTTGGAAGAACTTTGCTATAAAGTGGGATATAGAGGAGGAAAAGTAAGTTTCTTTTTACCCTTCTGGGTTCTTGGCTGAGACCTTTTGTAATAAAAGATGGATTAACAGGAGAAAAACCAATAGAAGTTTAATAGCATGTAAATCTCTTATATACATGGAAGATACCCAGGAACACGGAGTAATTTTCAAAAAGTGGCCAGAGACACTACCTTAAGTACCATCTTCAGCTAAAGACAAAAGAAAGAGGTGGGGGGGGGGGGGGAGGATGGAATATGGGAGGTTATCAGGTAAAGAACAGTAAACAATATTGAGGATGTTGTGTAGACTTAATTTCTTTGTCTTCTCCATTGATAAGTTTCTAGAAAGATTTTGTCATTCTTCCCTCCAGGTACAGAGACAGAGAGACACTCTTACAAATGGTAATTTCCCTTAGAAATGTAAATGTCCTTACAAAAGGGTAACTTCTATGTGGTTTTTAGAGCTTCTCCTGTGTCTGCTCTTTCTTAAAAATAATGAGCTCAAGGTAAAAGTTATGCCAAAGAGACATATTTTGGGGTGGCAAAATCTTTTCCAGAACAGAGATAGTGAGCTATTGGAGTCCTGAGATGCTTTTGTTTTGGTTTTCAGATAGAAAACATTACAGAATGTTTGTATGCTGTTTGAAACAATGCAACAGAAGTACGGGGAAGAAAACACCAGTTCAGAAGAACAGAAACAAGGGTGCCTGGGTGGCTCAGTTGATTAAGCGTCAGACCCTTGATTTCTGCTCAGGTCATGATCTCAGGGTCCTAGGATCTAGCCCCACGTGGGGCTCCCTGCTCAGACGAGTCCACATAAGGATTTTTTCTCTCTCTCTCCCATTGCCCCCCCCCCTCCAGTTCTCATAGACACATGCACGCATGCTCCCTCTCTCTAAAATAAATAAAAATCTTTTTTTTTTTTAAAAAAGAAAGAACAGAAACAACTGCTGGAACTATGTTTTGATTTAGAAGAGAAGAGGATGGAAATTGAAGAAGCTGCCCTTCCATAGAAACACTGATCCCCTTCTTATTAGCAGGAATGACACAGGGCATAGGAGCACAGATAGAATGGGTCAGACTTGCAATAGACACCATCACCTTGCTCTTATCAAATACATTATCTGGAGTGTACCTAGTATTCGTGTATTAGTGAGAACAAAAAGATTTTTATGTATGCTGTCAATACTAAAAGATTTATATTACTCTTATACCTAAAAAATTTATTTCGATTGTATTTAATACTGTTTTTGTCAACAAATACATTAACATGCTTGTATCTGAAATAAATAAAAACGTATTGGGGAATAATCCTAAAATTGGTAAGGGTATTGTAACCAAACTCAAGGGGTTTACCCCTTGGGGTGCATCAAATTGAAAGCAACCCAAGGAAGTGTTGAAAGCAAGTAACTTCTTATTACTTGTTACAAGTAAGGAGACAGGGAGACAGCTCTCAAAGCAGTGTCTCCCCATTGGGTTAGTACAGAAAGCATACATTTTTTTGTAAGTTCCAAAAAAAAAAAAAAAAAGGCAGAAAACTCCACCCACAGGCGGAGATCTTAGTATTACAATAAGCTAAAGGTAACTTCAGGTCCCCTCCAGGGGGCTGCAGAGTAGGTCCTCAGCTCCAACCTGGTTCAAACTGGCTCATGTAAGGGGCTCTCAGGGGAGACACACCTAGCAAGGGGCTCTCAGGTGAGACACCTAGGTGGGCTTCTCCTTGGCTGGAAATGCTGGATCTGCGAAACAAAACACATTCCTTATTCCTTGAATAACCTCCCTTTGCCTCCTAGCGATCAGTGTCATCCTAGGAGTTTGGAGACCATCATTGTGGAAAGTGCGTGTAAGATGGGTAGGGTGGGCTGCTGGTTAAAGTTAAGCATTAAAAGATTTAAAAGTGAAGAATTTAACATTTAAACGTCAAGAAAATCAATTCAGAAAGTCTTTAAAGACTTTTAATTTTTTCTTATCCAGAATGGTGAAGCATCAGAGAATCTGAAGAAATGGAATGGCTGGATCCATTCCATTTGGGTTTCAAAAGCTTTCTCTTATGGAGAAAAGTCATGAGGCTTTTATAGTAATAGCAAGAGAGGAGAGGAGAGAAAGAGATGGAAGAGACACAGAGAGAGAACGATGATGAGAAGGACCTGAATTGGAGAGGTAACAGTAATATTTGGGGGAGAAAAGGACAGATTGAAGAAGACTGAGAGATGGTGGTGGTATTTATTGAGACAAACCTTTTGGGGTCAGGAAGAGAATAATTTGGCAGGAAGTCATGGAAGAGTTGGGGGGAGAGGGAAATGATTCATTTATTTTTGGATACATCCAATTCTAAATTCCTGTGGCCAACCCCAGTAGGTCTATCCAGCAGGCAGTTTTTGGATGTACATCTGGAGCCCAGAAAGGCATTCTAGTACTGAAATGTTGGATTCATTAGTTTAACCTGAAATATTGCATTCTGACCCTGTCCTACAGTTGGTATATACCCTTCCTGTTCATGCTTTTTTATACTTCTACTACTTATTCATGTCTGTAAATAATAATAATGATGTTTTGATTTTTTAAAAAATAGCTTGCATAAATGGTACCAACATGTGTTTATGCTCCCTATTATGCTGATACACTGATCTAGTTCAGAGGTTGGCAAACGATGGCCCAGGGGCCAAAATCTGGTTTTTGTACAGTCTTCAAACTTAAAGTTTTTATTTTTAAAATGAACATTTGCAATCAATTTGATGATAGGAAACATTAACTTTGAACCTCAATTTTAGATGATGAAATTTTAGCCCCATAAAGGGAACCCTATTTTTCCCATTAGATCTATATTACAAAGTAAAATAAAATAAAAAAAATACTTAATGTTTATTACTATATTTTGAATTTCATCAAAAAAATTGTGGAAATGGGTGTGTGTGTGTTTTCTTTTCTCATACTATATAAGTACCTATATAATATCCTCAACTTACACCTTGGCCTGCAAGATCTAAAAAAGTAAATGTGATCTAGGCAACTTATTAATTTTGACAATTGAAGCTTTTCCATTTTATAAGTACATGATTATTTATGTGTTCATGGCAGGAGTGAAACTAAATTTCATTGTTTTGTATTTTTTGCTATTGGAAACAGTGCTTAAAAACTATGTGTCCTCTTACATGTGAATGAAACTTTCTGTGTATATGAACCTAAATGTGGTTTTGTTGGTTTAGAGGGTATGTGCATTTTCACCTTTATTATATATTGCCTATTCATTCCACAAAGTGCTCTACCAGTTTACATCCCAATCAGCAGTGGGAGAATTCCTTGCCAGCGTCTTAACCAATACTTGTTAATTTCTTAAACATTCTCTAATGTATTTATTATAATCAATATAATTTCATATCTGAACCATGAATTACTTAAAAACTTGTCTTCTAGTTTCTAAAATCTATTTTTAAATCTATCATTCTCCTCCTGTTGTATGGACTTTTCAGTTAACAAATTGATCTGAATGAAGCTGACATGCATGTATTTATAACATAGTATATAGTCAATTTGTATAAACATTCCATTTGTTCTTGAAATTGTGTTTTGTTCTACAAGCAATTAAACTACTTCTTGGCTTTTTGGCTAAGATCAAGTGTTGTACAGGCAATCAAACCAATCATTTATAATGTTGAATTCTATCATCTTTTTTTTTTTTTTTAAGATTTTATTTATTTCACAGAGAGAGACATCGAGAGAGGAAACACAAGCAGGGACAGTGGGAGAGGGAGAAGCAGGCTTCCTGCCGAACAGGGAGCCCGATGTGGGGCTCGATTCCAGGACCCCGGGATCATGACCTGAGCCAAAGGCAGACGCTTAATGACTGAGCCACCCAGGTGCCCCATAAAAACTCTCAGCA
Organism: Mirounga angustirostris; assembly: GCF_029215605.1. Taxonomy (NCBI): domain Eukaryota; kingdom Metazoa; phylum Chordata; class Mammalia; order Carnivora; family Phocidae; genus Mirounga; species Mirounga angustirostris. Next base: position 35,489,875 of record NW_026991725.1, read on the forward strand.
ACTTAGGGATAGAAAAGTACTTCCTGAACATGGAAAAGGGAATCCACAGGGACAAAGAACATAAGCTATTACACTCACTTGTGAAAATCTGGATGCTTTCTCCTTAAAATTGGATACAAGATAAGGATGTACTTGCTTTCTACTCCTATTCATCACCATACTGGAAATCCTGGCCAATGAAATAACACAAGAAAAAGAAATAAGAAGAATACAGATTTAAAAAGGAAGAAATAAAACTCTCTTTTCACAGCTCATACCATCTACATAGAAAATCTCAAGGATTAGGTCAAATTAAGCCACAAAGAGCTATGACTACATAACTATTACAATGGCAAGAAACAAAAACAAACACAAACACCTGACATTGCCAAGTGCAATGAGGATAGAGAGTAACTGGAATTCTTATACATTGCTAGTGTGGGTGCAAAATAATATGGCAAAACATTTTGGCAGTTTCTTATAAACTTAAACATATACCTACCATAGGAAACAGTAATCCCACTTCTAAGTATTTAATCAAGAGAAATGAAAATTTATGATAATTCAAAAACCTGTACATGGATAGTTTTAACAGCTTTACTCAGAAACACCAAAAACTGGAAACCACCTTAATGTCCTTCAACACATTAATGGATTAACAACCTGAGGTACAGCCACATAATGGAATATTACTCAGTAGTGAAAAAGAATGAACTACTGTCAAGTGGAATGGCATGGATGAATCTCAAATGCATACATTACATAGTGTTAAAAAGCTACATATTATATGATTGCATTTAAATGTTTTTTGGGAAAAGTAAAACTAAACAGAGAAGATATCAATAGTTGCAAGGGGTTGAGTAAAGAAGGGCTGACTACAAAGGAGTAGCATTAGGGAATATTTTTTAATATCATGGAGGCATCGTATTTATTGTTTTTGGTGACAATTACATGATTTTTAAATTTTTGTTAATTTTTGTAGAACTACATACCAAAAGAATAAATTTTAATGTATATAAATTTTAAAAATTAAATAATGTTATGTTTCATTATTATCACATCATAGTGTCAGTATCTTTTTCTCATTAAAAATAAATACTCACTACATGTACAGCTGGATTTTGTAATTAACATTCCCACCTTCCTGTAGAGGATCAAATACTGGTCATTGGCTGAGTCAAGAATTAGAGAGATGATCTGGTTTGCAATCATCATTTTTATGTTCTAAATAAACTAATTTTATATTCCCCCAATTCTTTCCTAAGATGGATGGCTCCAGTAATTCTTCACCTCCCTCATTCCATTTCCAGTAACACTAATAATTTGGGTTTTCCTAAATCAGCCCCACCCTAAGGCAAAGACTACCTCCTGTGGGGATCAGCGTCTTGGTGAGAATAGGATGTTTCCACCCACCACTGTATATTGACACTTGCTATGCTTCTGGCCATAAATCACTTGATGACATCACATTGTTGCTATAAATCCATGAACAAATAAGCTATCCTTCCATTAGGGAACATAAAATGGTCCATTTTCAGACTCAGTCTGCATACTGTTTATGGGTTGCTTGCTGCTTTCAGGGTTTTTACAAGAGAACATCCACTGTTTCTTTCTGGCACTACTCCAGAGAGCAATGTTAACATTGCCCATTTTCCAAGATATTTAGTGGGAACACTGCATTACAGAGCCACATTTTCCATCAGGGACCTGCACCATATTTTAGTCTCTTTTTTCCCAGACAAATTAAACCCACTGTTTTATGAGCTTCTTCAAAGGGGCTATACAGTACCTCATTTTATTAAGTATGGATCCTGCCACTCAGAAAACCAATCATATGATAACAGAGCCTAGAGCTTACAGATTCTAGAACACATTGATTACTACCTCAGAGTCTGACTCTACATTACTTAACTTCCTTAAGGAAAGTTAGGCAGTGGGCTAGTATATGACCTTGGGATGGAAAGCATCATGAACTTTCTGCTGAGGTGGGGCGAGGTAGAATAATGGGATCACTAAACACCAAGCATCAAGAAGGGAGTGCATTTTTACATCATTCATTCCTTCGTTTCTTAATTTGAGCCAGAAAATGATGCTCTAGTATCAACACTGAGTTCTGTAATTTTCCTTCACGTTTTTAAAGTCAGCACTTTGGTTTGGGATTCCAACCCAGAAGTAAGTTGGAGTGACAATGAATAAGAGGCAAAGAGATTCCTCAGTTTAGCTCAAAGAAAGAGATGATAGATAGACAGATGATACAAAGGTGGAGCAACAAACATATATATTTATAGAAATGTATATCCACTTATAATTACATTGATATAATTTATAAAAATATATGTACATTTATAGAAACCAAAGTATACAAATAAAGTTTTGAATTGTTACTTATTAGCTCATTCAGTTATTATTGTTATGTTATCCAAGCCAATCCCTGGTTTTTGTTTCTTTTGTTTTTGACTCTCATCAAAATTGAATTACTTAGGTTCAACAGGTTTTGGATGGTTCTTTGATTATTTCTATGGTTCTTGGTTCTTTTGCTTAACAAATAGCAATTATAGTAATACTCAAAAAAAAAAAAAAAGGCTAAATTTATGGTATGACAGGCCCTGTAGTGAGTGTTGCCTGTATTTTCTCATTTTAAAACTACAACAACTCTATGGGGCATGCACTGTTGTTATTCCCATCTTATAGATTAGAAAAATGATCATCGGAAAATTGGACACCTACCCAACTTGTAAAAGAGGATCCTGATTTTGAATGCCTGTCTAACTGACCAGGGAACATTCTCTTAGAAACAATCTAATCCTGACCCAATTACTAGTAATTTAAATAAGATGAGTGGGTTTGTTGCTATTTGGTAAATAAACAACCTTACTATGAAAGAGATAGATAGCTATCATGAACCACTTAGAGAATATAATAAAAGCTATCGACCATCTCTCTCCAAAAGTGTCCATAAACATACTCGAAATATTTTTCATAATTCTGTCCATTGATTTGAGATGTTCAAAAAGAATCCTGACTAAAAAAAAAAAAAAAGAATCCTGACTGTAAGGCAATTTAAAATCTGTATTTCTCTATTTCCTTTCTTGCAAATTCTCACTCTGTATTAGTGAGGGTTCTTCAGAGAAACAGAACCAATTGGATACATATATATGAAATTTATCATACTAAGGAGTTGGCTCACACGATTATGGAGGCTGACAAGTCCCATGATTTGCTGCCTACAATCTGGATATCCAGGAAAGCCAGGGTATAGTTCCAGGTTGAGTCCAAAGGCCTGAGAACCAGAGGAGCAGACAGTCTAAGTACCGGTCTGCAAGTGAAAGACTGATGTCCCAGCTCAAGAAGGCAGGCAGGAAGAAAAAAGGAATGAATTCTCCATTCCTCTACCTCTTAGGCTATTCAGGCCCTCACTGGATTGGATAATACCCACCCACACTGGGGAGGGCAATGTGCTTTACCGAGTCCTCTGATTCAAAGGCTCATCTCATCTGTAAACACCCTCACAGAAACACCCAGAAATAATTTTTAATGATAATCAGATACCTAGGCATTCTCTGATCTAGTCAAGTTGACACATAAAGTGAACTAACACACCCTTTTGTCTCAAATGATTTTGCGCTTTTGTTGGTTTTATTTGTTCACAGTAGTTTCAAGGCAATCGTGAATCATGAAGAGACATAAAAAGTGGGCAATAAATAACACACTTCAAAATACAGGCTTCATTGTCAGATAAACCTACGTTTAAATTTATCTTTCTGGGGCATCTGGGTGACTCAGTCGGTAAAGCATCTGACTCTTGGTTTCAATTCAGGTCATGATCTCGGGGTCATGAAATCGAGCCCTGAGTCCAGCTCCACACTTAGCTCGGGCTCTGCTTGACACTCTGTCTCTCTCATTCTGCCTCTCCCCCCTGCTCTCCCTCTCAAATAAATAAATAAAGTCTTTAAAAAAATTTATCTTTCTGATAGTCTTGCTATGGGAATGTGAGCAAATTATTTAAATTCCCAACACTCCATTTCCCCATATATAAAGAGAGGATTAACTTCATAGATTTTAGTTAGGTTTTAAATAAGATATATTTGAAACCTAGCAAATTCTTTAGCACATACTATAGGTACTCAATATATGAAGGTAGTTACTGTTAGTCCAAAATTCAGTGTGCCATAGTGCATGTGTCCACATGTATTGGGAACTCCATTCTCCCTCACGAGGATATTAATAAGAATCACATAAAATTGTACGAAATGCAAATTCTTTGTGAATTTTCACTGGAAAACATGGAGCTATTTCTCTGTTTCTCTGTGCCTTGGGTAGCAATGGTGGTGGTGGTGATATGTGTTTGTGTTGGGGTGGGGGCTTCTCCCTTTCCAAATAATTGAGTTAGAAGTACATTGTTCCACATAAATACTCTACCACAGCACCAAAAATAAACAAATAAATAAATAAATAAAGCAACATATGTTAAGGAAAAAAAAAGAAGAAGATAGCAGGAGGGGAAGAATGAAGGGGGAAATCGAAATCGAAGGGGGAGACAAACCATGAGAGACGATGGACTCTGAAAAACAAACTGAGGGTTCTAGAGGGGAGGGGGGTGGGAGGATGGGTTAGCCTGGTGATGGGTATCAAAGAGGACATGTTCGGCATGGAGCACTGGGTGTTATACGCAAACAATGAATCATGGAACACTACATCTAAAACTAATGATGTAATGTATGGTGATTAACATAACAATAAAAATTTCTAAAAATAAATAAATAAATAAATAAATAAAAAGAAAATTGGCAAGATGGACCTGATTTGCAAGTAGAAATATGCTGTTCATGAAATAAAATTTGAGGAAAAAGAATAAATGTATGGAAGAAACATGTGAAAAACCGCATTAACAAAACTGCCTTATTTTCAATATCAAATAGTCCATTAAACTAACAACAAGAACAACAAAAAAGATGGGCAGAGAGGAGCAGCCAACCAAGAGCACTCATCCGTGCAGTCACAGCAAATGGAGATTAGGAGACTCACAGGTGACAGCGCGAGTGGGAACACCCAGTAGATACAGTGAGAATTAGATGATGACATCGGATTTTCCCTTCCTGAGGCCCCATCACAGAATCTCCAACTCAACGCAATGCAGAAAAAATCATAACCATGCTTTTCTTTTATGCTTTCCATGTGGATAGAATTCTAAAATCACACCATGGCAACGATACCATTAATGCTTTGATTCAAGTGAAGAATCTTCTATAGGCAAAGATCACTCGATATTTTATCACCGTATTTACCTCTAAATAGGTATATTTCTGGGGCTCCAGGAGAACTTTCCTGTATCTAGCTTTAAATTACAATTTAATTGCGACAGGGAACTCCTGTCAGGTGTCCATCTTTAAATTAAGATTGAAGTCATTGCCTTTGGAGGGTTGTTTTCAATCTTTGTGGACAGAAGTGACTGGTCAGGGCACTGGAGAAATTGGAATGTCTGTTGACAGTTCATCATACAGCTGCCAGCCTAAAGATGACCCAAATTGTGTTTTCTTATTGAGGCTTCATTTTGGCCTAAGTCAAGTTCCAAGACCTCGGTCTTTCGACAGGAAAGCTCTAGAGGCCAAGGATCAGCAAGGAAACGTAATTATTACTAAAATTGAAGCGGGTACGATTAAATCTTTTCATTTCAATTTGGAAATATAAGATGAAGAGCTTAATACGAACTCAATCAGTTGGTTTAAATTAGGTCACAGTGTATTACAGTTAATAGCATTAAGATCACTAATACAGCTCCTCGAAAAACAAGTGAAGTGTTACAGGTCATCCAAGTAGACATATTCTACAACGATTTGATTATATTTATATGTTTTCTTGCAAACTCCAGTGGTATTTCTCAAGGTTTTTTAAGTGTCAACATATGGTTTCAATTTCTCTGAAATATACGGCGTAGCTTGTTCTGAGAGAAAATGCTGCCAAACAGGACTTGTAAATGTTTCTTGAGGTAAAACTTAACATCTCGTCCTTTCCTATAGGGCTCCTTGACTAACGCCTGCATAACCACCTCAGATGGAAAATCACACCATTACCCAAATGAGGTTTTCTCAGCTGAAAAGGGAAACAGGTTTCCCTTTCTTATGTACACTAATCTATCCTATAACCGAATTTTTGCCCATCAAAAGAAGATAAAAATACAGGCATGTTTAGCTACTTCATAATTGCCAGTTGTGATCAATTTCGTGACAATTCAAACTAAGGGGATCAGGCTGCCAACTTTAGTAAAACAGACTATTTTAGGTAGAAGACATCTTTAAATCACCCTTAAACTTCCCTGGTCTCCTGTTGCTCCAAACACAGAAAAAGGACATTTTTTTTAAGAAAGCTGCATTTGATTTCTAATAAAAATATTGCCAGAAATCGTGATAATGCTCTGTTTCCTGATGGAGCAAATATTTGTACTGAATTGTTTAACTTTAAGGTACATTTCAAATTCACTATTTGTGCATTTGCATAATACACATTCAAAAGTTTTCTGTTTCTCTTTTATGTGTGTGTGTATTTGTCTGTTTTTTAAAATAAAACTCTAGGATGTAAATTTAAAAATTCGGTTTGACATTTGTATGTTTTGTCTATATTATAACCCAAATCCAAGCAGTGTATGAATCCATTTTTATTCCTAATACTTTGTTGCAGACATTTTCTTATGTTATAAATTCTCAGGGAACATGGAGTTGGCTGGTTTCATTGGTTTTGTACAACACTGATCCCTAATACGTGTGTACCCACTGCTGATGAAGATGCAACACGGTTCATATATGGAAAATATTTTAAACTCCTGTTTTTATATTTAGGTAACAAGAAGACAAAATTGGTGAGCAAAGGAGGGGTTTTGTCTATGAAATTGTCTCCTAAGTTCCAAATGATTATCTTGAAGTCATAAACGATCCAGCCGTCCATTAAACCGTATCTCTCAGTTACTCACGATTTCCATGCTTGACCACCTTCACACTATTACTGTTTTGTCTCATACCAAAGGTGTTTATAAAATATGTATACAGAAACAGACTAAATAGAACGGGACAATGGTGTGCTTCACTAAGAACAGAGCACATTCGGGGCATTTCCCTCACCAACATTAGGAACGTGTTGTAGGAAGATTAAGACTCCAGTTACTTTTATTAGTTTCGTACTTGCTTTCTTTTGATTATAAAAAATAAAAGAGATTATGTGTAGGAAATTTTGAAAAACACAGGTAAGCGAAGACAGTGAAATTAAAACTTACCGAAGTCACTGCACAGAGATGTGTAACCACTTGTATGTGTTTCTGTCCCCTTTAAAAAAAAAAAAAAATAGGCCTATAACCTATAGAATTTCCTTCAAATATAGAGATGGATCAGAAGCATCTTTCTTCCCACTAAATACTTTTCAGCTTTGGGGTTTTGGTTTTTTGTTTTGTTTTGTTTTGTTTACAGTGTTATATTAAAGTAATTACAGCTATTACATCCCTGGAACACCCCAAATTATATTTACAAAAACTACTGGACTTTTAAGTTATTTCCTGTCTTTTAGTTACTTTCCTTGCTTTTAAAAACTCAAGAAAAGTATACTATTTATTGAATGTTTATACTATGTCTAACCAGTGTTTAGTGCCCTGCATGAGGTGGCAAACTATATTCTGTAGCCAGACCTAGCCCACTGCCTATTTTTTTAACTAAACTTTTATTGGGACAAAGCCACACCCATTGGTTTATATATTGTCTACGGTTGCTTTTCCACTACAATGACAGAGCTGAGTAGTTACAACAAACACCATTTGGCTACAAAGCCTAAACTATTTATGTGCTAACCTCTGACCAAGTCCATAGAATCTTCTATAATGATGGAAATGCTTTGTATCTGCCATTTCCAAAATGGTGGCCACATGCTATATGAGAGTACTGAGCTTTTGAGATGTGGCTGGTGTGACTGAGGACATGAATCTCTACTTTTTAATTTTGATTACTTTAAATTAAATTTAAACAGTCATATGTGACTAGTGGCGACTGTACTAGATAGAACAAATTTGAAAGTCCTGGTCTGAAATATCCCAAACCCATTCTCTTAATGCACGACTTCTGAGAAGGCTAAAGATTTAGTACCTCAAAATTTCGTAGCTAAATCTTGTGGCATTGTTATTACTTTAGCATTAAATTTTTGTTAATTTAGCAATATGTGACAAGTTATCAAAACTGTTCTTATTTTAACAATGAAAGTTACTTGGCTCACCTGGGTGGCTCAGTCGATTGAGCGTCCGACTCTTGATTTTGGCTCATGAACTCAGGGTCATGAGATAGAGCCCTGCTTCAGGCTCTATACTTGGCACAGAGTCGGCTTGAGATTCTCTCTCCCTCTCCCTCTACCCCTGAGCCCCCACCCCCTGCTCATGCTCTCTTTCTCTCTAAAATAAATAAATAAAATCTTCAAAAAAAACCAATAGAAGTTACCTAAAATAATCATATGACAGTTTGCACAGAAATAAAAACATTTTCCCCTGAGCAAAATCAGAAAGTTATATTTTGGAACACAAATAAAATGTTAACTTCTGTTGCTCCTGGTTAACCCTATTTAGTTATTTAATAGAATAACCAAGACACAAAGAGAAAGATCAGATCTCCAAATCCCCAAGTTTCTTGTGAAATAACAAAGCACAGGAATGGGAGAGACTATAACCATTCTCTTTATGAAACCATGGAAACCATTTTATAGGAAAAAAATTATTTTTAGATTCAGTTATTTATATGATCAAAAAGGGGTTTGTTTTGTGGGGGTTTTTTGTTGTTGCTGTTTCTTTCTTTTTCTCTTAGATTCAGTTAACTTGTCAGAAGAAAGTGGAAGCATGCAAGTAAATAGTTTTCTCTTCAGCAACTAGCCACATTATGACCCTAAGCATTTTTGCTTTCATAGCTCCCTTCTTCCATTGAATAAAGAAGTGGAGAAAGGAAGCAAGGGAATGCCTGGGGAGGGAGGGGGAGAGATGGAAAGAGAAGGAAGTAGAAATCATATTTTAAAAACTGCACTGGTGGGCGCCTGGGTGGCTCAGTCAGTTAAGCGTCTGCCTTCAGCTCCGGTCATGGTCCCAGGGTCCTGGGATCAAGTCCCGCATGGGGCTCCCTGCTCAGCAGAGAGCCTGCTTCTCCCTCTCCTCTTCACTATGCTCTCCTCTTCACTATGCTCTCTCTCTCCCTATCTCTGTCTCGCTCTCTCTCTCTCAAATAGGTAAATAAAATCTTCAAAAGAAATAAAAAATAAAACTGCATTGGTATGAAAATAAATGTTAGTACTATATATTAAAGCTTTTATTTGACCTTGAAGTACAGTGTTTTTTTTATTTTAAAATAATTTAAAACACTTTTGTGAGCTCCTCAACTTATTAGAGGTCCTGGTACCTTGTCTCCGATGCTTTCCATGAGCAATGGGTCGCATTAAGTATGAATGGCCTTTTGGTGGCTGGATTTTAGAAGCAGTGCTACAGAGGGGCCTCTGGCCCCCCAAAGTCTTTCCTGTTATTAGTAACGGATTCCTCTGGGATAACATTTAATTTATTCTTTAAACGGAAAATATTTTAAAAGGTTAGATAACCATTGGAAATTAACAAAATTAGGATTCACAGTAATTAGTGCATAATTTTATGGTGTTGCTTCCAGAGAACAGTGATGGGGAGAAAGGCATTTGATGACGGTTGGGTTGAGGTGGACAAGAGTGGGGACTTTTAGGAACAGGTGCCTTTTTTTTTTTTTTGATAGAGAGAGGGAGAGTGCCAGAGAGAGACTGAGGTGGGAGGGGGGAATGGGGAGAGGAGCAGAGTGAGAGGGAGAGAGAAAAGCTCTAGCAGGCTCCATGCTCAGCGTGAATCCCTGGTTGAGGGGCTCAATCTCGTAACCCTGAGATCATCAAGAGTTGGTCACTCAACCGACTGTACCACCCAGGCGCCCCAGAAACAGGTGCTTTGATGAGCAAATCTACTGAGTATATGTGCTTCCCTCCACAACCAGAAGCACACATTTATAGCCCTTTTCGACACTTAAGAAGCAACTACTGCATTCTAAAGAAGCTGCACTATGCAGGCGTAGCCCACCCAGGTGCTGGAGCCGGGATGGAATTTGGGCTTGAATTCCGGTTCTCTCACTTCACAGCTGTGTGCCTTGGGCACATTTACCAAACCTTGTGGGGCCTGTGTTTTCATCTGTGAAATGGGGATTATGGCCCCTAGGGGCATTTGGCTGTCAAGAGGGGTCCATGAGGCAACTGATGAGGGCCCTTAGGAAAGTGTCTGGGACATGGATAGCACTGCCTACGTGTCGGCTCTTATGAATACAACGCTATCTAGCGGTAGATGGATGAACGCAAGGAGGTCTTGACCTTGAAGAGCTCACCTCCAAAGCATGGATGGGTCCATCTCATGTGCTGACTTCAGCTGAGAATTCTGAGGTTTTTGTTCAAGTTCGGAGAAAAAAAGTACCCTGTGTGCAGAAGACAGTATGATCGTACATATCACGCATTTTCATGCCTGTTCTAATAAGATGAAGGAAAAACAAAATCAACATTTTAATGAGTTATTTTTACAAGCTAATGATCTCCCTTAAAACATAAGTGCATGGCCTAGTGTAACTTAATACTCTTTCGTTCATAAGGTTTATGTACTTGAGTTACTTGAAGTGAACATTCAAGCAACAATTTGTTTCATTTTTGACATATTTTTCTTCCCCCCAAAAAACCACTGTGTTCTTTCATTTCACAAAAAGGAATAGAGAAATTGTAAAGAAGATGTTAAAAAAAAAACCACAACAATAATTAAGAAGTGATGATTGTATTTTGGAAGAAGGACCAGCTTTTGTTAGATGCATCTATTTCTTACTTGGCTCTCTAAAGTTCTGTTCATCACGTATTTCGCTGCAAAAAATACTTGGCTTTATAATGATTTGAAAGCCTGTTTCTGTTTGCTTCAATCTGCCACAAGCAAATGGAAGCAAACAAATGCTTTGTAAATGAAGAATGATCAAAATGGCCCAATACATCAGCCTAGCCAATAACAAATGTCCTCTCTGGATAGCCATTTACAAAATTACTGACAATGCAAATCATGACCAGAAAAACAAATCTATAAGGTACAATTCTTTTAACTGAAATTAATCATACATAAATCTGTAGAGTTAGCTGGCCTTGAATATATGCACATATACGCACATCTTTATCAATCTTCATGTACATCTCCGTATTTCATTTCCAAATAGGTAAACATCTGCTGGAACTGTATCCTTCTCAGTGTACTTGAGTTATAGCAAAGAGCTTGAGTTTAGGGTTTTGTTTTGTTTTTTTTAAATCCTCTTTCATTAAAAAAAAAAGGGAAATGGAAAATGTTTGCCACAAAATTAATATTTATATAAATGGATTTTCTCCATGTATAACTAAACAGTCAATTAAGTCATTTGAAACTTAAAATGTATTCTTGAACTCCAACAACTACATTCCCCATTCAAAATTTACAATTTGTAGCTAATTCATTAGCAATATTTCTCTTAGTTTAACAAAATAATGGAAACATAACATTTAGCTTACTCATAGAATTAGATTCTGATTTCCATTAAACGTATTTAATAATTTAAGAGTTATTTTGGAAAAAAATATGTGTTATATGGATTTTTCGAGATAAAGTTAACTAGATGTGGTCTTTGGAGCCTTAACTAGCAGAATATAGTTATAAATTATAAAATATGTCCCTTGTTTGATGTACGAGAACCAAAGTGTAGAAACACCTTCACAGACTGTCATACAAATAAGCTCTATTTAAAACTGTACTTCTGATTTTCTTCTGATTACTTTCTTCTGATTTTCTAGTTTGTAGATATCCCAAAAGAGCAGAGAAAAGCAGGGGACAGAATGTGTGTAATTTCAATCTGAGGTCAAATACTGTTAATATATAAGCATATTTATTTTTTAAGTCATTTACTCATTTTGATTTTACATAATCAACATTACACTGTATATAATTCCCATCGTGCTTTTATTTCCTTAACTCTGTAATATAAGCAATTTCTTATGTCATCTAAACCAACACATGAAAATGAGCTTTGAAAATTGGACTCTAATGGCCATCTATAATTCCGATGGTCTGTAACAGGAGTCAGCTGACTTTTTTCATAAAAGGCCAGATAGTCAAGATGTTTGGGGTTGGGAGCCAGTGGTCTTTTCCCCAACTACTCAGTTCTGCTCTTGCAAGTCAGAAGCAGAATGACTAAGGGCAAACAATTGGATGTGGCTGTGTTTCCAACACAATTTTATTTACGGTTACAGAATTTTCAATTTCACATAATAGGTACATGTCACAAAATATGATTCTTCTTTTTATGCTTTTCCTCAACCATTTAAAAATATAAAAACCACTCTTAACTCCTAGGCAAAAACAAACAGGAGGCCAGCTGAATCTAGCATGCGGACCTTAGTTTGATGATCCCTGGTCTAGAGCTCCTTTAACTTGCAGTATCTCTGAGTCTCTCCTAGGGCAGCTATGACTTTACCTATTTTGTTTCCACATCGGACTTTTTTATAATATTTGAGAAGAGTGCCAGGAGTTACTTGACTTTTAATGGAAGCATTTAACCAACTGGAACATTTTGTTGTAAGGGGCTTCTAGAATTAATTCTAAATGTGTCATGTCCCAGAGTCTAAATCCAAGCTGATGTGGAGGAGGAAACGTTTTCCTTAACCCTCTTAGGGTTGATTCCTGACTGGGTATGAAAATTAAACTGACAAAGACAGGTTAATAGTAGAAAAGCATACACATCTATTTCATGTAAGTTTTATGTGACCCGGAGCCTCTATAAGGAAATGAAGACCCCAAAAAACAGTAAGACCTGTGCATTTTAAATGCCAGGTGTGATGAGTGGACAGTTCTGGAAAAACAGGATAGGTTAAGGACTATGAGGTAATGGTAGTAAAACTGGGGAAAACTCAGTGAGGCCCATTTGTGAGGATTCTTCTTGAGATCCCCTTTTCTCAGAGACAAGGATGCTCCTTTCCTGCGGACAGAGGGTGGCTCTTTGCTCATGAGCGTTTTAGGACCTGCTTCAGGACAGAAAAGCAAGCGGGCAAGGAGATCAGAGCATCCTGCCTGCTTCTGCCATTTTTTCCAACACGTTCAACTTGAAATACTCAATAGGCCAAGATGCCATATCCTGGGGTAGCATATCCTGGACAATAGCCCTGATTTACGGACTTTTGAAAGAGTTTGCTTTCTTACCAGTAATCATAATTTGTTATTGTTCTCTCAAATGATTATTTTCAAAATGATGACGGGTGATAAAAAATAAGATATTCTGCCATTTGTGAGAAGCATTTCTTAAACTTGGGAAAAAGGAAAATACAGACTACTGTGGGAGAAAATCAACAAGGGCACCGTGAATAAGCCTTTCTTGCAAAACGTCAGGCCTGAGAGCATTCTAACGTGGGCAGGGAGGGCAGAATCTTCTGTAGGGCTTCAGCAGGTGGTGCCTTTCAGTGACAATTTTCTGGAATAGTTGGTCAAAGATGGTTCTAGAAGAAGGAGGAATTGTGCCTATGAACTAGCAGCCATTGTTTGGACAATATGGATTTTATTAAGAAGGGTGAGGAGAAAGAGCTAGGAGCTATTGTCTTGTGTCAGACGGGGAGAGGAGGAATGACTGGGACAGGGGGGACACACAGGACACACACTGCACTAATGACCTATTATGGGGTATTTAAATTAGAACTACACCTTTACACTAAGCCATTTGCTAGAGTCTGTATCACTTCTGTTTTTCTATTTCCACTATGGCAAAAACAGTATTATTGTGCTGGCTTAATTACTATAAGAAAGTTATTATTAAATTATCTATCGATTATATATAACAGGTGGATGGGGTGAATTCAGCTGCAATTGATCAGATCCCTGATGCAGAAATGGGTCATTAAGAATTCTCAAATAATGCCCGGGATAAGCAATATTCAATCAACTACTTATTTTCCCCAAAGCAATTAAATAACAATAACAATATTAGCTTTCCTAGAATGAATGATGACCGCTTGACAGGAACATTATCTGGCGATAGACCATGAGCTAGGATTTATAATCTTGATTTTAAAAATGAGGATGCCAAAATGTAGAGATTTTAAGCAACGCACATCACATAGTCAATGGAAGTGAGCATTTGAACTTGGGCAGTCTCGTCCCTCCTATATTCTTAACTATTAGGTCACAGAGATAAAATTCGATTATTCACCATGTGACTTAAAACTACTTACAGATCGTATCTGCAGAATTCATTCTCTGGCGAAATTTTATATCTAGAAAAGTAATCAGCAAACATTCATATGATAGTGACCGTGTCTCAGTGTATTTAAAGATTGCTTTAGTGATTTTACCAGGCAATTTCACTGGTCCATGCCATATGCCCCAAAGTGTGGCATTCAACCTTATTAGAAAATCTATCCTCAAGAGAAGATTCATAGGGAGAACCCACACTCACTGTTCTATTTCCTCCAGTATTAGGAGCCAAACTCTAACACGTTCTTTTAGATTTCCTAAAAGGAAGAGGGAAAAAATTACCCAGGAGCGTACATTGAGACAACACAATTTGCATATCTTAACAGCCTCCCATGGTGCCCTGCAAACGGAGAACAGTTGAAGGATATAGAGTTCCTTTTACACAGCATCGCCAGCGGAAATGACCACTGATGTTAATTTGAAACAGAATGAGACAGCTACACTGAGGTGCCTTGAGGAAGTATACAAAGAGAGCCTTCTCTTGTGCACGAGGTGCTGACAGTGTGGGTGAGTCCATCCTGTGCAGCTGATGGAAGAAATGGCACATCCTTAAATCTCAACACCTGGATAGGGCTTGGGAGATTTTGAAAGAAAGCTAGATGGACGGTTTCTCATAATGACAACAGCATCTGCAGCTGGCTCACTTAGAATCCGAGTTTAAAAAAAAAGAAAATCTTTTTTTAGAAAGGCTCATTTATCAATGCAAACAAAGCTAAGCTACTTAATAAATCCTTTCTAAGTCCCCATGTTGGGTAGACCTATGCATTATGGCTCTTTCTGGGGGCTCGGAAGTTCTTGGTGGTCATCAACCTGCTCTATAATCCCAAGTATAGTCCGTGAGAACAGAGGAGCATCAGTTCATACTTAAACCAGCTGAACAATCCGTGTAGAGTTGATTTTCTATTTGTTTTCCCCATTAAAAATATCATCTCCCCTCAATCCATATGGAAATCAAAATGGAATTCATTGGGAATTTTTTGGGTTAGCGTTTGATAAGACACGTTACCTGCCTACCTTTCCGTGACCATGACACCAATCTCAATCTGTTTGCTTTCCCAAATAATCAGTTTCAGTGTATCTATTAAACTGTCTCAAAGATGAGTCATTAATGCACTGGTGCAGGGAAAAAGAAAAATACTCTTCCTCAGTGAGGAGAGGCATCCTGGGGAGGCAACACAGGAGAGGAAACTCACGGCTTCAAGCATGATCTGGTTTTCTGTAACCTGCAGAGCACCGACAGAGAGCCTCTTAGTGCACAGAACTGACATGAGGTTAAACAGAATGAAAATGATATAAAACCATCATGTAAGTGTACAGTGCAAGGCCATTTATTACAAAATAATTTATTATTCAGGTTCAAATACACTGCCTTGGACACCACCCTGAAACCTTTTTAGAACAAAGTGAGATAAGAATAAATAATGAATAGAACATGGTTCCCTCTGGCTGTATCATGAATTCCTAGACTATATAATTTATGTACATTGAAAGACTAAAGAAAAAAAAAAAAACAGAAAATGTCTGGGTCTCACCCTGGAAGCCCTTCTAACTTGTTTTAGGATTAAGCGATATGCTTGTGGAATGAATAGTCATACTCAAAAAAAAAAAAAAAAATCTAACTAGAAAATGGAACGTCAATGTCAGAGGCAATGAAATTGTTCAGAGAGAAGGAGTATCTCGGAGACCTAGGAATCCTGGAAGACTTTGCGCCTCAAAGCAGGATGTAACTTGTGCTGACAAGGGACGAAGAAATACAGAATGGATCATAAAAAAAATCTTCATGACATAAGACTTCATAATCACGCCCTACGTGTTTGAGATAAAAGTACCAATTACATGCTTAGGATTTATTTGATTTTGTTTTGTTTCTACTGAAAAGCCACTCTTGTTTTTTTCCAGCTTCACTGAGAAATACAACTGACATGTAACATTGTGTAAGTTGAAGGTGTACAAGGCGTTGATCTGATACATGTATATGTTGCAAGATTATGATAACCCTGGGACGCCTGGGTGGCTCAGTCAGTTAAGCACCTGCCTTTGGCTCAAGTCATGATCCCAGGGTCCTGGGATCCAGTCCCGCATCAGGCTCCCTGCCTATCAGGGAGCCTGCTTCTCCCTCTCCCTCTGTGGCTCCCCCTGCTTGTGTTCTCTCTCTCTCTGTCAAATAAATAAAAATCTTAAAAAAAAAAAAAAAGTTATGATAACCCTGTTGTTAGCAAACACTCCCATCATTACCCTTCTTTTCTGAGATGATACCATTTAAGATCTACCCTCAAAAGGCCACTCTTAAACCATTTATGTATATGAACAAATTTAAGAGCTGGTGAAAATTCTACATGCTCAAATGTGAAAGGGAACACCAGCTCACAGCCAAGTGTCAGGTGCAGAGTGAGGCTTTGACTTTGACTGCCCTTTGCATACTACCAGCTTGGTGGGAAACTGTACCAGGTCCTCAAGAGTCTCCTGCTTTCTCGGAGATGCTCCACTAGCCCCTTCCATGTGTGGCACTGACATGCCTTCCTGGAGCCCAGTCAACATCTGCTCAGAGAGGAGAAGTCACAACCACAAATGAGCATCGCCAGATGATGTGGAAAATTCTTAGGATCTTTGTATAAACTAAGAGTTTAAATTTATCAATTAGGACCAAATAGTTCTGGGGGCTGAAATGGAAAAAAGATAATTAAAAGGTGAAAAGTGTTAGTAGGCTGCGAATTAGACAAATTATGCTGCCACATCTGTCCGGCTACAATTCAATCTTTGAATTACCATGGGGCAAAAAGTGAAGACATTACAGTTTAATTGCTTGGCTAAAAGAAAATGCCACAGCACGGGAAAATAAAACTTCACCAAATAAGGATCAGATTAAAACTGGGGGCTATCACCCACTGGTTCAGTGGCTCCTGTGAGCTCCGACAGCTTTGGAATTGCTTAGTTAGTAAGGTGACTGGAACATTGACCAGCAAATGACATAAATCCAGAATTAATTATAAAGGCTTACATAAGCAAAAAGAAAGGGGTTCCCTGGATCCAGGTTTATTGTGAGATGTCAGCATAATGAAATTTTAATCAGTTTGTTTATTTAAGGAAGAATTAATTGCATATCATATTGCAGAAAATATAGTGCAGTTGTAAAGATACCTGACTTCAGACTCTTATGTAAGTGGATCACTTGTATCTTAATTTTCTTAGACAATTTATATAGTTTTGGGGTTTTATCAGGCCTGTGCTCAGCTTGTCACATTGACTGAAATTAAGCAATGCTTCTGAGATCTTTCAAGGGGCCACTTTCATTTTTTTTAGGGAAATGCCCCGTCTTTCCCATCCCCACGCCTCCTGAAATGTCATTCTCCCATCTAATTTGGGGTAAGTTATTTATGGATTGTTTTTAATTTATGAAGTGGTGAGGGGTGCCATAGTTAGCTGGATGCCCCCGTGAAGTTCCACAGATCAGTGGTGAAGCCATCCATTTACCAATTGACTTTTAACCTTCTCTAGCTGACAAAACATGATTTATTTTCATGCAAAGAAAATGAGCTAAACCTTTGAATATAACTGGGTTTTTGTGTGCGACCTGAGTATATTGCCCTTGAAAGTCAACCATTTCTTAGAAATACAGAATGGATCAGAGCTAGTGCTTGCCACAGAAGAAACCAAAGGGCGTTGGTGTTCAAAGTCAGAATACCCATTTTTATTGTGCTTCATGCAGGTAATTTCCAGATCAGTTTCCAACTGTGGAATAATTGTCTTACATACATGTTATAGCCCACAATTGTGCTAAGATTTTCTTTGCTACCAAAATTTATTCCCCTCTGGAGTTTCTCTTGGAATTTAGTATAAGTAACAGTAAAATGGAAACAGGATAGAAGAATTTTGCTTCAGGAGAACGGAATTCTATATATGATATTGGTCATTACATAATTTATTATTTGAGTGAAGATTTATTGAAACCTCCAAATCCACCCACCATTGTACCAGATAGTGCTTTGTCAAGAGTCCAAGCCTGCATATTATTAGCATATTTCATGGAGTGCTCATAGATGCCAGGCACTGTTGTCAAGTGCTTTGTGGACTATTGTCTGTTCTCATGGTAACTTTAGGAGCTTGGCATTATTATTATCCAAATTATAAAGAGGGAGAAACTGAGGCTCAAACGGTCAAATAACACTCTGCTATTACAACTGCTAAGAAGTAGTATACTCTACTAATCATGTTTTTTATTTTCTCTGTTTTATGATGCTTTCCCGTCTTGGAAACTCAGAACCCCAGGAGGAAAGAGACAACCTGCTGGGTTAGCTAATTCCTAGAGCTAGCCATCAATTTGCCTGTGAGCACACCTTTGATATGCAAACCAACCAGTTCAGAGTTCAATCACCTTCTTTATCAAATTCTCACTTACCAAGCTATTGTTCTTTCTGCTTTCAATCACCCCAGGGCCAGGTTTGGAACAATTTGGGACCACCTCTTGCCAAAAGTTTTCAAACTATCCAATCCTAAACCTGTTCAGCTGCTTACCCTGCCTCACCCCTTCCTTCCGGCTAAAACCACAATCAAGGCTCTGGTTCCTGCTTTCCCTACACCGGATCTGCCTCCCGACTGACCTTGGTGCTTGTCCCTGTGGACCTGTAGGAGCCTAGGGGGCAGATTGCCCCCAAATGGGCCACTTTGTCATTAAAAAGCAATCAAAACCCAGCAGACAGGAAAAGCACTTAACTTGCCCCTCAACTGCCTAAAAGAATTTACATAGAAGACGGGCTCCAGGAACAGAGGTTATCACCATAGACAACTACATTAGGATGTGAGCTAGATAGGGCAGATAGGGAGGAAGCTAGAAAGGCCTGTTTGATCAGAGTTCTCTCTTTGTCCAATTGTTTCCAAGTGGCCCAGCAGACACTTGTGTACCAAACATTACTCTTTTTCATCTACCTGTAAATTGCATTCCTTCCTTTGGAAGTCCCAGACCCCTACCCCCTCCTCCTTAGTTCAGGATGACATACGTCCCTCATCCTGTCAGACTGTCTTTGGAATCCCCATGTCTGTGTGGATTCTCTGTATGCTATTGAATTTGATTTTCTTCTGTTAATCTGTCTCAGGTTAGTTGGCATTCTCGGTCTGGCTAGAAGGACCTTGAAGGGACAGAAAATTCTTGCTCCCCGACAGTCTATGTAGCATAGTGCCTGTTCCCTCCTCTGGGGAAGTGTGAGTAACAAACTATCTTTTCAGTGATAATGGTCTCCTGATCTGTTGGCCTCACCATACCTGAATAAGAACAAAATCCTAGGCACCTTATAAAACATGGGCCAAGGGTTGAGCCAAAGACCTTTGACTGCATAAATGCCCCCTGACCGCTTTCCAAACCCAAGGGTCATCTTCTTCTTCCTCTTTGCTTTTAATTTTAAAATAATTAAAGCTTTACAGGAAGCCACAGAGAAATGTACGGGAAGTTCTTCTGTG
The DNA here is from genome assembly GCF_029215605.1 of Mirounga angustirostris. NCBI lineage: Eukaryota > Metazoa > Chordata > Mammalia > Carnivora > Phocidae > Mirounga > Mirounga angustirostris. The sequence goes on from NW_026991725.1 coordinate 35,509,607, forward strand.
CCTTCCACCCAGCTCCACCAACGTCTATCTCTTGTGTTACAGAATTCAGTATCACAACTGAGAAACTGACATTGCTACAATCCACGGAACATATTTCAGACTTACCCACTCACGTGTATGTATGTGTAACTCTGTGTAAGTTTATCACGTGTCATCTCTCTAGCTACCACCACAATGGAGGTAACTCAGTTATAGCATCACTGCAAAGCTCTGTGTGATGACCCACTTATAGCCACACCTACCCTCCCCATCCCTAACCCCACATAACAACTAATCCAGTCTTCATCTCCATAACATGTTATTTCACAAACGTTGTATACATGGAATCATGTGGCATGTATCCTAAGATCAGTGTTTGGTTTTGTTTTTTTGCTCAGAATTATTTCGTTAAGGTTAATAAAAGTTCTTGCACTTACTCCTTTTTATTGCTCAGTAGGATTCAGTAGTATGGGTTTACCACAGTTTGTTTAGCCACTCATCCCCTGAAGGACATCTGGGGGTAGTTTCCAGAGTAAGGCTGCTATGAATAAAGCTATGATCGTTTATGTACAGGTTTCTATACGATACATCGATGGCTTCCAGTGAAACATACTTCCTGACATGCTCACCCTCGTGTTAGCCTCTCCCCTTGAATCTGGGCTGGCCCAGGGAATCATATTAACCAGGAGGAGGTGGCAGAAGTAACACTGGGCCAGTTCTGAGCCTAAGCCTTAGGAAGCTTTTGGAAGTTAACTACCCTGAGAACCCAGTCCTATAAGGAAACCCAAGCTAACCACACGGAGAGGCTTGGGGGGAGAGACTCATGAAATCCAGGCAGAAGTGTGAAGCAAGGCTAGTGGCCAACCCATACATCTGCCTTCCAGCAAACAATCATCATCAACCTTCCAGCCATGGGAGTTAGCCTGCTTGGGAGTATGGCCCTGAACCACCCCCAACCCCCACCTGCACCTACGCTACTGAAGCACATGAGCTCTGCTCGCAAAGCACTGACCAGATGGCAGAATCATGTCAAATAAATAAAATGGGTATTATTCGAAGCCACTGAGTTTTTAGTAAATCTGTCCTACTAAAAACTATGCATAACAATACATTATTAGAGCAGAAATGCGCATCCTAGTGTAACTAGGTCCTGGATGCATGTCAGTTCTTCATTAATTTGCTAAAATTCCAGGATGTTAGTTTAAGTAAATATAGTTATCAACTATACACATTTAAATAGGTAATAGACAACAATGCATATTTTATATAGTGTAAACATCTACCATATTTGGATATTCTAGAAATGCTCTGGATCTGGAGTCACAGATCTACAATCAAGCCACTGCTCTCTGGCTAACACTCTTTGAAACATCACATGCCATGGACAACTGTTAGGATCAGATAAAACAACTGATATAAGGTTATTTGATATGCTGTAAAACATTAAACAAATATAAGGTATTTTGCAGTGGCTCACAATCAATTCAGTCGTGGATTGATAGTTGGGTACAAAGAAAACACAGGTGTTGATTATAGTTTAAAGAACACCGAATTTAACCCACCGTCACCTTTATTATCAAACTCTCGTAATATGTTCAGACAATATACAGAGTATACTATTATAATTCCATTAATTTATGTAAAAACCCATGACTTTTAATAAATTGAACATATAATTAACTTCACATGAAAAAAGAATTGACTAGTAATTATGTAGCTAATTGGAATTAGACAAAGAATCACATTTCCTTTTATTTCATAATTTTACATAATGACTATCACAGCAGAGAGGAAAAAAGAATAATCAGTTGCCCAAATACTTCTATCAATGAGTTTCTATCATCTTTTCTTTGCTCTTTTTCCTGCTTAAAAAAAAAAAGAAATTGTGACTTGATAGCATCTGATGTAGGGGCAGACATACACTTTCCAAATTTGTTTGTTTCTGAGCTATTTTTGGCTTTCTTTCGTCATGGAGTCCAAATTAAGTGTTGGTTAATGTGGTTACATTTTACTGGAGCTACTAAAATAAGGTTACATAAAGCAGAAGATGGAAATAAAAGTTTACAACAAGCTTCATTCTGCTTTCTTTCTTTGAAGCTCAGTGGAAAGTATGAGAGCATTGCACATTCAAGGCTTTGCATATTATTAAGCTAAAAAAAAATTATAAAGAACATGACAAGCTGAAAGGAAAAAGTAGCATAAGCCAGCACAAATTCTAGCTGTTGATAATTTCCCAAAGATATTCCCCTTCATGGTCCATGGAGAAAAGCATCACAAATTCTGTCCAATACTGTGTTTCCCTAATGTCCAAAACCTGGAAAATGCAAAAGGTGAGTTTCTCTGGGTTTATGCTGCACTCGATAATCAATTTGTGGCCAGTGTTTTTCCTCACCTAATTTCCCAGTTGTTTTGGAATTCATCAAATGTGTTTGCTAGTCCTCAAAGTAGATCAAAAGCAAGTCAGTGACAAAACACAAATGGAAACATTTGGTCCCATTCAGTATGAAATTCATTTCGGAAAAACATGGTCACAAAAACTAGATGAATGAAAAAAGACACTAAGGAAAGGAACAGGCTACCATGTATATATTATTTGGAGGTATTCCTCAGTCTTGGCTTCCATGGAGAGGACCATTTCTCTTCTATCTAGCATTCTTCTGACAAATGACACAGTTTTTAAAGTTGTTTTGCTTGCTTAGATCTTATTCTGCAACTTAAAGCATCTCGGAGAGGATTTTTTCCATTTTCCATTAATTGTAAAAATGAGACTGTAATAGAGACAAGTTGAAAAAATTATTTGAATCTGAATTAGAAAAAAAATTCAGATTCATTGTTCGGTTGAGAGTATGAGAGATACTGAAAATGGTTCATTCATGGAAGTGCCTAATAACTCACCTATGCTACCCTGCATTAAGCAAGCCACCTTCTGAATATATAAATTGTATCAAAATATAAAAACTAAGTATAGACATAATCAAATATGTTTATAATTTAGACCAAAAGTCTTCTTCTCTGATGATACATGATTAGGCACGGATGCAAGAGGGTGGTGGTTACAATAAGTATTTGATGAAATACCTAAATTCTCTGCATTATTTTATTTATTTTTGCAAATGTGGGCATCACCACTAAATCATAGTTTCTCCAACTGTAACAAAGAAAGATGTGTCTCAAATGACTATATTAAAAAAAAAAACTGGGGGTGCCTGGGTGGCTCAGTTGGTTAAATGTCTGCCTTCGGCTCAGGTCATGATCCTGGGGTCTTGGGATCCAGCCCCTCCTTGGGCTCTCTGCTCAGTGGGGAGCCTGCTTCTCCTTTTGCCCCTCCTCCTGCTCATGTTCTCTCTCTCTCCTTCTCTCACTCGCTCTCTCTCAAATAAATAAGATCTTTAAAAAAAATTCAAATAGCAGTGAAATTAAGAGGGGAATACTTTACTCTTAAATTGCTCTGATATTCCATTTATAGATCCACACCCCTAATAGATTCTGAGTATAAATCTGACTTTGATCTTTAAAAAAATTCATCTAGATTTTAGATATACATTTAAGGGTGGCCTAGATCTCTCTTTGATCATAGGGTCTTAAGTTACTAAGTGCTGTACTGTAAATACAGTATATTAGGGCAGAGAGTGGATAATGAGTACTTGGCAACTAACTAGTCAAACTTCAGATATATTTATTTAATTTAATAAAACTGTTTAGTTGGAGAAAGAAAGCAACTTTTGAAGAGCAAAAACTATTTTGGTTTAACTTTTAAAAAACTTTTAAAAATTAGTTGTAGTATTTTCCTATGTGGTTTTTAGTCTTAAATATTATGATAACAGTCTTTTCCATCCCTAAGATTGTTAAAAAACAAAAACAAGCAACCAACCAATCAAACGTTTAAACAAAAAAAACTACGCACCTGTATTTTCTTCTAATCCTTTAGTATTTTTGTTTTCTACCATTTAAATCATTATTTCACCTGGAACTTAACTTTATGTAAGTTTTATTCATATTTTAACCAGTTTTCCCTAACTCTATAATCAAATAAAATGCTATTTCCGCAGTGCTTTTGAAATGCCACTTTTACTAGAAACTGTTTCCCTGCATCTAATCCCTCTCTGACTTCACCCATCTTTACAGACCATTTCATACTCCGGCCACTGCTGGAGTGGACTCAGATCTGAGGGCAACTTGCCTCCTCTGAAAACGGAAATCTCTCCTTTCCAGCGCAAGGGACTTCCTCCGCCGCAGTGGCAGAGGATGCTTGGTGAAACCACTCCACCACTATGACACATACACCAATCCGGAAGTACAAGCGAATAGTACTCTTGACCAAGGACAACCTCTGACCAGTGTGTGGGACAGGAGACCGGATGGATACACTGCTCTTCTGTCATCTTCAGTGACGAAAATGTATTGTACAGAGCTCCTCAGAATGACCCAGTGTGCCCAAGTCCCAGTTGCCCACTTACTAGCCAAATAATGCATCCCTTACATTGGCTTAGCCTCTTTCCTTGTTCCAGTCTTCCAAGTTCCCAGCGCCTATCCCTACGCTATCTGGATGCAAATGTTTCTCTTAGACTGATTTTAAAGCAGACTCAAGCTGAGATAAATATCCTTTATTCTTGATTCTTTTTCTTGACTCGATTCTATACCATGAATCTGTCCTTTCGTGGCTTTATAAGATATTTTAATTCCTGTTAAGATAATTGTACATATGCTATTCTTTGTTTGAAAATTACCCTTGGTTGCTCTAGTGGACTTATCTTTTCCAGATTAATTTTGAACCATTTAAGCAATTGCAAAGTCCTATTCATTTTTCAAATTAGAAATAAAATTTACTTCTATCCAACTTCACATTCCTTCAACTACCAGCCATATGGACTCGTGTATTTTTTCTTCTTTATGCCCCAGTATCCTCTTTTATGAGTTGAACAAAATAATTCCTTCTTCACTGAGTTGATATGAATAATAATTGGGGTATACACACACATATTAATAATTATACAGTTGCTGACACATAGTACACCCTAAACATTCCCAATGGATTATATATATTCTGACATCACTATAATATTGAATCTCCTAATCTATAAAGATAGCATATTATTTCATTACTGAAAGGAAACCTTATATTTCATAGTAAAATCTAATATTTTCACTCTTATAGGTCCTACATTTTTTCTGTAATTTTTTCTAAGAACTTTTTTGTATATTTTAATGACAATTTTAGATGAGATAATATTAATGTCATTTTCCAACTAATTACAACTAAAATGTTACGTTTATTCAACTATGCTGAATGCTTTATATATGCTATCTCAGTTATTCTTATAACAGTTGTTTGAGATGAGAACTATTAGTTCTTTTTTACAGATAAAGAAATAGACATAGAAAAGTTGAGTATTTTCTCCCAGCTAGTACAGGATTAATTCCAAATTTAGTTCAAGGCTAATCTTGATGTTTAAGAAAGCAATTAATCACTCTATATTGTTTTTATAGCAAGCCACCAACAATTTACACTTGTTACTTATAATTATTTTTGTCAGTTTGCTTGCTTTTTTTAAGACAATCATATTAATTCCGCTATTGATTTCTTGCTTCTAATATTTGTTTTAGTAACAATTTTCTGCACAAATAGAACTTTTATGAATTAAAAGCAATACAATTTTTAACTCATATTTTATGAGTTGCTAACAGAAATAAAAGACAAATGTCCTAGGGAGAGAGTTTCCCCCCCCATTTCTAAATCCAAAATCTTTTGCTATTTCTGTTTGCCAAACCCTGAACACCTAAGGGTTCCCCCATCTTTTCTTAAAAAATAAGATACCACCACCACCATGTAATTGTCCCAACCTCATCCTGTAGACATTTTCTGGTGCTTGGCTTGGAAAGGCAAACTCTAAGACACTCAGGGGCATATGGCAGGGAAAGGTGTTTGGGATCAGGTTAACCACCTTTCCCACCCAGGACACCACATTTGGCTCACAGCTCCCCTCCAGATGCCTCACACAAACCAAAGGACAAGTCTGGAGTCCAAGTTCTGAGAGAGCAGTTTAATTTCCAACGGGCACATGACTAAGAGGTAATTTAAATTTTCCAGTAAGTCCTTAACCTTCTTTTCCCTTCAAATTGATAGACTGCAATATCAAAATCAAGGCCCTGCACGGTGGTAGCTCCTTCCCAATGAAACTTGGTTATTCACAAGACCCAAGGCACTGAGCCAACAGACTGAGTCTCAGTCTCCACTTTCCCTCCTATGAGCCAGGGAGAGCAAAGAACAGTACCCATGTGTAAAGAAGGAGCAGAGTGACCCTCAGAGGCAAACCAGATGAAAGAAATAACATGAGCAAGAGAAGATTCCAACAAGTCATCAAAGTCACTCCATGGTTGTTCTAGTGAATGGTTTCCCCAGGTGATTAATTTGTGTCCATTCATTAGATTCAGACACCAGAATCTGTGTTACTCATTTGCTCCGCATTCTAGCATATTTCCTTGAAGCTCTTTCTCATACCGTTCTTATAAAGTGTTTCTACAACATCGAGAAGGTTAAATGAGTTTATGTAGGGTTTTTGAAAGAAAGAAAAAAAAAATAGTTGTTTTTCTCTCATTAAACTTTGTTGAGAGACACAGGGCAAGAATGATATCATGGTAACCTCTCCCCACTTAAAAAAAAAAAATGCCCACTACATTGTAAGCACCTATTTAGTGATAGGATTAGGACGTGTGTCTGTATTATTCCAATATTTATGACAATCCACTAACCCGATTAAGACAAAAACAAAACCCCAAATTCCATCTTACAGATATGTAAATGGAGAAAATGGAAACACAGCACTACATACCTCCTATAGACATAAATGATGTCTATAAATATATACCAAAGAGTCTGCTGGTAAAGGAAAACAATACCATAATAGCCAGTCTATTATTTATTAATCTTGCAATAATATATAAAATGTCAACACTGGCCCAGATGTCTACAATGTGTGAAACAATAGGACAATTTCCAGTAGGTACAACAAAAAAGTAATAAAAGGACTCACCTCTTCAACTGAAAGTTCTAAGAATAGGAACTGCCCTTGTTTTAGTAAAAGTAGATTATCTGACCACTAAATTAAGTCAAATACTCATTCTTTCTCTCTCAGATACAGCAGTCAGAGCTCTTTTTGGAAAAGATCATGATACTCTGAGAGATCGGAAAAGACAGAACGATAGTTTTGGCAAAAAGCACGAAGACAGAGGGGAGAACGAGGAGGTCCAGGGAGCAGGAAGGCAAGGTGAAGGGTTTAAGAGACGTGTGCATCCAGGTGAGCAATGAAACACACACAGCCATGCGATTTTTATAAGGGAAACGACTTTTCAAAGAAATAAAATATAGAAGTAGCTAGTCTTGGGTTAAGGAGTAACAGAAGGCCAAAATTAAATAGCATTTTATTAGCTTTTTAAGTGGAGTGACTCAAACATGACTTGTTTGAAAAACATAAGACATGCAATTAACCTGACTTCTGAGCCTGACGTTTAAAGGGCCACTGATCTTAGGAGGGATCGTTCCCTGTGGGTTTCTGGAATAGATCCGCAATTGTTGGTGTGAGCACACACACAGGCTCCCGTGCGGTATGCATATTCACACACATGCTTAGACACACACCTAGAATATTGAATTGACCTGCTCTCGACGACGGACTACTGATGAGAGCCCCCCCGCCCCCCAGGGCAAGCGGATGGAGGTGCGTTCGCCCCAAGCGCGAGGGCGCCGGGGGGGGGGATGAGAGACGCGGAGTGTCTGCCCCGCCCCCCGGCCCCTCCCGCAGGCCCCGCCCCCCCGGCCCCTCCCGCAGGCCCCTCCCCCAGGCCCCTCCGCTGCGGTTTCGGCCTCCCTGGGCCTTCCCCGCAGAGCCACAGTTACCTGCGGAAACGGCCCGGCTCCGCCTGGAGCACCAGGCCGTCTCCCCGGGTCCCTACGTAGCCGAGTGGAGCCGGAGGGTTGATCCCTTAGCCCCCATACACAGCCTTCCTTTCACCACCTTCCGTTTATACAAAGACTGGCTTATCCCAATTTTTTTTTTTTTCTGTTGCCTTTTGCAATGAAAAGCTCTCCACGCGCAGCCTAATAAAGTTCTACGCCTACCCTCCCCCCACCCCCCAAATCCCTGCCAAAAAAAAGAAAGGGAGACTTAAACCTGGAACTCATTTAGCTAAAGGGACTTTAGTTAACAAGAAAGTTACCCATCATGGACTGCAGGTAACACCTCCCGTGATCCTAAATCCATTACCTGGAGACTTACCCAGGCTGAGTTTGATTTTATGAACTGTGAGGTTGCAATGTTGAAAGTCTGCAAATTGGACATAAATTGGACGCAAAAGACTGGGGGAGCCGAGTGATTTTCTCTCTAACGGTGCAGCAGGCTCTGGCTCTTACCAGAGATCCCCGTGACCTGGAGCAGAGCCGGGGAGGAGTGCCTGCGTCTGCACGTGGCTCCATCCGGGACTTCCCGCCCCCCAAGGAGGCTTGACTCGGCCTCACGCGGCTCTGCCTGGAACAACCTGTGAATCAATCCCGCTGATGGAGGAATGCGCATGCGTGCTCGCTCACACGCACGCACACATGCGCACACGCACGGCCCGAGCTGAGGAACAGAGAAGGGAGTTTTCTCTCACTCCTGGTCCCTACTGTCAACAGTGTATGTCCCCTGGTGGTTTGGGCAGGGCCAGGTTTCATCCGCCCGCTCGCTGGTCATTTCTCACAACTGCATTTTCTCACAATTGCATTTTCGAGAGGACAGCTGATGCCAGGAGGTACGCAGTCATGGCCGGCTTCTGAGCTTTAAGGAACACTAAGACTACTCTCGGCTTAGCAATACCTTCTGCTTTCCATTTAATTGAGCCTTTATTTATTTTTTACTTTGTTCACCTATTTATTCATTTAACTTTTACTTTACGGTAGGAGCTAAGGATGATCCAGAGGTGAAAGTCGGGGAAGGCACACACGTGTCCTAACTGAAGGAGAGGTGTAACCAATTCCATAATAGAGATGAAACGGGAAGATGCAGAATTGGTGGGCGGGGGGAGGTGAAATGCAGCTGGGAATTGGGGGGGAAAAGGATGAAACAGTCTGGACTTCAAATACTGGAATCGTGATTCTGCAAAAGGAGAGTGGCGTTGGCCTGGGGTGGAGAGTAGAGTAAGTACTTAGGCAGAAAGAAGGATTTTAGGGAGAGGGCAGGAGAAAAGTTCATGGGATGGCCATTGGAGTGACACGGCCATGGTCCCTAGGAGGAGAGGAGCAATGGGTAAGTCTGAGCGTGTCCTTAATGGCCGAACCCAAATGCCACGTGGATGGGTTTGGGCTTTATCCCATAAATAATTGTAGGAGTTTCTGGAATATTGAGGGCATGAGAAGTATACCACAAGCATGTGTATAAAACTTTGCCCAAATCAACAACAGCACACATGTCAGTGCCTCAAGTGCGTAAATCAATCACAGCTCATTCAAATGACGGCAGACTATACAATATTTTAAACAGAAGAAGTAGATCAAGTATTCTTTAAAATAAGTGTAAAAAGTTTAAAAAGTTGTGTACAGTCTACTAGTATTAACATTCAAAAGTGAAAAGGAAACATGAAGAATTTTTTTATGGATTCCCACGTCTCAGCTCCCTGATGGTAAGTACGTGTGAGAAAGTAGAAGGGAACATGGATATATCTATAATGTTTTATTTTTTCAATAGAAAAAGCATAAAATTGGCATTTCAAGCAAATATGGCAAGATAGTCACAACTCTTTTATGTGGGCTCTAGGGACTTGGATGTCAGTGTTTTCTGAATTTTCCATAGGACTTAAATATTTTGTAATTTCTCAAGGGCAAATTCCTATATCTCTTTTCCTACACACACTCATTCAATGCTTCAGCTCCATCTAAAGCTTCCTCAAGGGAGCCTGTGTGGCTCAGTCAGTTAAGTGTCTGCCTTTGGCTCAGGTCATGATCCCAGGGTCCCGGGATTGAGCCCCACGTTGGGCTCCCTGCTCTGCAGGGAGCCTGCTTCTCCCTCTGCTCCTCCCCCACTCGTTCTCTCAGTCTCTCTCTCTCTCAAATAAATAAGTAAAATCTTTTAAAAAAAAATAAAGCTTCCTCAAATATTTCAGAGAGTCTCAGGGAGCATCTCACACGTGTCATAAATAAACATGGCCAGTCACCATGGGGTGTCCCTTGTGTAGCACTGGCCTTCCAGGAGGGACCAGGGCTGCTTCCCTGAGTCTCCCTGTGCCTTACCAAGTGCCAGTCCAGGGCACCAATGTCTCTTTCTTATCTCTGACAGCACTTCTTTATTTTTATTTTATTTTGGGGCGGGGGGAGTAGGTAGGATGGGCAGAGGGAGAGGGAGAGAATCTTAAGGAGGCTCCATGCCCAGCACAGAGCTCAACGCAGAGTTTGGTCTCACAACCCTGAGACCATGACCGGAGCTGAAACCAAGGGTCAGACAGACGCTTTGCCAGCTAAGCCACCCAGGTGCCCCTGACAGCACTTCATTAGAGGAAAGCTATCCTACAGGGCTTGCCAGCTCTACAGGTGTTACCACCCATACATTGAAACACGTTTTTTAAAAAGATTTATTTATTCATTTTAGAGGGAGAGGGAGAGAGCGCTGGGGGGGGGGGGGGGGCAGAGGAAGAGAAACCCGAGCAGACTCTGTGCTGAGTGCGGAGCCGTGTGGGACTCGATCTCACGACCCTGAGATCATGACCTGAGCTGAAATCAAGAGTCCAACGCTCAACGGACTGAGCCACCCAGGCGCCCCTGAAACACATTTTCGTTCCAAAAGCCCACCAGGGACCGCAGAGAAATGAAAGCAAGTAACCTTTAGCCTTTTGTGTTACCCACAGTTCACAGGATACCAAGTAGTGATTATTTTGCTCTTAGGGTATAAAGAATTTTTAGTAAAACAGACCTTCTAGCTTTCGCTCCACAGTGTTCCTCTGGATGAAGATTCTAAATCCAGTAGACTAATCACAGGCTCCTGGCTGAACTCAGAATCATCTGTCATCTCTGACAACTCAGGTTTTATTACTTGATCAAGCTTTACTTTTTAATTCTTTATTTCCCGCAAGATGAGTTTCTCCCAAAGGCTCCCCGAGCCCACCTACAGATAAATGTCTTGTCATAACTGCCCATCAGTTTAAACAACATGCCCAGACATAGTGTAGGCTCAAGTTGGGTTCTCCACTACACCAGGAAGTTTATTCTGGCAGAAGAATGTGGGACAGGCTGGAAACAGGAAGAAGCTGGAGTCAGGGAGACCAGGGAAGAAGGAAGCTACTGCAAATACACAGGCACACTTTTATTTTCACATTTAATCATTTACAGGCAGTCTTCTCTTATGATGTATTGTGGGTGCACTACAGCACATATATTCTGTAGGTACACCCTGCAATGGGGTTTCCTCTACTTCTTCAAGCCTCAAAAGCAATATATTGAAAAACTGAGCCTTTGTATGAGTATCTCATGAGGTTCCCTGACGCTCCCTAATCTGCAGAGAGGGCCCTGAGATAGAACTCTCAGGAAGATAACAGAGGGATGAGGAAGAAGGATGAAAGAGATAATTACAAACATTCCATGGGTATTATCTTTAAATATGCCTCTACATATTTAGCACACTTAACTCTTTATTCTACCTGGAACAGCTACTTATAAAACCAGCTATGTGAAAGCAACCAACCAAATAAACAAACAAAACCAGCCATGGGCCATACTGAGAATCACTGATCGGGCCACCTTCTCTTAACATTTACTAAAATGTTGCATTCTAAAAGCAAATGCCGACAGATCTCATGGATGGAGCCTTGTTGACCTCAACTGGTCATAAGCATGGTACCAAGGAGAATGAAAACAAGATAAGAAATAAGCAACCTTTCAATATTGCCTTGAAGTAGATAAATAGCTTCATCTGATTTGTTCCCATTATTACAAAAGCCAATGTTTTAGGTGAACACTATTTTTTCCCCAGTATCATTTGCAGATGTGTTAGGTTTCTATCATTCTGGATGCTCACACTATTTGCCTGCAAATTTTGATAGCCTGAATATATAACAGGAGGAAAACTACAGCCACTGAATAGAATACAGCGGAGCATACATTGGAAAATACTGTTTTCATATACTCATAGTACAACCAATACAGATGGATTGACAGGAGCACATGGTTGGTTACAGTCTTAAGCATATTTATGGGGACTGCACAAGCCCAATAACTGTGCCCTAATTCAGCTAATTGCTACAGAGCAGACTATGAGAGATCTTCTCTAACATTTTCAATTACTGTCATTACTACTGCAATAAACCAACAAAACAACATTTCAAAATGGTTCCTCTATGTCACTTGCCATAATGGTATTTTAGGGATGGCCCAGGTTTCTAATAAGCCCCGTTTTCTTTTTAAACCATTAGGGAACTGGAAGAACTTCATCCACATGGGATGAGAACAACCTTCCTTCACTTCTCCCTTTGATTTTGGCATAACCAAGTCAATCAATAAAGCTGAATTATTGTTGACCTCTTCATTGTAAGGCAAGAGAAACCAACTTGGACAACAGTATTATTTATTAGAATCTCTTTGTGTCCCAAGTGCAGTTGAAAATGCTAACTACATGTGATTCTACAGTTAACTTACCTCTCTCCTTTACAAAATAAAATAGTGTTCTATTCTTACATAAGGAAATTTTAAGGAGTTCACTGTTGTGGGAGGTCAACTTCATAAATAATTTAATTAAGCTTCTTAAGAAGAACTGGATAATTGTCTAAGCAATTGCCAGCTAAAATAATGATAAAAGTGAAATTGAGTCTTCTGCTGCAGGGTGTAAGCTGAGTAGCAGTGGTAGCTGGGGAAGGCAGTTCCTTCTGCTATTTATTTATTATATTTACTGGACTCTCTCATTGCAGGAAAAGCCTGAAGGCACAGTTAGGAATGGCTAAATGTGGTGGCGCAGGAGGTACTTTTTTATCTATCTATTTATTTTTCTTTCTGTATCTTGCAAGGACATGTAAATACGGGAAAAACTATCAGTCAGCAGTCGTTTTGTTGCTCAAGCTGCTTTATGGGCTGTTGTTGGGTATAGCTGTGGGTTTTTCGGTCCCCTAAAAACACTAGGGACCAACTTCTATGAACATAAAGGGATGTTATTGGGCTTTTACTGTCACTGTACAAACTGTGCTTTCTGGCTGCATCAAGAGCCGAGAACTTAAAAAAGTAGAACATGAATATAGGTAAAAAAAGAAAAATAAATAAACTATTCTCCTGACTCCATCCTCTGCTTTCCACCCATATATTTTGATCACTGCAGTTGACATGAAACTGCCGTATAATTTTTGCACGTTACAGCTGTAGAACAGAGAACGTGAAGTGGTAATACTCCACTGAAATAGGATGGTAGTGACAAGGCTCTGATGCCCTCATGAGTGGGACACAACACTACTCAGGTGACGAAAAGCCTTCTCGGAGGTGAGATAATTTCACAAGCAGGATTTATGATATTCACTGGATGCTCCTAATGCAGGGACGGCTCCCTGTTGGGTCAGCAGCCAGCGTATATCCAGTCTTCAAGGGACAGGCAGTCCGGTGGTGACCCGAACCACATCCGGGTGCCTGTAGACTTTGGAAGGGATGACCATAGGAGAATCCCCAGGAGCACAGTCCTGAGTGTTGGGAATTTACTAGAAAAAGAAGTCATAAGGTCATAAAGTCATAAAATCATAAGGGCTGCCAGAGCACCAAAGTAGTGAAGGTGTAGTTTATTATTCTGATGGCCACCAAACTCTGGAACATTCTCGGATATCTGTGATGACATAAACACAAGCCCCCAAATCTAAGATATCTCATCTCATTCTTCATTATGATTTTCTACTGCCCGGCCTGATTCTCATTTCCACAAAGAGAGTCACTAAATGTTATTAGCACTCCCACTAGAGCATTTATCAAATTTTTTTCTGATTAAAGAGGAGTTACATGATTGAAATAGAATTTGAGGGACAACTGCCTAAACTGTTTTCAAAGGTCAATGCTAACAGGAGTTGGAAACATGCCTATGCAAACGAGTGTCAATGTGATTCTCACTGTTGCTTGAATATGGATCTTACTCTGTGTTCTGTTTCTCAATATCTTTTAAATTAATTCTATGTTAGAAGCATCTTTTTATAAAAGATAGTTTTCTATAACGTGGATTTTAGTATGAATATTATGTAATTTAGTTAACCAGCTATACTTTTTTGATATTTCAAAATTTTGTTTAGCATGATTTGTAGCTTTTCTGAACATGCCCGTATGCAGAACTGCTGTTACTTTCTCGGGAAAAAATATAATCTAGAATGTGGATTAGAGAATCAAGTGAATATCTGTAAGACCTTTGATGAATACTGCAAAATTGTACTCTAGAACTATTTTACCCATTTTACCACACAAGCAGCTCACCTTCTTTTTAAGATGTTGGTATTATTTTATTTTATCTTCTTTAAGCACCATGGGCACAGTAAACTCTAAAATGCTTTGTAAGGCATCAATACGTGAAAAGAAACCTGTATCTGTCATCAGTTTTATTGTGGCTGGTCCTCACCTGATCTGTAGGAATAGCACCATTGCACAGTCCCCAAGGATTAGGACTAGCCAGTTACCCTTACTGTTCCCCCCCTCTCCAATTTCTAAAACTGAGACACAGCTTAGCCGAATTTATTCTCATTGCAGCAGACACAAATGGGCTCACATTAACATGGTGTAAAACATCACTGCAAAAAGAGTATGCTTGTTGTAGGCAGAACGTGTGACAAAAATGAGGAGATGTCTTTTGGAAAAAAATTTGGAAGATCCTAGACACAAGATAGGGTACAATCTGTGAATAGCTCTGTGTCTGAGGTGGGACTGACATTTGGGATTCTCAGAATCGAGGGGAACTTCCTTCCTGTTCTGGGAAAGAATAAGGAACTCTTCTCTGTTGATAAACTGTTATTTACTCATTGTACATTGTGTACTGCCATTTTTGTCACATGTAGATTAAATTTGTGTAATTTATGAATAGAACGTTAAAACAGTAACAATAGTGAGAACACTGGCAAAGTCTAAATTCTGGTTACTGCAGATAACCAAAACCAAAGCTTCTTATCAGAGACCATTTGAAATTAACCTGGTGGAATACAGAACAGGTCTAGGCATCTTCAGTCAAATAATTAGAAGCCCTGGTATAGACGTGATGATACATGAAGGAAAATGTCCAGCCTTTGGAGGTTGACAGACCTGGGTTTAAATGGCTGCTATGTGAGACTGCATGCATTTCTTCTCTCTCTCTCTCTCTTTTTTTTTTTTTTTTTGGTCTTATCTTTTTTCTTTAATTGACAAGGATTTGGTGGGATAAAATGTATAATGAGCTGAATGTAGAATAAAATATTCAATAAATGGTAATTATTAGGATTAAGTGTAAAATGCATAGAAATATTAAATATGGATGGATTATCTGAGCTTCTTCCTGCCTTTTGGCAAATCCCAAGTTTTGAGAGTGTGCCTGAAGTCATCATAAAGCCCACTAAATAATTAATTCATTAACTTTGGTCCAAATCTCCAATAATTATTCGAGATGAACTGCACTGGGCTAGACCCTAGGGTTATGGAGATAAATAACTCATAATCTTACTCTGTGCAAAGAGGGTGCATCTAATAACTGTCCAAAGATAGAGAATAATTCTTATCTCTACTTGTTCATATACCATTCTCAAATTAATATCAGTTACTGCTCCCCAGTCTCCTGCTTTCTAAACTAAATACACCGAATCATACGTCTTTCTGTACATAAAAACTACCCAATTTCTTACCTTATTTTTCTGGACTTTTCCTGCCTTTGCAAACATTGCTATGACTTTTATTTTGAAGACTACTATGGGGGGCGCCTGGGTGGCTCAGTCGTTAAGCATCTGCCTTCCGCTCAGGTCATGATCCCAGGGTCCTGGGATCGAGCCCGGCATCGGGCTCTCTGCTCCACGGGAGGCCTGCTTCTCCCTCTCCCACTTCCCCTGCTTGTGTTGTCTCTCTCTGTCAAATAAATAAAATCTTAGAAAAAAAAAAAAAAGACTACTATGTATGAGGACATGACCCGTTCCTTAATTAAGAATTATGAAGGAATTCCTAATTATCCAGGAATGAATTATTGGAATTAAAAATTATCCATGAGGACTCTGCTTTTAAATTTATATTAACATTTTCATTCGTTCAACTAATTATGCACTTTGTGGAAACGGGCTATTTACATAAGGTTAGGCTAGCAAGCAGAAAAATTTTCAAAAGCCAAAATAAGTATCTCTTGCCCTAGGGTAGGTGTGAAGGGGCAAGATTTGCAAAGGACTGCTTTTCTTCAGGTTAGTGGTTTGGAATAATCAGTCTCAGAAGTGATATAAATAAGTCCTTCTATGAAAATAAGGAGAGGAGAGCCAAGCACGAAGGCAGATGAGAAAGGTGACTGTGCCTCATTAAACGTCATTACATGAATCATGAAATTAACTTAAGAACTGAGAAATTCTACATATCACATCACTGCCATTATATTAAAAGAAAACCCTCCAAAGACCAAATGGGCACAATTTGAGGATTATTCTCTCTCTAGAGTTATCCATGGCATCTGTGTCCCCTTCTCTTTTTTTTACCCATTAATGCAAATAACTGATGGGCGACTATATGAAATGTGAAGTGTGGAACTGGGTAGAGACCATCACTCTCCTTGGAACATGAATGAGGGCAAACAAAGTGCAGTGAATAGTAACAAAAGCAAGACATTCCTACTGCCTATTCTATGATGGAAGGTACCTCCCATAACAGAAAGAACTTGGACATTTTATTTCTCTTCTCATGAGAGGGATCAAGGTGGGTAGACTTCTTCCCTTTCCTCTCAAATACTAGCTCGGTTCTCTGAATAGTAGAGCGTTCTTTGCAGATTAATTTATTTTGTAGATTTAAAAATCCAGTTCGTTTTCTTTTTGCAGTGTTTATTTAGGAGAGATCTAATAGAGAATGGAAAGAAAAAGAAGAAAAAAAGCACACATGTGGGTGAGTAACAGAATTAACACACTGGATCCTTTGATAGGTGGGAGTGAGGTTTGTTCAGGTCTGGGTCCCCTAGAATTTTGAAAAGAAGAAGAAAACGCGAAGGCATTTCCTTTTCACTTTTGGGAGCAGACTAATTTGGGGTTTGTAATTAATTTAGGACCATTAACATTATATGGAGGTGGGGGGGACAAATTACCCCACAGCATCTCAATCCTCCTGTGGAAGCATATTCAAAATACATGCTGTCCCTTGGTGCTGTACCATGAAATACATTTCTAAGAAACCCTTGGCACCTCTTCCCTGAATTTCCAACATCGTCTGCTAAAGAAACTTTTCAATGAAACCACACAGGTACCGCCTCAGAAAAAAAAAAAAAAAAAAAAAAAAAATCATGGCACTGGAGAGCATTTTCCAGCCAGTTAGCTGGATGTATTCACATTTTTCATATTAGCCAAGAGATGTTTGGGATAGCATCCATAGCATAGGGATTTCTTACAGAAATTTAGACGTATTTTTCTAATGAGATGGTATCCTGATCTCTATCTTTGTCTCTCTCTGCAGGTCTCTACATATTTATTTTTGTCTCTCTATCTGTCCCTCCCTCATTTTCAATCAGTGTCTCCTGCATAATTTGGAAGGGAGACATTCCTATAAACCAAGCAATAGGCTCACCCACATTTCAGGGTCTTAAAGCATTCATCTTAATGTTGCCTTATGGTTATCATTCAAATAAATTATTTAACAACACTGAGTCTATTGTTATTTATTTTTTTACGTGAATATGAATTAGGAAAACATAATATTTACAATAGAGGAAAGTATGCAGGGAGAGGGTATAAGGCATGTCTTAAAGA
Source organism: Mirounga angustirostris (assembly GCF_029215605.1). Classification (NCBI taxonomy): domain Eukaryota; kingdom Metazoa; phylum Chordata; class Mammalia; order Carnivora; family Phocidae; genus Mirounga; species Mirounga angustirostris. Next base: position 35,527,499 of record NW_026991725.1, read on the forward strand.
ATGTATTTTCCTTCTCCTGAAGGAAAAACATGCAGATGTTCCTTTAGCAAGAAAGAGTTGTTTCTCAGGTATATTTAGTTCAGTCAGCCAGGGGAAAAAGCAACACAGAACAAAAATCACAAGCGTTCAAGTCATTGTATTTTAAAATTATAAATCATGTACCATGTATAAAAACGAGTCATGGAAGAAATAATACCGGTAGCCCTATATCATAATCTCATCTTGTATTCTGTCAGTCCTGTCCTGAGACCCAGAACACTGAGACCCCTGCCCTGGTCCCTGAGCTTCAGGATCCCCACACTTTAGAATGGTTTATAAGGTCATCCAGGTGTGATACCACAGACGGGGTAATACCTGAGACCCAGTCCCTGTTTACTTCCTCTGAGGCATTTTTTTGGTCCTTTATTCAAATGTGGGGCTGAACAGATACTCTTCTGAAGTCATCCTGGGCGTAGAGTGTGGGGAACACTGATTCCAGAAAAATAGCCTGCCAAGTGGATCTTGTGCATCTGGCTTGCTATCTTTCTTTCACTTCTGTGTCTATTATCATTCTCAATAACGTTGATGTCCATATAAAAGGATCCTCCAACAGCCTCTCAGTGTTTTCTCTTCTTTAGATACTACAGTGTTTCTTCACTCATCTGACTTACACAGTCGGTCCTTCACTTATATGGCATACCCAAGACTCGATCCCCATCCGTAACCATACCAATTCTAAAATCTTAATTTCAAATGTCACTGTCTTTGATCATGTATCAACTACTAACCCTCCAGTTCACTTACGCTGGTTCTCCCAATTAACTCACCCATCAGTACTTCCAACCCGTCTATAGCACTATGTTTTCATTATTCATCAAAAGCTCTTTACATCCAAGTGTTCAGTTCTCTTCTTAAGCAATCTATGTCCCATGGTCTAGTACTATAACCGATCCCTTGCACGTGTCCTTAAATATGCCCAGCAATACCTAACTCTAGTTACCCATTAACCGCTTACTCAATGCCTGGCTCTTAGGATCTGCACAATCCTTGAAGTAAGAAAGGTGAAAAATTCACGATCACAAATAAACCCCCAAATTTCTGGACTATTTTAGCATTTTAACATAGTCATTTATCCCTGTTAAAGATGATATTCCCCCACTGTCTTTTTCCTGAAATCTTCAACACCTTCACTCCTCATTCTCAGTTGAAGACTTGATTCATACTTCATAAAGAAAATAGATCCAATAAGAATCCTTATCTGACTGCAACCATATCTACCAACCCACCTGCATATGCACCATATATTGAAACTGCCCCTGCTCTTATTCACGGCCATGTGTATACTCTGGATCTATTCCCCTCTACCCTCTTAAGACTCTACTCCTGGAATTTCCTCCTTTCTATCCTGCTTCACCTACTTCTATTGTTCTAATGGTTCATTCCCATTAGTACTCAAATGTACCTTAATATCACCCAGCTTTAAAAGGATTTCCCTAGACCTCATGTCCATCTTCAGTTACTGTTCCATTTTCCATCTCCTTTGCTGGTAACATGCTATTTCATCAAAGAGTTGTTTATAGTCTGTATTCCTAATTCCTTAGCCACCATTCTGTCCTTAGATCATTCCACTTGGACCTTCATCCCCATCACTCCATAGATATTTCTCACACTGTTACTAACAACATTAACCTCGTGAAAGATGATACTCCTGATGCTCATTTTAAACCACAATTTAGCATCAGTAGACACAGGAGAACCAATCCTTCCCTCTTGAAACCCTTTGTTTTCTAGATTTTTTTCCCCAACACTAATTCCCATCTGGCTTTATTTTCTACTTTTTCTTATCTTATCACCCTTCCTGAAGTGTTCCTTCTCCCTTACTGGACCTCAAAACATTGGAATGCCCTAGAGCCCCATCCTCAACCTTCCTGTCTTTTCCAGTTCTACCTAATTCTCAGATTTCATTTGTTCTCATGGTTTAAAATACTATATGTACCCTAAAGAGTCTTCAATTTTCATCTCCAGACCAGTCTTCTGAGCTCAGGAATTACATGTCTGACTGCCTATCTGGGAGCTCCATTTAGGATACTGAATTGCCATCACAATAGAACATGGCCAAAAAACAGAAGTCTTGATTTCCCCCCCAAACTTATTCCAAAACTCTAATGCACTCCCATCAGTTGATTATAGACCAATGGAGAATAACAAAGTGATCCACCATCTCAGACAATTGTCCGGAGGTTAATGCAGGCTGTCTCTACATTATAGGGCAGACTGTGCCAGGTCAGGGAGTGAGGCAGTCTGGTTAAGTTAAACCAAGGTACTTGGATTTTTTTTTTTCACTCACTGCGGAGCAATGGTGATAGTGCATATCAGCAGAGGACCCCAGTGACTTTGGGGTCTTTGAAAAGCAACTGGGTCCTATGAAAGACTCCTCTGTCCCTCCTTTCCCGAGTGTCAATCTTTAATTTAGAAGAAAAGAAAATTACAGCTCTCTTATTTGGCTATATTAAAATTTATGGGGCAGGGTGGTTTCCAGGCTGCTGCTCCTGCCGGGCACTGCTCTGATGATGTATGACGGGACATGTCACCAGTGTAGCCAGGCTCTGATGATCCATTGCCGCAACAAGTCATTTGTCATACGTCACTGCCTCCAAAGCTCCCCCCATCCAGGCCTCTCCTGTACTCTCCAGCAGGGAGTCCTGGCTCCAAACAAACTCCATGTTCCCACTGCACTCCCACGACCACCACACTCACCACGCATTTCTCCTCTTAGTGGAAGAGAAGAAAAATAGTTTTTAGGAGCAAAGTCTATTGGGCGATCTTAAGACTTCTAAAGGTAAAGGGTTCATATACTCCGATGCCATAAGCTACTAGCAGATGATGATTATAGGAAGGTGCTTTATGCTCTCGGGATGCCACGCTAATGAAAAACACTAGTAAATAGTTATGTAGCATGTATTCATTGACAGCCATTCTCCTAAGGGTTTACAGGCACTAACTAACTTAATCCTCTCACAATCCTATAAGGGAGATGGTACTGTCAGCAGCTGAGGAAAATGGAGGCATAGCAAGATGAATTTGCCCGCTGTTGCCCCGCTAAATAAGTAGAAGAGATAGCGAAGAAACCTGGGCAGCCCAGAGCTGGAACTTTTGCCCTCAACCACTGTGTCCTGATGCATATACCTCAACATCCGATCCTAATGGTTCTTCATGTAGGCTTATATTGACCCCTGCCTTTTACGGCGGATAAACCCATGGACACAGTGCAGGCACCTTATAATTTAAGTGTCACTCTAATTTATGATAACACCATTTAACAACTGCTTGTTAGATTCTACAGTATACACTAGGTGCTCTGCTTATATTATTTAGATCTTCCAACCTTGCAAGATATTGTTCTATTTCCTTTTGTTATGTATAAATGGGTAGAGAAGTAAATAAAAAGCTTACTGAAGATGTTTTCAAAGAAGGCACTTAAAAGGGGAGTAAAGGGGGAAGACCAAATGATTAGGGACAGCTATAAATTAAAAAGTAGTGGGTGACTAGAAATAATTTCTATAGAATTGTTGAAATGACATTTGTATACATTTTAAATAAATCAACTTAATGACAAACTATTCAAATGTCACTAAAATAGAAACTATAGAGTATGTCTGCTTCTTTGTTCCAACTGAAAATTAAAGTTTATGGGGGAGGGGGAGAAATCTCTTTACAGATTCATATTCTTCACAATTCTTAGCATTTAATTAAAACAGAGTGATCCGTGAAAGAAAAAAAAATAATAATTTGGGCTTCCTTAAAATGTAAAACTTCTGCACTGTGAAATACACGGTTAAGAAAATAAAGATAAACCACAGACAAGCTTTTATTGTAAAATACACATCTGACAAAGGATGTGTACCCAAAATATATAAAGAACTTCTCGAGGCATCTGGGTGGCTCAGTCAGTTAAGCATCTGCGTTCAGCTCAGGTTATGATCCCAGGGTCCTGGGATCAAGCCCCACATCGGGCTCCCAGCTCAGCGGGGAGTCTGCTTCTCCCTCTGCCTCTGCCTCTCCCCCAGCTTGTGCTCTCTCTCTCTCAAATAAATAAAATCTTAAAAAAAAAAAAAAGAACTTCTCTTCACCTCAACAATAAGAAAACAAACAATCCAATTTAAAAATAGGCCAAAGATCCAACAGACATGTTACCAGAGAGATATAAAGACAGCAAATAACTATATGAAAATATACTCAGCATCATTTGTCATTAGAGAAATGCAAAATAAAATATCAATACAAGACCACTCCACACACGTTAGAAGAGCCTAAAATCCAAAAAACCTGATGATACCAATACTGGTGAGGAAGAAGAAGAATAGAAACTCTCAACGTTGATTGCTGGTCGGGATGCAAATGGGTGCAGCCATTTTGGAAGACGATTTGGCAGTCTCTTACAAAGCTAAACAGTCTTAACCTACAGTCCTGCAGTCATGCTCCTAGGTAATTACCCAACTGACTGAAAGCGTACAGCTACCCCCCCCCCCCCCCCCCCCCCCCCCCCCCCCCCCCCCCCCCAAAACAAGAATATGCTGTTTACAGCAGATTTCTTCATAGTTGTCAAAAAGTAGAAGCAACCCTTCAATAAATATATAGATAAACTGTGTTTTATCCATAAAGGGAATACTATTTGGTAATAAAATGGAATGGGCTATATTAAGCCACACGAAGACACAGATGATTTTTAAATGCATTTTGCTAAGTGAAATAGAGCCAGTCTGTAAAGGCTACACAGTGTATGCTTCCATTTATTGACATTCTGGAAATGATAAAACCATAGAGATTATATACAGATCGGTATTTGCCAAGAGGTATGATTGGGTGGTGAAGCAGTGAGAACTTTTTCAGGGCAGTACAACTATTTTGCACAATAGTATAATAAAAAGGCATGACACTAAGCATTTGTCAAAACTCACAGAACGTTCCAGCACAAAGAGTGATCTTTAACAAAACCAGAAGGCTACGCGACTCCAGGATGTAACCCACTTTTGTTAAAAAGGTATGAAACAACCTTATTCAAGGAGATTAAGGGGAAAAAAAAGTACCGATTTAAGTAACTTTGGAAATGAGTTAAATTTGTAAGATTAAAGCAAAAAAGACTATTCACTAAGCCCTGTATACTAGTTGATAGTATTGGGTAATAGCTCAAAGTATAAAAGAAATACCTATGAGTGCTTACTGATATAAATAAGTTACTTAATAATTTCAGAACATTCAAGTCTCCTATGCAGAAGAATTTAAAATAATTTATGTACATATTCTGCCCTCAAGGAAGCGAAGCATAGCCCCCACTCCTGAAGGGTGGGCTATCCCTACTGACTTCCTCCCAAAGAGCACAGTGTGGAAAGGAGAAAAAAGAGTAACTTAACTGTGGAGAATCCTGACAAACACTACCTCTGAGACAAATAATGCAATATATGTTAAGAAAAAAAAAAGAAGAAGAAGAAGAAGATAGCAGGAGGGGAAGAATGAAGGGGGGGAAATCGGAGGGGGAGATGAACCATGAGAGACTATGGACTTTGAAAAACAAACTGAGGGTTCTAGAGGGGAGGGGAGTGGGAGGATGGGTTAGCCTGTGATGGGTATTGAGGAGGGCACGTTCTGCATGGGGCACTGGGTGTTATGCACAAACAATGAATCATGGAACACTACAGCTAAAACTAATGATGTAATGTATGGGGATTAACATAACAAAAAAAATAATAAAAAAAAGATTAATATCTATAGTAATAAGTTAGGTTGATAGAATGCACCCTTGGTATGATGGTATGTAAATGGCACTTTACATCTATAGACATCCTCCAAAAAACCCATAACCTCAGTCTAATAATGAAAAAAAAAAAAAAAAAAAAAAAACTTTAGAGAAATGCCATTGGTGAGCATCCTACAAAATGCTGGCCTATCAAGGCCATCTAAAACAAAGACAGTCTGGGGCGCCTGGGTGGTGCAGTTGGTTAAGTCTCCAACTCTTGGTTTTGACTCAGGTCGTGATCTCAGGATTTTGATTGAGCCCCACGCTGGACTCTGCACTCAGTGCAGGAGTCTACTTGAGATTCTCTCTCCCCTGCCCCTCCTGCTTGTGCTCTCTCTCTAAAATAAATAAGTAAATCTTAAAACAAAACAAAATAAAAACAAAAACAAAAAACAAGGAAAGTCTGAGAAACTCAACAAAGAAGAGCCTAAGGAGTCGTGACAGCTAAATGTAACAGTATACTGGTTGGAATCCTGGAACAGAAAAGACATTAGTAAGAAGTGAGGCAATCTCAGTCAAGAATGGACTTTAATTAATAATCATCTATCAATATTGGTTCATTAATTGTGACAATGGGATGTGGGATGTAGGAGAAGTTGGTGCTAGCTTTGCAATGTTTCTGTAAAGCTAAAGATACTGTAAATTAAGAGATTATTAAAAGCAGATGAACATATCTCAAATTTATTGGCAATAAAACCGTAAGCAAGTTATTTTGCAAAACTAAAAACACAAAAGAAGCCCTTTGAGTGCTTGATTTGACAGACATTTTTAAAGACTTTTTAGCTTGACAAAAATTCACAAATGTTAAAGGAACTCTTGGGGGAAAAAAATCAGCATTTTAAAGAAGGGCAGGATAAAATAAAACCAACTGAGCCTGTTTACCAAGACAGTCTATGATGCCCTCAAATTCTAAGGAAAAGATCTCAGGCTAAAAAGCATTGAAAAAAAAAAAAAAAAGTTTTCATGGTCTCCTGTTAAAGGGAGGAATTATGAACCTCACTGACGACTAAGTAATGTGATTTAATTACTGCAGGATTTGATATTTGGTACATGCAGAGAGAGCCCAGTTTTGAATGGGTGGGTAAGGACTGATAGCTATTAAGAGAAATTATTTTAAAGACAGTATCAGTCCATGATTTTTTTACTTACTAGACTTAATAACGAATAAAGTCCCACTTGGTCAATTCTATTCTGAATATCCAGGAATCCGTCTGTGCTTCTTGCTTGGAGATCTTCCATTCTCTATGCATTAAATTACAGACTTTGGTGCGCATTTGACTCTTTAGGGAAAAGGTTAGAATGCTATGTCAGGCCAACATAAGCCCCCTATTTTACTATACTTCAGGTATTTGGAAATGCTGCTGGTTACGTGTTCAGTATTAGCCTATGGTGTTGCTTGGCCCATGGAACCCTCAGTTGGTTATTGGGGTCCCCAGTGAAAAGTCTCACCCAGCAAGACCAGCTCTGCATTTGAAAAACCTTTAAATGGAACAGAGCCATGCTTTAAACTATACCAATGGCTGGTTTTAACTTCCCCGCATGCCACCACGTGGTGGAAAAATTACAAATTCGCCCTCCATTTCCTCAGGCAGTCCTTTTCTGAAGGGAGGGCTAGCGGATTCTTAATATCTGTGCTTCCTTGGCCTCCAAAGCCAGACATTCCTCCTGAATATTCCCCCAGGCCAGTCCTTTCATTCTGGGCAGAATATTGAGGCCAGCAATCAATAAGTTGGTTCTCCATCTGCCTTTGACAGAGGAAACACCAGGCTGACACCAGCCAGTCTGGGATCAGCTGTTTCCCGGCCTTTGATCTCCTCAGCTAGGGCTGTCTAAGCTCCCAGGGCCTCTGCTTGGGCTTAGATACAAGCCCTGTCCTGCTGATCTCTCCTCCAAGGCCTATTGTAGCCATTGTATTTGAGGAGGGGGATCACCTGTCAAAGTGACTGGTTACAACCCCTCCTTGACCGCGGGAAGCCTTTTTGATTCGGGGCAGATGATAATGAGAGTCTAATTGAGTGATTAACTACCTCAACTGACTTGGAGGTTTTAATGACACCTCTTCATTAAGGTCTGCGTTTCTCAGCAGGCCCCCAGTTTGTAACTGTAGGGCCATGATATTTGCAATTATAAGCCTTTCCTTTAACCAGCAGGGATTTAATAAATGGACTTGGTTAATCATAGCTAGATGCTCCTTACATCTGACTTTGTTGTGAAAAACATGTGTAAAGTTCAAGCACATGACTGAATGATTAATACAGGCCATTTCAAGTCCATGGCTCTATATGGAAGAGGGAGACTGAGTTTCAGAAGATTTGGGTTAACCAAATCTTGACGACCACTGTAAGCTTGAATAGAGGGAAAATATCTAAAGATAAGAACTGGTTTTTAAGAGTTGCCATGCCTGTGAGAGCCCGCCTAGATATACTGTCTTTAATTAACTGGGTCTGAAGAGCCTATTAATGCAATGTTAAAAGGAACCAGTCTCCATGGGTTCTCACAGTGGGAAAGGTATCCAAGGCTTTCAATTTACAAGGTCTTATTACAAAAGTGCCCTGCTGTTCTGGTCCGTGTTCTTTCTGCCTGGGAGCAATTTAATGATCTGCTTTGGAGCAGAGAAATGGTCAGAGAGAAAATGTTCAGTGTTATGTGTTAGGGATCAAATACCCAGCGGAATTTACAATGGTAACCAGACACTTCCTTTTCATATCAAAGTAGAACAGGGACAATGACATAAATACATTTGATTTGAAAAACCCTAATTGAACAAACTGGTAGTCCTCTGTGATTGTTTGCTGATAGTATGAGGCTAGTATTGAGTATGATGCAAAGCGCAAATGACCTAGATGAAGCGTGCAATGCGAAAGAGAAAAGAGGAAGAGAAGGAAGAAAGAAAGCTTATTTAAAGAGAATATGGCTTTTGACTTGAAAGTCCCTTAATAATTTATTCTTCATTTATTCAACATCATTTAAGAAATATTTATAATTATCTACCATGTCCCAGGCCTTCTATTGTCCCTGGTGGGGTTAGCAGCCACTTTTCCTTTCTTCATTCACTTAACTGTTGATAAATGACTACAATTTGACGATTATTATTTTACTCTGTTGATAATATTTTGATTATCTTTATTTCCTAGACCTAAATGCAAAGGCAAAAATATATCATTGGTGAATAAACAAACAAATGAGTATTTATGGAGAGATTCCTGACCTGGTGTCAGTGTGGTTCCTTGTTGAAAGTGCAGACATAAAACTAATACTTACGGTGCAATGTGATAAAAAATATAATAGAAATTTGCACACGGTGCTAAGAAACCATGGAAGTGGGGCTTAGTCACGCTCCTTAATTGAAGCAAGTAAGAAAATATACAAGATGTGAAATTTCAACTAAGTGTGTTGAGTTTGGAGCATCAAGAGGGAAGAAAATTCAGAATCTGGGATGAGCTTTGGGCATCTGTTCTTTTAAAATAGAGATTCTAAAATGTGTGAAGCTTACATTTTACAGAGCTGGGAGTCCTTTATTTCCAAAGGAACTAGCATAAACTAAAGGGCATAAGAAGATTTTAGGAATCGTACATTTTTCAATCCTCAAACTGCAGTTAGTTGTCCCTTAGTTTGTCTTATCTTGGAATAACATATTAGAATAACAGGAAGGTAAGTGAAACAGACTATTTACACTTTGAAATTTAAGAAAACACTATGAAATTTTAACTTTATCTGGCCTACATTGTCACCACTAGGATTATTCTTTCTTCTGGTAAAAGCAAAAACGTGCTCTCAGGCACACCACCCCAACATCCAAGACAAGTCTAGGGTCTCCTCTGGTCTTGCCCCAATGTCATAGTCTTCTTTCTCAGATTTGCCTTTCCTAACCTTTGAACATACTGTATACCTAAGATAGTTTCATAAGAAGATAGTTCCACTGCCTTGAGCCCTAAAATGACAAGCTCCTCTCTAGACTAATGGCTTCAGGCTAGATCACTAAAAACTTCCTCCAGGCTTAAGTCGAGAATTATTTGCATTCAAAGATGGTTTACAATCACACTGTATTTTAACAATGCTTACAGGTAGATATAGGATATCGGGAGGTCAAATTTGCTGAGTTCATTGAACCATGTCAGGTCTTGATTCAAAACACTTAGAAGGCATTATACATTATGTAAAATAGAAAATGTGGAGAAAACATTGCTTGCCTACAAGAATTGTTATTGTGACCCTCTTGATAGAGGAGAAGCAACTGGACCACTCAAGAATTCAACATGAGAGTGTAGCAAGGCTCTGACCACAGGCTGGTCACTCATATGAAGTGTTGCTTGCTGACAAAACATATTGAGCGTATAACTTGATTTTAGCATACAATGCTGTAACACTGCAATGAGAAAGCAAATTGGTGATAGCAGTAACTCAGTGAGTTTATGATGTATAATTGCCACTTGGAAAAAAACACTTCCTAGTGGGAAAGTTGCTGAGGGCAGACAATTGATCAGGTGAGGCAAAAAGGTCAAAATTGATGACTTTGGAAAACTGCAAAATGAGCATCCATTACGAGTTGATCCTTGAACAACACAGGTTTGAACTGTGCAGGTTTCCTTTTACACAGATATTTTTAAAGTCAACATGGGACAGTCCAGTAAATGTATTTTTTTCTTGTGATGTTATTAATAGCATTTTCTTATCTCTAGCTTATTTTATTGTAAGAATACAGTGTATAATACATATAACATACAAAACACGTGTTCATAGACTGTTTATGTTATCGATAAGGCTTCTAGTCAACAGTAGGCTATTGGTAAAGTTTTTGGGCAGTCAAAAGTTATACTTGGCATTGTGAGAGCGCAGGGGGTCAGCACCCGTGACCCCCACATTGCTCAGGGGTCAACTGTTCTTTCATTTAAGGTCTCATAGATGCTGGCTCTAAAAGGGAGCCATGCATTGTAAGTTGGTGGGGGCGGGGGGGGGGGGCTTTTACTGGATACAGATGGACTAAGACAATAATTTGTCCCAAATCACTATTTTGTTGCAGAAAATACACCCGAGCTTTTTTGCTTTTTTCTTGACTTTATCAAAACACATGCTCTCACATCCTGGGTGTCTCTTATTTGTTAGTTGAAAATGCCTAATAACACATCTTGCCATAGAAATAACCTCAGAAGAGAATCTCTATTACATAACATTTTGTGTAGTCCTTTGTATTTTTATAAGACAAGATTTGATATCTTCATAGGCTTCCCTAAGGAGAATGAATCTGAATGAAAAGTAAGTTACTGGAATTAACACAGAGATATTATAACTTATAAAATGTTACTTTCCAGAAGCAACCCTCTATTTCTTAAAGTTTTGCCCGTAAAGAAAAGTATCCCTCAAAGATACCAGGCTATTACACACGCTAGACCTGATCCAATTATTTTATCTATTCAAATATTGAAAATCCTACTGAGGCAGCAACATTTCTTATGTCTAAATGAACCCTGGTCACAATCCTCAAGCAAAAGAAACACGCATTTCAGTGGGCACAACTTTGGGGTTCACACTCTAGCACGAGCCTTTAACAATAGTATCCAAATAATGTATTCACATGAGTAGACCATGTCTTTCCTTTTTCAGAGGTATGGCTTAGAGAAGTTTATCTGGAAAAGTGTATATACACATGCACAAACATACACAAACACACACATTGATTGGGTGATCATAGGATGTGATGTCACACTAGCGATAACCTTCAAATCATTTGTGGTTGGGATGAGGAAGACATGAAGCACTCTAGAGAACTAAAGAGTTCTAAAGAACTTTTAAAGCACCGAGTAGTCAATTTCCTACCCTATAGGAAGGGAGATGGAACATTTGAATTCATTAGAAAAATCACTAGCCATTATTTTTTTTTTGTAAAATCATAGACTGTTACAGCCTTGGAACAGTAAGAAAAGACCCTGTACAATAATAGTACAGAAAGGACGTTGGATATTCAACTTTATAAATGGGGAAGGCCCAAAGAGAAAATGTGACTCGTCTACAATCACAGAGCTATTTGGTGGCCTCGCTGAAATTAGAACCCAAGCTTTCTTGGTTTACCACCCTGTTTTTCTGTTTTCCATAGCTACCTTTACTTCTACTTAATGTGAATTTTGTTGGGGGGAAAAATAATATTTCTCCAGGAAGAAAGAAGCTAAAGTCCACTAGCAAGGTTGCTGCTGATTCAGGGTAGGTCCGATTGGAATATGGCAGAATGTGGTTTGCTTTATTTGGCTGGGAGCATTTCTCTGTAACCTGAGGATTCATTAGTTTGAAGGACTGGCCTTTTGCCTCTTTCCAAGGCCATTTTAGATGCAAATTGTACCCCAGACATCATTTTTAAGTGACAGGAAAACCTCTGGAGATAACAAGAATCAGTCTGTTAAATTTATGGACCCTTTGCATTTTCTAATCCTTCTTGATGAATGACTCAGTTTCCAGCCAGGGTCTGAACTTAAGAGTTGATAAAGCATCAGTTGAAACTGGGGCTACTAAATCAATGTAAGCAATGGCTTAATCAGCCTTTCTGCTCCTTCCACTACCTTCCCACAGAATTCCCTCAGACTTCTATGGAGCCAGGTCAGTGAGAGAGATACCCGACAGGCCATTTGTAGCCATCAGATAACATGGGAAGAGAATGTTGACCAGCAGGGTAACTCAGTTCCACCACTGAGGATATTGGTATTCTGAGAAGTTAAGACAGAAGACCTTGACTTAGAGGTGGCAGAAGTTTGAGGAGGAGCTGCGTGCCAGGGGGACCATTAGAACAAGACAAGTTACAAGGAGGTTAACAACTTGGGTCACTTAGAGAGAAGAGACACCTCTGCAGATACCAGATACCTAGCTTGTCTTTGAACATCTGTAGTCAGCATTCACGCCTGGGGGCAGAAGACACAGCAAATTCCAGGGGCAGTTTGCAAACCCTTGGGAGAGGGGGACAGAGCAGAGCTTTTGAATGAGGGAAGGCCTTCTTCAGTTTTCTTCTCCAACATTCTATTATGGAAATTTCTCAAAAAGCTCATCTCCTGGCAAATTGAGACAGGTTTCCACTTTTCTGAAACCCAAGTTTTGGCATGTAGTTTTAAGTGGAGAAATCTCTACAGTCATCGATTGCTTGCCCAGTGTGGTGGTTTGTTTCATTAAAATTTTGTTGTCCATATGAGTAGGTAGTTTAATGACAATGGAGAAAAAGTGTAACTAAAGTGTCCCGTGTTTAGCTGAGTGCTTAACTGAGGTGTCTTCTCAAACCCAGGCCCATGAAGAAGCTCCAGGTGCACCCTGCCTTGTTTGCTTTTGTGCACAGGTGAACTGATAACTCACGATGCTGCAATCACGTCCTAAGCCAGATTCCAGGAGAATGTGAAGGACACGAAGATGAAGATGCAGCTGAAAAGTGTGGCTTTCTCTATTCTGCTTGTTAGGATCCCAGAGCGGTGGTCAAGGTAAAGTCTTCACTGAAGACAGGCACTATGAACTGCTTGACTAAGAATAAATCCACCATGATGGGAGAGGAAGTCTATTTTGGGTGAGGGCCAGTGTTTCCTTATATTCTCTATAATGAGGTCCTTGGGTCTTCTCAGCCTTTCTGCTCAACGTGAGATCAGGGCACAGCTGCAGGAGCATCTCCCGGGAGGCTTTTAAAAATGCAGATTCTCAGGTCTCAATTCAAACTTGCTTACAGCAATCTGAGATTTTCAGCTCATCCACATATACGTACGGCTTAGGAAACACTGTTCTAAAGAAAGCACCGAACAAAGCTTTTCTTCCTTGAGGGTCTTAAGACCTAGGTGGGGGCCCAAGCTTCTGTGGTCAAATCTACCTCTTTGAAGAGAAACAAACTAAACATATATATATATGTATATGAATATATATATGAAATAGATATATATAAAATAAAATTATAAATATATAATATATAAATAAACATATAAATTTAAAATATATAAAATTATAAAAATGTAAATGTATATATTTATGTGCCTATATGTAAATCTGCAAACCAGTTTTCCTATCCATGAGATATTCATTGTGTTTTTAAATGATTCAGATGTACTGAGGCTGTTTTTCTCTCTTCCTCTCTCCTTCCCTCCCATAATACCTACTACCTCTTTCTCTCTAAGATACGGAGAATCAAATCTATCAATCCATAAACCTTCATTATTTTAGCATGGAGACAAACGCGTTTCCTCTTGCTGGTTTAAGGATCTCTATGGAGGTCAGGGGTTGAGAGTTTGTATTCTTAGGCATAAATGTGAGATTTTGCTGGCAGAGTGATTGATAAAGTGTCATCTGTGATCCTCGCATGGATCGCAATAGAGTGTTCCTCAGAGCTGTATCAAAGACCAAAAACTTAATGTGGTAGGATCCGCTATAAAAACACAACACTTTTTCATAATTAAAAATTTAACATTTTAGTTTCAGTTGCATCCAGGTTTCCCTAAATGGGTAGACTTGAAAAAACAAAGCTGATTTTTCATCTTTTTTGGGAATGTCCTTAAGCAGGTACAAAGATCTTGGCGGCCAGATGGGAGTTTGCTTAATAAACCAAAAACTTGCTCTAAAACCCAAGTCCCTTTTTTTAGTGGATTTTAAATAAATTACTGAGTAAACAAATATTTACTTTTAGCCAACTGCTACAGGAGGAGACAGAAATTATAGGTTTTTCTAGTAATAATTTTTGGATTTTCATATATACACTTAGATCTGTACTGCTTCATTTCAAACTCAGGGAAAATATCTATGATTACAGATATAAACTGGTATCCCTGGAGTTTTAAAAATATTTTCTTCCAGATAATTTTCCACATCCAAATTTAGAGAGTAAATGATCCAATCCTTCCTTCTGATGGCCAAGGGGAAACACAGAGTATAAAGGAATGCAAATTAGGTGTACTCACAGTCAAACTGGATTTTTGAATAACAGTAAACAGTGATCACCATTAATGATAACAGGATTTAAAGAAAATATTGTAGCTTAACGTTTCAGCGATATTATATCCTTTGGAGTTAGAATAACAATATTCTCCTTGGAAGTGAAGTAACCCCACAGATCCTATAGATAATGGAATTAAAAAAAAAAGGCTAGAGAAAACAAGCAGCCCATCTTTCAATTCCTAATTTGTATGTGTCTGTACACTTTTTCATTTATGATTTTCCTATGACCAAATGTCCCAGCAACAGATCCAAATGAGACCATCACATTTGTGGTGAAATGGCAATTCACATTATTCTTGTTTATGTCTAGTCTCTAAGTACCTAAATTCTATAATGGCCAGCTGGGTAGTCAGGGAGGATTCATCTATTTATCTATTTATCTATCTATCTATCTATCTATCTATCACTGATTTATTTTTAGGAGCCTGTCAGGTATTATAAAATATTAGTCAGGTATCTTCTGGGTCTCCTGGAAAACAAAATTGATTTCATTTTTGTGTATATGTGTATAAATCTGCTACCAGCAAGGAAATTTGCTTGGTATTGTGTGCTTACACAGACCAAACTGGAAGAAAGTAATTTATGCAGATATACTTATGATGATTTAAATTCCTCCTGCACATAGTGTTAATTTTTAAAATTATTATTTATGTTATTTATGAATTTTTAATGGAATGAATGTCCACTGATTCTGTATTATTGAATATCATCTAAGGGCTCAATTTCCTTCCCAATCCCCAAACTCCTTTCTGTTCCCAAATTTCACTAGGTCTTGTCTTTAAATTTCTAATCAACAGTGTGATTAGGCTATTTTTCCCGGAGAAATTTCAATAAGGAAACATATTAATATTTAAAACTGACAAAAATCCTTTCACAAATGAAAGGTATATGATAGCAATCCAGCAGCAGAGAGAAGGTTGCAAGAATAAACAGAAATGGGATATTCAGAGTTAAAGTGTTAGAGTGAGCAAAAGTCTAGAAAGTTTTGCCAGGAAGTGTGAACTCAGCTAGGAATCCAGAATTATATACATAAAGCTCAAGGGGAAATAACAGAAGTTTCTCAATACCAAAAAGTAGGACACACTAGCAGCAAGCTTTGTCTCCTCCAAAATGTTGCCACTGTTAACTCTGTCGGAATTACACAAGAAAAAAAAAAAAGGAAGCTGATGAAATGCTTCTGGAACAACCCGATCCATGGATTTTGAAATAGTCGATTCATGTGCCACCTTTTAGTCATTTCTGGCTTTTAAGTTCCTGGGCAAATATGAATAATCACATAGAGAGTACACAAAGTAATAAATGTTATGAAGGACTAGCTAGTAATTGTGGTTAGGCGTCTATGCAATATTTACTACCTGACGGTGGCTCCTGAGCAACCAGTCCTCCCTTCTCTGCATCGCCACACTGGCCCGTACCAGCTGCCGGATGAGGCCAAGGCTCAGGAGGACTTCTCAGGTCCCGTGAGTCACAGGAAATCAATTCGTGCTCCAGAGACACTCTTGGCTGGTCTGACAACTTCAGGAGGTCCGGCAAAGATACAGTGGTGTTCTTTGTATCTTGACCCATCTTCAGATTCTCTTCTGCATTAAAGGGGGGCTTTTCTGGGTAGGAGCTCCTCTATGTATCCCAGAGGCAAGGGGTGGGGGAGTGGGGCTTTGATTTTGTTCTGTTTTCTGTTTGTTTGTTTGTTTGAATGAGTTACTTGCAGTAGCAACTTGAACCCTGCAATGGAGAGCTCCATACTGGATCTTGAGGTAAAAGGTTTTGTCAGGAACAGAAATCCATGACTGGTCTAGCGTCCAAGACATGCTCATGTTTTTCTTGAAAATCTGCATGGATGAAGCTGGGTCCTTTCTCTTCCTTCAGATCTATATAAGATTGGGCACATACTTGACTTCAAGCCCATGGAATGCAAAAGCCTGCATATCTGAATACACCAAGGTACTCAGCAGAGCAAAAGTCTTTCCATTTAACAATATCCAACCTGGGGGCGCCTGGGTGGCTCAGTCTGGTAAGCGTCTGCCTTCGGCTCAGGTCATGATCTCAGGGTCCTGGGATCGAGCCCTGAGTCGGGCTCCCTGCTCAATGAGGAGCCTGCTTCTCTCTCTCCCTCTGCTCTCCCTCCCCCTGCTTGTGCTCACTCTCTCTCTGTGTCAAATAAACAAATAAATAAAATATTAAAACAAAAACAAAAACAAACAAACAAACAATATCCAACCTGGCAAGAAGACAGTGTTGCTCTAATTAAGCATTTGTCCCTCTTTATAGTTCTGAAGCAAAAGTCTTATCCCTTGATAATATCCACACTTCTTAGAAGAGTGTTGTCACTTAAATAACTTCACTCTTTTATTATACTAATAGTACTATTAAATCTATAATCTTTCCCAAGATCATTAACATGTCTAGGGGGATGAAAAACATCTTTTTGCCTCCTCTGGTTTGCTCAATCTTAAGATGGGAAGTACTATGGTCTGAATGTTTATGTCCCCCCAAAATTCATATATTGAAATTTTAATCCTCAAGATAATAGTATTAGGGGTGGGCCTTTGATAGGTGGTTAGGTCACAGGGGTGGGACCCTTATGATTGGGATCAGTGGCCTTACAAAAGAAACCCCAGAGAATTCTTTTGCCCTTCACCATATGAGGACACAGTGAAAAGACATCTCTGTGAACCAGAACAAAGGGTCTCACCACAACCCGACCATAGTGGCACCCTTGTCTTGGACTTCCAGTCTTCAGAACCATGAGAAATAAATTCCTGTTTTCTATATGTCATCCAGTTTATGGCATTTTTGGGATAGTGCCCAAAGGGACTAAGACAGGAGGGTAGCTAGGTACTTACTAATTTTGAAGGAAGTTGTTATTTGTTTACAGTTGCATCAGAAATTTCTGCTCCAGGGGCACTTGGGTGGCTCAGTCAGTTAAGTGTCTGACTCTTGATTTTGGCTCAGGTCATGGTCTCAGGGTCCTGGGATCAAGCCCCGTGTCAGGCTTCCTGCTGAGTGGGGAGTTGGCTTCTCCCTCTCTCTCTCTGCCCCTCCCCTGCTTTTTCTCTCTCTTAAATAAATACATAAATCTTTTAAAAACAAAGAAATTTCTGCTTCAGGGGCAATATCTCTATTTCATAATTTTTATATTGCCAAAAGCACGGAATGAGGTACCTTGGAGATTCATCTTTTTTTTTTTTTTTTAAGATCTTATTTGTGTATTTGACAGAGAGAGAGAGAGAAAGAGCACGAGCAGGGGGAGTGGCAGGCAGAGGGAGAGGGAGAAGCAGACTCCCTGCTGAGCAGAGAGTCCAATGTGGGACTCATCCCAGGACCCTGAGATCATGACCTGGGCCAAAGGCAGATGCTTAATTGACTGAGCCACCTAGGCACCCTGAAGATGCATCTGTTGATCAACAAATGGTTGGGTGTATCTACAAAAAAAAAAAAAAAAAAAAAAAAGACCACAAGTATACCTTAACGTCTTAGAGAAACGTGGCAAACAAACATTTAAGGAAATGCTAGCTCCTATATCCATTTCCATGGAAGGAAGCAGGTGGTTAGATGTGATAATCCTCTCAATTCTCCCTCTTGTCTCTTGAGTGTATTATATTTGGGGTTTTTGTGAGTATGACTTTGCCCCCGTTGATTTATTCTTACAGTTATGTCAGCCATGGGCACTTACTCTCTTACCTCAGACAAGGATGCAGATTTGGGCTTCACAAATAAATTGGAATCTGAGGAACCCATAGCTTGGCTTTTAGAATTACTGTCCAAAGTAACACCCCGAACCAGAGATAGTTGATTGCAGCTGCCAAGACATAGATGAGGTGATGTCACAGGAAATACCTGGAGTCTTGGTCAGCTCTCTTCTCACTGAGAATGTGGTATCAAGTCTCTGGTCTGTGGTTTTGCCCCCAAAACCCCAGGCAGCGTCTGGAAAGAATGCACTGAAGTAACTTGTCTCTTTCTAAATATATCTTTAAAAAGACACCCTCCTTCAGATACTCTGTTTAAATCTGAGAACAATTTGGTCAGGAGATGTATAGTCCGTGTCATACTTAACAAGAAAGTGTTTATCCAAAACGTTAATCCAGATGAGTAATCTTACGCTCCGCTGCCAGTTCTCTGGAGGTGAGATTCCCGTAAACAGCCAGACACTTTGAACTTATGGTTTTCGCTTTATGTCATACTCTAACCACTAAAACAACACACCACCGTGGAGTTCTTCCCTGCTAAAACCCAAACACACCCACCTCATGGAAACTTACTCTGGAAAAAGGAGAAAGGAAAGTATCTTTCTAGAGAAAGCTCATGTTCATCTCCTGGACTGGGATGAATCTGGCCACACCCAGTGCATTGGTTTGGGACCCGGGCGGCCGGTTCTGGAGGTGTTGGTGAGTCACCTTGCAAAGAGCATCTGTGCCCACAAGACCCAGGCAACTCTTGCAAGAGTGACCTGCATTGGGGATCTGATGAGCTCTCAGCTTCGCCTAAGAAAATGACTATATTACAGATTTCAAAGCTCCTTCTAGGTTTTCTTTTCTTTACTTTTTTTCCCTAAGATTTTATTTATTTATTTGAGAGAGAGAGAGAGAGAGAAGCAGATTCCCCGCTGAACAGGGAGCCTGACTTGGGGCTCGATCCCAGGACCCTGAGATCATGACCTGAGCGGAAGGCAGACGCTTCACCGACTGAGCCACCCAGGCGCCCCCCGTCTCGGCTTTCTTGCCTCACCTTCTCCATACCTATATTATAGTACATTACTTCTTCCTTCATCCACCTCCCTCATTCAACTGTATGCTGTTTGAAGGCCAGGGTCCCCATCTTCTTAGTTTTTCGGTCTCAACTCCTAACATAGTCCTCCCAACACATTGTAAGTACTCCACCAATGCTTGCGGAATAAATGAAGGAATGAGTATCTTTTTATTATTTCAAAGTATTCCGTTTAATGTAGCAACTATACAAATTAGGTAATTGGATTTATGGTTGAGGACAATACGCTGCTTCCCCTCAGTACTTGTATCATTTAGAGCAATTTCTATAAACTCTGATCTCAGAATTCATTTGTTTTGTGTGTATATGTTTTTCCTCTAGAGCAGCCCTTGTTGGGAATACCAGGAGGATTAAATTAAGGTGATGTCTACTGACAACACTGTACACTGGAAGTATGTAATCAAATGAGGCTATTCTTTTAGAGCTATCTAAGTATTTGGGTATCAGTTATTCAGAGCACTGTCTCTATTCATCGGAGCTGCAGAGCAAATCTCCATGAAAATGATTTGGTAAACGTGGAAACTTTCATATCCTGAGGAGACGGTGTTAAAGTCTGAAGTAATTTTTTGGCCTGGAATGAGTGGTGGGGAACATTAGAGGACCGTATAGAATTTAATCCCTGCCACGAGCACAGGAAAGCCCTGGGCACAGCTGAGATTGCATTTTATCTGTATGAACAATGATTTTCTCTGAATAGTCCAAGTGGCGGCTTAAGGTGGCTAATTGGATTTTTCAAACCTTCAGCCAATCAAGAAGGGAGGGGAGATAAAAGGAAGAGAGACAGCGAGGGATTTTAAAGCTTGAATTATCAAGATTTACTGCTTTCTCAATCGTCATGTCCCTGATGTGTTTTAATCACTTGTAAGATGTGTTGAAAGGAAACTCTTACGAGTAATAAAGAGAAGCTTGTGAATGATTTATAGATAGAAATATATGGAACTGATCTAAAGTTCTTTATAAAAATCTCTCCCTCTAATTTGCTGGGTGTCTTTGTTGTTGTTTTTGTTGTTGTTGTTTTAGTTAAAGTAGATTCTTCTAAAATTTTTTATTGAGATATAATTTACACAGGTTTTAAGTTCAATGAATTTTGACAAAAGCATACACCATGTGACCCACATCCCTATCAAGAAAAGAGAACCTCACCATTCTCATCACCACAACCCCACCCTCCAACCCCACTTATCACCAACTTGGAGAAATCACCATTCTGATTCCTCTAGATTAATTCTCCCTGTTCTTGAATTTCATATAAACGAAATCATACAGTATAAACTAATTTTATCTACCTTCTTTAACTTAGCATCATGTCTGTGAGATTCCTCCAAATTACTACATGGATCAGACATCCATTTTGTGCATTGCTGGGTGGTATTTCATTATGAGATTATCCTGCAATATGTTTAACCATCCTGGATATTTGGACAGTTTTCAGTTTTTGTCTATTATAAATAAAATTCTTATGAACATTCACCTATGTGTTTTCTGGTAAATGTCTATTTTCTGTTTTTGTGGCTAAATACCCAGAGGCAGAATTCCTGGGTCACAGAGTTGATAGGTGTATATATAACTTCATGAGAAACTATCATAGTGATTTCATGTTTTATATTCTCACAGCAATATTTGAGAATTCTGGCTGCTTCACATTCTCACTAATACTTGATGTTGTATGACTTTTTATTTTAGGCAGACAAATGAGCATGTCATGATATCTTATAGTGGCTTTAATTTGCAATTCCCTAGTGGCTAATGATGTTGAGCACAGTCTTAGTTTGGGTTGCTAGAGCAAAAATAGCAGAGGTTGGGTGGCTTATAAAAACAAACATCTTTTGTTGAAGGAATTCTAAACTACTCTATTCCTTACTTGGGTGAGATTCAGTTTTATCAAGTGTAAAATAAGGATAATTTTTCCCTCTTCATGATACCGTTAGGAGAATAAATCATTTATATACAGCACTCACTTAAATGCTACTAGGTAATTGCAATTGGCGTCTATGAAATTAATGGGTTCTAACACAGATCTTCCAAGGAAATTACCTCTAATCCATTCATGACTAGGTATGTCATCATGGCCCAGAACACTTATTATTCACCCATCAGTGGATGAATGGATAAAGATGATGTAGAATACATACGTAATATTATTCAGCAATGAGAAAGAAGGAAATCCTGCCATTTGTGATAACATGGATGGATCCTGAGGGCATTATGTTAAGTGAAATAAGTCAGAGAAAGACAAATGCGTAAGAAAAAGTTGAACACATAAGACACAGAGTAGAATGATAGTTACCAAGGGCTGGGGCTTGTATGGGGTAGTTGGGGAAATGTTGGTCTACACATGTAATTCGATTTACAATCAAAATATTAATCTCTCCATATTCTTGAAGTCTCCTTTCTTAAAATTTGAGTTAAAGAAAATGACTTCAATATACAACTTCGGCAAATAAGGAACAACTTGGATCACTATACATAAATGTACATAATTCCCCATATTATCTAAGTGACCATCTTGGGAGGGTTCTGAATTATCTCTGGGCCACTTGCTTCTAGGCATGTACTTCTGCTGCATTGATCTGGTGGCCACTGAGTTGTATTGTTCTTTTATTTTAAGATGCTCATAGTAGCATTTGGTGTATACATACAGTTGATAGAATTTATGCCTAATGTCTCATAAGAGAAATGCCCACATTCCTCATGTGGAGGCATCCTGTTTGCTGTTGCATGGGTGTTATTTTGCTGTATGATGACAGTACAAAATAGGTCTTTGAAATCCATTTGCTCTACTCTACTGGCTTTCTTCAAGAAAGTGGAGAAATAACCTTCAGAAAACATCGGTCTTTGTGCAGTGCTATTTAAACATGCTCAAGTGTAAAACCAAGAGAAATCAGGTAGAAGAATGTTGAAATTAACCAGGCAAAATATTATGCAGAATGGGACTGTATCACTAGGGTGGTGGCAGAAGAGATTAAAACAGGTCAAACAACAGGACTTGTGACTGGACAAAGTACGGGGCATAAGAGATAATGTAGCATCAGCCATGTGTTGTTACCTTGGGAAATTAATTTAGGATGAACCATAAATTGGAATTAATTACCAAACATTCCCTACTTTAAAATATTGCATATACTGTTATTTATCTTTTTAAACAAAATTTTTGTTATTTTGTTGATATCTAAGTGACTGTTAAACATTAGGTAACCAGAACATTACATAACTTAGACACAATGGACAATTTTTTAGAAGATACAAACTACTGGATTGACTCAGGAAGGAAATTAGAATATACCTGTAAAAATAAAGAGATTGGATTACTAATCAGAAATATTCCCACAAAGAAATGTCCCAGCCTAGACAGCTTATAGGTGAATTCTACTAAACTGTGAAATAAGAAATAACACCAACTTGCACAAACTCTTCTAAGAATAGAAGGGGAAACTTTTAAACTCATTTGATGAGGCTGGTTTTACCCTTACACAAAAACCTAACAAAGACATCACAAGGAAGGAAAACTATTAAATATATTTCTTATAAATTTAAACATGAAAATATTCAATAAATTATGGGGAAACTGAATCTAGTAGTCTATAAAAAAGAGTATACAGCATGAACATATCAGACTTACTCAGGATTGCAAGATTGGTTCAACATAAGAATTTCAATTACATACACCATGGTAGCATAATAAAGGGAAAAGAACACATGATCATCTCAGTCAACAGGGAAAGAATATTTGACCAAACCCATCATTTTTTTCATAAAAAAAAAGAAACACCCAGCAAACTCAGAATGGAAGGAAACTCCCCCAACCCAATAAAGAGTATCTATAAAAATTCTATAGCTAGCATCATACTTAATGGTGAAAAAATGAAAGTTTTCTCCCTAAGATCAGGAACAAGACAAGGGCATCTGATCTCACCACTTCTATTCAACATTGTACTGGAAATTTTAGCCATGGCAATTAGGCAAGAAAATTAAATAAAGAGCATCCAGATTGGACAAGAAGAAGCAATACTATCTCTATTTTCAGATAACATGAGCTTGGGTATACAAAATCCTAAGGAATCCACGGAAATACTATTAAAACTAATCAAAGAATTCAGTAAAGTTGCAGAGTATAACATCAATATACCAAAATATTTGATTTTTATACATTAGCAATGAAAAATCTGAAATTAAGCTAAGAAAATTCCATTTACAAAAGCACCAAAACAAATACAATCCATAGAAATAAATTTAACCGAATAAGTGCAAACTTCTGTTTTGAAAACTGTAAAATAGGGACAGCTGGGTAGCTCAGTTGGTTGAGAGTCTGCCTTTGGCTCTGGTCATGATCCTGGTGTCCCGGGATGGTGCCCCACATCGGGCTCCCTGCTCAGTGGGAAGCCTGCTTCTCCCTCTTCCTTTCCCTCTCCCTTTGCCTGCCGCTGCCCCTGCTTGTGTGCTCTCTCTCTCTCTCTCTGTTAAATAAATAAATAGAATCTTTAAAAAAAAAAGAAGAAAAGAAAACTGTAAAATATTGCTGAAGTAAATGAAAGAAAATATAAATAAATAAGAAAATACCCCAAATTTATGGACCAGGGGACTCGTTTTCATTTTGTTAAAATGACAATATGCCCCAAAGTCATCTACAAGTTCAGTATAATCCTGATCAAAATTGTGGCAAGCTTTTTTTTTCCTTTTCAGAAAATGATAAGCTGATCCTAAACTTCACATGGAAATAGGAGTGATAATTCAAGCAACCCAAGATAGCCAAAACTGTCCAGAAAAGAACACAGCTGGAGGACTTACTTTTCCCCATGTAAAAACTTACGACAAAGCTAGAGTGATGAAAACTGAGGTGGTAGCACAGGGATAGATAAGTAGATCAATGGAGTAGAACTGGAAGTCCAGTCATATACTCGCATTTGTGGTCAATGATTTTTAACAGAGGTGTCAAGACATTCAATATGGAAAGAACTGTCTTTTTAACAAGTAGTGCTGGGACAACTGGCTAATCACATGAAAAAGAATGAAACTGAGCACTGTCCTCACACCATACGCACATGGAACTCTAAATGGATCGTAAGCCTAAATGTAAGAGCTGAAACTATAAAACTCTTAGAAGAAATCCAGGAGTAAATTTTTATGACCTTGGGTTAAGCACAGCTTTCTTAGATATGACAGCAAAACCACGTGACAAAAAATAAAAATAAATAAAAAACTGCACTTCATCAAAAATAAAATTTGTATGTTTCAAAGGATACCACCAAGAAGTTAAAAGACAATCCACAGGACAGGAGAAAATATTTGCAAACCATATCTTTGATAAGGTAATTGTATCTAGAATATATAAAGAATTCTTACAGCTCAATAAAAAAAAAATACACAGTTTTGGGGCGCCTGGGTGGCTCAGTCATTAAGTGTCTGCCTTAGGCTCAGGTCATGATCCCAGGGTCCTGGGATTGAGCCCCACATCGGGCTCTCTGCTCAGCAGGAAGTCTGCTTCTCCCTCTCCCACTCCCCCTGCTTATGTTCCCTCTTTTGCCATCTCTCTCCCTGTCAAATAAATAAATAAAATCTTAAAAAAAAAATACACAGTTTTAAAATAGGCAAGGTATCTGAACAGACATTTCTCCAAAAGAAAGTAAAAAAGAAAAGAAAAGAAAAGAAAGGAAGGAAGGAAAGAGAGAGAGAGAGAGAGAGAAAGAAAGAAAGAAAGAAAGAAAGAAAGAAAGAAAGAAAAAGAAAAGAAAGGAAGAAAAAAGAAATGGAAAGAAAGAAAAAAGAAATGGAAAAAAGAAAGAAGAGAAACACACATTCAATAAGCACATGAAAAATACTCAATATCATTACAAGGATCTGGACAGATGTTTCTCCAAAGATATACAAATGGCCAATAGTCACATGGAAAGAGTCTCAATATCATTAGCCATTAGTGAAATGCAAATCAAAACCATGATTTTCTGTAACATTTTACACACATTGACATGCTGTAATGAACATAACATAAAGTAACAAGTGTTAGGGATACTGGAGAGAAATCAGAATGCTTACACACTGCTGGAGAGAATGTAAAATGGTAAAACCACTGTAAAACTTTCGGCAGATTCTGTTTTATTGTGACCCAGCAATTCCATTTCTAGGTATATACCCAAGAGGAATAGAAAACTTACGCCAATGTAAAAATTTGTACACGAATGTTTACAGCAGCTGTATTCATAATGGCCAAAAAGTGGAAAGAACTCATATGTCCATCAACTGATGGATGAAAAAAATCAAAGATAATAATGCATTCATGCTATGGAATAGTATTTGGCAATATAAAGGAATGAAGAACTGATACATGCTATACAGAGATGAACCTTGAAAAATATCATGCTAAGTGAAAATATGCTAAGTGATTACATTTATTTTCAAAATAAAAGGAAAGAGAAACCTCAGCTCAACCCACGCTGGAGTCCTCCTCGCACATACTGACATTTCACTGTGGAGTGCTTCATTGTATGGACCTCTGAGCAACAGGATTAAAGACATACTAAATTCTATTGCTACATTTTCAGTGGCTGAGCCAAACTGTTCCTTTATAGTAAAAAGATTCACTTGTAAAAGAGATACAAGTAGGGTTAATCTGTTTCCTAGGTGGTAAAATTAAAGCCCCTATTTTGTACTTTGTGGGAGGACTTGTAAATGCTTAACTCTTCTTTACAATTTCTCTGAGCATCTGGTGTGAAACAGAAGGTATCTCTTTCTTGAAATCCCCCAAACCCTCTTCCTCCCAAGAAGAGTTCACAAAAGGTCCCAGTGTGAGTGATGAAAATGCTCTTTACCTTGAGTTGTAAATTCCTCCCAGAGCTTATTCCTTAATGACTAGACAAACCAGCCATAACATAATTCACTTCACGGTTTATTTCCTCCACCAACATTTGTAGACTACTAGGGATCACTGTCTGAATTTGGTACTACAGATAAAGTATTTGATAGACACAGGCTAAAAGAATGAACAGAGCAATGGGGTAGCTAGATAAGTAGATTGAAAATGACTCTGGAATGTGTACACACTATAGGGAAAGAGATACAAGGTACTCTAAGGGCTCAAAGAAAGGAAGTTAACCCAATCTGCGATGGTCAGGGAAAGCCTCCAGCAGGCTTTAAATCTTCATCTTAAGAAATAATTAGGTTCTGGGGCGCCTGGGTGGCTCAGTCAGCTAAGCGTCTGCCTTCAGCTCAAGTCATGATCCCAGGGTCCTGGGATTGAGCCCCGCATTGGGCTTCCTGCTCAGTGGGAAGCCTGCTTCTCCCTCCCCCACCTCCCCCTGCTTGTGTTCCTGCTCTCGCTGTTTCTCTCTCTGTCAAATAAATAAATAAAATATTAAAAAACAATTTTAAAAAAGGAAATAATTAGGTTCTAAACAGGATGAAGAAGAGAGTAAGGCAGAGGAAGGGCATTCCTGCCAGAATTTTAACAAGATGCAAGGCAAGTTGTTGGGAGAACATTCATGTGTGGTTATCTGCAGTCTTGTTTGACACATGAGACCATTAGCAGGGCTGCCCATGAGATGAAGCAAAAAATTGATGACTCGGATGAGCTTTAGTCCAAGGAGTTCTGAGTTTATGCCAAAGGCACGTGTGAATTTTGGAAAGACCACTCGAACTACAGCATGGAAGAGAGAGTAGAGGGACATAAAAGTGAAGCTGGGAAGAAAAGCAAAGTCTATTGACTTATTCAGAAGAAGCTTCAACTCCAACCAAAGTAGAAACACTTGAGATGTAGCAGGGAATGGATTTTAGAGCAGGTAATAGTCATAATGAACCTACGGGTAATTTGGATAAGGGAATGAGGGAGAGGGATGGTTTAGGGTGACTCTCTGTATTCTCTTTTGTACAGCTAAAAACAGGATAGTATAATTTATTGAGAAAGGGAGGTTGGAGAATCAGTGTGTGTTTGCTCTGTGAAACACGCTGATATGTCCTTTGCACATGTTTTGTTTGTGGTGTTCCCCAAATTTCTAGAAGGTTGTTGAGCACAGAACTTTGTCGTGCAGGAAGCTCAACCATGTGCAAGAGAACACTGGAGAGTCGTTATCATTTAACAGATGAGCGGGGAAGGGTTGTTCATGGAAAAGACCAAGAATGACCAGAGAGAAGTTTTGAAAAAGATTGTCAGTCAGAGTGTCACAGAAGTCAAGAGATGAGGTATTTTTCAAGAAGGGGGGAGTCAAGAGTGTCCAACCAGGTAGATAAGTCATGTCACAGTAGAGCTGAAAAATCCACTAGATTTTTTTGGCAAAAGGCACACTCCAGAATTTTGTCAGAGCCTTTCCACAGAAGTGCCCGCATCAGGCTGGATGGCTAGTGGGAAGTGAGTGGATTGGTAGCTGAGTCAGTACAGAGAGTGAAAATCACTGCAAAAACTTTGCTGTGGAAGAGGAGAGAGAAATATGGACGTAGGTGGAAGTACGTGTGGACGTGATTTCTTTCATTTTTTTTTTTTTTTTACATTTTCATGGGATATTTAGATTGCTTTTATGTTTAGAAGAAGGAAAGCTGGGTGAGGGGTTGGTGCTATTATTTCAAAATAAGGAGAAATACCAGAGAGATGTCCGAGAAGAGAAAGGCCACAGAGCAAAATAATGAAGTTTGGGCAGAAGAGGGACCCCTTTTTCTTCGAGAAGGGAGGATAGATGGAAAAGCAGATAACTAAATAAAACTGTTGCTTATTTCCTTTGGAAATCCCAAACAGTAAAGAAACACAATCTCACTGACCAATAATTGATGATACCATGTCCAAGTGTCTCCGTCTGGCAGGAAGAGCATATGATTTAAGATAGAGAATCTGCCTCCCTGTCTGCACTGGGGCCATTAGATGGGGAAAAAAATAGGCTTGGTGAGTGGGGGGGAGGTAGAGGGGACAAATGAACTCTCCCTGGGTCCAATCTCACTATATTTTTATCCTCCAGGGAAGAGAACAGATGTTCTCTTTTTTGTTGAGAAAGCATCATGCTTCCTCCCCAACTTCATTTTAAACAAGAGGTTTCAAGAGAGGCCACCCACAGCTCAGAGTGTTCCCACTGAGAGGAAAAATAAATGCCAAACCCGTGTGCACTGAGCAAGGAGAAACAGCTGAAAAGAAGAAGGAAAAAAAAAGACGACTCTATAACCAGAGCTGCTTGCCTGGATTAGGGGCAAAGATGATATTAAGTTTATCATGCTTTTACTCTTATTATTTTTAAACCACTAATAATTGATTGCCACTGATAACAGGCAACATAACAACTAGTTAGTGATAGTCCCAGTTTACTGAACCCAGAAAGTCTGGAAGTTCTTATAAAAGTACTGTAAAACATTATTTTCTCCCTGGGGATTCATAATCCCCAGGGATGGTCTAGAACCCAGGTAATGGGGATGGTCTAGAACCCAGGTTATGAAATAGTAAAAAATTATGAGTACTAACAGTGATGACCAGAAGTTTTTTTTTTTCACAGGAAAATAGGTGGGAAATGAGAAATTCTGGAGTCAGGAAAAAAAAAAAATTCTAGGTTATCATACCACCTGTGGCTTTTGCCAAATACAATCGTTGGGAAAGTTAGTTAACATTTCTATGTATCAATTTTCTTGACCATAAAATGCTGGGTCGAAAAGCACATTCTTTATAGAGTTAAATAAATAGATAAATGCAAATATTACATACACTTATATATTATATTTAATATTATTTTTATTATACATTTTATACTATGTTTGTTTATTATTACATAATAAAGATCCTGCCAGAAAAGAGAATTCACAGATCGTTCAAATGTAGATACTTTAAAGAAGAAACTACTTATAAAGATAAAGATGGGATAAGGGCACATGAGGGAATAGTAGTGAAGTTTAAAGAGACTTAACAATTGTGGGAAGCCATTAGCACCCCAGTGGACACAGAGAGAAAACAGTGTTATCAGAGGTAGCCAAGATCTGAAACCAGTGGACCCACAGAAAAGAGGAAACCCTGGTGGGGTCTCTAGTCATGAGGGCATATAGGCCCTGTTGGACTTGATGTCTATGCAGGGAGGAAGCAGGAAAAGGAATTCCTGATCTTATTTTCTTCCATCCTGTGTCCCTCTTTGATGTCTGCCATTGGCTGCAGGCAACAGAATCTAACCAATGAAGGGAACTTGGGTGATGCTTTCTGCAAAGATCAAAATTCCAGGGCACGGAGCAGGACACAGAAGAGGACAGAAAGAACCCGGATCAGGATAGCACTAAGTAAAATACTAAAGATAGTTCCTAGAAGATGTAAAAGTTTAACAAATACCACCTAAAATTATTATAACTATCAAGTTGACTGTATTGATGAAGAAGGAGATGATGATGGTTATGATTATGATCATATATTATAGAAAAACCTAGAGAAGCAAAGTTTGAGGAGTATACATATTTATGTTTTTTCTTATTTTTTCAAATAAAAATTTAAGTGCTATGCATGTGGCCAGCACTAATCTCCAAAGATTATATAGGATTGATGGAAGACACAGATATGAAATTGTTGCAGTACAAAATGATATATTCTGGGGTATCTGGGTGGCTCAGTTGGTTAAGTGTCCAACTCTTGATTTCAGCTCAGGTCCTGATCTCAGGGTTGTGAGATCAAGCCACACGTCCGGCTCCACGCTGGGTGTGGAGACTGCTTAAGATTCTCTCTCACCCTCTCCCTCTGTCCCTCCTCCCTTTCTCTCCCTCTAAAACAAACAAACAAACAAACAAACAAACAAACAAACAAACAAGGTGATATATATTCTGTTTGGAGAGGTATATATCCAGCTCTGAGGACAGTCAATTAATTAACTTGCTAAGAAGAATTGGAGAAGTTTTTACACAAAATAGTTTATCATATTTGCCTGAGTTTAACATTTTCATCTACTGATTTAATAACTAACAAATTGTATGACATGGAATTGCATATGGTTTTCAAGAGAAATTCCAAACTAATGTATATAACTAAAACAATGGAAATAATAAAATGAAAAAAAGACTAAACAAAGAGAAACAAGCTTATTTTATTGAATAAAATCTTATATTTTCTATTAAAACTTCAGAAGCACCATCTAAATTCTTATTTTTTTTAACTTTCTTATGGTGCTGACCTTTTTCTTTGTGAATTATTGACCATCAAAAGACACAAAAAATTATTTCAGCCCTGCTTAAGCTAAAATGACTTAAAAAATATTTAGTGCATAGTTTTTATACATATCACTAAAAATATTTTCACTGACATTAAAAATACGCTTGAATTTATACTTAAGGATTTCTGTAATGTAAATAACAGAGAGTAAAGATAAGTAGAGGTCAATTCATACAATTTCTTCCCTTTAGTGATAGAGAAAATGGGACACAAAGAAGCCAAGTACCTAGGATCATGTAAATATATGGAGGCATAATTTGAAGACAGTTTTCACAATTCTTAAGTCAGTGGTGAAATACAGAAAGGATAATTTTCCTTTGCTACATCTTCAGTTCTCTTATTTGTTATTTCTCAGTGTTTTCTTGCTGGAAAACACCGGTGTATACCCTTAGTTGTTGGAAGAATTAATGCATCTACATGGTCAGTTAACTCCATGCCTGGATCTTCTGGATTTTTTTACTCTGCCTCTTCAAGGCTATACTTCCTCCAGTTTGTAGGGAGAAAGCAGAGTGTGAGGGACCCCAAGCCATTCACTCGCATTCCTGTCTCCCTAGTTTGGCAGCTCTGCTCAACCTGACTCTTCCACAGCAGGTGTTTCTTGGATGTGAATGACCAACAAAGTGTATGCATACTTTCAGGGTAATTTATGGAGAAAAAGTTAATGCTATGCATTAAAGTCAAAATGTTTGCTGGGTAGTGTTAGAAAATGAGACACCAAAGGAGTCTCAGTGTGTCTGTTCACTCTGGGGGGGAGGTGTGGAGAACACAGAGGAAGAGCTTGGAGTTTGAGGTTTAATCTTGAGATCCTGATAAATGCTGTGTCAGGAGTTCAAAAGGCAAAAAGATGGCAGAGGCCAAAATTTACGTCCTAGTTCTTTCTGTGCTTCTGCATATCTGGTATTAACAATGTTGCCTGTCTTCACATTACCCTTGCCTTGTATTTGAGGGACAGTCAAATCTGTTATATCACTGTGCAGTGCAGACAGATTGGCCTTCACTTGAAACATAATCGAATAAATAGCCGTAATCAACCTTTGGTTTGTCATGAAGTTATGACCCGCTATGAAGAATATGTAGTTTGAAAAATGAAGTTAAGTCACAGATAAACATAATTACCTACTTAAAAAGATATTCACAATAACGTAGTTTTAAAGTAACCAGGTCCCTTTTAAGATTAAGTACATTTCAATATATAAAACTGTGAAATCACAGAAATACACACAACCTTATATTTATAAAATCAAAGCCCCTATGTTGCTTCCAGTCTGTCTCTCCCTAAACAATTTCTCCCATGTTCAAAACATGAATAAAGAAATAAAGAAATAACCCAACCCTGGAGCGATCTCTTATTGAGTGTGATATTTAAGTAAAATGTATTGTGATATATTATATATATGTATATAATATACCTATTGTTATAATATATAATATTATAATATTATATATTATAACTCCAAAATTGGAGTATGTTTATGAAAAATCTTCAAAATAAAATAAATCAGTCTAGAAATGAAGTTAGAACAGGGACTGGCTTTAAGTACTGAACTTCAGTTTTTTCATCCGTTTAAGACACAATTAACAAACATACAAAATTTCTATACTATGTTTTCTAAAATTTGAGACACAAAAGTAGATCTCATGTATAAAATAATTCTTAATAATAATAATAATGACATCAGAATGAGGTTAGCATCTCATTTATAAGAACTTCTTACATAAACTGGAAAAAAAGAATGGTATCTTCCTCCACCTCCATCATTATCCCCACCAGCCATTAAATGGACCAAAGGAGAAGAAGGTGGCCTTTGCCTAAGAATTTAGTAAGAATTGGGCACCTGGGTGGCTCAGTTGGTTAAGCGACTGCCTTCGGCTCAGGTCATGATCCTGGAGTCCCGGGATCGAGTCCCGCATCGGGCTCCCTGCTCGGCAGGGAGCCTGCTTCTCCCTCTGACCCTCCCCCTCTCATGTGCTCTCTGTCTCTCTCATTCTCTCTGTCTCAAATAAATAAATAAAATCTTAAAAAAAAAAAAAAGAATTTAGTAAGAATTTAGCAGGACATGATTTCATGTCTTTCGAAGACCTGGGCAGCTCGCTGCACAGGCTGACCGTGGTCAGATCTCTTGGCAGGGCTCACATGTTCCACAGGAAGAGCTGAGGGATTTGTGTGCTTGTGTTGCCTCAAAGAGGAACGGAGCACAAAGAGAGGAACTGGGAAAGAAGGGAGAAAGGAAGGCTGAACAACAGGACTGGACATTGAAGCTTCAGTTGGGCTATCAGTTGTGCTAAGAGACAACTTGGCTTGGCACTCTGTCCCCCCAATAACTGACTTTTTGTCCATTCACCTGTCTCACTATCTCTGCTCTCAGCTCAGCAAATGATTTCTTTCCTACTTGACACCAGATGGGAACAGCCTCCAACCGCCATCCACCTCTACGTAAAAACATACTGGCATTCCCACCTTCCATTTGGCCTCGGATGAGAATACATTTCTCCTCTTTTCCAAGTGCAATTTCTCTTTCTCTGTTCTGGGTCCAAACCCCTCAAACACCCTTCTTGTATGTGCTCTTCCTCTCTGTAGTCCCCTTTCTCTGTCAGATTAGCCTGTCTTAAAACAGCATCAAAACGTGTTGAACTTTTAATCATGTTTCCCCTCACCTCAATGAATCTTGAAAGAATAGCCCCAGCTTGTTACAAATCCCCTACCTCCAAGTCATCACTCAAACCTTTTCATCTTGGGTCCATCCACTACAACGGTGTTAAAATCACAACCTTCAGTTCAACAGTGACCTATTTATTTAATCCAATGAACGTTTTCCTTTCCTTTAGTACTCGAAACTTTGGCAAAACTTTTTTTTAAAGATTTTATTTATTTATTTGAGAGGGAGAGAATATGAGAGAGGAGAGGGGCAGAGGGAGAAGTAGACTCCCTGCTGAGCTGGGAGCCTGATGCAGGACTCGATCCTGAGACTCTGGGATCATGACCTGAGCCGAAGGAAGTCACTGAACCAACTGAGCTACCCAGGCGCCCCGAACCTTTGGCAATTTTGAGCTTTTTTCTTCCTTCATCCTACTGTTAAGGCCCGATGTCTTATTCTGCACTCCTCTCTAGAGTGATTACAGCACCCATGACTCAATGAGCACCTATAAGCCCTTGCTCCTGCCTCATGCTTTAAACAACTATATTCTCTCTACTGACTTCATTGATTGAAAGCCCCCAGAGGAACCCAAACTCAAAATGTGTACAAGTCAGCCCTTCTTACTTCCCCCAGCTCTTCAAATCCAATTCTTTTATCCCTGATCTTGAGGAAGTGGCATTATCATCCAGCAGTCTCCCAAACCAGAGATCTGTGGCAATGTCCTCTAGCTCACCACTTTGTACACCATCAGCTCTGTGGTTTCTCCTTCCAAATGACTCTCATGCCTGGTTCCTTCTCTGCATCAATATTTTATTTCAGACCTCCATTATTTCTTCCCCTGAATAATGCATTTGTCTCCCATCTCTACCATAGATCTGATTAAGGAGTCACCCCATTCTACTGTTATAAAATGTAAACATGATCTTGTTATTTCTTATTTGCAACCCTTCTGTTGTCCCCTAGACATGAGAACACCGAAACTACTAGGCATGACATACACACCCGGTGTCCATTCTTCGATATCCTACCTCTATGACCTCATCTCTTCATCCTGCCCTATAAAGCAACCAATAGTCATATTGAATTAATTGAAGTTCCTGACATGTGCCATGATCTGAGAGGCCTCTCAGCATATTGTGCCTGCTTCACCTCTTTCTGGAATGTCCCGCCATATTCTCTGCTTGACTTATTTCTACAATTTTGCTGAATTCCAGTCAAGCAGCATTTTCTCCAGAGTGCCTTCCTGGAACTCTCTCGCTGAGTTTGATGTCTCTCTTCTATTTTTTTGTACTACCTTTTGCATATTGATCATTTATAACACTGCATTTTAATGACTGGCTTGATCATTTGCCTTTTCCCCAAAAATGTGAAATATTCCAATTTCTAGCCTATGTCTCTCATATCTGCATCATAAACACCTAGTGGTGAGTCTGGCACCAAGGAGATGTTTGCTATATATTTATTGACTAAACCACACTGCTACAGTCTCAGATAAGATGCACATGT
Organism: Mirounga angustirostris; assembly: GCF_029215605.1. NCBI lineage: Eukaryota > Metazoa > Chordata > Mammalia > Carnivora > Phocidae > Mirounga > Mirounga angustirostris. The sequence goes on from NW_026991725.1 coordinate 35,562,258, forward strand.
GTGTTAAATTACAGACTATTGAAGTTCACATCAGCAAATGGGTAAGGCAAGTCAATTCATTAGCGAGGTCTTATTTATTATTATCCAGCCAAGGTTGATTTTATATATTTGCTTACATCCATGTTATTGTGCTTAGGATAAAATGGTGACCCCCTGTTTGAATTTCACATATTTTGCCTTTCACAGCAGGGGACTATACTAAGTCAGCATTTTTATGCCTCAAACTACCTTCAAGGCATAAGGTCTTACTTAAAATAATAAATGATCACCCTTCAAGAGTCAATTAGAATCAGAATCATAACAATTTCTTTCTGGAAAGGACAGTCTTAAGAGACATGTATTTCAACTGTAGTTGAACTGACTCATGAATTTGATAATTGTTCTTCCTGCTGTGAATGTTAGCTTTTATTCTTCTTTTAGTCCAACATATAAAGGCCCCCACAAGTATAGAGTCTGTTGAAGTCACTCAAAATTACTATACAAAAACGTACACTTCTGTAGTGGCTGATGCGGTAGTTCAAAACAGTCTGGAAAAAATAAAATTTAGCCAAACGAAAGTTTCAAGGGTGGAAGTCATGTTATTGTTTTTTTCTCAAACATATTGTTTTTAGCCTAGAGCAAAAGTCAACTTTCAGTAGTCCCTGCAGGGATAGCTGACGTGAAGCGTTCATTAAGCTGAAGACGTACCCAGCAAGTATAAACAGGTTAGTGTGGCTCTCCGTGCTATGGAAATTTCTTCACAGATATTGAAGCGGTGTCTTTGATATATTAGTTACTGGGTCATGGGGATAGAAGTGCTAGGTCATGGGAAAACCCTCCCCTTGAAAAGATTACTATATAATGTGAGATATATATTTTTAATCTTATTCCAATGTTTTTGATGCTTTGATAAATTACGGACAGTATCCTACGGAAGCACAGATGAATGGCAGTCAGCTCCAGTGTCAGAAAATATTTGATATACAAATATAACATATTTGATGAACAAGTGCAGTTTTAATGGAGAGGTTAAGAATGGGGAGAGTGATAAGTTTATTACATTATGGAGAATTTGAAGCAGAAGACATACATGGTATGGCATGAAGTACGGACCAGAACAGGGCACATATCTGGGCGATGATTGGGTATCACTCCAAGAGAAGGTAAGTCAGAGGGGAGCAGGGTAAGGTAGCAAAGTGAGAAGAGGCTGGGACCCAGAGAGTCTCGGAGTTTTTCCTGCTGGTAACAGGATGCCCTTGGAGGGTTTTCACGGAGGAGACAGGCATGACCAGAGTTTTGTTTGAGGAGAACACTCTGGAAGCAATGTCGAAGATGGACTGGATGGAGGAAATTTGGAAACCAGATTGAAGACAGCTACAATACTCAAAGTTACTGATGCTGGGGCCTGTTCTAGAACTTTGGAAGTGGGATGAAAAGAAAGGCACACATTTGAGGACTATTTGAGTGGCAAGGTCCAGAAATCGTTTTAAGTGAAATCTAAAATCTACCGGATTTATCTGATAGCAGGTTCCACACCAAACCCACCGCAGTTATCACGGACGCCCTTAGAGCTTCCCATCCCCGAGCTGCTTGGTCCCACCTCTGCCCCACCTCACCTGCTCAGCATACGCGCGGCTGCGCACACGCACAGCCTGGCTGCGTGCCATCTATAAGCCTCCGCTTCAAGGGTGCAGAGCCCTGCATGATTATATCGCAAATGAAGTCGCGAAATTCAATTTAGGGCCTAGGCATAGCTTCTCAATTTGGAAAGCTAAAAGCCAATGCTGGAGCGGGGAGGGAGGAGGGACAAGTCATAGGGGAGCTGACTTATCCTCTGTTCTTCATTTCACTTTGAAAGTAAATACACTGGCCCTAGGCTCTAGGATACAAAGCAAATAATGGGCAATTATTCAGTTAATATGATCACTGTAGACACTGAAATCAGATAATGCCGGCCGCGCTCCTCCATACACCCGCCTGTCCAAGCGCGCGCTGTTTTGTCTACACAGACATTTCCAAATATAGCCCAGGTATGTTGTCTCGGGAGCTGAGCTGCAACTACAGTTTGAGGTTTGTCTTTGCGCCCGATTTCGCAGAGTGCAGTGTCTTAGTAAATTACAAAGTAAGTGTCTTCTGTTACGTGGAGACTGCGGAACACCACAGGGAGGTAAGGCTTTTCTTCCGCGGGGGCGACCCATATGTCTGATCTTTTAAAGCCTCCCAGGAAAGACTGAAATGGGGAAACACATACGTTTATCCTTTAGTTTTGAAGGTATGTTGGGAATAGACAGAGCAGTTCATTTGGTAAAAATTCTACTGTATCTAATTTTTTTCTTTTAATACTCTGCAACTGAAGAATGCACTTGATGTAAAACCGATTTTCCCCTGTTTTGAAGGAAATTTCCAATGTCCAGAAGTCCTTTCTTTCTTATTGCAAGTGAGGTTTTAAAATTTAGGCAGAAAGAAGAAATTCCTCTCTTCTTTCTTTGATTTAAGCAGACTGTTCCTAAGTGCATTTTTTAAAAGGCTACAGAGGTAAAACTAGGCCACGGTGGTGATATTGGCTCCAGGAAAAATAGTCTGATTTACACTTGAATGCAGTTATTTCAACTTTTCAAGTAATGTAATCTTAGGGAGACCTTGGTTCCAAAAATATGACAATGTATTAAGTAGAAAATCAAACTTCACAGGATCATTTTATTTCCATTAAATTCCACTCTGAATATTGCAGAAGGCAATATTTGGTTTTATTATTGTTAATTCCAAATATAATAAATATTCGTCTCAATCTGAGTTGATTTATTATTATTTAAAGTAGTAAAATATTTGAAGCTTTCACTATATAGAAGATATCATAGGATTTGGTCCAAACTACTATTTTTTTAATTTCTCTTTTGCTAAAAGTAGCACAGTCTAAATTCTTAGAAAGTGTACATTATAGACATGACTTTTTTCGAGGAAACAATAATTTGACTTACAATTATTAAAGAATATATCATAGAAATTATTGTTTTGTGGCAAAGGATAATAATACTTGGGTAGTTATTAGAGAATATTGTCATTATGTACTATACATGCGTACAATTTTATATTTGTTACTAATACTGGGCTTTTCTTTTTCTTACTTGTAATTTCCCCATGATTATGATTTTTTTTTAAGCTTGATATAACATCTTTCAAATAAGTACTGAAAAGTGCTATAAAAATAAATTTTAAAAATATCTTTGGGCTAATCTATACAGTCTAATACCCTGTTACTCCTAATATAATCTGTTAATTTCCTGTAAGAAGGTAGTGGTTAATTTCTCTAATTTACTTAGAAAGTGATAACAAAGTGTCTGAACTCTTATCAACAGGAAAATGACTCTCCATGACAGGAGCATGAATGGTGGAGCCTAAGGGCCTGGACTGACTGACTGATTAAGTTTTTACTTTTATTCCAGTTATCATACAGTGTAATATTAATTTCATTTGTGCAATATAGTGATTTGACACTTCCATACAACACCCTGTGCTCAACACATAATTGCACTCCTTAATCCCCCACCTAATTTTTAAAAAATATTTTATTTATCTATTTGAGAGAGAGAAAGCGTGTGGGCACACACGTGAGTGCACAAGCAGGGGGAGGGGCAAAGGGAGAGGGAGAAGCAGACTCCTGGCTGAGCAGGGAGCCTGACATGGAGCTTGATCCCAGGACCCCAAGATCAGGACCTGAGCTGAAGGCAGATGCTAACTGACTGAGCCACCCAGGAGCCCCTCCCCATCACCTATTTAACCCATCTCCCCCACCCCGATAACCATCCATTTGTTCTCTATAGTTAAGGGTCTATTTTATGATTTGCTTCTATTTTTTCATCCCTTTGCTCATTAGTATTGCTTCTTAAATTCCACATATGATGGAAATCATATGGTATTTGTGTTTCTCTGACTGGCTTATTTCACTTAGCATCATACTCTCTAGCCCCATGCAGGTCATTTCAAATGCCAAGATTTCGTACTTTTTATGGCTGAGTAATATTCCACTGTATACATATACACCACATCTACCTTTTTCCCCCCTCACATCTATGATTAGGGTTTAAATCCTAGCTCTCCTACTTATTATCTCTTTGACTTTGGCCACCTATTTGACCTGTCCATGTCTTATTCTCTGTACTCAATTATCTTGACCTCTCTCATTTTTTATCAACTATAGAAAGGGGCTCATGATGGAATGAGATGGTAGAACTGTAAGAATTATTCAAATTCATAGTAGTAAATTCTTTGGCTCCTGTCTGCCATATAATGTTATAAAAGGCTGTCATTATTATTTTTATATATTGGCTGATTTAAGTCACTGTTGGTAAGATTTTTGGGAGGATGAAGTTGGGGGTGTGGGAAATAGGGAGCAGAGATAGTGGTTATTGCACTTAGTGCTTATTGTACTTAGTGCTTATTGCACTAAGAAGTATTTATAATGAAAAGGTCAATAGAAAAGGTCAATATTAGCCTCATTTTAATTAAAATTTAATTAAAATCTTGAGGCAAAGGCCATCTTTGGGTTTAAATACTTCATTTGTAATCCCTCGTATCAGATCAATATTCATTGTATATCAAATTTTAAATATGTGCATTAGTCCTCTCAACACCTTTATAAAATTTTAAAATTTACCTTCAAAAGCCATGTTGCCATTGCAATTCAGCATCCTTTCAGCACCTGCAGGAAAGGGGCAATGAACATAGAAAATAAGTGCAACTGAAATGTGTCACTGTTCTTGCTAATGGAGACAAAAGGACTCTGTAGAAAGTGCTTCTTGGGGCACCTGGGTGGCTTGGTTGGTAAAGTGTCCTTCTTTGGCTCAGATCCTGATCCCAGGGTCCTGAGATCGAGCCCTGGGTTGGGCTCCCTGCTCAGCAGGGCATCTGTTTCTCCCTCTCCCTCTGCCCCTTCCCCACACCCCCCTTGTACTCTCTTTCTTTCATTCTCTCTCTCAAATAAATAAAATCTTTAAAAAAAAAAAGAAAGTGTTTCTTAAGAATGTTAGTATGTTGGTAGTAACTACAACTCAAATGAGAGCATATTACAGCAGCGACTATGTATATTAATGCTCCTTACTATGGAAAACCAAACAAAAAAGGACATCTTTGCCAATGCCATAGCCTTGAGGGTTAGTAAGCGTGCCATGTGATTGTCTTCAATCTGCTGTATGAATTGCCTACAAGACTCTTTATCTTCCCTAGACATGATTAATGGGAGCATATATCAATTTCAGGGGCTTCTACCTTCTCTACTGAGCTTCCCTTAAGGGGATCATCTACCATGGGGAACAATAAAAGATAGCTGGAACTTAAAAAAAAAAAAGCATAAGGGTGGGGAGAAAATCAATCTATTTCACCACTAAACCTCAAATAAATAGATGACCCTGCTAGCAGCACCCTTGGAGCCCTAATGAGATACAAATTGATCGACAAATGTTCTCCCTATGGAGAACTGTAACCTATTCAGCTCAAAAGAGCCAAAGACCGAGTTAAATCTCTTAAAATATCACACCCTTGGTGCTTCAACCATTTTCCTTTGTTGCTCTTTAATTTGAGACATTTGTCAAGGAAGGAAAATATATGCCTTCTGGGAATTCCCTTGTGGAGTTACAAAGGATGCAAATCTGGCCTGAGATATGGTAAGCTTTCCAAGAACGTCAAAACTCACACTGTTGCTTTTCTCATTTATTGCCCAGTTGTTCAGCTGAAGCTGGAATATGCCCCTCAACTCCATCTAACAATGCTTTTCGTAATGGGTATGTACCTAATATGAGAAGAACTTAGACTATATGCTTTAGACACCTGTAGGATCACTGCTGAAACCAAAAGACTCATTTTTAATCCCCAAATTAAAACAACAACAACAAGGGGGTGGAGAAAGGAAACAAAAAAGATCATGGGTAAGCCATCAGGACGAAGGAAGCTGATGAATCTTGTGGTTTGTTTTGCTTGTTTATCCAGGAGAATGAGATCCTTTGCTGGGATTTCATATTCAGCTTTATGTTGCTTGGAGCAAACCAATTTCTGTCCCAGAATCTCAATTTCTTTCTCTGTTATGTGAAAAGACCAGAGTATATTACCTCAAGGGTCTTTTTTGGGGTCTGTGATTTTTATTATTTAACTTAGGGAGATTTTGGCCCTAAACGTTAGTAAACAGAAATTGCCAAAGATTAAAACCTGAGAAAAACATCATTTTCTTAATGACTTATAAGACAGCAAAAATACCAGGCAATATAAGATTTCAAAAGCTCCTTATGTTTTTAGTAATATATTTATACTACATTTCTTCGTTCTAATACTCTTGACCTAAAGGAATCTTGTGCCTACATCAAATGGATCCTCTGGTCCTGCTTCTCTATTTCATGGGAGAGGAAGCTGCTGTCTAAATCTCAGAGCTCCCAAATTGCAGGAGATACTGAGAGATGGAGAATATTTGTAAAAAGGGGGGGATATACTATTTCCAAGGCATGCATGTTAACACACATGCACATAACATTTAAACACACACACACACATAATTCAAAGAATAGTTTTTAAAATGGGACTGAGTAAAAGTATGAAACTGAAAAACATTTTGTCCTTTCTCTTCGGGGCACTGTGATATGAGGGCTATGATATATATAAGTAAATTCAATACATGGAATTATGTCATTAGCGCAGATAGAATGGTGTAAAGAAGGAGGGAAAGTCCTTTCCCACAGGGAGAGTCAAGGAAGGCTTTGTGGAGGATGTCATTTGAGATGGGCCATAAAACATGGACAGTGTTTATATTTTAAAGACATTTTGGGTGGAGGAAACAGAATCCATCCATTTATTCACTCATTCATTCATTTACACATTCACCCAACATCTATTAAGCAGTGACAATGGAGGAGGCGTTGTATTTGATCCCAGACTATGAAATCGAATAAAATGAGGTCTTTGCCCCCAGGGGGTAGTACTTATTTGAAAAACAGCTAGGCGACCAGTTCATCTATATCATAAAATATGTAAGGGAATGGAGGACATAAAACAGGGAAGGCGGATCGGAATCTAATTGGGGAAGGACCGGAATCTCAGCTTGATCTTTATTTGAAAGACAATGAGAGGGTCACAGGTTTCTGAGCAGATGGCCAGTACAACTTGATCAGCATTGGGCTTTAAGTAAAGGTTAAAGAAGACATACAAATGGCTGACACATGAAAAAATGTTCATCATCATTAGCCATCAGGGAAATTCAAATCAAAACCACATTGAGATACCACCTCACACCAGTTAGAACGGCAAAAATTGACAAGGCAAGAAACAACAAATGTTGGAGAGGTTGTGGAGAAAGGGTAACCCTCTTACACTGTTGGTGGGAATGCAAGTTGATACAGCCACTTTGGAAAACAGTGTGGAGGTTCCTCAGAAATTTAAAAATAGAGCTACCCTATGACCCAGCAATTGCACTACTGGGTATTTACCCCAAACACAGATGTAGTGAAAAGAAGGGCCATCTGCTCCCCAATGTTCATAGCAGCAATGTCCGCAATAGCCAAACTGTGGAAAGAGCCGAGATGCCCTTCAACAGATGAATGGATAAAGAAGATGTGGTCCATCTTTATATACAATGGAATATTACTCAGCCATCAGAAAGGATGAATACCCAACTTTTACATCAACATGGATGGGACTGGAAGAGATTATGCTAAGTGAAATAAGTCAAGCAGAGAAAGTCAATTATCAAATGGTTTCACTTATTTGTGGAACATAAGGAATACCATGGAGGACATTAGGAGAAGGAAGGGAAAAAGGAAAGGGGGGGGGATCGGAGGGAGAGATGAACCATGAGAGACTATGGACTCTGAGAAACAAACTGAGGGTTTTAGAGGGAGGGGGGAGGGGGGATTGGTTAGCCTGGTGATGGGTATTAAGGAGGGAACGTACTGCATGGAGCACTGGGTGTTATATAAAAACAATGGATCGTGGATCACCACATCAAAAACCAATGATGTACTGTATGGTGACTAACATAACATAATAAAATAAAATTAAAAAAAAAAAAAAAAAAAGGAAAGGTCACCAAGTAGCCATAAGCAGTACTGGCAGGCAAAAGTAAACTAGATTGAACTCAAGATGGAAAAAGGAAAGAAAATCTTAGCAAACAAACACAGGTTAATGGGGACTTAGTACCTCTATTTGCAAAGCCTGACTCGGATAATCCCTTTGAGCTCCAGAACCAATATTTCTTCTGAAATGGCTCTCCTGGAGAGTCTTAGCACTTTAAAAATACAAACATATGAAATCTCAGGGAGACTGGAAATACTAGATGGGGGGCCATGAGGCCCAGAAAGGTAGAGGGACTTGTCCAAGGTCATAAAGTGACCCAGAGAAGCGTCCGGAAGAGGCTCCATGAGTCACAGCTCCCGGCTCCTGCTCTGACCCCCAGACGAAACTGCTCCCAGGCAACGGAGAGAGGACTCAGCCTGGATGCAGCCAAACTGGCTCTGCCTCTACCTCTTTGGCCTCCCTTCATGTCAGGACTGTGTCCTGTTACACTCTGTTCCACAGCCCAGAATCAGTTCCAATGAATACATTTTGACTAGGTGGAGAAGTGGTAGCAATGAGATAGTTCACCTTATAATACTAGGCCGTGACCGCTCAGCGCAGGTGGTAGGGCCAGAGTTGGAAATAAAACGAGCAGATTCCAAGTCTGAAATGGGGACCATTCAGGTTCCATGGGCAAGGTATTCAGCAAATCTGGAAAAGATGGGAAGAGAAGACCATGGGTCGAGGGAGATGTTGGGGGCATCTGCTCTTCACTAATACAACAGTTGTACTCTGGGATAGTATATCACAATAAGGAATGAGTATATTAGGATCAAGATGCCCTGAGGAGTTTGTTGATATCATCACGGATGCCCATTGTTTGTTAAAATAATGCTGGTTGCCATCCCCAGTCCCTGAGATTCTAATTTACCCTCTCCCTCTCTGGCAAAGAGGATGGTTTTTACTGGGATTGTTTTAAAACCTCAGTCAACTCTGATACTCACCCTGGATGGAAACCACTCTTGCAAAATACCAGATTTGTGGTATGGGCATAAATGTTAATTTTTCCTTTTTTTTTTTTTTTTGTTAAGTGACGTGTCCTTGCCATTATTTTTCCTTCTGGGCTCAGAATCTTCTTTTGCTCTTAATCATGTATGGCTCATTGAAACAATTGTTAAATTGCATTTTAATATAGCTTTTAATGCACAATATTAAAAACATACGTTGGTCATTTAATGGTATAGAAATACAAGTATTCCTTGTGGGGATCTGTAGGCATTCCAGTTCCAAGGTAAAGGTATATTTACAAGCGTCTGGGAGAAATGAGTAATAATACCTTTTTTTCTTATGAAAGTATCAGGGTGGGAAAGCCAGTATACTCAATAATTCTTTATAGTGGAGGGTGTATAAATCCAGTGTTTGTACCTGTAGGGGCAAAATATTGCATTTAAAAATTTAAATTTCATTTAAGTAGACTAGCCACATACTTGAAAATCCAGTCAAAGCCATGGAAAGCTGAACTACATTGTTGAGGGATGCATACATAGGTGATGAAAATCTAAATAAATGCAAAATAACTTATCACCAAAGTCAGTATAGGGTAACCTCTAGGGTTGGGAGGAGGTTTTGCTGAGAGAGGGCCCATGGGTGGTGGGGTGTTCTAGGGGCCAGCAATGTTCTATTTTTTGACCTAGGTGGTGGTTACACAGATGTTTCCTTTATTATATTATTAAACTGTCCGAATATGTTTTATACAGTTTTCTGCATATAAGTTATAATTCACAATAAAAAGTTTTAAAAAGCTGAATAGTGCTGGAAGACTCCATAATAAAAAACAGCTGTTTCTTTGTTCCTCTTGTTCTCATCTTTTAATTCCTTTTCAACAGATGAATCCACTGTTTCCAAGGGTATTGATCTTCGTATTTCTCAAGAAAATGTTGATATATCTATTTTTAATTTTAAAAAAGTTTACAGATTACATTTCTGCTTTCCTCCAGAGCTGATGGAGGATTAACTCCAGGTCTTATTCCTCAACACACACAGGCGTGGGTGGGCTCTTTTCCTCCCTCCATCCTGCTCCCAGAATTTTTTGGTTAAATTAATATTCAGCGCACACCTTATTATGACTGGGAATATTTTGTTTATAGCTTAGCCACCCAGTACTTTAAGATTACATTTCACTCTTTTGTACATTTTTATGCTCTCCTGACCGTTAAAAGTCGCTTCTGTTTTGTTTTTCTTTGCATTTTGGTCTATAGAACCATCACTTATTTGGCTTCAAAGATTTCCAAAGAAAAACAGTCCAACTTCCCCAATATTCTATTCCAACATGAGATAGTCTATCAGTTTGTGGGGGGTGTGTGTGTGCGTGTGCACGCGTTTGTGTATTTCTTGGTGTCTTCTTTCTGCTGCCTCAAACTACATAAGACATTGTTTGGGTCTGCTATGCCAGCTGTCTTCCTAAGACTTCTCTTCACCATCATCCTGGGAGTTGTCTTCACGTCTTCCCTATTTCATAAATCCTACATATTCCTCTTTTATGGATTACTGCCTTGGAGTGTGACGCCAGGAGCTTCCTGGAAAAAGATGTATGGCAGGTAATTTTTTTGAGTGTTGGCATGTCTGAAAATACCTCGATTCTACTATTACACCTCCTGATGGTTTGGCTAGGATTATAATTATAGTTTTGGAATTTTTTTTTTCCAGAATTTTGAAGACATATTTCTGCTGTATTCTAGCTCCCAGTAATCTCATTCATGGTTTTTCTTTGCATGTGCCTTATGTTTGTTTGAGTTTCTTCTTTCCCAAAAAGCTTTTAAGATATTTTCTTTATTACTGGTGACCTAAGATTTTTTACAAGGCACCTTGACGTGGATCTATTTTTTTTTTAAATTAGAATGCCGAACACAAGGTGATGTCTTTTAATCTACAAACTCATGTTTTGTTAAATTCTGCATAAAGCTCTTGTCTGCACTGTTGATGACTTTTTTCTCTTAATCCCCTATTCTCTAACTCCTCTTCAATGCTGGGTCTCCCTGGTCATCTTTCTTTTTCTCATTTCCTTCTTTTTATCTTTCTATCTTCTAATTAGTCATTGGATTTTCTATCATTCTGTCAAATTTTTCATTTCTCCTTTGTCATTCTCCTCTCTGCCCCACATGGAGGTATAATAGGCTTTTATAAAAGATTGATTTAGGGACCCACTCTTGGCTTCAGATACATCTGCAGATTTTCTTTAGGATAAAAATAAAACCCTTTAGCATGCTTTTATGATTTGGCTCCTGCTTCCCTCTGTAGTTCACCATATTGCTGCTCCCCACAATTATCAATATCCTCCTGAACAATTCCCCGTGCTTTGGGGGTGCTCTGTTCTCTTTTATCTCACTTGTGACTCTTCTTTGCCTTGGGATTTTTATCTCTGTCTGTTCTCTGGCCAACTCCTACTTATTCATTCTGATTTAGAAGCATATTCTTCTTTTTTTTTTTTTTAAAGATTTTATTTATTTATTTGACAGAGAGCGACACACAGCGATAGAGGGAACACAAGCAGGGGGAGTGGGAGAAGGAGAAGCAGGCTTCCCGCTGAGCAGGGAGCCCGATGTGGGGCTCGATCCCAGGACCCTGGGATCATGACCTGAGCCGAAGGCAGACGCTTAACGACTGAGCCACCCAGGCGCCCTAGAAGCATAAGCATATTCTTCTTGAACCTGTTTTCTGACCCACTTCTTTTAGGTAATACACACTTCCCACCTTGTTCCACTGTCCTACTAAGTGCTCCATAGTATGTTGTACTCCTCACTTCAAATCATTTATCAAACAGTATCACGTTGTGCACTGTACTTGTACTTGGGTAGGAGCCATGCCAGTCTTATTTACACTTGTGAGCCCATCACTTTCCAAGTTTGTGGGTTATTGTCTAGACTCAACATTTGCTGAGTGGATAAAAGGATAGTATTCATTGCACGTATTAAGTGCTCATGAGGTTCCATGCACTATTTTAACTGTCCTACATGTATTCATTCATATAACCATCACAAAGCCCTAATAAGGTTGCTCCTATTATTATTATTCCTTTTTCAAAGAGAGGATCACTGAGGTTAAGTGGGATACCCAATTCACTTATGAGTGACAGATTTTGATCTAAACTTAGACCTTCTGGTTCCAGACCTTCCATTTCCAACCCCTCACTATGAGTAGTTGAATGGGCACAAAGGCAACAAAACACAAATTGGACCTTTCACAAAGGGTAAATAATTCTCAAATTATCTCCATAGACATGGAATTGCATAGAAAAGAGAGCTGATGTCAGTCTATCTTCATAAAATGTGTCTGAGATATTTTTTTATTCTAGATATAAAAGCCTTATGCAAATCTCAATATTTTTAATCTCTAGAGAAGAACTTCCCAAAATGTTTCAAAAGTTTAGCTAAATAAAAGCTTTACATTAAAAAAATGAGAATATCAAACTAGTTTTGTCTTTCTCAAAAAGATAAGGAGGATATATATTTCAAATCTATTTAAAAATTACCTTCATAAATAACTGCATTCCAAATGTTAAACAGGCTCGTGCATCATAAATGGAAGATTTGGGCCATTCAAGGAGCTGCACGTGAAGGGTTTTAACACTGAACAGAAGATGGTCAGCTGCAATGTGTAGGTAGAATGAGATGAAGAATCACTGTATCATATGTCATGGCCAAGTTTTTATTTGTTTTGTTTTTTTGAATAATCTCTCTCCCTCCCATAACTGAATTAGCGAAAGGATATAAAGGCATGCCAGTGAAATAGCCTTTGGGTTTTTTCCAAATCACAGCCTTACCCATGTGTGAAAAGATTAACTGAAGAAAGCTACAAATTCCATTTTTTAAAAGATTTTATTTATTTATTTTGAGAGAGAGAGAGAGCATGAACGAGGGACAGGGTCAGAGGGAGAGGGAGAAACAGACTCCTCGCTGAGCAGGGAGCCCGACGCAGGGCTCGATCCCAGGACCCGGGATCATGACCTGAGCCGAAGGCAGATGCTTCACCGACTGAGCCACCCAGGCACCCCTATGAATTCCATTTCTGACAAGGCAGGCTTCATGGCTGCGCAGTTTGTGTTGTCCACGGGGCCCTACACTTGGAAGGGTCCCATGCTTGGCTTAATATTTTGCTTTTGCTGTCTCGTCATTCATAATAACTGTTAAACAAGAGGCTCACATTTTCATTTTGCACTGGGTCCTGCAATTTAGGAGGCTCGTCCTATCTTTTGGCAAGGCGTCCCTTCGCAACAGGGGAAGCTGTGGTTGAATGGTCAAAGACCTGGGGAGCTGGAATCACTATCTCCAATAAAGAGATTCATGACCTTGGATGAACTATTCAGGCTGTTTCCCTATTATCCATTTTGACTTCAGGGTGGCTCTACTGTCTGCTTCTTCCCATTTATTTAATTCATAGCCTCATCATCAATTCTTGACTGAAATATTCCAGGGGTCCTTTTATGTATGCTGTTCCCTGATTCAATTCATTCTTCAAACTGCTACCATGTATATACAGAATTAGTTCCCTTTTCCAAAATAAATACTCCTGTTTCTGTGTCTGTGCTCATTCCATTCTTTATTGAGAATGCTCTTTTCTGATGCAAATGCAGACTGCAATTCTTTCTCATTAGATCGGATAAGAGTCTTGGTTACAAGACGGCAGAACATGGACCCAGACTAGTCCAAGAGGAAAGAAGGAAAGTATTATTTCGTAATAATAAAAAGCTTATCGATAGCTCATGATTTCAGGTATGGCTGAATTCAGGACACAGAAGGTTACTGGCACCCAGAATCTCAGCACTGACGGCATCCTTTCTACCGTGTTAGCTTCTTTCTCAAGCTAAACTTATGACGTCAGCAGCCCCAAGCTCACATCACTACAAAACCAGATCCAAATGGCCATAGATCCTGATTCTTTAATAGTGATAATAGGGGTGCCAGGGTGGCATAGTTAAGTGTATGACTCTTGGTTTAGGCTCAGATCGTGATCTCTGGGTTGCAAGATTGAGCCCCACATCGGGCTCTGCACTCAGCATGGAGTCTGCTTGAGACTCTCTCTCCCTGCCCCTCATGCTTGTTCTCTCTCTCTTTCTCGCTCTAAAATAAACAAATCTTTAAAAAATGGTGATAATAAGTGGCTTAGGTTTTATAATATTTACTGACCTGAGACTGATATAGCAATGGGGTTTTCTGATTAATTTTGCCAATAATCACGAATACTGAGTGGTATTACTTCCAACTGAATCATATAGATAAAAAACAAAGGGGATACTTCCCCACTTCACTCTTACATCAGAAAAAGAGGGAGTTGATATTGAGATGATCCTCACATTCATAACCACTTATGCTGCTACAATATTGAAACACTCATATATTCGTTGACAAAGAGCCCTTCTCCAAGTTCCTTGAAATCTTCATGTCTGTTCTAAACAGACTGGCCACACTCATAGTGTCACTCTGACCTCTCCAAGATCTACAAATTAAAGGGTTAAGGACTGGCATGGCAGAGGGTTTCCAGGACTCTTCTCTAACTCAAAGGTCAGCTTTCATGTGGCTTGCTTGGTAACTCTGCCTTACTGGTTGTTTTATATTTTTATATGATGTCTGAGAAAAGAAGTTTCATCTTTAGGTATAATGAGACCTTTTAGTGATAGTGTTTTAGGATTAAATTTGAAGGCAAATGTCAGACAACCAAATTATTAGTGGCTTAAACAATATGGAAGCTTCATTTTGGTCACATGAAAGTACAGGTGGACAGCCTGGGGCTGCTTTGGCAGCTTCTTAATTATTGGGAACCCTAGGTTTTTCTCTCGTGTTGTTCTGCCATTTTTCATAACTGACTACCAGCTTGTGATACAGATGTTTCTCAAGCCCAGCCATCATTTTGCATTTCATACCGCATGAGGATGAAAAAGGAGGCCAAAGGGCATGCTCCCATTCTTTAATGACATTTCCTAGACCTCATTAGGTCTCCTAGAAGTTACACACACAATTTCTCTTATATCCCATTAGTCAGAACTTAATCAGTGCATGTAGTTCTAAGAAACAAAGTACATGTTATTATTCTGGAACCATGTGTCTAACCAAATAGTAAGAAAAAAATCCAGGTATAAGTAGACAACTATTTCATAGTCTTCAACTCATCATGGGAAAAGGACCTTAGGAAGGAAAATAATTCTTCAAGAAATGTTTGATGGAAGATTGGAACCTTAGAAGGAAGGAAGGAAGGAAGGAAGGAAGGAAGGAAGGAAGGAAGGAAGGAAGGAAGGAAGGAAGGAAGGAAGAAAAGAAAGAAAGAAAGAAAGAAAGAAAGAAAGAAAGAAAGAAAGAAAGAAAGAAAGAAAGAAAGAAAGAGAAATAGGAAGGAAGGAAGGAGGGAAGGAAGGAAGGAAGGAAGAACGAGAGAGAGGAAAGAAGGAAAGAGGGAGGGAGGGAAAAGAGAGATAGAGAGCGAGTGAGAGAAAGAAAACAGGAAAAAAGAAAAAACAGACCCTTATTTTATATCTCAAACTGGTGACGAGGGACCATGTAGAAACCATGACTTTTATTCTGAAGGGAGAAGGTCTCTCTTCTCAACTCTATTTTCCATACCTCCATCCAATATAGGTGTTTTTCTTTCTGCTTGATCTCAACCACATATGGCACATGAAATATAAGCAGGAATTGTGTATGTTCAAAACTCTAACTCCTCTGGCTAATACTTGTCTCCCTCTTCTCCAAACTCTTAAAACACTTACAGCTTATATGAAGCAATACAATTAATTTACTGAACAAATATATATTAAGCATATGCTATATGTAGAATGTTCTTCTAGGAGCTAGGGAAACATTAGTGACCAAAAAGGAGACACTTTCCAAGTGTAGAAAAACTAAAAATGAGTAAGTAAAGGATGGTTTGTGTTATACATTGGCAAAATAGAGTGAGGTATGGGAGACTGGGAGTTCTGGGGGTGGGGACTTGCAATTTTTAAATAAGGGGTCTCACTGAACAGGTGGTATTTAAACAAAGGAGGCAAGAGAATGAACCACCCAGAAATCTGGGGGAAGAATGTTTCAGGCCAGGGAGGAAGAAGCTCAAATGTCCTGATGTGGAAGCGCGCCTATCCCGTGAATAGCAATGGAGTCTGGGATCTGTCTGGCTCTGCCAGAGTGCCCACGTGGGTGATGAGGCCAGAGACTAAGTACATCACAGAGTGCTTAGTAGGCCATTCAAGACTTTGTCTTTTACTCTGAATGGAATGGGAAGCTATAGAAAGGTTTTGAGCAGAGGAGGAGCATGATCTGTTTTAAGTTTTAGAAACACCCTACAACTTGCAGGATTAAGATCAGACTTTGGAGAAATATGAGTAGAACTAAGAAGAGCAATTTGGAATCTACTTAAATAATTTAAGACAATACTATAGACATTATATAGAGAGAGGAGATAATGCCGACAGTACGAACTGACAGACTGGACGTGGGGCGTGAAAGAAAGGGAGGGATCTACAATGACATAAAGACATCTGAAGGATGGAGTTGTGATTTGGCTGAGATGGTAAGGTGGTAAGAAGCTTTTGGGGGAAATTCCAGTAGTTCCGTCTGTTAGACATCCACATGGAGGTGTTGAGTAGTTGTCTGGGGTTAAGTGGAAGAGCCTGGGCTAGAAATGTAAATGTGGGGATCCTTAGCATACGGGTGGTATTTACACCATGCTACTTGCTGAAATCACCAAGAGATTGAGTGGGGATAGGAAAAAAAAAAAAAGAAAGAAAAGAAAACCCATGGTTTGGGCATAGGGGGTGGGGGACATATTCAGTGTTTCCAGGTGGAGGGGAATAAAAAGAAGTTCCAAAGAAGATTGATAATGAGCAGCTAATGAAGAAAGTTAAAAAAAAAATGGTGAGTGATATTATGGAAACCAAGCAGTGAAAGTGTTTCCAGGATGAGTGACCAATGGTGTCAAAGGCATGGGGACAGATCACATGAGCTGAGGACTAGTCATTGATCATGGATGTTAGCGACATTGAGTCTCTGGAGATCTTGACAAGAGAAGTTTTAGCGGAGGAGTGGGGGCAAAAACCTAGTCTGAGTGAGTTTGAAATAATATGGAAAGAAAAAAAAAAAAGAAATAATATGGAAAGATACAAATTGAATACAAGGAGTTGTTTCCTGATATTTTGCTATATAGGAGAACAGTTAGCTTTCCCAAGACGCAAGAAATAACAGCACGTTTGAATTATGATGAAAATGCTATTGAAAGAGAAAATTGATACAAGAGCAAGAATTGGATTGGAGCATTAATAGTTTGCTTGCAGAGTCCCAAGAGGGCAGAGGATTTGGGTACAGAACTGGGGGGTTGGTGAGTGGCCTGGTGAAGATTTAGCAGGTGTTCCTTATGTCTTTAAGTAGTTTCTCATTAAGTCACTGATACTATGTTTATCTGTTAAGATTATTTCTCCAGGCCAAAACCTGTCTTATGTATTTTTTCAACACCTGTCTAGCCAAGAGATGAGTAATTATTTAACTTTGATAAGTAACATGGCAAATAGGCACTCCACTACTATCAGCGAATAATTATCTCTAAAAAACTTGAGACCAGAAGGGTTCCTGTGATAAAATCTTAAGGGTGATATTTACTGACAAAAGATATCATTGATAAAGCAGGTTATTAAAGGATTGATAAATCTGGTTACAGTTTTTAAAGTTCTACTCTTCTTCGTTTAAATGCTTTTTTTTCGTTGTATTGTGAAATGTACTAAACGTGGAAACATGAATAAAATATATGTACCATAATGTGAACCACCTCTAATTAAATACATGTAACATTGCCTTCCCTCAAATAAAGAAAGAAAGGACATCATCATCCCCTCAGGAGACTCGGGTTCCCTTCTCTGACCATCTTGCCCTTCGAGGTAACTGCCATCCAGACTTATATTAAAATCATTTCCATTTTCTTCATGGTTTATTGCCTATGTGTGTACCTTTAAGTGATAGAGTTTACTTTTATCTGTCTTTGAACGTATATGAATGGAGTCATATCCCTTTGTGTGTGATTTATTCGGGGAGTGAGTGAGTGTGTGGGTGTGCGTGTGTGTTAAAAAATGTTAATATTTGGAGCATCTGACTGAAGGCTATTTGGGAAAGTACTGATATTTCAACATTCCTAAAACTCTGGAATTAAAAAATAAAAAAATATGTAAGAATGATATAATTATTAAAATACAAAGCATCTTTAAATGTGCATTTTCTATCCTTGTACAATGCTACCTCTGTCGTACATGAAGCATATATATATATATATATTTTTATATATGGTCTATTGTTTGTTTTTTTTTAAAGATTATTTATTTATTTATTTATTTATTTATTTGACAGAGAGAGAGATAGTGAGAGCAGGAACACAAGCAGGGGGAGTAGGAGAGGGAGAAGCAGGTTTCCTGCAGAGCAGGGAGCCCGATGTGGGGCTCGATGCAGGGCTTGATCCCAGGACCCTGGGATCATGCCCTGAGCTGAAGGCTGACACTTAATGACTGAGCCACCCAGGCGCCCCATATATGGTCTATTGTTGAGCTGTCAAATACTTTTGCATTGATCTATATGTTTATCTCTGTGTAAATTCCACATTGCTTTAATTACTATAGCTTTAAAATAAGGTTTGATATTAGGAAGAGAAAGTTCTCCCACCTGTCCTTCATTAAGAGTTCTTAACTATTTATGATCTGTTGCAATTTCATGTAAATTCAAAATGTGCTTGTCAAGATCTACCAAAGGAAAAACAAAATTTTTATTGGGATTGCATAAATCTAAAGATCAATTCTGAAGAGTTGGGATATTTCCAGTATTAAGACAATTACCAGACAGATAAGCAATAACCCCCCATTTTAATTATGAATTTGCTCATTTTGCTTTTAGCTATGCTTATTTTGTATGTTTGCATGTTTGTATCTTAAAGCCATGTCCTTGAGTCCACATACATTTGGAATTGCTATATTTTTTCTAATGAATTAAATACTCTGAAGTGACTCTCTTTAACTCAAAAAGTATTACTAGTATAAAATCTATTTAGTCATTATCTGCTTTCAGCAAGAGATTTGGTCTCAACAACTTAGCCTATTACTAGGAACAGAAATCTACATTTAAATCTTAAACGACGTCTGCCATTACTTGTTATAAATGGTGTAAAATTGAGAGAGAGTTTCATTATTTTCTAAGGGCAGACCAGTCGCTCAGTGCTTTTCAGTGCTAATTTCTCTTTTCTAAGTAACTGGTCAGGTCATCTTGTCATATATCAATGATTCCATATACGAGTGGGTTTATTTCTGTACCCTACTTGCTCTGTTGCTGAAACACATGTCAGCACATAGCAACACTGACAAGATATTAAGGAGCGGCCGTGCCAAAATTTATGGGAAAGCTGGAACCAAGATAGCTACAAAGAAAGTACCATGTGATAAAGGGCTGATGGCATTTACCTTCACTTGGCAAACCTGGTCTGTAACTTTGGCAACCACAAGGGGGCAGGGAAGGGTATTAACTGGGTCTGAAGTCACATCCCAAAGCCTTTCCAAGGTAGAAAGTCAGATGGAACCTCCCGCATCAATTTAGGACTACAAAGATTCTAACATGGTAATATTGGTTAAGAAGTAGGAAGAAGATGTAGAAACAGATACAGAATTACAGCCTCGTTTGCATTTTGCTAAACATCATCAGGTATAGTTAGGATATACTTTTTCTATTTTACTAAGACTTTTATACTCTCTTTGGCCCCAAGCAATTGTCCACATACATAATCCCATTTCTTCTTTTTTTCTTTCCAGCATGATTTCTCTCCATTCTGCAGTTATGTGTAGGAGATTAACTTGAGGGTAAGGAGTAAGTTTTTAATATTTCTAGTTTTAAGTATTTTAAAACATTTTAGAATTTTTCATCCTGGTATATCTTAGATATGAATGTTTATTAACTCTTTCATCTTTTTGTTACCACAACTCCAACAGAATCTCCAGTTGAGAAAGTTTTGTGTTTTAGTCAAATCAAATTAATATTATGAGCTCTAAAAAAGCTACAACTGAATGCCAATTATAACAATATATTATTTTTACTTCTTAACTAAGGGGAAAGAGTTAGTGACAGAACCTTGGAAATAAACTTATTTCTGTACATTGAAAGCAAATAACTGAAACTGAATATGCTTATTTCACCCATAAAATTAGCCGTGCAGGCTTCTGAATGCTTGAGCCATGGAATGAAACACCCAATTTCTTGAAAAGAGGCTAAAATATTATACCGACTATATCAACCTCAAATCAAAATTCTGATAAATCATTGTCATCTTCATGCTATAGATTCTCAAACTTTTTCTCTCTACTGGGATTCTATGGAAAACACCTAAAAACTCACGGATATTTTAGCTTGCATCTGAAATTAAACATATTATTATTTTTCCATCCACATATTCATTAAAAACTGCTCTAGGGCTAAATTTTTAAGAGGAGGGTATTAAACTTAATGATCAAATCAGGTCCTCGATCAAGCTACCATCCCAATGAAATGGTATTTTCTTTCCCCACATATGTGTAAGAGTTGTTTGCCTAATCAGATTTATTTCGTTGGTCGTTTCCCCCTTGTTTCTTTTTAATCAGAACATTAACATCATTTTAAGATTTTTTTTTTTTTTTTTTACATCTTACCTTATTTTCTTAGGATATTCAGCTAGTGGTGGAGGAGAGAGAAACTAATACATGGAAGATCTAATTGCTAGGCTACCTTTCAAATCATACTTTCACACATCCTGAAAATCCACATTTCCCAGCTCACCCTTTTTTTCTTGATCAATATTTCCTTCCTTTTTTATGATTCTCAATATGAACATCATCTGCATGAACATTTTTGTTTGCAGAAACTCACATAGATTTCATTATATAAATTATACATTGTGCATACAAGCAGATATCTTGTTTTTGTTTAAATATGTTTACATAGAGGTCTTCATGTAACAAAACAAAAAAGGAAATCGATTCTAAATTCGGCTCATTGCCTAATTTATTTTATTATGAACTTACTTTATTTTATACCCAGACACAAGTTTGTTTTCATGGCTTAGATAAAGAAACTGGACACGCAGTTCCCTTCTGTGGGAATTTGGTCTCGTTTATGTGACACCACCCAGATTACCTCCACCCCTTCCTTACCACCACCCCTATACTCACCTAAAGTGAATTAAAATATTTAATGGCTTCTGAGAGTAAGGATTCTTTTTTCTAAAATTTCATATAAAATAATGGTGCAGTATTGGTCATGACCAACAGAGTCTAAGGCTCCTTTGTAACCACTAAATGTAGGAAAACCCACAAATTACTGTTGGAGAGGGGTTGGCCTTGAGTTCTGGCTTCAATGACCCTCTCCCCCTAGATTCAAATACCCTGCATCTGTGTAAATAAACATCTCTAGGTGTATGGTAAGAGACTATTTAGCACGAATATGTTTCATACAAAATTAGCAGCAAAGAAAAACTTTAGACTAGTAGTTATATGAAAAAAATGTAGGCCATTAGTGTAATTAAGATGTTTTTTCCTTTTCGTTTAAACAGGTAAAATATGATCTATCATTCTTTTGCATGCATACTCTCATTGATTGAATTTCCAAAGTACTAATTTTTTTTCTTCCTTCCATGAAGATTTATAACGATACTTATATTCTGGCAAGAAGCTAAAGTCTAGCATTAAATGTTTATTGGTTATAAACACTAAGTTTAGAGTTGAGTTTCTGCCAATGGGATCTAGGAAGCCAATAGATAAGCTTCTTATTTAGGAGATACTAGCTAAAAGTTTCATGGTTAAGCCATAAATAGAAAGGAAGTGAATTCAGACAGGATAAAGCCTGAGTCATTTGGCTCTAGGGAGTGTGTCTTATAGCTTTCGCACTCATTTTCCCTTTCTTGGTTGTTCCTTTTCTCTTCCTAGTTTCTGATGTCAAAACCATCTTTTGAAAACAACACTGAAAATTCTAGCTTGGGGCTCTGTTAGTGAGGCAGTAACTCATGAAAGTATGTATTCAGGAAGGTGCTCATGGGTGTAGTCTGTCTTCTTCCTTTTGAATTCTTGGAAATAGTTGTATCTTGACACCTTTAATGTTTTGGAAGTGATGAAAAAGTAACCCCAACTCAACTGGATTTTGGGCATTATCCCCAGATAACTCAGAAACCCACTGCCTACAGATTTGTCCCACTCTTAATGGAAGAAATGAAAGTATACATTATCAATTTGTGTCTCTAGAAGACTTTCAAGTAATAGTACTGGAGAGAGTAAGAAAATGTTTCCAAGATGATAGAGAAACCTTCTAAACTGCATATATACCTTTCAGACTCATCTTGGACCACCAGTATGGTCAAAGCCTTCTATGATTTCTTATCTCCAACAGAATCACAACAGAGGCTAGCCACAGAAGGCTGGAGAGGTCATCTGCTATAGCCTTCTCATTCACAAGTGAGATAACTGCGCCCCTTAGAGGTAAAGGTGGTGAGAGGATCAGAGTTGGTGGTAGATCAGAACTAAAATTCAATTCTTTTGACCCATTGGCCGGTGTTCTTTCACATTTGTTAATTCTGTTCACGATTAGTCTCTCATGTTGTTTTTCACATCCCCCTACTTGTGTTTCAAGACCCACCAAAACCTTGCCCCATCTAACCATTTAATTGCATTTTCTATTAGTCTCGCAACATGAACATTTTATCACCATCAAGCTGAACTTCTTGCTTCTCTTTATCCTGTGCTAGAGAGACCAACCATCCCAGTTTGGCCAGAACTGCCCTGGTTATAGTACTGAAAATCCTGCATCTTGTGGACCTTTTCAGTTCCATGCAAATTGGCTCAGTTGGTCACTCTACCATGTACACTACTTGGGTATCATTGCCTTAATCATCTTGTCTGAAATTTTTTTCCTCCATTGCCAAATTTTCATGATGACTGAAGAAAGCTCAAACCCCATTTCCTTCAGGCAGCCTTCAATTCCCATCCTCTATCTTTCTAAGGTTCTTAAATCGTGCTCCACACAAGTAAACTTTTAATTAAAGGCTAGCCTGCCTTGCTTGAGGGTTATTCAGGACACATCATCTTCCCTTCACAAAGCAGACTATAACTTATCATCGAATGGAGTTTGCCTTAGGGAAGCACGGCTGTGAGCACTGATACTTGGTCTCACTTACAGCATCAGACTCTGTGAGGTTGGTATTATTACATCTATTTTATATAAATCAAGTTCAGACAGACTAGTTTTTGACCAGAATTCAAACTCAGGTCTATCTGGCTCTTTCCACTACACCACACTCACTGCATAGGAAACATGTTTAATGTTTTTGACTGTCTCACAGTTCTTAACAAAGTGTGGAGCCTAAAGTACATTCTCAAGAAATACTTGCTGGTTTGTCCTAATTACTTTTCCATTTAGATCTACAAAGTCATGCTAATAATGGCAGGGGAGGTAGTTTTATTTATTTATTTTTTTAAATAGTAAATCATAGAAAATGTGCCTTTTACCCAATTGGAGCAGAGGTGTATTTCATAGACTGGTGTTCTAATAATCATAAATGAGTTTATTCTCTGTGTCTTATTCTTTGAGACTTAAGAATAAGGCCATAAATGATCAATGTCCTCTCTCTCTATAATTTAAGTCTTGTCATCATTTTGGCTTTCTCTGGCTTTCTTATTTTTTCCTTTAAAAAAAAATTCTTTCGATTTCCACTACTAAGTAGAGTAGCTGCTATCCCAAGTGTGGCTACTGAGCACTTGAAATGTGGCTTATAAAAGTGAGACCTTCTGTATGTAGGGATTACACCCCAGATTTTGAAGATATAAGATTTTTTAAAATATTGATTACATGTTTAAATGATGATATTTTGAACATATTGGATTAAATAAAACATTAAAAGTTCATTTTGGGGGCGCCGGGGTGGCTCAGTTGTTAAGCGTCTGCCTTCGGCTCAGGTCATGATCCCAGGGTCCTGGAATTGAGCCCCGCATCGGGCTCCCTGCTCGGCGGGGAGCCTGCTTCTCCCTCTCCCACTCCCCGCTGTTCGTGTTCCCTCTCTCGCTGTGTCTTTCTCTGTCAAATAAATAAAATCTTAAAAAAATAATAATAAAATAAAAAATAAAAATAAAAGTTAATTTTGCCTGTTCTTTTTTACCTTTAAAAAATTTGGCTACCTACCAGAACATTTAACATTAGATATGTGGCTTTCATTATGGATCTACTGGGTACCATTACTTTAGATGATTTCTGGAGACAGGGTGATGAATACTTTTTATTCATTTTCCTCTGAGAAAATCCCATGTTTTAATATAGTTGTTTAGAATTTTTCCCGATAAATTATACATTTAAATATTATGGTAGGCGTTTAAATTAATAAATGTCAACATATGTCCCTACACACGATGAGACAATTTTTTTCCTGATAATTAATAGTAAAAGGGAAGTTATGTAAATCACATGGACATAAGCGTGACAGTGAAATTTTAATATTGTTGTTGAGGGCTGAATCATGATATTCAAAATTACACATTTTTTTTTAAAGATTTTATTTATTTCTTTATTAGAGAGCGAGCGAGAGGGAAACAGCACGAGAGAGGAGAGGGTCAGAGGGAGAAGCAGGCTCCCGGCCGAGCAGGGAGCCCGATGCGGGACTCGATCCCGGGACCCTGGGACCATGACCTGAGCCGAAGGCAGACGCTTCACCGACTGAGCCACCCAGGCGCCCCAAAGATACACATTTAACAAGCCTCTTCTTAGTTTGAATTCCTATATGTTTGCCATGGAACTTAATTTTAATCAGACTGACAGAGAAAAATAAAAAAATAAAGAAAACATTCATAGTCACTGGGAGAACATAAGACACTTTTTTGGGGGAGGAACAGTGCACAGTTCAACCATTTTTTAAAGCCTTTTCAGAGCTGGAATCTGTGCTATTGGGATCTGACCAGGTTCTAAGTCCTGAAAAGCATTCTCTTATCAAAGGATGGCAGTAAGTTGCTTTAAAACTCTCACAGGAAGCAAAACGCTCCACCCTCTTGCAGCTGGTGTGATTTAGAAATTACGAGTAAAGGTACTAATTATTTCTAAATGATGGAGCTTTCCACAGTTCCATTTCTAAATCCTCGGCAACAGACTGACGGAAGACCATAGGGAAGGGGTACTGGGGATGCGGTTCACTGCATGTGCGC
Organism: Mirounga angustirostris; assembly: GCF_029215605.1. Classification (NCBI taxonomy): domain Eukaryota; kingdom Metazoa; phylum Chordata; class Mammalia; order Carnivora; family Phocidae; genus Mirounga; species Mirounga angustirostris. The sequence goes on from NW_026991725.1 coordinate 35,587,477, forward strand.
ACGCGCACAACGGTAAAGCCCGCCCCTTGGTCGCCGAGAAGGGCCTCCTGGAGGCTGGGATTTCCGGTTCCGGGCAACTCCGCAGAGGGTCTGTTTTAATAGCTGAGGGGGCGCGGAGTTCAACGGTGCCAACAGAAGCCTTCTTTACAGAGTTTCTCCACTTTTATTATTTCAATCTCTTATTTAGGAGCCTCCAAGGAAAATAAGGTTCCTTGATTTTTTTTAAATAAGTAAATAAATAAATAAATAAAAACCACCCCCACAACCGAGTGCTTCAGGCGTAGACTCGAGTCACTAAAGAAACGGCGACTATTCGAGTCGTAAACTGATTCGTAAACACTTCAGCGTGTTCCTCGCCCGCCGAGAGCCGGAGCGGGCGGTAAGGGACGCGCTCGGCCTGGTCAGCAGGGTGGCATTTGGCATTTTCGGCAGGGACGTGTCACGTCACTCAGGCGCTTTGATCTCAGACCAGCAGAGAAGCATTCGCGTTTGCCTTTCTCTTGCGCGGCCCCTAAAATTTACTCTCCGTACACTCATGAAATCATTGGGGATGGTAACTTCCTGAGGCTCAAACACCTTGGGAGTAGTTCCGCAAATAACTGTGATATTAACAGGACGCCATCTTTCTCTTTCCGGAAGTGGCTGATGGAGCCATCGAGATTTACCGTGAGCATGAACACTACAGAATTTGTGGCCCAAGCGTCGCGGGGCATTTGGTACGTGCCGCCATCCATCAGGCAGTGCGCCTCTCCCAAGCACAGACGTCGCCTGAGTGCCTACTGCGAGGGGGTCCTGCAGCTCGGGCCCTTACCGGCGCTACTTTATTCAATCCTCCTGACAGGCCGCTCAGAAGGCGCTATCATCATCATCTCTATCTTAGAGATGGGGGAATCGGATTCGGAATTTAAGAAACTGGCCCGAGGTCCACGTTTAGTAACGGCGGAGGGTATGTGAGCCGGAAGAGGTGGTTCCGCCTTAAGCACGTGTGGCAATCACCGGGGGCAGCTTGTGACATCACAGATCTGCAGGCCAGTATCAGAGATTCCGATAGAGTGTCTGAGATCGGGTCTGGTGATCTGAGAAATGCACAAGGTCCTCCAGGAATCTGAGGTAAACGAGAAGGTCAGAAGAACGGATCTGACACCGCAGTGCTTGGGGGCCGATTTCCCTGCCACCGACAGGCTGCAGGAGATTGACTGCTCTTGAATCTGATTCACTTTTTCGAAAGCTTTAGGCATTCATGTGGAAGCCTCTTCTTTTTGGCAACGTGTTCAGCAGTTGCCTGGCTTATGGGCTTCTTCCTCTTGGCAGAACTCAGCGTTTGCCTTGTTTACTAGCCTCCCTGTGCGGAGAGATTAGTTATCTATTTCTTGGTCTTGGCTGTAGTGATTCTGCTGATAGGACTGACGCCAGAGAATGAGTGTGGACCTTCGTTTTCGAAGTAGAGGCTCTGGCAGGTCTCTACAAATGATACTCTAGCTCCGTCCTCAAAAATCCACAGAAAGCCTTCTCAACAATTTGTACACACCTAGTTCCAGCCCCTACTTCCTTTTCCAGTCTGAAGAATGGATAAAATTCCTAAGCCACCTAGTAGGGCAGGGAAGATTAGACATAGGGGGGTACAATACAGAAGGAGGGAACAAAGTTGGTCCCTTCTGGCCTCTCTCCAGCTTCCTTTGCTCTCTGTTCTTTGAGATTTAGAAGTGTAGTGGGTTTAGATTAATGTATGCTTGGCGTTGTTTCCTGTTTCAAAGAAAAAGGAGGGATGTCAGTGGTGTCTGATATCAAATAATTTAACCAGAAGGGTAGGTAAGCGAAAGCAAAGAAAGGTCTAGGCTCATTTTTCAACAGGTTAAAATTAAGGAAAAAAAAAAAAAGAAAGAAAAGAAAGGAAAGCTTCAAATATCATTCATTTTGATCCAAAGCGTGTTGACCAAACACCAACTAAGTACTTTGAAATGTTCTCGCTATATTGTGGGCTGGAAATAAATGGTATTGAATGAGTTCATTACTGAAGGCATTGTGTTGTATACAAACAGAATGAAAGCTGGTGCCTGCCTTTAAGAGAAGAGTTTTAATCAGTTATGGGAGCAATGCAAAATTTTTGTGCAACTAGCTTCGGCTTAAGGCAGACCGTGACAGGGTAACGGAGGCAGAGGGTGCTGTGAAGTTACAACAGGCAAAGAAATTAGTATTGATCAGGGGAGTAGATGATACAGGAGTTGGCTTTTTATGCCCACACTGGCCCTCACAGAAGCTTCTCAGACATATTCTCCTAGAGTCGTTTGTGGGCCATGTTGACAGAGAAAAGAAGGGCCCTGCAGAGAGATGGTGAGGGTGGGAGGAAGCAGGGTAGGGAGACAGGCCCTCAGGAAAACTTTAAAAAGTCTGTCACAAAAAGGATATGGCTGTGACCTTCTGTGATGTATCGGGGGCAAAAAAGAGCCCAAACAGAGGTGTAGAAGATGTGTTCTGATCTAAACTAGACGTCAGCTCTCTAATCCTATGGGTTGACTGAATTTTGTGAGTGGAGATGGAGGATGCGCCCCCACCCCAGCTGAAGAAGTGGCATAGTTTCAGAAGTGAGAAAGTGAATGTTTTGTTCAGCTTTACAAATTGTCCAGTTTGGCCAAACTGTACTCACATAGTCAGATCTAACAGGACACGATTCTGAAAAGTTATGTTGGGGTCAGATAGTGGGTAGCTTAGGATCTTAGATTCACTTATCCTAGAGTTGCTATAACAAAATACCACACACTGGGTGGTTTAAAACAACAAACAATTTTTCCTCACAGTCTTGAGGCTAGAAGACCCCAGTCGAGGTGTCGGCAGGAAGAATCTATTCCATGCCTCTCTCTTAGTTCCCAATGGTTGCGTCAATCCTTAGTCTTCCTTGGCTTATAGACATATCACTCAAATTTCTGCCTCTGTCCTTACATGATATATTCCCCTGTGAGTCTCTGTGTCTTCACACGGCCTTCTTATAAAGACACCAGCAACTGGACTTAGGACTCACTCCAATCCAGTATGGCCTTGTCTTAGCTAATTGTATCTGTAGAGCTCATTTTTAAGTAAGGTTACCTTCTAAAGTTCCAGGGGGACATGAATTTTAGGAGAAAACACAATTTAACCCAGTCCACTGGGCCACATTTGTGATACCGCTGTGTAAAGACATTATTGCTTTTGATAATTCCACAGTTCTGTAAAACCTCAGCAGAGAAGAACAAAGAAACTTAGAAATGAAACCGGACTGGAATCAAAGAGATGAAAGCCCTTATCAGGGGTCTGTGGAATCGGGAAGTCTACTGGCCAATAGTGAGCCCACTGCAGGAAGACGGAGGAATCTGTGTTTCTTAAGACCTGGCAAAGGGGAGACTGTTGTCAGGTAAGCAATTGCCCTAATCTTCTACATAGAAATTCTGGTCCTTCTATCCTTAGACAGGTTGCTTCTATGTTCCTATTTCCAAATTCTAATGGCTCTGAGGCTCACTGATACACCTAGTATATACTATATATATATAAATATAAATACATATAATAGGAAAGCTTCAAATATCTATGTATATTATATATAAATAAAAAATATTATCTATATATAAATATATATATATTTATCCATTGTGAGAGAAGGGTCAAGCAGTATTCAGTTTTGTGATTATTTTTAGAAACACTGAAAATAGAACTAATACAAACATGGGAACGGGCTATTGACCTGGGTATTAAAGGATGGAGAGGATTTTGTAAGTGGAGATGGAGGGACCCCCCCCTCCCCCCAGCTGAAGAAGTGGCATAGTTTCAGAAGTGAGAAAGTGAATGTTTTGTTCAGCTTTACAAATTGTCCAGTTTGGCCAAACTGTACTCACATAGTCAGATCTAACAGGACACGATTCTGAAAAGTTATGTTGGGGTCAGATAGTGGGTAGCTTAGAATCTTAGAATAACAGGTTAAGAAAGGAATTCAGTATCTTTTATATAAATAATAGATTGCATCCAAGATCTTTAAGGGGTGGCATGACCATGTCATGTGACAAATGCATCTGGGAGGGAAAAGGATGAGGGTGAAGTCATCTTTCAGTAAGGATTTGAATAAGCCATGTGAGAAGGGCTGTGTATTTGCACTGGGACACTGCCCATGTGAATGGAAATAAGACGCTGTAGAGAAACTTCAGAGGTAGAAACCATACACCTTAATGATAAGGCATTGAGAGAAAAGTTCAAAAATCACTTGGACTTCCATAGAATGAGAAGACAAATAAGAGCATAGTTAATCAAGAAAAAGAAACTGAGGGCAGAAGCACGCTTCTGTTGGTTTTCTTTGTTTGCCTGTAGGAAAGATCACTTGTTTGATTATAGATCTACTGAGTTTATGGTGCCAGCAAACCATCCATATAGAGATGTTTAGGTGGAAGCTGAAATATAAAGTCTGCACCTTGGTAGAAATGCCTCGGTTCAAAATGTACTTTGGTAGAGAGCCACAGGCAAGTTTTAGCTGCGTGAATAGAGATGTTTCTCGGGAAGAGGGTGTGAAGAGAAGGCAAGGAAGATCCCGAGACTGAAACCTCAGGAAAAACCTACATGGAAAGGTAAATCACAGATGGAGCCAATTAATGAAATGAAATGATTACAGACAGTGAAATCTAGAAGATGAACCCAAAATATCATGTCATAAGAAGTGCAGGAGAATTTCCGGTTATTTCAGATGCCAGTGGGGTCAAAAGAACTGAGATGGAGACAAGCCTTGTCACTTATCTTCTGGCGCCTGTGCATCTTGTTGTACATGCTGGAGCCACAGCTTCCTGGCTCATGAGTGAGCAGCCCTGACACAACTTGCGGGAGCAACATGCGATGGCATATTTGAATGTGGAACACCACAGAACACATGAGGTATGCAGGAGATGGCAGTTCGAGAAGAAAGCAAGATGGAAGGAGGATTTATTTGTTTTCCTTCAGGATTTGGTTAGACTGGATCATGTGTGTATACGGGGCACCTGGGTGGCTCAGTCCATTGAGCATCTGACTCTTGATTTTGGCTCAGGTCATCATCTCAGGGTTGTGAGATCGAGCCCCGCATCGCGCTCCACACTCCTCGGGGAGTCTGCTTGGGATTCTCTCTCTCCCTCTCCCTCTGCCCCTTCCCCTGATCTCTCTCTCTCTCTAAAATAGATAAATAAATCTTTAAAAACAAAAAGGAACATATGTGTATACCGAGCAGGGGAAGTCTGGAGACCAACTAGAAAACAGAAGAGACAGGGTATATGGAAGCAAACAGGAGGTAACAAAATGGAATGTAATTTGGAGGTAATAGGAAAAGAAGGAATGAGCCCAGGTAAAAATGTGGTTTTGAAAAACAATAAAATGCTTGTTGATATATATATATGTACATGTGAAGTTTGGCCAAACTGTACATATATATATACCAACAACACCAAAATAAGAACACCACCAAAAACAAACAAGAGAAAGAATTAGAAAAGACTGGCTGGTTTAAGAGAGAAATTCTGTGATGGAGAGCTGAAATGCATCAAGATGTTATAATGAATGGATTTTCTTTGTCAGTAAGTTGAAATAGGAGAATCAAGGAAGTGAGGGATGAAATGAAAGTGGCTTCTGGTGATAGCATGTTTAAAACGCCTGTCACTGGGAACATGGCCAAATGAAGCTCAGGGGGGTCAGAAAGACTGGGGAGAGGAGGATAAGGTAAATGACTAGAAGTTTCCATTATGATTATGAACAGGTTCAGTTGGAGTCGAAAACCGGAAAGGGGAAAAAAGAGAATGTGATCGACCATACAGCATTTAGATCAGCATATGGCTATTTTTAATATTTTTATGTTTTAGAGAAATGGTATCAGGATGTCCATAAATTTTCTTTTTAAAATTTGCACCAGCCCAGCTACTGGCCATACCAGGAAAATAGGCATCTGGTGTCAGGCAAGTCCAGGAGACAACTTCAGCACAAAGAGACCTGACAAAATGTGCTAATGCTAAGTAGAGAATCAGTAAGATTGGTTTTTACTGGGATTTGGCCAGAAGAAATAGAGATAATCTGCCAGTTGTTACTAAGAGCAAGTTGGAAAAGGCACACCTAGAGGAACTGAGATAACACAAAGAGAGATCATCCAAGCCATGGGAAGAGATGCAAGTTGGTTCTGTGTCGTTCTGATACATGTGTATCCTTAAAAGAAATCCAGTCTTTCAGGGACCCTAATTAAGTAGACAATCCTGCATAACATGGTTAAAAATAAGTACATGGAGAGCAAGGGACCACACAAACTTGATGCCTTCCATGAACAGACACTGCTGAAGCTAATTCCCTCTGTGTGTGTTTGTCTCCTATGGACCTGGACTATCCTTCATCACCTTTGTGGCCATCTGCCACAACTTCTAGACAACATGTTAAACGTAACACACCTGACCTGAGTTTTGGATATGCAACAACAGTATGGTGGTGTCTCCTTATCATAACTGTTTCCATTCTTTGGAGGGTAATTAACAAAGCTACTGAGCACTTGTCTGAATCATTTTCCTTCATGTTGAAAACAAAAAGTACATTCCTTCAGCATCATACAGATTTGACTTGTTGCTCGCTAAACTATGATGTGGGTGTACAGGATCGACTGAATTAACTCCCCTGGCAAAGCTAATAGGGACCTGGAGCATTTGGTTTTTGCTTGCAAAGTGATACATCTGTAGTATTCCAAAGAGAGGCGAAGAAAAGTAGAGGCTCTCAGATTTCTTTCTTTGTTCATTTCTGCTTCCTGTTGGATGTTGGGAGGGGTTGACCAGCCCCTAGGGATTAAGACATTCAAAGTGGCCAGTAATTTCCATAATAGGATTCCGTGATCAGATTCAAAAGCAAAGAACAACTAATAGGAGAGGATAAGAAGGATGAATGACTGACTGTCTAAAGCAGGCTCTGAGAGCTGGGAAACAGGAATTTTGAAGAGAGCATTTTGTTTGTCCTCAAGTCATACACAAATACTGGACACTATTTAAAGGAGGAAGTCTTGATGTCTTAATGCATTTATGGAATAATTTCTATTCCAATAATGGGCTACAAAATTGAAAGAACAAGAATGACATTTTAAAAAGGAGAAAAATGGAATTGGGAAAAAATTCAGCATTCAGCTGTTGGAACAAATTTTTGGAAGAGCAACTGGAGCTCTGAGAGTAGGCAGGAAGAAAGAACCGAAGGCCAGATTTCTTCCTGAGTTTGACTTTTAATGAATCAGTAATGTGTAGAGTCATGTTTACAATATTTTCTGAGAAAGGTATTAGCTTACTTCTTTTATGGAAAAAATACTAAATAAGGGATTTGGATTGAAATTCAATCTCTTTTTCTCTCTCCCTCTCTTTCTTTCTTCCTAATATATATCTTTATCCATCTCCGACTCACCGTTTGTCCTCTTGACTGCATTTCATATTTGTATGTTTTAGGTAGTGACGTAACCACACGAATGCTTCCAGCGTAGAGGTTAACAACAGGCTATGGAGTCAGACAAACCAGTTTCAATTTTCCGTCCGTTGTTCTCTGTTAAGTCACTTAGACTTCTGAGATTCAGGTTTTGTTTGCGCCTGGGTGGCTCAGTCGTTAAGTGTTGGCCTTCGGTTCGGGTCGTGATCCTGGGGTCCTGGGATTGAGCCCCGCGTCGGGCTCCCTGCTCGGCGGGAAGCCTGCTTCTCCCTCTCCCACTCCCCCTGCTTGTGTTCCCTCTCTTGCTGTCTCTCTCTCTGTCAAATAAATGAAATCTTAAAAAAAAAAAAAAAAAGACCATTTTTTAGAGCATTTTTAGGTTTACAACAAAATTGAGAGGGACTTAGAGAGATGTATCCCCATCCCCATGTTTGTTTAGCCTCTCCTATTACTGACATCACTCACCAGAACAGTACCTTTAAAACAAACAAACAAACAAAGGATGCCTGGGTGGCTCAGTGAGTTAAGTGTCTGCCTTTGGCTCAGGTCATGATCCTGGGGTCCTGGGATTGAGCCCCACATCGGGTTCCCTGCTCAGTGGGGAGCTTGCTTCTCCCTCTACCTGCTCCTCCCCCTGCTTGTGCTCTCTCTCGGACAAATAAACAAATAAAATCTTAAAAAAACAAACAAAAGAAAAAAACAAGGATGAACCTATATTGACCCAGCATAGTCACCCAAAGTCTGTAGTTTACATTCTTGGTGGTGTACATTCTATGCGTATTCACGAAAACATAATGACATGTACCCATTACAATATCATACAGAGCAGTTTCACTGCCCTAAAAGTGTATGTGTGTATAAATACAAGAAATGAAACATTTGAAAACCCATATTTGAAAAAAGAGGATATTAGTAGCATTACCCTATGGGGTTGTTATGAGATTAAATGTGATCTGCATAAAGCACTTAGCAAATAAAAAATGTTAGTATTACTTTATTATTGATGATATTCAAAAATTGAATTTTCTCTCCTGTGTCCCATTTGTCTTTCCCGTGCCAGAAGCAATTGCTATAATGAATTTGGTTTATAACCTTACAATCTACAATAAAGTTATAAACATACATGCATTTTTATCATGTCTCTATATGTGCATGTACACACAGTGCTTTCTCTTTTACATAAATAATAAAATATTGTTCCTTTACTTCTGTAACTTAATTTTTCACTCAATTTAGTTTTTGAAAATTATTCATTCTGATGTATACGTCTCTTGTTCATGTCTTTTAAATGTCATACATTATTCTGTCATATAAAAATCCCATATTTCATTTGCCTTGTACCTTTCAATGAACTTTTAGGTCATTTCTGACTTGGGGCAATTATAAGCAGAGTTATCTTGGGTATTCTCATGCATGTATCAATGTGGCTGAGTGTTTGTTGTTGTTTTTATAAACTCTATACCTAGAAATGGACTTTCTGAGTTATAGGCATGCACATTTTTAGTTTTGTTGGATATTTCCACATTCCTTCCAAAGTGGTAGAACCAATTCATGCTTCAGTAGGTTTGGGAAAGTTCCTGCTTTCTGATCATGAATGATCATACCATGCTTCTTGATTTTTGCAGTTTTCTAAAATAGCATTTAAAAATTTTTTTTAAATTTTATTATGTTATATTAATCACCATACATTACATCATTAGTTTTTGATGTAGTGCTCCACGATTCACTGTTTGCGTATAACACCCAGTGCTCCATTCAATACGTGCCCTCTTTAATACCCATCACCAGGCTAACCCATCCCCCGACCCCCCTCCCCACTAGAATCCTGTTTGTTTCTCAGAGTCCATAGTCTCTCATGGTTTGTCTCCCCCTCCAATTTGCATTTCCCTGATTGCCAGTTAAATTGAACATCTCTCCATATTATTTCAATATTTGAGTTTATTGTTTTTGAAATGCTTTTTTCAAATATTTTGCCCAATTTTTCTCCGGAGTTATATTCCATTTTCTTATTGACTTGATGATCATTATGCTGAATACTAATCTCTTATTGGTTGTGGATTACGTTAACTGTGGTTATGGTATCTGTGGTTATATGGCTTCCTCTTTGTTTCGTTATAGCCATATTTATTCATCTCTTGTTTTATGCTTTAAGCCTTTGCTTGAAATCGTGTTTTGATATAGTTTTATGCAATTCCAATGGCTGTCAAAATCTAGCATGCATAACCATTGTTTGGAGAGCTAGTTCAAAGGACAGAATTCCTGGCCTCACTCTCTTGAAGACTCAGGAATTCTAAGGTAAAGTGTGTGCATAGTAAGTTCTTTAAAAAAAGATTCTCATGCAAGGTGATCTGCAAACATACTTTAGAAAATGCTGGCATGCAACATATTGGAATTACCATCAGTCAGGAGACCAGGAGACTGCCCTCCATTGAATCATTTTCTTTCTTTTTGACATTTTTTAGAAAAACTTCTGGGCATTCTGTCTGAAGCAGCTGTGAATCTGGGGAAATGCATGGAGATAAATGTGCAGAATCGCTCTGGTAATGATGAGGGAATACTGACTTTTTTCAACTCTTCCCAGTGTTTCTGAAACAAGGAAGAATAAATCCATGTCATAACAAAAAGTATGGGCAATTAAAAACAAAATCCTGCTAAGGCATATTTTCTTTATTTTATTCAGGTCTTCTGATGAATTTTTTAAAGTAGTTCTTCCAAACAGCTATTTTGAAATGGACAATAAATACAGCACAGAGTGCTTAAGACATGAGCTTTTAATGAACACAGTGTAAGGGATAAAGAAAAGCTGAAAAATAGTATGAAAATTTGGGGCATCTTAAGTTTTTTTTCCCCCTAACTTTAAGGAATTTAAGAGAGATTGGACTTAGGCCTTTTTCTTGTTCTCAGCCAGATTTATTTCCCTTTTGTATTTATGTGCAATATCAAATGTTTTAATGTTGTGGGTTTGTTCTGAACTCCATTAATAAAGCGGCTTCCTGTCTTAGCTTAGGTAAGCTATTCACCTAATTTAGGAAATAACTGATCCATGTTTTGAGACAAAGCTCTTTTGTTTAAAGGACTTTAAGATTAGAATGACAACCAAGGGACATTTGACCCAAATCCCAGAAAGTTCTGAGAATGGATTTTCTCTGTTTAGCGCATTGCTGCAGTTGAAAACATTAAAACAGAAGAGAAATGTCTAGGAGAAAAGCTCCCATTTACCCAACTGAAGTAGTAGAACTGATATATTCTTTCCAACAGCCTTTGTTTATACTCCTCAGAGGAATAGATGAATTCTAGTTAGGTGTTTTGGTTAGTTTTATTAGGAAGTTGACTCAGGTCTGTAGTGCTTTTAGAAGCCAGACAGAGGGCAGGAGTCCTACTCACAAATCTTTAGGAAGTGTTGAAAGCTGAGTCATTTCAGACGTGTAAATCCTGTTGCAACAAACAGCGCATATTTGCTTATTTTGGACAGATATAGAAAGAAAAAATTAGATGTGAATTTAATATCAAAATGGAGGCCAAATGAAATTGATGAAAAGACAGGCATGGGGGCAGGGAAAGATCTCTTTCCGCTCTTCTGTCCCCCTGCTTTACCTTAAATATTCCCACCTCTCCCCACCCTCGCCTCACTCTCACCCATCAGAGGAAATCAACAGGGAATTCCGAATCATACGTGAATCCATACAGTAAATTATATCATATGCTCTTTGGAGAAAGGTGTACCCTCCACTCTAGAGTAAATGTTACCTTTACCCTGAGAATGGTCAAAATATTCTAAAAATGAACAATGTTTAAAGATAAATTACCTATCTCTGTTATATTCCAAGTTGATTTTAAAGATAATGGAGATATGTGTGTGTGTGTGTGTTTCGGAAAATCTGTGATCAAATGAATAAGTAAAAGCCTTCCAAATAAACAATTTAGTTATTGCTTTTATCATGGAATCTCAAAGACCTCAAAAATACATGCATAGGTTTGTCAACAGCCTTTCTAAAACATAGAGTTTCTATTTCATAACTCGGTTGACAAAACTCTTCAGTGATTTGTTTCCACAGCCACAGAGAGCCAGGGTGTTAAATGAGGACTAAAATGTGGAGATCTGACTCTAATCTGGCCGGCTCAGACCATTACACCGTGAATGGCCACATGCCTCACCTTGCTCCTGAACTTTGACAGTAAATATTTGACTGGTAGAGCTGGTGAGGACCTGAATAGTAAATATTTTACGAGGGGAAATGGGAACTCCCCTTTGCTCTGTCCTACCCTTACATTAAACATATTAATTTATATTAACTGGGAACCAGATAATTCTCTATTTACCCCTGTCAATAATTAGTCATCATTTTGAATCCTGAATCCTACTTCTATCATAAATGGGATGCACTTTTTTTTTTTCCTTTAGGCCAGACTGGGATAAATCTAAAAATGCTAATGGGGCATGCAGCCCTCAATTGAGAAAAATCGGGAGCCTCAGATAACACGTACTGTGCGTGGATGATTGATTATCTGGTAAAAAGTAGAATGATCAACAGAGTAATCTTTCCTGCCCCTCCTCCTTCCCATTAAACTCCATCTTTCTTTAAGGACTTAATACGTGAGATCCCGGGCTGCTGATTCCTTGTCTATCCAGGTTTTAGAATACTTGGCAGACTCTTTCCTCTTTGCCTCTGAGGGGCAACAGCTGGTTTTCATTATGCATCAGATTATGATACACACCGAAAAGAAAATGGTCACAATGAATAAAAAGGGAGTTCTGGTAATACTGTGGTTTGTTCCTGGGGGTGTCAAGGTGAAGAATCCATCCTGTTCTTCAGACCACTGTAAACTTGATCCATTTCATTATACACATGAATGAAATTCTGCAGGGTTTTCTTAAGAACCTCTGTCGCTTTTATTTACTGTGGGAGAGGCCCCTTGGTTTTTCTTTCTTCTTCCTTTGGTAGAACGCTAATGCATTTTATATGCTCTTTAATCTCGGTCCCAGTTCTGTCAATATTTGAGCTTATCTTAAAACGAAGAACTCCGAAGGAGGGTCAAAGAAAGTAAATTCTCACTCCGGAAGGCAAATAACAATTATTTCATTAAACATCCAAATCACAAAGTACCCCGTGGACCAGTTCTAGATATAAACAAAAGGGAGCAGTTTCCCCCAAATCCCTCCCTTTGTGATGAACACTTAAAAAGTCCCAAGTTTTCTAATATGGGTTAACTTTCCCAAAAATGTGTTGTTCTGCTAACAAGTTCAGTGACGAGGAACACTAAGCATGCTGATCTTTGCATGCATCTCTATCTCTGGAGTGGCTATTCCTGAAGATGACAGGTGGGTGGTAGGGACCTAGGTCATAGTCCCAGGTTGGCCCGCTGTAGTTTCCTCATGAAACATCGCTGAAAGAGCAACATGGCACCCCACATCTTCCGCATGAGCCAAGCAATTGCGATCACCTTTTGGTCCTTCACACCGTGATGCCCACAGAAATGCAGACTCAAGTTTAATCCATGATTACGGATCCCACCAGGGTTGTCACAGTTGCTCAGACTGTTTGAACCATTTCTGTGAGCTTCCACTTTTGTAAACTCTGGCCATTGTGTTCCCTTAATAAAAGGGAGCCCAACCTCAGGCACCTGGTTGGCTCAGTTGGTTGAGCGGCCAACTCTTGGTTTCAGCTCAGGTCATGGTCTCAGGGTCATGGGATTGAGACCTGCATTGGGTTCTGTGTGGAGTCTGCTTGTCCCTCTCCCTCTCTGTCCCTCCCCCTGTGCACGCCCTCTCTCTCTCTCTCAAATAAATGGATAAAATATTAAAAAAAAAAAAAAAAGGTAAGCCCAACCTCAACAAAAGCATTGCACAAAGACACATTTTGGTTTCCCATACTGTAGCTTTTTTTTTTTTTTTTAAAGATTTTATTTATTTATTTGACAGAGAGAGACACAGTGAGAGAGGGAACACAAGCAAGGGGGAGTGGGAGAGGGAGAAGCAGGCCTACCATGGAGCAGAGAGCCCGATATGGGACTCGATCCCAGGACCCTGGGACCATGACCTGAGCCGAAGGCAGCTGCTCAACAACTGAGCCACCCAGGTGCCCTGGTTTCCCTTACTGTAGCTTCTTAAACAACAGGAGGATGGCCAAGTGTGGAGGGCATTTGCTGTTAAGTGGGGTTTTCACATTCTCCACAGGGCAGGAAAATGCCCGCCCAAAGAAAAGCATATACACAAACATATACTATCAAAAATGGAGGTGGCCGGCGGTTTTCACATACCCCTTTCCCTCGGGGTTCGAGCAGGGATAGTAAAGAGATACAAACATTCTTCGAGCACAATAACTTAGGGGATTGTTCATACGGACAGTGTGAAAACTTGGTTTGTCTGCAGATTCCGCACTTTGAGGACAGATTCCACACACGGCCGTGGCTCTTACCCCTTCTTGTTTGGGCTTTCATGCCATTCGAGACCATGGCTCCATCCTGCTGGGAAGCAATTAGTGCTGAAGGAATGACAGCCAACACCCAAGTGGCAGGGTCATGAGGGTGGGGAGCCAAGAAGGGGGAAAAAGAAGGAAGGGGCCACGGGGGAACTAAATAAAGGAGACTGGAGGTGGGGCAGCTTCCTCTGGATGCTGCTAATGGAATAGTCACCTGGGTACACCACAGGTAAGCAGTAAGAGCTTGAATTTGCATAGAAACCAAAAAAGTCAGATCTAGTAGAAGAGAAGAGAGCAGCGTTGGCCAGTAGAACCTTCTGCAATGAGGCAAAATCCCACAATCTGCACTGTCCCAAGGAGTGGCCATCGGCCACATGTGGCCAGTGAACATGCTCAATGTGGCCAGTGCCACTAAGGAAGTGTCAGTTGGGGGTACAATGGAGTTTTTTATTATATTAGTTTCATGTAATTCGAAGAGCCACATGTGGCTAGTGACCACCAGGGACAGAGAAGCCAATCACAGATCCCCCTGTCTCTGTGCAAACCCTTCAGCAAGTTGATATTGAGATATGCCCCCCAATAAAGGACCGTTTTATCTGTTATTATGGATACTTTGTAAGTGTTTGGTTAATATAAAGAACATTTGGGATATGGATTTTCTTTCAAGTCTTAGTTGGCCTGGATATATTAATAAATATATGCATCCAAATAAAATGGTAACTACCCCAATACATGGCACAGTGGGCAGAGGCTTTGGAACCAGACAGAACTGACCTTACACCCTAATCTCACTACATTCTGGTTCTGTGACCTTGGGCAAGACACTCAATCTATTTCATACTTTGTTTCCTCATTTGACAAAATGAAATTAAAATGCCCCATCCATTTGAATGTTACGATGAGAGAATTAAGGGAGTTTACCAAACACTATAATAGTTTTGTGGTGTCTCCCCACCCCCACCCCCACTCCCCCTGGGGCTGGCTACTTCTGTGTCTAATCATAGGCAATTTATCCCAGGATCATTATAGACTTAAAATAATGATGATGATGATGATTATAACAACAGAAGAGCAACAACAATAATAATAAAGTCAGCACTTTATTTTTTATCCCCTGCACACACTAGTTAACTAACTCAGCTATATCAAAGAAACCTCAAAATATAATGGTTTAAATAATAAGGTATTTATTTCTCTGCCATATCACTGCCCCGAGTTGAACAGCCCAGATGGATGGGGTGGCTCAGCTGCGTGAGGGCCTTTAAGTTCTCCACTTTCCCCTGTCTTGTTCCCTATCTACCCCGTAGAGCAGACACAGGCAAACCACAAATCAAAGCTCAGATCCAGCCTGCTCTCCGTTTTTGTATATGAAGTTTTACTGGAACATGACCATACCCGTTTGCGTACATGTTATCTACGGTTGTTTTGATGCCCTAAGAGCAGAGTGAAGTATTTCACTGACCTCATGGCTACAAAATCTGAAATATTTACTACGTGACCCTTTAGAGAAGAAGTTGGCAAACCCCTGTCCTAGAGTGCTGTGGTCATCTGTAGGCTCAAAGCTGGATCATGGGCTCAACCAAGTACCAGGGAGGGACGCAAAGCAGAGGTTTTTTTTTTTTTTTTTAAAGATTTTATTTATTTATTTTGACAGAGAGAGAGAGACAGCGAGAGAGGGAACACAAGCAGGGGGGAATGGAAGAGGCAGAAGCAGGCTTCCCGCCAAGCAGAGAGCCCGATGGGGGGCTCGATCCCAGGACCCTGGGATCATGACCTGAGCCGAAGGCAGACGCTTAACGACTGAGCCACCCAGGCGCCCCAAGGCAGAGGTTTTTTTAAGGAGAGGCCAAAGTTGCACACGTGACATTCCCCCCATTTCATTCATTTTTTAATTCACTCAACAGATATCTGAACACCAATTTGCTCCAGCCACAGCTCTAGCTACTTACAACATATCCCTTTGGTGAAAATTTGGTCACATGGCAACATCCAGCCACTTAGAAGTTTGGGGGGGAGGAGTGTATATATGTGTGTATATATATATATATATATATATATATATATATATATATATATATATATATATAGTCTCTAGGTGAGGCTGTGTGGCCAGTTTAAGCTCATTACTATTAACTTTCCACTCTGCAACTATAAAGTGTTACCTAGCAATGGGATCATCTGATTAAGGAATAAATAGCCCTGGAGAAGATCCGGATGGGAGCAAGACAGCAAAAATAACATTTTCATATAATTAACATCCCATAATGGAAGATTGAGTTTCTTACCTAATAAATGTTTTCAGGCTTCTGCTAAATGCCAGACTTTGGGAATATAGAGGTAAAAAGGCCATGTGGTCTCCATAAATGTTGAAATACAGCAATCTACTTAATAGTCTGAGAAATTCATGTGTGATATCCATGTTCTTTCTAAGATACTTCACACAGGAAAAGTACTGTCCCTTTTCTGACTCAGCAATACGTTTTAAATACAGACAGACTTGTTATCTGCTCCACCAGCTTCCTTCCTTGTAAGGCTGAGCTGCACATTTATTCTTTCAAAGGCAACACATAGAATTCCAAATGCAGATACCGGTCTATATGTGATTTCCCATAAAGAACATATAAACTAATTCATTTTCTAGAAACCGTTTATAGGATACACTGTTTCAGAGAAGCATTCCACTGAATTTATAATTTTGTAACCATTTGGCCATTGATGATTTTGTAGCTAATCCTGTTATAATTACAGTAGAAACAAAATACCAGAACAACCACCTAAGTGGCACGTACTGAGTGTTTTCATTTACAAGTCATTCTTATAAAAAGTGTCTCATTTGATTCTTACAGAAAGGACATGATATAGATACCATTTAAGAGATTAAGGAGATAGGAAATAAAGCCGGGGCTCTGAGACCTGATCTCCTAATCCTCCCCCAAAGTGCATCTAATTTGTTTGAAAAATAAAAACTAGTAAGAATGAAATCCCAAGAGGACAACTGGGTATGATTTTTGGGTTTCTGGCTACAGTAGAATTTGTTAGCATTTAGATAGAAGTTCACAGTAATAAACTAGACCAGAAGAGAAAGAAAAGCCAGGACCCTGAGTAAAGTGCTGTGCTTGTCCAGCTTCTGGATGCCCAGCTCTAGTGAATCGTAACAGCTGGGAATGAGGACCAGGAAACTGCCACTTAATGAGCCACCTGGGAGACTCTGATCAAGTCCAGTGAGAGCGCTGCAATCTACAAGAGCATCCAGCGTCTTGGGACCAATAAAAAGTTGATGACACAGATCCTGTCCATTGAAATGGAAAAGAGAAAGGTTTGTGAATGGTTTTTTTTTTTCATTTATTTATCAACAAATATTTATTAAACATGTATGATATGCCAAGTCCTGTACTAGGCGCTAGGACACAATGGTAAGCAGAAGAAGCAAGGTCTTTCTACTCATGAAGTTGGCACTCAAGATAAACATAAAATAAGCCAAGTCAGCAAAGGATGACAGCCTGGATAAGAACAATAAAGCAGAGGGATTGTTTCTGAATGGCTCTAAAATTTCCAGTTGAATATTAGGGAAAATGTGCTTTCGTTTAAATGGAGGAATTGGTCAATGTGATTATTACTATAGGAAATACGTCCCTTTTAATTTTGTCAACAGTAGGTTTCAGCTGATATACGGAGAAGCTGAATTTAGGATCCTCTGTGAAAAAATAGGAAAGGAAGACAAGAGTGCATCCTGGGTACAGGCCTGGGAAGCAGATGTGCATGTGGTCTAAAGAATAGTTAAAGCCACGTGGGTGAATGAATGAATCTAGAAAGTGCGGCCGTAAAGAGGAGGAGAGGGCTGAAGATAACGAGTTCGGCTTTTGTGCGCGCAGAGAAGTGGGGCAAAGAAAAGTGGTGATATGAAGCAAACACAGAAGTGACAAGGAGAGCAGAAATAGCAGAATTAGGAAACCATGCAGCTGGAAACCAAGGAAGAATTTCAAGGACCAAGTTCAGGTCACAGAGAGGTCAGTGAGCATAAGGATTGGGGATGGCCATTTGAGTAAGTCAAGCTAAGCATTTCTGAGAGCAGACTTAGGAAGGTGACGTGACATGGAAGGAAGATTTCAGAAGGCTTGACTGTGAAGAGGTAGATAGAATGCAGGGGCAGCTGGTAGAGGCTGGCCAATGAAGAAGAGAAATTACAAAGTTGATCAAAGACATATTAGGTTAAAGTTAAGAGGAGAGTTCATACACACACACACACACACACCAAAAAAAGTATTTATCATTACTTACTGAAAATAGGAACAAAAAAGCCCATGCAGAAGAAGTAATTGAAAATTGTAGAAAAAGAGTGAAAAATTCTATAAATGGTGAAGAAATGGGTCCAGAGGAGTTTTAACAATTAGGAATAACATGGTATTTCAAGTCACTTATTTCTAAGAAATAAGATCTCCTGGATCTATTAAAATGCAATCGTTAACAGTTTTTACTTGCATTTACTAGTTTTATGTTCTGAACATGGAAGGAGGTGGGTTTTCATGCCACTAGGCACTGAAATGACATAACCAAGGTAAAATTTTCCAGTCTATGCAAATGTGCTGTGTCTTCAATGTATTTTCCCCAGGTGATCAACTAACCCCCTCAATACTTTTTCCACCAGGTGGCAATGCCCCCTTACGATTGAAGAACTGAAAATTCAACCTGATGAAAACAGTGAATAATCTGGATTTCTGAAAGAACATTCTGACAACTGTCTTTGTTTAGAAAGTTGACATTTTCATCAGAGTTGCCTCCTGGAAAATCCATTACAGATTCCCAAGCTGCTGATTATACACAACCGGAGTGGAAACCTAAGAGAGGGTGAGCCAGTGCTTTATATCAAAAGAAGGTCACCCAACATCTTGAGCTCAAAGTGGGTTTTCTAGGAAGAAGGAAAGTAAAGGTTTTCTCGTAATTTGAAATTTGGGGAGTACTGGGCAAATCATAGAAACTCTGAGATCTCTTTAAGAAAGAAAGGATGAGTGAAATAAGTAAGAAAGGCCACAAAATGATGGAGTAAGGGAAAAATTCAAGGATTCAGAGATTGTCATTTCTAGAACAAGGACTGAGTTAGTGATCAATATGTATTTGTTGAATGGATGAAGGGAGAGAAAAAAGAGAACTTAATGCAGTTAGGATCCAGTCCTCCAGAAGTTGTTGAAGGCCTGAGAGGAAACTAAAAAAAAATATCTATATCTATATCTATATCTATATATGTATATCTATCTATCTATCTGTATCTATATATATCTCAAGGTACAGAGTAGGACAGGGTTCAGCAAACTATGGTCCCTGACCTATATCTGGCCTATTATCTGTTTTTGCAAACCAAGTTTTGTTGGAACAGCCATACTCACTTATTTACTTATTGTCTCTAGCATTTCTATGAGCTGTTAAGAGCAGAACTGGGTATTTGTGATACAGACCATCTGACTGGCAAACCCTAAAAATACTACTTGGGCCTTCACCAGTAAAGTTTGCCTATCCCTGCAGTAGTGTTTAAGGGCGTGGGGTTTGGAAATGTGGACCTCAGGCATAGTTTGGAAAAATAGCTGTTTGACTCTGAATAAATTTTAAGGATTAAAGCAAGTCTTGCTTTTAAAACCATTAGCACCCTGCTGGTACACGGATGTCATATTACCCATCACTAGCTCTCTTCCCTAAACTAAATGAGAAAATTTCCTTGATGCTCATCAGTCCTCAACCACCAGAACCGAAATCCTTTGTCATTTCTAGAACAAGGACTGAGAACGAATGCACCCCCTTTGGTGAAGTTTTACGTAACCACTCTGTTTCTTTCTCTTTCTGTAGTCACACTTTTTTTTTTTTTTTAAGATTTTATTTATTTGAGAGAGATAGAGCGCAAGAGAGAGCAGGAGTTGGGGGGGTGGTGGGCAGAGGGAGAGGGAGAAGCAGACTCCCCGCTGAGCAGGGAGGCCGATGCGGGACTCGATCCCAGGACCCCAGAATCATGACCTAAGCTGAAGGCAGATGCTTCACCAACTGAGCCACCCAGGCGCCCAGAGTCACACTTCTGACGATGGTATTTAGCAGTTAATACTTTCTATGCTTGGGGCTGTCCAGATCTGATACCCTTCATAGTCCCTGACCAAAAGCCTGGGTCCTGAATCTCATAAAATGCCATGGAAACATGAAGGGTGGAAAGGATTTGGGACATGTGTTTGGAGGTGTTTCTGACCCCATATATCTAAGGTCCAGATCTGGCTCACAGAACATGTACAGATAATTTTGATGGTTCCCAATCTAATTTCTGACTAGTGCTTAGCTGCCAGTAAAAGGCCTTTGGCGAACACCTACAGGAGAAGGTTCTAAATGTAAAGTGTGAATCACTGGAAATGGAAACTGTGTCAAAATAAGGGAATTATGTTCATTAGAGGTGTGGTAGCTTAATTTACTGTGCCACACATAACGATCAGGGCTGGCACCGAATGCTCGACTAGTGCAAACCCACCCAAACTTGGCAGAATAATGACCCCAACCAACCCAGCCTCCTGGCTTTCCCTTCAGGTTAAATGCACTTAAATTAGTAAAAATTGGGTTTGGACTGTGGGCCTTTCTTCTAGATTGGGCCTGTGTTGTGTCAACACCTTAAGGACAAAAAGCAAAGACAACTCTGTGGAGTAGTGGGGCTGACAGATCAGGTGAGAAAAATCACCTCTAAAGTCGCAGGGTCTTTAGGAGCTGTATCAGCAACTGGGAGAACTTATGTTCGGGCTCTGTAGACACACGTTTCCAAGACTGTATTTATTTATTTATTTACTTATTTATTTATTTAAAGATTTTATTTATTTATTTGAGAGAGAGCGAGCATGAGCGGAGTGGAGTGGCAGAGGGAGAGGGAGAAGCAGACTCCCCACTGAGCAGGGAGCCAGACGTGGGACTTGATCCCAGGACCCTGAGATCACGACCTAAGCTGAAGGCAGACGCTTCACCGACTGAGCCACCCTGGCACCTCCCCAAGACTGCGGTTAGATCCCTGCCTCTCGATAGAGAAGTAAGCAGGTCCTTGGAGAAAAAGACCTGAGTGCAAGTAAGGACTGCTCTTGAACCACAGCAACCACGCTGGCCACGGCACAGAGTCGGGGGGGGGGGGCGATGTGACAGTGGCCCACCCTCTGAGGTTTATGTGGGCAAGTGGAAACACGGCAAACACAATACGCTTGCTACTTTCCTTGTAATGGAAGGGCAAGCTGCACCTGCTTCAACTGATAATGTCTCAAAGCGGTATGTCCAAATCCTATTTTGCACACAATTTTCACAGCTAAACTTATTCACAAGAGATTCATTTAGTGCTTTTCTCACTGCCGTGGGTGGAAAATGAAAGTGAGTACCCTGCCCTCATAGAACTTCATTTCAGGGACAGGAGATAGGCTTCAAGGCAAATAGTTATAAATCATGAGCCGAATGGTGACTATAAGGTAAGAGCAGGGTGTTGGTAAACAGAGAAAAGAATCAAAAGGGTGCCTGGGTGGCTCAGTCAGTGAAGCGTCTGCCTTCAGCTCAGGTCATGATCCCAAGATCCTGGGATCGAGCCCCTCATTGGGCTCCCTGCTCAGCTGGAGAGTCTGCTTCTCCCACTCCGTCTGCCCCTCCTGCCTGCTCATGCTCTCTCTCTCTCTCTCTCTCAAATAAATAAAAATCTTAAAAAAAAAAAAAAGAGTTAAGGGAATTCACCCAATGGTGATGTTGGACCGGGGCCATAAAAAGAAGATGACTATGGCAACATGTAGTGTTAGTCCTTGGCCCACTGCCCTCCATTATATTTTCTAAGAAGAAAACTGAAGATTTACTTAAAAATAATAATTGCTATAGATATGTATTCTTCTTACCCTTTCTTAGCAGCATGTTGTATTAGCTCTATTGATTAAAATCCAGATGAAACTGGTAGAAGTTTGGAAAAGAATATTCAAGGGAAAGAGTGTACCTGTATTTCATGACACGTAGATTATTTCTTTGAAATCTGTCTGTTAGTCATAAAAGGACAAGTAGAAACATTATGGAAACCCCCTGATATCAGTCATCAGTATGGTTACACTGGGAGACTTGCAGACCTGTCAGTCTTTTTATTAAAAGAAAGAAAGAATTGAGAAGATACCACCACACTTGGTTAAGAAAAAAGGCACAAATGGGCTTCATTTTTTAATAAATGTGTTTCTTATTGTTTGCTTATTTCTTTTTTTTTTAATATTTTATATTTTATTTGAGAGAGAAAGGGAGAGAGAGGGAGAGAGCACGAGCAGGAAGGGGGGAAGGGCAGAGGGAGAAGCAGACTCCTCACTGAGCAGGGAGCCCAACTGGGCTCAATCCCAGAGTCCTGGGATCACGACCTGAGTGGAAGGCAGACACTTAATGGACTGAGCCACCCAGGCGCCCTGCTTATTTGTTTTTCATCATAAAATCTTTATAGTCAAATTAATTGAGATATCTGTAGTAACTGATGGTCATTTTGTGATGTCTTGCACAATACAGCTGGCCTAAATAGTATTTCCTAACTAACAGTAAGCCAAAATAAATGAGTTTTTGAAGGTTATTTTTTAGGTAATCCATTTAATAAACATTTATTGAGCATCTATAATGTGCAATGTGTCAGGCAATGAGAACAAGAGAATTATGAGCAAGACACAAATAAACCCTTACCCTCTTCATCTGATGAAAGAAACAGACATTTTATCATCATAGTGATGATTAAAAAAAAAAGAAAAAGCCAAAGAGATATTCCATTAGAATGTGAAAGAGGAAGACAATTACAGCTGCATGGGAAGTGGAAATGTGGCTGAGCAGGGGAAGGGCAGAAAGGATTAACTAAGAGAGAATAATTAATAGGGAATTGGCTGAAATTTTATTGGCAGGAGAATTTTTCATGACCTTTTACTGTAGCCCTCAGGCTTTGGCTTAACTGAAAGATACCTGCCAATGTGCTTGCATTGGAAGAGGAAAAACATATAATGAAGAAGAGTAAGCATGGGAAATGGGGAGACAAGGCTAAAAAGAGCTCAATGATAAAGAAAACTGGGAAGGAAAAATAAAAAGATGGGACAATTGGTTTCTTTTTTCAAGAAGGAAAGAGAAAAGTTAAAAAAAAATCTGTTATAGAGGGTTTCCCCCCAACTGCAGAGATCCTAATCTCAGTTAAGGGAGGCCTACACCCCCCACCTCCTCCATTCACTTTTCCCTCACGTCTTCCTCCCCAAGTTCTGCGTCAGACTCTCATTTGCTGGATACAGCAGAAAACGCCGATGACTTCCACTTTGGAAGGTGTTAATGCATTTCCTCTGACATTATTTGTAGAGAAATTGCAAGGAGAAAAATCCGTTAATCAAAATACAGAAGCTATTTCTGGATTTAATTCTTAGTGGCCTTTCTAGTGTGTACCTGGGGCTCCTTCAGGGGAAAACTGTGCCTTTTTCCAACTTTCGTGTGCACAGTGTGAGTTACCAGGCATTGCATACACTGGGGGTAGAGTCAGAAAGTCGCACACGGGCTCTGAGCCCAAGAAGGTTAGAGGTTTTGCTATGAGACAGCATTTAGGAAGCATTTTTAAAAAGTAACTAATACTAAAATCATGGTAAATCTGTAATATTTAGATTCTGTGGACATCTCCAAGTTTTAACCATTGAAGACTTACATTAATATATAAAAAATAGAGGACAGAGTGACTTTTTTGTTCATTGTTTTTCCTTTAGTGGTATCACGAACAGGCAAACTGTATGGCAATTAAATAATGATAATAATATCAATGAATAACAATATTTATTTTGCGTTTCTTTACAAGTTATGAATTGGGAAAAATCAGAGTCTACCCAATTTTCCCAGGGAACTCCTAAAACCTTCAGGGGGAGGGATGTCGGATATTCTCATCCTGAACGGTTCATAGAAAGAATTGTATCTATTGCATAGGGGCAAGATATTGTTCTCAAGCTTTACAGATAGAAGCCCATTCTTCACAAACACCTCATGGGGTAATTGTTCCTGATTATCCTTAGAGGCAGGAGAAGAAACAAAGACAAGAAGCAGTTATATAACTGCTGGCCAAACACCCAGCTGGTTGATTCTGGAGCTTGGAACCCAACCCAGGCAGTTTGACTTCTGCACACCGAAGTACAAATCAACATACACTTAACAGTGAAATCGTAACCTGGGGTACATCGCTTTTCTTTTTCTTTTTTCCTTTTTCCTTAGTACTTGAGTAAAATATGCTTGGTGCAAAACACCCAGGAAACTTGAGAGAATCATAGAAGTATACACAGGTACTACCTAAATCACTGATTTCACCATCCAGACATCATCCTCTTAACATACTAGGCTGCTTTGGGTTGTTCAGTTTGGGTTTTCTTTTCCATATAAATAAATTAATGATATTATCATATTCTACTGTGGCTTGCTTTTCCATTTGTTATATGTCCTCAACCTACTCTCATGACTAAACAGTCTTCTAAGGCAGGGATCAGCAGTCTATGGTCCACAGGTCAAAGTGTGTGGCTTATCGTCTTTTTTTGTAAATTAAGTTTTATTGTCACACAGCCACATCCATTTGTTTCCATATTGTCTATGGCTGCTTCAGGAGCTCCACTGACAGGGTTCATAATTACTACAAAGACTCTGCCGCCCACACACACCAAAACGTTGACTTCCACTATCTCGCCAACTCCTGAGCCGCATCTTGATTTCTACTAACAATGTTAATGTAGTGTTAACAAAATTCCACAGTACTATTTAAGTAAATACTTAAATACTATTTAAGCGGTATGGCCTACTGTGTGATATTTTCATGGAATAACAAAAGTTCCCAACACTTTGAGAAAAAAAAAAAAAAGAGGAAGGGCAATATTTCCTATGACCCAATAAAAATGCCTTAAAATAGTTACCTAACATGGATTTCCTTAAAAGAACAATGTATAGAGTGACCATGGGACGGATCATCCAATTTAGAAGTCAGACAGGATTACAATATAGTATACCTGGGCTGGCCATAGTGGTCACTTCCTAAGGTTTAATAATCCAATTAAGCCTCCAACTGCATTATATTCTGGCAATTGAGCTTCCAATCTTTTCTTTCCCCTCCACTTTTCTCTCCTGAAGACAGAATATTCTTCAAGAGGTAAATAACCCTCCCACTAGATATCTAGGCGCCCCAAGCTGCTCCTGACCTCCCTTTAAATGCTCTTTCTGTGTTGTGAATAGAAAAATCCCATCTGTTTTTGTAACTAATCCCTTAGATCTTCGTGCCTTCTCTCTTGACTCCTGACAACATTCTCTGCACGATTTGTCCACTAGAGAATACACGAGTTTTAGGTAGTGCTAGAACCATTAAAGAGAGCATTTAGAGAAAGAAGGAAAATAAAAAATAGTTTAAAAAACAAGGAGTTTCTTTCCAAAAAATGCACCATGGTGGCGGCAAATGGGGCCCTGCTCGGAAATGCTGAATCTTGTGTATGAACCCTTCAATTGCAAAGGAAAACAGGCCACCCTTATTAGAAATTTTCTACAGCTAAAGATGTAACATCATAGCTAAATTCAGTCGGAGACAGGTCGAGCAACAAAAACCAGGAGCCAAGGCAGTCTAGTCGGCTCTGAAATTTGATTCAGGCACCAGATTATGAATAGATTTAACTAGTTCGCCAAATGAAAATGTAGATTTTGGCACTGTCTGAATTTTTTTTTGGGGGGAGGGGGTATTCTATATGTGGAGTCCCAGTACACACTGAGGGGATATGAAAAAGAGCTTTTTATATTGTATAACTCAGCCTATGTTAAGGGAGGAGGAAAAAAAAAAAACCAATTAACCCAATAAATGCCAAAAAAAAGTCCAACCTCTTTTTACTGCCTAGACCATCCAACTTCTCCTATTTATCTTACTTTATAATGCAAGCTTTTCCATTATTCAAAATGACACAGCAACAGTCATCGATAGCCAAGTAGTTACTCATGTAAACTTATTATTAAATTGCTTACATCTGGTCCAGTCCCTCCCTGTAGGAACTGAGATATGGCAAGAGCCTCAAATCCCACAGCAGGTGAGTAGCACATTGTCAGTTAGGATATGGAAATCCAAGTTTAATTGTCCTGAGGTTTCTCAGATTCCCTTCCCCTTCCTGGCGAGGGTGGCAATGTATGCTCCTGACACCTTGAACTTCCATTTCCTCCTATTTCCCTAGCAGGGGACCTCAGAGCACTATTATTCCAGGCTTTGTGATGATAAACAAAGATTAAAACAAATGAAAATAAATGCCCGAGCATGGGGATCTCTTTCTACCTTTATACTGCAATCTGCTTCTCTTCAATCTCCAGTCTTGTACCACTTGGTTTTAATAAAAGTTTCCAAATTGCCCTTCATTAAAACACACGTCCCAACACCAAAAAGCAAACTACATTGGAAAATTGTTCTACAGGTATTTGATGTACATGAAAAATAGTTCAATAAAAGCACAGTTCATTGGCAATTTTTGATAACTCTTATAACATGGTGTTTCTGGATGGATTGAAAGATTAGTTGTCAAATGAATTTGTTTCTGTTTCTTTTCTTTTTTTTTTTTTTAAAGATTTTATTTATTTGACAGAGAGTGTTTATTGAGTGAGTCCCTAAATTGGAATGATTCTGATAGTTTCAAGAAGATAACTGTTATGAAAAAAGCAGACTGTTGGACCCTACATCTTTAAAGGTTATAGAGTTGGGTGTAGGGGACCCAAGCTTAACGGTCAAATTCTGGCTTTACCACTTTGTAGGCTTTGAGATCAAGTGTCTTCATCTTTCCAAAACGTGGGTTCCTCGTCTCAATGTTAGGATAATGATATTAATCTAAGGAGATTTTAAAACATGGCAGATATTATAAGAAAATTTTCCATTGTGTTTTGACATATTGAGTGTAGATTATGTGCAAGTTACTGAAGGGTATATAATAAATAGCAAACAGTTTCTCCTCAGAAAGAACTGACCACTCAAAAGCAAGCATACAGTAACAAAATTTTTCTGAATTTAGTAGAGACTAGCTGGGTGCAAAGAAACAGAATGGAAAAGAAAAATGAGTGCTATGTGGGAATAGTACAAATAAAAATAATAAAAAGATAGTATGAAAGAAAGGAGGAAGGAAGGAAGGAAGGAAGGAAGGAGTGGGGGGGAGGGGGAAGAAGGAAGGAGGGAAGGAAGTAAGGAGGGAGGGAGGGAGTGGGGGGAATAGAGGGAGGAAGGAAAGAAGGAAGGAAGGAAGCTGCTTTGCCTTTTTATTCAGTTTTTTCTCTTCAGGTGAGAACTTTATCCCCAGTGGTATAGAGATCTGACTAACATTCATTTAAAATATAAACAGGTTTTTATCAGTACCTGCACATAAATTATAAAAATCTAGTTACCTAATATGTTGTGATGGACTAATTATATTTCGAAAGCCAAGCAATAAACCAATTTATATCAGCATTTGCTATGTCATTAGTCACTCTGATAAGCAGTATTTATAGTATTCTGTATGTCTAGGCTGCGAATGAATTACGTTACATACAGTTTTAGCATTGGCAGAGTCCATGTAGTTTATCTCATCCTGCTCTGTATTTTGGTGAGATGGAAATCCTAAACACAGAGATAAGGTGCTGTGCCCGAGGTAACAAATTCGGGTAACAGTAAAAAACCCTATTCTCAGACTTTTGTCTCATGTGGGCACTATCATTCAAACCATCACAGTATGCTCGGACTGGGGAAATGTGGTTGTCCTCGTTAAAAAAGCATATTTCTTATTCCCCAACACTCTACAAGGGTCTGACAGTGAGAGAATTTGGAGTGAGGAATTTACTCACTTCCCATGATTCAGTCAATAAGACCTGATTCCTAGCATTACGCCTGATCTATGATGTTGCCTATGGTTGATTTTTATACGGTTTAAATATGTTTCCCCTTATTTGCAGTATGTGCTTATGGACAAGGCAAGAACATTTATGCTAATAGACTGACTCATGTGTACCACTCAATGCATTCTGTAGAATAAAGGGATATTTTTGTAAAAAAAAAAAATTGAGGTATTTCATCCGTATATGTTTTTAAAATACCACGAGTCTATAGGCCACATGCGTACAGATAGAAAAACAAACACAAAATCTCTAGAGGTGTGTTTTGATTACAGATGCCAGTTACTTGTGGTTGCATTTCACTCTGATTCCGTTCAGGTATGTGCTCTAGGAAGTAGCAAAAGGTAGATGTTTAAAAAGTAACATATGATAAAAAAGAAAAGGTAAAGGAACAGCCAGGCATATGCATATTTTCTGTCTATTAGTGGTGACATATTGTGATGAAAAGGCTCTAAGTATTGAGGGTATATCATTAGCAGAGAAAATACACATGTCTTTTTCTTTGCTCTCCCTCGTGACACCACTGAGATTTCAGCCCAAACAGCACTGCTCTGTGATGGGCACTGGGGTGTTACAGGGAACAGGCAGGAAGGCACTGTTACAATGGCATTTGAATGAGTATGCATGGATTTCAAAAGAACAAAGAAAAACAGAAAGGAATTCGGAGTGTATATAGCTATGTGTTTCTCTAATCTGTATGTTTCCCAGTTTTCTGTAATAGATCAACGAGAGCCTAAGAATAAAGTGAACTTCCTCATTGCCTACTCCTGTTTGGTTGAGTGAAAATACAGAGTATAAAAACAATTCTTTGGAAGAAGCAATAGGAGAGGCTTAACACAGTACGGTAATGTTACATAATATGGACATAGCTGAAGGATGCATTTAATACGGCATGCACTGTTCGTGAGGGAGTGTCAATATGGCCAGTGTATGTGTATGTGTATCTATCTAGCTATCTGTATACACACAAACATAAATGTATACCCGTCACTTTTTTATAACTTAGAAAAGGGAAGAAATTGAATTTCATTCTGTGCTTTGCTACAGCCATTTTCCTCATAGTAAACTTGCAGCCAAGTTCTCCCAAGAAAAGTCTAATTAAAACAAAACAAAAGAGAACAAAAAACAAATAAAAGTTCAGTTGGTTGCCAGTTTTGATTGATAATGAATATAATAAGATTAAAATTAAAGTTATTTAAAGGGAAATTTTGGCTATAATACATTTAATTATGTCAAAAGTAAATTTATAAGATGATATATGGACTCATATGATAGAATCTAAACCCATTCCTTATTTTTAAAGAAAATGTATAGAACTAGAAATATAAGATATTTCCTTTATAGGATAAAGAACATCTTTCTCAAAACTAAGAGGCCAACAACAATGGAGGCATTTATACTAAAATCAATCAGTAAATTTGGAGACAAATATTACTACTATTATTAAAATCTGTGGCACACACACACAAAGATTTAAAAATGGCTCATAACATGTGAAAAGTTGTTTAAAATTTCCTTCATAATTTGTGAAATGCACATTAAAAACAGTCCACTGAGACATCATTTCTTACTATCAGACTTGTGAAAAATGAAACAAACTCTGTTAGTAAAGATGAGGGAAAATAAGCACTCTCATACATTGAAAGCAGATATGGAAGCCTACACAAACTTGCCTGAGGGAAATTCAGCAATACCTTTCAATACAACCCATATTCTTGTTTTTTTGACATAGCAATCCCACTTCTAGGAATTTAGGAATTTAAAGATACACCTTCAACAATACAAAAATACACATGAATAAAATGATTCATACATCAGTGTTTATAACTGCAAAATATTGGAAATAAACTAAAGGAGTATATTTAAGAAAGTGGTTAAGTCTTCCAGGGTATATTCACACAGTGGAATACTATGCAACTGTAAAAAAGAATAAGTAAGATCTTTATGAACTAAGAGGGAGTGATTTCCAGGATATGTGGTTAAAGTGAAAAAAAATAATAATAAGATTTTCTATAGTACCTTCATAAAAGAAAGAAGGGGATATAAGAACATGCACATGTATCTTCTCATTTGACAAAAAGAAATACAGGAAGAATAAGCTAGAGGCTAATGATATTGGTCACCCACAAAGGCTGGGTGCAAACATGGTGGGGCTAGTAGGGACTGGGAAGAGGGCACTGGAGAGGATGAAGGAGCCACGTTTCTCTGAGCATGCTTTTTTTTTGGTATATGCATACACAACAAATCAACAATTCAAATCAACCAGATTTTTGGGAAAGATCCCCAAATGGAATACAAACAGCAACAAATGAACCTAATTATTACTAATGAAAAAATAACCAAATGAAGGAGGTGGGGAAGAAAAGAACTAACTTAAAGTAACTTGAGCAAAAAAAAAAAAAAAAAAAAATATATATATATATATATATATTTGACCAAATACTTGTGCTGTAAACCTAAAGACAAAAGAAATCTACATAAATAGTGTACTCCAGCTAGGAAACAGTTTAGCAATACGAAAGCCACCTTCTGCATACTGTAGGATTGAGAACATAAGTAAATACAGTGCAGAAGAAAGAGTCAGGCTTCACACTGCTGAAGACAGGAGTTACAAGTAAAGAAAACTGTGAAAGCTAGAATGAGCTTTGTGGTGTCGGGCTGGAATCAGAGGCATATGAACTGGTTTAAAAATACAGAAGACGAATATGTCTGCACACGCACAGAGTTCCTAGCTCTGCCCACTGAGCAGGCCTTGAAGCAACTCTACCCAGTGGCAATGAGCACACCAAGGTCCCAATCGTGGCTTTTAAATATCATTTTTGAGTAAAATGAACTGAGAGGCTTGGGGGATGATGCTGGGGCAGGGAAAGTACAAATCTGGAACAACAAGACTGTTGTGCCAGAAAGTAAGGAAGTGTTAAAAGAACATCACCCATGTCAAAGAACACGGGAAGCGACTGCAAGTAGCTCCTAATGGTCAGATTGGGATAATTTGAACAACAAAATAAATAGGCGTAGTGATGGATTAGAACCCATGCAATACATATCAATGAGTCCAGACTAATATAAGTAATTGAACATATAAATAAATGAGGGAAGAGAAAAAGCTCTTGACTAACACAGAATTTCAATGAAGAACATCTTAATGTGGCATTTTATTACTTCTGTTAAATACTTTCTTGAGAATCAATTTAAGGTATTAGAGTTATTGAGTGAGAATCTCTTTATATGCTTTTTCTATATCCTGTGATAATAGATAACACCTTCCAAATTGTATGTGTATGTAAACAAACATATAAAATAACATTTTACATGTATATATGTAACAAACTTACATAAGTATAATTTGCATATATGTTTATGTATATGTGTATATACAGAGTTTTACAAATATAAAACAAAATTATATATACTGTTATATGTAATCAATATATGTTTTATATGTGTGCGTGTATATAGTTTTTGTTTTGTTTTGTATCTTAATAAATGTAAATCTTACAGTCTTAGGAAATCTTATTTCAAGCCTAACTTTATTTGTATTTTTATATTACACCTCCGGGTATTTATTGAGTGCAAAGAAGAAAATTGATGGGGCGCCTGGGTGGCTCAGTCGTTAAGCGCCTGCCTTCGGCTCAGGTCATGATCCCGGGGTCCTGGGATCGAGCCCCGCATCGGGCTCCCCGCTCGGAGGGAAGCCTGCTTCTCCCTCTCCCACTCCCCCTGCTTGTGTTCCCTCTCTCTCTGTCTCTCTCTGTCAAATAAGTAAATAAATAAATAATCTTTAAAAAAAAAAGAAGAAAATTGAAGCAGCTTTACCTTTTGGAAAGTGGAAGTGAGGTAAGGAAACATCTGTAATCATTAGCTCTTACGGAAGCCCATGATATAACTTATTTGAAAATTAGTCTATATGATTATAACTCTTTGCTCTTCAGACTTTTTACTCTGGATTGAATTGGCTCATTTTTTGATGAAGTAACCACCTCTGCTTTGTCCTAACAACAAATAACAGGAACAGAAGCATATACCCTCCCCTCTGTCTTCTCTCTGTTAGGTAGTGATGGGCATCCTCTACCCTGCAATCAAATGCAATCCAGTGCTCAGCAACATTTTTCTATATGCTTCTGAAGTCCATAGGAACATTATTTGATCCAGAAATTATCTCACTAACTTGGAGGCCAGTGGATTTCACACTGGGTAGGACTTCAGCACAGAGAATCCACATGCTGTTTTTGATATTCATTAATCATCTAGCTAATTTGTTTTAACACAGGAGTGCTGACAGCAGACGAATGTTATTATAGCAATGGTGACTGCATAATCTGGACTATTATGGCATTAACATTTACGAAGCTGGCAGTTCCATGTTCAGATATGGTCAGTGTTGTCTTTCTGTCTGATTGCAAATATATCTATATTTAATTCACATCTGCTATAATCGTCGGGTGGGCTAGATAGGGCCAGTGGGATAAATGGATTACAACCTTTTTTTTTTCTTATTTTGATCATTATGCCAATAACTATATTGAAAGCTTGGGGTTTATGAATCTGATAAATATATTTAAATATTCTGCAGTTTAAAATGAAAGTAAAGTTTACTGTGCAATAGACCATGTATTTGTAGTATGACTTTAGATGTCTTGCATCACATAGTGGTGAAATTAACCAAACTTGGGAAAGGATTTGTCTCTACATTATAAAGATGAGAGAAATAAAAAAATGTTACAGATTACTATTTTAGAATTCTAGAAACGTGTACTGTTCTTCACATAGATAGTTAATGGCTTATAGATATTTTAACTTTTAAAAAGATGTTTCTCTTTGCTATTTTATATTACTCTCACTTATTTCTGAAAGAGATAATTTTTATTATGTTATAAAAATAATGCTTAAACAGGTTATAATTTATCTAAAGTCTTTCAGTTTGTTAGTGGTTGAGCTGGACACTAATTAATGTTTCCTAAGTCCCAGATTCAGGGACTAGCCATTAACTAACACAACATCTTTGCTCTAGATACACCATAGTTTCTCGGTTTTAATAAAATTATAAGCTGAGCCTGGTATCCTAAACTCAGAGATAAAAGACCCCTTCCTCCTTCTTTCAAACGTGTACCATGAACACCTTCCTCTCCCATCTTTTCATTCATGTCATTTCAAAAAATTACTCCTAGGGAAGAAGACATTCCATTTTTTGAGTTGTAATTTTTTAAGCCATTATCAGGAAGCATTTAACAATGTACTTCTTGATGCACCTTATTCTCTGAGAGAAATATACTAAATGCCTTTAATAGATTGGGAGACATTAAATGCAAGGGAAAAACCAAGATGTTTGAAAGGACTTCTGTTCACTGCACCAAACCAACTTTTTACCCAGTAGGATAATAGAGGAAATAAATGGTTCTTGCCCTGACATGTTTACATTGTTATCTAGAGTCTTTTAAACAGTAGCAGAGCTGTGATTCTCTTGATTTGCTCACTCATTCTGTTATTAGAGAAATTCTTAACCTCTTCCAAGGGGAGCCATTTTTCTGTCTTCACTCTTCCTAGGGCCCATTCCCAGTTCATCAGGATACTGTCAGGACATTGAAAGTGCGTCCATGCCTCCTCCTTCCCATATGTGGTAGCGTTGCTCAGTTATCTCTCACATGTAATGAGTTCATAGGCTTTATGCGTGACAAAAGGCAATTTGACACTTAAGTCATTTTGTCTGTGAATTGCTAGCCAACCAAATGCTGATAGAATTAAAAATGAAACGTGTCTATAAAACTGAAAAAAAAATGCAACATGGCATAGAGAATTTTTTCATAGTCAACAAAATACATCTTTTACTTACAATGTAGAATAAAATACATTAATTAAGCAGTAAATTATTTTAAAAAATGGATCTTTTAGACTTCAGTTGTAACTCTAGATGGTTTTAAGTAAAGAGCACGCAGGGGGAGACATCTTATAAATTTGCTAATTTTGAAGGAAACTTTTCATTAAATTAAGCCATTTAATTGGGGAGATATAACATTGGAACTCTGAGTTGCAACTTTTAAGGCAAGTAGAAGGAATACCATTGTATTTAAAGGACTGTTGATGGTCTTGAACCAATAACTTGCTTCAATATATTATTTCAAAACCTAAATGCAAATATTAGGTCCCTGTATATATCTTTTATACAAACATCTTACTTCAATTCAGTATTTTTATCTGAAATTCAGGTCCTTATGGTTCATTTTGCATTATTAGTGTTCACTAAACTTTAAATGACTATAAATGCAAAATATTACATAAAAGGCTTTAAAGAGTTAAGATTTTCCTTAGAAATGATGTAAAAATAAAACCATACTTCATAAAAAAAACCATTTGAGTTTCCAATCAGTTCTACCATCAGCATGAAAATACTCATGTGTTATAAACTTAAAGGGGCTATTTGGATGTGATCTTTTTTTTTTCTTCGCTTAGACATACCTAAGTTTTACTTTTCTTGTTATGTGAGGTAGAGTAGGCACCAGATAATTTGATAATAATTATTAGATAGAGAAAATAATTATTTTAAGGTATATTTTGGAAGCTGCAATTAGCATCTTATCTTGGAATTTGAGTATTATTATTATTTAATTTACTATGTAAACATGTAATTCAGTACATTTATATAATTTGTTGAAGCAAATTACTCTTAAGAAAATAAACAGAGTATGTGCTTTTGTCTGGAACCAGACTAGGACATCCTCAGGGCAATTTCCCCAAGTACTTTAACTCAGGTCCTAAGAAGGAGGCTATCCTAAGACTGAGGGCACTCATCCTTCCAAATGAAGCATCAATCAAGAGCAAAAAGACAGGTCCTTTTTTAATACATGAAGACAAGCTGATTTGAAAATTGTGTGCAGTGGTAATATTTGGTGTGAGTAGTGAGACAGAAGTCAAGAAGAGGGAAATCAAAAGAAGGGATTTTTGAATGCCAGACTTTTTTGGTTTGTGTATCTGTTTAGGAAAACTGAATTGTTTCTCTACATTGAAAAGAGTATTTTCCTGATGAAATTTACTTTCATCTTATGAATCCATCTGAATTTTGTTCAACATAATCAGAATATCCCAACTAATATTTCAGAATTTATTAATCAAAAAGTATATTTTGGAATAACTGCTTTCTTGAAATTATTGGTAATGTTTAACATGATAATACTCAGATTTCACTCCCGCTGAATCACAATAAACTTCCTATTTGCCCCTTAATCTTATAAGAATAACAACATATGAGAGAAAATCACTCAGCGATATAAAAACCTAAAAATGGATTAGTCTTTCTTGAAAACCATCTGCTCGTTTTTTGTTCTCTGTTAAGATATAAGAAAGCTTAAGCAAAAAATAAGTCAAATGATGTACCTCAGTTCCAAATAGTAAGTGCCAAAGACTTTTATGAAATATCATAGCCCCAATGTCAATAAACCTCAACGTTCTGCAATAATTTTAATTTCTCAGGGTAAGGACTAAAGCAGAATATATACCCTAAGCAAGGTCTTAAAAACCTAGTAAAATCATTACTCACCCTTCTGATTGCATTTTCTAAGCTAACTGGTTATTTAGGTATAAGGGTCTTTGTTAAGAGCCTAAGTTTATGGGCACCTGGGTGGCTCAGTCGGCCCGGGTGGCTCCTGGGATCTAGCCCCGCATCGGGCTCCCTGTTCAGTGGGAAGCCTGCTTCTCTCTCTCCCTCTCCCACTCCCCCTGCTTGTGTTCCCTCTCTCACTGTATCTCTCTCTGTCAAATAAACAAAATCTTAAAAAAAAAAAGCCTAAGTTTATTTTATTTCTATCTTCAAAGAGCGTAAAGCCAATACTTTTTCTATCACATTTTAAAATTTAAATTTTACTTAGGTCAACATAATCTAATAGTGTATGTGATTTCGAAATAATTTTCCCCAAAGTTATGTCATTTTTCTACCATAGTAAAGAAATGTAGATTTTTTACTGCTCCTAGATCTAAGTAAAATTAAAATAAATAATAAAATAATTAAAATAAAATTAATTAAAATGAATAAAGAAATAAAGTAGAGTGATAAAATATTTTACTTCAAATCTACTTTCTCCATATTATTCATAGTCCATATCTTTTAAAATTTAATTTCTATTTATAATATCAACTTTTATATCTAAATAAAGCAGCATAAAAGGCATACCAACTATACTTATCATGTGGTTTATGTAAATTTGTATACATTTTAAGGATCATCGTGTATTTCTTGAAACTGCAATAATAAAGAAAAGGCCCAAAGGAGACTTCTAAATTTTGGCAGAGGAGTTTTGCAGATCACTTAGATTTGACCATTTGACAGAGCAAGAACCACCTTAGCACATGGCCCATATAAACATGTCAGTAAGTGCAATTCAGGTGAAGGGACATAATTTATTTTGGAAATATGATAATTTGTGTTTTTCTGTAAATGTAAATGTTGACTGGCTGTCTTGAATTTATGATATACATAAGTCAGAGTCCCAGCATGCTCAGCTTAGAGATGATCTGTCCCCGTTTCCATTGTCTTTTTTTCTAT
Source organism: Mirounga angustirostris (assembly GCF_029215605.1). NCBI lineage: Eukaryota > Metazoa > Chordata > Mammalia > Carnivora > Phocidae > Mirounga > Mirounga angustirostris. The sequence continues at coordinate 35,623,717 of NW_026991725.1, forward strand.
GACTTATGTAATTAACAATTGAGAAGAAAAAAAAAAAAAGCTGACCTGAAACGATATTCAAGGTCAATATTTGACAGCATTTAGTGACCTCTAACACATTTATAATCAAGTTAAATTTGTAAACAATGGTCTTTGTAGAATGATAACTCCAGTCAAATGAAGGAAAGGGAAATAAGGGAGCTTTTTTATAATTTATTTAAAGCTGGTCTGAAAAAAAAGAGAGGGAGAGAGAGACTGATTCAGAGAAATTTCCCAGGAGAACATGGTCTCATGGCATTTCTAACCTGATTTCCAGGCCAGAGAAATTTTGATGGATATTCAAACTTTGAATGGCTGTGCACATCAAACTTATGAACCTTTGGAGAGCCATCCTTCATTAGGCTTGACTTCAGTGGGGAATAAGCCACAAGAACAGATGGGCTACTAAGGCAAAGGTCTCCATGCTAATCATATCAAGAAAGACCAAACCAAGGAAAGGATATCCGTAGTAGATTCATGATTGTTTCAGCCTTCCAAATTAGAAGGCTTCTCTAAGGTTTATTGCAGATATCAACCAATTTTTAAGAAACAGAATTTTTTCCATACTTTGCACATGAAGTGAATACAGTTCCTAGGTGAAGAGCAAAGCACAGAGTCTATAGCAATAATGCAAACTTAAAGGGTCAATTTGGAGAACCCCTATTATGAATGTAATATTTTTACCCAGTTAAGGATGTTAAGGTTTGAGCTCACTTAGAAGAGTCAAAATGAGAATCAGAGGGAAGATTCCCAAAAAGCACATGTATAAGATTCCAGGCGATAAAAAGTTAAGGCCTGTGTCAAGCATAGGCTACCAGCTCTGTTGCCAAGTTTATGAACCATGAAGCAAATGCAGCAGAAGGGTCCCTCCATGGGTAGTTTATGGGAGACATAATGAAAACAGGCACATCTTTTTTCATTTCCACCAACTATCATTCTTAGCGAGCCTTGTGAGACATGCTAATTCATCAACAGATCATTCTGTCCATAAGTGAACAAATAAAAGGTAAGGAAAAAAAATCACAAAAGACTAATTCCCCTTGTGGTATGAGTGGATTAAAATTTACAGTCTTTCATCTTCCAAAAGTTGAATTGGTTGGATCCTAAAGGACCTAAAATCTTCACTTACTGATTGTAAAACTAGTTCAACAAATGCCCTATTTTGACACTGCATTCTTTTCTTCTGAATTTTATAAATTAGTCATTTGACAGAAGATACTGTATTCTATACTCTACGTGAAGGAAAAAAATAATAATTTTTCAGAGTTCCTCCTAGCTCACATAACAATCTAAATGAAAGAGAAAAAAAATACATGAATCTCAAAACAGTATCAGTGTGGCTTTCTTTCCCCCATTTTATTCATTCTCTTCCTTCCTCTTTCTCCTTTTCTCTCCCTCTCTCTTTCTTATGTTCAGAGAACCCATGCGGGAACCTTTGGATCCTCTTCCATTCTCACTCAATAGAAGTCCTTGAATGTCAAAGTGTTTTCGTCCAAAGGCAAGGAATCAAACCCGGTTGGATTGTATGCTGAAAAGGCAAGGACAGAAAGTAGCCTGCTATCAGGATGAGCCTGGGAAGCAGTTCTGATTCAGATCGTGCTTCCGTTAGCTCATATGTCAATTACCTCTTGAGGAAACACTGAGAACTCGAGCCTTCCTACCTGGCAGTTTTGAGTGCAAAGACAGATTTGCTGGGATTATGTCTGTTGCTGCCTGAAGTGGAGTTTTATAAAGGCTGGGAAAGTAAAAAGAAATATCTTCTATTCATTGGGTCTCTATTAGCTCTTTCCAACCTGTCACTGGTGTTGAATAAGTTTGTTTTTTTTTTTTTTCTAAGAAAAAAAAAATAATAAAGTATTTTTGGAGTACGGAAATTTATGCCAGTCTGGTTAAGAACAATCTTTTTGTCGCTGATCTGATTCGGTTATAATATACCACTGAGCGTAAAGTGCCATTTTGTTTTGCTAAGGAAACATGTGAAGCTGCTATTTAAACCTGTTCCTATGTCTTCTCATTAAGTTCTGTTGAATGCATCATATTACCACATTGAAAACCCAGTTTGTAAAACATAATTTCATTTAAACCATTAAATGGAAGGTTTTGCGGCTCCTGTTGGCAAAACCAGAGCTTCCAATAATGAACAAAAGGCAGCCCAAAACTTCGAACTGAGCTAACCTGGGCCTTAAACGTCTCCTGAGCAGGAATCTTTGTTACATTTTGTCATTCGATATATGGCTGCTCTGTACATAAATGTGATATTTAGTGTTGGTCAGTTCCTCTCTATTGAGGAAACACAGTTCTATTTTCAAATGCTTGCTAAACAACCAACCACAGATGCTTTGTCGTCAGGGCTGAGCCCATGGTATCTTAAACTGTGGCGTGAAATCGAGCCCCTGCTAAGAGTGCTCGCTATGTATCAGCTTGGCTGGTATCACTCCTGCCTCTGGCATCATTTTCCAGTGGCCAATGTGCCAATTAGATTTTTACCTCAGGTAACTCTTCAAAAGAAATGCCTAATCATTTTAATAGGATGGGCGACATCTTAGGGGGAAAAATAACAAAATTAAAGTTGATTTTAACCTGCAATGAAAAACAACCCATGGGGTGTTTCCATGTGAAATCTTGGATGTCATACAATGGATGGAGGGCAAAAAACGAAAACAGGGGAGGAAAAGGGGAGGAGGGAAGAAGGAAAGTTTGCTTGAGTCATTTTCGGCCAAGGTCTGCTTCCAACTAAAGGTTCACGGAATGGGTTTAGAATTTCAAAATGCTGCTGACAATTAGCTACACTTGGTGTCAGGCACTTGAGAAGAAAAGCCTTAGAAAGAATCCTTCCTTTTTATACCTTAGCCTATCTCAAAGGTCAAGTAATCATGTTGACAATGTTTGAAAAAAAAAAATGTCACTTCCCATTTTGGGTTTTTTTCTGTCCTCATAAATAAATCATTTACTCTGTGGCAAGGAGCCTGAAGAGAGAGACAGAACACCAGTGTTCAGGTCTGCAATTTTATTTTAGTGGTCATTTAAGAAAATAACATTTCTTTTAAAAGAAAGACATAGAAAAAAAGATTGAGAGAGGGTAGGGGAGAGTGAAAGAGAGAAAGAGAGAGAAAAGTTACTACTTCTAGAACCTGATCAGTGGTAGAATGGGAGATAGAAGAAACTTCTTATTTTTCTACCCTTTATAAAACTCCACATCAGGCACTAACAGACATAATCCTGACAAATCTGTCTTTGCCCTCACAACTTCCAGGTAGGAAGGCTCAAATTCTCAATGGCTCACCCATGGGTTCTCTGAATCTAAGAAGAGAAACAAAGAATCATCATTCCAGAAGTAGCTGTCTATAGTCACAGACTCACCATCTCAATTAAAAGATATCCTTATACCAATACAGTCCATTATATTAATTCTTTGGTTCCAAAAGTTTAGAAGGTCTACTGCGTTTCAGTGATGCATGTTTCTCAATGTTAGAAATGTCTCCCTTTGGGCACCTGGGTGGCTCAGTTGGTTAAGCAACTGCCTTCGGCTCAGGTCATGATCCTGGAGTCCCGGGATCGAGTCCCACATTGGGCTCCCTGCTCGGCGGGGAGTCTGCTTCTCCCTCTGACCCTCCTCCCTCTCATGCTCTCTGTCTCTCATTCTCTCTCTCTCAAATAAATAAATAAAAATCTTAAAAAAAAAAAAAAAAAGAAATGTCTCCCTTTGGTCCATTCTAAACTTTTTTTGCTGCAAACTAAGTTTGTGAGTGAGTGTGTGTGTGTGTGTGTGTGTGTGTGCGCATTGTGCGTGAACATGGTTATATCCTGGGCAGCCTGTTTTAGTCTTTTGAGTTTTTAGTCCATCTCTTAACTAATCTTATCACATTAGGCAAATAACTTTACCCTCCCCTCTGAACCTTATTTAGTTTTCTCATCAATAAAATCAGGATAATCTGATGAGAAGTATAAAAGTGCCTATAAATCAAGCAGTGAACTTGGCACATGTTGGCCACAATAACAAAAATAATTTTTTTTTATTTTTATGATCAAAAATAAAATTAATAACAAAAATGTCAATACTTCCAATAATCACTTCTACCCCCATTGGAAGTTGTGTCTTGGGAATCTAGGCGAGCGATTTTTATCACTGTAATGTTTGTTGTCAGAATAACTAGCAAGCTTTCTGTCTAGTTTTATCACTCATGTACTGAACTAACTCATTAAGTTCGCCAAAGATGATGTCCTAAGCATAGAACCTTCTAAATTCTACTGGGTTGGTTTCAAACTTGATTAGAAGCTTCAAACTCCATTTTTTCTATTTATTTAGTACCCCGAGACTCTCAGAAGAGTGCTGACCAGGCAGTGAGAGAAATGTGTCATATGAAATTTGCCAAACAGACGTTGGTCAAATCAGTGAAATTTTGCTCTGAGCGAAGTCCAGGGACTTCCTTAGTTTCCACTGTGCACTGGACTAGAGTAAGCACTTCCGGTTTCTTGGAAGTGCATATTCAGAGAAGCCTCCACCTGAAGACAAAGAACTGGGTTGAGGGTTTTCTGGCCTCTACAGTGGATACTCTTTGCCTCAGCTGTGAAACACATTCTTCTTTAAACAAGCTCTCTAATTGAATATCTTGTCGACATGCTGTCATTGCTGATATTTTCCAAAACAATTTTATCCCAAATGCTCATACATTGATGAATGGATAAGCCCAATGTGGTATCATAGTGCAATACTGTTTGTTAATTTAAAAAAAAAAAAAGGCATAGGCGTGCCTGGGTGGCTCAGTCAATTAAGTGTTTGCCTTCTGCTCAAGTCATGATCCCAGGGTCCTGGGATGGAGCCCCGCATTAGTCTCCCTGCTCAGCGGGGAGTCTGCTTCTCCCTCTCCCTCTGTCCCTCCCCTGCTCGTTCTCCCTCTCTCTCTAATAAATAAATAAAATCTTAAAAAAAAAAGAGGCATAGAATACTGACCCATACAACATAGATGAGGCTCAAAGTCATTATGCTAAGTGAAAGAAGTCAGACACAAAAGACTATATAGTATATGATTCCATTTCTGTGAAATATCCCGAACTTGCAAATCTAGAGACACACAAAGTAGATTCGTGGTCTCCTGGGATTGGTCCTGGGAAAGGGGAGTGACTGTCAGTGGGCACCAGGGATCTCATGCAGGTGGTGGAAATATTCTAACACTGGATGGTATTGATGCTTCCACAACTTGGTAGATTTACCAAAAGTCACTGCACTGTATACTTCAAATGAGTGAATTTTGTGATAGGTAAATTATACCTCCATAAAGCTCTTAAAACAGCAACCACAAAAATTTCACATATATTCATTTTCTCCAAGTTAATACTGATGGGAGAAGGTAACACCTTGTTTACTACTATCATGTGAAACATTCTTTGCTACAGCAAAGCCAGGACAACTTTAAAAGGCAATCACAAGGACAGCACTGCATACTCCCACAATCACCAAAGTCCACTTGATACCATTGGAGCAGGTGGTGAAAATATGCAGAAGACAGGTCCACAGAGCACCAAGCGTCAATTTGGAGATTTCCATGTAAATTATCTTTATTCCTTCTTCTATTTAACACTCTGCCTAAAGCATTGACCCAACAAAAAGCCATAGGGGAGAGTCACAGAGAATTATTTATTTACTGGTGTTTGCAGTACCCTTTCTGTCAGATGTTTTACAGATTAAGAAGGGACGGGAAAGTTTGGCACGAAGGAACACAAAACGAAGGCCAAGTTTTCTTTCTGTCAGGACGCTACGCCCCCCTCCTCCAACCCCCTTTCTCCTTCTCTTTTTTTATCCCCAGCTCCATATTGCTACTTTGACAAATGACAACGCAAGAGAATTTATGTTGGGTCTTGGAGATTAGCACATTATCACAAGCAAAACAGAGCCCTCTGCTCTTGCCGCTGGGGAGCAATTGAAAAAGTCTTTGAATGTGATGCATGGGTCAAGACCCATTTCTGAAGAAGCAAGGATGCTGTTATGCTGGGACAAGTCTGGATAAAAGCCCTTGGAGAGCCAGGTGAAGACACTCCGGGCTGGATGAGGAGCATTTAGCCAGAAAGCTCATTCTGGGGAGGAAAGAGGAACCGGCTCGCTCCCTGAAGACCTCTGTGTTGAATGATTTAAGGCTACCTGTAGGAAATGCCTTTTGCTTTATTGCTTTTTAGTCTCCCTGCTTTTAAGGGGGGGGGAAATGAAGAAACACAACCCTGGCCTTCCCTTCCTTCGACTCCTGTCAGTATTCCCCAGGAAGTTTTAGTGGGAACTCTGTCCCATCACGGTTCCTATCGGGCTCTTTAATAAGCCAGTCCGCAGGTGGAATCCCAGATTAAACCACAGCAGGCAACAGAGGGTTTCCATTTTTGAAAGATGTTCAATTATATGCACACGTCTTTTAAAAGTTTGCTATGCTTAGTTTACAATATTGGGCTTAAACATTCGGAATATAAGTCACAAAACTATTTCAGGAGGAAAAAACCAAGTATCAGTTTTGGGACTGAAACAGACTTGGGGCCTATACAATATTAACCCAGTCCTTCAGTTATCAAAAAAAAAAAAAAAGGACAAAATAACCTTGAGAAAGTATTCAAAAGTAAAGCTGCTTCTGAAGGTCATAAATAGCTAAACATGACTGCACATCTAGCTGGTAACTTGATATCCACAGTATATCCTGAATAAAACTTAAGTGATCATGAAAAACCTTGGAATGGGAGGTGATTACACCATCATAATACAACTTCCTGGAGACTTTATTGGTGTCTAGGAAACTCACATTAATAGAGCAGGGTTTCTTAACCTAAGAGCAATTTACATTTTGGGTCCGATCATTCTTTGCTATGGGGGATATCCTGTTTGCTTAAAAATGCCTAATGTTGGGGCAACTGGGTGGCTCAGTTGATTGGGTGTCCAACTCGTGGTTTCAGCTTAGGTCATGATCTCGTGGTCATGGGATCGAGCCCCACATAGGGCTCTGCACTCAGTGCCGAGTCTGCTTCAGATTCTCTCTCCCTCCCACTCACTCCCTTTCTCTCTCAAGTAAAAAAAGAAAATGCCTAGTGGAAATCTTGGCCTCTACCCCCTAGATATAGTAGCATTCTCCCCAACCAGAAAGGTTGTCAGACATTGTCAAATGTCCCACAGGAGTGAGGAGCAAAATCAGGCCTGGTTGAGAATCACTGATTTGGGCAGAATAGTTATACACTCCAGTTTCAACAAAGCTTTTGTCTGTGTGTCAGACTTCCCAGTAAAGGCAAGATGAAGATACTGGCAGTGTGTGATGTCTTTCTGTGGAAATTACTGGTTTAGAAATAAAGCCTATGTATTTCTTTCAGCCAAAATTCATGTAGCTACTGGTTGTTGGATGCTATAATTATACTTATCAGGGCTTTACATCCATTCATCATTGTTAGCTCTTCAGGACCCACATTTTGGGTAACTGTTCACACAACAGTAAAAACAGTAACAGCTACTGAACACTTCAGATATGCCAAGTATTTAGCTATAGTATGGTCTCTACCTATAGTATGATTTGTAATCTCACAAAAGTCATTTGATGTCTGTAACTATTACCATACTTATTTTATAGATGAGGCTTAAATAAACTTGCCAAAGTCATTCAGTGATGGATGAATCTGGGATCACCCTGTTTAAATAAGGCATATCTTTTTTTAAAGATTTTATTTATTTATTTGAGAGAGAGAGCCAGAGAGTGAGTGAGCATGTGCCGGGGTGGGGGGTGGGGGGTGGAGGTGGGCATGGAGAGGCAGAGGGAGAGATAGAAGCAAGCTTCCTGCTGAGCGGGGAAGGGATCATGACCTGAGCTGAAGGCAGACGCGTAACCGACTGAGCCACCCAGGCACCCCAAGAAGGCATTATTAAGAAGGCTGAGGTTAAAGGCCATGAATGCATACATTTCTATAATTCCTTTTTAAGTCATGGGACAATCTCCAGGAATTATGGGCCATGTGGTGTTTTTTTCCTAACCCGGAAAGGGAAAATGCTCCCAGTTACTTCAGGTAAAATTGCAGCTACTCTCTTGTAATGTCTAAGTCCACAGACATCAGAATGACTCTATTACTTGAGAGATCCTGAATGTCACCACATTTCTGCCATTACTACATATTCCCCACTAATTTTCCTTTTCTCTTGTAGCTCCATAGCTCTGTAGATGAAAGCAGTGCAAAACTGCCCCCCACCCCCAAAGGGGACATCTGGCAATGTCTGGATAAATTTTTGATCATCATCTAGAGGAGTGTTACCAGCATCTAGTGGGAAGACACCAAGGGTTCTTTTAAACATCTTACAGTACACATGATAGCCTCACACTGCACAAAGTTATCCAGCCCAAAATGTCAACAGTGTTAAGGTTGAGTGAGAAATCTTGGACCAAAGGAAATTAATCAGCTCTAAATAGTAAGCAAGATTCCCTTCTTTGGGAAACAAATATTCTCATAAATTATTTGGGATATATCAGTAATATTGGTTTCTGGGGATGGCCAATTAATCATACCACTCACTACTTCCTCATGGATTTGAGACAGATGGACAAATAGATGGAGAAATCAAATAGAACTCCAAATATCAGTTCTATTACCACCAATGTTGGGTTGCAGAAATGAGCCCAAACTGGAAGCCAACATAAGTTTTCTACCTATTTCCCCATGAATTAATCTCACCTAAGCACCAGTGGAGCAATTAGAGAAGAGTGAAACTCCCCCAAAATACCTGTGGTGGTTAATTTTATGTGTCAACCTGATTGCACCACGTAGTGCCCAGATTTAAAATTATTTCTGGTGTGTCTGTGAGGGTGTTTCTGGATGAGATTAGCAACTGAATCTGTGGAATCAGTAAAGTAGATGGCCCTCCCCAGTGTCGGTGGACATCGTCCCATCCATCTGGGCCCAAACAGAGCAAAACACAGAGGAAGGGAAGATTCACTCCCTACTTGCCTGCCTACTTGGGCCGGGACATTGGTTTTCCTTGGACTGGGACTTACACCCTCAGCAACCTTGGTTCTCAGGTCTTTGGGCTTGACCTGGAATTACACCATCGGTTTTCCTGAGTGTTCAGTTTGCAGACAGCAAATCATAGAATTTCTCAGCCTCCATAATCACATGAGACAAATATTCATCATAAATCTCTTTACATATCTGCTGGTTCTATTTCTCTGGAGAACCCTGACTAATATAGGACCCTGTGATATTTAATACACAGAGTAAAAGAGAATGAATATGGCCTGCAGGCTGAGAGAGACTCTGTACCTGTAGTGATCTTATCACCATTTGGCTGATCAGTACAGCCTCCCAAGAGTGAGAATGGGGTACACAAGTCCAGTACACTTAAGATGGTGGAAGTTTTTTTTTAAGATTTTATTCATTTATTTATTTGGGGGGGGGGGGCACAAGTGGGGAGGAGGAGCAGAGGGAGAGGGATAAGCATGACCCTGAGATCATTACCTGAGCTGAAATCAAGAATCAGAGGCTTAATTGACTCTGCCACCCAAGTGCCCCAAGATGGCAGAAGTTTTGGTGTCAGGGTCATCAGCATAGGGAAAGAGGATCTCCCTCAGCCCAAAAGTTTTATTTGAAGGAACAGAAAGAATGACAAATGGAGAAAGTAAGGGGGAGTCAATCAATGAAAAAGTTATTCATGATTGGAAGAGATTTGGTTAAATATGTCTTAGAGAAAGATGACACTAGGGAAAGGATTATTAAAAGTTGTAGACAGATCTATTAGAAGATGATTTCAACGCTATAGGTGAGAAATGATGGTGTCTGAACTAAGGCAATAGAAGTGAATGGGAAGGAGAGGATAACTATGAGAGTGATATGGAAGATAATTCAGAAAGAAGAGTATAGAGAGAATTATCAAATTTTTAGTTTCTAGCTCTGGGGACCTAGAAGATGACATAATTTATTTAACAAACACTTAAATAGTGCTCACTATGTGGCAGGAACCATGGCGAACAGTTTTCAAATGTTTACTCCGTTAATCCTAAGAGCGGTTCTAATGAAATAGGAATTATCACTATTCCCTTTTACATGTAAGAAAACTGAGGCCCATGGAGACAAAAATCACTTGTCCAAAATAACATTACTAGTAAATGGTGAATTCGAGATTCAAATCCAGGTACAGAGGTCCAAAATGCACAACCTTACTGTTAGTAACACACGGGTATATAAGAAAAGGGCAGATTTGTGGAAAATATAATACATTTCCTTGGACATTAAATTTTGTTTTTAGTTTTCTGTGGAATATTTAGCATTTCCCTCAGCAAATTCAAATAGTAGGTACATTTTAAGAAAATATCAAGCAAGAAGTTCTTTGAAGTTGATTTTTTTAAAAAAATCACAGGAAAAGACATTCTGTAAAATATTCACTTAGAATTAAATTTTTAAAAATGTAATAGGGGTGTCTGGGTGGCTCAGTCGTTAAGTGTCTGCTTCGGCTCAGGTCATGATCCTGGCGTCATGGGATTGAGTCCAGCATCGGGCTCCCTGTTCAGCAGGAAGCCTGCTTCTCCCTCTCCTTCTCCCTCTGCTTGTGTTCCCTCTCTAGCTATCTCTCTCTCTGTCAAATAAATAAATAAAATCTTAAAAAAAAATGTAATAGACCACAGGGAAATATTTCTAACCCAATCATAATAGTTATAACCCAGGATAACAATAATTTTGCATCTGTTTGTTTATAACACAGGTCTAACTCTGTCTACCTAACAGATTAGGCAGACAAGCCAAGAATGTAAATGTATTTTAAATTTTTCTATATCCCTTTCAGAGTCCTTCTTGGGAGCAAACTGCTAAGGTTGTTAATATCTGTCAGTTTCTCAGCACCACCTCTGCTCCCAACACACACATCCCCAGCTACATATCTTCATCTAGAATACATCTGCATCACTTTTATCTATACTGATATTCTGGTCCCCTTAACTGGATTCTTCAGACCCTTCCCAATTATAGAATCATTTTTTCCCTAATTGGAGTATCTTTCTCCTACATATTAAATTTTTATGTTAAAGAAGTGTTCTTCTCTCCTCTGACTTAATGCATCAGATAAAGGAATCCAAAGCTAGGACATTAGAAGAAAGGCTCTGTTGCCTCACCAGCTTTTGGTGACAATGCCTTAACTAAAAAGGACATGTGGAAATGTTGGAAACTTGGCAGGGCAGCGAGGAACGTATTTTGGGGAGGAAGTACCCTGAAGCCAAAATTTACTCCAAAGGTAGCTCTTAGAGATATGTCACCAGAACCCTGGTTCACTAACTTTCCAAGACAATAATTTGTTTAATTTTAGAAATGTAGAACATAAAAGAAATTCTAAACAGGAGTTTGAAAGTTTACTTTGTTTACAGTGTGCAGGTTGGATAAAGGTCTAATAACCTGATAACGATATAGTGATCACCAAGACAGAGAACATTACTGGCCCCTGTTTATGTCTGACAACAGAGATCAAAACCCTGTTATACAAGAGGAGACACAGGTTCGTTTCAGCTTGGATATTCTGAACTTTTAAGTTATTCATGCAATTGTCCACAGAGTGACACCTATCTTTGAAACTGTTTTTCTTGATGTGTGATTTTGAAGAACAATACAAATATTTGGTATGTAATGGTACATCTTTAGGTAGACAGTTGACCATCTGCGTTATTTTTGCCTTTACTAAGGCAAAACAGCAAAACAGTGAATTTTTTAGTTTGAAAATTTTCTCCTTATTGTAAGATTTAAAAAATAGTAATAATTTACACAGATAGCTTCCCTGCATGACGGTTGTGTACTTTGAAGAGGTAACTGACTCATCTAACATCTCATATGCTTTGGATGTAAAGTAAATCAATGTTCTGAGAAAGTGCGTTTGTGATCGTGAGCTCTTGTGTCAAGGGGGAAAATAATGTGGTTTGTCATCAATCTCTCCGCGTGGCATACAAGGGCTGACTTGTTGAAATTTTGTAGGCTTTTATTTACAGAGAAAACACAGACCCTGTGCGGCTCAGAGTCCTATCAGGCCACACATTCAAAGGAATCACATCTGAAAAAGAAACTGCTTAAATCATAACCTTTACAGATAATCTAATACATAAGGAGACCAAAATTACTTTGCTCCTGTGAACAAGAACAAAACCTAAAGAATTTAATTATTTGCGAATTATTCATGAATATTTTGATCCTGGCTCAAGGCTAGAGCTGGAAAAGAGAGACAATCGCTGACTGTTGCCAATCAGAGTTTCATGGAAGAAAAATATGGAATATTTCAGCCTCAACATAACACCCCATATTTCCAAGTTTTGTTAAAAAAAAAAAAAAAGAGGTGTTGCTAGAGACAACTGAGACTTCAGTGGAAATGGAACTAAAAGCAGACCCTCAGAGAAAGAAATGGGATATGGACTGTTGCTGGGAAAAAATAATTGCAGTGATGTGTGTTGTTTAGTTATAATGCTCAGATTGTAAGTTACATTTTGTGAGAAACATATGGCCACGTGCTAAACATCCATATGCCATAGTTAATAAAATTGAATTCCACTGATCTATCTTATACTAGTGATCTTACTTAGTGGTTGGAAGTCCAAATGTACAAGTAAGTTATGCACAGACACACACACACACACCCTGATACATCTGGTAGATGCAAGTAATTTACATGTACTTAGGGCTTGATATGGATGGTTTCTGCCAAAGTTATGGAAACAGCCTAACTAACTTATCTTGGGCCATGATCTGTTCCCTTGTTTCTATGTTATCCAGGCCTTAGATGAAAAGTAGTCAGTATGGTGGCAAGAAAAGAGGATTTAACACTACACAGATATTACACGGTTTTGAATTTTGAAACTTGAGATTATATATTCTAGTCAATAAAGTAATTTTTTAAAAGATTTATTTATTTATTTATTTGAGAGAGAGAGAGCGAGCATGAGTGGGAGGGGCAGAGGGAGACAGAATCTCAAGCAGACTCTCCACTGAGCACAGAGCCTGACTCAGGGCTCGAGCCCATGACCCTGAGATCAGGACCTGAACCAAAACCAAGAGTCGGGTGCTTAACTGATGTAACCACCGAGACGCCCCGAATGAAGTAATTTTTTAAAGAAAAAAAAAATAGCTCTTCTACCTTTTAGTGTTGTCATTTTGTATAAGTAATTTAATCTCTCAGCATTGATGTAAAGAGGATAATATAATCTACCTTTTAGCGTTGTTGGAAGAATAAGAAAATTGATATTAAAAAGTAGCATGGTCTCAGATGCATGCTTAATAAATAATACAGGATTTTTTCTCTCTCATTATACACTGGTTGCCATTGAACAGAGCAAACAAATGCAGAGTTCCAATACAGAGAAGCTATCTGTGGTTCTGTGCCCACACCCATGTTCCAAAACTTGGGTTGTCTTTCTACCAAAAGCCAGTTTTTAATAAAAGCACACACACTGGAAGTATTTCCTATGTAAGAAATGTGCCATTAATTGAAACTTTATACGTTCTTCTCAAGTTTAGGATGAACAAACAAGACATAATTTAAATCTGAGGAATCCTTAGCAAGGACACCTGTTATATAAGATAAGAGATGTACAACATTGATGCTTCTTACTCATAAGTACAAGATCAACCCATTGTCATAATTATTAGGGAATCTTTATACTAAATACTTTAAAGCTGGGACCATCACTTCCCAGCTCTTGATTTCCATTAGCTGATTAATTCAGCTAAAAATATTTATTTTGTGTTGTGAAGTGATAAGGCTTTTCGACAGTTCCTTACCAGAGATATTCTATCTTTTATTTTATATATATAGTACATATATAATTTAATATATATAATAAATTAATATGTAAATATTTTATTTACCTAGTGTATCTATGAGTCAGACACTATGTTAGTTCCTGAAATTAGAGCAGTGAGTATATGAGAAAAGGTGTTTCCTAAGGGGTTTGCATTCTAATAAAGGGAGAAAGGCAGTAAACTAGTAAACAAACAACTATACATGATCATTCCAGATAATAACAAGTGTTGAGAAAAATAAAATAGGGTAATGGGATTCAGAGAGATTGAAGATGTCATATAAAGGAGAAGCAAAGGATGGAGAAGAACCACCTTACATCAGGTATTCGGGGAAGGTCTCCCTGAAAAGGTAACATTTCTTCTGAGATATGACTAATGCAGAAGGGCCAACCCAGTGAGAATTTCAGAAAAGGGAATTCCAATCAGAGGAAACAGAAAGTATGTGGGCCCAGAGTCTAGAATGAGTTTAATGTACTTAAGAAACAGAAAGAAGGCCAATATGGGTAGAACATAGTTTGAAACAGAGAGTAGAGTAAGTTGGAATTGAAAAGAGATTCAAGGTCCAAGTCCTGGAGGTCCTTTTGGGCCAGGAAAGGGATTCAGGTTTAAGGTCAAGTGCCACAGAAAGCCACTGGAGACAGGTAAGTAGGGAGATGGGCTGCTGGGGTCCACGAGTGGAAGAAACCAGACAAATTTCCAGGCTATTATAGTCATCCAGTGAGATAAAACAGTAGTTGGGAACAAGGAGGAAGCAGTGGAGATGGGGCAAGTCCCTGGGTTTGGATTTAGGGAGCAAGAGGTGGAGAGGAAGCAAGAATCACTCAACTGCATAAAGTCCATGTCATTTTGTTCAACAGCATATCCCTAATTCTTGACATGTATTAGTCTGCACGCAACAGAAGTTTACTACAATTACCAAAAGATAAGCTCTTCTCTAAGTGCTTTCTATGGATTACCCCATTTAATTCTCACAACCTCATGGACTAGACTCTACCATTTCCCCAGTTTCATATATAAAGAAACTAAAGTTAAGTAGTTTAGTTAAGTAATTTCCTCAAAGTTAAACAAGTGGGAAGTCATGGTCCTGGAAAGCAAGCCAGGGTGGCTTGTCTGACTTCTTCAGGGCTCATGCTCTTATTTGCTATTTCTGGAAATAAAGAGTAAATGCATGTCATTAACATCTTCCCCAGAAATAGTCTACATGGGGTTCCTGTTTAGTGGCATTCCTACTACTTAAATATGTTTTAGCCTTGGTTCCTGGTTTAATAATAATAAGAGCTAGTATTTGTTGGATCTTTCCTGTGTGTCAGGCACTCTACCAGACATTTTATACTCACCGGATTAATTTAAATCTAATGCAAAAGCTATGAGATAGATACTGTTCCTGTTCTGTGAGATGAGAAAGCTAAAGGCAGAGAGTCTGTCCCAATCTATTTAATTCCAAAGCCAATGATATTAACACAGAAGTTATGGGAAGAACCAATGATCATATTAAGTGATCAACATCAGAGAAATGCAAGTTGAAACAGTATAAGGTATTACTGTACGTCCATCAGAATCACTAAAGTTAAAAGACTAACAAACCAAGGGTGGCAGGAATATGGAGAAATTGAAACTCCTGTGCAGTGTTGCCGGGGATTTAAAATGGCACAATTATTTTAGAAAACTTAACAGTTTCTAAAAAATTAAATATACACCTACTCTGTGACCCAGTAATTCCACTCTTAGGATTGTATCCATGAGCATTGCACATACTCTGTGGTAGCCATTTTGATTCAGGTAACATTTATGGAATACTTACTAGGTACCAGGTAGGATGTGTATTAGTTAGGGTTCTTCATATAAACAAAACCAATAATATGTATAAAAAGAAGTTTACTATAAGAAATTAGCTCACATGATTATGGAGGCTGAGAAATGCAGACTCAGCAGAGACAGTGGTTCCTGTTTGAGACCAAAGGAGTGAGAAGTACATGCACTAATGGTGTAAGTTCCAGTTCAAGTCAAGTCCAAAGGCAGATGAAGATTAATGTCCCAGCTTAAAGTCAGTCAAGCAGAGAGAGAGAGAGAGAGAATTTTTATTCTATTCAGGCCTTAATGGATTGGATGAGGTCCACCCACAATGAGGAGAACAATCTGCTCTACTGTTTATAGATTCAAATGTCAATCTCATCCAGAAACTCCTTTACAGACACACCCAGAAATCATGTTTAACCAAATATTTGGGCACATAAAATTAATCATCACACATGTTAAGCAACCTAACTCATTTTATACACCAAGAAGAACCCCCAGTAGGACAATCATATATCCCAATGTGTCTGTACCTATTGCCCCGGTATTACTACTAATAGCATGCCTTCTCACCTTTAAAGAGTCCAGTTTGGATAGCAAACAATTTGGTTGCCAAAATTCAAATCCATGTGTTCCTTCTTATAATCCTGTTATCAATTATGGCATAATCTGATGCTAAAACTTTATACCATCCTTTATCCTCCTGCTACTAAATGACAGAATAAGGCTGATGATTAAAATGCAGTTAAATGTTCTGCACATTACCCAGGAAAAAAATATCTATAGTTGATTGAGAAAGAGCATGTGTACATGATTTCATATCAAAATGGCCTATTCAACATGCTTCCAAAGAAGATACAAATGGCCAACAGACACATGAAAAGATGCTCAACATCACCTGGCATCAGGGAAATACAAATCAAGGCTACAATGAGATATTACCTCAGAATGGCTAGTATCAAAAAGGCCAGAAATAATAAGTGCTGGCAAGGATGTGGAGAAAAGGAACCCTTGTGCACTGTTGGTGGGAATGTAAGTTGGTGCAACCACTATGAAAAACAGTATGGAGTTTTCTTAAAAACTTAAAAACAGAGATACCGTATGATCCAGTAATTCCACTTACTGGGTATTTACCCAAAGAAAACAAAAACACTACTTTGGAAAGATGTGTGTCCCTCTATGTTTCTTGCAGTGTTATTTACAATAGCCAAGATATGGAAGTGACCCAAGTGTTTACCTATAGATGAATGGATAAAGAAGATGTGGTGCATATATACAATGGAATATTTCTCAGCCATAAAAAAGAGTGAGATCTTGCCATTTGTGACAGTATAGACAGACCTAAAAGGTATTATGTTAAGTGAAATAAGTCAGACAAAGAAAGAAAAAATACCGTATGATTTCCCTTATATGTGGAATCCAAAAACCAAAACAAATGAATAAACAAACAAAACAACCAGCAGACTCTTAAATACAGAAAACAAACTGGTGGGGGAAAGGCAAAATAGGTGAAGGGGATTAAGATGTGCAAGCTTCCAGTTATAAAATAGAGAAGCCAAGGGGATGAAAAGTACAGCATAGGAAACAAGGTCATTAATATTGTAATAATGTTGTATGGTTATGAACAGTGATTACATTTATCATGCTGGACACAGAGTAATGTACAGAATTGCCAAATCAATATGTTCTACATCTGAAGCTAATATACCATTGTATGTCAACTGTACTTCAATAATAAATAAAAAATAAATAAAACTAAAAAAAAAAAGGCCTGTTCAAATGTCACATTTGCTCTTAACTATCAGGATATTCTTATTCATTAACAAAGTGGCAATCTCCTTGTATAAACTGTTCTATAACTTTTTTCTTATATCTTAATGTTGTATTCAATTAAGAAACAATTTTAGTGTGCATTTTCTAATACAATTCTTGAAAGAATTGCTTAATGTAAACAGAGTAGACACCATCTATCCAGGACTCTAAGCCATAAGATTCCCTGTTCTCTCATATCTAATGAGGGCCATGATACCTCCTAAATTGTTCTTACATTTATATGCCTTCCTTCCCCACAGCCACTTAGCTCATTGATTCTAACCTTCATTTTGGTCCTCTATCCCTTGCTATTTTTCATGCTGCTAGAATTCTCTTCTTTCAAGCGACCCTTTGTTGATTATCTCCAAAATAAAAATCTGATCATGTCTTTCCCTTGCTTAATCAATTCACTGGGTGCCTGTAACATGGCATAAAGGGACTTTCATTACCCAGTTCATGGTCTTGTTCATTGACAACCTCTCCTACACATTCTGTTCTGGCCATTCAGAACTGATTGAAGTGTTCCCAGGATATCCTATTCTCCCTTACATTTGGGCTTAGGGGTTTTAGAAATGTTATTCCCTTTTCCTGAAACTCCTTCCCCAGACTGTACCTAGGTAATTATTATTTGCATTTCCTGGTTCTGCTTCGATACCATATTCTCCTTTACACCTTTCCTGGTCCTCAAGGATTCTAGTTGCCAAACATTTGGCGAACATCATGCCCGAGCAATTATTAAACCATGTTACATTGTCTTTATAATTCTTTGACTCACCTTTACTCTTGCATACTTTTCTGTCTCTAAACAACAGACAATTTGATGGCAAGAGATTATGGTCATTTTAATTATCATCATATTTCCCAGGGCCATTTGCATTGTCTGATACAATGTGGAGGCTCAGTGAACACTTCTTGAATAAATTAATCAATGAATTACTCTCCATTTTATAGACTAAGTAATGGAGACTACATCAGCTACCCAATTAAAAAATAATCATTACATAACTATATAAATAAATACATAAAATGATATAATAAAAGGCATGATAAGAATAGATAGGGTGAGAGGGGCGAATGGAGGGTGTGATGCTTTAGATAAGTTGACCATAAAGGTCTTTTCTAAAAGGGTGTGAGCTGAAGCCTAAATCCTTAGATCCAAGGTCAAACACAAATAAGAATTTGTTCCTTACATTTGCTCTGGCAGGAAGAAGAAATTCCCTGAGGCAATGGGACACCAATCACATAAATTGGGATGAGGCACAGATTTGGAAAATTTCAGAACATGGAGAGATTCTACCTATGGAATCGCCCTCATGGGGAGGATGTGAGTGTACGGGGCCCACCAGGGGATAAAGCAAAAACATTCAAAGATGCTAATAGGAATAAGAAGAAGAGGTAAACAAAGATGTGGCGGTACCAAAGATGAAGTTCTGGCCACTGACAACAAATCCAGCAGCATTTACTTTGCCAAGGAAACGGGACTCTTTTTTTTTTTTTCTTTTCTAGAGATTATTATGTGGGTGTGTTTTCCCTAAGAAGAAAGCAAAACTGCCAACAATATATATATGTGTGTGTATATATATATATACACACACATATATATATATTCATATATTTTCTCTCTACAAACAAAAGTGAAAGCTAATTCAACTTTTAAAACACACGAGTCTATTCTTCTTCCTCAGAACCTACACATTTCTGCTTTCCAAAGGGAGTGTGCCCTTTTCATAAAGATTCCGAAAGCTTATCCCAATAAATGTGTTCTTTTCACTGAAGCAAATGATTACATTTATTTTTTCAAAAACATTAAGAAGATGATGAGGTCATTTATTGTTGCTCAACTTTAATAGCGTCTAAGTAAGGGGGTCGGTATTTTTTTTTCCTTGTTTGTCTGTTGTTTTTTCCGCTCCTGCTGGACCAGTAGCAGCCTCCAAATGACATGAGGCTAAATTAGAATTTTTTTTTCTTTCCAATTCAAAAAGGAAAAAAAAAAAAAAAAAAAAGCAAAACCTCACCTCAGCACCAAATGAGGCAGTTCATGCTGGTTTTGGAAAAGGAATTAACTCCAGAGAGAAAAATAACAAAGTCCGTTCTGAGGTCTTTCCTATATATTGAGAAGGCCAGTTTGGAAAGGAAATGCGGAAAAACAAACAGAAGGTACCCAGGCTTCTTTATCATACCTGCAGAAGGATATGCTAAAATCTACACAGCCATACCCTGGCGCCAGGTCTTCATTATTTTTTCTCTTTTAAAATGGCGCCCACTGCTCTATAAAATGATCTACTGGGACTTCAAAGCTGTGGCAATTGCATGTGGCACAGGATGTACGCAATTAATTATGTGATGCTTAAATGACAGGGTGTAGGAAAAATAGGGGAGAAGAAGAAAAAGTTAAAAAAAAAAAAAAAGCAAAAAAAAAAAAAATCCAAAGTAAACTCAAAGACCTGGTTGTCTGCTTGCCAAGAACCAGTAGCAGATAAGGCCTCCAGTTGCCGTGGAAACTCGGGCCTCCAGGAGCCAGAATCCAATTTCAGAAACCACAAAATCAACATAAACGTGTGCAAAAATAAAAAGGTTTGTTTGGCAAGTAATAAGGAGAAGGGTACTAATGTATAAAACACATGAACCAAGGTGACCTTGGCCAACTGAAGCCGTAATGACGACGATGTCCGTGGCAGATCTGGCACCTCCAGAATGAGTGGTAACAAGACACAGTCCATGCTGCTTTCTGTTATCAGGCAATTGCTACCTTTTTGAAATATTAACCATCCACCACCTCTTCCCATACCTCACCTCAAAAAACATAACACCACCCTTCCTGAAAGCAAGGCTGGTAGGCCTTGACTTTAACCCAAGAGGCCAGAAAACAGACAGCTAGATTTTTCGCTTCTTTCTTAGGTCAGGAATTACATGCTATCCCATCCAGGACAAAGAGAAATGGATTCTGTGTAGAGACTTTATCCCTTCAGCAGGAGATGCAAGGAACAATTACATTCTAAAGTAAGAAGCAGGCTTCACGTGCAAGCTCTGAATAACTGCAAAACTTCATGTTATTTTGGACTCTTCATTTAATTTGCTTAAGTTTGGCATAAAGAAGTATCATCTAAAATAAGAGCTCTTTGATGGGCAGACAGCTTTTAATTCATCCTATTTTCTCAGAAATTATTTACATAGGCAACATTATTTTTGTGTTCTTCCTTCATTTTCTTTAGAGACTAGATGCTCTCCTAGACTCACTTCATCAACAGGCTGATTTATATTTTGCTTAAGTAAGACAACTTTGTATTCCATAGAGCACTAGGCCTAGAAGACTTTCAGTATGAATTTCAGAGAACTCCCAAGCTTGAGGTCATAGAGAAAATGCACCAGCATATTTGGTACTGAGGAAGTTCCTTTTCCAGGAAGAAAATAAAAAAAATTGAATTCCCAACAAATATATAAAGAAACCTAACCAAACACATAGAAATGTCAAATATATATCAGTTCACTCTAGAAACAGCCCCACTTCCTTTATTTCTCAATCCTAAGGTTTTGCTCTTCAAACTAACAAATTTAAAATGTATAATTCCATTTACAATAACCAATATTGTCTATTGCTTGTGTAGAAAACTCCACCTCCCTCGCAGAGACTCTGCTAAGTGTCTAACACATCATTTCCTTTGCTGGGCCCACAGCTAAGGCCGATCTCTTTGTGACTGAGCGCCACCCAATGCAATGTTGGTGGAAGTAATGGCCACCACTTTCAAGATTGGCCCTCTTATGATCCTCCATACTCTCTCTACTTGCCCATTTGCCATTTAAATACAGAAGACCCAATGTGCTTTCACTTTCCTAGGAGATAGCATATCACATAATGGAGGGATTCTGACTTCCCGATTTAGCACCTGGAGAAGAGCTATTGAGGAGGGCACCTGATGAAGAACATCCATGCTAGACTTAGCAGGGCTGATAACTACACTTTAAATAGGTTGAGCCACAAAGGTTTACGGCATTAGTTACCACATTGCATACTCTATCTAACACAACACCCCTCAGAAAACAACCTAAGCATTACCAGTGACTATGAAGCAGCCTGGTGTCTCTAGAAAAGTCAAGGCATCTTCTTTGCCCACCTTTGCTGTGGCATCCAGCTCTATCAGAGTCCTAATCACATGGGATCATTATATAATTGTTAATTTAGTAAGCGTGCCAGGACTACACTTTTTTTTATATATATTTTCCAGGTATGGCACCATACTAAAAACACATGTTGACACTGGGAGTCTAGAAAATGTATTCATCAATCTGTATGTACCTAGTAAGGATGAAGATAAGAAAGTCATAAATGTCTGAAAGGGTATTTTCTTGTCCCTCCAGCCAAAAGAACTTTTAAAAAACCACTGTGTAAGCTGGACAATTAAGGAAAAACTCAAAATCCTTAGCCTATGTTTTGAAGAGTAAAGGAATGTTCAGCCATAGCGATGAGAAATACCTTCCTTCTGGAAACCGTAAATGGCAGGGAGAAAGCCCAGAGCCTTTAGCTTTCAGCATGGTGTTGCATTTTGACCTTCAAGTATCTGTTATTATGAGCAAGGTTTGCCCAATATAAAATTCTACGAGAAGCAGAGAAAAATTTGTGTGACCATAAGTATGAAGACCTAATGATCTGGAGAGTAAGGGGGCGTTGAGAATCCGTCTTTTTGCTTTCATAACTCCTTAGGGCATTATAAGGAAGCCCGATATTAAAAAGTGTTCATTTGACTCAGCTCACAAGTAGACAATGCCACACCATTTTCTCACTAAAAGTTGCAACTTCATTTTTTTTTTTAAATTCACTTATACTGAATACCCACCTGTTGGATATATTAATGGTGTAGACCTATAACAGAATTTTATGCAACCCTTAAAAATCATGTTTCTAAGAATTTTAATGACTTTAGAAAGTTCTGATATATTGTAAATGAAAAGAAAAATCAGGATCTATAATTTAAACCTACAATAAGAGGTGTCTGGGTGACTTGGTTAAGTGTCTGCCTTCCCCTCAGGTCATGATCTTGGGGTCCTGGATGGAGCCCCACATCAGTCTCCCTGCTCAGTGGGGAGTTGCTTCTCTCTCTCCTTCTACCCTTCCCCCTGCCATGTGTGCTTTCTCTGTCTCTCTGTCTCTCTCAAATAAATATAATCTTTAAAATAAAATAAAATAAACCCTACGATAAAATATTTGAGAAAGAGGTTGAAATAAATATACAAAAAATTAAAAAGCTATTTCATTCAGTAGAATTATAGTTGATTTTTATTTAATTTCCTCTTTATAATTTTCCATAATTCCAAATTTTATCTGCTAAATATGCCTTGTCATTTGACTGTCAGAATAGATTAATACTTGTCATTTATTAAAATAATTCAGACAATCGGCATTCAAGGTAAGGTTAAGGCAGCCTACAATATTAAAATATATTTAAATCGTGCATTCAAAAAAAGGAGAGACCATGAAAATTAATGAAATAAATTCTATAATAACACTAATCTTACAATGTGTTGGGTGATCTTTTTTTTTTTTTAAAGATTTTATTTATTTATTTGAGAGAGAGAGAATGAGAGAGAGCACATGAGAGGGGGGAGGGCCAGAGGGAGAAGCAGACTCCCCGCCGAGCAGGGAGCCCGATGCGGGACTCGATCCCGGGACTCCAGGATCATGACCTGAGCCGAAGGCAGTCGCTTAACCAACTGAGCCACCCAGGCGCCCGTGTTGGGTGATCTTTTAAGTATTGTGCATATATTAACTTATTTAAAAACATCCTCATACCACCCAACCAAGGAGGTAATCCTATTACTTCCTTTTTACAAACAAGGAAACTGAAGCACAGAGAGGCTGGATAACTTGCCTGAGGTCACTCAGCTAGCTACTGGAGGAGTTGGGATTTCAATCTAGGCAGTCTGGCTCCAGAGGCTGCACTTTAGGCACCACACTGTAAGACGCCTGCAAGAAAGAACATGGAGTTTGCCTTTGGGTTCGTCTCTCTCAAAGCAAACAGGGAATAAAAGGTTATGTAGATTTACCTTTCTATTATAAAAACACAAACATTTAACTGACTCTATAGATGGTTTCCTAGGCCTACATTTTAAGGGGAATTGATTGTGAAAGTTATCTAATGCAAAAGTGGGCAAGACTTTCCACCGTGTTATTGGAGAACATACAGAACTAAAACCCAGTCTAGAAAACAAAAGGAAGCAATGAGTCCTTACTTGTGCTCATGAGGCATGGCCTTTCAAAGTTTTCATCTTTCTGTAGGGAAAGGTAGATAAAGAGATGCTTCCTTCCTAAGAACAGGGCCTCTTGCTGGTGATAACCCAGATCTTATCCCATTGTCTCTGCATGATCAAAAACCGCTACAAAGGTCAGGTTGGGGTAGAGG
The DNA here is from genome assembly GCF_029215605.1 of Mirounga angustirostris. Lineage (NCBI taxonomy): Eukaryota > Metazoa > Chordata > Mammalia > Carnivora > Phocidae > Mirounga > Mirounga angustirostris. The sequence goes on from NW_026991725.1 coordinate 35,647,503, forward strand.
AGCAGAGTTAAACAAAATCTCTTTGGCAATATCATTTCTTCCAAGGGGACATCATTCATCTAATAATGCTGCACATTAAATCAATTTGCACCAAGAAAATGAAAGCCACACATGGTGATATATAGCCTATGGGAGCTCCCCAAATGAGCCCCAGCCCCAGCCAATGTTTTAGTCTCTTGCTACTTTTTTTATTTTACACAGAAAATTAAATTTTAGCAGTTGAGTTCTATTTTCGTTTAGAATGTCTATTAAAAGTCTGGCTGTAATATTTATGAATACCAAAACAAGACCACCAGGGCACATATGTACTAAAAGCAAGTCTCAGTCACAGATCTACCAAGCAGTTCCTCAGACATTAATAATAAAATAACAATAATAATATAAAAATCATCAGCTATAACTATAATAGAGTGGTTCAAATTGGAAGAACAGATTGAAAAGAAAAGAAAAAATTTAAAATTTTGTAAAAAATGTCCTTTATGTGATTTAGAAACCCTATCATTCCTCTTGCTTCGATCCTGGGGTTGATAAAAGATGTGGACTCAGGTTCAATGATAGGCTCATCAGATTTCATGACAAAGCTTTCAAGAAGATATTTTAGAGGAAACACTCAAATATTCACTAAAGAGTATGTGAAAGTCTCAACTGCAAGCATGTTAACGCAAGACTTATTTCACCCCCAAGTGTTTTTTTTGCCAAAAATTTTGCTGAATTCCTAGTGGCTTTTATTTTATTTTGTTTGGTTGAGGTAAGGGTTGGCTTACAGATTGTCTTGTGATATAGTGAGTAGAAGGAGACAGACAATTTACTGTGAAATTGTTAGTAGCCAATGCTGAACAGAGATAAATAATGATAAAAACACATTAAAGATATGCCATCTCATAAATAATAATGTGAACTAATGGAGAAACAGAATTTGATTTGAAAAACAAAAAAAGGAATTAGTCTCTATGTTATTTCCAGTAACACATTACCATCCACAGTTTAGCCATCTGTCAAAGTTAGAACTGAGGACCTATCCCTGCCACTGGAAAATATAAATACATTTTTATAAGATAAATTAACCTGACTCTTCAGCGAAAAAATTAACCACCGATTTCAGGCTCATCTTTGACTGTGAAGTGATCTTTGTCTTTTTTCCTGGATAACTTCATAAAAAAGATAGTATTTTCTGAGCATTAACTCTTAGGACTACAGCATCTGCATCATTAAATTGTTCTATTGCTCTCCCCAACCCAAAGCCATGGAAAGGAGGAGGAAAAGAGAAAAAAAGAACTAGGAGAAACTGAGTCTTTCTTCACACGTCCCCAAGTCATAAAACATCACCCCATCCTCTCATGACGTTCTTCATCTTGCTTCTTCCCTTCTTGACACGCTCTCCGTTAACCCTTGGGAGTGGGCCTTCCTTCATCCACCTGGACTGGACCCTATCAGAAGTTTCTGTGCTTTTACATGTTTCTGAGCCCAGGAATGAGGTTACACAAACACTGGCCTTGTGATGGCAGACATCTTGATGGTTCCCGCCAACAAACTGACTTTTTCCTAAACATTCCTCTGCCCCCCGCCTTTTTTTCCTGTAAAGAAAGAAGGCCTCTTATTGAAGCTACAGGCATAGGGACAAAAATGGTGAGAGAGGGTGGTGACATGGAGCAAGCTGGTGAGGAAAATGTGCCAGAGTTCTTAATGGGTTTTGCTCTTCAGTTATGTTTAATTTAGTAGCATTTTCTGTGTTACTGGATTGGCTTAATCAGAAGGGATTTACATACAACATCATGCCTTGATTCACCAACTGTGTGTGTGTGTGTGTGTGTGTGTGTGTGTGTGTGTCCATGAGCACGGTGGGATTTTAAGACTGTAGAGAAACCACTGGCTAAAAAATCTTTCCACAAGGAAGAGAGGGCATGGTTTTCTTCCAGTCAACTTTCAAAGGAATGGCCCTGTCATCTGAACCCAGAGCTAAGGTGGCCCACCTAGACTTTTCAGGGCTGATCTGCCTGAGTCCATTTCTCACTCTGCCTCCAGAATGGCAAAATGCCAAACACTCTCTTGGTAATCTTGTGCACTCGGCAGCTTTCAGTTTTCTCTATCATTCACCTCTGTAGACTTTTGAAGTGTACTTACTCTGGTTTTGCTCACTTCCCTGCCATTCTTCAGAATGTATTTGCATGATATTGGACAAGTAAAAGAATGTTAGATTGGGAAATCAAAATCTTGGGACCAAAGTTGTAAATCTGAACAGGGAAGAGAGCCAGAGTTGGAGGATTTCTCCCCCCAATATCTTCTTTGCCACCAATGTTCATCATTACTTTTACAGAACTACAACTTTTGAGGGTTACAATGCAATTTGGCCTTCACATATTCTCTGTTCTTTGGGTGGGGAAAGAGCTATGAAATACACACTCAGGCCCAATGAACTTGATTCTGAACATGTCTGACTTTCTCAACAGGGCTCATGGTGATCCTCAATAACATAGGTTAGTTGAATTAAAGAATGTGGTCCATCTGAGTGGGTATGGTAAGCTTCACTAAAGCAAGTGCTTGAAAGGACTTTTTTGAGTCAGTTATACAAAAATTTTAAACTGAGCAATCCATTTGAGTTCACAAAAGGGATAGAGGACACAGATTTACCTTGAGGAAGAAGAGAGAGGTTGGTGGGCAAGAGTTCAGAACCTGAGGTGACTAGATGGGGTTTCAGACTTGGTTGGCCTCAGGTCGAAGGTGGAATGTAGTAAAACTCAGATATCAGGTTAAAAGTCTAGTCAAACAGGTGGGCCACTCATGATGGAGAAAGGATAGAGAGTTGAAGCATGTTGCTTGGTTGGGCTCCTAAGGCTCAGACATATCAGATAGATGCCAATCTTCCAACCGCATCCAACAAGGCTCTCTTTTATCCAGTTCTGGATAAAACGGAGCTACATATAGCTGACTGTCATTGCTGCTATATAGAAGAAGGGAGAGAGAATCAGGAAAGAATCAACGCACAAGATGTGCCCAAAGTATAGGTCTGAGGTGGCTATGACAAAGTGTGAAGGCCTGAATATGAGGAGGGAGGTGAGAAGTTGGGAGGGTAGGAAAGAATGTTTGGAAGAACACTAGTCCTTAGCTGTTTTGTTTTTTATTAATGCAAATGGATATAAACATCTTATTCCTAAAATTATGTAAACGATTAAGAAGCTTCTTCCTTCTTTAATAAAAAGACCATGGTAATTTCTTCAGATTGCTCCCAATTATATGTACATTTTATAATGATGATTTATTTGAAAGTCTTAAATATGACTGAGTAATAAGAAAATTATGTTCTATCTTGTGTGTTTCCTTTATGTGGTATCTTTGGTGATACAGAGGAAGTGGTTGATAACACCTTAGCCTTATAAACTTTCCAGTCAATCTAGGTCATCTCATAAAATAATAAATCTTTATGTATAAATAAAACATTTAGTCAACTAGTTTATTCTTAATTATTATATGTGGCTAACGCTTAATAATATATAGACTATTTTTTAAAATGAATCAACTGTATAATCATTTTTGCAGGCACCCTCTTATTGCCTGTGAGCTGGAAGATTGCATTAAAAGGTATATTAAACATGTGTGATTACTATACCTTATGAAGAATATAATCCAGAAACCTTTAGATCCTAGATCACCATTGACAAAGAAATGGGATGATATTTTCATAAAACTATAAAGAGTATGAGTTTCCTAAGCCAAGAGCACTCATTTTAACAGTATTCTTTTCCAATAGATTTCCATTTATTAATGTATATTTAGTATATTATCCAATACATATGATCTATATACGACTAAGTTTTAAATCACTATAACTATAAATGCCAACTTATAAAAGGTTTGAGAAATTCCATGACTCCAGGAAAAGGGAGAAGATTAAAAAATTCTAAGTACCTTCAATTTCAATTAAAAGTTTGTATGTGAAAAGCAACAACTGACCCTCCATTATGAATAAGATAGAGATTACTGTATGTAGCAGACAGAAGACCTTGACTAATTAAAAACAATGATGTCAGTTTGGAGGACATGGCAAAATCTTATTCGGCAAGATTTTTAATTCCTTTCTTCCCAGAATATTGTGCCAAGGTCCATGATGGTTTGAGATAGGTAAGCTACAAGCTTACTAGCCTACAGGAAGATGAACCCGAAGCCCTGTGAGATCTTTTATGGCCATGCAAGTCTGTGAAATGTTGTAGTTAATTCTTGCTATCACCTCACACACAGCACTAAATGTATTTGCTGGCTGGCTTCCCTCTTTTTGTCAATGGTGCCACCATTCTTCCAGCCACCCAGGCTTGAACTTTTGGAGTTAGTTTTCATTCTTTTGGCTTCCTAGCCCTTAACCTAGTCACTTACCAAATTTATTCAATGCTTTTATGTCTCTTTCCCATCCAAGCCTATCTTGCTTGTCCCATTGCAAGACCTTAATTCAAACTCCTATTATTTCATGCCTGTTCAATTACAATACTCTTTTTTTTTTTTTTAAGATTTTATTTATTTATTTGACAGAGAGAGAGACAGCGAGAGAGGGAATACAAGCAGGGGGAATGGGAGAGGAGAAGCAGGCTTCCCGCGGAGCAGTGAGCCCAATGCGGGGCTCGATCCCAGAACCCTGGGACCATGACCCGAGCTGAAGGCAGACGCTTAACGACTGAGCCACCCAGGCACCCCAAATTACAATACTCTTGTAATTGGACCCTTTTCCCATCTAACTGGCCCCGTGTGCCACCACTAGATTAATCTTCTTTAAATATTACTTTGATCATGTGATTCGTCTTCAGCGTCTCTGTCCTGTGTTCGTCTGTTGTGCAAGCTGCTGATCTGTTCAGCAACAACAGGGGCATGTGATTAATTACATTTGGGAAAGACTGCCTGTGGTAACCTCTCTAGGAAATCCACAGTGCTGGGGCGCCTGGGTGGCTCAGTTGGTTGAGCGACTGCCTTCGGCTCAGGTCATGATCCTGGAGTCCCTGCATTGAGTCCCGCATCGGGCTCCCTGCTCAGCAGGGAGTCTGCTTCTCCTTCTGACCCTCCTCCCTCTCATGCTCTCTGTCTCTCATTCTCTCTCTCAAATAAATAAAAATAAAAAAATCTTTAAAAAAAAAAAAAGAAGGAAATCCACAGTGCTTCTCAGTATCTCGGGGACTGGAAGAAATCTACCAAGGGAAAACCTGGTTCATTTTCTTTCATGTTCCCATTTTTCAAATTTAGCTGTATATGGAAACTTTTTTTCCATGTAAAAATCATTAACATCTCTGAGACTGAATATTTTAAATAACACACTTTGGGAAACATTCATGGGTATCATAATATTCCAACTCCTTAGCTTGATATATTTTTTCATAATTGTGCTCCATTTGGTCTAGTCTTTTATTACACTCCCCCCCCCCCCCCACACACATACCAACACTACGGCTCAGTCTACACTCTCTGATCAGACTTATCCCTTCTTCATTAACTTTTACTGGTTAAATTAAAAAAAATCATTTGTATCCTTCAAGATCTAATTCAATGCCACCTCTTTTATGAAGATTTTGTAGTGCTCCAGTTCCAAAGGCTAGACAGGTCTCCCATGATATGTGGGACACAGCAATGGTAACAGTTGTAGAGTAATTCTCAATCCACTCAACTCAGTTTAGCAGAAATCTGTTAAGTCCCTTCTAGTAGCCAGGCACTGATGATAGGAAGTAGATGATGGAAAGCCCTCCACTAAGGTGCTCAGTGGAGTGTTTGGAGAATTGGAGATACCGCTATAAAAGTGATATGCAGGGGGTGCCTGGGTGGCTCAGTCGTTAAGTGTCTGCCTTCAGTTCAGGTCATGATCCCAGGGTCCTGGGATCGAACCCCACATCGGGCTCCCTGCTCTGCGGGGAGCCTGCTTCTCCCTCTGCCACTCCCCCTGCTTGTGTTCCCTCTCTCGCTGTGACTCTCTCTGTCAAATAAATAAATAAAATCTTTAAAAAAAAAAAAAAGTGATATGCAAAGTACTATGGAAACCTAGTTCATTCTACTTGGAAATCGGGGGTGGTGCTCATGTAAAGCTACAGAAAGACTGTCTCTGAGCCAGCTCTGGTTTATTCAAAACATTAAACAATAATTGTGATTAGATAATAAATTCTAGATAACCTGTATCCTTGTATTGGACTCAAAACTTGTAACATCAGGCCGTACTTCATGAGACAGAGGACCCTCAGTCACCATTACCTGTTACAAGTTCCTCATTCAAGTTGAAAACTATTCCCAAATAACTCTTCAGTTACTTATTCTTCAGACTACAGAAACTCGGTTCCTTTTATCTTTTCTCAAAGGTCTGATTTTCTAGTCTTTAATCATCATCCTGTTTCTCTGAACTCCCTCCAAAGCCTCCACGCTCCCCTTGACTTGTCGATTCCACAACTGGTTACTAGGCTGTGTCAACAGCAGAGAATGTCATACACAACCATACAACATGGTGAGGGCTGATTTAGTTAAGAACCCAACTCACAAACACTTATTCAGAATATCTCAATCCTGTAGTGCAAAACTTGGCTGTGGCTCAAGCGTGTTTTAATGGCCTGTTCAGACAGCATTACATGAGGGCGATGATTTTTTAAAAATTCTTCTGGGTATAATATTAAGCTACAGAAACTCCCAAATAAGTACATCCACACAGCACCAGATATTTAAGAGCTATTTATGATTTCCACTATTTACTTGTTTAAGTAACTATGACACGTTTAAAATATTTAAGATATATATGTATGTGTGCATACATACAAAACATACATACTGTAATAAATATATATTAAATATCTAGTTATATAAAATTAAACAAGGCATGTAATAGGTTTTTTTTCCACACAATTTAAGTTTTGAGGCTTTTGTGTGTGTGCGTGTTCACACATGGTGGTGTATTTCTCAAAACTACATGAAGAAGGAAAGTAGAATATATCCTTAATTATAAATGAGCACTGGGTGTTATATGCAACTGATAAATTATTGAACACTACATCTGAAACTAAGTATGTACTATATGTTGGCTAATTGAATTTAAATAAAAATAATAATAAATGAGCAACCCAAAATTAATCAAATTTTAATTTATAAATTTGTGGCACAAAAGGCAGAGGGAAAAGACATCTCACTAATAAAGGAATAAGAATTGCATTGATAGGAGATTTCTTAAAAGTAACAATAGAAATGAGAAATCAACAATAAGGAGGGCACACAATGTGATGAGCACTGGGTGTTATACGCAACTAATGAATCATTGAACAGTATATCAAAAATTAATGATGTGCCAGATGTTGGCTAATTGGATTTAAATTAAAAAAAGAAACGAGAAATCAAGGGAATCTTCATAGTGCTTGAGAAAATAAAAATCAAACAAAAATAGTGTACTAAGCTAACCCAGTTTTAAGAAACAAGAATAAAATCATAATATCTTCAGGTAAAAAAACAAATTTTCCACTAATAGACTGAATTTAAAAATATACTTCAAGGAGGAGGAAAATATGAAGAAAATTCAAGATATAAAAACAAATAGTAAGAAAAAGTGGTGAACATTTATTAAATCTTGACAAATACTATCTGGTTTAAAGCAATAATATTAATGCTGCTACTTAAAGTAAAAAGTTATTTTTAAAGAACAGTAATAAAGTAGAGGAAATTAACAGCATATAAATTGGAGGATATCAGGTCTTTATGAGCGCCTTAGATTTTGGGGGGGGAAGAAAGGGGCTAAAAATAGGGTTTAAGATATTGTTAAGCTTTGTACTTGAGTAACCAGATATGCATGATAAAATTTCAGGAGTGATCACTAACATAGTAGCAATATTAAGAATAATTCTAAATCTAGTTTGAAATTTCAACGTGTTAAACTTTGGGCTTCATTCAATATTCATGATATAATTTCCAGACTAACCTCTAAAAGGGTAGAGATGGATGAATTCAAAACCCAGTGAATTTTTTTTAATGTGCAAAAATAAGAAAAATAAACTACAGCAATTCAAAAAACCACAACCAATCCTGAAGAATGCAAGAAAGGGAAGAAGAAAAGAAGAAAGGGAGAGGGATAAGTAGAAATTAGAAACTTGCACTAAACTTGCTATTTAAAAGACAGAAATAATGAAATTGTATTTAAAAATCCCAGCTTATAAATATGTATTCAGAATATACCAACCTGGATCCCTAAACAGCTCATAAAGACTTCTATAGCATAAAGACACACATTTTTTTTTTTTAAATAAAGGGACTGTAAAAGATATACTCAGGGTACAATCAACAAAAGGTAGTAGCTGATGTCTCAATATTAATGTCATATAAAGAATGCATTAAGACGAAAGGAAAAGATAATTATTATATAACAAGTAATAAAGAGTTCAATTCATCAATAAGATAAAAAAATTAAACTTGTATTTCATCTACTAATTTAGCTCTAGTATATATAAATAAAAAATGCATAGAACTGCAAGAAGAGGGATGCCTGGGTGACTCAGTTGGTTATGCATCCAACTCTTGATTTCAGTTCAGGTCCTTATCTCAGGGTCCTGGATCAAGCCCCATGTCAGGCTTTGTGCTCAGTGGGGAGTCTGCTTGAGGACTCTCTCTCTCTCCCCCTCTCTCTCTGCCCCTTCCCCACTCATGCACACACTCTCTCTCTCAAATAAATAAATCTTAAAAAAAAAAGAACTGCAAAAAGAAATTAATAAATTCATGGTCATAGTGTGAGGTTGTAACATACCTATCTCAATCATAAGTGGTAAACAAAAAAATAAACTTAAGTAAAATTTATCAACAAAACTAACAAACTTGATTTAATGGACAAACATGCAATTATGCATCTACTGTCGGAGAATACAACTTTCTCTTGAGTGTAAAATAAAGCTTTAGGAAAACTGAATGTATGCTAGTGGGCCATAATTCAGGACTCAATAAATTTCAGGAAGAGGTAACATATAGAACATGTTTTTGGTAAATAACACAATTATGTTAAAAATCAAGAAAAACAATATAAATCTATTTACACCTGGTAATAAAAATGTACTTCTAAGAAAACATAATGGAGAGCTGAAATATAATTACTGAATGAAAATGAAAACACTACATATTAACAGTTGTGGAATGTATAAAAAAATGGAGTTTCTTAAGAAATTAATGAACTAAGCATCCATCATTACAAGTTGGAAAAAGAATTATAGAGTCATCTTTAAAATGTAGGAGGAAAGAGAGAGTGAAGTTAAGAACATAAATTAGCATAATAACAAATAAAGTTTCAATAAAGGAATCGATAAAACCCAAATTCTTTTGGAAAGACTGTTAAATAAACTCGCAAGATTAAAAATAATAATTAGAAATGGAAATGGTGCAGAAATACACACACAATAGAAGTTTCAAAGAAAGGACATAATGAACTACTTTTTACCAATCAATTTGAGAATTAGATAAAATAGGTAACTTTGTAGATTTTCATACTCAAACAGAATATCCTGAAAAGCTCTTTATACTTTAAAAAATATAATGCACACATTTAAAATACTCTCACATACACACACAAATAACAGGGCAGCAGCATTTTATAAGGAGAGTTTTTCCAAAAGTTCAAGTACAAGATTGTTCTAATCTTATTCAAATCTTCTAGAGAATGGAGAGCCTATGTCTCAACTCATTCTTTGAGGCCAGTATAATTTTGGTACTAAAACCACGTAAAAAAGAGTAGAAGGAGAAAAAAAAATGGAAATGCTCACTTATTTACAAACCTGGATGCAAAAGTTCCAAAGAAAATATTATCAAATTGCATTCTACATCGTATAAAAGAGAGTCTATGATGATCAAACTAGATTCAACTCAGGAATGCAAGGGCGGCTTAACATTTTGGAATCTATACAGTTACCTCATCACACAACACTGATTAAAAAGATTTGAGACAGAGACTAAGGCAGCTACCCAGAGATGTGCCTTATCAAGTGGCCAAACTGGGACTTACATGGGAACAATTAAATAGTAACTGTCTTGCATGAGAAAGACATAAAAATTAAATGAGGTGAACAATATAAAGGAAAGTGGCCAACATATGAAAAGTGATTTACGGATAGGGAAAAAAATAGTATTCTTTTAATTACTTTGTATTTTCCCCAATCCTTCACCCCTCCCTGTTGCTCACAAAACCTCTTGGATTTAGAATCAAGGGTATAGAAAACTAGGCTATTAACTGTAGGGTTGTGTGTTTGGTTTTGTGTGTGTATGGGTTCTACTAGCTTCTGGATAATGTAGACACTCTACAGCTATCTTTAGTATGGGGCTCTTTGCAAAGGGCAGGGCAGAGAGGTAAAGCAGATATTGGGAAATTATTATCAGACGAGAAGGTAAATCAAAGATGCTAGATTGTGATTCTCAGAATGATCCCAAAGAACCAAACAAATGGGTCATTCTAATAATAAATTGGGCCATATATTAAATCTAGATTGTTCCAGAGCATAGCAGTGGAAGCAGAATGATTTTGGAACCCTGCTTTTAAATGTGCATTACCTTTTTACTATATTGAATGGAAATCCTAGAAAAACTTTTTAGTGTCATTTCTCGTTTCTGAATATTTTCTCTAGGTCCCTCTGCTAATTCCTGGAAACTCTCCATTCAGAGTTGGACTCATAATCAGATTTGGCCAGTCAATACCAAGGCAACTGTCTGTATGTTTTCTTTCCACTGTATCACAGGATGCCAGCACACAGCTTAAGAAACAGTCAAGAAAATGAAGCCTGTTTCGAGAGGGGCTGATTAAGCAAGACAAAGTCAATTAACATCTGATTCCTCACAGGTTTCTGCAAGCAAATTGTTGCAATTACCCAAAACCAGTGAGCAAATTGTGAGATAATTAAAAAGGGCAGTCATGGCCCCACTAACATGGTCCTGCCACTGCCGTCGGAAATTCCATAAGAGGCTGATTAAGGAACAATTTTAAACACGCAAAGTTTGCTGCAGGAAAATTTTCCCCTCTAATGACAATGTGCATATTAAAATACAACTCCTCTATATTTTATGTAATTTTAAGTCCATTTCAAGTGTACTGTGTTTATCTGCATTTTGTATTTTTACAGTTTATTGCTTTCATTTACATATAAAATAAATGCAACATCTTTACAAAGTGTGGCTAGTATATACACGTTGTCACAGCCAAGACATTTTACAGCTCTATGGAATAAAAGATAGACTCCACTGTTACTGTTTATAGTCTGTAATAGGCAACATAAAAACAAAGTCCACATTAGTTATGTAGACAGCATACTTTTATGAGCCTGTTAAACTTTGTTTTCACAGGCTACTTAGTCATTTCAAAATAGAGCCTAAACAAACTACCCATATATTTACTCTGTTTGTCACCAAGAATTAAGATTTGATCTCATTATGTAGGTGGTCATTAATGCAGGATTGCAGACATTTCTTTATCATGTTTACAGAAGAAGCTACCAAGAACCAAAATGGGATGGACCAGCAGATAGGATCTGACAAGATTTCTTTCTTAAAGTGGATAAAGTGGCATTTTCAATGAGCCTTCAGAGCAGACAGAAATTGGGTTGTTCCAGCTGACATGGTTTGGACAAAGTTTTGTAATGCTGTAGTTATAAGAACTTATAAAAAAAAATCTATCTCCATCTCTAAAGGGGAGGGAGTTGTAAATTGTTTGTTTGCTCAATCTTAGATTTTTGCACTTTGAGATAATTCAGTGAAGTGTTGTCCATAGCTTTTAGAAGGATACAAAACAACTAATACATGCTTTAAAGAGTATGGCCAGAGTGGTGGATAAAAGGCAAACCACATGGAGAACATATTCAAAGTAACAGGATTGTTTAGGGTTGAGGAAAAGTCAGGGTTGACTTCCTTGAAAAGATAATGTGTGTACAGCTATGAAGGAGGTGAGTTAACCGTGTGGATACCTAGAAATAGTGCTCCAGGAAGAGGGATCAGTGGTACAGAGACCACAGGTTAAGAGTGGGCCAAACACTTAAGAGAAACAAACAGGAGGCCAAAATGGCGAGAGCAAAATAAAGCATTTGAATTGTATAATGGAAGTTTATGTGACTGAAATATAACTTATGTGGGAATTATTTATTAGGGCAACACATCTTTTTATAAGAGATGCTATTTTATCCACTTAGGAATTGATGTTTCCTGGAAATTTATTTATATTTATTCATTCAACAAATGCTGAATGAGCACCTACTATGAGCTAATGTTTTAGGGTATTGGGATGCATTAGTGAAAACAATAGCCAAAGACTCCTATTTTAATGTAATTGACCAATGACCATGACCAATCAGGGTATAGCCCAAATTTAAAATAGATTAATACGGGACGCCTGGGTGGCTCAGTCGGTTAAGCGTCTGCCTTCGGCTAAGGTCATGATCCCAGGGTCCTGGGATCGAGTCCCACATCGGGCTCCCTACTCCACAGGGAGCCTGCTTCTCCCTCTGCCTCTGCCTCTCTCTCTCTCTCTCTCATGAATAAAAAAAAAAACAAAAAAACAATAAAATAGATTAATACTAGAAATTCTATTTATATAACACATCACATGAATACGTCAAAAGAGAAATCTCTCCATATATGTCTAAGATAATGAGTAATTTAAAAACCGACATGTAATATAAAATAGGAATGATAAAAATCAATGGGTGACAAAATACTTAAACATAAATGGAAGAATTCCCATTGCAGTCAGAAAAGAGCCAGGAATAGCTATCATTACATCAATTATTCTAGAAGTTCTAGTTGATGCAGTAAAACTGACCACCAAAAAAGGGAGACTACATGCCACTCTTGGTAGATGAACTATTCTACCACTAGAAAGCATATAAGAATGAAATGAGTAATTATTAGAAATCATAACAGAATTGCATATGAAGCTTTTTTTCCCCAAAAATACATACAGATATCAATAATTTCCCTATATATACTAGAAATAGCCAGCTTGAAAATGTGGTATCTATACACTAAGAACTATAAAAATTTTGGGGAAATTAAAGTAGGGATTCAAATAAGGCCATACCCTTAATTGAGAACACTCAGTAATATATTCTGTAAAATTATTATTTTTTTTTAAAGATTTTATTTATTTATTTGAGACAGAGAGAATGAGAGAGAGAGAGAGCACATGAGAGGGGGGAGGGTCAGAGGCAGAAGCAGGCTCCCTGCCGAGCAGGGAGCCCGATGCGGGACTCGATCCCGGGACTCCAGGATCATGACCTGAGCCAAAGGCAGTCGCTTAACCAACTGAGCCACCCAGGCGCCCCTCTGTAAAATTATTTTAAAAGTATTTGTTAGTTACAATTAAAATCTCATTTGGTATTAACTGGTGAAGTTGTTTTGGAGTTCATCTAAATAATAATAATTTGAGTATAGACAAGAAAAATGATGAAAATAGGCCAGTGATATAAGCCAAAGAACAGAAAAACTTGACTAACAGAAAACCCAGAAGTAGACACATACGTGTATTTCATTGAATAATAAAGTTAAAATGTCAGTTCCATGAAGAATGGATTCACCCATAAACTAGGTGTCTTTCTTACACTGCTTGTTCTAGAATGTCATTCCCTTGTGCTTTCAGCTCACTGGTGGAATCAAAAACCATCACTGCTGAGAATTTCACCTTCCCTCTGGAGCCAGTAAGGATAAATTCAAACAATGAGTTATTTCATGGCAAAAAACAAAAAACAGAAACACTCCAAAATATAACTCACACAAATACATACACACACACACTTGCACACACAATGATCAAACCCCCAAATTAGCTTTTATTGTACAATTTTGTCATGAAAAGTGCTATCTGATTAACTAATAAAGTGTCTTTTTTTCTTTTTTCCACTTTCCAAATGCCATGGAATCCTATAGACGGGCTGTAGGACCTCCACCACCAGAAATGGCTCCTTTACCACAAATGTACCTAGGAAGTCCATATTCGGAATGCAGGTGAGATGGACTACCTGGTATTCAAAATGAGTTATAATGGTCTGAGGCATCCACAAACTGACTAGAGCAGTGACAATAACATTGGTCAGGTCTACTTTCTGGCATGAAAGGGACTCTGCAATCAGTCCTCTGCTGGAGTGGCTACATAATGTAGGTGACATTGGGGGGATGCCTGCATGATCCTATTTTTGTCTAGAGAAATACCAAAGTTAAAATGTTTTATCTTACTTTAGACTATCCACTCAATACCAATAAAGAAGCACCCATATGCACACAGATAAACACATGTCCAAAGTTCATGTATTTGTATCACCTAAATGAAAGTTTTCCCTGACACTTTAGAACATGTACGTAACATGGACTATGTACTATTACATGGCATGTAATATGCACATTCCAGGGACTATGTAATAACAAATACATATGTGTGTATATATCTCATACACACGTACAGTAAACACAACCATATATATATATATGTACACACACACACACATATATATAGCTTTTCTTTTAAGATAATTTCCTGAAGTCTATTTGTTTTACACTGAAGTGCACACATCCTATTTAGAGCCTTAAAAACAGTTTTTCCCATTTTCCCTCAGAAAGTTTATGCCACATGTTCATTAGGTTTGGAGGCTGGCGATTAGAAGGGAAAATGTCCTTTTCTAGGAAAAATTTTCCTTCCCGAGTTAACTCATAAAATACTCAAGTTGGATGTGGGGATGGGAGTAAAATACAATTATTAAATAGATTTGATCTGTTCTAAAATGTTCCTCTAGAGACAAACCATAAGAGATTCTTAACTATAGAGGACAAACTCAGGGTTGCTGGAGGGACGGCAGATGAGCTAAATGGGTGATGGGTATTAAGGAGGGTACTTGTTGTAATGAGCACTGGATGTTATATGTAAGTGATGAATCACTAAATTCTTCTCCTGAAACTGATACTACACTATATGTTAACTAACTTGAATTTAAATAAAAACTTAGAAGGAAAAAAAGGAAAAAAAAAAAGAAAACACAATGTTCCTCTAAAATTTATAAGCCCAAACTACATTGAGCTATAGTTACAATAATTATCCAACTAACAAAAAGACACAATTACCTAGAATAGCTTTAGTTCTCAAATTGCCAGGGTGCTTATGGTAATTTTTCTCAAAAGAATCTTTTCCATATTTAAAAATTTTTAAATAATGGCTAGATACACACCTCGGAGCGAGACTGGTAGAACATGACTTCAAGCCAAGCCTAACAAGAAGGTGTCACAGTTTCTATTAACCTTTTGCATTCGGCACCCAATCATCCTGTTGGAAATGCACACTGATAGAGGAATAAACAGGATGAACCCATCGATCCCTAGGAGCCTGAAGAATATAGGATTTAAAGATTTGTTCACTGATTTTGAACAGAGCTATTAACAAAAGTCTACTCCCACTTATAGTCAACTCCCCTTCCTGAAGGCACTGAATAAGACACTGATTCAACGTGTGGCTGATCCAGAGCTAGGCAGCAGAGATACCTGTCTGTGATTTTCATTACTGTTGGGCTGAGTCTGCCGCCATTGGTTGTGGCCAGAGTATCACATTTCCCTTTGATATTTCCAACCCACGATGGCTCTTTGAATGTTTCACCTTAATGCTCTAGCTATCTCAATAGTACATGTAAGCTTGGTCAAGATTATCTGAACATGTAACCTTTCCAGGATGGTACTTTTTGAGTCTCCACCAAATTTGCTTTGTCATAGAGCAGACAGATGAAACGAGCATGTTACTAAGAAGGAAAGAAATCTGTCCAACTTCTAATGGGCTTATGATTCATCCTTTGACGGCCCACAGGCCTTGCTGGACAACAGTGATTGGCCATCTGGTTTCATTGGGGATGATAAATTCAGCAATAAACATGACTCTTGGTCCTCTGTCCCTCTAAACCCAAGTCACAAATATTGTGAGTCAGATGTCCCCACCCAACAACACAACAGCTCCTGAGCTCAAATGCTCCTTTGACATAGCCCTTTGCCACCTAGCTTCAATTATGCCTGGGCTACATTTCTTTGGGAGGCACTACAGGATTTTCTTTTTCTCTAACACACACACACACACACACACACACACACTTTTTTTTTTTTTTTTTTTTTTTTTTTAAGGAGGGCAGAGGCATCCAGCCAAATAAACTACGTTAAGCAGTGGGTTCCATTTTAGGTGTTGACAGTGTATAATAAATCCAGGCCTACCTAACATTTACAGGAACGTTATAAAATGAGTGAAACGGCATGAGCTGGTTGCCAGGCCAACCAGACAAACACAATAAACAGGCAGCAGTGACAGGAGTAAGTTACACCATCTCTCTGGTCTGAAATATATCACTTTACATTAGTCTTTGACCACTTTGAAAGCTCTTTGTTTTATATTTTTCAAATTGCTCTTTTACAGCATAGATTACCATTAAATCTTTTCAGATGAGGAAGTTTCTTCCCCCCACCCCCGAACTTGCATAGCTTTAGAAAGTGAACATTTATTTTTATTTTAACTCTAATTAAAAAATAAATTCAAGTCTTAAGAACAATGTTAAGGCTCAAATCCTAAAGGTCCCTTCTGGCAGATTAAAAAGAAAAAAAATTTCCCTAGACTAGAAAGAAAATAAACAATAACAGTAGTTAGTATACTTCGTTGCTTTAAAATGTTCTGTTAAAATGGCAGCATTTGGCAGTACTATTTAACTCTTTAAAAGTCAGTCTGCATTCTGAAGTACTTTCTTTCCTAATGAAGAATACATTTTATTATAAACAGAGTTCTAGAATATCCTAGCTGGAAGGATCTTAGAAATCTTCAAATTACCCCTTTATTTGGCAGAGTAAAAAAGAAATAGATAAATTAGGGGTTTTTAAAAATAATCATTAAAAATAATGACATCTCATTTCTGCTATTTATACTCTACAGAAGTATTGACTTTTATTCCTTTAGCCAATATTCACACAAGTGAAGTAAGTTCTACCTCACTTATTTTCAGCTTCGGCTTTGAACAGCAAAGTAGAATGATTTAGAATTTTCCATACAAACTGAAATAAAACTATGCCTGTAAGACATACATAGAATACTTTTAAAACTCAGTTTAACCAAATTTGTTTGACCCATAGGAAATATTGCCAGATTATCAACTATCCTTCCAAAGGGCATGTTTGTGAATAGAGTGACTAACTTGTCCCAGTTTGCCTAAAACATTCCACATTTCAGCACTGACAGTCATGTTTTAGAAAACCCCTCAGGTCTGGGCAGAAAGGTATACTTGGTTACCTTCCTTGTGCAGGTGATTTATCTTACTCTCATTGTTTTCTTAATACATTTCATAAAACCTTGTTTGTCAGTTACTCTGAGGAAAATTTCCCCCTTCACTAAAAACATTAAAAGTGAGATAAGTTCCCTGATGATGGTTCATTTCTTTATAATCAATAGAATCCATATTTCAAATCTACTTCTACAGTTGGAGTAGTGGGTTTAAGTATGAGGCACTCAGAATATAGTTAACCTAGGCAACATTTCAAGTTTCTAAATTGTAGCTATAGCAGCAGCAGAATTTCACTGCTGATAGTCTGGAAGAAACTAGCCTCATTTCCCATTGACTGGTTTATCATTCCTCCGCTTGCACCACTAGGACTTAGTTTTAAGGAAAACAACATAAACATTAAGAGAAATCAGAGACAAAAAAAAGGACAGTAAGGTTAGAGGGAGCCCTCCCGGAACTTGGTCACAATAGATCATAAATTCCCAATGCTTCTTAGACACGATACTATGTAAAGCTTTGAAATCTCCAAAACTGATTGATATTTTAGTTTAAATGGCACATTTGTTATATTGACTGGAGAAAAGGCATCGTTCTTGCTTCCAATGGGCAGAATTATAAGTCAATTCTACAGTTATCTCTCTTATAACTTTCATTTTTTAATTCTGTATTTTTGTCATGTTATAGGCAGCTTGGCATCTAAGAAAGTTTGAGAAAATTAAAATTTTCTGATCAAAATGTTTCTGCTAAGGGATAAATGGATGTAGATTAACTGTATTAAGTGCCCAGGATCTTCATGGCTTGCTGTTCCCATACTCTTTGCCATATGACTTTGAAGTTCCATTTTCTAAATAGATGGGTCTATTTCCTCATCCTTTGTGATGAATCTGTGATGTGCTTTGGTCAACAGGATGCCACGGAGTGAGGGTGCACCAGTTTCAAGCCCAGGCACAAAGATCACGGGCATTTCTACTTTCTCTCTCCTGATCCTCTACCTTTGCCATAAACGTGTCTGTGGCTAGCCTGCCAGACAATGAGAAACACAGGCCCCTGTGCTATCTGATTCCCGGCTAACAGCTGTCAAACTGCCAGACTGTCGAGTGATCCCATCGGAGACCAAAAAACCACCCAGCTGAGCCCAGCGTAAAAGAGCCACTAATCCTGAACTCATGATTTTTAAGACGCTTATTGTCGTAAGCCACCTCTATTCAATGTGGTTTGTTTTATAATATTACTATGATAATAGACAACTGGTAGACAATAGCGGGCCTCCGTATCCCACCCCCATCAAAACACACAGACTGTGTAAAAAATTACAGAGGAGTTGTGGTGACAATACCTCCTAACACCATCTTGGGGTTTGACTGCAACCTTACTGAGCCCATACTCCAAGCCAGTCAATGCTCACAGGCCCCCACTTGGCTGCGTGATGCTCCTCCCTGAGGTAACAGTACCTCAAAGCGTACTCAGGCTTGGCCATCATGCCCACAAAGTATACTTATCTGGCATGTTATTCTAAAAAAAGAAAATCTGATTTCAAAAATCACACACATACACACACAAATAAAGACTTAATATCCTCCAAGTAATTTCTGTTTCACCAGCATATATTTATAGATCCTATTGTATTAGTACAATACAGTAATGAGCCTCTAGATTTCAAGAATGCAGGGAGACTACTTGAGAAGGCAATTGGCATACATTTTTTTCTTAAATTTTAGACTATGGCAACTGACTGCCACAGCTAGAGCTAATTAGCCAATTGGTTAATCAATATGCTAATACTAGAGCTGCATCCATAACTAGCATAACATCTGCGCATCCAGAGATACAGATTTATTTCAGCACAAACACTGGAATGCTGCTAAAAGATATCATTTCCATATTTTAGTGGACTTATTTCTAAGCTATTATTGTTAACTCTCAATTCTCTGCTTTGTGTTCTGTATACAGTATCTAGTGAATAAACATTTAGAACTTAAATTTCCTGATCTTCCATATTGTCAGTAGTTTGGCACGCACTAATTGTTTGCTTTGTTAAATGGATACAGTAATTACGGAACAATTGAAAGAGATGATTAAATGCCCTATGTGAAGAGATAACTTTAATAAGATAACTTAATGATTAGGCATAATGAGGGGTACCTGGGTGGCTCAGTCAGTTAAGCATCTGACTCTTGATTTCAACTCAGGTCATGATCTCAGGATGGTGAGATAAAGCCCCGCATCAGGTTCTGCACTCAGTGCAGAGTCTGGTTGGGATTCTCTCTCTCCCTCTGCCCCTCCTCCCACTTGCTTGCGCTCTCTCTCTCAAATAAATACATAAATAAAATCTTAAATAATCAGGCATAATGATAAATGTAAAAAATAAAACATAGAATAACGTTAGAAATGTAATATAGGGGCATGGTAAAACATTTCCTATTTCAATTAAAATCCGAGAGGATACTGACAAGCTGCAAAAGATTGATACTTCTTGGGTCATAAGAGGCAAGACTTTCTAGCCTTCTGTAACTACTCTGACATCGTTCTTACCACATCTTATGGCCATTTCTGCCGCGCAGCTTCAAATTAAAAAGAAATATGTAGAACAGATACTCTGTTGACCAACCATGGCCACTCCCACTCTTGAAAACTACCCTCAGAAAATAAACAGTAATGAAAGGGAATTGTAAGTGGTAAGAAAGGAAAAAGTGGTAAGAAAGGACAGTATTGAATGTCATGGACTGCCCTGAAATACAAGAAGCCTTGTTTCCTGATGCCCAAGTTTGACAATATTTCACTTAAATGGTAAAGAAATAAATGGTGAGCTGTCTAAAATGTTTAGCAACACAAATTGCTAAATAATCAGTCTGTGTAGCTGTCCACGGCCGAATAAAGCCGCCTTAGTGCATGAACCCATTCTTAAGTTTTGCTCAGGTTCATCTCTACGTGTTATTTCCCTCAGCTACCCTTCCCAATCCTTGCTCACCATGCTGTTTGGAAATCTCTAGGGGAAGGGTGGAGTGAGCCCCATGACTCCTGCTCTCTTGCCATTTTTAGCTGCCTGCAACCTTTCCTGGCTGCCACAATTTATAGACTTGGGCTCAGTGGCCTTGCCAAATAACAAGCATCTGGCTCATGAACCCTGAGGTGGACTCCCGTTAAATGGAAACGTGTCCACTCCACCATGTGAAAGCAAAGAAGGGGCTTGAAATGTCAATGTGTGAAAAGTCAAGGTTAATGGAGTGCAAGATTTTTACAAGAGAACCACCACCCTGCAATGACTAATTAAACTGAGTGAGGTCCAGATGGCAAGCATCTTTAAAGATGCCAATTATAGATTCAAATGTTTTTGTGTGACACTGTTTTCCTAGAAAGATTAAGTAGGAATGACGACTTGCTTTTAGTGTTAGGCACCATTTTATTCCACCAAAGATCTGGCCAATACCTGTCCTTGGCTGCCCCTCAACTGATGCTCACTTCATAATATATCCTAGGCTTAGAGCAGACACCAAGAACATTTAAGTATCTGTGGCGAGCCTGGAAAAAGAGAGTAGATCCTGGTGAAGAATCAGATTCCCCACATTTGTATCACTACACTCTTGCAGTTACTGCATGATTGGCTTTCAGCAATTTAATTAACAGATCCTTTCTGGATGTGAACTGGAGCCCAGTAAATTCCACCATCATAGCCACCTTCTATAGGAAGAGTCTTATATGGGTTCAAGGACACAAAAGATAAGAGGAAAAAGAAAACTCTCAAAAAGATGTACCCAAACTGAACAACAGTGAAAGATTTATACTTACCAGGCACATGGACAAAATGGAATGAGTTGTACCCAAAATCTTCTACTTCAAGACACAGAGAGGTCAAATCGGTCCTTTTCCTCTTCTACTGAGTCTCATATTTAGATAGTATTCCTCAAACTACTATTTTGCTCAATAGTCTTGCACAGCAGGCTGATACTACAGATGTTATCAAAATAGTCCATGTTCAAAGTACTTTAACAAACTCTGCATTAAACTGAATTAAAAATGTTTCTTTGCTATAAGACTTCTCAGCTCCTTTATCTCACTATGGTATACCATTGACTTCTGGAAAAGGATGAGATATTGTATACTTGCCCTGCCTCCAACATACATGTATACACACACACACACACACACATACACTATCAAGGGCTTTCAGACTTGAAATTTTTAGAGTTTAAAAATTTTTGTAGATGTAGATTGAGTACAATACTAAATAAGGTTTCTGGGAAGAGGAAAAATGACAAATCTGACATTTGGCAGCATTAATCCAGCAAAGGAATCAGGATATCATGGAACAAAGTGATAAAGCAAAGAGATTAGTTCAGTGTTTGGTTTGTTTCTCACTATAATCCTTACATTAGATGTTTAAAGACTGCTAAAGAGGGAGCTGAAAGAGATGCATGGATATAAGAGTCATTTAAGAGCAAACATAATGGTTTGTGGAATTTTCTATGCGCTGAGAGCAAGAAAGAAGTCAAAGAATTCTCAGGTCTCAAGACTGGAGAGAAAAATATATTAATAAAAGTTGGGGTATGGAACTGGAGGGAATCAGGTTTGTACTTGTGGAATTTGAAGGAATGGGCATCTTTTGGAGATATGCTGGTAAAATGGAGAGTGAGCCCAGCAAAATTAACACATAAGACTCAGAGATATAATCTGTGCCAAAAGGAAGGAATGTCAGGATTTTGATGTCAATGAGCTATCCTGTGTGATAGGAAAGCCGACAGTAAAAATGACAGCTGTGAAAAACTTGAAGGACTAAGGGGAAAATGTTTTGGTGGATATTCTGTGCCTCCAGGGCCACCTAAAATAATCAGATAGAGATTAGGATTTGTACAGTGTGTGTGGGTGGGGGGGACGCACTGGGGGAGGGGTGGTCTTTGTGTGTGTGTGTGAATAGTTGCTGAAGAATTCTTTCTATAAGGAAACATGGAAACGAGCTTTCATGGAAGTTAACAGAGCAATTTTGGCTAGTATTACTGAGCATGTATTAAAGTCCCAGAAATACTTTATATAGAGAATCATTAACATAATCTTACTATGCAGATACCACCCTTTCCTTTATTAAGCAATTGTATTGACGTATATTGTATGTATCTTAACATCTATCCATTTAAAGTATAGAACTCAATGATTTTTGGCAAATTTACTGTGCTGTGCAACCATCATCACAATCCTGTACTAGAACACTTGCTCACCCCAGAAAGATCGGTCATGCTCATTTATAGTTAATGACTGTTCCCATCCCCAGCTCTAAGCAAACAATTGTCTTCTTTTTCTCTCTCTACATTTTCTGCAGGTACCATTCTATCCCCATCTTCATCTGAGAAAACTATGTTAGCTTTTTCCTCATTCTAAATAAAATTCTTCCAGTCCGTATGCAATATAAGAAGTAGAATGTCTTTGAAAATCATCAAAAAACAACAATGATGATGACGACAGCAACAAAAACAAAAAGTAGCTGACACTAGAAACATAATATCTACAGAATGGAAGATGGGAGATATTTCTTACACTAAGTTAGCGTTTTCCGTGTTCAAAAAGAAGGAACTAAAGGTGAGGCTTCAGTCTCACTTGCAAGATCCTACAAGAAGCCTGGTACAGAATCTAAAAAACAAAGTCAACGAACAAACAAAACACAACAGAAACAGACTCCCAGATACAGAGAACAAACTGATGGCTGCCAGAAGGAAAAGGGGCAGGAGGATGGATGAAGTAGGTGAATGGGATTAAGAGGTGTAATCTTCCAGTTGCAAAATACATAATATATAGGGATGCAATTTAGAGCATAGAGAATATAGTCAGTAATATTGTAACAACTTTGTATAGTGAGAGACGGTAACTAGACTTATTGTGGGTGACCATTTTATAATGCATATAAATGTCAAATCGTTAACACTATACATCTAAAACTGACACAATACTGTATGTCAATTATTGGGAGGGAGGGAGGAAAGGAGGGAGGGAGGGAGAGAGGGAGGAAGGGAGGAAGAAAGGAAGGAAGGAAGGAAGGAACCTGGTATCAGGAAGAAAATAAGGGACATTTTACTCTGGGCTGAGTTTTCAGACATCACTAGCCTGGTGAGGTGAGTTTGCAGAAAACTATATTTGGCATTCGCCAGAAGAAAGCCTCATAGGCAACTGCACTGCAAAGACAGCCACTGTGGTCAGCAAGGTACTTTGATTTGGCCCACAGTTCGAGCAGGGGGCAGAAATGGGCCACATGGAAATTGGCACTCAGAGGAATTGCATCTGGAAGGTAAACTTTCCAGGCTGCTGACGGCTCAAAATGTCAAATTGTTTGAAAAAACAAACACTCTGACATAACAGATCCATGCAATGAAGTTTTCAAGATGTTCCCAACAGAACAGCATGCAGCAGTTTGGCGCAATAAACCTATTCCCCAACCAACCCCCAGATACTGTCCCAACAACCAAAAGAAGACAACGGAACTTTGAGACTTACATAAAGTTGTTCAAAAATCAATTCCACCAGTAGATTTCCCCTGCTCTTCCATTCATACACTAATAATCGGATAACTCTGTTAGACTCAACTTTTTTTCAAATGGCCCAGCCCCCTACATATGGTAAGTGTGCATTCCTACACCTTGAAAGGACACAGTCTAAGTATTTTACAGGTATTGAAAGATTAAGCCTTACAGATATTATAAAGATAAGGCTCAGACAAAAGTAAAGAAATCTGTTCAAAATTACCTGTGAATGGAATATTCTTTCGATGAGCTGAGAATCGATAATAGAGCCCGTAAAACAGCCATTGGACATTCGAGATTAAAGGAAAGTTGGTAAAGAAGTAGGAGATGGTAAAACTTCTGGGAATTTCTAAAATACAGTCCGATTATACAAAGTCTAAAAGTAAGCTTATTCTTTCAGAAGATATTTGTGGTTCCCTGGTAGGCTGCTTGGCATTTCAATTGTGGTTTCTTTATTCTCACTCATCCTTAAAAAATGTGATGAGTGTAATAAGCTCTGTATCCATTTTCAAGGCACAGTAAGTATGAAGTCGACCCAGCTCCTATCTGGCAAGCGTCTTCCTGCTTCTGCAAATTTCCTCCATCACTCAACCCTGTGCCTGGCATTCTATGATCTTCCTCAGTCACCTGTGTTACCATTCTGGTATCAAATCTATCAAGCTTCAAAGTGTTTTTCAAACATTCACATCTTCTCAACTTTGTTTTGTGTCTATATAAATGATTAAGCAAATGAAAGTCTGAGAAATACCAGCATGGACATTTTGAAAATGTCATGTGTATTAGGCACTTGAATTTTCCAGATTTTTCAGCAATGTAAAGAAGGCAAAGAAACCAGGACACAGGGGCAGCTGGGTGGCTCAGATGGTTAAGCCTCTGCCTTCAGCTCAGGTCATGATCCCAGGGTCCTGGGATTGAGACCCACATCCGGCTCCCTGCTCAGCAGAGAGCCTGCTTCTCCCTCTGCCTCTGCACCTCCCCCTGCTCATGCTCTCTCTCTATCTCTCTGTCTAAAATGAATAAAGAAAAAAAAAAAAAAAGAAAAAAAAAAGAAACCAGGACACAGGGAAAAAGTTAAATGGTATTGATCTAGATAAGCTCCATATCTACTTTTCCTACGCTTTTTTTTTTGGGGGGGGGTACTGTTGTATTATTAAGATTTTATCTTTTACAGATGTTTAAGGTTCATTGCAAAATTGTGGGGAAGGTACAGAGATTTCACATATGGTCCCTGTCCCCACATATGCTCAGCCTCCCTCACTGTCAACATTCTCCACCAGAGAGGCATACGTTACTACTGATGAACTTACACTGACACATCATTATCACCCAAAGTCCATACTTTGTCTTGTACATTCTATGGGTTTGGACAAAAGTTTAGTGACAGGTACCCATTACTATGATGTCATACAGAGTATTTTCACTGCCCTACAAATCCTCTGTGTTCTGCCTGTTTATCCCCCACCCCTCTCTGCAAGCCTTGACAACTGATCTTTTTACTGTCTCTATAATTTTGCCTTTTCCAGAACATCATGTAGTTGGAATCATACAGTATGCAGGCTTTCTGATTGACTTTTTTCACATAGCAACCTGCATTTAAATTTCCTCCATGTCTTTTCATGACTTTATGACTCACTTCTTTTTAGCAATAAATAATATCCCACTATCTAGATGGACTATGGTTTATCCACTTACATACTGAAGGGCATCTTGGTTGCTTTCAAATGCTGGCAATTATGAATAAAGCTGTCTTAAACATCTGTGTACAGGTTTCTGCGTGGACATAGGTTTTGAACCTGGTTGGGTAATTACCAAAGAGCACAATTTGCAGGATCATAAGGTAACAGTATGTTTAGTTTTATAAGAAACCACCAGACTGTCTTCCAATATAGATGTACCATTTCACACTCCCACCAGAATGAATGAAAGTTCCTGTGGCTCCACATCCTTGTCAGCATTTGACGTTGTCAGTGTTCCTACGCTTTTAACAGTAACATTTGGGGGCATGTACACCTGATGGGTTAACAGGGCGGTCAAGAAAAATCGATCTGGAAAAACAGACAAAGCAAACTACCATGCCTAGCAGTTAGTCCTTATTTACAAAAAAAAGATTGTTTTGTTTTAATTTTAGGCTTTTCCTTTTTTTTCTACTTGCTTGTTTTTAATCACATGGATAAACATGATTCTTTTAGGAAAAAAAGGAAAAACAAAGTACAGATAAACAAGAGTAAAATTCATCCATAATTCCACCTCCCAAAATAAAAGAAAAACACTACTCACAGTTTGGTTCATGTCCTTCCAGAAACATAACCTTGTGCATGTGGGCACGTACGTGTGTGCGTGCACAGACACACAGACACACACACAAACACAAAGGGTATCCATTAGTTCTTGCTATATAACAAGCCATCCCAAAACCTTATGACTTAAAATAACAATCATTTATTTAGCTTATATCTCCTTGGGTCAGCAATTTCGGCTGGACTCACCCTGGGAGGTTCTTCTGCTGCCAATAAGTTAAGGGACTCCTCTTCTGGGGATTGCCTAGGGGTGAGTGGCCCATAAGGGTCTCATTATCCAGCCAATCTATCCAGCCTTGTTCTATGGTGGCAGTAGCAGGGTTCCCAGGAGAAGCATGAAGACAAGGCCAATGTACAAGCCCTTTCTAAGCCCCTCATTTAATCACATATACTAGTGGTCCACTGGCAACGCAATTCACATGGCCAATCCAGAGTCTGGGGGTGGAGAAATAGACTCCGTCATCTGATAGGAGGGTTTGGATTGGGAGAATGTGTGACTATGTTTGCAGTCATTCATAATCCTGCTACCCAGGGGGTGAGGTACTACTAACATTTTGGTTTATAGGTTTTTCAAAAATTAAAAGCTATTGTACGGGAGGGGTAGACGAACCATGAGAGACGATGGACTCTGAAAAACAAACTGAGAGTTCTAGAGGGGAGGGGGGTGGGAGGATGGGTTAGCCTGGTGGTGGGTATTGAGGAGGGTACATTCTGCATGGAGCACTGGGTGTTATGCACAAACAACGAATCATGGAACACTACATCTAAAACTAATGATGTAATGTAGGGGATTAACATAAGAATAAAAACAAAAAACAAAAAACAAACAAAAAAAAGCTATTGTAAGTGATCCCCATATCAATACATATTACTCTACCTTATTGCTTTTTTTTGACAGTGAGGAATTTTATTTTTTATTTATTTTTTTAAGTAAGCCCTACACTCAACATGGGGCTTGAACTCATGACCCCAAGATCAAGGATCGCATGCTCAACCAACTGAGCCAGCTGGGCGCCCCCACTTCACTATTCTAGGTAACTGAGAATGCTGCCCCATTGAGCTGTACCATAATGTATTTGACCTCTATCCTGAACTTCAACTTTAGAACATTTCCAATTTTTCTCTATCGGGCTGTCAGAAACAACTTTGTGCATTCATCTTTCCATCTACCCATGATTATTTTCTTACACAGAAAGAAAAGATTATTTTCTTACATAGCTCCTCAGTTAGCTTATCTTCACCTTCCAAGGCTCTCAAAAAATGCAGCCTTTGCTCATTAGGAGACATGGGGAAAACAGCTGGAAGGAGGGAAGTAAAGCCCAGGATAAAACCCTGACTCTTTATTCCAAACTTGTCACCAATACTAAACAAATTAAAATGACAAAGTAAAAGTAAATATAAAGATAACAACAAAATCATTATGGAATCCCACTTGTTTACAAAGAATAATTTGTAAGTATATTCTCAACTGCTTCTGCTGCATTTAATATATTGTTTCAAACATGCGATATGGGACAGTTTTTTACTTATTTTGGTAATATCAATGCTGGAGCATTTCCTTTAGCAACATGTTGATCTCTTCCTCAACACATCTGGATCAGCTGCCTCCAGTTCTTACTGGGTCTGGATGCTTGGGCTCATCTACCTTCACTGCCTCTCCCATCTGACTCCAGAGCCTAGAAGAGATCAATTTACCCAGTTTGGTTTCACTGGCAATGATAATCTTGGTGTCATGGCTCAGCCTCCCCACCTGCTTTTGGGCCTTTTCCAATTCACTAAGTACTTCCTCATCAGTTTTTTCCATTTCAAGAACAAGGGAAAATCTCTAGCACTTGATGCGCACCTGTATACTGTGGGTACTCAACAAGGAAAACAGGAGAAGAAATAAAATAAACACCTTATTATAGTCAAGCTGGACTAGGTCCAAGGAGATGTCTAAAAGCTTTTGTCTGCAGAAAACTGAACTCTTGGGGCTGATAATGGTGACTGGATGTCCAAGGTGTAATAAGAAATAAAGTTCTTTAAAAACAAACTGCAAACACCATAAAATTGTATTGTTTTCAACTTCCCTATTGAGTGGCTTTGTTATGTGTGGGCATTACAGCAGACGGCTACGCCAACGGAAGACAAGAATATACTAAGCTTGTCATGTGTTTACATATGACTTCCAGAATTAAGGTTGCATGCATGAATTTTTTACTCACCCTGCATAATCATTAGGGTAAATCTGGGAAAAGAGAAAAGTGAAGGGCTTGAAATTATACTTCATTTGGCTGCTTTTCTTCATTGTGTGATAGTTGTAGTTTCAAAAAAAAAAAAAAAATTCCATTCTTTCCACCTTGTGTTTTTAACTTTCCATGGCTATTTTTCAGGCTCCTAATTCCTAGTTTGGGGATTTGGGGTTTTTTTGCATTAGTTTTACTAGAGACATATGGCAAGACAATGCTATATTGGATAATTAAATTTGCTCTTTTATAAAGGATTCCCATATGGAGAGATTAAGACAAAACGAGGGTGGAAGACCCAAAATCTATTTGTGACCTAGCGCTGTAAGATTGGAGAGGTCATTGAGATTTATTTTAATCCAAACAGTATAGGATGGAAGTCATAAAACAATTACATGATTTACTTATTATTTCTTCTTCAAAATGATTATAAAGATTAGAATGCAATCTTACTGTTTGAGTTGTCCTTTATCATTACTCAAAATCTTGGTCAGAGTAAAATGAAAAGTGTCAAAGTCTCTGGTCAGGTCCCTAATTAGTGCTTAGGATCTCTGGGATCACATTTTCTCCTAAAAAAAAAAACAAAAAAAACAAGGAATGCCTGCCTCCATTCATGGAGAAAGACCAGTTTCATTTTAAGCATGACTACTGATGTCCATGGCAAGTCTGCTGACTGAAAAGAAAGTGTTTATTGATTCAACCTTTCCATAACCCTCTACTAAAGTAAACATGTCTGAGACAACTAAGCAAAACATCAAATTTCACTCAACTACCATGTGGCCCTCTTCCTTAAAGAACTTGGCATGGGCCACTCTCCAGTCAAGGCCCCAGTAGTACAGAAAATCTACATTTTATATGTATGGTAATCCCCCACACCACCAATTTTTTCTCTCATGTCCTCCCTCATGACTGTCCTATCTTTAGTTAATTGCTGGTAGCTAAAAGTTTAGTATTATCCTCACTAGGTACAACTGTTGTAGCACATGTCAGTTTCATCTTGTTATAAGTTGGTATAAGCATCTTCCCATGGGGGAGAGAATAGGTCTGCATAGTTTCATCATCTTTGGAAATTTTCCCTTTGTTGGTAATGCCATAATCATGCATCACCCATGACTTCCAGGTCTGACCTTAAAGAAGAATTTTATATTTTCAATGCCAAAAATCCCCAACCAAACATCATGGCAATCAGTACTGGACCCCAGATTTTACTCAACATGGGAAAATTAATAAACTATCTTCACATTCATATATATATAACTTTCGTCCTATATTACATCATCACTGAGGCAGGAAATGGTTAAAGACATGCACATATGAGAATTAGTATTATATTTGTATTGGCATTTACACTTCATGTATTCATTCAACGAATAGTATTGGTCATCTACTATATGTGAGGCACCATACTAGGTGCTGAAAACATAATGATAAATAAAACACATTCTCTAAAACTCATGGTGCTAACTCCCCAGGAGAGAGATATAAAGGTCGTATCGTGTTAATTACATATGAACATGGTAACCAAAGGAAAAAAAAATGGTTCATTTATCTTTGATGCACACGTGTTTTGTTTTAAAAAGGCATGGTTTTGAGTTTGTCTTCCTTATAAGGATTTTTTAGCTTCTATTGCCCCCTAAAGCAACTCTTGGAATAAAGCGTAAGATGATGTCATCTTTCCAGGAGAGTATGGCTTCCTTTTCCCCTTCTACAGTAGTAGAACCATGGATTCACTTAATCTTAAAGCTATATAAAACTACAAAGGTATAAATTTAAGTACAATCTTAGGACATACTCTCTGGTACATCATTTCAGATTATACTTCTGGGGGGTCAGAGTTCATTTATTGCATTCTATTTCTCACAGAGGAATTATAATAACGACTCTGAATGAGATTTTAAAAACATGGATCAAAAACAACATCTTACACCTCGGCCTATATAGAAAATCTGGGTATAAAAGTATAAGCTGGCAACAGAATGGCAAAATGCTGAAAACCATTTCAGTGCTCTTCTTGATTTTCTGTTCCATGTAACAGAAAGCATTAGTCATCAGTGGTAGAAAAGTTATGCCAGTAGCCTGCATGTTTCTCATGAAGAATCTGATAAAGATGCCCAGGCCTAATGTCATTGGGAGAAATATAGTATGCAGTTTGGGGACACTCATAAAATCTCTACTGTAAGGAGAAGGAGATAATATTTTATTCTTTTTTTCCATTCTAAATAAGGTAGGTTCTTCTTTGAGTCTGCTCTAAACCAAGTCTAGAGGAGTTAGGGGATGCAAGGACAATAACATACAACTAGCAAAAAGATTTAAAATAGTTTCAGCAGGGGTGCCTGGGTGGCTCAGTCATTAAGCGTCTGCCTTCGGCTCAGGTCATGATCCCAGGGCCCTGGGGTTGAGCCCCGCATTGGGCTCCCTGCTCCATGGGAAGCCTGTTTCTTCCTCTCCCACTCCCCCTGCTGTGTTCCCTCTCTCGCCGTGTTCTCTATGTCAAATAAATAAGTAAAATCTTTAAAAAAAAAAAAATAGTTTCAGTATTTTGTAAACATCTCTGGTAACTTTTTCAAGGGATTATTAAAAAAGTATAATGAACCATAGTCAGGCTGGTGAGATACAATCAATGTTTTAGTCAATTTTACTGCCCTACCTAGTACCTATTCTCATTAGAAAGCACATCAAGGCATCTTTTCCTCTCACCTCCACCTCATTGTAGTGAATCAGTATTGGTCTTGCAACCCAAGGTGGTCCAGACCAAGCACCAAACTACCAATAATGTATTTAAAACCATATATTCTAAAATGTGTCTGCCTAGATTAGAATTCAGCTTCTATCTTGAGTAATGTGACCTTAGTCAGGTTATTCAATTTCTCTGTGCCTCAATGTCCTCATCTATAAAACTGCATGATATTAGAACCTGTGGGCTATTGTTGGGATTCAATGTGAAAATATGCTTAAAGAGTTTAGAAAAGAGAATGGGATATACTCAAAACCACTAGTTACTGCTATGTGAGTTGAGTTTTGTTGGCACATGAACTGAGAAGATATAAAGGGGTTAGGGTGGTAGTCTTTCCCATGTATGGGGAGAGAAAGCGAGTGAGAAGTGAGCACAGAGGTAGAAAAGACTTTAAGGAGACATACAAAGAGAGATGAAGAGATTATATTAGTCAGGTTCTGGGAAGGAAACAGATGCCACATTCAAATACAGATAATTTGAGGAGGTTTTACTAACAGGATTGGTAATAACCCTAGGCCTAAAGAGCGGGGAAAGAGAGAAGTTACTAGAACTGGAAATGAGAGATTCCAGTAGCTCCTCATATTGGATCTGCTCATTCCAAGAAGAGGAGTCCTTTGATTGATAGATGTAGTCAGTCGAGGTGAACCTCCTGGAGGGTATCAAATACTTCAATTTCACTCTCCTCATCTCTAATCTTCTACCAAGGTTCCCCACTGGCTGAATCCAACCAAAACCCAGAGGGCAAGAAAACCATGTGATAGCATTCATACAGGTCAGCCTGCAGGAGCAGGTTGCTGAGTGGAGAAGGACAGAGAATGGATCTGGAGGTCTGACACAGAGGAAGTCCTGCACACAGAACATGTGGGCACAGAGAGGTGACATCTACTCTGTGTAAGGCCTCATCCAGTTATGACATATCCTGTCTTTGGGTCTTTCCAATACATTTCCTTTTTAGTCTAAACTATAGGACTTTGGTCTAAACTATGAGGAGTTTTCTACTATTTGTGATATAAGCCACTTTGCCATAAGCAGAAAAGTTCTGGTGATTACAAAATATGAGTAGAAAGTCTACGGGCATAAAATCAGAGAATGAGAATCGTCAATTTTGCCTTATTACAGATTTTAGTAGCCCAGAGCTTTCAGAGTGTAAGGATCACAATCCTAACAGCTGTTTATGAATACTCATTACCCCACTGCCAACAACTAAGCTATGGCTTAAACTCTCCACTTTTACTTAGTGTCTTCAGAAACACTGGAGAAGACCGGGTTACTGGCATCTAAGAAGTTCATGTGATTAAAGATATTGTCAAAATCTCCAAGTAGCTCACATCTCTCCGTGTTTACTATTACCTAAATATTGCTATTGGGTCTTATTGGGTAACTTTGAAGTTACCTGGGCTCATCTCTGAACCTTCTCCAGATTTCCTTTACCTCTATTCAGTTTATGAACCCAGAAAGAACAAAAGTACAACTAACCCAATACACTAAAAGTCTAACTAGTAAATTACCCAAGGCTGGGTTTATGACTTCTCCTTGCTCTGCTGCCAAGAAGCTCTCCTAAGTTTCATAAAGACACACACAGAGTTATATTAATACATTCACAGAACACACACACACTCATGCACGTACACACACATCTTGTTTTTTTCACATTGAAGCTTTCTTGGGTGAGAACCATACTTGACTAATTATACTCCATGCCCCAACCCCCACAACAAAAATTTCCAAAGAAAACAGTTGAAATCTCACCATGGCCAGTGTCTGGATGAAGCTGTCTTGAGAATCATGGAATAAGCAGCTCCCTCTGTGGGGGGGAAAGAAAGTGATTATGTCGCATGCAAGGCCTTTAAATTGAGGGAGAATTAACTCAGCTTATAATAAATCACTGTTGACATCCTCACTAAAGACTTCATGCTCTCCCAAGCCAGAGGGAATTTTTAGCTGGCCAAGAAGGAAACTCCACAAACGCTGGCTATTATTTGAATGTGCAACCTTCATATGGGAGATTCTGAAGGGTTTTCCCTATACGGTCTGAACAAATTCCACAGAGAATAGCTACCCTACTAAAACAAACAAAGATTGATTAATAACTTATTATCATATTTTACAATTGAGACTTTGGAAAATGTGTAACAGCAGGAGGCCTGTCTTCACCTCACTTATTTTAACTTATATATTGGTCTTTCACTAAGGAAAAAAAAGTCAAAGTAAAAAGACTAAGGACAGCAATCCTTCCTTCCATGGTTTGAAGAAGAAAGATTTTTTTCTTCGTACTTTTCAAGCAAGAGTAACTGATCTACCAACTCCGATGAAATATGATAGACTGTAGAGCCTAGAAGTTGCTGTCTTACGTACTGTCTCATCTGCTCTCTGCAAAGTCCCTGAGGAAATGAAGGCAACGTCTGTGATAATTCTTTCAGGAAAAGGAACTCCAGTCTGAGAAGCAAAGTGACTTAAGGACATCTGGGTAAGAGAAGGTAGAGGCAGGACTTTTGCTAAGCTGCAGTGCAGAGCCTGTTTTCTACATGCAGAAACACTTCATAAAGAAGAGGCATTCCTTAGTTGATAGAATCAAATTTCGTATTAATGATATTTACTGAAAACCCTTTAAAAATCTTCAAAGTGCTACTAAGCCTCCCCCCAGAGTATTTTTTCTCCCACATATATTATTAGCAACATTTATACTAGCCATATTAAGTGATTCAGTGAAAAATGGATTCATAAGGATTGAATTCTCTATTCCCTTAAGAGTTTTAGCCTATCTCTGGATGAAACTAGCACATTTCAGTGGTTTTATTTCTGGGGGGGGGAGGATGATTCAAAATTATGTATAAATTAAATGCACATAAACAAGATTTGAATGATATCTCACAATAAGTAAAATTTACTTCAATTAATTGGTTACTCCAGAAAAATATATTCTTGTGTGCTGGATAACTTTGTTTACCCCTCCAGATATATTCTCTATCTGGACCCACCCTGCTTAGTGTCTTGAGAGGCAGACCCATAAGTATTACAACAACAATCCCTCTGTCCTTTGACTTCCATTTGGGTTCAACCAGTGGGAGGCCCTGGAAAGTGACTGGAAGGAAGGAAGAAAATGAGGTTAAAATATTTATCCTCCTGGTTCCCTCCTTGCTGGAGATGCTTAGTTAGTCACTGCTCTTATCCCAAGAATCTCTCCAGAACACTGTTCTCTCTTGGTTCCAGGAATAACTCCTTACTCTTGCTCCATCTGGCCCCACAGAGCTGCACTTTTCCTTGAAGATTTCCCTAAACTCTTCCCACATCAGTGTAATCAGTTCTGTTGCAGAATTTTCCTCAGATCACCCAGATTGGATGAGATTCAGCCAGAGCCTTGCCAGGAAAAGGCAGGTACACTCAAAGTTTCCATCTTCTTGATGGACCTCAAAACTATGCACCCAGGACTCAACACGTATTTTGGATGTTGATGGAATCAGATGGGATTTATTTGTTCTAAGTACAAGTACTATATTGGTATCATTGTTCAAATGATAAAGAAGCAAGCAAGCAAAGTGATCCTGTTCGATAGATCTACTGTTTTGGGAGGGGGGCTAGATCAATTCAAAATTAAGTATAAATTAAATGTATAAGAACAAGATTTGAATGATGCTTTCACATTACTAAAACTTACTTCAATTACTAGAGTACTCCAGAGAACAATAAGAAAAAAAAAAAACAGAGTGATTAGAGGTCAGCATGTATTAGTTGGGTAAATTTGCCTATTTTCACTTAATGTGATATTAACCTGAATTATCACGCCATTTTGGATAAATTGAGTTATATGATCTTATATTAATTTTTATTGATAGCCCTTTGGATAAATTAAATTATATCTATACAAATCCTACTGTTCACTTACTTAATAATTTCTACTGTACAACTTACCAATGCAAATGATGTATATCATTCAAATTCTGATTTTATGCTCCCAATAATGAGCAAACAAATAAATTAATAAATAAGTTTTAAAAAGATAGTCTGATGTTAAATAATGTATATATATTAAATATATAACATATAACTGGAAATATATATAGGTTATAGTTAAATGTAAGACTTATGTGGCTCATTGAGTGCTTATTAGGGCATTCCTAAGTATAGTCAATAGGCTCCTATTAATATAGAAGCATATTTTTAGTGTAGGCCTTAGCTTTTTAAAACCACACAGCTTAAAGTGTCTCCTCAAAAGAAAAAAAGAAAATACCATATTCAAGTGTAATACCATCTGTATATGTCCACTCGAGTCCTTTAGCTTATGAAACGAGTACTCAACTTATACAAAGATAAATACATATGTAATTTTGGTAAGATTCTCCACAGTTAATGAATTTCACAAAACAGAAAAATTTTTATCTATTAGACTTACTTTCTTGCCTCTTCGAAAGGGCCTGAGAAGCCCTGGCACAGCACAAACGTAACATGAGTATTTAAAGAAAGGATGAAATTGTCAAAGATTACAAAGCACATTATATACATCAAGCTCTGAACAGTCACATGATAGAATATGCTGTGGCTAAGGGGCGCCTGGGTGGCTCAGATGGTTAGGCGCCTGCCTTCGGCTCAGGTCATGATCCCAGCGTCCTGGGATCGAGTCCCGCA
Source organism: Mirounga angustirostris (assembly GCF_029215605.1). NCBI lineage: Eukaryota > Metazoa > Chordata > Mammalia > Carnivora > Phocidae > Mirounga > Mirounga angustirostris. The sequence goes on from NW_026991725.1 coordinate 35,683,116, forward strand.
TCGGGCTCTCTGCTCCTTGGGAGCCTGCTTCTCCCTCTGCCTCTCTCTCTCTCTCTGTCTCTCATGAATAAATAAATAAAATCTTAAAAAAAAAAAAAGAATATGCTGTGGCTAAGAAGTCACAACAGTGGGCTCCCAAATGTGATCTGTTTGGTTGACGTTTCTGTGTGGTTTGCACACGTGCACGCGCGCGTGTGTTTCTTGTCTTTTTCTCTGCAAAGCATTCTACTCAGACAGCCAGGGTAACAAGTCAGACAAGTTCTCCCACAAACAAACTCAACACTGTTAATCAATCACTCTTTGCACTTTGAGAATTTACTTCCTCCTGAAAACCACTTATGAAATGAACCATTTTTCCTCTTTAGATTAGGGGATTGGAACAGGGGATCAACACACTCATGGTTACATATTGACATTTGGAGACAATGAAATTAAAAGCAGCAGTTCTTGCTGATAATCACTCAGTTCTGTGGAGCACAGATAACAGAGCAATACAAAAGTCCTTAATCACCAGTTGTTACTTACTTGGCTTTCACCTTCTACTTTGTATAATAAAGTTGATGGCTGAATCCTATATACTTGACAAAACCAGAGGCTAATTCTGTGGCCATCTCAATCCTAAGCAAATCCAAAAAGCAGAGAGCAAAGAGGACCCTGCACCATGAATCCCATGCATATTTATGGAGCCACCGTGTCCCTCCCTCAAATGTTATTTACTTTCACATTACACCAGCTTTTCTCGAAGTGTATGATGATTGATGTTCCTTGACAAGGAATCCTTCTGGGGAAAATAGGCACACAAAACAAAACATTAACCACATATTCACAATATTGCTTCTCAGAGGATCTACTCCATTGCTCCGCTCTGGATTTGGGGGAGGATATCATAAGCTGCTGTTTCAGAATTCACAGACTACCCCCCCGCCCTCACCCCAATCTCTCACCTCTTTAGTAAATACCAAGGAGTCAGTTATATCAAGCTGATTATCTGATCTCGAGCAGTTTGGAAGAAAACAGGGGAGGTTGGTGGGGAAGAGCATTAGGATGAAGCATAAGTATACTACCAATTAATAACAGCTGATAGCCTGATGACCAATTAATAACAGCTGATATCCTGATGACCACATGGGGAGAGCACTATGGGAAATAGCAGTCACTCACAACACCTGATGGGCTGGAACCATTTGGGGGTAGAAGCAAAGAACTCAGTGCAGTTTTGAGGATTTTGCTAGGTTCACAACACGAACTAACTTCTGTTCTTCAGGGACGACTTTTGATCATCCTCACAAGGGTAAAGCAGCAAATATTTAAAATTGAAAGTTGGCTGAAATGTGAAAAAATGACCTATTCTAGCTTTTCCTCATTTTACAGAGAAGGAAATTAGAATTCTGGGAAACCGGTAAGTGGTTAGTATGCCGTCAGTTGTTTTATTTTGTTTTGTTTTATAAAAAAGGATAGAACCCAACTCACTCATTTGTAACTAAAAGCTACTGTCCAGCCACATTTAATATATTAAATACTAACAAATGATACTGATAAGTGATAAATGAGTTTGGTCACTCTTTTTACCTGAGGTGAAGGTTTAAATCTGGAGCTGAGTATATTCATTATTTACTATAAATCAAAACTTCATTGTTGGATGCTTTTTTTGATCGTTCCACAATATAGAAAGTGCTAGAGGACACTTTGAGAGGCTTCCCAGATCCCATTTCAATGAACTTGTTGCCCCAGAATCTGGGAATGCTCTGGTAGATAGCCTTAGATGCTCAGCCATGCCCTCTGAAGCCATACTGGATCCTGACACAAAAGGCAAAACACGTTCCCCTATATACACATATCAAAATACTCCCCCCCCATATTTTGAACCAAGTGGAAAATTTAACAGAAGCTCTCCAATCAAAAAACAAGACAAAAACAAAAACAAAACATGACTATAAATAGAACCTTGCTCTGCCCAATCTATTTGCGCCCCATTGTCAATTGTCATTAACCTGCCCAGTGAAGACTTACACCTGTGAAGGCCTGAGAACAACTGTCTGATTGGAAATGACTGTTTCCATCACAGGGCCATCAAACAAACAACAGCTTGGCTTTATTTAAATTTTGATATTTTGCTCACCATGGATTTTTTTTTTAATACGAAATTTGACTTTAAAAAATATTGCTTTAAAACATCAGTTACCTCGATCCCTGAGTTTTGGATGTCCCCTTCAATTTTGCATGGAGGACACTGCTTTACCCACCTCATCCTGGTCATGGCCCCAACCCTCTGACACTTTAGAGATTGCCTCAGTTATGAAGAGCTGCCTCACCAAGGTCATGCTCTTGCCAAGTGACCCACTCCCAGTAACTGATCAACGCGTAAGGAGCCTGGCCACCCAGGCCCAGTGGGAGCCAGCTCTGAAGGGTCATTCCAGCTCCAGGGCTCCCTGCAAGTTTAGCCGGAGCTGATCTGGGGACTGAGCTGTCCCTGGATTTTTCCCTCTGCCCACCCCTGCTTTCTTCCCCTGCCATCCACAGGCGTTGACCTCCAGGGCACTTCATAAAGACAGGCTGCACACTAGCCTCCGTCTTTAAGGATGCTTCTCAGAGAACCCTATCTATAAAAACTATCAACTTATATTAGCTAATACTTACTGAGCACATACCAGGTTCAATGCGCGTTTATATGTATTTTTATTTTACCCTCACAATAAACCAGTAAGGTAGGCACTATAAACAACACAGAATTTTTGTTTAAGATATTAAAGCCAATTACACACAATGTAATTCTTTTTCAATGATGAAGTAACAAGAAAAAGCCCGCATGAAACCAACATGCTGTATCGTGATACCACACAAGTCAATGGTCTTTTTCTCACTGGCCTGAATATCACAAAGATGCTTAACCTATACATTTTAAGGTTTCAATTCAAAATGTTTCAAATTCAACATAAAACTCATCAAGCGATACACTTCAGCTACTTAGAAAGTCTATAATTTTCATTTTATTCTCTGATGATACTGTGGATAAATAAGGTTTTAATTTCATTTAGTAAACATTAGTGATAGTGTTTCAAAATTTCAATGTGTCATAATCTCAACATTTCTACTTATTCTGAATGGAATGCCATTAAAGACTGTAAAAGTGTATAGACACCAATGATTACCTCATTATATAAAAACGCTAATATATTTGTTTGTCAAATATAATAAAAATATTCTCACACAAATCAGGAGATTTACTGTGCATGGTCCAGTGTGGGGCTCCACAAATTCATGTGAGCTCTTTAGAAATGCAAATCACCTATTAGAAATTGCTTCAGTGAGTAGAGCTCTCTTCTTAAACTGCTTTTTGGTCTGGATCATTTGTGAAATCACAATTCTGAACTCACTGTGATACATCGTTTCTTTCCACAGTTATGGCCCCCATATTTCTGGGCATATTGTATTTTATATTCAGGTCTCTTAGTGTTCTGGTTCATAGGAAATAGTGCTATTTATTTATTACAAGATCTCACATTTGTTTTATCCATCACAAGCTAATGTTCGTATGAATTAGGCCCTAGAGATGTAATAGCATCTTTAAAAAGCTGCTCCAAAGACAGAAAGCTGAGAATCAAATGTAGAATAAGAACCAAGGTGCACAGTCTGAGTTTCCAAGTTCATATTTTTTGCATGTAACTATATGAACACCTTAGAATCCACAATCCACTTCTAATTTTCATTTTATTTATCTATTTTTTTGTTGTTCAAAAAAATAGCTATTAGGTGCAGGAGAATTGTAAATCACAGTGATGACTGGGTAGGGATGTCTCTTACCAGTGCAAGGAGAAGAAATGATCACTAACTCTGTCAAGCTATTACTCTGTGTTTACCTGCTCTGAATTTCACATCTCTCAACCTTTTTTCAAAACAACAATGATATTTAAAGTCTGCAGCATTTCATTGGTTGATTTTTGAACTCTAACTGTCCCCTAAATATAATACTCTTCAGCAAAATATTCTTTATTTTATTTTATTTTATTTTATTTTTTATTCTTATGTTAATCCCCATACATTACATCATTAGTTTTAGATGAAGTGTTCCATGATTCATTGTTTGTGCATAACACCCAGTGCTCCATGCAAAATGTGCCCTCCTCAATACCCACCACCAGGCTAACCCATCCTCCCACCCCCTTCCCCTCTAGAACCCTGTTTGTTTTTCAGAGTCCATCGTCTCTCATGGTTCGTCTACCCCTCCGATTTCCCCCGCTTCATTCTTCCCCTCCCACTACCTTCTTCTTCTTTTTTTTTCTTAACATATATTGCATTATTTGTTTCAGAGGTACAGATCTGAGATTCAACAGTCTTGCACAATTCACAGCGCTTACCAGAGCACATACCCTCCCCAGTGTCTATCACCCAGTCACCCCATCCCTCCCACCCCACCCCCCACTCCAACAACACTCAGTTTGTTTCCTGCGATTAAGAATTCCTCATATCAGTGAGATCATATGATACATGTCTTTCTCTGTTTGACTTATTTCACTCAACATAATACCCTCCAGTTCCAGCCACATCGTTGCAAATGGCAAGATCTCATTCCTTTTGATGGCTGCATAATATTCCATTGTATATATATACCACATCTTCTTTATCCATTCATCTGTCAATGGACATCTTGGCTCTTTCCACAGTTTGGCTATTGTGGACATTGCTGCTATAAACATCGGGGTGCACGTACCCCTTCGGATCCCTACTTTTGTATCTTTGGGGTAAATACCCTTCAGCAAAATATTCTGAGTAGGTAGCTAGCTAGCACTTACATCTAATCTATTCAAGCATTAGAAAGACACAGGTACAACTCATTTTTGTGACTAAGAAAGCAACTTGCAAGCACCTTGTTTACCTGGGAGCCTAGCATGATGTCAAAGTAAATCCATGCAAACAAATCATTTACTGAGTTTTTTGTTTTTGCTTTGTTTTGTTTCGTTTCACTGCATCTAGTAAAGTACTAAGCCCCAAGGCCTCAAAGATCATTCCTTGCATATGGTCTTGGAGCATTCAATATTAACTGAAAGGCTTTCAACAAAATGTAGGGATTGAATTATTAGAGTGGCAAACAATTTTATAAAATGGTAGGCTAAACGCTCATTTTATTAAAGTGTTAGGGCTTTATATAAGGACCACATTTTAGGTTATGCCCATCTAGTTTATTATTAGAGGCTGCAGGGGGTGCGTCCAATAGAAATAAATTCAGTGGAGATATTTAAGAGAAGAAACTCACCTTTACTCTCACAACCCCAACATACTTCCACTGTACCCAACTGATGTCAATTGGAACAAAACAATATTCTGTATTGGAAACCAACCATCATTATCATAATAGCATCATAAAAAAATGCTTTACTTAACAGCTTCATCCAACAGCTGGCCATCTGTTCTGTTTTCCATTGTTCATGTTTCAAAGACACTCATTTTCAGTGACTTTTCAAAAGTTTAACAAGTAGCTGACTTAAAGTAACCTCAGAGGCTGTCTCCATGAAGCTAATGGATCTACGACATAGTCACCACTGAGTTCCCAGATTGTCCATACCAAAATACAGCTTATGATGTGTGTGCCCCTGCCCAAACATGCTTCATATGCCAGGGGATGTTGGAATGATGTCTTGTTGGCACTGGCTCTGTTCACCACATTGCCTTGACTTCATGAGTTGGGGCACATTCTATTTGGGTTGTGCAAGCCAAGGTCACCATTGCATAAAGCAGGAGCCCACACACTCCTGTTTCTTAGGTGACCTGATGGTCTCTGTTCACAGCAAAGGCTGAGTGAGAGCTACCCTGGGTCTCTTTGGGACGTGGCAAAGCCAACTTACTCAGACTTCCTTGGTTGAATCCAGGAAAAAAAGTCAGCTACTAAGATGAGTCATTACTGAGCAAAAAACTTGTCTGCAATTCTCTTTAGAGGTTATGTGCTCTTCTAAAGTTACATATTTGAACTGATATATTAATGTGGCTGTATTGTGGTTGCCTAGAGACAACTTGGAAGCCACGGAGTTAGATGATGATGTTCTCTGTCACCGACTGTGTCATCTTAGGCCCTGTACTTCACTTATACTTTTCACAAACAGAAACAGAGTTGCCTCTTCTCACCTGTGTCAGAAGAAACATTTTATCTCTTGGCTTCCTCATCCCTATTAGGAGATATTTAATCTCAAGGGCCCTTTCTTCACTTGGCAAGGTCCTCTCATGAGGTTTAATATATTTGTGAGTCATTGGGATTGAATATTGTCACTTCGAGGAAACTAAAGGGACAAAGTGACAGGAAAAGGAAGACAAGAAAATGTCAAGACAAGCTTTGTGAATTATTTTTGTTTTTCTTTATTCATTCATTTAACAACTTTAAGAACTACCACAGGAGATGTTTGGGGTGAAACTCTAGGAAAAACGAAGATAAATGAGTTTCTGTTCTCAAGGAGATGTTACATATAACACAAAACGATAGGAAGTTACTAACAAAGTGCACGTGTGGTCTGAGGTAGAGGGTTGCCTTTGGCTGGTAGGATCAGGAGGGACTCTTCAGAAGAGTTTCCTTTGTCTGTTCCCCAAAACAGCATAACTCGTGAATATTTGGAGATAAGAAGGGCGGGGTGTGTGCTGCATAAGCCAAGGCACAGAGGTGGGGAATTGGTAAGCTAAGACCTAAATGATCATTTGGCTCAGGAAGGATGGTCTATGTTATAGAATGAATCAGAGCAGGACTCCGATGGCAACAGAGGGAACATGGAAGAAAATATTTCCGTAGTTAAGTTAAAGATCTTGGCTAATGTGATAGCATTAGACATGAAAGGCAACCCATGGGTGTGAGAAAGAATGTTAAAGAGGAACAGATTTGGTGACAGTGTGGACTGGAGCAATGGGGGAGGGAGGGGGCCATCACCACAGCAGCGCTGAGCTTCTGACCCTGGCTATGTGGGAGGAGGGGGGCTCTGAGAACAGAAAGTGCAACACCGGGGAAAGAAACCAATGGAACCTGAAGATGGAAGAGAAGCAAGTGCACTGTTAATTTTTTATATTATATTTAAATGTGATAGCTCTCAGGTGGTAATGGATTATAGGTAAAGAGGGCCATCAGATATGTGCAGTCGAGGGACATAAAGTGAGGGTAAGTGTCAGAACTGGAGAGTTTTACAAAGCACCATCTGAAACTGTGGAGCTAGAAATGATGGTTTTGATCTCAAGGCCATATCTATTTATTGCCACGATTCAATATTTTTGCTCATTTATCATTGGGTCAAAAGGGATGAAAGATTTCCACTTCAGAGATGACATAGATATACTTTTTCCTATTCTTTCTGCTAAGTACAACTGAAAACCCCTGGATATTATAAATAAGACAAACATAAGAGGACTCTGAAAGGTAGAAAGAAAATGCTAACGATCTATGGGCCTTGGGACATAAGCAACAACAAATAATTGAGTTTTCGTGGGGGCAGTGGGGTTATGCCTCACATTTCCCAGGTTTGGAGCTGAAGAACCCAGCAATCTAGAAACACCAGTGAATACAGGCACAAAAAACCCCAGTTAAAAACCCCTTCTCTCTAGCCAAAGAACCAAGAAAGGGGTGGCCTAGCAAGAAAGAATGCTTTTAGACAATAACCACTCTATTCCAGCCAAAAGCCACAGAAAATACTGTGACTCGACCTCCAGCCCCACAAGCAAAGGCTGATAGGGAAGCCTAGAACTCTACCCTCACCTGGCAGTAATGAGGTAGCATGACCCCCACTTCCCCTGCTAAAGCAGTGTCAAAAAAGTCATCTGAAACAGAAGATATAAATAAGATCCAGATTCTCATAACATCACACGCCAAATGTTCGTTTCAATAAAAAACTCATTTATCATAGGGAGAACGAGGAGGATTTCAAAATGATGAAAAAAGAACAATAGGTAACCCTGAAATGGTAGAGGTGTTAGAATTATCTGACAAAAATTTTAAAGCAGCTATCACAATAATAACAGTAATTAATAATAATAATAATGATAAATGCTTCCATGAGCAATAATAAAGATGCTTAAAATAAATGGAAAAAAAATGAAAGTCTCAACCAAGAGATAGAAGATAAAGAGCCAAATGAAAATTTTATAATGAAAATTTAATAACCAAAATTTTAAAACTCAGTGGATTGGCCCAAGAACAGCATGGAGGGGGCAGAGGAAAGAATTAGTAAACCTGAAGATAGAACAATAGAAATGACCCAGTCTGAAAAACAAAGATGAAATAGACAGAAAAAGAAAATGGATAGAAAAAGGCATCCAAATCGGCAAAAAAGAAGTCAAACTCTCACTCTTTGTAGATGATATGATACTTTATGTGGAAAACCCAAAAGACTCCACCCCAAAACTGCTAGAACTCCTACAGGAATTCAGTAAAGTGGCAGGATATAAAATCAATGCACAGAAATCAGTGGCATTCCTATACACCAACAACAAGACAGAAGAAAGAGAAATTAAGGAGTCGATCCCATTTACAACTGCACCCAAAACCATAAGATACCTAGGAATAAATCTAACCAAAGAGGCAAAGGATCTGTACTCAGAAAACTATAAAATACTCATGAAAGAAATTGAGAAAGACACAAAGAAATGGAAAAACGTTCCATGCTCATGGATTGGAAGAACAAATATTGTGAAGATGTCAATGCTACCTAGAGCAATCTACACATTCAATGCAATCCCCATCAAAATAGCATCCACTTTTTTCAAAGAAATGGAATAAATAATCCTAAAATTTGTATGGAACCAGAAAAGACCCCGCATAGCCAGAGGAATATTGAAAAAGAAAAGCAAAGCTGGCGGCATCACAATTCCGGACTTCCAGCTCTATTACAAAGCTGTCATCATCAAGACAGTATGGTACTGGCACAAAAACAGACACATAGATCAATGGAACAGAATAGAGAGCCCAGAAATGGACCCTCAACTCTATGGTCAACTCATCTTTGACAAAGCAGGAAAGAATGTCCAATGGAAAAAAGACAGTTTCTTCAACAAATGGTGTTGGGAAAATTGGACAGCCACATGCAGAAGAATGAAACTGGACCATTTCCTTACACCACACACAAAAATAGACTCCAAATGGTTGAAAGACCTCAATGTGAGACAGGAGTCCATCAAAATCCTAAAGGAGAACACAGGCAGCAACCTCTTCGACCTCAGCCGCAGCAACTTCTTCCTAGAAACATCTCCAAAGGCAAGGGAAGCAAGGGCAAAAATGAATTATTGGGACTTCATTAAGATAAAAAGCTTTTGCACAGCAAAAGAAACAGTCAACAAAACCAAAAGACAACCGACAGAATGGGAGAAGATATTTGCAAATGACATATCACATAAAGGGCTAGTATCCAAAATCTATAAAGAACTTATCAAACTCAACACCCAAAGAACAAAGAATCCAATCAAGAAATGGGCAGAACACATGAACAGACATTTTTCCAAAGAAGACATCCGAATGGCCAACAGACACATGAAAAAGTGCTCAACATCACTTGGCATCAGGGAAATCCAAATCAAAACCTCAATGAGATACTACCTCACACCAGTCAGAATGGCTAAAATTAACAAGTCAGGAAACGACAGATGTTGGTGGGGATGCGGAGAAAGGGGAACCCTCCTACACTGTTGGTGGGTATGCAAGCTGGTGCAACCACTCCGGAAAACAGTATGGGGGTTCCTCAAAAAGTTGAAAATAGAGGTACCCTACAACCCAGCAATTGCACTACTGGGTATTTACCCCAAAGATACAAATGTAGGGATCCGAAGAGGTACATGCACCCCGATGTTTATAGCAGCAATGTCCACAATAGCCAAAGTGTGGAAAGAGCCAAGATGTCCATTGACAGATGAATGGATAAAGAAGATGTGGTATGTATATACAATGGAATATTATGCAGCCATCAAAAGGAATGAGAGCTTGCCATTTGCAACAACATGGATGGAACTGGAGGGTGTTATGCTAAGCAAAATAAGTCAAGCAGAGAAAGACATGTATCATATGACCTCACTGATATGAGGAATTCTTAATCTCAGGAAACAAACTGAGGGTTGCTGGAGTGGTGGGGGGTGGGAGGAATGGGGTGGCTGGGTGGTAGACACTGGGGAGGGTATGTGCTATGGTGAGCACTGTGAATTGTGCAAGACTGTTGAATCACAGACCTGTACCTCTGAAACAAATCATACATTATACGTTAAAAAAAAAAAGAAGAAGAAGATAGCAGGAGGGGAAGAATGAAGGGGGGGATATCGGAGGGGGAGACGAACCATGAGAGACGATGGACGCTGAAAAACAAACTGAGGGTTCTAGAGGGGAGGGGGGTGGGAGGATGGGTTAGCCTGGTGATGGGTATTAAAGAGGGCACGTTCTGCATGGAGCACTGGGTGTTATGCACAAACAATGAATCATGGCACACTACATCTAAAACTAATGATGTAATGTATAGGGATTAACATAAGAATAAAAAAAAATTGAAAAAAAAAAAACATAAAAAAAAAAAAAAAGCCTATAGGCCTTGCAAGAGCCGGCCACCACAGGTACCCAGTCTCCTAAACTCCTACTACTCGAATCCTCACTTGTTTCATTACTGACACCGGGCCCTCCTTTGCGTTCTTCAAACACATTAGCATGTTTCTACCTCAGGACCTTTGCATGTACTTTCATTCTATCTGGGATGCTTTTCTCATGATTGTCCACATGACTTGTTCCTTCATTTCATTTAGGCCCCTGCTCAAATACAATCTTATCAAAGAGATCATTTCTGAGTACCCTACCTAAATTAGCACTCACTTTCCATTTATCTTATGTCATTTATCAAGAACACTGACGTATCATTATATAATTATTTGTTTGTTTTGTTCTCACCACCAAAATGTAAGCACTACAAGAACAAAAACTTAAGTTTTTCTGACTGTGGCATCCCCGATGTCTAGAACAACACGTAGCACAGAGTAGGTGCTTGATAAATACATGTTAATAAATGAATTAATTGAATACATCTACATACTATGACTAATCTCTCAAAAATAATTCTTTATGGATTTCAGACAACTTACAAAAAGGATTCATAATTTCCCCTACAGAACACAGATTACATTTCACATGCCCCAATAGATGACACAAGATCCTTGACATGTGCAAACCATTTTTCTCCAGTTTCTTCTTCCATTTCCACCTTAAAGGTATCCTCCAGTTAAACTTGCTCATTGTTTCCTGGCCTTGTCATGTTCATCACTACCTAGTAGGTTGACTAGCTATCCTACATTGCCCACGATTGAGGAGTTTTGGGAACACAGAATGTTCAGCTCTAAAACTGAGAATGTTCCAAGCAAACAGGGATGAAGTGGTCATTCTGCTACCTTGACACCTTCCTCTTCCCCTTGGCTGCCAGGTTCCCTGTTCTCTTCTTTACTTGCCAAAGTCCCCTGTTTTTTATGACACCCAACAAAATTTCCACATCCTTGGCAAAGCCCTAGCAGTCTCTGGCACACCCTGTGATGTCTGCTGTAGCAATTCCTGTTTATTATTTTATCAAATATTATCCTGTTTTTTCTTTTTTTCCTGCATTTTTAAGGAATTTTTATTTAAATTAAATTTAATTAACATATACTGTATTATTAGTTTCAGAGGTAGAATCCAGTGATTCATCAGCTGCATATAACATCCAGTGCTCATTCCATCACGTGCCCTCCTTAATACCCATCAGCCAGTTACCCCCTCCCCCCACCACTTCCCCTCCAGCAACCCTGTTTGTTTCCTAGAGTTAAGAGTCTCTTATGATTTGCCCCCTCTCTGTTTTTTTTTTTTTTTTTTTAAAGATTTTATTTATTTATTTGACAGAGAGAGACACAGCGAGAGAGGGAACACAGGCAGGGGGAGGGGGAGAGGGAGAAGCAGGCTTCCTGCAGAGCAGGGAGCCTGATGTGGGACTCGATCCCGGGACTCCAGGATCATGACCTGAGCCGAAGGCAGTCGCTTAACCGACTGAGCCACCCAGGCGCCCCCCCTCTCTGTTTTTGTCTTATTTTATCTTTCCTTCCCTTTCCTGATGTTCATCTGTTTTGTTTCTTAAATTCCACATGAGTGAAATCATATGGTATTTATCTTTCTCTGACTGACTTATCTCGCTTAGCATAATAATACCCTCTAGTTCCATCCATGTCATTGCAAATGGCAAGATTTAATTCTTTTTGATGGCTGAGTAATATTCCATTGTGTATATATACCACATCTTCTTTATCCATTCATCTGTTGATGGACATCTGGGCTCTTCCCATAGTTTGGCTATTGCAGACATTGCTGCTATAAACATTGGGGTGCACGTGCCCCTTCAAATCACTATGTTTGTATCCTTTGGATAAATACCTAACTGTGTCTGCTTCATTTATATAAATATATTGTCTCTCCAATGGAATTTATCTCTAGAAGGCAGGAACTATACTTCATCTTTTTATATGTCTAACCATCTAGCACAGTGCTTGAAATGTAGTTAATATTCAGTAATTGTTTATTATTGTGGATGGATCTGTTCTGTCTTTGGGAAGCCGACTATCTTAAATGGATACATAATCATCTGGTAGGCTGCTTAGGGAAAGGGTGAGGTAGGATTTAAAAACCTAGGATACATGATTTTGGAAGATCCAAAACAAAAGATTATTTTGATTTAAAAAAACAGAAAAAGTACAGATTTGGATTGAGTCATCTCTTCGTAAAGATACCTCACGTTCCTTCTTTCGTTCCATGCTGAATATTATGAGTCCACGAAATGTCCCTATGGATAAAGTTTAAATTGGCATCTACATGGCCAAAATACGTGGTAAAGAGGGAAAAATCTAATGAAACATCTTGATGACTCATAATACACCATGTTCTAAGATTTGGCAGCATCTTAATGACCAACTGAAGTTTTCACTTTTCATCTAGCTATTTTGGTGCTGTGTAGACACAGGCCAAGAACAGGAACAGTAGGAAAATTGCCACAGTAATGCTGAATTTTACTGGCTTAGCAGTGAGGGGAAATTCACATATTGCTTGCCAGAAAAATAACTGGCTTTAGTTGGTGCTATTAGTCTCACGCTTTTTAGGAGCACTTAATTTAAAACAAAATTGTGGGCTTAACTCCTACCCTAATGTTTTGAGACTGCTGTAATAAGCAAATGTTCAAAGTGTTCTTTATCCAACCAAGTGGCTGAGTTTCTTGTTCAAGCTCCATCTATAACAAAAAGATTTTCATTTGGTGAGTGGTGATCCCTGATTTAGCACAAGCAAACACATCAAGATGCATTCAGGCTTAAAGCACAGAAATCTCTGAGCGTTAAGGTTTAACTTGACAAAACAATCACTATGGAAAAACAACTTACAAATCACACTAACCACCTAAATAGAAGCTTGGTTTCCTAACTGGCTTGTAATGGAAGCCCTGAAACAATATGAGGGATTGTTAATAGAGGTTTAGAGTTACTATCTTATGTCCGTACCTTAAACATTAACTCTGGCCCGTTGCTATGAAGCATGTAGCACATCAACATTTGAAGGATATTGGGATCAACCCCTTCCACGCTCAGAGTGTCTTAAAGACAACATTGTATTTCAGTAAGCATAAACCTTTGACTCTTCAGTAATGATGTTTTAGCTTTAATCTACGTTTCAACTCCATCAGAGACATGGTTTACTTGGATAAGAGTATATTAGGAGAACATGGAAGGGAAAATGCTTCCTAAAAGGACTGAAATACTACTTGCAAGTATTTTTTCTGTAAACTGTACCATGATTTCCTTCCTCCATGTGACACTTGATCTTTTCACAGGAGTGATAGTTGATCATGTATGATATTCCTACCTCGACTGTTGTTTAATTGTCCTATTAACGCAGCACTCTTAATACTCAAAAGCCATACTCATGGTGCATTCATTTATGATACCTGGTGCCTGCTGAGATACCATGTACCCTCCTCATCACGGGGCTGATGATAAAGGAAATTAACACCCATAAAATAGTACTCACTACCCTTTATTGAAGGCCTATTGTTTTCTAGACAATCTGTTGCACACTCTGAAATATTATTTCTAACCCTTATGAAAATCTTATAATGTAGGTATTATTTTAACCATTTCACAAATGAGGAAAGTGAATTTTTGCATATCACTTAACCCTGCTGACCCCAAACCAATGTTAGTGGTAGACAGAGCAACACTTCACTGCCATCTAAGCCCTCATTCTTTCCATTGTGTGCACGGAAACTGTGCAAAGAAGGTAGATAATGTCTGCCCTTAGGACAAGATCCTGTCCTCCATGATATTATGTTGAGGCAAGTCAACGTGTTGCCCATCTTCTTCTTTTTTATTGTGATAAGAGCCTTTAACATAAGACCTACCTCTTTAATACATTTTTAAGTGTACAAAATAATAGCGCTAAGTACAGGCACAATGTTGCACATGAGATTTCTAGAATTAATTCATCTCATATAACTGGAATTTTATATCCTTTGAACAGCAACTCCCCATTTTTCACTCCCTCCAGCCCCTGGCAACCCCCATTCTATTTGCGGCTTCTATGGAATTTGCTACTTTAGAGATCTCATATAAGTAGAATCATACAGTGTTTGTCTGTGACTGGCTAGTTTCACTTCATATAATGTCCTCTAGGTTCATCTTGACAAGAACAGAGATGCCCAACCCTATCGAGACCATCATTCGGCAGAACATACTAATTGAACAATCCTTTTAAATACACTCTGTGTCAAGGAGACAGAGGCAAAGCCAAACCAAGAGATGAATTTTCTGATGAATCTTGTCAACCTAGGGAACTAAGTTGGAATAAAGGGCTCATCTGGGGCCTTTTATGGTGTTAGTCTACTTTTGTGAAGCCTGTGGCTCTTGTTTTATCATATACTGTAATTTGGTTTTTAAAAAATGCATAGTCGAGGTTTATATAATTGAATGAGAGCTATTGACTGAAATGATTGGAATGTCTCAGTGGCCATTAGTAAAATCTTACTGATTTCCATTTCCCGCTCTCCAGATAGACAGTGTGCAATTATAGGATGGGAATGAGTCAGCTCTCTTTTCTGACTGTACTGTCTCTTCCTTTTTTACAAGGTCAGCCTAATAAATAACATTCCTAGAAATGAAACAAAGTTGCATGGAATTAATGATGGTGATAAATGTGTTTCTGACAGCTACTGTATCACTTATACCAAAAATAATTTGAGAAACAAGAGAGGTATCATATTTTTTCCAAGTCAGAAGAACAAACAAGGAAACAAAGCTATTGCTTCCCTAGAGAATAGAAAACTAGTATCAGTATCTAAAGACATTCTTTTCTCTGAATTACAGGTTTGGGAGAATCTCTCTCTCTCTTAATGAACAATTTCTACCTTCTGTTTTGGTGAGGCAGTAAAGAAATATTTGGTACATATTTAACATAACACTTCTAATACCACTGATGATGGTTGTTCAAAAACGTGAGATTGAAAACCACCTTAAGTGGCAAGGTAGTTAATCATAGATCTCTATCTACTCGGTCTGGTTCATTTTCTAGCTCCACTAATTATAAACCATGTGAATGACTTTGGGTAAGATTTTTCACCTTTTTTGCATTCCTTTTTTTTTTTTCCCCATCTGTAAAATGGTGACAACAGTAACTACTTCATTGGGTTCTTACAAAGATTAAGTGAGCTCTCATACATAAAGTACTTAGAACTGGCACATCGTAATGACTTAGTAAGGTTATGATGCGAAGGACCTGAATACACTTAGTAATGTGTAAATTATTCATTTCAAAAGGAAAAGTATCAATGGAGAATATTTAATATTATATTTGCTTTTTTAAAACTTTAGTTCTGAACCCATGGGGTAAATAAACTTTAAGTCACGAAAGGGAGCAATGGAAAAAAGGGGGAGGGTTGAGGAGGCGGGAACTTGAGTAGCTTAGAGAAGTACATGCTATAACAAATATCCTGAAGTAGGAACAGTGTCTGTGACAAAGAGCATCCTTTGCTTTTTTATTGAATTAAAGCCTGTTGCATTCAGCCAATCCAAGCTACACCACACCAGACCTCTGCTTTCTGATGTTCCATCTCTGCTTTAAAAAAAAAAAAAAAAATCAGCTGCAAAATATATAGACAATTTACAAGTCTCAAAGATCGTATTTGTCCTGGGGTCTCCCAGCCTAGATAATCCTAATGGAGGACCCCATTGGTGGAACATCATTAATCAGGCAGCCATGGCCAAGGAGGTGGGTGGCTGCTGATAGTTTTGGCCCATTGGAAATGGCTTTGGATGACTGCCAGGTTGTGTGTAAAATTTTGAAATGTTTGAAACAATACAGTCTTTACAATGTTATAAAATACTAGGGTGGTTAGAGTGGGCTGCAGCCTGGCTCATGGCCAATAAAACCTCAGAATTCCAGTCAGCTGTAACCTGCAGTTTAATGTTGTCTGAGGTGTTCAAGGTCATCTCTCCCCAATGTCCTGAAGGTCAACCCAGTCTTTATAAAGCTTGCCTCATTGAGCTACTGCTCCCCAATCACCCCAGTTCAAAAATATTTTAGTCCATTTGCTTCCCCTGCACACTCCCATCCCCTGCAACACAAAAATCACTTTTGAGAGTGAACCTTAGAAGTCTTACTTAGGAAAACTTTTGAAAAAAGTGAACTTGCTTTTTGTTTGTCCCCATTTAAATAGAAGATGCTCACTGCTGACATGTCAATAAACTTGAAAAATACAAAGAGAAAGTGCCACTAATTCCATCACTCTTAGGCAACCAGATAAATTAACGGAATATTGCTTTGTCGTCCTGCTTTCAGCGTGCATTTTATATTATCTATGATCATATTGTACATATACATTTGGCCCTGGAACAACACAGATTTGAACGGTGTGGGTCTACTTATATGTGAATTTTTTAAAATAAATATATGTGTAGTGCTGTAAATGTATTCTCTTCTTTATTTTTTAATAATATTTGTTTCTCTAGCTTACTTTATTATAAGACATATATAATACATATAACATACAAAATATGTGTTGACTATTTATGTTATTGGGAAGGCTTCCTTCCAGTCAACAGTAGGCTATTGGTTGTTAAGTTTGGGAGGAGTCAAAACTTCTACATGGATTTTCAACTGTGTGGGCAGTTGGCATCCTTAACTCCTGTGTTGTTCAAGGGTCAAATGTAATTTATAATTATCTTCTCCCAAACTTTATATCAAGATTCTATTTTATTAAGCACAATAATAATGGCAGAATAATATGTTATTTTGTACTTAACTATTCTCGTATTATTGAGTGCTTATCATGCTTTTTCTCTCCAAGACGGTTAAATAGTGTTACTGTTTACATAGAGTTTTTCTGTATTTAGTATTATTTCCTTAGGATAAGTTCCCAGAAGTGAAACTAAAGGGTCAAGGGAGATGGATACTTTTAGAGTCTTGGCAAATGTTGCAAAATGGCTTTCCAAACATTGTTTTCCTCAAATGACAGCCCGTCAGTAAAGTGTGAGAGGGTATCATTTCATTCCCTCATTATCAGCAATATGTAATAGCAAGTATTCTTCTAAAGAACACAAATATGCTAATATTAAAAATGAAAAATTGTCCTGTTCCAAAAATGTATGTATTGGTAGAGCTAGGTAAGTGCTCAGTGTTGTTACACAGAAAGAACCACAGAGCTACTTTATGGGTGATGGGTTTTCAGTATATTCTCCAAGCAAATGATTCTTCTAAGCAAAAGGGAATTTAATTCCGGGGCGTCACCACAGTAAATAAAACACTGAACACAGAGAACATAAGATACAATGCTCCAGATAGAGAAATAAAGACCTACAACGTTATGCAGAGGTACCCTACGTAATGTGTCAAGCAACTAGCCTGGGAAACTGTTGATAAATGCAGAGTATTTTAAAGGAAAATTTGAGAAAGTGTAAAAGCAACAAATTAAGAACATTTTACAATTTTAACAGAGGCCTTCAGTCAAGGAGAGGATATTCCAGTAGTAAGAGTAAAGGAGAAGAGAAGGGTAGGACATGAGAAAAAGCAACACAGAAGAAAAATCCAGAGCTGAACCAGAAGAGAGACATTTATTCACTCTCCTAGGCATTTTAAATAGCATGGTTAGCTTCATAGAGAGAACCGATATGACATCTACTGATATGAGAAATAACTGTATAGTTAAACTTACAGAGTTGCCATTCCAGAATGTTCTTTTGTCACATCCCCAGTTAATAAATCCCTGTAAAGTACCTTTATCCACCTGGGTTGGTGGGAATGCACCTTATTATCACAGTGTAGATTTTGCTACTCACACAAAAAAGTAAAACTGATAAACACCTCCTAAGAAATGTTGACACATTTTTGTCTAGATGTCCTACAAATTATGTTTACTTCCCTGGCCATGGTATTCCATGTTTGCCATTATTAGAGACTCTAGCTCTAAGAGGGAATTTCTTATGCTTATTCTTACTCCTCCTTTTCTTCTGAAGGGCATACATTCTTTTGTAAGAACATACCATAATAAGTTCTGAGACAAAGTGCTTTTAAGAAATATTCATGGGATGTCCATGTATTTTAATGTTTGTATTGTATTTAATCCATGTTCTTCGAATCTAAGGGTCTTCTCTGATTACGCCCAGTTTTACCTTTCTTCATCATCTAGGCTCTGGGTGACATGTTTTTGTTTCCTTTTGTTCTCTCTCAGGTTCCCATGATGCTCCCATCATCTGTGAGTTTTTCTGTCTCTTATTGATAAAAATCAAGTACAACAGCTCCTACCCACGATTCCTCCATTTTAAGCAAAATATAATCTACAAGGCAAATCAAGACTATATCAGATGTTCTGGTTTCAGCAAAACTAGACATTTTCCAGATGTTGGGCACTTGAAATCTTCCATCTGTAACATAGTGTGTCTTGATTTCAGTTCTGACGTCTGTTCCTTAGCTAAGTACTTAACCTCTCTGTGCCTCAGCCAGCTCATCTCTAAAACAGAGATAAAAATCATACTTGCCCCTACAGTGTTGGAGAGAATTAAATGAATGAATAGGTGGAATGTTCAGAGCGACGCTTACACAGAGGAGCATGCATGCAATGTGAGGTAATTACATCCATTGTTACGAATGACCTCCCCGCTTACCCTCTCATGTTGATCGTGGTGCTCTTTCTTTGTTTTACACCTCCTTCAAATGTTCTCTATTGTGCAAGCACCCTCACCCTATGCATTTCCAATAAGCTTTGCACATCTTCTTACCCAGCGATGTTTCCCCTTTCTTCTCCAGTGGATTGTTTCAACTTGGACTATGTATACCATTCTATTCTAAACATAAATCCCAACCCGCTGGGTCTCCTGACATCTGCGAGGCTATATATAATTTCATAAGCTAAAATATCAAGTTTATTTTATTACCTAAATGCACCTATATAAATAACAGAAAGCCAGTGTAAAATTGGTAGCTAATAAAAATCAATACTTAATTCATTAAGTATTCCTTATTGGGTCTTCAACTTCTTGTTCTAGGTGAGCTTAAAATTATATTCTCAAGTGCTCTTATGTCGCTAACACAATCCTAGGTGGTATCAGCTCGTGCAAATGACTGTTTCCACATCTTGTGACTTATTTATCAGTATCCATCTATATTACAGATTTTCTATATTATTGCTGAAAGGAATAAACATGCTTCCTTTCATTCAAACTCATTACTAGTCCAACATTTTAATGACTCTGTCCGTATTTTAAATCTCTTTTAAAAAAAAATTCTACCATAATTAAGCAAAACAGTAGATTGATGACTGACTGCAAAGTAGCTCTGTCAAAAATAAATAGAGCTTTGAACTCAGTAAGCTTTGCTTTTTCCAAACTTCGCTGTGTACATAAACACACGCCATGTCCCGTGTCCGCTCCACACTTCACACACATAAAATTACTCCCAATTAAGTGCTTCTCTATTTGCCTCTTTTTTTCTCATCAAAATCATCCCCAGAGCTTAACCATCTCCACTCACTGTGTTGTCTAAAATCTTCTGTGCCGCCGAGCCTGTAGTCTTGAAGATTTTACGTTTACAGCAGACTGACTCAGTAAGTACACTTTGGAAACTCTGGTGAACAGCTCAGCCCAAGGCTGGTCTTGATGCCTGGCCAACGGGCTCAAACAACAGACATAAAAGCTAAATCTGTACTTCCATTCAGTTAGGAGGTTGCCAAGTTAGTTTTCCTGATACTGTACCTACAGTATATTCATCTCCCAATGTCTCAGACTCACTTCATTAACTTTGTGACATCAGGCTCTGATGTTATGAACTCAATTTTGCTAATATAAATGATACAGTACTATACAGAAATTTAAGAGGTTGTAACATTAGAAGTCTCTTCAAGATTCCCATAACAGTTAAAGAACAAGGAACCAAAATTCCCAGAACCAATCCTTGCTGGGAAATAATTCCTTATATATAATCCTAAAGCTATTCTCCCTCCGCACAGCCCTCTGCTTCTGATTCCCATTTATGTTGCGAATAGCTTTTAATGATAGAACAGGGAAATATATTGTGGTTTCACACTTTCAGGGATTTTTATGGTCACTTATTCCTAACTAGGAGATAGAGACGCAGAGCAGAAAGATTTCTTTTGTTTTGTCTTTAAACATAAACCAGTTTAGTGCATTGTGCCCTTTGTCAGAAGGATATATGTAAGAAATACCACTATTCAAAGATCAACTAGTGGAAGAATGTCTTCTTAATGGTAAGCCTTTATGTCGGCAATGCTTACCTCTGGACGGATTTATAAGCCTAGTCATTAAACTGGTTTGACTGACTAATTTGGAAACTCCAATATGCCGCCACGAATCCACATCACGTACCATGAAGAATATGGAAAATGGATGCGCTACTGTTCGCACAGAAGTAATGAAAATTTGTCCAATGCAATTATGCCTCATAAAATGCAGCCCATCTCAAAACGCCGACTATAAGGAGATTTTCTTATATGATTCAAATACCTCATTTCTCTGTCTTCACATCCCCTCCATCTGGGTTTAGCAGCTGTCAGTAACAGTGCTACGTGTTAGTTCACGTACGCATAAGGAAAACAGCAGAGGCGGTGCAATGAAGCTAAGAAGTCCATCTGCCTGGTTGCAACTCCTGGCTTTCCTATAACTTAATACACAACTATGAACAAGTTATTTAACAGCACAAGGTCTTAAATGCCTCTCAGTAAAATAGGAAAAGAACCAGCACAGAGCCATGGTGAATATTCAATGGTATGCTGCATGTGAAGCCATTAAAACAAGTCCTGCTTAGTAAATGTAGACAGATGATTGATTGATTGATAGATAAGTAAATAGATATAAAAGTGTCATTAAGATATCCTCACAGTTGAATATATACAGAATCAAAGCGATGAAGAAATTATTAACGTAGACCTCTCTAATGTTAATACTGATCCTAACTTAAATTGATTTCTCCCATACCCCATCTTCAAAATCCAAAGCCTCTCTCCATCCTTTGGAATGTAGGTGGGATGCAGCCTTTGTTATCACCCTGAGCATCAGTATGTGGATAAAGTAGAGAAGTACATGGTAGTAATTATTACTGATCTTGACCTGGGTCTTCACAAACCCTGTATTCTTAGAAAAGTCACAAACCCTTCATTTGTAATATGTTTTCTTTTAAATCTGCCTTTAGTATCTCACCAGATCGTTTACAATGTAGTCCCAGCTCAAACGGCCCCTCTTCCATGAAGGCAAAGTGTTTTAGGTTTTCCATCATGCTTGTAATTGAAGTGCTTAAGGGAATCCTTCCAACATGATTCATTGCTTTTGTATGTACACCATTTGCAGCCTGTAGACAGTAAGCCACCAAAGAGTAGGGTCCGTCTGTGTCCCCCACTGGAGCTGATCACAGAGACCGTGGGGAAAAGGTTCTGTAGATACTCCATGTATTGAGTTAAACAACAAACGGGAAAGTAATATCCTGTAACTATATATAAGGATGGCTGAGATCGAAACCTAGATGCTTGGTTGGTATTTCAGTGGAGAAGTGTTTCTCTGTCACTAAGGATGCCAGATTCCTCCATTTGGATACACACATCTGGCCATCATTATTGATTCCTTCCCCAGGTATTTCCTATGCTATTTTTATTTATTGTTTATTTTATGCTAAGATTCAAACAGCATCAAATGAGTACAAAAAGGCTTAACCAACAGATAATTAAAATTTTAATTCTTAAAACTACGACAGGGAAAAAAGATGCAAAGTATCTTAGAAATACATTTGTGCATCTCGTTATCACTATTACAGGATCTCTTTTTCTACTATTCCAAGTTTCAAGGAAAAAAAATGTAATAACCATCAAGGTTGGGCTTACCAGAGCTCAGGCTTGAATGACACAGGCAAGGTTTACTCAGAACGGATGTGGCACATCCCAGAATGAACAAAGCATAATCTTTTCTCAGACAGGTCTCATTTTGCTCCCCAAGATCCATGAGCAGTAACTTATTCCTAATGCAGCTAAATGGGGAGAATTAAAAGTGGGGGGAAAATATCAGTGGCAGGTATTCTGCTCTTGGCAGGCGTCTATTTCTATTTCCTGTTGGAGATATAATTTTATTTCCATTTTCCCTAAATGTAATCTGGGAACTTTCCATAATAAACAGTTCTTTAATTTGCCACTTCTTTGATTGGCATTTTTAATTTTTTTTTTCAAGGAGGCTATCGGCCATTCCTTCACAAAGTTGCAAAAATAAACGAAAACACTGAACTGCATGCCATTGTTGGGCAGAATTTTCTGAATTTGTCTTGAAGCCAAGAGAATTTATTTGACTGTCTGGGGAGCATTGAGGCAGGTCTCTTATTCTCAAAGAGATACCAAAGTTGCTTGAACAAATGGTTCGTGTTAGCTGGAGAAAGACACTGAATCTAAACCATGTGCCTCTGGCCCTTGTGGTTCCAAGTTGAACCACAAGCAGCGAGAAGAGCTGTCGGTCTCAGGGCTTGATTTCAGCCATGCTCATGGGGAAGAGAAAACTGTCAGTGCCACCATGCTGTTGTCTTAATACGGAGACCTGGGAGCTCCTTCGGCACAGGCGAGTCAGTGGTGGCGCGAAGAATAAGAGAGGGGGTCCAGGAGAACAGCCAGTGGGACATAATGACAATGCACGGCTTTTCCCCATGGGCATCCGTACACAGTAAAGGCAGCAAACTGGTGGCTTTCTGAGGAGCAGAAACAACTCAGGGTGGTAAAGGGACATAAAAACCTGGCATCTCCTTACAGCTATCATAAAGCTGAAGAAAAACGTCCTAGAAGAATTAGTTTAGAGACCCAAGACGGTTAAAGTTACTAGACCAGAAAAACAAGAAAGACAGATTTCTAAGTGGTACCATTTATCAACCTCCAGAAGCATTGCGGGGATGGTCTGAAGGAATATTGATGCTATTTCACAGCACAAAGGGGAGAGAATCATTTAGCCACAGAGAAGTGGGGCTTCCTCAGGGAACACAGGCACGCCTTAACCGAGCCATTTAGGATTAGGAGTTGAGACTCTGAAAAAAGGAGTAAGGTTTGGTTTTAAGTCATCTAGCAACTAGAAAGGATAGTAAAGATGTTTTCTGCCTCTTTTTCCTTGCCTTCTGTGAAAGGGATTCTTTACCTCACAGAGACTTATTTTAAGCTGCAAGCATGTCCATCAGTTTGGGGAAAGGAACAAAGAGCAACAACAACAAAAATTTATGTAAACTTTTATCACAATGCTAAATTTTCAAGTAGTCTGTTAGCATCAGTAGGAATGGTTTTAGTCTCAAATGAAAAGTGCTAAATTCATTCCTGCAGTATACAGGGAATTAAAATCAAATACAGCTAGAAAGTAGACTAGGGGAATTAGGTTTAAAAAATGTAGGGCGCCTGGGTGGCTCCATCGGTTAAGCGTCTGCCTTCGGCTCAGGTCATGATCCCAGGGTCCTGGGATCGAGCCCTGCGTTGGGCTCCCTGCTCAGCGGGGAGTCTGCTTTTCCTTCTGCCCATCCCCTTGCTCATGCTCTCTATCTCTCAAATAAATAGATAAAATCTTTAAAAATATATAAATATAGCTAAAGAGGAAAATGGACATGTGTGTATCTCATATACACACGTATATATATATCACATATTCATATATATCGTGCCTACATATATACACACACCAGATGCAAGTTAATACAAGGTACACTTCACACCCAGAATCAAGCAACTTTGGGGGAACTTCGATGTTTTATAGAACAGAAGGGATAAATTGAAATGACTTGTAAACATTTAACTCAAGTTTTCTTCTAAGAAATTCCTTAGCCTGAGGTAAAGCAGATCCCACTCGACCTTAACAGAAGTACCTGTGAGGTGTGCAAGAGTCGCCTTTTACCTCTGTCTTCTGTTTTCCCAAGAGATGAGCTCACTGAAAAAACAGACCATCCCGTCAAGAGTGCTGGGAAAAAATCCTCTAAGGTGAAAAATAGGAACGCAATCTAGTTTTGAAGTTCTTTTTACAGTTTTGAGTAATGGTTCTCAAATTTGTTTGCAAATACAATCAATAGAAATCTAAAAAAATGTTTTAATACCTGGACCCCAACACAGACAAAATTAAAATCCTGGATGGGGCCCAGTATCAGTATAGATAATTTCTAGGTGAAAAAAATTCCTAAAATCACTGCACTGAGTTATGTTGTTAATCTGAATAGAACTATTATATCAGACTCTACATAACTTTACGATTTGCGGGTAAACTTTGACTTCTTACAAACAATTGGACTGTGATGTCATATGTGTGCTCGGATTAATAAAAATAACCTACACAGGTAGATTGCCTTTCATTTTGTGCACTATAAGAATTAGAACGACTCCTGGTAGTTTTAATTAGCTGATGAGCAGACTCAGGTGAGTCATCATTCCCAAATACATTCCAAAGCACAAATTAGTTCAAATAAAACAAACTAAAACAATACATATACAAGGCTCCTGCAGTGGCAATTACAATAATCCATCTAGACCCATAAACGTAAAACTAAATTTGAGCCCACATGTCAGTCAGTATTTATTAACTACCTACTATGTGTCAAGCACATGTGGAATTTGTCAGTCTCTATCGTAATGCTATAGAATGCTCTTGGAATTGCTAACTCATTCCAAGATCTATGTTGACTACAAGGTCTGATCACATTCAAATTCCGCAAATATCAACATTACAGTGCCAAGCACTGTCTAAGGCAAAACATCCTCAAACACCATCATACATTATTCCTTTTTAATTAACCAAAGCACAGACATCCAGTCGAGCTGCAATAAAATTCTGAATGTGTCAGTTTTGTTCATGATCACTTTAAAATGAAGGTTGCTATTGTACTATTTAATTTTCTTAAATGCTCTGGCACACTGCCTCTCTATTTTAACAATTCTGAGTTATCACTGAGTATGTATTGGGTTTGGGCTTATCCTCCATTCGTCTCCCCAATCCTGAAGAAATGATCATTAAATCAAATGCACATCTTAAAATGGAAGGTTGTTTTGAGCACAGCGATGCAGGCATTTGGCTATGGAGTTCAATACCCTTATGCATGTATCATCCATATAAAGGAGGAAAAGGGGAAAGGAAGTGGAAAGAACAGCAGTTTTATAGTTCTGCTGACAGACAGCCCAAGGATCACTGCAAAATATCACAGCCCATATTATCACTTTCCAGCAGATGGCATCTCACACTTTTAAGTTAATCATTATAAGGAGCCTATAGGAAAGACGTGTCCCCTGTCTATATAACACATGGAACTCAAAACTCTACTTGGGTTTCATGAGAGTGAATTTGCCAGCACAATCGCCTAGAACGGGAACTTTCTACAACCGGCCCCAGCATGTGGTCACTAGGATTGCCCACAAGCATTTGGTATTTTCGGCAGGACCAAAGCACGGTGCACATTTTAATGACAGCACTGCCTGTTTTAGAACAGTCTGCACTACATAATTGTAGAGTAAGGTGGGAATTATGAGTCTTCAACAAGTAGTGTAGGTGGGGATAACATGTGTATTAAAATAACCAAAACCATGAGCTCCATTTTTTCTGTAGATAAGCCTCACACGGCTATGATTCACAGCACTGTAAAACTTTCTTTCTGGAGAAAATCTTGCAGTACTTAACCATGCCTTCTGCTGGGGTATTCGATTTTTCTACTTTTGTGAAAGATATTATTACAACAATATTTGCATCTAGGACTTTAATGAATAAATAAGAGACGTGCTGGCCTATGATCTTTAGATACCAGGTGTCTCCTTGTTTCTCATCTCATGAAGAAGACACATTCATGTGGCAATAGCTAAGCCTATCTTCTCCCCACCCTACCCCCCTCCATATTTTATTAGACTTTGTGGAATCTCCTCTCCCTCTTTCTTAGTCAGATTGCCCAACATGGCTTTTTCTCAGCAGTCCATTTGTGCTTAAATTTCATCTGAAGATGTCTATGAGCATGAGGATCAACACGGAAAAAGAAGACCTCATTCCGTTCAATCATCAACACTGAAAATCAGCAACGGAGATCAACATGGAAGGATGCAATTTGAGCTATGTTGGGGCTACAGCTCGATGGGATTTCTTGAAACCTCTTAAAATTAAATTGAAGAAATAAAATCATGCTTTAAGATAGCACAATTCTATCTTTTTAAGTTTAGATGACTTTATAAAAGGTGGTACATGACAAATTGCTAGCCAAGCAGCCCAAAGGATAGAAACAAAAGTAGTTAGCATGGGAAATCATTCAAGGCAAAAACTAATAAAAAGTAAACATCGGTTCAATGCTATACTTGAGAGAAAAATTCAAGTACAGTACTTATTTGGAAGGAGGTAATAACAGACGCTTTCAACTGAATAAATGTGATGATTGAATCAAAAATGATAGATGGGTCCGTGTTGGCAGAATGCTGCCAGCAAAAATCTGCAGTGGGGTACCCATTTTAGAGAACGGATTAACAACAGTATTCGGCGGTTAGCTTGAACTGAAAGAAGGACATTACAATAGGAATGTCTGGAGACCAGTGGCAAATGTGGATCTGCAATTCAAGAGAAGTCAGAGTGAGAGTTTGTAACTCAGGAGCCTTCCATGCAGTGATGGTAGATGATACTAGATGAAAACTCTGGGCTGGGTAAAATCTCTGATATAGAGAGAAATGGAGAGTCATGGGAACCACAGAAGTAAATGAAATTTGGGATAGACTGTTCTCCTATAATGTATATGGCTTAAACTTCTGTAGAGTAACGCCAACTCTACCATAATCGCCTTCAATAATGAGTTAATAGGAAATTTTTCCAGCACTGTATTCACGTTACAGTGAATCCCACTTATTTCCCTAGTACTCCTTAAAAACTAAAGGAGAAACTAATTATAATGTTATTTATTTGGATCAACTATTAAACATTTTTCCCAAATGCATAATTTCTCCTCTCCCTTCTCAATCAATGGCCAAATCCTTTTTAAGAGAAAATAAAGATTATTTTATTTTTTCCCTTAGAGAATGACTTGTGTAATTCTGCCTAATTCAATGGCCATTACCTAATCATTCCTAGACAGTTGTAGCAAAAACAAAGGTTTAGAATATTGAACAGATGCAATGTCTTCATATACAGCATTATCCTCATTCGGTTATCAGCCAGTGAAAATGTGCAACATGGATAACTTAAAGGGATCATATCATATCATATCAAAAAAACCTATCTTTTGAAGCAATCATTTTTAGGTTCATTTGGGGACATACATAGGAAGTGATCATCAATCAGAAAGAAAAACTTCAACCTTTTTCTTAATTCCCAGACAGAACCCAAAATGACCACATAAGCAAAAGCAGAACGTGTCTCTGTTTTCTCAGATTCCCTCATTCCATCCTGCCCTTTCTTCCCCTTGACTCCACAGCCTCAAAAACCTGCTCCTGAGTCTGAAATTCACACCACAGAACAAATAGAACAAATTTGTATGTAGTTTCCTTTGGTGAGCAGAGGCCGTGGAGAGAAGCAGAGTTGAATTTTGTCTTGGATGAAGTCAAACTAAAAAGACTGAACCTTGTAAGAAGTTAGTGGGGCAATTTCCAGCAACTGCCCACGTTAGGAAGGTTTGAGGCAGGGGTCAGCTGCAGGGAAACTTTAGAGTTTCATGGATTTACACTGGGTGTAAGGTGGGAATGGTCATTGTTGTGGTAGAGAGTAAGGAAAGGAGAAAACTGGGGATTTCAAAACTGTAATTTTGCAAACAATTTTGGGAAGAGTACATCATTCACAGAAGTTGAAGTGATAGGTTGGCATTTCTTCCCTGGCTTATTTTATAATCCACCCAGATCAGATTTTTTAAAAATGGCTGTCACACACCAGTCACATTTTGAAATGTTTACCCTTGTAAAGATTCTGATGCTGCCCTTAATTTACATTTATGAGTATGCTATAATAATTTATGTAAAATCGACAAAAGCTAAGATGGTTTTTCAGAAATCTATTGGAAACCATGAACAGCATAAACTCCCAACACGCCAGAGCTGTAGAAGGGCTAATTCTATGACCTTACTGCTGCTAATACTCTGTATCTACTCTATTTGGACAAACCTACAGGAGGAAATCTCCTTTATTTTTCCACAGAAGAAATTAAACACTAGTGCATTAATATGGTACATACAGGAGTTCAATGCCTGCACTGTGGTTCCACCACATATTAATGGGTGATTCCATTCTCTGAGCAAAGGAGACTGCAGACAGAGATTTCTTCCTCTATGGTCAAACATCCCCTACCTGAGGCACCAGGATCTTGTTCAGCACTCGAGTCCAGAAACAGCAAATTCAATCTAGCTGTGGCAGGCCGAGGGCGAATTGGAATGCCAACTCCAGACCGGGATTCCAAACCACGAGCCTCTGGAAATAAAGCGTGGACTTGGAGAAATGACAGTAACCTCAAGCCAAGAAATCTCACCCAGTTTTTTAAAAAGCTTCAGTGCACAGTGAATATAGATAACCATTAACATGACTCCTCTTTTCGTTTAAAACATATCAAACTAAGAGTTGTATATAGAGTTCCATGATAAAGAAAATGACATGCTCTTCTCCCGATCCTCAGTCTTTGAGCTATTTTGCTTGCCAGTTACATAGCAAAATGTAGCAGCAGCGTTTTGAGGTCTGGTGTGCTAAGACAGCACTGTCTCCTTTGCCTACTTGCCTACTTTCCCTTGTTTCATGCAGTAGCTATAGCTACATAGGAAAGATAAAATGGCTATTAGAGGTACATCTATAAATATCTATATGTCAATCCATCCATCCATCCATCCATCCATCCATCCATCCATCCATCCATCCATCTCTTCCGATCATCACTAAGCCATTATCTTGACTTCAGAAATCCCAAAGTATGGGATGCCTGGGTGGATCAGTCAGTTAAGCATCTGCCTTCAGCTCAGGTCATGATCCCGGGGTCCTGGGATCGAGTTCCACATTGGACTCCCAGCTCAGCGGGGAGTCTGCTTCTCCCTCTGCCTGCCGTTCCCCCTGCTTGTGCTCTCTCTCTCTCTCTGACAAATAAATAAAATCTAAAAGCAAAACAAAAACAAACAAAAAACAAAAAAACACCCTAGCAATCCCCAAGTATCAGAGACAGGTACAGCCAGAAGGTAAACTACACCTCAGCCTGACAACCTGGATTCCATTCCTCATTTTCTCACATCTCTCCAGTCCTGTCTTAGGCAAGCCACCCCGGTCTGTCTGTTTATTCATGATGAATATATATATAGCGCAGAAATTCACGAAGATAATATAATACAATGAAGTCCACTGATGTCTTAAAAAACAATTTTTTGGAAACATATCAAAACATAAAATTCTAACCTGTCTAATGCAATGTTTATTTTGTCCAAAAATAAAAAAAGATTTCAGTCACATTAGTCATGAAAATGGTTTGTCTATTTGTGTAGATGCCATGTAAGTAGATTCTGGTTTTGGGTTTTAATAGACATAGGTTGAAATTCCTACATTGCTGAGATGAGAACTTCATTTAAGTCAGGAGGAGAGCATTTGAATGATGATGGTAGGATATTGATGGTAAAGATGATGATGTCTATTTGTTGAGTGTTCAGTCTGTGTCAAGAACCATGCTGAGCTTTACAATATATTTAGTTAATTGAACATTCTGAAAGTTGATCTTATATAATTTTTTTCTTCCTTCAATTAACTGCCAACACGCAGCTTCTGAAGCCAATAATGGATACCATATCAACTCATCATCTTTTTCCTCTCACACTTTAATGACTGATTTATTTTTATTCAATTGGTGGACACAAGTTACAACCAGTGGCAACGCTAATTAATTTGCAGAATCACCAGACCAATGCAAGAACTAAAAAAACTTAAAATAGCAAATATTTCACACTTAACAAGCCAGATACAGAATTACCCTCTCATGTCTTCATTAGCTACTGTATGGAAACTTGCCAGACAGGGATAAGCTTCATAATCTTTTATTTTGGCATTTAATATTCTTGACTCCTTGTTTAAGGGAGTAATATTGCCTGAAGTTAAAAGACAGACTATACCATCATTGACTAAAATCTAGCTTAATCTTGCAGAGTTGTTGCTATCTTCTCAATTCATGATTATTGTCTATTCCCATTCCATTCAAATTCTTTATTAGAAGACTACTTTTATCGAGTCCTTAATTTATGCTTGATACTGTGCTAAGTTATCTTCATATATGTTATCTCTTTGGGCCTCACGGAATCCCTACAGGTATTAATATCATCCTCTCCAGTTGACAGATGGCAAAAAGGAAGATTTAGTCACTCAGGAGGATACACGCAGCAAACAAAGGGGCTGGGCTGGGAACTCCAGCCATGTTTGTGTTCCTGGCTTTAGTCTGGATCTGAAGCTCTACTTTTCTTAGCTACTCAAAGCATATTTCTGTGCATATATTAGATCAGTGTGTCTGAGACTGATATTTCTCTCTCCTTAATCTTAAGAGCTAGTAGCTCTAAGTACAATAAGGGAGAGACATTGCATGACACACCCAAGGGTCATGTGTGCTTTGTGTTTCCACCATAGTGGTAAATGGCATCAACACATTTCTGTCCTTCCCATTTCCATCAAAGAATCACCAGTGGATGGGAAGGTAGGTAGCTTTAGGTTGCCCTAGACCTGCCGTCCTTGCTTCACCTCGGGGGATTCTATTTTTGTCTGTTTTATATATTACAAGTCCAAATAAGATATCATTTGGTGGGGGGAGGGGAGAATGTTTCTTTTATTCGTAAGAAAGAAAAAGTTCACCTACCATGGTAGAGAATTTAAATGACTAACCTTTCTTGGACGTCCTAGCAAAGTTATTACAAAGTGCAGCATGCTCTGTAAATGCCATGTTGCTCTCTTTAGTGTTAATTAAGCACACATGCTTGGCATACAGGAAGGAGATTTCATATCCTTGAATCAATGTAATTAAATTCTTAAGTCTTAAATGGAAGACATTGCTTTTGAACTACTCTTTTCCAGGTTTACGATGAAACATCAACGAATTCTGAAATTGCACGTACTACATATTTAAATTCTTTTTTTAATTTAAATTCAATTAGCCAACTACATATTTAAATTCTGAAACCTGTCTGACAACTTGCTGTATTTTGTATACAGTGGTGATGCTCTGCACTCATCATCAGGCTATGTAATTGGAATTACTTTTTTTTTTTAAAGATTTTATTTATTTATTTGAGAGAGAGGCACAGCGAGAAAGGGAACACAAGCAGGGGGAGTGGGAGAGGGAGAAGCAGGCTCCCCGCCGAGCCAGGAGCCCGATGCGGGGCTCGATCCTAGGACCCTGAGATCATGACCTGAGCCGAAGGCAGACGCTTAATGACTGAGCCACCCAGGCACCCTGAATTACTTTTTTTTGTTTTGTTTTGCATAGTAGGGAATGGCTGGTAGCATTTAGCTAAACTTTCTTACTCACTACTTGTGATTAATAACAGGTATTAGCAATATGGGCTTTCAGGGTAATGTTCATTTACTGTGACAGTGGAATCGATTAAATTTAACTCCGTCAGGGGAAGGATGACCCAAGGACTTGCTTCCATTAGTGTATTGGCTCAACTGCCTAAGCTAACTGGACACCTGTGTATTAGTATCTCATCGCTCTTGCTTTTTCTGGTTTGAACTTTTTAACAAGTCATCAATTCACTCTTTTTATAACTGTCACATGCATTAAAGATGGGACATTCAATTACATTATGTATCTAGGTTCTAAAACATAGAGCAGTTTTGCTAAGGGAGGAGTGCTGATCAAGCATCTAAAGCAGAACAACATTCTTTCAACCACTATATTAATAGAAAACAACAAGAAATATTTATGGAGCACCTATGAGAAATACCCAAGACAGGAACTCTTACTTATAACTTTTTTTTTCCCCTCCTTCTATGGAACTGTGAAGCAGAAAAGCAGAGATTTGCTACAGTCAATTCTTTATGATGCTGGTCACTTACAATGGTGGCATGGCCCTCAAAATGGGAAAGTGCCAAAAAAGGTAGATGGTTTCCCTGATGAACACAAAAAAACATGTGTATTTCCACAGCTGAATGAATTCCCACTCATATTTCCTATGAAAAAGACAATCCCAATGAAACAGAGTGAGTACCTCATCCACTGAACCCACTCACGGCGTGTCTACGTGGATAAAATTAAGTCACTATTGTTAGTGGACATTGGTCAGACGGGAAAGGGAGAAGGGAAGTAAATGAAATTGGAGATTAGGAAGTAACAAAAGAAGAGAAATGAAAACCAGGCTTCTGTAACTTTTGATCATTCTTAAACACAGCAGGATCCACAATTATAAAGGGAAGCAAATCTTGTGGAAATGTGAGGGTGACACGTCTGTACTCACACTGAGTAATTTCCCGTGGAACAAAAAAAAACCTGAAGGTTTATTTTACTATGAAATAATGTACTCCACTTGGCTGACTTGCCAGCAAAGCAATAGAAAAACCATAGAAATCGTGTTTGCTCTGGGAATAAGATATTGGGTAAGTTTTCTAAGCAGAAAAGGGGATCTGGGTCTAGTGCCCCTTCAGACACCATATTCCAGTGGCATAAGGCAGTTTCATCTAGCGAGCTCAGAGCCAACTGTTACTTCTCCCTCAAAGCCCTCAAACAGCATGTTGAGGTCCACATGAAGACATCAAACATGTTTGTGGACAGAGTTCGCTTTATGAATAGCAGTGGGAGAGAGATATCAATTCTGCATGGTGTGATTTTAAGGGCCCAGAAAGGAAGACACCCTACACACACACACACACACACACACACACACACACACACACACACACCTTCAGTGGATTTTCTCTAAGCCACGCTCTTTCAGAGTCTGAATTTCCATCCATTGATGGCTTGTTGCCTTAAGAGAAATCCTTTGTTTTCTCCAGAAGTCTCGACATAAAATAGATATGCCTAGAAAGGAAACACAGTGACGAGGCCTATATTTCAATCAGTTGACAAGATTGACTTCTAACATGAAATCTGGCTGCAGATGGCCCTGTGAAAAGGTGATCCAAAAAAAGTTTTGCCAAGAAGGAGAGGGCCTGGATGTCCAAACTAGAAGCCGGAGGTTATGCGCAGAGAAGTCTGGAAGGGGATCGGCATCATCAGTTGCTGTAAAAGTGAGCAGATAGAAGAAGTCACCTTCTAACTGGTCTCTATGACTCAAAGCACTGCCCTCTGACTTCCTCCTCTGACACCTCGTGGCCTCAGCACTCGTGTTTCAAGAACATTGTTGGTACGACTTCTTCCACTGGCAGTTATCACAGACTTGCTATAGAAGTGCCATTTTCTGCTCCATCCTCTCCCAGCTCTATTTCCAGTCCAGAACGCAGGGCAACAGGCCGGAAATACTGGGCATTGGGAAAATGTTTGGAATTCTCTTCAGGCCATAAACAATGGGAAAACTTTTCATGCTCTAGGAAAAGAGGAAACGACTGCAAGGAAAGCGTGTTGGAACAGTCTCAAAGATGAGACTCACAGTTTGGAAAAGGGGACTGGGCACTGTTTGCACATGAACCAGACACCTACGCTGCTCATTGTTTCTGAAGCCTAGGTCCTCAGTCTGTACAGGGCCTGCAGTTGAGGAATACCAGGTCCAAGACTGGGATTGTGCACAGTCCATCATTACTCCTGAACACACGCTTGTTTATAGCTACCTCCCCCGCTTTGAGGCTTCCTGAACTATTCTCTCTAGAACCTAGAGATCAGGGCAATGAGGAACCATTCTCTCCCTGTCCTAGGAATAAGACATAGAAAGATATGGTCAGTGTGAAAAGAAGAAATAAAGGCTTATTAATAAAAACAAAGGCACTTAGTCATGAAGTTTGGCTGATCATCCTATTGGCATTGTTATTTGGCTACATGGAATTGAGGATAAACACTCTGCACTGTTTTCTTGGTGATGAGGAGGGATTTTCTATGAAGCATCCACATTTTGATCACAAAGGGAACTGAGGAAAAGTGTTGTTCTATTCAGGTCTACGGTCTGGGACTAGAAATAGAAGGAAACTGTAAACACAAAGCTAAAGATACCGTTCAGGGGTCAAGCCAGTGACCTTGGCCTCATTAGCACCGTACTCTAACCAACTGAGTTGACTGGCTTCCTGCAAAGAAATAGGAAATTAAATTCATGGGTGCATTCCTTTCTGCAGCATTAATAAAAGTCTGTGTTAGTTGGAATTGGAGAGATTCAGCACTGCTGCGACCAACTGCGTGACACTGGGCATATGCCCCAACATCTCTGGCTTTGCTTCAATATCAGTAACGCACTGATATTATTTATTAGCTTCTGCCAGGATGTAGGGAGGCAGAGAAGAAAGGAGTCTGGAGAAAAAAAAAAAAAAAAGAAAAAAAGGAGACTCTAAAACATATGACTTAACTCCTTAGAAGAAAATATTATGTAATTCCATTACTCTCACCATTATTTTAACTGATATCACCTGTGATTCACCCACTTGGTAGACTTTCTGAAATCTTTCTGCAAAACTGAAAATATTCCCAAATTCCTGAAACTCACTAGGAATGAAAACAAATTAGTGAGCAAATTTCCTACTTTAAAATACTGAAGGCAAAATTGCATAAAAGGATGGTTTGAGTTTGTTTTCTTCTTCAGTTGTGTTGCAAATAGTTCCCCCAATGAAACCTTGGAATTTCCTCCAGTCTGTTCTCCATTACCTCTGTGGGAAAATTGTGAAAAATCAATCTGTTTTCTGCATAACCATATTACATCCCATTATTTGAGGAATGTCAAATGCAAACCCCAACGACCAACAATATCAATCTTTTCCTTCTCGTTTCCAAGTTTAATTTCAGCAGTAGTTATGAAAAAGAAAGTGCATGCAGAACATCATTATACCCCAGGTGATTTCAGATTTTAATAAGAATTTATATAAAACAGGAGGACGTTTTCCCTTTATAGTTAATTATATCCTTGACCTTAGGAGTCATGTGAGCTCCCTATGACCATAACATGTGCTAGAAGTCAATCAGGAATAGAGGCTGTGGCAAGCAGAACCCAGTGCCTTCCCTCTAATTGATAATACAAACTTAGATAAGTTTGATAAATGGAGGTTGGAATTTCTGGAAGGAAAAAAAAGAAAAAGATTCCAGAGAATGCGATGTCCTGTTTTGGCAACATTTGGTGTGATCTCATAAAATAGTTAGGGCTTAGGAATCAATCATGCCTTATCTTTCAATCTCTCTTCATCCTTAACATCATATACATACCAAATATGTATATGTGTGTGCATATATTTATTGTATCATGTACGTATATCATATATGATATATATATATTTCACCCTTGGGCAAAACAAGAATCAAGAATCAAGATTTCTTATGAATTTAAACAGAAATGCTTAAATACTTTCTAATATAGTCCTACCAGCCCAGAACCTGACTTCTATTTTAAAGAGCCCTTTATTGCAACTATGGAGTTTTTTTCTGATTAAGTCTTTTTCTTCCTTCCTTCCTTCCTTCCTTCCTTTCTTTCTTCTTCCTTCCTTCCTTCCTTCCTTCCTTCCTTCCTTCCTTCCTTCCTTCCTTCCTTCCTTCCTTCCTTTCTTTCTTTCTTTCTTTCTTTCTTTCTTTCTTTCTTTCTTTCTCTTTCCTTCCTCCCTCCCTTCTTCTTTCTTTCAATAACCTTTCAAGAACAATCTCATCTGCTACTGCTTTATATTACTGTTGATCCAATATCTTTCATTTACACATATTCTAGTAAAAAATTTTTTTTTCCTAAGAAAACAAAAATGCTGAAAATACGTGTTTGGGAAGCATGGACAAGGAGGAAACACAGAAGACTTTTTCCCTTTCTCTCCACCAGAGTACATCCATCATGTGATGTTTTGCCCTTGAAGTTATCTTTCACCTCATCCTCTCTCTCTCACATCTCTTCTTCCAGAGAACCAATACAGAAAACCTTTGGCCTTAACTGTCTCTACAAGAAAAAGCCAAAGTCTGTTGAGACTATTATCGTTTTTCAAACCAGTCTAAAATCTTCTCATATAGCTCTTTCTGCTCGTCATGAGGAAAGAAGTCTATAGCTGCCAGAGTAAAGAAAAAGAATTGGCCCTTGAGTTCTACAAGCAGAGAAGAGTCATGGCTTTGCTTCCTATATATGGTAAGAACAACTAATTTGAGGTTTTTGTGAGATAATGTGTATTAATTTTTTCTTCAAAATATAGGTCACTATATAACTCCTTAGGATGGGAGACACAGATAGCCCTGAAATAAGTGCTAGAATACCTGAATCTGCATTCCAGATCATTCATGAGTTCCTCTCACACTTGGACGAGTTACTGAATCTCTCTGATTCCCTATTTCCACATCTATAAGACGGACATAATAATCAACCTTCCCAAAAAGTATCATTGCAAACGTTAAAAGAGATCATGGATTTATAAGAACTTAGTGCTCTGCCACATGGTTAAAGTACAATAAATATTCGATGAAAATAATTGTAAACTTGCATCAAGAGTGGTGTGGGATAGTTAAAGGAATGACCATTTGACTTCCTTCTGCTAACACTCTGAATTCCAATGTTAGGAGAGGTACACCTTAGCAGAAATCACTCGTAATAGAACTCAAAATCCACTATCGATCATCAACCGTTTTATAGTGTTTAGTTGTGATAATCCTCTCTGGAAGCAAGAACCTCAATGAGAAGACTACTGGAGACCCTCAGATTCTATGCAAAGTAAAATGGTCTCATTCCACGTACACTGGGTATGAAGAAAAATACCTTTCTGAGTTCATGGCATTTTCTTTCCATTAAAGATCATTATTTCAGATAACTTTGTCTTTCCAGGCCCAAACTGGCAAAGTACACTGAAGAAATCCTCAACAAGATGGACTCCATAACTTAAGATTGAAAAAAAAAAATGTGTTTGCTTTGCCCTTTCAGCCCTTCTCCACTCCACAATCTGAAGAAGAACAGAGACCTTTCCAGTTGTGGCAGGGACAGTGGTTTTGGTGGTTGATGAGTGGAATTTGAGATCTGCCGTAAACCTCCATCATCATGAGCTGTGGGAGGGATCACCCCACTCCCATGAAGCACACAGGCTTTCTAAATAATCTTTCCACCAGCCATAGACTGAGCACAAAGGGAGCTTTTCTTCACCTCGTCTAAGGGAGTCACTGTTCTTGGGTTAGAGTGTTGGACCAGATTAACCAGCAGGATCCCCAGGTGCCAAACTATGCAGAAGCATAATGAATGGGCAACAGGAAAAAGCTTGATTTTTCTATTTCTACAAACACCATTTTTTTTTGGCATCCACTTCTAGAAATTACACTAAGTATGAAGTTCTCTGCAGAGATATAACTAGGGAGTATATCCACAAAACGATGTATGCATGGCTATAGATGTATGTCCACTGTACCCATGCTTCTCCAGGATTTTAAGCCACAGACTCCTTCACTTTCTTAGTGTTTCAATCTACTTTCCTGTGCAACCCCACCCCTTTGTTCTTTTCCTCCCTACCTTTCTCTCCCTTCCTTCTTTTTTTTCTAGATCATGTAAAACTGTAAAAATAAAACAAAAGAGAAACACATTTGCCCTTATTTTCAAGAAGGAAGGAGACTAGCCTCAAGACAGGGAGACTCCCTTACAGCCAAGATGACTGACAAATTCTTGTGGCTTTCTCCAAAAGTCAAACCAAAATCTAACCAGCAGCCAGGCTTAGTTCTGGCAACCCTGCTTTGCCTGGAAATGAGTGCAATCATATCCTAATAGCTATTTGGATAATTGTTCATATGAGTGATCTGCCAACTAATGTTGGAAACAAGTCCTTATTACAAATACAGCATGCAGTCTAATCTGGAATATATTAAAACGTTATTTCTGTAGCTGCCTATTTCCAAACTGAAATAATAACTAAACCATTTATCACATTTGTTTTTAAGGAGAAGAACTTTTAAAGTACAATGGTAGTATGTAAATGTGTGGATGTATAGTTACACGTGTAATCGTCTAAATTAAAATATTTTGTCTAAACTTATTCTCTTCTTTGTGAGTCTTACCTTTTGTATCAATATTAGTCTAAAGAAGGATTTTATTTTTTTCATGCAGAACCATAATATGAATGATTACCTATGAAAGTTAACAGTGATTCATTTTAATCCCTCATAATGTAAGTAAATTGAAAGACGGCAGGCAGGGACCCAGGTATTCGCATATGGAGATGCATGGTGCCAGACAATGAGAGATAAGGTACTTTTCAGATATCTGGAACTGGAAGACAGTCAATAGTAAACTTCTCCCAAATTAAAATGACCACCTTATTTCGAGGTAAAAGGCTATGAGTGTAGGTGGTGCAATGGAAATCTTCAGTTGTTCCCATGAAGTTAGAGGCAGAGTGGAAAGCTTTCTGCTACGCTTTCAAAAAGAGGCATTTGGCACAGAGAAAGAACTGGGGATTTGGCCTCAAGACAGTCTGGGTTTGAATTCTAACCTGCCTCTTAGAAGCTGGAGAATCACAGGTAACAGACATCCTTTCTCTGAGACTCACTGTCCTTGTCATTGGAACGGTAATCACAAAACCATTTCACAACATTGTTACGATGATTGAATAAAATGACATTGGTAAAGTGGCAAGTACAAACCAAGCCTCTGGTGAAAGGCAGTTTTTATAAAGAGGCAGCAGAGTGCAGCCCACCAGCATGGGCTATGGCGCCATACTGCCCACTTCCATATACCCAGTATCACATCTTTCTAGCAGTGTCGCTATGGACAAGCCACCCAACTCCATGGGGCTCAGTTTCTTCAGCTGTCAAATGGGGATAATAACATTACACACCTCAAAGAGTTGCTGTTATGACTGAGTGAGTTAACAGTATAAATTCCTGGCACAATAAGCACTCAATAAAGCTAACACATTCTAATTGCTGCTGTTGTTATTACTCCATTGGGCATAGAAAGAGCTAGTGCCCAGATGCCTCCCCACCACCCTATTCAGACTAACATTTCCTTGATTTTTTTCCTTTTTCTCCTGTCACCTTTTTTTCTCTCTGTTTCTCTCTAGAAATAAATGGTATATATCCATTTTTAAGGGTCAAACACACTTAAATTTTCTGTAGATTTACCCTGTCTGGGGCAGGAAAAAGAAAAATAAGACATGCTTATAAGTAGAGTTGTCAAGAGGAGACGCTGATTTTTTTTTTCCAAAATATATTTAAACCTGCTTCCATTTACCAATGTCAATCAGTTCCATCAATTGATTCATTCTACATTTGATAAACAGCTGTTCAATGATGCCACAAACAAAGCACCTTACCAGGTGCAGTGATAATAAAATGGTGATGATGATCATAAGAAAACGTTCAAGAGGGAAGGTACTACAGGGAAGTAAATGGATGTTCAGAGAAGGTAGCGGTTGTTTCCGTCTGCTTTTTGGAGTAATCAGGGTAATCAGATACTTCTGATTACTGTCACTTTAGGAGGACAAATGGTACATGATCAATACCTTGATAAAGTGATGAAGAAAAATACAATTTTGATAAATAAAATGGACCCCATGGCTCAAATCTAATGTAGAAACTGAACTTTCTCCAGAGCCCTCAAGCACCAGAAATGACTTTCGTAATTTCACGTAGCAAATTATATCTCTTTTATGCTCTTCTTGACTGGATGAAAAGTAAATTGTACCAATCACCATAGCAGGACCTTTCTAGGATAATATAAGAGGCCCAGAGTCATATGTAGTAAAGAAAACTATGGGAAAGAACCAACAGTTTAAGGTCCATCAGGAGAATCTTGGAGAAGAAAAGTCCCAAGTGCATAGTTCTTGGCCTTCAGTGACTCCAGCATCCACAGACAACCCCATCAGAACGGTTACCGCTTCCAAGATGCCGCACCAGAAAGAGTGCAGTATATATGTCCCTGCCACTTGCAGAATCTGCCATCTGCCCGTTTCTCCCTTGAGGTCAACTACTTGGGTCAAGTCAGCACTAGCCTCATGCCTTCTCAGTCACGGATCCAGGTTGGTCCCGCTCAGCTGTCCTAGATTCCAAATAGAATCCTAGGCCTACGGGCCACCTGAGTGGCTCAGTCAGTTAAGTGTCTGCCTTCAGCTCAGGTCATGATCCCAGGGTCCTGGGGTCAGGCTCCCTGCTCAGTGGGGAGCCTGCTTCTCCCTCTGCTGCTCCCCCTGCTTGTGCACTTTCTCTCTCTCTCTCACTCTCGCTCTATCTCAAATAAATAAATAAAATCTTAAAAAAAAAAAAAAAAATCCTAGGCCTAAAGACATGTTTCAGGTGCCTACTAACTCTTCTTTTTGGAAACAAAAAGCTGTGAAAATCTCCAAAGGCAAGTCAGGATACATAAACAGGAATACAAAGGCTAAGTATTCAGCTCTTTGGGGAGAAAAAAAGAAAAATATTACTTTTTTATTCTTTCAAGTCTGCTACAACAAAAAGAGAGAAACATAATTTAATATGTCATGAATAAATTCCGTCACACTCTGGAAAATCTATTGAAACCTATCCAGCAGCAGCAATATGTATTCGTGTAAGCTTCCTAGGGCCTGTGTTTCTTTTCTAGAAACTAAGCCTAAATTTTGTCCCATAACATGGAGAGGAGGGAGCTATGATTTTATACAGAATGCGAAGCTGAGACTGAATCACTACCCAGTCAATACCTAATGAGCTCTTAACGTTTAGCTTTCATGGTACTTGA
The DNA here is from genome assembly GCF_029215605.1 of Mirounga angustirostris. Taxonomy (NCBI): domain Eukaryota; kingdom Metazoa; phylum Chordata; class Mammalia; order Carnivora; family Phocidae; genus Mirounga; species Mirounga angustirostris. The sequence continues at coordinate 35,724,326 of NW_026991725.1, forward strand.
CAGGTAAATCTTCCATTAATCCCACATTAGACATGTTCCTCCCATTAGTACATATCAGTTTAGCTAATTATTTCTACTAAGACTTTTTCTAAGGTATATAGCTATTTCTCTTTAACGTAATTATGAGAACAGGGACGTTTACTGATTATTGGTTTCATGCTCTCCATGTTTAGAGCAATTCTTTTCTCATGGATTCGGCACATGTCCAACGGACGAATACATGAATGAAATAGGTAAAGTATATTCAAATAATACGCATGCATAACTAAAGGTGGTGAAGAACAAACACAGCACTGCCCCAGCTTCTGAGAGCCTCAACTCAGCTCGGTTGAACAAATGCGTTTTAAACACTTCCTGCATGCAAGGCATTGGACAAGGATCATGAGAGATACACAAAGGTGAATGAGACTTAGGCTCCTGGGTGCCTCCGTTGGTTAAGCGTCTGCCTTCAGCTCAGGTCATGATCCCAGGGTCCTGGGGTCGAGTCCTCACCAGGCTCCCTGCTCAGTGGGGAGTCTGCTTCTCCCTCTGTGTGCCACTCCCCACTGCTTGTGCTGTCAAATAAATAAAATCTTTTTTTAAAAAAAAAAAAGGTGAATGAGACTTGGTCCCTGCCCCTGGTAAACTTTCACTGTGTGGAGAGGGAGGGATGTGGATCTCAAACTACCTCTTTCAAAAGCTCAGCTTTATGTCCCCTCAGCTTCTCTCAGTTGTCCTGGTAGCTGCGACACGTGGCCTCAGTTTACTCCTTGGACTTCTCTTCTGTGCACAGTTGGTGCCTGAGCAAATCATTGAGCCCGTGTGACTCATAGTGCAAACCAAACTGTGCAGGTGAATGCCCCACCTGGCTACCTCTTAACAAGTGGGAGATAGAGCCAATCGATCCTCCCCCCTTCTGCCTCTCAGGTTCCAATCCCATTCTGTGCAGTGGCCCAGAGGGTTCCCCCAAGAGATGGAGTTCCAGCTGTGCCCGCTGGAGGGTGGCTCTCTCTCCTTCCCATTGTACTTCTCCTGTCTCCCACTTGCGTTTCTTTGGATCACTTCCCAAAATGAACTACCTGCACACAAGCCCTCGTCTCAATCTCTGACACATTACAAATGACTAATTATAAAATGAGTGGGCTATCAAGATAAGCTAAGACCTCTGAATGAAGGAATTCTGCTGCAGTTGGAAACTCTTTCCAAAGGGTCCCGGAACAGCTCTGAAAATCTCGTGGCCCCTACCTGCCATCTCAGGGGCCTGGACATTTTTCTGTACTAATCCTGAGCAGCGAACCTGACTTCGCTGGAGATTATAAGCGACGGTGAAGATAAAATCGGTCTTTTCTCAGTAACTCTAGAAGTGTGTTAACAGAAATTTAGAATATTTGATGAGATGCTTAGGAACATAATGGGCTCTTTTTCACCATTTGCAGATTAATTCACATCTGTCCTTTATTTAAAGGAAGGGAAAGAAAAGGACAGGAAAGGATACTCTGCTCTGCTTTATTATTTCTTCTTAGATTTTAATATGTTTTGGGGTGAAATCTGAGCCTAGGTCTTAACCAGAAAACTGAAAGGAGGTTCTATATTAAATGAGGTGGTCATCTAAAAATTAGTAGTTGGTTATTTAAATTCTAAATAATTCAAAAAGCAATACATCACATTTATCTTGAAAGTATTTATCTTTACCTACAAACCCCAGGCCGTTTTCCACTTTCCTTCCCTTGGGCTGGCACAGTCTGATTATGTTAACTCTAGTGCTGAATAATGTGTTCATACACTGTATTCAGAATACAGATTTGGTGTTCCGGATTCTGTGTCAGTGCCAGTTAGCTTCAATGATCTCAATGCCAGTTAATTCACTGGCCTCACTGGACCTTTTCAACATTCTAGAGTCCAATCCTAGACATGTTACTCTAGATGTCAATTAGTTGTACAATTCAATCATTCTTTCTAGATGGAGTAAATATAGACCAAATGTCCTTAACTTTGTCCTTTACTTGTATTCAGTATCAACACAAAATATGGACCGCCATCCATTTTAGAGCATTTCACTGGAAGCCTTCTGGCATTTATGAATATCCACCTCATCATGTGATTCTTTCCGGACGTGTCTCATCTCCCCTCTCTGTCCCACAGTAGGGTTTACAACTAAAACAATTTTGGATTTCCCTCACACTCCCCCTCCCCTACCCCACGAGAGAAAATGATGCCTGTATTGAGAGCATGTGTTTAATAAATGGCTACCAAAAGAGTGAAGCAGTCAATGAATAACTAAGTAAACAGGATCTTGAAATAGTAAAATTAAGGATCAGGAGTTATCTACAAAGCTCCAGGAATGTCACTGGGCTATGATTCTTTAGCAGCATTACATGTGCTGACATCCACAGTGTGAATACCAGAGGTTATACACACATTTTCATTAAGATGCGCTCTTTCAGTTTAACCATGTTCTGTATTCCACAGATGTGCGGTGGCAGCCATATTTCAACTCCCCACCTTCACACCTCCCACCGGTGTCAACCTCTTTTCCCCATGATTTATGTCTTTTTTTATTGTTCTGCCTGGAGCCATGCCAGACCTTAGGATCAAACTTCCCAATCTCACCGAACCTTTGGGTGACAGGACGGAAATCAGACTTGGTAGAAAGGCCTGTGCTCATAATGTGGGAAAGGAAATGGCTTACTCGTCTCCATGGAAACGTGCACACTTTCCAATTGTTGCTGAATAAATGAAAGTTGTGTTCTTAATTCACAGATCTCAATGTCAAGCAAACCTAGTAGTTTCTCAAGGCCAGCACACAGAGAAATTCTTAAAAACACAAGATTTTGCAATGCATTATTATAGCTGTAGAGAGGAGTGAAGGGAGTGGTATTTAATACTGTATTTCTTGTTTATTTGTTTTTTTTCTCCATCCCACCCTTTCATCACAACTCAACGGCATTGCCTTCTAGATGGTATTTGCAAAATAGCCGGGAAGCACTCTATTTTTAAAAGTATGAAGTTACTAGCTGCTTCAAGATTTAGTTAGTCCCCTTAAGAATTATTAGAAAACTACACGAAACACAACAATGAGGACCAGACATGTAGTAGGTAGTAGTATTTCACCAAAGATACAGGGAGGTACAAAGAATTTTTGTTTCAATGACCATGTTCAAATTCTCAACCAAGGTTTTTGAAGGATGGCTTATTTAAATTAAATCAATATTTATTCTCCACTGTTGGTTTCCAAGGATGGCAGACAATAATGTCACATAGATGGGCAGTGCGTATCACAGTCACAGCAGATCTGGTGGAAAATGCAGAGCTCAGAGCCAGACTTAAGAGGCAGTCAGTGAGCGCCTCTAGGGGTTACTATACAGTGTGATACTGTACTATGTATAGTAGGGTTTTTAAGATGACAAGCTTTGGATGGGGCTCTCTTACATCTTAATTACACAGCCATGAGAAAATTATCTAACCCTTCTGCCCTTCATTTTTCTTGCTGTAAAATGATAACGCTAATAACAATTAAAGCTAAAACATTTCAGATAGTATCTGGTAGGAGTGCTTAACACACATCAGCTGCTTTCTGCATCACTACTTACTAGTTGTATGTTCAACAAGCTTTATAAGTGATTTGGATGCATAGTGAGAGGTTACGACTTTAAACATATCCAGTGTGATGAATGGATGGAATTTTAAGTTTTATTCGATTCTGATTATTTTTATTTAACATCTAGTACTTGACTCAGTTACTGGAAAATGTTTAAGTATGCTTAGAACAACTGGGATATGTGGATATATTTTTAAACAGTATGCTTTATGGAATATAAATACAGATCAAATGTTCCCAAAGAAATTTCAGCATCTGAATTGAGATGTAAGCATAAAATGCACACCATGTTTTGAAGACTGAGCACACACAAAAAATGAAAAATATCTCATTTATTTTTATATTAATTCCACATTGAAATGATAATGTTTGGGATATATTGGACCAAACAAAATATATTACTAAAATTAATTTCATTTGTTTCTTTTCAAGTTTTTAATATGGCTTCTAGAACATTCGAAATCACCTATATGGCTTGCGTTACATTTCTATCCGTCAGTGTTGACGCAGAGGATGCCAGAGGTTCGTGATTTGATGAATAAATTCCAGAGTCTGATTACCCATTTTTCCAAATCCAAAAATGTAAATCCATCAGTAGACCCAAAAATACCAGCCTCTGGAAAATATGTTCCAAAACATAAGAGAAAGATGTATATATATAAAACAATAAGAAAATCATGTGTGCGCAAGTACTGTATCACTGTGGGGGGGGGGGAAGGGGTCACCGAGAAGAGACTTCAAGGTGTTCTGCTGACGTAGGCAAGACATATGGTAAGCTATTTACAGATCACTTAAATATCTGAATGAAATTTCTTGCAATCAAGTAAGCCAAAGTTTTTATGCTCTCCTTCTGTAATGTACCTGACCATATCAAAAAGACCAAAATTCTCTCGTCCATTAACAGGACTCCTTTCTGAAAACTTCGATGTAAACATTGATGCATATCCCATTCTCTGTTCTCCTTGACTGTGCTTTATCCCCAAACCATGGGAATTTGGGGACCTCACTGTAACATCAAAAATTCCCCAGATCTCCACAGGACAGTAGTTGTGGATTCTCTTCTACGTGGAGAGATGGCACACAGATTTAAAGCCTAGGGGTTAAGAGAATGAGCTCTAAAGTCAGGGTTTCAATCCCGCCACCGTCGCTTACTGACAATATGACATTCGGCACATTATGTAAATTTCCTGTGTCTCAATTTCCTCCCTTTCCAATGGAAATGATGATATTAGTATTTATCTCCTGGGGATACTGAGATTAAGTGACATAGTATCTATAAAACATTTTCAATGGTGTCTGGTAGAGGGCAAGCACTTACCACATATTAACTATTATTTTTATAATTAAGTACTGCTTTTTTTTATTAAGTACTGCTTTTGACATAAATTGTATCCTAACAATCACAACAGCAAGCATACATATACCTTAAAAAACGCAAGACATATGTGTATAATTCACCCCGCTTATCAACAGTGCTTTGAACACATACAAATTCTCCAAGGCCCTGCTATTAATGTCATAGCTCCCTTGCAGGCCCTGGTTGAGAAGTAGGAAACTATAGCTCCAAACATCCCAGCTTCCTTTGGTAGGATCATTCTTCTCTTAGACTTTTATTTTATTAAATTATTTATTTATTTATTTATTTATTTATTTATTTATTTATTTATTTATTTATTTATTTATATTATGTTTAGTTAGCCACTGTATAGTACATTGTTAGTTTTTGGTATAGTGTTCAGTGATTCATTAGTTGCACGTAACACCCAGTGCTCATCGCAACACGTGCCCTCCTTAATACCCATCACCTGGCTATCCCATCCCCCCACCCCCCTCCCCTCTGAAACCCTCAGTTTGTTTCCCAGCGTCCATAGTCTCAAATGGTTTGCCTCCCCCTGATTTCTCCCCCTTCAGTTTTCCCTCCCTTCCCCTATGATCTTCCATGCTATGGAACATATGAGTGAAACCATATGATAATTGTCTTTCTCTGCTTGACTTATTTCACTTAGCATAATCCCCTCCAGTTCTACGCATGTCGATGCAAATGGTGGATATTCATCCTTTCTGATGGTTGAATAATATCCCATTGTATATAGGGACCACATCTTCTTTATCCATTCATCTGTTTAAGGGCATCTCGTCTCCTTCCACATTTTGGCTATTGTGGACATTGCTGCTATGAACATTGGGGTGCATGTGTCCCTTCTTTTCACTACATCTGTATTTCTGCGGTAAATACCTAGTAGTGCAATTGCTGGGTCGTAGGGTAGCTCTATTCTTAACATCTTGAGGAACCTTCATACTGTTTTCCAGAGTGTCTGTACCAGCTTGCATTCCCACCAACGGTGTAAGAGGGTTCCCCTTTCCCCACATCCTCACCAACATTTGCTGTCTCCTATTTTGTTAATTTTTGCTATTCCAACTGGTATAAGGTGGTATCTCACTGTTGTTTCAATTTGTGTTTTCCTGATGGCTAGTGATGTTGAATATTTTTTCATGTATCTGTTAGCCATTTGTATGTCTTCTTTGGAGAAGTATCTGTTCATGTCTTCTGCCCATTTTTTGACTGGATTATCTGTTTTTTAGTATATGTGCTGCCGAAGCGAGCACAGGATTATTTGTTTTTTGAGTGTTCAGTTTGAGAAGTTCTTTAAGATCTTGGATATCAGCCCTTTAACTGTAATGTCGTTTGCAAATATCTTCTCACATTCTGTGGGTTGCCTCAGTTTTGATGACTGTTTCCTTTGCTGTGAGAAAGCTTTTTATCTTGATGAAGTCCCAAAAGTTCATTTTTGCTTTTGTTTCCATGCCTTTGGAGATGTGTCTTAAAAGAAGTTGCTGTGGCCGATGTCGACGAGGTTACTGCCTAGGTTCTCCTCTAGGATTTTGATGGATGCCTGTCCACATTGAGGTCTTTCATCCATTTTGAGTTGACAAATCAGGAAAAAATATCCAATGGAAAAAGGAGAGTCTCTTCAATAAGTGGTGTTGGGAAAACTGGACAGCTACATACAGAAGAATGAAACTGGACCATTCTCTTACACCATATACAAAGATAAACTCAAAATGGACGAAAGATTTTTAAAATATACATTCCCACAGTTGCCTTATGTAAGCTATGTTTTCAGCTCTTGATGAGATCTTTTTTCTTGATCTCTTGAATTGCTGCTAATTTAGAACAAAACTGACGTTGTCTTTCATCTAATGAAGCTAAGATCTAATGAGGATAAAAATCTGCTCAAGAGTTGTCTCCCCGCTCTCAACTTGCCAGGAATTTGTGAAAGTAGGAATATGACATGAAGTCAGAGTAACGATTGGTTTCTACTAGGCTCACACAATTCTTGGGGAATAATAACCATTTGAACAACATGAACCCCAACTAATTAAGTCATGGATCTCCCCAACAATTTCCTAAATCACCTGTCCTTGGGTGTTGGCGTCTTGAAACTGTTTTCTAAAGCAATGCTAATAAAATAAAAAAGTTACAGAACGAAATGACTTGAGGGAAGTCTAAGCTTCGCCAGACCCTGAGCAACCTCCATATATCCACAGCTCAGATGCCAGGTTGCTGCCAACCCCACCTGGCCAGTCATGTTTGTTGGTACCCAGAGATGTCAAGTTGTTTTATTATATGGACAAATGCCCACTGACATTAGGTAAAGACCTTGTAAAGTCATTTCCCTCAACACTTAAAATGTTTTTGAACTTGAGTTTTTGGAGATAAAAGGTTAAAACTAAAACCCACTAAATGTCTGTATTTGTCAGTGGCCAGATGTGAACCAAGATGAAAATGATAAATAGTTTATGAAATGGTAAAGCATCTTAAGCCAGGGGTGGGCAAACGTGGCCCTCCAGGCAAATCCAGTACACCACCTGTTTCTGAAAGGCCCACCGGCTAAGAATAGCTTTTACATTTTTAAAGGGTTACATTTTAAATGGTTATAGAAGTACCAACATAATATCCCCAATTCTGCCAGTTTTACAGAAAAAAATTTGCTGATCCTGGCCTTAAACTATAAAAAGTATGCATTTTATTGTTCTCTTAATTCATAGTTTGCCTTTTGTCATAAACTTTATTTCTAAGATTAGAATTAGTAGAATTCTACGTAATATGTCCTATTCTTCAAAACTTTCAAGTGACAAAATATATAGTTAATTTGAAGGAACTGGATTATACATCATCTGAAAAATCTATATATGAAAGCTCTTGACTTAGGGAAAAAGAAAAAAAAAACAAACTCTGAATATGAACCTTTAAACATCCAGGAAAAATATCGTATTTTATATTACCTTACTGTATAAAGCAATCTGGAATTAGTGCCCAAAGCACTGGTATTTAATGAAGTTTGCTTATTAATTCCTCTGCATTCCTTAGTACAGTGTACATACACGTCTGTTTTGCATTTCAGTATGTAGCATACTTGATTAATTTTATTCTTTTAATATTTTTTGGCAGTGGAAACAATACCTTTAAAATGCTTTCTACAGAGGTGAATTGTCCCTGGCTCTGTGATATAGGTGTATGAAAGTTTCTAATGCAACAATGAAGCAAGACCAAAGACCCAATAACAAACAGCTGAGTGGATCAATAACCCCTGTGTTTTCAGTCCTATGCTTATTTAAAGTGGTGGATGGAAAAAAAGACTCTCTATTTATATCTGGAACTTAATGAAGTGAAATTATCACAGCCGACAGGCGCTAGTGTTGTAATTCAGAGACAGGGCTTGGCTTAGAGGGATTTGCAGCCTGTTTTTATTCCAATTTTTAATTTTTTCTTCTTCTTCTTTTTTTTTTTTTTAGAGAAACTTAATCTCCTAATCAGTTCCAATTTACATATTTGCTGGTCTTTTTTTCCAGCTCAATTCTTAAAGGAGTGAGATTGGAGGCATGGAGCATTTGATTAAATAATTATTCATCACCATGTGCCCTGCTCTATTCTGAGCAAGTGGCTCAGTGGCCAAAATATAGATAAACATACAGGTACAGAGCTGGGGGCTTCTGTAGCCATTCAAAGCTGTTTCCTTCCACATCTGTATGCATAGGTGTGTGTACATATATGGTGTATGTGTGTTTTTAACTTGATCCACCCCGTAAAGCTTTGCTCACACTGGCTCTCCTTTCCAGTCTCAGGGGATTAATATTCTGCTAAATGAAGTGTTGCAAAATTTGAATTTTATTTTGGGGCTAAATGGAATACCAAATGCCGATGCTTACAATCACAGTAGAATTGGATTCTACCACCAAAATATCCTCATTTCCTGCATGAGTAAACATGTCAGGGAAATTATCTTTCTTGTGTGAAATCACCAAGCCTTTCATTTATATTTTTTTCCTTTGAATTTCATGTAAAATGGGGTATTTCCAAAAGATTGGTGATTTTCTCTCTCGGGGTTAATTTTTTTTTTTTCCTTGTTCAGAGCTGGCTATTGTAACTGTGGGAAGACCATAACTAGAGTGAGGGCACATGGAGACAATTAGGTGACAGTTAAGTATTAATCTGTCATTTCTACTGGGTTTTCTGAAGAATCATCAAATTATCTTGAAGCTCTAAGAATCTTTGTGACTCTCAAATAGATACCTTTCAAAACAATCAGAAAAATTAAGAATGATCTCGATGAATCATTTCTTTCCTCATTGAACTGCGTGGCTTTACCACGGAGAGCCACAGTTTAGTCACCAGGAGGTAGTATTACTCAAATCTCAAAATCAATCCTAGCTTTTCAACCTAGGACTTGTCCACTTGGTAAATATTTATGGAGCATCTACAAAGTGCAGGCAATGAACTAAATTCTCTGGGAAACTAAACATGAACACAGTGAAATAAGAGCACTGTCCCCCCAAATGCACCCTAATAAAAGACGGCATATACAAAACCCTCCAAAAAGTCTGATATTCGATCTTGGTTTTTCACCAGTTTTCATTGGATGTCATTAAGCTTGTTTTTGTTGGTTTTTAACAACTGACTGCCAGCCCTAAAGTTATCCTTTATGTGATAATTCTTTATAGAATATGATGATATATTGAATAGGGAGAGATTGAAGGCAACAAGGCCAGTTAGTATAAGGTATTGTGATAGTTCAGGCAAGAGGAGAGAAAGCTGGAAAAACAACAACAAAAGCGGTGAGGACAAGGAGAAAATAAATGGGATCAATATTTCCCACATCAAAACCTTGTTGAAAAACAGCAGGAGACCAAAGATGTCAAGGCTGGATTTACAGAAACTCATACATGAGAAAGTCTTACAGAAAACCTCTTGAGCTCAGCTTGTGTTTGTGATTCCCCCATTGGCCTTCAAGAAAATGATCCACAGGAGTTAGAGGTGCTGTCTACTTTCCCTTGGTCATCTGGGCTAGGAAAGAGAGAAGGGCAAAGTGGTAAACGGTACAAGCTTTGGCACCAGACCAACCTTCGTTTTAATCCCAGTGCCGTTATTTCCCAGGTGTGTGCCTTTGGCCAACCTATTTTACCTTGTTTTTTTATTATTTTTTTTAAAGATTTTATTTATTTATTTGAGAGAGAGAGTGAGAGAGAGAAAGAGCACAAGAGGGGGGAGCGGGAGAGGGAGAAGCAGACTGCTGAGCAGGGAGCCCGATGAGGGACTCGATCCTGGGGCTCCAGGATCATGACCTGAGCTGAAGGCGCCCTATTTTACCTTGTTTATCCTTACTTCCATTATTTAAAAGAAAAATTACAATACGTGTCGCACGCGTGGATTAAATGAAATTACAAATTTAAAACTGCTTGAACAAAATGTCCAGGACATAGTTGGTGCTCAAGACAGTAACTGATTGTGATTATCATTTTAGTTACTTAGGCTAAGGGTAATCAAACCATGACCCTTACATACCATATCTCATAAAGATATTCAGAAATGTTTCATGCTTTGACTTTCAGGAAAACTCTAAGTAACAAGGGTTAATCTTTGAAATAGGTTTTCCTACAAATTTCTGTAAGAAACTTTCAAACATTTGATATGAATTATATACTATTCTCTAAATTGTTTTCTCTGGATGCTAATTCAATTAAACCCCCAAAGTACTTCTTGATCATTTGCTGTATGCCCAGAAGCATGGAAGGCACCATGGGAGATATAAAAATATTTGGAACTTCTCTTTGTGGTTAAGAATATTATAGTTTAGTTAGAAAGATAAAAATTATACCCGTGAAACAAGGAAGAAATGTTAGGATAGAACATAAGCAAACAGAGTATTGCTTCTAACTAAATAGTGTTGCTACGAGAATTCAGAGCATTGGTACAGCTTTGACCAATCAGCAAAGTTCTTGGTTTGTGAAGCTGGAATTGATTTCTGAAGGAAGGATGGATCTGGGCTTAATGGAGAGGGAGATAAAGCAGTTCCTAACCTGGAGAAAATGTGGAACAAGGAAATGAGGAGAGTGGGCAGAGAGTACGAAGACATGCTCGATTATGGAAGAAGTATGTTGGTGCTCAGTGTGAAGGTAGGGTGGATAAACCAGATGAAATTGACTGATCAGTGTCTCCAAGACCAGGCTTGGAACTTCAGGCTTCACCTGTGGATTATAAATGGCAACACACTTTTTGAAACAGGTAAAAAGATGATTCCTTTCAGTTTCTAAGGGCAGGACGTTCAATAGTGGATAAGGTAGAAGGTAGTAATAGCAATAACAGAGAGCTAAGCATCAAAAGAGGAAAATAGACAGGTAATGAACAATTGCCAAAATATTACATATGGATGTGGACAACGTGTCTAGGAGGCTGTGGGAAAGCAGCTCCTATGGAGAAAAGAACACAAGAGAAACAATGAGTAGTGAGAATAGGAGGTAAGAAAAGGCACTTTTCAGTGGACTCCTATGTTTTGCTCCTTCAAACAGAAGTTTATCCAGATGGCTTTCAAGCACTTTTATTATGTTGTTTCACACTCTACAAGCAATTGTATTTATGTTATTTCCTAATAGATACTCTCCTCCAAAATCTCGCCCATCTCTAATTTCTACAAAAAAAAACACAGTTTTTCCTGTCTCTCTATCATGATGTTCTTATTTATGTCCCACTTGGAATTTCTACAGTGATAGTTAGGGCTGTCAAAATATAAGATACTCCGTTAAATATGAGTTTCAGATAAACAATGAAGAGTTTTAGCATAAGTATGTCCTCAATGTTACATGGCACATACTTATACCAATAAAAAATGTTTTTTTAATCTGAAATTAAAATTTAACTGGCCAACCTACATTTTATTTTGCTAAATACATCAACCCTACTGATATCATCTATCTTACTCTTTCACTTCAGTTACATACTGTCATAGGTCTTTCTGAACCATTTAGATTTTAACTTCCTGGAGGACAGAGAAATATATTCTATATTTTTCTTTCCCTTAGAGCAGAAGATACAGGGGGAAAAGAAGGCCAGGTAGTGGTTATTACAGGATAATCAAGGTCTGAAGTGGTCTGGTTTAGGATAATGAGTCTGCAAAGTCAGGGACTAGAGAAGAGTAAGGGCACACTCTAGATATTTCCAGCAGAATTTAGTTACTATTGGATCTGGAGGTGTTAGAACTTGTAATTAGGCTACGCTATTTTCCCCACTGGCACTTTTAGTCAACAGATACTTAGTGAATACACAAAATTAAAATTATACAAATCACCAAAGAATGCACTATTCTGGATACAAAGTTGAGCATGATTCTCTGCCTTTAGGAAGCTTATTATATATAGCAATCTACACATAGACAAGTAATCTATGATTTCCCATAGGAATAGTACCCACAACCAGCAGTTTTGCTCCTCGCCCCGGGACACTTGGCAAATCTGGAGACATTTTTCAATGCCATGACCAAGGGAGTGCTGTTGACATCTAGTGGGTAGAGGGCAGAGATGCTAAACTATAAAATGCACAGTACTAATTTGCTAAGGCGCCCCGATTAAAAATAATAATAATAATGATCTCATCCAAAATGTCAGTAGTGAAGACACTGTGACAGCTGAGAAACTGTGAGTCTGAAAGGATACAGTGAGAAGCAGCAACACTTCTGCCCAGGGATCGGAGAAAGCTTCCATATATGAATACAGTGGAATTAAAGACAACCTGTATGGCATGAGCAAATATGGCAAAGTCAACATCTGCTTAAGGAACGGTACAAAGTGTTAATTATCCTGAGGTCATAGTTTGTGTTGGAGACCAGCAAGTGGCACAAGGCAATAAGGCAGAGAGCATCTTGGGCCAGAACCGCGGTGCGCATTAAACAGGAAGTTATGAAACTCCAGATTGTCAAACATTGCCACTAAGAATGGTGTGGAGAATTGGGGGGGATGAACCATTATGTGGCAAAGATAAGTTCATTTGGAAACTTGAGTTTATATTAGAGAGAGTTGGAAAAAGTCGCTGAGTTCTTTTACTTCCATGGGGCCATGCTTCCAGAACAAAACAAAAATATGGTAGTTAGGTAATCTTGACTATGATTCTCACTGAAACAGTTTACTTCCCTCAACTCTTCGTCCCCGTCCCCGCCCCCGCCCCCGCCGGAACCAAAGCTGTGGTCCATATGAGGTAATCTTTAATTTTTTTATATTAACATCACAATCTTGTGAGCTCACGGTTTTAATCCTTCCTCTTGGTGCTGTGGTAAAGGCACAGGAGTCCCATTTTCATCTTAGGCAACTCTACTGAATTTTACACACTGAACCAGCCCGAGAAAATGGGATATAAGAACGAACTGGAGAAGTTGAGAACCTATCTTAAATTCTGTGGTTCAGAGTTTGGAACTGAACCCAAATATTTTGGTATTGGGGCTTATTTCTCCTTGGCAAAACATGGCCTTCTGTTTTAAAGGAGTGGGGGGCAGGTTTTAAAAAGCTTATTAAAAAGTCTCAAAATGCTTCTTCAACATCAAATAGCTCCTAAGAAAATATTTTGATGAGTTAAGTGTAAATGAATCAGAAACATATGGATTACATTTCCTTTAGATTACACATGGGTTTCAAAATTAAGGGGAAAGTGCTCAGGGCAAAATGCATTTTGGATTTTATTGAACCCAAAATATTTGAGAAATAACTCAAGATACTCAAAGAACCCAAAATCCTGCCAGGCTTCCCAATCCCTTGTGTAAAGCAAATTAGATTTTAAAATTCTTTTTGCTTTTGTGATCTATGGTATTACATGAAATGTGGAGGAAAAACTTCTTTTCTATATATGGCTTTTATCCTGGATATTTTCACTTACAACTTTGGCAAAAATTGAGACTCCAAGTACACTATAGATGGGCTAATTTGGCTAGAAGGCTCAGCCTCTCCATGCCCTGCTCAGCGACAAGAACATTTAATTTGTCTCATGCACAGTCACAGAGTGAGGGATTAAGCAAAGAGCTTCAGATAGTTTTCCAATAAATGGTAACAGACAGCATTTACAATCTGGCCATCTTAACATTAGTTTTTTGTTTTTTTTTTTTAATTTTATTATGTTATGTTAGTCACCATACACTACATCATTAGTTTTTGATGTGGTGATCCATGATTCATTGTTTTCATATACCCTTATAGTTTTTTTACTTATGCATTGGGCGTTGATGAAAACCTTTCCATTATTTCTCAGTTCTCTTATAGTTTGAGAAAGGCTGATTCTAGATTCTATAGTTCAAAAATACAAAGTAAGTAATGCCTATTTCTTAACTCAGTCTTTTGCTTATTCCAGTGGCAAGGCCAAAGCGTGGCCGGAGAAGGGCCTTAGATCCTGTGTCCAGTCCCCCAGAGCCACAGTCTCTGTAGAACTAGCCTACTTGCTAAGCAAATCGTTTTAAGACAACTCCTCAGCCATGCTTCCAGACCGTTTGCTGTTCCTAAGCCCCTCCTACACAGAATCTTTGAGATCCATAATATTTATTCTTTTATGCCTTCATTGAACAGTTTTTTTCCTAGCAGTTGCCATAACCGTGTATACAGTGGTGGGTATGAGGTGCACAAAAATCAAATAAGGCATAGCCACACATTTTTAAGGAGCTTCGTATGTATACGTACAATTCTCCAGGACAAAAAAAAAAGACCCAGAAATATGTAATCTTCAAGAGTACACTGTGCCAAAGAAGGGGCCGCCAAAAAGGAAACAGCTGTCTCAAATGATAGCTCCATAATAGTAGTTATTAAAATCTAATCTATGTGATTCTGTTCAGAGCATTTTATAGTGAAGAGAATGCCTCTTTCAGTGAAGTGTGCCTACTCTGTATGTCTTCTCAATGTATTCCCCTCCATTCTTCCTCTGGTAAACTCACTCGTAACTCAAAGTCCAACCCAGTGCCATCCCTACTGTGAGATTTCCCATTTCCATCGTGGTTGAGTGAAATATTGCTCCGAATTTACACCATATGTTGAACATGTACTTATTGATATCATTTTTAGCACTGTGTTTTAATTAATTTCTTTATATCTCAGAGTCTCCTATTTTTTTTTAAAGATTTTATTTATTTATTTGACAGAGAGAGAAATAGCGAGAGCAGGAACACAAGCAGGGGGAGCGGGAGAGGGAGAAGCAGGCTTCTCGCCGAGCAGGGAGCCTGATGTGGGACTCGATCCCAGGACCCTGGGATCATGACCTGAGCCGAAGGCAGACGCTTAACGACTGAGCCACCCAGGCGCCCTCAGAGTATCCTATTAACCATTGACTTTTTGAGGAAAGGGACTCCATCCTAGTCTTATTTTTATTCCCAATACACAGCATATTGCCTGGAACACACGAAGCACTTATATGTTGTTGAATGAATGGGCGATCAGATAAGCCATGCTATTATTAAAAAGGAAAATGAGGAAGTATTCTACAGTCCCAATCTCAGTTACATTATCATGAGTGGCTTATAGAATCTCGTGCTACATATACTCATTATATTCCGTGTAGAACAAATTACTCATATTTGCTATTAGTAACTACATTTGGTCACTAGTGACATGAACAGCACGTCTGAGGAGCAATCAAAAGTTAGCGTTTGGATCTACTGAGAGAAATGCACCCGTGCACCCAGTGAGTCTTTTACCCAGCCTTTGCCTGTGCTGAACCGTAATTTCTTGAAGGCCTTCCTTGCAGTCTATAGTTCAGGAACCCCAGGGAGAACACTATATGGTTCTATTTGTGGCATCCTAAAAATGTTAAATAGATCCCAAATATAAGAGTCTGATTTTATCAGATGGGAAATGTACCTCATTCTCCCTAAAGGAAAATGCCCAGCAAGTCAGTTCTTTACATCACCAAAAGACTCTTTTCAACAGCTATTCATAGCTTTTAACTTTTCTTAGATTTTTATGTGATTTCTTGGATGATAAACAATATTATAAAACGCCCATGGTTATCTGGGCTCTGGACAGAGACATGATATTAGGTTTTTCTTATCAGGGAAGATGTCTTTGCAACTCCTTGTAACTGGAATAAAACAGAAAAAGAGGAGCACATTGATTCCAAAACCCAGGATTCTCCTACGTAGAGACTTAAAAGATTTTTTTTTTATTTAAAATAATAATCCATTTCCATGGGACCACTGGCCTCTCAAACACATGCATAAAGAAAATTTAATAGGAGTCAACATTTAGCCTCTTTCTTTAAGTTTCCTAAATCTTTGGTCTTTCCTGATTTTATTTAAAGCCTCTATTAGTTTATTAGTTTGACAGGAGCCCAGGTAATTATACCGGCTTCTAGGTCCTACTGTAAGTTACGTCTGCATCTCCCTGAACGCACACAAAATTTAGTGCCACTGCAGAACTTCTCAAAACAAATAAAAGATTTGTGAACTAGTCACCAAGCATCCGACGCAATTAACCTGCATTTGTTTCTCTTTTGGCATTTTCACACAATCGAGGCCTTGTAAGAGGTAGGCACTCCTCAGATCACGCTGTGTTTTCTTTAGAAGAAAGTGTGCCAAAATCCTCCTGCCCTACGTAACCAAAGTCTCAACTAGCAGAAGGTGGACAGTTACAGGGTGCCTGCGTGTGCACGCGCGCACGCACACACACACACACACACACACACACACACACTCCTCCTCCCTCCTTAATGCCATGATATGCACATAAGGGGGAAGAAAAAAAAAACAAGCCTGTAACTACAAAAATATTAACATAGGGAATAGGATAAAACTTATTAGAGATGGGCGCCTGGGTGGCTCAGTTGGTTAAGCGACTGCCTTCGGCTCAGGTCATGATCCCAGGGTCCTGGGATCGAGTCCCGCATCGGGCTCCCTGCTCCGCAGGGAGCCTGCTTCTCCCTCTGCCTCTGTCTCTCTGTCTCTCATGAATAAATAAATAAAATCTTTAAAAAAAAAAAAAAACTTAACTAGAGATGAAGTGTGGCTGCCCACAGTCTCAATCAATTGCGGCATTACTTAAGATAAAACAAACACAATTCATTCAAAAGCATATACGCTGGCATTTCAGAGTAAAAGCAGACAAAATAGGAACTGTTTTGGAAAAATTGGATTCTTTCTTTCTTTTGTTTTTGAGACAAGTGAAAATAGAGCTTACCTTGAGGTACCTACGACTCAACAGTTTTTAATTGCCGACTTCAAGCTGTCACACTTCGAACTTTTTTTTTTTAAAGAAAAAGTCTTTAAAGTCTGGTTAATTAGAACTGACTACCATTAACTCTTTGATTGATTTAGCATCCTGTTGTGCTGGCTCGTGCTCACAGGTTCCCCACTGGTTTCCCTGAGTTGCTCCCCCACTTTGGTGTGGATACTACTGGGTATGAACTTGGAGCCATTCAACAGTCCTTGTTATGAAAATCATTTATCAGGGAAAAGCCAAATAGGGTGTATGTGTGGTCTAAGCAGATCCAGGTAGTTGCAAATATCCTCAAATTCCATATCAGACAATCCCTTTAACTTCTTCATGACTCCGTTTCCTTGTCTGCATTATGCAACACAGATTGGTGAGAACACCTCCCATCAGCTCTGGGAAGACGTTAAATTTTTTGTGGAGTTCCCTTAATACCACCATCTACTGAGCACTAGATGCCGCACACTTCGATAAACACTTTCCATACACTATTCATATAATCTTCTAAAGCAGACAATGTCATCCTTATATTAAGGATGGCGAAACTGAGGGCTAGCAAGCTTTAATTAACTGGCATCCAGTAAGAATCTGAGTTTTAATTTAAGCCCAGTTTTGTCTGATTCTGAAACCCAGCTTCCCATTCCCCTACACTTGTGTCTGCCAAGTTCTTTGTGGTCCAATGTGTTAGACTTGCAGCTCTTGTTCCATTATTTTATAGAGAGAGAAAGAAAGGGGAGAAGTAAACCCTTCACTAAACTAATTAATGGAAATAATAAAATCTGCTTATTCTCCCAGGAATGTGCTATCTTTGGAAGTATGGTAACTTTTTCTCCTTAGTTACAGTAGTTTGCTAAAATGTATACTATGGCTTGAAAGAACTAGAGAATTTCTTAGGGTGTTCTTTTGGATACTTATCTGCATGCTGAAAGAATTGTTCTGCAGAATGATAAATAAACTACATACTTATCAACAAGAATGTTATTGGCATGTATTGGGAGACAGTTCTCCATAGATCTCTCCCCAGAGACACTGACTGCACTTTGTTCTGAACTATCCATCTATCTATCCACCTATCTATTTTTATCTCACTTATTTATCTGTATCTCTAAATCTCCGTCTATCTATATGAATATACTTACTTATCTGTATAGATAGAGAGAGATATAGATATTTACCTTCACTTGGAATTGGGGTCATGTTTGTTGTATATTAAAAAAAAAAAATACCTAATTAACACAAAGACATTATGGCTGGGGCAATCTATCTGTTATCTCTCTGTATGAGCCTTGTATCTGTAAACAAAAATGTAGCCATATTCTTACACCACCAAGCAATTAGTAACAGTTTTCAGTAGAATGAGATTTCCTTGCCCATACTAGCCGATGATTTTCTTTTTTACCATAAATTACCAAATATACATGCAATTACAATTACATTTTTAAACCATTTAAATTTCTGGTGTATCAGTCTTGGATCTGTATTTGGGAATGGCTTCCAAAAAGGATTTTTGACTTGAAAACTGTTGCCCACAAGCAAAGGCAATCTTACAGCACTAGCAATCACCTCCTGCTTTTGACCACTTGAAATTTCCATGAATATTCATTTTAACCTGCTCAGGGGTGTGTGAGAAGTGTCCGATTCAGTAGGGATGAAGAGAACCCGAAGTATACATGAGTTACACTGAGTTGCATGTTAGTTTTCTTGGTGATCCTTTTTCCATACCTCCTATTTATTTGCTCTTTGGAAAAACCTGCTACATTCAATTGGTGTCTTTAAACCATCATATACTTCCTGCTAGCCCTTGCCAAACACAGATGTGTGCCTCACTTTTCCTAATACCCTCTAATCCTAAAGCTTCTGATGTTTCAAAGCTCCTCGTATCATACCTCACCCCACCTCTGCCACTCTTGTGAACTGGGTACGCTCTGTTCTATAGCTGTACTAGGAACATAATTAGGAACAGTTAGAAGGAGCTTCCTATTTAACACTTGAATCAGTGACAAAAAATATTAGAATATCAAATGTATCAGAATCATCCTAGATGTCCATAGGTAGAGTATGTCAATGATATCTGTCTCTTTGTGAAAACAATGAGATAATTTATATAACTGTGCTTTAGCAAGAGTGGACTAGATCTATTATAACAGTAAATTTAAAAAAGAAGAGATAAAAAAAATAATAACAAGACCTAATTGTTCATTCATTTGTATCAACTGTCTATTATCTATACTTACTATGCAAAATACTAGAAAACTATCAGTCAATGAAACAAAGCAGATGGCAGACCTCATGCAGTCTATAAGGGAGATGTAGTAGGAGAAGTGATTCAAATATAGAACTGGATTATCTTTATGAGCAGAGAATAAAACAGATAAAACAAAGTAAAAAATAAAACATAGGTCTAGAACAATCTTTTAAGAACACAGGCATATAATTAACGAGGCATTCCTGATAAATAAATCTAAGATGCCTTCTTGAATTGAAAGAATTCTGTGCAGAAGGTCTATGAAAATCACAGATCCATAAGAAAACTGAACATACAAATGTGCTATGAGTATCTGTAAAGAAATAAC
This sequence comes from Mirounga angustirostris, assembly GCF_029215605.1. Classification (NCBI taxonomy): domain Eukaryota; kingdom Metazoa; phylum Chordata; class Mammalia; order Carnivora; family Phocidae; genus Mirounga; species Mirounga angustirostris. The sequence goes on from NW_026991725.1 coordinate 35,743,982, forward strand.
TGTTTAAACATGCAATCCCATAATTAGCCTGGATCTCTCATTCAAGTACTGCAGGTCAAAACCACCAACTTTTCCAAGTCAATGGGGAAAAACCTTCCATTTCTCTCTTGTGTATTTGAATGTGTGTAATCAGACTTCTCCTATGCCAACAAAAACCCATGAAGGCTTTTTCTATACAAGTTTAGATTGTTCCAGCTGCAAAAATGGGATCAGAACGTGCTGGTACACCATCAGCAACACCACTGGATGGGAAATACCACCATGCCATTTCAGCCCAGAGGTTACGGCTCTCCACTAAGGTAAATAGCAGAAATAAAAAAGAAACAGAATAAATGAAACAAAAGAGAATGCTATTAGTCTAATAACTGCAAGGGATTCGATGTTGAATTTTTCCTATTGACTTAGTCGTAGTAGATGTTTAAACTGATCTGGTACGTGGATGAGCTACTGATGTGGTAAAAATCTGAGGTCATTGACCACTGTATCAGTTAATATTTGATTTGACTACATTTTACATAAAATCAAAATAGCAGTATTTTAAGCAGGATAAATGTCTATTTCTCTCTCACACACACCAAAAAAAACAACCAACCAACCAACCAAATGTGAGTTAGCAGTTTAGGGCAGTGATGGTGACTGCTGAGTTATTAGACAGCCATATTGCTATCGTTCTATTCCATCCTGGTGGCAGGTTGAAATTTCCAACAATCGTCATAATGTGTGATCCAATGACCACACATTCTTATGCAATATGACCTTGCTAATCTCTGAGAAAGAAGTGGAGAAAAGTCACCTCTCCCCTTCAATCCGAGACATCTTGTGAACAGTAAAATAGATCAGAAGGGATGCTGTATCACTTCTAAAGTTAGGTTAGCAAAGACCACGCACCTTTGCCTGTTTTTTGTTTGTTTGTTTGTTTTGTTTTGGAACATCTGCTCTTAGAATCCAACTCCTACACTGAGAAGCATGAGCACTCAGAAAAGGCTATGAGTAGGTGCTTTGGTTGACTGTCCCACATGAACCTCAGCTTGAAATCACCCTAGTGCACTGGACATTTGATTGAAAAAGGCTGCAGGTCACCCCAGTGCTCAGTCATTTGAGCCTTCACAGCTGAGGTCCCAGACACTGCGAAGCCTCATAGAGCTGAAACAAACCATCCCCACTGTGCTCTGTCTAAATTCCTGAGCCCCAGAATCCTCAGGCATTATAAAATAGCTGCCATTTCACATTACTGAGTTTGGACAAGTTTATTATATAGTGATAGATCGCTGGAACACACATGCTCAGAATGCACTGAAGATGTGTGCGGGAGATCCAGCCACTGTACCCATATTCCAGACACCAAGAAGGAGAACACAGAGAAGCAGGATACACTCATTGCATTTGAAGGGGAGAAAAAAAAATGCTTACATTTCACTGGTGAAAACCTCATCATATGGAATTACCTAGTGTCAAGGCGGGCCGGGGAATGCAGTCTTTAAGATACACACCTACATTTTCAGTAAAATATTGTTCCTAGAGAGGTTGGCAAGAATATGAAACTGGAAGCCTCTGCAGTAAACAGCTTTTTAAATATTCAATTTGGTGTTAGGTACTCCTCTAAGTCTTACCATCAATCGTTTCATCTGATAAGGTGCTATGTGTACTGAAAACTCCCGTACCTGTACAATTGTAAAATCGGGAAGAACAACATCGAAGTAGAGATGTCTGCATCAAATCACCATTTTGCTTATAAAACAAATGAATGGCAAAGACGAAGTATAGTTAAGAGAAACCAAGGACATTGCCAGAGAAGCCAAATCCCGGGCTTGGTTAATTCAATTATGGCCCGAGGGTCCTGGGCTGGTGGCGGATAAAAGAGGGATATTCATACATTAGATTTCCATTAAAATTCATAATTACCGAAGGATGAGAGAGGAGGCAAATCTTTAAAATTTTTATTCTTTAGATAAACCTGGTGAAGGTATTGGTGCACAGGTTTTTCTGCTGATCTTATGTTATTACGTTAGAATAATTTAATTCAATACAGACATTATTACCACCATATCTTCAACTCAAATTATGAATTTTCTTTGTGTTCTTTTGTGGGGGGCTCATCATTTGTGCAAATATATGGTTCCTATGATAGCCAAAATTTAGCTACTGCAGCTAAGATGGGTCCTAATTAGCTAAGTTTAACCTGAGCATAGATTTCAGTAAGATTGCATCAAAATCTCAGTTGAGGGCTCCCTCCATAACCAGACAGAATATTTATTCACTGAAAGCAGAAGATGTTTTAAAGGCTAGTCAGGTCCTTCTTTGAACACTGGTATCTAGGGAATCTGGCAAAATACTGTAGGGATTCTGGATGATCGGGCTTGAATGTGGCCTTTCCAAGATGTAAAGAGACAACGTGGTACAGTCTTGGTGTGAAACTGTTACTTCATTCTATAGCAACCAGCCCCTGAAGAGCCTCAGAAACATGTATGGTAATAATGGTGATGATAATAATGAGAGTAATAACAAGTGAGAGTAATGATACCAGGTATTTTTCAGCACTAATTTGTATCTAGTACTTCTGAAAAGCTTAGCAAGTATTATTTCATTTAGTCTTTGCTACAACTCTATGAAATAGATTCTACTATTATTCTCATTTAAGTGATCAGGAAGTATCAGAGCCATTGACAGGCAACGCTAAGATTCAAACTCAAGCCATTAGGCAGATGACAAAGCAAATGGAACATTATGTGGGTGCTGAGTCTGTCTGTCTTTCAGCCTCATAGTCCATCTCTTTTGATCTGCATTCATTCACCGTATAATGTTGAAGGTTTCTGCAATGGAATGAAGCTACTGGCCAAGACATGAGCATTCTGAACATGGGCACCCTATGTAGATAGGGCTAGAAAGTGAGCTAGACAGACGACCATGAGAAGCAATGCCATCAGGATGTAGGTGAGTGTGTCATCGGGAGGGAGTCTCCTTCCTTCCTTCCTCTTTTTTTTTTTTTTCCCCCTTTTTTTGCAAGACACATTGCCCTAATAGAGGAGTGTGGCTTACAGGCAGCCTCCCTTGAATGTGCTTTGGGAGAGAGCCTAATACCTCATATTTTTAAAAAGAAAAAAAAAATACACTCTCACACACACACACATGCACATATATCTCCAAGCCAAAAATATCAAGGCGTTCATGGCTGTTAAAAAGCCAGGGAAAGCTGAGTCGCACCCTTCAATGTTTTTCTTTCAAACACATTGACCACCCTCTCTTCACAACATCTTATTTATTGAAGCGCAAGCTGTCCAAATGGAATAAAACTTTGCAACATTGAAATCTGGATTCTTCCCTAAGTTTTCTTTCATTGCAATGCTCCTGTCTCTCTCTCTCCCCCTCTCCCCCCACTCCGCCTCTCCCCCCACTCCGCCTCTCCTTTTCTCGGTCCTAGGCATCAGAGGAGCAGTATCTCCACGGAGAGCTGGAGGGAAAGGGGTTAATGTGAGAGGCTTGGAGCCAGGCCTCTCTTAACCGGGGAACTGGCAGCTAGCAGTTTGGAACGCTGCCTCGAACGTCTGCCTGAATGTTTTTATTATCCTTTTTGCCCAAAGGTGGCTTTTAGACACCCACAGCAGCACAGGGCTTTCTGACTGGGATTCGACAGACGGGAGCCAGAAAGCTGTCTGCCCCTTCAGCGATGACTGGGGAACCCCAGGGAGGAAACCGCCACCCCCTCCCCGACCCAGGGGTGGACCTGCCCTCCCTCACCCTTCAATAAACTGCAGGCCTTCCAGGGGGCTCATAAAATCAGCGGGGAGCTCAGAGAGCAAGGGGGGGGCGGGGAGGGAAGGAGGGAGGGGGGGGTCCGGGAGACCGAGCGGAGACTGAGGCAGGCCGGGGAACCCTCACCAAAGATTAGGAAAAAGAAAGAGAAGAGCCAGCGATGCCACGAGGAAGATCAAGGTGAAGGTGAGATTCGAAGAGAACAAGAAAGCTGATGGGGAAAGGGCAGAGAGAAAGTCAAGAGAAAAGCAAAGGGCTGGAGGCGTCCTCACCCAGGCCCCTCCAATTCCTGATTTGCCTTTGTCAACGGCAATTAAGCCACGAAGGGCCCGAGTCGCCATTTTTATGGAGTTATTTTAATTGCTTCATCCCTCAGCTAAAACAGACCGAAACACTGGCTGTTGGCAATCTTCGATGAAGTGGCGCAGGTTCGAAGGCGGTGGTTTGTCCTTCGGTCCACTTTCCCTGTTTCCCAGCAGGATATACAACGCACCCAGGGATCTGGAAGCATGTTGGGGCAAACACCCTCAAGAGGACTTTCTTACATAAAATGAGGGTGGTGAGCATCCCACGAGATGGTGTATGTGGAGGAAACCAATCACAGACCCAGTGGTAAAAAAGGGGCTCTTTCCGGGTGCCACCTTGTGTCTCTTTCCCATGTAGCCCCCCACTCCTCACCCCCCAGTAACACGAGAACACACCCATCAGCTCATAACTCCTCTCTTAGGAACATCAAGTCCTGTTGCTGGGAGGTAGAGAATCAAGATTCTACAGGACCAAAGCGCAAGTAGGATCAGGGAGTTCTGAAGCATTGAGTGTTTACTTAACAAGAAGAAGAATTAAAGTTTCTGGGGTTTTACTGCACACAAAGCACCTCCTTCTCCCACATCATCTCTTTGCGAGCACTTGACGCCATGACACACGAAGAAGGGCCGATGTTCATCATCTTCCCAATTAGCAGAGAAAGGAAGCAACGAAATGGGTCTCCAGGTGTGGTCCACAGACCACATACTAATAATCTTGTTAAAAATGCAGATTCTCCAACTCCACTCTACAGACAGACCAAATTAGACTCTCTGATTGAAGCTGCATCTTGACCTGTACCCGAATGATTCCTGGTACATTAAATTTAAGAAGCACAGGGCTAGCAGTTTGGCGTATATGATCAGTATCTCAACAGGGTTTTTCCACTTTTATGGAAGATGCCACTGAGGCTCAAAGAGGTTAAGTGCCTTATCCAAAGTCACCTCAGAGGCCACTGCAAATTGGTAAGAGGTGTAACCAGAAATAGATAGCCAAGTAGAAATAAATGTGTAACTAGAAACAATGAGAATAAAATCCTGATCTTCTGACTTCTGGTTTTCACTCTTCTTTCAGCTTACATCAGACTGCCTCCTAACACAGGCGAGATTTGACCCTGGTTCTTTCACGGAATCTGTTATGGTCACTCCCAACATGGGTTATACTAGTATGCACATTTATTTATGCCTCACAGCACCATTCCTGATGCAATCGGCCACTGATCATGGTCATGCTCTTCTAAATGCGGTCCTATGAAAAATGCCCACTGTCTTCTACTCAGACACTATTTTAGTTTTTAACCAAAATCTTTGAGGCAGAAGAAGTGGAAGGATCACCATCCCAATAGCCAAAGTGTAATAATACTAGATGTGCCAGGCACCGTTCTAAATTCTTAATATATGTATTAAATTAAACAGATGAGCTCATTCACTTTTTTAAAGAAAACCACTGAGGGAAGTAATCAGCATTATCTAACGGAGACAGGGAGACCCGACATGACTCTGCACGTTTACACAACCCTAAATTGTAGGGCTGGGCTATGAAGAAGGCTTTTGGGCTTTGGAGATAGCAAGCTTAACCATGGCTAATGCTGCCTCTGCTATGAGGCTGGGGGAGATACCGGGCATTGGGGTGGGGGGGGGTTCTATGTAGGTAAGTTGTAGTGGAGAGAAACAAAATCACCCCCGATGGCTGAGCACTGGTCCAGCCACATAGAACTATAAACTTATTTTTTCAGAAGGCATCTAAAGGGACATTTACAAGAAGACATCACTTTTAAAATCAATCAACCAATCAAATCATACAGATGTAGAAGTGACCATGAAGCTGATGTGGTTTGATAATTTTATTTCACAGATAAGGAAATCAAGGTTCTGAAAGGTAAAGTTACCTTCTCCAAAGTCTCAGATCTCTCAAAGGTATCAGGTACTGACCAAGCTGCCTAGGTTGCAAGTACAATCAGTTTCTTGAAACAGTGCCTTGGGTGAGTGCATCAGCAATGGAGGGATCTATTGCCATGATAATGCTCCATCATAAACAATCACAAAACCTCAGTGGGATGCAATAGTAAGTGTTTATTGCTCACTAGTCTGGCGTGGTTGGCTAGACGCCTCTGCTGATGCCGACTGGGCTTTCATAGTTTGGGGCTGAGCTGACTGTTGGCTGATCTAGGATGGCTACAGCTGGGGCAAGCTGGCTCTGTTCCATACGTCTCTCCTCCTCTTGTTTGGAAAAATTCTCATGTCAATGGAGGAGGTACCAGAACACAAGTGGAGATGTGCAAGCATCATTTCAAGTCTCTGCTTGCTTGTTATAATTCCAATAATTTCTTTGGCGAAAACAGCTCACGTGGCCAGCCCCAGATCAGAATTAAGGGCACTACAGTTTACCATTAATGCAACTGATCTCCCACAGTGAGGGGGGAGTAACAGGATCGTACAGTAAAAACTTCAAGGAGGACAAAAGAAATCAAATTAGCCAAATTACGCAATGTTCATTTTGACCTCTAAACTTTGAGGTCACACCTTCCATTTGCGGGAACACTAGCTACATTTAATAAATGAAGAGAAATACATCATTTGGTTAAAATAAGGGAAGTATTGAATTTAAGAAGTGTGTATCATTCTATAAAATTAGGTGTACCATGCTGGCAAGCATCATATTGAATTCGGGGAAACTTAACTTATTCATAGAAAAATACAGGTAGGTCCTTTTAAAGAAGGATCTGAGAAAACAAAATTGAGTATATATCCAATTGAAATTCAATTCCGTTTTATAAATATATATGTTTATATTGTAAATTTTATATTATAGATATACATATATGTCATGCTAAAAAGTAAGTTTGCTTTGGCAACATAAATATGGTTTAATTTATAAAACATTAATGTATTAGCAATTTATAAAAGTTTAATACATTTGCAGCTTTTCCATAATTCATCTACAACTAATTTGGATACACACGGTAAAACATTAAAATGCTTTGCTTTGGTTAAGTTAGAGCTCTGTTTTTTTTAGATGGAGATCTATTTTTTAATCTTTATTTTTTATGTGTATGAGTGTGTGGGGTAAATGTTATTTAAGGATTAAGATAGCTTCCTCAAGAAGGTAAAATTCACGTGTCACTTTTTTCTTCTTTCTCTTTCTTTCTCTCTCTCTTTCTTTCTTTTTTAATTGTAGCTGTTATTCTTGGTAAAGACCAAAACTATTTTCACCTTTTCTCCCTGTTAGTTGGACTAATTCCATAACTGGCCATTCTCTATCATTTTCCAAATCTCTTGAAAAGAGGTTTTTAAAAGCACACATGTACCCACAGAGCCCTATAAGCATGCTAAGAGCCCTATAAGCATGCTAACACCTGTAAAAGCCAGAAAAGAAAAAAAATAAACACAAGCAAAACAACAACAAATGCAATCCTACTGATAGAAACTCTTACAAAATCTGTTAATAAAAACTATCTCACATATTGCATTCAAGTCCAGTTACAAAGTAAAATATAAACATAAATATTAAATGCTTCATTAGAGTTGTTGCCTCTCAAAAAACTGAAATTATAGAGCTCTGGATGTCTTTTATGTCTTTTCTTTTTTTCCTTTTTAAATAATATTGTTGTAAACAGGTGAATATTGTACTGTTATAATGGGTGCCTTGCTGGGCCCCTTTAAGAGGTTAATTGTTTAAAATTTGATGTTACAACATTATCCTTTAAGATAAAAGACCATTTTAAACAAGCAAAGTGTAATGAAACAATATCTAAATTCAAGAATTCCAAACTGGCTTTGTCAAAACGCCCTACTCTCCAGGCAAGTGCCTTTTTTTTTCCATACTGAAAGGAAATCCTATATGTTGTTTTACCTGATGATCTTTGATTTATTAGAGGAAGCACATTCTCTTAATCCTGGAGGCAACAGTAACTTCATTAACCTGTAGGTGGAGAAAAGTTAAGAGTTATAAAAGTAATGTGGATTAAACAAAAGAACCACCCAGAGGTTGATAGATTGGATCAGTTGTGGGGTTTTCTTTCCCACATTCAGTGGCATGTGGAATTGCCTCCTAATGAGTAATTCAGTCTTCTTGAGGGACCCATCTATTTGCTATTAAAAAGTTTAATTATTAATCTCCAGTCACTATTTATCAACAACCATTCAACTTGGTGATGTCTTGGGACATATATCTGTTCTTTCTAGCTGGGGGTTTTCCTCTGTTGGTTTGCAGCCTCAGGACTTCCCCGGATGAAATCTGAAACTGGCCCCATACACAGAGGGCAGAGAGACACAAGACAGAGGCAGGCCACTCCAGAGACGCAGGTGGTGGGTTTAGGAAGCAAGGGAACTTACTTCCAGGGCTTGTCCTGGGTGCCACAAGACAGACCTCTGCACCCACTGCAAGAATCTTAAATGTTTATATAGACGACTGGTGGGGTTCAGTCACTTATACCCTTTGGAGAGTCTCAACACATCCCTGTCCTAGAAAATGGCTCCAGCTGGGGGGGGGGGGTGTTGGTGGGGGAAGGGCTACTACGTTTCAAGGACAGGAGAGGGGGTTAGGAGCCTCTGATTGCCAAGGGCCATGTCTCCAGTGTGCGTGTGTGTGGGGGGGTGGGGGTGGGGGGGACATGTTGTCTCAAAGATCTCCTCCAATATCCTCATATTTGACTATTATCTTCTGAGAACTTGTCAGGAAGGGTATATGATTGAGTAGCTTTTAAGGAATTCCTGGGGAGTCACATTTTCTTTAGAAGATGCCATCTGAAAGGAGACCGGGATCCATTATAACCAAACTTCACATGCATTGGAGCTTTTAATTTTCCCGACATGCACAGAAATACACCAATGGACTTTACCTGTTGAAATCTTTTGTTTCTTTTCAACCTATCATTCTGTGCTTTTCCATAGGTAGCTATCTGATTGTATGCAATTGCAAAAGTGGCAGAAATGCCCCAACAACTATCTGAAGTAATCTATTCAGCCAAACATACACACAGAGTCACTGTAGCAGAAAACACCCCTCTTTTTTTTTTTCTTGTGTAAGGGGGGACTGAATCTGTAGGTAAGAGCCATCAGATAGATAAGGTCATATGCCATTCCTATTGTTCCTTGAGCATGTATGTTTCCCATTTGATTATCTGGTTTGCCCTCTGGAAGCAAAACAGCACATTCCTTTCAGGATCTTACTTTTTTTCTAATAATAGGACTGATGGCAGCAAAAAGGATTCTATAAACTCAGGCTAATTGGACATGATTATTAAAAAAAATTGAGTTTTACCCCCCAAAAATAAATAAACAAATAAACAAACTCAGGTGGTTATTTACCAAATGGGTATATATATCACATGTAAATATATGTATTTTCAACCTGCTTTCATAAACATTATCTCTTGGATCCTTGCAACAACCACGTTAATAATCCCAGCTGGAACATTTTAAAGTTTGCTAAATTCCAAGTGCATTTTCCTATTTCTTCCTAAAGATACATGTACTGTTTGCTGGTATTACAGCCATTTGGGGAGAGAGCTATCTACCCTAATAGACCATAAATGCCTCAAGAGCAGGCGTTGGTTTTTTTCAACCTCTGGAATCCCCCAAGCACCTGGTACCGTATGAATGAGGGCAGGTGTGCCCACTTAGCAAATAAACTGAGCTGACCTGCAAGGCTAACTTCATGGGCATGTGGCCCACGCAGTTGTCCGTGTTCTCATGTTCAGAAGGGTCCCGTGTTTGGTTTAACGCTCCCTAGTCACCATCTTGAAATCTGTAATAATTTTTTAACAAATGCCCCCCCATTTTCATTTTTCACTGGGCCCCACAAATTATATAGCCAGTCCTGCTAAGCTATATAGGTATATGTAGTAAATAATATGCTTTACAAACACACACATACACACACACACACACACACGAAAGGTTTGGCCCTTTGCCCCAGATCTTGGTAGATAAACTCTAAGCCCTTGGAATATCTTACCTAAAAAGGGTGACTTTGTTTACCCGGAGGTGTTGGGCCATTTCCAGTAGTCTTTGGTAACCGTGTGATTTAAGGGGGGGGAGGGGGCTGGGCCACGTGGTGTCAGCTCACCGTCTGCAGGGGCTGGAGACTAAGCTCAGTCATATATGCAGCCAGCTTTGTCTAAGTGACCAACACTCAATAAAACTTTGGACACCAAGCTTGGGTAAGCTTCCATGGTTGGCAACATTCTGTGTGTATTGTCACACATTGTTGCTGGGAGAAATAAATATTGTCCAAATGACTCCACTGGGTGAGGACAACAGAAAGCTGATGCCTGGTTCCTCCTGGATCCTGCCTTATGCATCTCTTCCCTTTAGAGATTTTGACCTGCTTCCTCTCACTGTAATAAACCAATCATGAATATACTAGCTTTGCTAAGGTCGATGAGTCCTTCGGGCAAATTATTGAATCTAAGACCACCCTCAGTTATTGGGGACTTCCCAAACTCACAGGTGACATTAAAGGGCTCTCACGTCCTCTGACTTACTATTAGGTTTGGTTAATGGAGAAGCCACACAAAAGACTGGACAAAACAAGGGAAGGAAGCTCAGGGAATTGATAATCTTGATTCTCTCCCCATGAGACAGCATATTAAGCTGGCTGTGTCCCTGAAGATCAGAGGGCTTGATGCTCCTCACAAAGCGTCCTTTTCTAAATAACTCTCTCTCCTCCTTGTTTCTGTGAACATTTCCCTACCCTCTTTTGGCAACAGCCCATCCACCACTAGCCCTGGGTTTTTGTCTTGTGGGTCCCCTACATTCAACCACACCTTTGTGTAGTTGACCCTTGGGTATGAATTGTGCCGATCCACTTATAAGCGTATTTTTTCCAATAAATACAGTACAGTATTGTAAATGTAGTTTCTCTTTCTTATGATTTTCTTAATAAGATTTTCTTTCTTCTAGCTTACTTTATCATAATAAGACAGTGTATAAGACATATAACATACAAAATATGTGTTAATTGACTGTTTATGTTATCGGTAAGGCTCCCAGTCAACACTAGGCTATTAGCAGTTAAGATTTGGGGTAGTCAAAAGTTATATGTGGATTTTCAACTGTGTGGGGTCAACTGTAATTAGTTCTTTTTTAAGTGACCCCCAATTTTTTTTCCTAATTTGAGTGTGTCTTCTGTTTCCTGCCAGGACCCTGACTGATACAAAATATAAGAACAAAAAGTATGTAAAAAATTTGGCAGCAATGCCATTGTCTTAAATTTTGCAACAAAACCTTTAATATATTTGTAGTTAAGAAAAAAAAATATTTTGAACAAAGTAATGACACATCTTGACAAGGAGTGAGCAATTCCACTCTCAGACATCCTAGTCCCTAAATTCAGCCCTCTTTTCATCTGACCACCTCTCCGTGCAAGGACAATAGTCCCCTATCCCTCCCTTGGTCCCTCACTATCCTCCACTGGTTGCTCTGGCCACTGTCTCTTCTCTCCTTCTCATGCTGTGAAAATCTCTTAGAATTGCTGAGTGTCTACTTGCAGTTTACTCCTGGAGTTTTTGTTTTTATTTTACTTTTATTCCCCACATATATTGAGGGTTGTTTCTGTGCGGGGCGGGGGGTGGGGGCAGGTGGATTCCATCCTCCCTCCAGGCTGGTGCTCACATTCCCAGTGCCATGCAACATGGTGGCAGTGAAGGGCAGGACAGTGGACAGAAGCAAATATGACCAGAAAAGAGCAATTTAATCATTTCTGTTTAAACAGATTCCCCCAAGAGTAAACAGATCCTCACTATTAAATGTGGTTTGTGTGGTCTTCTAAAAGAAAATTTAACTTGTTTGTAGTAATTATTTTTAAAGGTAACAAAGAGAAAGAAATAATGATAACAGACACTCTAATTAAAGTCTTTCGTTAGTGGCACTGACTCCTTTTTGCTTAAACCAATTTCTGGGATTACCAGTAGGAAAAGACTGTTTGCAAATATTATATAATATTTAGTGATACCTAGTTTCTCATAGAATTCTAAGTTGATTAAATGCTTTGTGTAGTACTTTTCCTAGGGAGCTTATATCAGGGAATAGAGATGGGTAGAGATTAGTGTCCTGGATCAAGGAGTGGGTGGGGAGATGGAAATTAAAACTTATTAAACATCTACATCATGATATGCACTACAATTCATGCTTTACAGATATTGCCTCACTTAAAAATATTGTGAGATAGATACTATTTCCATTTTATAGACAGTTAACTTGCCCAAATTTTATACCTGGCAAGTCCAATCCACATCTTCATACATTTTACCATAGCAAACTGCTTTAATTAATAATGTTAAATTGTCTAGTAACATCTTTTGTTCAAATTTTGTTATCTCACAATTTCCCTAGTAAATAGATTTTGTTCAAATTCAAGCACAATGGATTATTTTGTTAAGTGAACACATTTTGTTAGTTTATACTAAGGAATAATAACATCACCTAGGAGTATCTTCAGATATTGCGAAAAGTGGCTTATTCATATAAGAAGCCAAAAGTATTAAGTTAAGAAAACAACCCATCAAAGACCAGAGTTCTGCTGTTCAAAGAAGGATCTGAGTAATAGACTTTCCAAAGATGAACTCGTCACATTTTCGATCTTTAATATGGCCAGACTAACAACGTGTCTATCATTGATCAGGTTTCTGATTTACTCTTCATAGCCCACAGTACAAGCTGTAAACACTACTGGCACTCCAAGTTGACCTTCTGAGGCCCTGAAACAGATTCCCAGGTTTAAAAAATATATAGGTGTGACTGTCTGGAAAAGTTCAGGTCCGAGTTCATGACACAGAGCTGTATGAATCACAGATTATGATTTCCTCACTTGCTAGACCCAGCCTTGGTTAAGTCTGTTTCGCTTACGTTGTATGCCTTCGGCCCTACGGAGCGGGTCAAGGAGGATCTACCCCAGGGCTTTTGCTAATCCCAGCTTTAATTCTGATCCCCTCAATGTCCTCTGGACTGGGGGGTTGTTCTCTCTGCTGCTCAAAAACACTAGGTTCTTAGCCTGCAGACTTCTGATTCAGACCACCCAACAGGGGCAAATGTCCAGCAGAAGACAAGAGATTCAACCTGTAGGAAAATGGAACTAGTGAGTCTCTAGACTCTAAGAGTCTGGACACAGGAAAGAAGAGGAGACACAGGGAAATCCGCACTGGCTGCCCCACGGCAGCAGCACCTGGGCTTGGCTGGGAACGCAGAATCTGGAGCCTAGGGCAGGCCTACTGAAAAAGAACCGGCATTTGCACAAGATCCCCAAGGAACTGGAATGCACATCAAAGTGGTTTTGTGTTTCTCTCACGCTAATTTCTCAAGCTGGAATAAGCATACAGGAAGATGCACACATTTTAAGTGACCACTTACATAGGGGCACATCTGCACATCCACCACCCAGATGAAATATAAAACGTGTCCCCATCATACCCAGAACATTTCCACAAGCTCCTTCGAAATCCACAACAGCTCTCTCAATCCACTCCCAGAAATGACAATTCTACTGACTTCTATCATAATATACTAATTTAGCCTCTTTTTGAATTTCAAAAAACAGAACAGTTCAGGATGAATTTTTATTTCTGGCTTCTTTTGATCAAACAATGTTTCTGAGATTCATTCATGTTGTGTGTGTGTCAGCTTATCCTTTTAAAAAACTGCTGTGTAGTGATGCCTATAAATAGACTACTTTTTTATCGTATGCTTCTGTTGATGGGCTTTTGGTATTTTCTAGTTTGGGACTACTATGAATAAAGTACTGTGTGTGTGTGTGTGTAGACACATGTGGACACATTCTGAGAGGAGAAATGTCTAGGTGTGAAACTGTATGGGTAGGTGTGTGTGTTTAATTTTATTAGATATTACCAACATGTTTTCCAACGTGGTTGGACCATTTTACACTCCCACGAGCAACAAGGAGAATTCCAGTCACTCTACTTCCTTGACAATAGTTGGTATTGTCAGCTGCTTAAATTTAGCCATTCCGGTGGGTGTGTAGTAGAATCTCTTTGTGGTTTTAATTTGAATTTTCCGATGACTAATGAGGTAGAGCACTTTTTTCAAATACATGTTGGCTATCAGATATCTTCTTTTGAGAAGTGTCTACTTAAGTCTTCTCTCCATACTTTAACTGAGTCATATATATATTTTAATTTTTATTTATTTTATTTTTTTTAAGATTTTTATTTATTTATTTGAGAGAAAGAGAGAGAGCATGAGAGCAGGGGAGGGTCAGAGGGAGAAGCAGACTCCCTGCAGAGCAGGAAGCCAGATGCGGGACTCGATCCCAGGACTCCAGGATCATGACCCGAGCTGAAGGCAGTCGCTTAACTCATGGAGCCACCCAGGTGCCCCATATATATTTTTTTATTATTGAGTTATAAAAGTTCACTAATATTCTACACAGTCCTTGTGAGACACATGCATGATAGGCAGCTCTTAGGACAGTTACCAGTGATCCCCACTTCTTTGTATTCACACTTTTGTATAATCCTCTTCTCTTGGGTGCTGGTAGGTGGGACTTGTGGCTTGTTTCTAACTAGTAGGAGGAAACGACATGTCACTACTGAGTTTAGGTTACATAAAATTGTATTTTACATCTTGCTCATAGACTCTCTATTGCCTTGTCGGCTTGCATAATTTGATGAAGCAAGCTGTCAGGTTGGAGAGGTCCACACTCAAGGAATTAAGGAAGGTCAGGGCCTCAACCCAACTTCCCTGGAAGAATTCAATTCTGCAATCACCATGTGAGCTTGGAAGAAGATCCCTTCCATGTCCAACCTTTGGATGATATTCCAGCTCTGGCTGAAATCTTGATCGTTGCATTGAGAGAGATACTAAAGCAGAAGACCCAGCTAAGCCATGCCCAAACTCCTGACACACAGAAATTATGAGATTATTTTAAGCTGCTGAATTTATCATAATTTGTTACACAGAAGCAGATGATACACATGAATTACAAATGTTTTTCCCAAGCTATGAATTGTCATTCTGATGGTCAGTGCGGTTTTAATTTGCATTTCCCTAATGAACCTTTTGGTATGCTTTTGGCTCTCAGGTATCTTCAGTATGAAGTATCTGTTCAAATCTTTCGGCCATATTTTTTTTTTAAAGATTTTATTTATTTATTTGACAGAGAGATAGAGAGAGAGCACAAGTAGGCAGAGCGGCAGGCAGAGGGAGAGGGAGAAGCAGGCTCCCCACAGAGCAGGGAGCCTGACGCGGGGCTCCATCCCAGGACCCTGGGATCATGACCTGAGCCAAAGGCTTACCCAACTGAGCCACTTAGGCGCCCCAGCCATATTTTTAACTGAATTGTTTATCTTTTATTATTATTGAGTTAAGATAGGAATTTTTAAAAATTCTGGTTGTAAGTTCTTTTTTAAATTCGTATAATGAAAATGTTTTCTCCCAATCTATGCCTTTTTTTTCTTTTGTACAGGTATCTTTTGAAAAACGGCAAAAGAAAGTCTGAGAAGTCTAGATAATCAAGAGTGAGCTTTGAGAGAAAACCTGGGAAGACTTATTTGAAGTGAGAGAGATGATGGTGGCTTGGAGGCAAAGCAGGCATTGTGAAGAGGTGACCAAATTCTGGATAGAGTCTGAAGGTAAAGTATCCAGGATTTGGCTATAGGGTAAGAGAAAAAAGGAAGAATCAATATTAGCTCCTACATTTTGGTTTTGGTAACTGAAAGTTCAAATTTTCTCCTTTTGAAGCATGCTGGTGACTTCCCTTTAAGATGAGGTATTTCCCACAGTCTCTACTACTCTCCATTAACCCTGGATAGTAAGGTCAAAGTCAGTTGCCATTTTTCATAATGTTTACATCATAACTTTTTTATCTTTTACCTTATCTACCTCACCCATTTATATTATCAGGCAGAATCCTATAGATCTTTGGTTTTATAGTTCCAGGTACAAAAACCAGTTCCCTAGATTTGGTGTCACAAGGTGTATTCTTCTCAGCTATGTGTCATGTTGGGCGAACACATGACTTTCTAAGATTTCGTTTTCTCATCTATCAGGTTCCTATCTCACAAAAGGAGGGAAAAAATTATCAATCATAAATTGATGTGAAATAATGACTAGTCTGTCTTTTCTTTATTTGAAAGATGTTCATTCCAGCCAGCGCTGGACTCAGTTGTTTCCACGGAGTCAAAAACAGTTACTTTTTTTTGCAATACATTCCTGCTTGATCGTTCTTTTTCCAGTCTCCCATCCACAAACTGACTGTGGTCACCACCACATACTCTATCTAATAAATCTCATTTGTCTTATGACTCTTGAATCTTACTTGACTTCCCGTTTCCCATGAAACTTGAAGGAGCTCTGTTAATTTTCTCCTCCTTCATTGTGAACTCGGTTTCACTTGTGTCGGCACATATTTTACTCCCACTTCTGATTTGGCTTTGACTTGGCTTTGACTTGGTTCTCCCTCTCCATGGAGTGGCCCTTTGCTTATATATATATTTTTTTTCCTTCGCTTATATTTCTGTGCCACAAATTGGATATCTTTTTCTATTTTTACTTTACCTTATTTTTTTTAACAAAACTTGCTTCTTTATGAATTATTCCTGCCATTTGTAACGACTTTCATCCTCTAGACTCAAGGGACTTACTTGTCTATATTTCTTTTAGAGTTACAAAAATCCTTGTGGTATTTCTTAACGGTTTCCTATTTTTCCAAATAAGGTGCTCTTTTAGGACAGAAGTCATACTTCCCTTTTCTCTACATCCTCGCCAACATTTGTCTTTTTGATAATAGACATCCTAACAAGTATGAGGTGATTTCTCATTACGGTTTTGATTTGCATTTCCCTGATGATTAGTAATATAAGCCTCTTTCAATATACCTGTTGGGAATTTTTTTGTATTCTCTGGAAAAATTTTTATTCAGGTTCTTTTCCATTTTTAAATCAGGTTATTTGTGTTTTTTGTTACTGAGTTCTAAGTGTACCTTATATACTTTGTATATTAACTCCTTATTGGATATATGGTTTGCAAATATTTTCTCTCATTCCATAGGTTGTCTTTTCATTTGTCATTTTATTGTTTCATTTGCTGTGCAGAGACTTTTTAGCTTGATAGATTTCTATTTGGTTATTTTTGCTTTTGTTGCCTTTGTTTTTGCTGACAAATCCAAAAACTCACTGCCAAGACCAAAGGAGCTTACCCTCCATGTTTTCTTATAGGAATCTCATAGTTTCAGGTCTTAAATTTAAGTCTTCAATCTATTCTGAGCTGATTTTTGTGTGTGGTATAATATAGGGGTCCAATTTCATTCTTTTGCATGTGGATATCCGGTTTTACCAAGACCATTTATTGAAGAGACTATCCATTCCCATATGTATTCTTGGCACTTTTGTCAAAAATTAGTTGACCACATATGCGTGGATTTATTTCTAGGCTCAGTATTCTGTATCATTGATCTATGTGTCTATTCTGTTTTCAAGTCAATACCCATCTGTTTTACTATAGCTTTGTAATATAGTTTGAAATCAGAAACTGTGATGCCTCCAGCTTTGCTTTTCTTACTCACGGCTGCTTTAGTTATTTGGGGTCTTTTGTGGTTCCATATAAAATTTAGGATTTTTTTTTTCTACTTCTGTGAACAGTGCCATTGGAATTTTGACAGGGATTGTACTGAATCTGTAGGTCATTTTGAACAGTATGGACATTTTAACATATTAATTTTTCCAATCCATGAACATGAAATATCTTTCTATTTATGTCTTCTTTCAACTTCTTTTATCAATGTGTTATAATTATCAATGCATAGATCTTTCATCTCCTAGGTTAAATCTATTCCTAATTATTCTTTTTGATGCTATTGTAAGTGGGATTGTTTCCTTAAAATTTTTTTAGAGTTCATTGTTGGTGTATAGAAACACAACTGATTTTTGTATATTGATTTTGTATCTTGCAACTTTATTGAATTTATCAGTTCTAAGTTGTTGGGTTCTTTTTGTGTGTGTGTGTGTGTGATCTTTAGAGTTTTCTATATATAATATGTCATTTGCAAATAGAGACAATTTTACTTCTCTTTAGATTTGGATGCCTTTTTTTTTTCTTGCTTAATTACTCTGGCTAAGGCTTTCAATGCCATGTTAATACAAGCGACAAGAGTAGGCACCCTGCACCCTTATTTTGTTCCTGATCTTAGAGGAACATAGCATAATGATTTTGAGGTTCATCCATGTTGTTGGCATGTATCAAGAGCTTGTGCCTTTTTATTATTAAAATGTATTCCATCATATGGATATGCCTGCAAATTGGTGGACATTTGGACTGTTTCTAGTTTGAGGCTATTTTGAATAATGCTGCTATCACCTTTTGTGCAAGTTCTTGTGTGGACATATGTTTTCATTTCACATTGGTATATAAAACTAATAGTGGAATTACTTGATCATATGATACATTTATGAATTTATATTTAACTTTTTAAGAAAGTTCCAACTATTTTCCAAATAGATAATTTTTAATTTAAAAAAAATCCAGGGGTCTTCAAATCTTCTAAAGGAAGGAATACCAACAAAGGAAAGAAAAATGTTTTGACAGACAGTGAAGTTTTGCTATTGCTACACTTACAGAGATATATATCCATAGTACCAATAGGCAAACCAGTGTTTTTTCATTGTTTTCCATTACCTATAAACCAAAACCTGTAAGCTGATTTGGAGAAATCCTACATAAATCTAATCTATTTCCATGTAATGATGATAAAGTATTTTATTATTATTATTATTTTTTAAAGATTTTATTTATTCATTTGACACACAGAGATACAGAGAGGGAGAGAGAGAGCATGAGCAGGGAGAGAGGCAGAGGGAGAGGGAGAAGCAGGCTCCCCGCTGAGCCAGGAGCCTGATGTGAGGCTCGATCCCAGGACCCTGGGATCATGACCTGAGCCGAAGGCAGACGCTTAACCATCTGAGCCACCCAGGCGCCCCGATGATAAAGTATTTTAATGTCAAAAAACAAATAGCATATAACAAATATACTTACTTTGGAAGTTAACTGGGAAATTCCAAGTGACCCATGAAGGGGAATGTCACAATCTCACTTTACAGTGATTATTGACATGAGTTCCTGGTCCCACGTAGAGAATTCCCTCAAGGCATATAGGATGATTTCTCTTTTAAGATAAGGCAGAACTATCACAGCCAACATCACTTACATATTTATATGTTAAAGATTTATTTTTTTAAAAAAAGCAAAAAAAAAGTCTTCAAGTGTTTAGTAGAAGTTAGCAATGTTGTTGGATCTAGTTGGATGAATATCAAAATTGACATGCATTCAGATGTGGTCTGTACAAAACATCTTTTGTTTTTTTTCTAGGAAGTGTCCTATGCATTTCAATTATATCCTGGTGCACGAGTGTGATGGATTATTTCAAAATATTATGTTGTCCAATCACTGTGAATTAAGCATACACTAAATATCATGAGAACAAAGGGCCTGGGGAAACCAGTTCCAGTAAATTAAGATCCACCTTAGATGTTATTCCCATGAGCAACCTTCATTTGAACTTGACTAGGATGATTATAAAACTTTGTTCAATTTAGGCCCAAGGGATATGCATTTCACTAATAATGAAGCAACAAATCTTAGTTTTAAAAAAGTATATATATTTTTTCTCATATCAACATAATTTATGAAATAAACCAAAGAAAGAATATGCTCATTTTCATTCTTGAAATTTACCAGATATGTTGCTCTTTACTTAAAACCAAACTTGATATAACATTGGAATGAAGCATTTGAGAGGATCATTCAGGTTTCAAACCTGAAGCAGGAAAAAAAAAAAAAAAAAGAATCAGAGTTTTGCTGTTGTGTGCCATGTAATTTTGTAGAGAAAGAGCCCCCCCTCCAAGAAAAAAAAAAAAGGGAGTTCCCCACATGGAACTGTGAAAAGGTTAACGTGTTCTAAACATTTCAGAAAAAGAAATGAACGTACTAGGAAAACTGGGCTTATTGTCCCTTATATACTACTATTTTCTCAGAAATACATGGCAGCATAATGTTATCAATTTTAAATTGCCACCAACGGCAACGTGGATATATCACTGCCATAGCCATGATGTTCTGCAAATATTTCTCTCCTTGACCAAGCCACAAATTCAATTTGTGCCCAGTTAAATCCTCATAAAACAGTGTATTTGACAAATGATTGTTTTTTTCCTTCCCAACCCAGAGAAATGCCAGACTGGGCTATTTTCACTTTTGGTGGGAAATGTTCCATTTAGACTGACGCACAATTACGTGGCAAATATCCTGATGTTCTTTTCTTGTCATATGGCTGGGTTTTAGAAAGTTGTGAAATGACCTGATAATAAAAATAGCTAATTTAGTCTTTTTCAAGCACGTTACTTGCATTATTCACTTATTTGTTATACCAATGCTGAGTTAGGTACTATAATTATACCCATTTCATATATGGGGGAAACTGAGACTAATGAAGCCTAAATAATTTGCCTATAATCAATAAGTGGCAGCCTCATTTTCACTTTTATCATTCTTTGTTCATATTGAACAAGAACACTTTGATTCACCCATTTAAAAACATTGTTCAATATCCTTTTGGATTATAAACAAAAAGTGAGTGTTTCTAGTATCTAGAAGATTTTCCTATGAACCTATATAGATTTTGTGAAGAAACACAAATTACATAGGGGAATTATTTAAAAGATGTTGGATACCTAAAATTTATTAACATAGTAAAAATAGACTATTTAAAAATACTTTGTAGACAGAAAGATACATATATACATGCATGCAAAGAAACACACATACACTGCCAGAAAGGACTCCTAGACTATACGTAAAATCCTACTCTGTCCCTAAGTGGTGAAGTTCTAAAAGTCAAAATGCCTATGATACCTCTGGTAGGCAACTAGAATAACTGAAGAGTGTTTGGCTCCAACTTGTTACCAGGTAATGGAAATGAATCCTGATTGGTTGGTGAACAGACATAGTCCAAGACTAAAAGAGGGGTCAAAAGGATGAGTGGGCAGAAGCCGTCTTGACCCACTGACCTATTTAACCTTGTCTTAGTTTTCTCACAATTCATACCCTATGTACCAGCTAACCTAGCCTCTTTGTTGATCACTATATATACCAGGAATGGTCCGTGGGACAATTTTTTGAGTCATCTGGAGTGATTGTCATCACTATCTCCATACCTATGCTTCTTACTTTAAAACATTTTGAAAGGCTTCCTCATCCCATTTTATCTCATATGAGTTGCCACTTTTTTTTTTTTTCTCACCCCTGTAACAAGGAAACTAGGATCAATGCCCCAAGATCACAGTTTGAAAGACTGGCCATTCTTGGTTTAGAATAGGGGTTACTAATCTTTTTCTGTAAAAGTCCAAGTAAAAAATGTTTTCAGCTTTGAGGGTCATATAGTCCCTGTCACAACTACTCACCTCTGCCACCGTTGTGCAAAACCAGCCATAGACAATTCATACATAGAAGAGTGTGGTGGTGTTCCAATAAAACTTTATTTATAAATACAGGTGGCAGGCCAGATTTAGCCCGAGCACATAGTTTGCCATCCCCTGGTTTGGAATGATGTACCATGTGATTCTGGTGCTGAGTTATTTCTGGAACCTTTATCCCCCCTTCATATTCATGAAGAGGAAAGGAGTATGAGCATCCCATGGACCTGGTCCTGGCCGCAGAGCCCTGGCCTCACCTATGTCTGGTTTAGGTATTGTATCCTTAGGTAGTTTTGCCCAACAGTACCAGGAAATCAGATATCAATACTACTTTTTGCATTCCCTCTGAACATATTTTTTTAAATTGTGGAAAATGGTTTTTATCTCTGGGGGCTAATAATTGCTAATGTCATCAAAAACAACGGGTGCAATATTTTCCTTAACAGAAACTGATTTGGGTCCTTTTCAGGGGGGTGTGGTCTTAATTACATGGGAGTGGCCAGGAACTGTCAGACTTCACACATAGGTTTGTTTGCACAACAGCAAGACTGCGGCTACTTGGTTTATGTGTTTAATAGGTGGGTATACTCCGCCACACAGTGTGAATTTTTCAAAATGAAAGGCTTGCAGTTGGGAGTTGCAGAGGGCTTGTGTCATGGAAAGAGAAAAGGGAAGGATTCAAATAGTAAACATCTCCATCTTTTAAATAGGCCCTTCATGCACAGCACTCGAACACAGCCTCCTTGAAGAGAGCTGATGACATGAGCTGCGCCCAAGTGACCAAATGTTCAAAACTGGGAAACAATGCACGCAAGGGCTATCCCTGCAATCTGCAGTGAGTGTGAGAGTCATTCGGGGGAAGGTTCTTGGCACAGTGATGGAACTAAGCTTTTAGTCCAGCTCCCGTTTCTAATCCTAAATCAAACCACTACACTCAGTCTCTCAACTTTAATAAGCACTAAATCCACATGCTAGTTTTCAAAAGAAAGAAAAAACCTACTTTAACTATTAAAACTTCCCTGAAACCTACTCATGGGAACAGAGAACATATGGTGTTGTAATTTTTTTTTTTAAGCAAGACATCTGTACTATTCAAGAAATAGCTAAAATCTGTCAGATTCCAGAAACTTTTATAAGCTGGACTCCAAAATAGATAAATTATTTTTATTAGACTCAGCCATGGACAATTCATGAAGAAAATTCTAGCTGGAAAACAACTTTTCAAAAAGAGAAGCTTTGGTAAAGTGTCAGCTTACATCTTGATTTCAAATAGCAAATGTTAAGAAAACTACTTTAATTTTCAATGCACGTGTGATGGAGTTCAGCTACAAAAATCCTGTGCATCAGTAATGGGAAACAATGGTGAACAGATCAGGTCTCCTGCTGTGACCTCTCCAGGAAGCATTCTTGAGTGCTTAGGGCTAGCTATTACAGGATTTCTATTTGTGAGCACCTACTATGGACCAGGCATCTTGCAGGGCACTTGGAAATGCAGGGCGCTACACAAAAGAGCAGAACACCAGCCTGCAGAGAGCTTAAATCTTCAAACAGGCTTTAAAAACGACAGACAATTAATGGACTGCAGTGGGGTCTGGGAAAACTTATTTAAGAGCTTGATTTTTCCTTGAAGACGACTGTTACTCAACACAACGGCTGGAAGGGTGTCTTTCAGGCAGCTGGAACAGAATCTAGGCCTTGAGGACTGGAAATGAGACATGTCTGAGGAAAGCAAAGCATATCAGCAAAGCTGGAGCAGAGAAAATGAAGGAACTAAAACACGTAATTCTGAGAGAAGTGGATGGGACAAGTACTACAGGGGTTTGAATGACACAATAAGAACCTAACAGTTCACTTACATTATCCTTTTCTTTCTCCCATCAGAAATGGATTTCCCCAAAGCACTTTGGATATAAACTCGTTTCCAGAGAGAAATATACCAGGCAATGGACTCTAAATCCTCGGATGCAATGCTTAAGCCAGTCTTTGAATCACTGAGCACAGAATTTACATCATGGCTTTTCTGTTTTGTAGAAATAAATAGGATCAATTAGTCAGTTAGAGTAGATGGTATGAGGAACAACAAATATGCCAAGTGAGCACTAGGTGTTCAAGTGCACCGAGGTAACTTCTAGATATTTCAAATTTTTCATGGCAATTGACATAGTAATTAGAAAGTGACTAAAAGTACTTTCCAATGAAAACAAAATCAACTAAGTGCAACAAAACAAGACATTCCATTGAAAAAAAAGATCTGCTATAAAAAATCTACATAACAAGGTTCATTGTTTTGGAACACAGAAGGGAAAAAATTCACCACTGTAATATTGATTTTTATTTATTTTTTGCAAACTCTTGTCCAGTTTTGTACAGCTTTTATAGTAACAATTATTCCTTTATTTTCAGTATGCTTTCATTTAATGTTACTTTCCATATTTCAAAAGATTCTACATCATCATTTATAATGACTGCAAATATTCCATCTCTAAGTAATCAATTGTGACAATTCTGATTATGTGTCAGTGTTGCATGATTGAGAAAGTTGGTTAAAAAGGAAAAGGTTTTCTGCACTAGGGTTTGATGTATGTTCAAATCACTAAATTTAAGTAAAAAGAAATGAATCATTTTAATGAAATTGTTGGAACAGTGCATGGTCCTTTCACCTCTAAAATTTGGCAATACCAAAATGAATGGAATAAATTTCAGAAATCTGAATATCTGCTAAAACCACTTACTATTTAAATAGTACTAATTATTTTTAATAGACCTTATTTTTTTAAAGCAGTTTTAGGTCCACAACAAAACTGAAAGGAAAGTACAGAGTTTCCATATACCCACTCTGCCCCTGACACATAGCCTCCTTCTCTACGAACATCCCATATCACACAGATACATTTGTTACAATCAATGAACGTACACTGACACATCATTGTCACCCAAACTGCATAGTTTACATTAGGGTTCACTCTTGGTCTTGTACATTCTATGGGTTTTGACAAATGTATAACGACATGCATCCACTATCATAGTATTGTATAGAAGAGCCTCATCTACCCTAAAAATCCTCTGTGCCCTGCCTATTCTTCCCTCCCCCATTACCCCGGTCAATCATCAATCTTTTTACTCTCTCCACAGTTTCACCTTTTCCAGAAGGCTATGTAGTTAGAATCACAGAGTATGTAGTCTTCTCAGACTTAATGATATGTACTTATGTTCCCATCATGTCTTTTCATGACTTGATAGCTCATTTATTTTTAGCACTGAGGAGTATTTCATTGTCTGGATGTTCCAGAGTTTATTTATCCATTCATCTACTGAAAGATATCTTGCTTGCTTCCCAGTTTTGGAAATTATGAATAAAGCTGCTATATACATCCGTGTGCAGGTTTTTGTATAGACATATGTTTTCAACTCATGGGGAGTTGAAATATCAGAGTACAATGGCTGGATCATATGATAAAAGTATGGTTAGTTTTGTAAGAAACCACCAAACTGTCTTTCAAGTACCTGTAGCATTTTGCATTCGACCAGCAGTGAAAGAGAGCTCTCATTTCTTCACATCTTCATCAGCATTTGGTGTTGTATTTTGGATTTTCACTATTCTAATAGGTGTGTAGCACTATTGATTACTATTTAAAAAAAAAAAAAGCACAAATAAAACAAGTCTTGATTTAGCAAAGACTTGAAATCATTTTGCCAAGGTTCTTTCTCCATAATTTTTGTTTGTTTTCACTAAGAACGCCAAAAGTATCCATAATGCAATGGAACTCCATTTTTATCACCCAAAAGCAAAGACTCTAACAGATCATGGAATTATTTCTTTTTTACTTTGCTTATTTAATATTTTTATCAGAAGTATTCATGAAAAATAGAGGAAAAAAACTTATAAAACTTGCAATCTACTTAGTGCACACTGTGATCTCTTCTGGTCCCTCCTCCTACCCCCTCCCTCTTCTTCCCCTACACCCCCCCAACCTCCTTCACTCCCTCTCTCCCTTTTTCTCAATTTCTTAATTTCTTTAGGCCACTCCCATTATATTTTTGCTTCTACTACTCTAATGAAACTACTCTTGTCAAGATCACCAACAACTCCTTCTTGCCAAATCCAGAAACCAATCATCTGGCTTCTTCTTACTAGACTCCGGACAGCTTCCACACACTATGCTTTCCTGTAACTCCATTCATTCCACTGAACACACCTTCTCATTCTGTGTCCTTCACTACTCTACCTCCTATCAAACTCTAAACTTTAGAACCAAAAGGGCTCAGCTAGAGTATCTATGCTTCACTACATATGCTTTCTTCCCTAAGTAATCTCATTCAATCCCATGGATTTAAAATCTTCTATCAGCTGATAAGTTCAAAAATATATGGCTCCAATCCTGAACGCTCTGTGAACTCCAGACTCATAAATCCAACTCTAAAACTTAAAATACACCAAACAGAATACTTCATTCATAAATCTTCCTTTTTACACACCCCTATCCACACCCTAGATGCAACATTCTGCAGTCTCATGCTTCTCAGAGGATAGCACCTCTCTCTGCTCACTGGTTTGGGCCTAAAGTTCAAAGTCTACCTTCATTTCTCACTACCCCCAAGAGTAAAATCAATCAGAAGCTCTTCCAGCTCCATCTTCAAAACATCCTAAATCCTTCTGCTCATCAACACCCTCCTTCTACACAGCCACTGGGTCTCACTTGGACTGCTATTGTTGCCCACCTGTTCTCACTCCTTCCTCTCTTGTTCCCGTGCAGAGCATCCTTCACACAGGGGCTGGATGACATGATGTAAGAAACGGACGTTCCTTGCCCCAGTTTTGCTGAAACATCAGTAGCAGGTACCAAAGCAAGTGTCAGGCAAATCTTCACAGGTGGTTTTCCAAAAGAAATCCTCGATAACCTTTTCCAGTTATCTAGAATCTCTCTCACCCATTCTGAACAAGAAAGAATCCAACAGAAGGAGGATTTAGGAAGATGCTGGGTAAAGGGATGTCTTTGCCTCCTGTCCAGGAGAGCTGCCAGGAAGACAAGGAACTTTCAACAAGAAGGGTCTGGATATATACTTCTGGATGCCCGGGAGCCTAGCAAGAATGTTTAGTGGTCCACAGGAATAGAGACTTAAATACCCCAGTCAAAGAAAATACAGGAAACACTGGCCCACCACAGTATCTCAGAAGAGAAAATTTCTGTTTTAACCACGTTTTAGGCCCAGGGAATGCAAAGCCACCCAGCCCAGTCTCATCCACCCACAAGAGCCATGTGGGGGGGCTCTAGTGGGCAAGGAGAGACGTCAGTCAGACCCTGTTTCCAATGCGGGCAGGCTTCCCAGAGAGCGCCAGCCTGACTGGGAGAGAGGCGAGAAATGAGCACTAAATCAAATTCAGGATTTGGATTGTTACACAGGGCTGGACACTCTCCTTAACTGAAACTCTGTTTGCAATTTAAAGTCATTACAGAACTGTGTATTAAGAAAGAGTGAGCAGAAATGTTGCAGGTCTGCCAGAGTTTTCATCCAGGACCGGAGCAAGGTGATTCTTACTGAATACATTTTAAGAGACGGTGGGAACAACATATAAAGGCATTTGACTTTGTTACCAGTCACACTGGTTCAAAAATCCCATTACGTGATCTACTAAATATATAAATCAGATACTATCTCTCACCTCTGTAATTCCCTCTGATGCCCTCCACCGTATTTAGAATAACATCTAAATTTCTTCCATTGCCTTTAGAATAGAATCCAAGCAAGATCTATCTCGTAGCCTGTAAGGTTCTACCCAATCTGGCCCCTGTTGAACACTTCCCACTCCACCCCAACCATTTCCCCCTTGCTGACTTTTCCAAACACACTGGTCTTCTTCCCATTCTTTGAACAGATCAAGCTTATTCTTTCCTCAAGGGCTTTCCCTTTGCTGTTCCTTGACTCTGGAATCTTCTACCTTTAGATATTTGCAAATAGAAACCTTCAAAATTCTTTGTGGTCTGCTAAAATATCACTTTTTCAAAGCTATCTTCCTAAATTACATTATCTAATTATGACTCTTCCACCATTACAGCACATGACCCTTCATCAGTTATCCTCATACACTGTCCTTCCCCCTCCCTCCACCAACATTACATTTCTACAGTTCTCCAAGGAAGAAATCAAAAGGAATTAATAATCAATAATTCCATCACTGTAACCATGATGAAAAGTATGAGATAGATAAGGACCTCACTTAGGTTAGAATAAGTTTTTTCAGTTACAACTATTTTACTATTTACAAATGACTACAACACATTGACTATTTAGAAAAATTTATTTTTATGGTAATAAAATATATCTAACATACAATGTACCACTGAACCAGTTTTAAGTGGACAGTCCTGTGGCATTTAGTACATTCACACTGTCATACAACCATCACCACCCCTCGTGTCTCTGGAACTTTTCATCTTCCCAAACAGAAACTCTGTCCACGTGAAATGCTAACTCCTCATTCTCCTTCCCGCCCAGTTCCAGTTAGCCACCTTTCTACTTTCTGTTTCTACGAATTTGACTACTCTGGGTACCTCATGTAAGTGGAATCACATAGTATTTGTCCTTTTATGCCTGGTTTATTTCACTTAGCATAATGTCTTCAAGGTTCTTCATGCCGTAGCATATGGCAGAATTTCATTCCTCTGTAAGGCTGAATAATATTACACTGTACGTAAAGGCCACGATTTGTTTATCCATCCATCCACTGATGGACATTTGGGTCATTTCCACTTTTTGGCTCTTGTGACTAATGCTACTATGAATATGGGTGTACAAGTATCTGCTTGAGTCTCTGTTATCAATTCTATTTGGCATTTATCTAGGAATTGCTAGATCGTATGGTAATTCTATATATATATATTTTTTTTTTTTTTTTGAGGAATCGCCATACTGCTTTCCACAGCAGCACATTGACTTTTAACTGCACAATAGTAATTATAAATGTGTGCGGTTTATTTTCTCTTTACTTAAGTGCCTCTGCTATTATTTCACATTCAATTCTCATATGAGACAGGTTCTTTTTTCTATCCTTGATTTGCAGATGAGGAGAGCTGCCCAAGTGGATACATTAGTAAGTTGCAAAGCCTGGATTTGAGGTCAGCCTGACTCCATAGCCCGTGCTTTCACCCACTGCCCTCTTGCTGCCTGGAGCCATTGGTTTGGGGTTGTCCAGAAAGGAGAAAAGTGACCAAGCTGCCTCTCTGTGACCTGCCTTCTTAACAGTTTAATCTTATAAGTAGGTGGCATTATAATATGGCACCTTATAATCTCTAGAACCCAAAGAAACCCTTGGAATCATGAAAAATTAAGCCCAAAGACATAGAATACATATTTTGCCTAGAGGAAAGAAAATTATGAACTTTTGTTTTCTTACATAGCAGATTATTCTAGGTTCAAATCTGTTGGCACCTAAGCCTTTTCTAATTGAAGGTCCCCTTTGTGAACTTCCTTCTGATTTAGATGGTCAGTGTATGGGAAAGGCAGACAAGTAACTGTTTCTTAGAAATGCAGACGAGCCAGTATGTAGACACTTGTCATGGAGAGGGAAGGAAAAGCAATACCAGCAGCCTTAGCAGGTCACCACTGATGAGATTACCCAGTCCTCCAAATGCAACCAAAGTAACTCACTCTCCAACAGGAATATCACGACAAATAGAGGTCTCCCATTAACCTGAACAAAGCATTCCTCCACATTCTAAACAAGGATTATTGCATCAAATTATACTGAGACTCAGACAATATGCCAGTAATAAGCAGCCCAAAGAGGAAATCCCAGTTTATATGACTCACTGTTTTGAACAAATATTAACATTGGCTAGCCAACATTTCCCTTTGTATCACTTTTCCAGATTACCAAAAAGTTATATAATACTTCAAAGTCGCCAATACAGGCAAAATAAACTAGATAAACTATTTGGATTACTCATTTCATTACCAACAGCTTCAGTCAACTTACTTAGTAAAAGAAGAAGGGAAAAAAAAAAAAAAACAAACATTCTCCGAGCACTGTACCAGGCTCGTCTTACTCTGAGAAGTACCAGCTTGAGAAGGGATCTAGACAGCATGTCTTCATATCAGCCAGTTTAAAATCAGCTCAGCTTGAGCATAATGGAGTCTCACAGAAAACAACTTCTGCAAATGTCAAAGAGCTCTTTCTTCAGAAGCTTTACCTAGGAGGGCCTATGATATGTTAACAAATCTTCAGCAATTGACAAATGTAAATAATATAAATTTCTCTGCTGAGATGGACAAATTCACTTTTTTTTTCCTGGGAATTACAAAATAATAATGATGACATTATTCAGCAAATTCACGCCCACATGCAAAATGATAATCCAATAGACCTTAAACGAAAAGGTTTAGATTAGAGGAGCTATAAACATAGTCCTTCACAGACCTAAATCCTTAGGGCTCTTCATTTCCAATGAAAGCCAAATTTACATTCTATGTCCATGCTATCACATCAAAACATGAGTAACTTGCTCTTTCTTATTGCGATCTGGGTATAAGGTTTGCAGAAATTCTCCTATGTGAGGTAGGTGATGAGTTTGAGAGGCTATACTGAAGAAGTTCATGGATAGGGGGGCACTGAGTGATTTGTCCCACAGGATTTACTGAGCACACATTGCTAGGATTTTCGTCTTTATTATTATTTGCCCAGTGTTGTTCAGAAATTTCGGTAGGTGATAGTACTGTAAGTGCCCTGTCCCGTTTGCAGGATGCTCTCGTGGCCGTGGTATTGGAGGTAAGCATGTGTGGCCACACACAGTGGCAGAGCATAGGCTCATAGCGGAGAGTGAAGATGGTAACCGGTGAAGGAACACTGAGCAGAGAGCAGGAAAGAAAGAGGATTCAGGGCTTGGCACACACACATGAATGAGGAACCCTTGAAAACCATCAAGCAAAACGAATTCCCAGACACAAAGTATACAAAAGCCAAAGCGATGAGAAAACACACATGTGTGTATATTGTGTGTATGCATATAATAATATTAGAGAGGAATGTATATTTCCATATGACAGCATATGTGTGTATCTGTGTACTAATTCCAGGTAGAACCCTTCAATACAGATATTCTGGAAGACATAATTTCTAAAAGGAAGTCAATACCTGGGAGAGGAAGTAAGAAAGCAGAGGGGAGCAGAAAGAAAGATTAGCTAGGTCAGAGTTTGACCCCGTTTAGTCAGTTATGGATCCCCTTAACCTAGATTTCTCTTCCTAGACTATTGATTTAGCTTTGCTTCTGATCCCTCTTGGATGCCACTTGCTTTAGAAGCAGGGGTGGGGGGGGGGAGAGGAAAAAAGCCCATTGATTTTCTCATGGTCAGTCTGTTCCTAAGGCCCTTACAGCTAATCAGTTACCACCTCCCCCTACTTATCTTATCGGGGTTTTCTAATTTCCTCCATTAAGAGATGTCTGACTCTAGTGCTGAAATCTCACAGTCTGGGTACATAAGGAGATTAAATTGAGTCACTGACTCCCCTTGATCTTCTCTACTTCCCCTTATTGAAGGCGTGTCTCTGTTTACCATGCAAGATAAGGGGGTGCAGACAAGGCAGGAATAGGATCTTAGAAGATGCAAAGGATTTAGATCTTTGTGTTGTGTATACAGTAGGTGACAAGAAAATTCCACATGGGGAAACTATAAAGGGTTCCTCAACTATAGCTCATTATACTCTGCTTATGAAAAACCAGAGCTCTGATGATGTCTGAGGGTGTAACCAGATTCCAGCCTTTTTAAAGAGTAGTGATTAGCTGAAGTGTTTCTGACAGCTAAATAAATATTTTCTAAATAAAAATATACTGTATGTTTTAAATGGAATATCAGAACCATTTTTAGAAAGGAGGATTGCTACTCTGGGATTCCCCAGCTGCCAGGCTCTGTTCTAAGTAGAAACTGCTATTTTCTGACTGTCGCCAGCTGGAAGCTCCACTGTGCCAGCTAAATGGCATTTTGGTTAAACAATTCAAGGTCTAGAGCTGCAAGAAGCAATGCATATCTGAGTAAGTCATGCAAACTTTAGAAAAGTCCATTTGAAAAGCTTTGTGGATGAATGGGTATAAATCTAGATTTAGGATCTAGTAATGAGTAATCATTGGGGAGATACAGAGAAAGAGTGAGTCCCAGAGAGTCCCAGAGAGTTCCAGACAAAGAAAGAAACCCTTATCATGCAGTAACTAATTCCGATAATGGTGGATGACATGGAAACCAAAGAAATCAATGTGGCAGACTTGAGTGTTCTCTCACAAGATTAAAAAGAAAAAGGAATTATTAAAAAGTAGGAGACGTGAGATATAATCTAAGGACAAACAGAAAAATTTACAACACCGTGAAAGGTATTAAAGAGTACTTACAGGCCAGAATGACCTGAGAATGTGTATTACAGATATGGTTATGATTGTATTAAAATTATACATACATGGAGTAAAATCTTCAGATGATATAAAAGTTATTCTTTATCCAGAGAAGCAGTCACTTGGCTTCTTATGTATTCTTCCAGAAACTTTCTATATGCATACAAGAAAAATGTACATCAGTGGTTCTCAAATGGAGGGAATTTTACCCCCACTGGAGCCTATATTCAAGTCAGAAAACAGAAATTAAATAATTCTTTGCATAAGTGATCTCTAGAATATCTGGAACAAGATATTCTGTAACATACAAAGAAATGATCTCAAGGCAACTATCAGAAATCTTTAGAATCATGAAGAACAGGAGACATAAACAAAATTTTTCTTGACTTCAAAGAGACATTGGATAATTTCAAATAAATGTATATTAGAATCAGAATGCCTTTTTTTAAAAAAACTCTAGAACACATTGTGAAACAAATGGTTTATAGACAGAAAATGTGTGATCAGCACTAGAAGTTCATGAGTCCTAAAAAATAAACCATGTGAAGAAATTTCATTTACAT
The DNA here is from genome assembly GCF_029215605.1 of Mirounga angustirostris. Classification (NCBI taxonomy): domain Eukaryota; kingdom Metazoa; phylum Chordata; class Mammalia; order Carnivora; family Phocidae; genus Mirounga; species Mirounga angustirostris. The sequence continues at coordinate 35,776,393 of NW_026991725.1, forward strand.
TTTAATGAAATAAAAATTTAGATCAGGTGAAATACACACAGAATCATTTTAGTCAACAAAACATTTGGTAGTTGGTTCATGTTGAAACAGTTAATAAGATGGAGACATTTATACAGAAGGATGTTATTAGGTAAATTTATACCTGAAAGACTTGCAATATCAAAGGAGTGTCAATCAAAAATATCCAAGTAAAAGGATCTACATTTTTAAATTTAAATTCAATTAACATATAGCTTTTATTATTAGTTTCAGAGGTAGAGTTCAGGGATTCGTCAGTCTTATATAACACCCAGTGCTCATTATATCACGTGCTGTCCTTAAGGTCCATCACCCAGTTACCTACCCACCTCCCCTCCAGCAACCCAGTTTGTTTCCCATGATTAAGAGTTTCTTATGGTTTATCTCTCTCTCTGATTTCTTCTTGTTTTATTTTTCCCTCCCTTCCCCTATGCTCCCCTGTTTTGTTTCTTAAATTCCACATATGAGTGAAGTCATGTGATAATTTTCTTTCTCTGACTGACTTATTTCGCTTAGCATAATACCCTCTAGTTCCATCCCCGTCGTTGCAAATGGCAAGATTTCATTTTTTGATGACTGAGTAATATTCCATTGTATATATATACCACATCTTCTTTATCCATTCATCTGTCAATGGACCTCTGGGCTCTTTCCATATTTTGGCTACTGTGGACATTGCTGCTATAAACACTGGGATGCAGGTGCCCCTTCAGATCACTACATTTGTATCTTTGGGGTAAATACCCAGTAGTGCAATTGCTGGGTCATAGGGTAGCTCTATTTTAACTCCTTGAGGAACCTCCACACTGTTCTCCAGAGTGGCTGCACCAGCTTGCATTCCCACCAACAGTGTAAGAAGGTTCCCCTTTCTCTGCATCCTCGCCAACATCTGTCCTTTCCTGACTTGTTAATTTTAGCCTTTCTGACCGGTGTGAGGTGGTATCTCATTGTGGCTTTGGTTTGTATTTAACAGTGAACAAGCAAATTCTGTCCCATAGGACATTTGTCATCCTTTGACAAAAATAATCAACAACTTCCAGAAAAGGCACAGTTATTAAATTTTAAATGAGTTAAATTATGGGATCTATAGTTAATTAATATGAAGAATTCTTCCACATATTTAGCACTTACCTAAGTTCTTTGCACGTTTTTTGCATTAATATGTAATCACAAAACCCTACTGCAATAATAATTGAAGAGGAAACTAAGGCACAAAGAAGTTAAGTGACTTGCCCGAAGTCACACAGCTAATAAGTGTAGATCTGGGCTATGAGCTCAGGGTCTTTGGCTCCAGAGGCTATGTCATCAATCATGATACTTTACCTTCCTCTAGGATTTAACAAAGTCATAAATAATAAATAATGATGTCAAGATTCAAAGTTATTCCCACAGGCCACAGTATCATGAAAAAGCTTGTAAGAGACACATGTCACATCTCACATCAGACTCCAAACTAGTAATCATTTCAGCTGTAGCCTGGACGCTGGCCCCTCATGGGAGCGATACAGCAATATTCAATGCGTGGCAATATCAGTTTCTGCTCTCTCCAACTTGCTCAGCTGGTGCCGGGAGGGTAGGAGCCAACGCAGAAGAGTTTAGCTCTTACGTTTAGCAACCATGCCCACCAAGCAGAGGAGGACTCGGGAATGACATTTTATCCCATACCATTTCAAGTGGTCTCTGGGAACCAGAGTGACGACCAAGCCACACCTCTGCCTGACCCTCACAATACAATTCGGGAGATTGCTTGGAATTTGAGCATGCAACAAGAAAATGGAATTGGATTTCTGAAAATATTTAAGTGGTGATCCATTAGCCATCTAAGTAATATGCGCCAGAAGGGACTTATACAGAAGCTCCCAGTGGTGTGCTGGTATGGAAAGGAAAGTAACTTCGGAATAGGAAGGTCCTGGAATGGAAGAATATTAATGGCTTGTTCACTACAAGATTGCTTGAGGCTGGAAATCATGGAAGCAAAAATCAAAGTTGGGTATCACGTAGGCCTTGTCATGACAAGAGCTGGAATCTGAGGGTGGGGCACAGCAACAATAGTCTTTAAATCTGCATGGAAACTATGTTTCCTTCCACATACCAAGTCTAATTGATCCATTGTGGCTGCCAGAGGGTAGTGTTAAGGATGAAGTTTCTGAAGCTGCACCCCAGCCCTGGGACCAGGTCTGCTGTAATTGATCAGCGACTGTTCCCACGTCTGCACCTTCTAGCTAACAGCATTACTTCCAGTTAGTTTCGTGATATGGAGGATCATGGTTCTAGGAAGTCACTTTCTGGACAGAACCAAAACCCTCAGGCACTTTCTGGAAGTACATAGAAGAAAATAGTTCCTGGGAGAAACGATGAGTGAGAGCGAGGCAGCCTTTCAGGACAGAGCTCCACCCTGGCAGGAATTAGAGCAGGGAGGAAAAGGAATATTTCTAACTACATCAACTGAACACACAGAGTGGATGTGAGGAGGTAAACTGTATCCCAACAAGCCCATTGGTGTTCATAGGCGGTGTCTAGGCACAAAGAGTCAAGAAAGGATTTCAGGACATTTAGCTGTCTAATTTCCTGCCAGATAAATGAAGTGATACTACGATTCTCATAAGTATTTCACGAGAACAGTGAAAATACTGTTCTCACACATTCCGTAAGTGTAACCTTTCATTTCCTTCATTTTGAATATATCCTACTACCAGATACATAAGAAACTCCAAGCACTCATTGAAGTGTAAAAGGAAAGCGAATACTCCTATCGGTAGGAAATGCAGATAATCCTTTGATAAGGCAAATACTAAATGATACAAACAAAAGTGTTTAGACTTCCACCATAGTGGTCTTAAAAAGCTATCTATATCTTTCTTTTGGATCCTTTATGTCCCTAGGCCAAAACATTTACTTATAAGGACATTTGTCCACATTTTACCAGAACCATCCTAATAACCCAAATTCAGAAAGATAACAAAAGCCTCTCTTTCAGCATCTTAAGACATACATTTGGGAACATGGTCCTCATCTGCTAGGAGTCACTAGGTGTGAAAATTAATAAATGGAAACCTCACCAAAGTGGAGTTTGAAAGTTAGATGGGGGACTCCAGCACTTGACATCAAATACAGGAAAAATTGTCAATTACAGAGCCCAACAGAAGAATCCTCAACAGGAAAGAAGCATCAATTACAGGCCCCAACAGGAAAAGATGTACCTCTGATCTCCTACAAGAAATGGACCACCCCAGCAATTCAGTCAATGAGAAACCGTTATCACCCTGAACTCTTGCTTTCCTCCAGTGGACTTTTGTTCAGAACAACCCTTCCTAACTTCTTCCTTCTTCTCCATAAAGTAATGTTCCTCTCCTTTGTTAGACTTGCCTATGGTTTTGCCATAGTTTGCATGTCCCAAAGTCCAATTCTGCTAATCCAGAATAAATCCATTTTGCTGGTAAAATAAATGGATGTTTTATTTTTTAGGTTAACATAAGTCTGTTAGTATGTCCTGTCTGGTTACTCATGAGATTAAGCTCTAGTACACTGCCCATACCATTAAAACTGTTGTTACCAAGATTTTATTTTATTTATTTATTTTTTTTGTCATGGAGGATTCCAAACATATTTTGCTATTCCAGTTTAGTTGTGAGTAAAAAATAATTGCAGTAATAATAGAAATAAGAGTCATCAAGAAGCATCATATGGCTTTTAATAATCCCACTGATAGCCTAGATTTGATGTCATGGTTTAATGAGTGGTTATTTTTCCCCTGAGAAAATGAGTAATGTCTCTTCTGTCAGAAAGTACTTTTCTGAAACTACTATTTACAGAAAATGTAAAAGCCTTCATGAATTGTTAATGAATCAAGTGACGTGTAGCCATAAAAAAAGAAAGAAAAATTGAGATAATTAAAAGGTAAAGAAGGCAATCTCTTTTCTGGAGAAGTAGGGACACCCAATGAGTTCCTTTTGATGATTCAGGTCATGTTCCATTCTTAAAGTGACTTCTATTTCTCGTTAGCACTTTCCATGAAGAGCGATGTTTAAGTCCAAAACATAACAAAACTCCACAAATTTCTAGGCCTTTCTATCTGACATTGGAAGAAACCAATGGGCACTACTTTACCATTAACTCTATCATTAAAATACAAGTCTGCTCCATTTTCCAGACCAGATGGATGGTGAGAAAGGATGAGGGTGGAACCAAAGTATTTCACAAAATGTTTAATCGGCCAACCATTGGGTTATAGCTTTGGGAATTTTAAGGAAAATTATGCTTCCCAATACTTCCAAAATATTTAAAAATTTATAATAAAAAATTATTTAAGAACCATCACTGAATCTTAAGTGATCACTTAGCTTAGCTTAAGCCAAAAATGCTACATGTTCTGTGTGCTTTTGTAGCAAAAAACTCATAGAAGTTTAACACAACAATTATAATGAACAATTAATAAAAGAGGCTTGTAATCATCAGTTGAAATGCAGCTTCCTATTCTACAAAACAACTAACACCAGAAATGGAGATATTCCTTGTGGCCCTTCAGGTCTCCCTCAGGTTTCAGAAATTTCAGGATTCAAGGAACGTGAAGACCACTTCCATTGTTGTTTAAACAGCTAACCATTTTTAACATGGAAAATTGGATTAAAACAGACGCAAATTTCCCTCTCCTCTCCATCATTTCCTTTTGTTTTATTTCTTTATATGAGACCCTGATTGCCAGCAATCATACATTTATCTCTTTAACATATTTGTCCCTTTGATTTCCAAGTCATAAAAAAAGTTTCCATTAATAAATGGAGCTTATTAAAATCCAAGCTTTTCTATCTGGAGTCCTGTCCTTTCTTTTCTAGGGTGAATTTTGTTTCTAAATGGACTGATTTTTGTTTCTAAAGATCATTACAGGCTCACCTTGGAGATAGTGGGGGTTGGGTTTCAGACCACCGCAATAAAGTGAATATCACGATAAAGTGAGTCGAATGAATTTTCTGGTTGCCCGGTACATACTCAAGTTATGTTTACACTACACTACAGTCTATTAAGTTTGCAGTAGCATTATGTCTAAAAAACAATGTATATACCTTAATTAAAAAATACTTTATTGCTAAAAAATGCTAACCATCATCTGAGTTTTTCTTGAGTTGTAATCACTGATCACAGATCACCATAGCAAATATAACGATCATAAAAAACTTAAAAATTTTGTGAGAATTATCAAAGTGTGACACAGAGACACAAAGTGAGCAAAGCTGTTAGAAAAATGGCTTTGAGAAACTTGCTCCCTGCAGGGGCTGCCACAAACCTTCGATGTATAGAAAAGGCATTACCTGTGAGGTCAGGAAGATGGAAGTATGCCTGCACTCCTGCACTCTGCTGGAGAATTCATCTGAAGGAGGGATGGGTGGAGAAAGGAAAGTAAAATGCTCTATTTCTTCAGGTGAGAAATTATATTTGCAGACTTCCCAGCAGATCTTAATATCCACAGTTTTCATGGATGGAAATACTACTCTGATTTTTGCATAAAATGAGATTACAAGCTTTCATTTTCTATGAATTCCAAAGATCATGGATTGCCAACAAGAAAGTGACCGTAAGACCAATAGTCATAAAAGCTAAACTGTTGGTTATGGAATTATTATTTCAAACTCATGGTTATGTAGTGACTTGGCACTCCTCTTCACCTTATTATCACAATGCACTTCAGTTTGGGTCTATAACTCCATCATGCCACCGAAACTACTCTTTTCAAGATCATGAATGATCTTCATGTGACCAAATCTAATGACCATTTCTATTTTTCTTATTTCACTGAATATCTCTGTAGCGTTCAGGGACTGCTCTCCTGTTTGAAATACTTTCTTGCTTGGCTTCCAGAATATCCCATTCTCTGTTTTAATCTTACCTCACCAGACTACATTAGAGTCTCCTGCTTAGCTTCTTTTTCTACTGTCAGACCCCTAACAATGAGAGAAGCTCTCTGTTCCATCTCTACACTTCCAGGGAGCTGACTCATCCGATTCCTTGACTTTAAATCTAGTGTAAGTGACAATGATTCCTAAAGTAGCTCCAGTCCTAATTTCTATTCAGGATTTCAATTGCCTTCTTGATATCTATACTGAAGCCTAATAGCTATCCATAGTTTAATGTGTATCAATCAAACTATTGGTATTTTCCCTCAAACTCTATCCTCTCACAGATTTTTTTCCCTACTACAATGAACCACACCACCACCCACCCTTTTGCTGAAACCAAATATGTAGGAATTAGTGTTGATTTATCTCTTTTCCATACTTGCCATCCAATTTATCTTCTACCTTCAAAAGACAAAAAGCTCTTCATTGTCTCTCCATCCTCACTACCATATCCCCGGCCAAAGCCTCCATCAGCTGTTACCTGGAATTCTGAAATAGTCTCTGAACTGCTATCTTTCTTTCCCTCTTGGTCTTCTGCAACTAAACTTTTGCTCAGCACAGTCAGAGTGGTGCTCAAGACATAAACCAGACTGGATTACTCCTCTTCCTAAAACTCTACAAGTGCTTCCCTCAAGAATTAAAACAGTCAAAGATACTTCTTTATAAAGCCCTCCAGATCTGTGCCCATGTCTCATTTACACCAGTCTCTCCTTTGCCCGCTAAACCGCAACACATTGGCCCTCATGCTGTGTCTCAAACACCTCAAGCAGTCTTATCTCTTTTAGGAGGACTGAACCAGCTGTTCCTGTAATCTTTTACACTGGTGACTTCTTCTGGACATGTCACTGCTAAAATATCATCTCAAGAAGACTGTCCCCGAACATCCAAATTTTTAGTACCTACCCAGGCTCTCTGTAATAAATATCCAGCATGCCTCTCATCACTGTCACCATTGTGTATGTCTACCATTCTCCATGGGGACGAAGATGTTCTATAACCACCATGCTGCTGGATCTCCAGCACCTAGAATAGGACCTGGCATTTAGTAGGGAGTCAGTTAATATTTTTTGACTAAGTAAGACTAAATTTTAAATGAGAAGACAAGATGAATGGCAACTTCCAGAGAGGTCTGCTTGCAGCTGGCTGTTGCAAGCTTATAGCTAATCACAAGACATGAAAACACAGACACAAAGGGTCAGCATTTACTTAATTCATTCGCATCATGATCTACTTCAAGCAGGCCTCATTTGTAGCTGGGAAAGTTTCCTTCAAAATTGCACCAAGTGTTTACAATAGAGAAAAAGGGTCAAGTTTATGGAATCTGGGAGACAGAAAGAGACAGACAGAGGAAGGAAGGAAAGAAGGAAGGAAGGAAGGAAGGAAGGAAGGAAGGAAGGAAAGAAGGAAAGAAGGAAGGGGAAGGGAGGGGAGGCGGGCATAGAAAGGAAGAAACAGTGAAAAGACAGCAAGCATTTTAGTTTTGTTTTCTAAACCAGGATATCTCAAACTTCTACTCTCCTCTTTTCAGCTCTTTTCTGCCCTATTCGTGCCTTCTTCTTTCCTTGAGGAGGAAGCCCTCATTCACAGGGTCCGCAGATGTTTTAGATGCCATCATATGAACCCAAGGTCAAGCTTATGAATAGGCAGACTGCACCTCTGGACCTTTTGTGGGCACCCAGAAGCCTCCCGGGCTGCCTACCCAAAGATTTCCTCCCCACGTCTCTGTCCCAGGGTCATCATATAATTTCTTTTCTGAAGGCTTTCCAAGTTTTTGAGCTCCAGAGTCAAATGTTAAAGCTTCTATACTTAAACCTCTGGGAGTCGGAATGCTTTAAGCCATTATCACAAACACCTAAAGGGAAGTACTTGAAAAATGAGAGCAAGATTAAAACCTGATGGGGTGAGGAATGAAATGGGGAAAGGGAAGGAGAGACACCAAAAGAGGAGGGAGGGTGCCAAGACAAATCCCACCTCCCTGCCAAATGTCTCAAAGGTACTAAGTGAAGTGAGAGATGCTTCTGCTTCTACCAAGCATTTCTGAAACCAATACTTTCCATGGGAATACCCCCCAAAAAGGGGGATATGATGTTGCAGTTGATGTATTCATATATATTCATATATACATTCATTGAAACATAATCAAAACCTTCCCATCTCAATTTGGAAATGGGTTCAGTTTTCTGCAGTTGTTAGTGGCAGCCCATTCTTTATTGGAGCTTGTTTGTGCTGGTAAACTCCCTGGCGACAGAGCAGAGCCTTCTGAGATCATGTGGTAAGGTCAATTTCTAGAACTCTTCCCATTTTTTCTGATGCAATCAAGTGTAACAATGTTGTATCCTAGTAAACATGGAAATGGAGCAAAGGAAACATTACTCTATTTCTGAAAATAATAGACCACATTGGGACTCAGGTTTGAATCTAGGAACCTGCTTGAAGACTTTATTTTATACCAGGTCTCTTATATTGTTTGCCTACAGATGAAAAAATTAGGAAGAACAGGAGCCAGCCTTGTAAAACCCATTATGTATTCAGTTGTACAGATTTCAGAATGGACAGGTGCCAAAACAGGCTGAAAACATATCTGATCTTTGGTCATTCTAACTGCCCTTCCTATGTAGGGAGGGCTGAATATGATCTCCTGTTATGCAAATGTCTTTCCTTTTCCTGCTGATCTTTCTGGCTGGGTGGCAGAGAGGAAAGACCCTCTTCTTATTATTAAATCACTCAGCACTGGTATCTCTGGACATCTATTTCTTCATGTATAAAATAAGAGAATTATATTAGGTAACGCCTAAGCTCTTAGGAATATGGAACTAAAGAAATACTTTTAAACTTTGGTTTTTTTATTTTCATTTAAGTCTGCACTTAGAGCTAAGTACACAGCTTTTTGTTGTTGTTGTTTTAAGAAAACAACTGTGATTCTTCCCTACCAGAGCACATAACTAAATTTCCTTTTCTGTTTTTAAATTGTGGTAAGAATACCTAACATGAGATCTACCCTTTTAACAGATTGTAAGTGTACAATACAGAAGCATTATCTAGCGGCACGATATTGCACAGCTGATCTCTAGCACTTATTCATCTTGCATAACTGAATTTTTACACCTATAGATTAGCCAGTCCTCATTTTCCCCCTGGCAACTATCATTCTATTCTTTGCTGTAAGTGGAATCATGCAGAATTCGGCCTTCTGAGACTGGCTTATTTCACTTAGTATAAAGTCCAAATTTCATCTATGTTGTCACATACTGTAGGATTTCCTTCTTTTTTTTTTTTAAGGTTGAATAATATTCCATTGTACGTATATACTTAATGTACATACATTGCTTCATCCATACTTCCACTGATGGACATTTAATTTGTTCCTACATTTTGGCTATGGTGACTAGTGCAGCGATGAATATGGGAGTGCAGATACCTTTTCAAGATCCTGATTTCAACTCTTTGGCATAGATTCAGGAGAAAATGAAATATTTGCTTGGTGCCTCATTCACTAACATTAAATCATCGGTATCAGGAATCATGAAGTTAAGCCTTTAACAACAACAACAAAATGGTAAGGCAGGGTCTCTGGTAATTTAGAGGAAGACTGATTTAGAGGTATGAAGTGCTTGCATTGTGTCAGAAGTTGAGTCAAGTGATTCACATCTACCGCACCATCTGATCTCTACTGCAACCAGGGGTTTGGGGAAGAGAAACTGAGACTCAGGTTGAGAAACTTCCCTGAAGGCTCACAGATCTTAGCAACATAGACAGCCTCCAAATCCCAGGCAGGCACACTCTATACTTTTCATACCATGTATTTTCAATACCACATATTCATAGCCATTTGGCTGTGGCGTTATTGATGTTGCCAGAATGTCCAAACATCAATATTTCCACTCCTGTTCAAAAAATAAATACATAAATAAAGTCTCTGTTCACAAGCTATCTACAAAAACTAAAGACAGCCTTGCTGGAGAAAACAATTCACTTTAATTTTTAAAACATTTTTGAAGTATTCATATTGCATTATTAAATGACATTTAATAATAAAATAGCAGATTAAAAGATTCTCCTGGGGTTGTGTTACATTTCAAATAGAGATAGATACAGAAAGACAGATTCAACATGCTTCCTACATGTATCTACGGCTTGCTCCGTAACGTTTGGAAAAGTTTTGGGTGGAGATAAGAAGTAAGCTTTTGAATGTCAGAGGTAAGGATTGACACCGTGAACTCGATTTTCTCAGCCAAACACGTTACTCCGTCTAGACCTGTGCTTAAGGTCGACTTTTTGAACTAAAGCCCTCTGAGAAGAACACTCTGAGGCTTATGTCAATATATGATGATTAAATGCCTTGGCATTTTTAAGTATTTTACTAAACATTGGAGATTAAGAAAACCAGGCATCATAAATCTCCTCATCCATGGCCTACATATGGTCTAATAATAGAATTAAGAATTTGAAACATTTTAATCCTTTCAACTGGGGGAAAATGAACTCATACCGCTGGTCGGCAGAAGTTCTTCTCTACTCCGACTGATGGTTGGCGGTGCACTTTCACTGACTGCAATGAAGATGTTTTAAGGCAGCTCTAAGCAGAACTAGGCAATTTACAAGATTTTCTCTGAGAGTACGACGAGATGGGGGTCAAAGCTTCCTCTTGTTAAGTGCTCGCATGTTGTTGAGAAAGGAAGCAAAGTAAACACAGAGGTTTGGGATTTCACTGTATACAAGACTGTAGCTATGTGTCAGCATTACACGGTGAGTCAAAGTGCTATTGGTCAGTTTCTTATTTTCTACAATTTCCTTTTTTTAATTCCCATTTGATGAAATGTTCTCAGTAGAACCTGCTTGTGACAAGCCTGATGTGGAATGATGGAAAACAAAGTAATGACTTGTTCTTTAAGAAAGTCTCTTTTGATGATAACATCATTATAATTTGTAAAATTAAAAGCCTGTAACTTAGACAGAATTGTCTGTGCTGGGACTAATTCTTCCATAAAGGGTTCACTGTGGTCCTCTATTATTACAGGTGTCTAATTCCTATCTCCATGCTTGCCTAAAGCTGAGTGGGTGTGAGGGGGGAAGGGATGGTCTCTCATTCATAAGAATTCAGCCCACCGGGGTGGCCAATTGTCAAATCACACCTTGTAAGTTTCCTTCTCACTTTTCAGTTACTCCAAACATAAGTCACTGTGCCCACTTCAGCATAGATCACCCTTCCCCACTTCCTACATTTAGAAACTGTCTTTATTCCACAGCACACACACACAAAATAGGACTTGTGCTCTGTGCTCACTGTTTGCATAACATATTGCTAAAAATCTAGGTTTTAAAAAAAATGAATGATAATTGCCAAACATCATTTCCTTTGTTTTGACAAGTCAAGGGTGAAATGCAGTACCTCATTTCTACCAGCGGAGTCAAAATGACCCATAATGGAAGGAAAATGGATCGGGGATGAAATATCATAAGGACAAGTAAAACAGAAGTGATAATTAGGTAGGCCGCAAGTTCAAATTAATTCATTGTCCTCACTACAGATGTTTATCAAGTTATGATTTCAGTTAAAATGACAGCTACTTAACCAAAATTCCTTACACTTATCCTTCTATACTTTTTGTGAAGAGAATGATGCCAAACCTTTCTGGTCTGGACTATTTCTTCTAACCTTCAAATATAGCCCTAGAGTGGCTGACTTTGGAAGCAACAAAAATAGCACTACCGTCTACCACAAAATAGAATGTTTCTACTACTAGTCTGGTCCTCTTCTGACCAATCTGATTTGTGCAGGGGAGTATTCAAACTGGGATCTGAAAGGTGGGAAGAGGGATGGGAGATGCTTTTTCCTAATTCCAGAAAACAGATTTCTTCTCCACTCCTGTGAAATACACCTAAAGAAACAGTGGACTAGCCTGGCCACAAACTGCCTTATGTAAACCTATTTTGATTTTCCAACTGTCACGTGTTCGTTACAATGCCTTGCCTTAGAAATTCCCCAAAGATCTAGGAGAGGACAGATTAAAATGAATAAATAAATAAAAGAAAGAAAGAAAGGAAGGAAGGAAGAAAAGGGGGAAAGAGTGCAGCCCCATGTTTCCTTATTTGTGATATATTACAAAATCACTTCTGAAGTCCGTGCCAGGACCATGCTTGGGGCAAAGGGAAGGTTTGTCAGGGCAGGACTCCTCCTCTGACTGAGGTATTCTTTTGTATGGAAGACAAACCTCCTTTCGTTTTAATGACTTTGACAAGAGGTGGGGGAAAGGCGTTCATCATTTCTCACAAAGGTCTCATTGACAAAAGCTTATGATTTTTGTTCGAAAGCACTTCCTACCAAACAGCAAGACTTTGAAGTTTATTCTTTGTTCAGTCATGCTTGTTATGGTTTCTTGAAGAAGAAAAAGAAGAAAGACGAAAAACTCCTACCACATTTATGGCCAACTGTTTGTACATTTAAAATTTAAGAATACTTTTTTGCTTTAAGGACCACAAGTCAAGTATCAAATCCTCCTTTAGAGTTGTTTTTATCACACCTTCCATTGCTAGAACATAAAGTTAAGTAGCTGAGATTGAGTTCTCTGTCTGTGTAGTTTATTCCATTCTCATCTGAGTGTGTGTGTATGTGTGTGAGAGAGAGAGAGAGAGAGAGAGAGAGAATGTGTATTTATTGGTGTTATTCAGCATGGAAAATGTGAGCACACTTCTATAACTACCATCATTTCATTTTTTAGATCTATGTCCTTTTGATCCCCCAAATTCATAAAATTTCAAGGGAATGTTTAAAATTATTCCTCCTGTGATTTTTCACTTGTATTGATTTTTCTTTTGCATTATTTTAGACATTGCAACATTATAATTCAAATATAAATTAACCTTAATGAAGCCAGCAATGTCACTTTATTTTTTTTTTTTAAGATTTTATTTATTTGAGAGAGATTGAGAGCACAAGCGGGGTGGAGGGGCAGAGGAAGAGGGAGAGACAGACTCCCCACTGAGCAGGGAGCCCGATGTGGAGCTCCATCCCAGGATCCTGAGATCATGACCTGAGCCGAGGGCAGACACTTCACCGACTGAGCCACCCAGGCGCCCCCCAGCAGTGTCACTTTAAATTACTGATTTCTGGGAAAGGTTTTTTGTTTGTTTTTGGTATAAATTGCTCTAAGTATTTACCATGTGTTTAGGCCTGGTGACTTCTGTGGATATTTCGCTTTCTTCCTGTCGCTAAGTTGTGGTGGTCTAAAAATTGTTTGCGTTGTTCCAACCACCTGGCCCCCAGCTGTCCACTGGTTTTATGAAACCATGTTGAAAGCTCAGAGTGTAGAATACAAATTCCAGTCAAGGAATCAAAAGCGTCCTACAGAAGAAATGCAAATGCATGTGTCCTTTTGTGGCTCAAGGTGGAAGGCTGTGCCTTTGGTAGACACTTCATGAGCAATTTTATTTCAGACCACAGACATATTATAAAATCACTACAGAAGATTTCCTGTAGCTTGACACTCTGCGCCTTCAGCCAAATATACTAAATGTATTTTATTTCCTATTAACTTTCCTTTCATATTGAACTTTATATTGTAAACTACCTCCTTTTATTGTTATCCACCAAGGAGTGGTTTCTTGGCATAGAATGAGGGTGAAACATTGCCAAAGACATTTTTTGGCACAAGGCATCAATTAAAACTGATATACCAACCTAGTGAAGAGAGATTAGAGTATTTCCCAGCACTGTTTTCTCGATTATTTCAGAACAAAGCAACAGAATTGTATGTGCTGTTTCTTTGGAGTGGATGTCATGTCCGAAATTATTCTTTTGAACAAGGCACTCACATCGTCATTATCTGAGTGTTGCACTACCTATATTTAACATAATTCCTTGTGAAATGGATTGTTTTCTTCATCTCATGCTTTTTATTGTTTCTTTCCTTGTAGCTATTTTTAAAATTTGAAATGCAGATTAAAAGGAAAGTCAGTGCTATTTTTAAAATAGGTTGTAGTAAAAATACAAGATAAGAGATAGAAAATGGACACCGTTAAGTACATTTAACCTTAATAATATATCTGTTGTTGAAAATGACCTCAGAATTCAAATACTAAAATAAGGCTTCTGGGGAAGAGTTAGGAGCAAGGAAGGAATGATCAGAGGAAACTTTCTAGAACAGTTCAAATATGAGGTTGTTTAAATTCGTAGTAGATGATAATACCAACTTTAGTCAAGACTATTTGGCTTGGTTGTCTTTTGCAATGCATTTTTTCATATCTTAGCACTGTGAAAGCTAGTGGAGTGTGGTGTGTTGGCCTGGGCTTTGAAGTTAGAATATCTGAGTATAGAGCCCAGGTTCACCATTTTCTAGTTGTGTGATATTAGCTAGCTACATAACTTCTCTGTGTCTTCATTTCATCATCTAGAATCAGGAACAGTAACGGCAATTACCTATTGGGAGTCTCGTAGGATTCAGTGAGAAAATGTATGCAAAGCATGCAATGTGAAGTATTATGACATCATGGTAGAGAAATCTGCGACTGCCTTCAGTCCTAACTTCCTGGGATTTCTATTCATTAAGAAATCTCCCTTACTTCAATGGCAATCAAAATTATGCTCTGGAAATTGAAATTAACTCTTTTTTCTGCATTACACCAAGCAGGTTATTTGAGGGGTCGTCCCACTGCGAAACAACTAGACTTTAGAGAACACTCATTCTAGAGATACTAATGGCCACACATAAAGTGTGGATTGGACCTGGAATAGAAAGAGAGAGGGGAGTAACTCTCAGGGCAAATGTTAAGGGTAGTGCTGCCATTGAAACATGGAGCTGGAGCCAGCTACAGAGGGAAGAAAGATGAATCTAGAACTCTGGTGACCAGATGAGACCGCAATTTAGCAAATACTCCTGGACACCAGCAAGGCAAGTCTTCCTTGGAGGAAAAATATTCAATTTAGGTCTTCAGATACCACCCAGATTAAGATCTACCAATGAGCTCACATTCACTATCACCAAGCTCACAAAAAAGGCAAATCTCTATGAATGAAAATAACAGACACAAATAACAGAAAGATGAGCTAAGTAAGTGGGGGCCAATAAAAAATAAACTACAGCCCTACTCAGAGGTGGCCCTAAAGGGAAGCAGTCAAGGAAAAGACCTCCTCGTGGGCAGAATTTTGGCCAGTACACCTGATTATCCACTCTGCGTGAACAGAAAGATGGCCTGGAATAAGAATACACGTAGTCTCTGGGGCGCCTGGGTGGCTCAGTCGTTAAGCGTCTGCCTTCGGCTCAGGTCATGATCCCAGGGTCCTGGGATTGAGCCCCACATCGGGCTCTCTGCTCGGCGGAAAGCCTGCTTCTCTCTCTCTCTCACTCCCCCTGCTTGTGTTCCCTCTCTCGCTGTGCCTCTCTCTGTCAAATAAATAAATAAAATCTTTAAAAAAAAAAAAAGAATACACATAATCTCACAGGAAATTGTACATGGTTTGGCTGATCGGTTAGGGACTCAGAAATATTGGAAGACTGGGGACAGGAGTGCTGGGGAAGAGGCATGCCGATGACCCAACGGGAATGAATATAGAGTGAGCATCTTTGTATCTCATATTCATGTTGAGCAAAGATCAATGCCCATGCAGAGGAGACAACCAAGTTGACAGAATGATATAGCCAGTCAATCTCAGCCAGACTCTGACATACTTGGACATCTTAGTGCTTGAGTAATGGGCTTGTGTACAGAGGATAATGGCTGAGATGGAGCTAATGCACAGAATCAGAGCAAGGGTTGCTGACCTGCTAGTAACAGAGACCAAGGCTGTGGCCCACCCTCCCTTCTAGAGTCCACTTCCTCCAGTATAGCAGCCAGCCATTTGGTTACGAGTTGGAAATGGCAATATTTCATCTTGGCTTGGATTGATTCATACTCTGCCTATGAGTTTGCATTTTTTTGTGCAGGGTGGCTCACCATCACCAGTCTCCTTATTTACAACAAATAAGGTGTGGCAGTGGACACATGGCCACAGATCCACTGGTCCTACCACATACCACACCATCCAGAAGCCACTGGATTGAAAGAGCATGGCCTCTTAAAGATTCAGTCCAGATGCCAGCTTGAAGATGACACCCTACTAAGATGGAGTTCCATCCTCCATGATGGCTTGGTTTGGTAAGTACACACCTTAAACCAATGTCTCACATACGACGCTGTGTTCCCAGTAGGAGGAACTCATGGGCTTGGCAATCAAGGGCAGAAGTAGGAGTGGTCCCATTCACATGCTTGGTGACCCATGTGGAGAATGTGTGCTTCCCGTCCCTACAAATTTAGGCTCTGTGATCTAGACATCCTGAGTTTCAGAAGGGATGCTGTTGGCAGGGAAAATGCCGCTAAAATTAAAGCTAAAGCTGTCACATATAATTTTGATATCTTCATGACAGTGAACTGCAAGCATAGAGAGTCATTACCATGAGGAGGTAACACCATTGCTACAAAATAGGGTCAGGGAGGAAGATGTTTGTCACTGGGACATCTCTTGGTACCCTCATGTCCAGTTTTAACTATACATGGCTAAGCACCACCACCAACAACAACAACAACAAACAAACTCAAGGGCTCAGACACCTCAAGGATGAGAATCTGTGTCACCCCACTAGGCAAGCCACCCAGCCCCGCAGAAATGTTAAAGGAACGGAAAGAAGCCTAGAAAGGGTAATGGTGGAAAGACATGATGAGTATCAGTTACTGCCTTGGGATCAACCGTAGCAGCAGGGACTACAGCTAATCTTACTAACACTTCTTTTTCCAGCGCTGCTAAGGCTGTAATGGGGTGTGGGGATTTGGGGGGATGAGATGAATTTCATTCCTATTCGTTCCCTTACCTGTGCCAAGTACTCCATAATCAAGGTAACACACATATTATGTGACCTAACTCCCAGATATCTCCACGCTTCAAGGATCACACATCCTATTAGTGATTAAAAAAAAATCTGGGTTTTCTTTCTGCTCACAGGAAGTTGTCTTTTACCAAGTTTCCCTCTCGAAATGTTCTTGATAATCTAAGAAATACTTACACATCGCTCAAATCAGTCAGTCACCCCCCTGGAGTTGGGAAGCTAGTTTGCACTTTGTAGGTCACCCCTTAGTCTTGGAAGCATGGCTTCGATCATGTTCAAGCCGCTCCCTCTGCAAAACTGTATCTCTTAAGGCTCTACAGGCTGCAGGACACAGAAAACTCTTCTCAACCTGGCGCACACAGTAAGGGGGATTTATTGGCTTCCATACAGGAAGTCCACCTGTGGGAGGGGGGTGGGCTTCAGAAGTGATGAACCCTCTGTTTGAAAATATCATCAAGTACACATTTTCTTCTACTGTCTTCCTCCGTGTCCAGGGTGTTAGCTTCATCCTATGTCTCATTTGCTTCCATTCCCACTCCCGCTGGCCCAGCAGTCGTGGAAGTCGGCCGGCAGTGATAATGCCATGTGTTTCCTCCATCTTGTTAAACAAGAAAAAGTGTGTCTGACCCAGCCTTCCAAAGAACAGTACCAAGACTCAGCCTGACTGGTTGGCTGAAGTTACATGTCCGCTCCAGAATGAACATTTTTGTCCCCACCTCAAATTCTGATGTTGAAACCTAATCCCCACTGGGATGGTATCTGGAGGTTGGACCATTGGGAGGGGATGAGGAGCCTTTCTGAACGGGATTAGTGCCCTTATAAAAGAGATCCTGGAAAGCTCCCTCCCTGCATCTGCCACGTGAGAACAGAGGAAGCCAACTCACCAGACACTGAATGTGCCAAAGCCCTGATCCCGGATTTTCAGCTGCCAGAACTGTGAGAAATGAATTTCTGTCTTTATGAGTCACACAGATTCTGTAATAAAAGTCTGGACTGACCAAAACAATGCCCAACCTTGAACCAGTGGCTATGGCCAAGGAATAATATATTCTGAGAGACTGAATATAGGTCTCACCGCTTGAGCTAGGGTAGGCTCAATCTCACCAAAAATGTGCTTCGCTGAGGAGACGTGAACAAAGATAAATCTCGGAATTGTTAGGAAGTGAAAGTGGATGCCATATAGGAACAAGCAATGTTCACCAGAAGCACTTTTTTCCAAGCAAAGACAAGGCCCTCCACTTAGCTCCCCATGGAGCCGAAGACTAAAAAAATAACAGAACACAGAAAATTTACAAGCAAGGTAAAACCAAAAACATCTTAAAAATGAATTCTACATGTTACTGTAGTTGGACTCCATGGGTGAGTCTCTACCCCATTGAAGCTCCTTTGTGCTAGCTCTTCCTGAACTCTACTGTGATATGTGTCCGTGGGCATCTTGTGAAAATGCTGATTCTGGAGTGAGGCCCGAGACTCTGCGATTCTAACAAGTTCTCAGGTGATGTTGAAAACACTTGTCTGAGGTCAACACTTGCACAGCTTCTCTCCCTGTCTCCTGGTCCACTACCAAAGTGCTCACCCTGATTGCTTCTTCCAATTTCCTTGAATCACATGGAAAGATACACAGGTTCCTAAAATGAAATGCTTGGCGGAGTTTCAAGTTCAACTCCAAGAAAGACAAACTTCATGTTATTATGAGAAGAGTTTAACTTCTTGTTGTTTCTGATCTTTCCCTCTGATTGAAACTATTGCTTTATCCTGGCATATTCAGAGGAGTCTTAAAGCGTCTTTTCTAAAAACAAAGGTGTGTACTTAGTGATGAATTTAGACCTCTACAGCTAGAAGAAAAAAACAAAAAATACTATTACCTTTAAAAACTGCACAAAGACTTTAAAATGTAATTTTTCTGCATTTATCAGCTTTCAAAAATGTTGAGGTTCAGGATCTAGTCTCAATGAGAGCTATGTGTGTGTATGCTTATATTTATACATATATACATATGCACACACACACGTATGTACACATATATATGTACACACATGTGCATGTTTACCAGAACAAATTATGCCAACAGCTCATGATATCATGGTAATGTTTACTTCTCTCCTCCTTTCTCGCTCTCTCTCTCTCTTTTTTTTTTTTTTTTTTTTTGGAGTCTTTGGATAGCTGGCCTGGGAATCTAAATGGCATTTAGAGCGGTATTTCTATTTGAGGATGCATTTCAATTCTAATCAACCAACTTTACACCTGTTAAACACAATTCATCTGTAGAGAAAAGACCGACTCACAGGAAGGGAACTTCAGTACGGGTGGAATGGCCGCCTGCTTTAGTTGGGCGCAAACAGGAGGACCACTGAGGCATAGTTAAGTGGAGTCTGTAGTTAGATTTTCCCAGGGGAAGGGAGTTGGGAAATAATGTTAGTATCCAGCAATATTAGTTCTTGGTCATTCTACTTATACTGTTTATTTAAAGCAAGCTATTTGATATTTGATTCTCTTGCATTCCCAATCATATTTACTTGGCAACAGAGAAAAATATTTCTGAAAGAACCTCAAACTGGGGAGGGAATGGGCTTCAAAGGGAGAGCTTGCCATTGAATCTGGAGCCCGAAGTAATGCCTTTTCAGGTGTGGATGGCACTTCTTCCTTCTTGAGACTCTCATAGTGGTTCTACCTTTGTCTGTAATTAAAGGGCCAGAAGCTAGTTTTATATATAACTCAAGGCAACTGTAAAATATAAGTATATTTCCCCTGTGTTTAAATAAATGGAATAATTTGTCCCATAATCACATTGGTCTCTGTGAGCTCTTGAAGTTTTATTAAGGTGTAACTCGTGAGTCACACTATTACTTGGTTATTAAGCTTGAGTCTCATAGTACTTTTTAAAAATATGAATCCTAACTTTTGTAACTTTGAAGAATGGAAAGTTTTGAAGACAGATCACTATGGAAATCAGGTCCTGGGCCATATCCCTCTGGATCTGAGCACAGCCGATGCAGGATCGACCATGTGTTAGATAAAGAGTCAAGAGCAGGTAAGAATGCAGGCTAAGAACATGTAGGGTGAAGTTGGACCATCTGGGTGTAAATCCTGGCTCTGTCATCTACTGGCTAGTCACAGTGCCTTGCTAAAGGTGCCTAAAGTAACTGTACCTCGGTTTCCTCTGCTAGGAGACCAGAAAAAATGATAGCACCTTCCTTAGGGATGTCGGTGGAGTAAATAAAGAGGAAGCACTCAATAAATGTCAGAGATTGTTATCACCATGGTTCAGTGGTTCTTAACTAGGGGAGATTTTTACCCTCAGGGGACATCCAGCAATGTTAGGAGATATACTTGATCGTCAGGACTGCGAGTGGGGGCTGCCACTGGCATCTAGTGGGCGGAGGCCATCAATCCCACCAAACGTCCTCTGATGCGCAGGACAGCCCTCCATCACCACCACCACCAAAGAATTATCCTAAACAAATATGAACAGTGCCCAGGTTGTGATGCCAGGCCACAGCTCAAAATGTGTCTTATGTACCAAGTATACATCTTGGAAAGAAGTCACAATAAATGAGCAAACATTGGGGCAACCTCTACTCTAAATCTCGTTCACCTTATTCTCTACGTAGTAGGAAGCATGGCTTCCCTCTTTGAATTATAATAGAAAACAGTATATATATCATCAATGAGCAACTCAGAATTTTCACAAACTAAACACTCCCATGTAACTAGCACCTGGATCAAAAGTTATGGGGCGCCTGGGTGGCTCAGTGGTTAAGTGTCTACCCGCGGCTCAGGTCATGGTCCCGGGATCTTGGGATCCAGCCCCACGTCGGGCTCTCTGCTCCACGGGGAGCCTGCTTCTCCCTCTGCCTCTGCTCTCCCTGCTTGTGCTCTCGGTCTTGCTCTCTCTCTCTCCCTCTAATGAATAAATAAAATCTTAAAAAAAAAAAAAAAGAGTTAGTATATTAACAGGACTCCAGTTAC
Organism: Mirounga angustirostris; assembly: GCF_029215605.1. NCBI lineage: Eukaryota > Metazoa > Chordata > Mammalia > Carnivora > Phocidae > Mirounga > Mirounga angustirostris. The sequence goes on from NW_026991725.1 coordinate 35,797,127, forward strand.
GACCTTCCCTAAAAATACTCATTTTTCCTGACCTGAATCATCATAGGAAACTTTTTTGTGCATTAATACTCTACAAACATGGCATGATACATACATTATGTATTTTTTGTGACTGCATTTGTTGTTTGCATATTGTAGTTTTGAGTTCCATCCATATTATGGCAGGTAGCTACCATCGGTTCACGCTCACTGCTATGCAGCATTTCATTGCAGGACGCCCCAGAAACTATACTACTCTTCAAACACATTTTGGTGATCTTCAGATTGGGGCTGTTATGAATAGTGCTGCCATGTACATTCCAGTACACATCTTTCGGTGTACAAATACATGAATTTCTGTGGGATATATACAGCTGAACTTTTTTAAAGTAATAGAAAGCCCAGTCGTGACTTTCCATTAGAGTCCAAGTAAAATCCGAAGTCTTTTAAGTGGACAAACTTCCTAGTTCGTCTGAGATACTGCCCACTGGTGAATGAGTGGCCTGACGTTTGTCTTCACTCTTGAAAGTGTCCCACTCTGGGCAATAAAGATGTCTATTATCCGGTACACAGCATCTTGCCTAATCTTCCCCACTTACTTTCTGACTCTTCACCTGCAAATCTGCCATTGCTCATTCTGCCTGGCCACACAGCTGTCCTTCTGGTTTCCCAAACATGCCACGCATTCTTTATGACTCGGTGCCTGTCATATGCATTCATTCCTCCACTCTGGGAGTAGTTGGAATCGCCTCATCTTTCAGATCTGAGTCGAAATGTCCACTCCTTGGAGTGGCACTATCTGGTCTGGTTATGGACGTTCTTTATGTTCTTCCCCGTCCTTGCATTTCCTATGCCTTCGCACTCTTTCCTCCATGGTATTTTTCGCACTGTGCCATTTTTTATGTGTGTACCTGAGTGTTTATTCTACTCTTGGAAGGGAACTATGTGGGATGAGGGGCAGTAAGGCAGATTACTAAGACTGGAAATGCTAGAGCCAGACAGCCACATACAAATCACAGCTCTCCCACTTTTTAACTGTGTGACATGGGGATAATTTATTTAGTGCCCACCTCATCATGTTGTGAGAATCATAATAAAATCTAATAAAAGTTAATAAAAGAAAAAGACTTAGAACAGTGCCTGGTGAAGACCACGTGCTGTTTGTTGGGATGTTGCCTATCATTACCCTTATCTAATTCATCAAGGTCCCCACCGTGTTACTAAGAGGCAAAGGAGGCACCCAAACTTGGCATTCACTGATCTGCTAATAGGGCCCATACTCCGGACATAACCTGTGTTTTTTACTGTCGGGTGGTTCCGGGAAAACAAAAGATTATCTTGAGTCACCTAAAAATATTCATTGACTGAGGTTGGACATGGGAATAAAAATAATGCAGATAGGTAGAAGTTTAAACACCCAATTCACAAACAAAACCTATTGTTTCTACCTGGAAAAAAAAAAAAGAATCACTTCTCACTAACTCCTCCACTGACCCCTAGACCAAGTCAACCAAGTCATGATCATGTCTTCTAGACTAACATCAAAGATTCTTCTCCCTCCTTCTCCCCACTCCAGTCGATTCTCTGCACAGATTTAAACTTTTAAGATGCTATGATAAGATGTATCACCGCAGTGCTCAAACCCTCAGATGACCTCTTTCCAGCCAATTCACACTATGGTCAAAGTCTTGGCCAGAGCCCCTCAGGTCTGCTTGTTTCTCCCTCTTTGACTTTATCTCTTTCTTTCTCAGGCACAGCATGGGGGGTGGGTCTGGGGTGTCCTTTGCTATTCCACCAACATGCTTTGATACACCTTATTCCCTCTGCTTGGAACAATCCCCTCTAGATATCCACCTGACTCAATGTCTATCTCTTCAGCCAGATTTCTACTCAACCACCACTGCCTCAGAGAGGTCTTCCCTGGCCACCTACCTAAGATGGCACACCTTACCCCAGAGTCCCTTCCTCTTGCTTTTTCTTCCTGATTGCACCCACCACCTGAAAAAGATAGATTTATTTGGTTTTTATTGTCCATCTCTACCTCAGGCGCTTGATTTGACTATCTACTGAACAGAACTTTAGCTGGCATGGAGTCGTAATGACTTTTACAGGGATAAGGAATCACTGATCATAATAATATTTATTAATAACCATCATGGTGAACTCATTGAGCACATGTTGTCTGGTGGCCTCTAAGCTGGGTGCTTTTATACATTACCTAATTCAATTCTGCTCTTGAATTAGTGCCCCTATGCTCCCTCTTTTACATATCAAGAAACTGAAAATGGGAAAGGTCAGGTGATTAGTAACAAGCAGCCTGGGTCTTCCTTCACATCATTGCTTGACTCCAGAACTCTTCATTAGTACACTCCTGGGAAGCACCAATGATAAACTCCAATTAATTCCTTTTTTTTTTCCTTAGGACCAATTATAAATGTCAGTGATGAAACGGGGTAGTTATAAAAGCATAACTGACCCCCATTTTCTCCTTTATTTCAGCGTAAAATTGCTAGTTGCCAAAGGGCAGGCAGTGACTTGAATTTTCATGTCATGATAATTATCAGAATGAAGGGAATTTGAATGTAGCAGAGAAGGCCAAATTCAGAATTCTCAGCGTAAGAGACGCTCACTTTCAGAAAGAGCCTTGAATTTATCTCCATTTTAATGTCTTGCCACATTTTAAAATATTAGTTGAAAAGGGCGATTGGAGAGGGCAGCAGAGCCAAAGTAAACATTCAACACACTGTTACACTGGAATTTTATGACACTCCAGCTCTCAGGCGCCTTGTTGCTATTGTTGCCTGTCCAGCGGCTGGTGAATCAGTGGCTGTGTCTGAAAAGGAGACGAATAGGGTGGAAAAAATATCCATCTCTCTGTCTGCGTGTGTATTTGAAAAGACAGTTCAGTTGCATCATGGACTTACGATAACAAAGTGGTGAAAACAACAACAACAACAACTGGTTTTAGTATTGAACTAATCTCATTTTTTTTATACCACCGTGACACGTTTTTTTGTTTGTTTGTTTTTGTGCACCAGACATTTCTATTCTCGTATTGTCATGGAGACTGAATGTGCTTCACGTAATTCTGCCCATTATTTGGAACAATCTGTCATCTGTGAAGTCACTTTCTTAGTGACATATACTGCGGATAGAACAGACTAAAGAAGCGGGCTAGAGAGCGTACATTCATGCAATGTGACACGTACATACACAAAGCGGGATGATGTAATAACGTAGGTAATTTAGAGGTTCTGGCAAGTGTCTGGGTGGTAAGCCATGACTACGGCCGACTCTCAAAAGCTGGGCTGCCTGCTCCTAGGGAAATATCTTATTTATGTTTTTTCAAGAAATACTGGGGTTAAGATAGGATTCGTTCAAGGCTAATAACTGCTAATCCTCTGGCTCTGCAAGACATAAACATATGCATGCAAGTCCTCAATTTCCCCATCTGTAAATGTGAACTTCGTTATAAAATGTAAATTTTCTTCTCCCAAAGATGACCACAATGAAGCTGATGAAGGAAGCAGCACCTCTATCCATCAGCCCACTGACAGATCTCTGCAGTGATGTTAAAAATCCCCGTTTTTACCTCCCAGTTTATACCCAGGAGAAGACCATTTCAGTTGCTGGGAATAAGCAGCATATTGCATGCTTAGTGGAGTCCATCTTGGGGAGGCATTCTACTTAACAAACTTGGATTAAAGCGGCAGAATGCCTTTGTTTTTCTGCAGTTGTTTCTTTTAGACAATAAGGTTCTTGATTTCAGATACCCCAGAAATAAGGTTCTACTTGGGAATAATTACAGATTTACAGACAAGGTGAAACTATAGTGCTGAGTGATTTTACCCAGATTCCTTATTCTTATTTTACATCACTATGAAATTTGTCTAAACTAAGAAACTAACGTTGGTAGATTACTGTTCATTAATCTTCAGTCTCTATTCGGATTTTATTATAGGCTTCTATTCATGTCCTCTTGCTGTCACAGGATCCAATCCAAGATACCTCGTTGCATTTAGTAACTCTTTAATTCCTTAAATGAAGTCAGGACTTGTGGACGAGTGCAGAGCCCACTGGATTGGACAACCAGGACCCAAGCCCTAGACCTTGACTACCCTTGGGGAGTTGGGTGACCTTGAGCTATATAACCTCACTGAGCTTCTAAACTCCCTGCAAGCTCATTCTCTGCAAAATGAGGACTAAGCACGCCATGTATCAGCCAGAGGACAGGAAGACCCTGCCTTTCCTTTGCACAGTTTGCCTGAGAGAGTTTGTGCCACTAAGACACTGCCCAAGAAAAGGGATTAGGGAAGCCCTCTTCAATGGCCAATTTTATCTATCTATCTATCTATCTATCTATCTATCTATCTCTGCAAAAAGGTTGATGCTGCATGGGAAAACAAGGGCAGCTAATCCTTTGCAAATCTTAAACTATTGAAGGAATCTGCCTGTGAGCAGACATTCGAATGGCCTTGAGGCAGAAAGAAAGGGAGGGGATCCTGCCGAGGAGATGCCTGGAGAATCAAATTTGTGAGCTACTGTGTGTCTCTCTCTTCAAAACCCGCCTTCCCACCTCCCTGCCCCCTGCCTTTTCCAGCTTCCTGCTTCGTTCCTGCCTGCTACAGTTTCTGCAGTGGGTCCTCTCCCTCAGCAGGACACCAATCCTGCAAGCTTGCAAAGTCCAAACAAAACTGGGACTCACAAATATGTAACTGTTTTCCTTAGCTCATGGCATAAATCAAAAAAAAAAAAAAGAAAAAAAGAAAAAAGAAAAAAAAAGGAAAGAAAGAAAGAAGAAAAAAAAAATTCTGTTAGCACAGGGCTCAGGAGTGTTTATTTTTTCACCAGCTGCAACATGCTACCCTCACGGGGGATCACCTAAAACCAGTTATGGTTTAGGTTGGAGGGGAATGTCAAACTTAAGCGGCGGGCTTGGCCTCTCTCAATGAATTACGACCTTGTCAAGAACCTATTTTTTTAAATCAATGCAGGTTTTCTATCAAATCAAATACCTGCACACTAAATTATATTTTTGGTGCCAGGCTGGCTCTCCATTTTTTTTTTTTTCCCTTTGCTAGTTTTTTCCAGCGTCTTCTCCCACAACTCCCCCCTCTCCTTACTGTGATACAGACAGTTTTTGTCCATAAGAAGAAATTGAAAAGCAAGCCCTACACTTGAGGGGAGAAAGGGGACTGTCCTTTGTCATCCCATGTGCATGCACTGCTACTGTTTAGAAGCTACCTCAGGTTAAGTAACAGGAGTGTTCCTATAGACTAACGGAGTCAAGAGTGTCCTTTGGGATCATCCATCCAGCAGCGGTGAAGACATTGCTTTCGAAAGGAATATGTTTGTTCTTTTCCTTTTTAAAAACTTTTCGTGGAAGTGGACATGGAAGGGGGGGTTGAGGAAGCTTCTAATACAAGTGCTGAAATAAAGAGTTAAACATTTAGATCATCTTCTAAGTACATTTTGAGACATCCTTCCCCTTCATGTGACTTGATAAATGTGAATAGATTTTAGGGAATCAAAGACACTTTTTCTTCCTTCCTTCCTCCCGCCCTTTCTCCTGCTTCCCATTTTTCCTTTCGTTCTTTAATTATTTCTTTTAAACGGGGAAAGAGACTCTTCTGCCCTCAACTCATGTTCTTCCTGATGGGTTAGTACCTGATTTTAGAAGCAAGTCTGTCTCCTGAACTGGTAGCTTAGTGGACATGACACTGGAGTAGAGGCTGTTTGCCTCTACGACTCCCAGTGGGGCCCGCAGAGGCCTGAAGTACCCCTTCTGAAATTTTGGCAAAGATAATTTTTCAATAATGGGAATCTCCATGTATCAAAATCCATTTACAGCAAAGCCACGGAGGCATGCAGTTTAGTGTTGGCACCCGACGCAGCCCCTTTACATGGCCCGGAAGTCTTTATTTGGTGGTTTTTCAATTAAATGCCGCATACACTTCAGGGCATATGTAAAGAATCCTCAAATGAATTGCAAACTGCTTTCCATAGCAACTCCGATGGATAAAACACGGACAAGGAAATCCCAACCAGCTGTGTTTGAGTCTTCAGAACCCAAATCACATAGTTTCTGGCCGGACTCTGGATGTTTCTGATAGGCTGTCATGGAGCCAGCACACTGAATGGCTGGTTTGGCAGGGATTCCTACCCTCTCATTTCTCCCCACCTAATTCAGCTGGAAGCTACCGCCTCAGTGTAACCTTTGCTGACGTAGGCACACGTCGAAGTTTCTCAGTCAGGCGAGTCTCGGTTGTGAGAAATTCAAGGTGGAAAGACATACCAAGAGTCATACTGGGTGGGAAAAACAAAGGAAGGCTAATCCTGCACAAACTAAAGTCAAAAAGCCAAGACACACAGGTACAGGAGATAGAAACCTTGGTGCGCTAGGGCCCACCTGCTTGGACCATCCCTTCCCTGCGTTCATACATAATTCAACTGGACAAACACTTCACAAAAATGCTAAAGTTTCTGGGTAGCTGTTATAGGATACAAATATGAATAGGATGGATCCTAATCAGGGAAAGCTTATAGTCTTTTTTTTTTAAGATTTTATTTTAGAGAGAGAGAGAGCACAAGTGGGGGAAGGAGCAGAGGGGAAGGCAGAGGGAGGGGGGAAAGAATCTCAAGCAGAAGCCACGCTAAGCGGGGGAGCCTGACTTGGGGTTCGATCTCACCACCCTGAGATCATGACCTGAGCTGAAACTAAGAGTCTGACTGATCCACCCAGGTGCCCCAAAGAAAGCTTATAGTCTCATAGATCACCGGTGATAATACAAAATAGACTAGAGCAAATGTTAAGAGCGGACAAGTTACTTTTGAAGTTCAGCATCCACCTACCTCATCCTACTATTTCTTGAGTAAAACACCCCCATTACTTCTTGGACACTCAGTCGATCCTATTTGGATGGACTTAGTCTCATTTCAGGGATGGGCCCTGATTTGTCTAAGCTAATTAATGAATCCCATCCTCCTGGTTTCAGTGACTACATCAGAGATGGGATTAAGATCTATTTCTCACTAATGAGAAACACAGTGTATACATAGACTAGAGTCCAAATCCAAGAGGAGTTGGCTTTATGTGCACGTGCGTGCACACACACACACACACAATGCAAAAAATATATTTAATCAACAGGACTTGCAGACTGATTGCATTGGGGAGGAGACAGTGGAAAAATTAGGAATTTTGCTGTTGTTGTTTTCGGTTTTGTTTTTATTTTTATTAAGTGAACTGAATCATGTTCTACCCAGGCATCTATGATAGGGAAAATACAAGTGAACGTGCATTCCATAAATACAGCAAATTTTTTAGCTAATAAAGACAGGTATTGTATCCAGGAAGTTTTATTACATTAGAAGACACTGGACACTGAGTTCCCTCATTTTATGGGGTTTACCTAGGGTCATCCTCACACTGATTCTAAGCATGAAACTTCCACTGAGCACTCCTTGGACAAAGTTATTCCTATAATCTCTTCTAGCCTTTGGATTTCTAAATCTGGTGTTTCTAGGGGGAACAGATCTCATTTTGGAAACTGACTATGAAAGAAGATACTACCCCGGGATAATTCCTAACTCCTGTGGGATTTCAAATCCCCATAAATTAGGAGACACCAGAAGACGCCATTGCCTACCTTAACTGGAAGAATAACTACAGTCTGCTCATAATTATCCACATTTTATTTCCACTTGGGACTTGGTGCTTTTGAACCACCATGAACATAAGCATCACACAGTCATATGTTATTTCTATTCTGGGACTTTTATTGAAAAGGAAAAAAAAAAATGGATTGCCGACTTTGGCTGCTTGGCACCAAGAGCAAGGCAGTGAAGATAAACTTAATTTTATTATAATCATTATTAAATAAAGATTTGGGAAAACAGCGAGAGTATATTTGTGATAGAAATTATAAGAAATTTATGTAAATAACCATGTAGATTTTATACATCCCTTAGGCTCCAACGAATATTCCAAATCCCTACTGCTCCTTTGAAACTTGATTTTTTTTTTTCCTTTTTTGAGGGCTTATCAATCCTGGGGTTCTCATTAAATTGCGCCTAAATTGAAAAAGTATTTTTGAGATGAGAAGCTGGCTTTAATCATCAAAACATTTGTTTACAAAGGGATGCCCTTTCTTTTCAAAAACTAGACTTTTAAATTCCAAATTATGATTTTGTTTTCATTGCAGCACCTAACCAACTGACATTTTTCTGGGAGCTGAGGTATTATGTTTCCTGCTCACAAAACAGCATATCAGCTAAGTACAGTGGAAAGAACACAAGGTCTGAATTTGAGGGTTTTAGTTCCAATCCTCCTGCTCTTCCTATCGACTTGTGGTATTAAAGCAAGTTTCATCATTTGATTCCCTGTAAAGTAGGGGTTATAGATATTCATTATGCTTGCCTCAAAAGGCTGTTGTAAACATCAAGTAAGAAAATGCACAAGAAAATGAAATGCAAATGACAAACTACTCTAGGCTCTTCAATGTTTAAGACATACTACACACTTATTTAAGGGCCTGGAACTTGGCTCAAAGGTAGGACCGTAAGAAATCAAGGTCCAAACAGCAGTCTATTCTATAGCTGAATAGTATAATATGATAAGGGCTAGGACGGAGGAAAGAAAAAGAAAAAAAATCACAGGAAACACAGAAGTAAGAGACATCAAAAGCACATCAGACAGAGAAGGTGATAACCAGAGCTGAAATCTGAAGCTTTCTTTGCTACCTCATTACCTCTTTAGAAATTAAATTCCAGGGAATCCACAATGGGCGATTCCACTGCCTGGTTTTCCTAGCACAAAAGCCAATGTGCTTCATTAATTACACAGACAGATTATCTACCCCAGCCAAATCTTCCCCACCCCACCTCGCCCTCCCACCAGTTAAGCATTCAGCCCCACAATTTTGTGCAATGGGGAAGGTTTCTTAAGTGCAGGGAAATTGCCAAAATGCAATTTGAAGTCCAAAGGAGTAAAAAAGGTAATATTTTTCCTCTCTTTTGCAAAAGCACACTGATGTGTTCTTAATTCTCTTGCCATTTTGTATTAGAGCACGGATCCTTAGCGTCCAGAAGTTATTTGACTTAAAGACATTTATGGCTTCAGGTTACTTTCCACACTCAGGCCCAAAGCTGCCGGCTGTTACATACACTCCATTTGGACTGGCCCCCAGGATGAGAGATGACTCTGGGAGATAACATGCTTGTATTAAAATGGGGTGTTAGAAAAACGGGGTGCAACCCGCTTGTAGGTACAAATGCAGCTCCTGAGATATATCGTCTTTAAGGGTGTATTTTGGTAAAAAATTATTCAGTTGTTTGTTATATACTGGGATTTATTTGCAGAAATACAGAATCACCAGATCATTGCTATTTCTCCACTCCATCTGCTGTGTGAGTTACTTTATAAAACTCTGAGGGAAAAAGAAAATGAAAAAGAAAAATCCTCTCCCCACCCAAGTTGTGAGGGTCATTGGTTTATTTTACCTGGTACTAATATCAACTTTATGGCACATTTTTGCCTGCTTAAAAAAAAAAAAAAAAAAAAGTGGCGTGTATGAATCTATCCAGTATATTATTTATAGTGTTGTGGCCAGATCTCTTTATGATAAAAATGTAAAACCTTCCTGTAAAAATTCCTTTTTTTAAATAAAATTACTCATTTCTCCCCAATTTAGATCAGCTCTTACTTTGTTCCATAACTACCAAACCTTGGAAGTGTCACTGACGCTAATCAATAGACCAGTCTTCAACATGCATTTTAAAGTTATGCTTTAAAACCACTTCTGCAGTTGCAAAAGGACTTCCCCCCCGCCCCGTCTGGCTAATTAACTGATACGACACTAATCCTTTGCACATCTGGTACTAAATGTTTGCTCACATGGGTCCCCCAGCAAGGAAGTGTAGCCAAACAGCGACTTCGATTGTGCTTGATTTCACTTTAAAATCTTCACTCTCTGGGATTAAAATCTTGAGATAAAACATCTGGATTTCAATGGTGTCCCCAGGGAATGAAAGTTATAGTTCTATAGAATACATATTGCACATAATATGGTCTTGTTATTTCTACATTAGCACTACTCCAGCCGGTACTCGCCGTTAGCTTGTCAGTCTCCTGACACGTCATTAATAAACAGGTAATTTCATAACTGATTTCCACCTAGTGTCATGTTGAAAACCACCTGGGTTTTCGTTTTCACTAACATTAAAGGCATAGGCTAGAGGGAGGCTGTTATTATTAAACTGGGACTAATCTAACTGAATAATGGATCAAGTCAGTGAAAACAAATGCATATGCAGAAGGATAAAAAAAAAAAATTTCCAGGCCAACGGATAGATCTGGATCCGCTCATCAAAATGTGACTGTTCCTTCCCCTTTCTCTCAACAAATGGACACCTGAGGAATTATTCCGAAACTGTGCCCACTGCCTCCAGGGAAGTTCCAAAAAAATATCAAGGAAGCAACCGTTAGGGAAAAATCTGTACTTTTAAAATTGTGACCTTGAAATTAGGTCTATGCCATGCTTATGTATTCATTGAATTTTAAATTAATACTGCATGTTATGTGCCATTAAAGATTAAAAACACACACACCAAGGTGAGCCATTGCCGCTGTTGGCTTATAGATCTAGCCAAATGTGTGCTGATGGACAAGAATACTGTTAAATGTTATTGGAAATGATAATGGGGATATAATCCACACATTGGCTTATGCTATGCTTTTTTTTTTTTTTTAAATCCTGATGTTATCATCTTATTAGCATCATTCCGAATGGGAAGTAGCTGAGAACTGCTATGGCCTGCCTTCACATCATCAGAAAGGGGTCTCTCTAGGGGCTTTTTATGGTGCTTCTCAGTCTTGTGATGTATTTCTGGAGGAATTTTTTGCTTTCTTCATGAATCAAGGCTAATAATTTAATATCATGGCCTACGACTTCTGTTCATGTGAAATTTCAATCACAACATGGAACCCAGTGAACGTAGAGTATTATTACAGCATTTACTATGTTCTGCCCATTCTTATTTGGCAGACAGAAGAAAAAAAGTTGTGTGCCACCAACTTCATTTTGGCCTTCCATTCCATTCACAACTTCAAAATGATCTGCTTTTCTTCTTCCGGTCCAGTTTGTAAAAGGACAGATAATACAAAATCTACTCTTAGTGGCTTAGGAAAAATCCTGAGTAGAAACAGGGAAATTAAAAAAAACTGATGCCAAAATTTCCTAAGTTTTATATTTTCATGACAAAAATTGTAAGAAATAATTCAGTTTATATATAAACACTGGATCTCACTAGTCACTCAATACAATATATGTAGTGAGGAATTTGAACATGTCAATTGTACCATTTCTGTTCTATTGTGGAAAAAAACAGAAACACAATAAAGGTAATTGTCTAACGTTAGTCATTGCCTAAAGTCTGTCACGGAGGTGACGGTGGAGCCAAGATAAGAACTTGAATGCTTCCAATAAAGTAATATTACATCAAAACATAAAACTATCTGAACCATACTTCCTCTCTCAACTCATGCTTATTGGCTATTTAAATGCTTTCTACAGCATTGGGTCTTCATAGGTCACTCTGAGGGCTTTTGTTCACGCTCAAAATAATACAAGCCATCAAATGATCAACTAGTGAAAGGAACCAACATTCCAGGAACATAAGATTCACCAAAATATGTATCAAATTTACTTGAGCCCTTCCATAGACGAGTAGTTCTCAACTGCAGCTGATTTTGCACCCCAGACCAGGAGATAGTTGGCAATGTCTGGACACATATTTAGTTGTCAGAACAGGGTGGGTAGGTGCAAATATCTAGTGGGTAAAGGTCAGAGAAGCTGCTAAGCATCCTACAATGCACGGGATAGCCCCCCACAACAAAGAATTACCTGGCCCCAAGTGTCAGCAGTACCAAGACAGAGAAACCCTGGTGTATGCAGACTGTTGGCTAGGGGCATTGATAAAGCTACCAGCTTCTGAGACATTAACAACCAGCAAGGTTTCTATAGGGTGTGTATATTTCATCTGAGCCCCACATTGTTCCGTTCCCAAAGCAAAATGTTACGCTCTTCAAAATCTCCAGGGAAGCTAACAGCATAAAGCTTTGGGTGAAATGTAAATTTCTTAAAATATTTATCCATCCATAAGTGGCTACATTTTTGACATTATTATAGGGTTTCTCAGTGTTCCATTTTATTAAAAAATATTTATTTGGTTTCTAAGATTACTGCTTTTCTGACCACAGAAAATTCAATTACTGAAAACTGCAGCTATCAAATTGGTTGAAAATAAATAGCCTTTTATCCAAAGCTGGCAAAGACTGGTTCACTTTTAATATGTAGCCATTTAAAAAAAATAAAATAAAAATAAGAAAACATTTTCATGGCAAGCTGATGGACTGCACAGTCAGAAGGCAAACGGTCTTTTTGCATCATCGGGTTTTATTTAAAACAGGATGAGAAAGGAGCGGGGGGATGTTTAAGAAAAGAAGGCACCGTAAGAGTAATTTACCATTATTTTTCCTCTTTTGTTTTACAAGACAGAAGAAATGTGAGCCTTTTTGCCAGTGGAAATCACTTTCTCCTGCTTTCTCTCTGTCTCGGTTTGAAATGTTTAGTAATATACAGGAAATGTGGTAAGTGAGATCTACAAACGTGGGCTTCCAATACCCAGGCTAATTATGTGCTAAGCAATGAGGATGGCGGCAGCGCTGCCAGGGAACCACGAAGGGGGCTGAGCTGGGATGCCTAGATCTATTTTTCTCATTTGCTTCTCGTTTGCGTTGTAATCGACACTTTCTTTTTTTTTCTAAAAAGAACACTTGTCCACGTTTCCTCAGTGAAAAGCAATCAGCCCACAAGAAGAGGTAAACTGAAAAACTGAAAGAACCACACTGTGAATAAGAGCACAGAGATCGTGCACCCTGTGGATTACATATAAACAATGTGCCATCTCCAAATTGTTGTTCTGTCACCACTGAACATGCATCTGGGCTATCTCTCACTTGAGTGAGATGGATCTGCACGTAATCAGAGCTGATTTTTTATATTAGGCTAAGTAAAACATCATTGGAAATTTGATGCTATTGAGAAAATCGATAATGCCTATGTCAAGGATCCAGGGCATCACTCAACCCCTTTCAGACAATTTGCTGAGAATTACCGAGGTTGTGTATTAGAAGAAGCTCTTGACAGATGGGAATCAAGAGACCTAGTTTTGCCTACTGTGCTGTTATTAAGCAGCAAGTCATTACACCTCACTGAGACACGGCTCCTTTATCCGTGAAATGAAGTGGTTGGGAAAGAGTGTCTAAGGCCATGCCTACCTCTGTAATTGTTTGCCTGTTTGGATAGGCTTTGATTCCGTTCACCCAGTGCAGTAGGAGCTCTGAGCTAAGGATGCACCACTACTAGCAAGAAGCATTGCTGTTTTAAACTTGAGATTCTGCGCTTGTGCAAAGCTACTTCCAGTGATGGTGAAAATGTGAGAATCTTCTTGTCCATTTTATTTTCAAAGAAGCACTCCCTCAAAATAAAAGTATACATGAAGACGGGTGATGCTAATCACAGTCTTGGAAACTGAGACTTTCTTTATACATAAGAGTCACACACAATGTGTGTTTACATGGGGTCAGCCTGGATACTGGTGGCAGAAAGGACTCAGCCTCTCTCTCTAGCTCTCTCTCATAAACACACACACACTCTCTCTCTCTCTCTCTCTACCCAGAAACGACTCTTCTTCTAGGAGGGTGGGAGGGGACTGGCAAAGGTTTAACCACAGTAGGCATATGGTGTCCGTGACAAAGCACACGGTACCTAGAAAAGACAGAACCACCGCTGTGCAGTGGTCAGACCGGGGCTGAGCCGGGAAAGGCTGACTTCATGAGGAGTTCCCTAAAAAAAGTAAAAAGAAAACATAGCCGCTCCCTCTCTGTTTTCTCGTCTCCCTTAGCTAGGAGAGAACCACAGGCTCCCAGTTTTTACTGTCTGGTTTTGTGGTCTTATTGAGGGCTAACGTGACCACAGACAATAATGGTTCTGGGGCCTCTCATTTTGAAAATTCTCTACTATTTTTCTTAGTCCTACTTACTACATTATAGTTGTGGATGCTGAATAAAAGGTACTGCTTCTCACAGCTAATCTCACCTGTTTGAACTGTTCCCAGTTTGTTAGAGACCATGGCTGGAAAAGCCGTATCTGGAACTTCTTTTGACAAGTCAGAATGATGAGCAGGGAGCACAGTGTATTCTGGGAATTCAGCGTGGGTGGAGAGAACGATGCTTTGGTGATTTTTTTTAAATTTTAAAATTGTGAGTTCAGAACATATCTCCACCAAGGCATAGTGATTCCACTGTCATTGGGTTGTCTATTCCAGCCCAGTGGCCCGAGATGAGGGGCTGATATCTTCCTGTCAAAGGGCAAAGGGCATCAAAGGATGGAATTTAAAACATCTTTAAAGAGCACAGGGTCAGCAGATCTTTGTTAACAGCTTCTGTTAGCAGACCTGCCAATGGGTACCCCACGCTTCTGGTGGGGCAGCTGTGCCTGATGACAGACAGCTCTGTGAAGACGGGACCTAACAGTAAAATCTCCCATCAAGGCAGGACTTCCAAAAGGATGGAACGAGGTAGGGGGGTGGGGTGGGATGAGGCTCCATATTCAAAGTCTTCTAAGCTCTAAATAGATGAGTAGCTGTGGCTCCTAGCTGATGACCACGATTATAATGCTGACCCCACAGAGTTTTAGAGTTAATGTCTGATCAAAACATTTTATATAATGTGACATACGTAGCAAAACCTTAAAAGCAATAGGCAGATTAGGAACGTCGGGGAGGAAGGGTAAGTGTCTGTCAGAGAAGTTCAGTTAATGAAAGAAAAGACCTTAAACCTAGATTTGTATTCACTACAAAGCAAAACTATTAAAATAATTGTCAGAAATGACAGACTGGTGGGCAGGACTAATTGATGAATGGATGCAACGTGCTATTAAATCAGAGCATAGAGGATTTTTAGTGCAGTAAAATACTCTATGATATTATAATGATGGATACATGTTATTTATTACACACTTGCCCAAACCTATGGAAATTACAACACTAAGAGTGAATTCTAGGTAAATTATGACTTTGGGTGACTACGATATGTCAATGTAGGTTCCTCAAGTGTAAAAGATGTACCATTTCAGGGCACCGGGAGAGGCTGATAATGGAGTAAACCATTCATGTGTAGGGGCAGAGAGTATATGAGAAATCTCTATACCCTCCTCTCAATTTTTCTATGAACCAAAACAGGCTTTAAAAAAATATAGTAAAGAAAAAAAAAATCAGAGTAGGCTATCTGACTGTACCATTTAGACAAAACCCAAATATTGAGGAAGAGGTATGTAAGACCCCTCCACATCTCTGATGCATACTGGCAAATCCAAGTAGAAACTTCAGGCTGTAGAGGGGAATGTGTGTAGGTAGTGGACTGAAAAGGACCACATAAATTAAAGTCACCAGAAAAAAAAAAGGAATTAAATTCTCATTGTGCTTTGCCCAAGTCACATCGCCTTTGCATTAATAATGGAAAAGAAATACCTTTCCATTTTAAGAATGAACACCTTAGTTTCATGCAATTAATTACACTTAAAAAAATCCAGCTCAGTTTGACAAAATCATTGGTCATTTACCGTGAGCCAAGCATAAGGTCTGTAGTGCACTAGAACTTAAAGATCAATGAGATCTGTCCTCAAAGAAGTCTCCTCTTATAGGAATGCCAGTTGTATTGTTCTTATTGTTCTTCTGTCCCTTTCACAGAGAGAGAAGTTACTGGATACGGAAATCAAGCAATCACACAGAATACATATTTAACTTTTGTCTTCTTTTTGGAAATCAAAGATTTAGGGTTACAGAAGGAAATAGAAAACCATATTTTCATCTGTTTTATTGCCATTAAAAATGTTTTTGCATCTTTGTTGAAAAAGGTTTAAACGCAGTACACCTGAGACTAGGGAAAAACCATATGGGCACAGTCAGCTGTCGAATATGAGCAGCCAGAAGCAACGAGTTTCAAAGACAGACAAATATATTGTTTGAACATACATGGCAGGGAAAAAGGTTGAAAACTCCCACTCTAATCTACTGTCGATATGATTTCCAAGTTCATCTGGTGGCTGGTTAACGAAATCCAACCGCTGCACATTTGAGACATAATTATGTGAAAGTAGGAAGAACGTTTGTAATTTATACCGGTGCCT
Source organism: Mirounga angustirostris (assembly GCF_029215605.1). Lineage (NCBI taxonomy): Eukaryota > Metazoa > Chordata > Mammalia > Carnivora > Phocidae > Mirounga > Mirounga angustirostris. The sequence continues at coordinate 35,813,356 of NW_026991725.1, forward strand.
ACCCTGTGTTAGCTTCCAAGAGACCTGACCCTTTCCCCAGCCTCTCTTTGACCAAGCCAACTCCACTCATTCCCCAGTCAGATTGGAAGCTACGGGTTCCACTGGAAACATGGTTTATGGATAATGTATCTATAATGGACTCTCCACTCAAAACGCATAGAGCAGTAGCATAGCCATCAGCAATCAGTCCATAAAATCTGCAGTTACCTTCTTTTTTTTCTTAAAGGGGGCAGGAAGCTAATGGATTTGAAATTGCAGGAGCGGACCACAGACCTTTTTAATAAATGAAAATAAAATTGAGTCTCAGGTTTATGTTGATCTATAGAACTGTGAGTCCCAGAGTCCTCCCACTGTTTCCCTCAGGGTTGATTCCTAGCCTAAACCACCCAACATTTATAGCTGATAAGTGTCTACTGAAGGGTAATAAAATACAGTGTGTGTAGTTGTAGAGAATGTAACTTATCACTTTCATCAAAAGCTCCCTGAAAATGTGTTTATCTAAAAGCCTTGTATGTTTGTGTATATTTCAAATATCTCTGCCGTTAGATTGAGCTCCTTGGGCATTTAAAAGCTATTCCTTGAAAAGCCTTCTTTGGAAACTGTTTAGCTGTGGGTTAATGGTTACATTTCCTTGGATTGGAGATATCCTCCAGGTTACAGAATTCATACAAATATATACAAATGAGACATTTGACTATTGCCCCAATTTTATTTTCTCACTAAATCAAGGTAAAGATTTAAAGCCCAATTCATAAAGGGGGAAAAAAATCTTTATGTGGGTGTTAGGTGATTTTTAACTCTGGCACAACTGATGCTGGGAACTTTCCAAGCATGCAGCTGCCTAGTGGGGGGAAAAAAAGTCTGAGATGTTGAGAAAATGTTTAGGACGCTCTGGTAATAGCTGTGGAATATGACTGCATGTCACTTTTAAAAGCTAGCTGTGCTGCAGATGGTTTATAGCTGGGATATGGATAGCCTTATCTGAAAATGATTCTGGATCACTCAAGAAACAGACAAAAACCAGCTTTTTTCAATCAAACACTGGTCAAGCTATAAATGTCCCCATGACACATTGAGGTTTTCCTTGAGGAAGGTGCTCACTAAGTATCAATGATGAACAGTTGTTAAGGGAGTTGGAAAGTAATATATTTTCTAAGTATGTACTACCTGCCTAGAGGTATGGATGAATCCATGTATACTTAGACCGTTTATAGAATAATGCATGCAAAATGTAAGTATATTCATGGTTCAGGAAACAAGCAGTCTTACTTGTTTTCAGACTCCCAATCTGGATCATCGGGCCATTGACAGAGCATTTGCTATTTCACGATGACAGTTTTATGAATGGGTTTTGATGTAGCATGATTGGGGAAAAGCCCCGATGCTGTTTTCTCCCAAACAGATGATCATGGGGGATCACAGTGCAGCTGTGTTCATTCCGATCCAACTTGTTAGTCACAATTTATTCTGGATTTTCTTTCTGCTGGGAGCTTGGAAAATCCACTCTTCCAGCTAACATGGCGGCCTCTACTTCTGGATGGGACCAACCTGTACGCACTCTCTCTCTTTGACAAATAAATAAATAAATAAAATCTTTAAAAAAAAAAGATTTTGGTATCTAATTATTTCAGGGTCTTTTAACAATAGAAAAACTACTAAAATATAACTTACACAAGTTATACAATATAACTTATAATATGAAAAATAATAATCTCTAATAATGTTCATTCATTCAAAGAGCTTGCCAAGTTCACAGCTCTAAGGTGGTGGAAACAAAGTCTGAAGTTCCTGCCTCTGGGCTTGGGCCATGTGCTCTTAACAACTATGTTACATTTTAAACAAAATTCCAAAGTGGGCCACTCTAATATGGGAGCTGCATTCAGCAGGGTACAAAGTTATAGTTCTAGGTAAACCAGAGGTCAAACCAAACCAGTAGTGAATTTAAGAAGTTAACCCAGATCATACGCAGTGCTTTTCTTCTTTAGAAAGAAAAAACTATATGCCTAAATAGAGTTTTCAGCTTCTGTACTAGGTAATAATAAATGTAGAGAAGTCATGTCTACATGCCTTATAATTCTATCCAGGGCCCTGATACGAGTGAGCAAAATGAAGTACTCAGGTAAACTAAATACAACAGTGGGCAGTGATCACTGCACTTTTATTGGAAAACCTGGTGTTTGGAGACTATAAAAATGGTAATAATGGCAAATTTCTTTAATAGTAATGCAGCAGAATGAAATACAATATTGAAGACTTCTATCTGCACCTCATGAAAACCAGTTCTAAAGAGATCCACACCCCTTGAAAATCCTTTTCATCTGTGGTTCATATATGTGTGTGTGTGTCCCAACCTTGAAGTCCTTTTCATCTGTGGTTCTTATATGTGCGTGTAAATATCCCAAGCTTCCATTTGACTTTTTTATTTCAATCTACATATAAATTTCTAGCTGACAAATTACTACTATACATGAAATCAAACAGTCAAATGGAACCTTGGAAGTAAAGAATTGAAATTGGGCGCCTGGGTGGCTCAGTCGTTAAGCGTCTGCCTACGGCTCAGGTCATGATCCCAGGATCCTGGGATCGAGTCTCACATCAGGCTCCCTGCTCGGCAGGAAGCCTGCTTCTCCCTCTCCCACTCCCCCTGCTTGTGTTCCTGCTCTCGCTATCTCTCTTTCTGTCAAATAAATAAATAAAATCTTTAAAAAAAAAAAAAGAATTGAAATTATTTAGTGTAAATGGTCAAGTTACAGTTCTCTCATTTTCAAGTGGGGGTTCTGAAGCTTGGAAAACAGAATCATATGGAACACCACTCTCAATCTTATGATCTATTTATGAATTAACAGAAACCAGCTACCACCCAAAAAAATATGTATTCTGGAAATTCAAAATAACTTCCATCCAAATCCACATGTCAGCCTCTTGCTTTCTCTTTGGAATAATTCTAATTCTCTGAATTTCAACACATAGCACTTACAAAATGACCACTGAACTTGTCAAAATGCTCAGAGAATGAATCTTTTTCGAAAGGCCAATTAGCAAACATTATGTAAAGAATTTTCACAACAGGATGATGATAATAATTATTAATATTTTAGAAAATCCTAAGGAATTTATATGCATTCCTTATTTGATTTTTAATGCCTCTCCCATTCTCCTTCCCCTGTTCAAACTCCTGTCTCTGCTGCTTCATGCTATCCTTCACTTCTTCTGGCTTCATCCGGAGTTGGGTACCCTAAAAAAACAAAACAAAACAAAACAAAAAACAAAAAACACCCCTATATGTGCCAAGGACATTTCAAAGAACAGGGCCCCATTCTGATACAAACACTATTACAACTTATTTTTATAGAATCAAACCAAGCCAAACGGAACTCATTTCAATAGCTGACAAATTACCAAAAATAGCCCGTCTTATAAATTGCCTCCTGTAATATACCGAGCTTCTTCTAAAAGAGGAAATAAGAGATAGATTCCATTTTAGCCGGTTAGAATGTATCCAAACACTTTTAATTTTAGAATCAGGCTGTTCAACAAATTAAAAGTCTGAAAACCTCTGCAGATTTTGGGCACACATATCAAGAAGGGTGGAGCAGACAGGAAATGTCAGCCTTTCTGTGTGTTGGATAAAGCACCTTGCCTGGGGGAAGGGAGGTGGGAAAAAAACAGCCATATTTCTCTAATTTAGGGATTCCCTCCACCCTGCAGGGTATGCAAGATTTCAAGTCTGACTTTTCCTGACAGAGGGAGGAACAGCGGAAGTTCGTTCAAAAGACCTGTCAGAGAGTCTCATCGCAGGTAAAACCAAGTGCTCCCCTATTAGCAACAAAAGCAGCCTCCGCTGGTGATCTTTCTGCCACATGAGCGAGCTGTCAGGTGGCTGCTGCAGGGAGGAGTGTTCGTTTTCTTAACGCTTGACTCCATGAGCGCACACACAATTCAGAGAGGATTGCTTTTCACGAGTATTTTAGCTAGTTTTTTTAAAATGCGAACCTCCTTGAAATCAAGGGCTAATGGAATTCCCAACTCTGGGTACATTGTTGATTTATAGAGTTTTGGCCGGCCAGATGTATAGCTTTCCAAAAGAAAATGATAATATCTGTGCTAATCACTTCTTAAAGAAGCTGACATTCTGGCCAATCTCTAGCACCACTTTTAAGTCTCTCCTTTGGCTCCTGAGAGTTTTATTTCATGATCTTTTCTCTCTCCTGTGGAGGCTTGCCAGCTTGTATACATTTTGATTCCAACAGGTGCTCTGAAGACATCTTGAGGGAAGACTGTGAAGAGTGTGTGTGTAATAAATGAATTTTATCTGTGAAACGAATTCATGTTGTTCTATGATAATTCTATTTTGAACTCAGTCAAAATAGATGAATTTCTTTGTGACAATTTTTACTCAGCACCAAATTGTTTAGACATAAGGTAAAATTATCAATCAACTAACTGAATGCCTTCCTATTTGTTTTAAAGCTGGGAATTTCCTTTCCAAAATAGAGTACTTTTATGTATGTATTTTTCAGAAGCTAAGGAAAAATACTCAGGGTGAAGCGAAGCTGTAGTGAGGTGGTCACTGGTCACAGAATCTTGCCCGGATGGCTTCTCTTTGCCCTTCTCTAGGTGCTCTTAGGATGCTGGTGCCTCAAGATTTCAGCTTAGAAACCACTAGTCCTGAGGACTGTCCCCATGATGCAGTTCCCCAACCACAAAAGTACCTGGACAGTAAAACTTTCCTGATTCCTGACAGACAGCTAGGTGCTCGAGTCTTTTTGTATACTCAGAAATTTAGAAGAGAAATTGTACTAAAGCATGTATTAACAACCTATTACATGCAAATTACACATGAGGCACTGTGTTGGATTTTGACTTCTATTAGTTTTTAAAGGTTGGGTTTGTTTTGTTTTGTTTTGTTTTGAGAAATTAATGGTGGGATTTTTTTATTCACTACACTTAATGCTACCTCTGCCGGTCACTGTGACTTAGGCAAACTACTTATATTTTTTCAATGTGTTTCTTCATCCATACAAGGTGTAAATGCTATCCAGATCTCTCTATTATTTGTAGGGTGGAATATGATAGTAGATGGAGAAGAGCAAGCACAATGCCTGGCACATTACAGACACCATAAAGAATGTTACTGAATGAATGAAATATATAGGAAACTGACTGCCACCCAAAAGTTTGCCTCTACTGAGTAATAGAAACGCACAGCAATGTAAACCAGTTTAGACAGGGTCTTTGTGGTAGGAATCAGTTGATTTCTATGACGAGAGCTTACAGCCCCATGTTCAGGTGGTACGTTACTTTGCAAGTAATCAGACTAAATTCTTCCAGACATCCAAACCTTTGAATGTTAGCAAGCCGACTCATGTATCGCCCATCCAGTCTGTTCTCACAAGCTCTGTGGTATGGTAGCTCTTTCCTTTAGGTACTCTCTTAACATGTGAACTACTGTGCATGAAGGTTCTCTCAAGAGAGATGAGACAATATTTTAGTACCAAGATTCATCCAATCTTTAGTCTAGTTGGACAATTCTCAATTAATGGGTAACAGGATCCACAGATTAACCAGATTCTTATTCCCTCTTCAAGAAAGGCAGCACCAATCCACACCCTTAGAAATTAGGATTCATTTCATCCATTTAAAGTTATTTGTAATATAAGCTACCCTAATGTTGACAGAGGTTAAACAGTTGATGCTTTTTAAAAACTACCTGGGGAAAGAACAGTCATAATTAGTATCTTTCACACACTAACAGCTCCTAGGGTTTGTATTGCAAATTAAAGTGATTCACTTGTTAGCTAGGCATCCTTAAAGTACTGGTTAAAATAATGCATTGTTGATACTATAGTTCTGTATAGTAAATCACAAACAATAAAACAGATATATAAAAACTTTGATATGATGCCTAATATGGCAGGTGCCTAAATTTTTGTGAAAGCTTAAAAATTTTGTGAAAGCTTTCTTCATGAAGCCTGGATTTAAATACTACCTGTGTCTATGCTGTGTTATGCTAAGATGTCTTAGAATTGCTCCGATCATTGTCCCTGAGCACAAGGGAGTCCTAAGTGTAAGCACAAGTGTAAATGAAAGACTATCATCATCCTGAACAGATCCACGGCTGAGTTGATTAGGGATGTGTAATTGGCAGTAGCAGATCTGTTAAGCCGTTGATTAGGCCAGTGTTCCCCATTATTGCTATTCTGGGCAAGACCACACTTCATTATGTGTGATTATGCCACACATTACAGGACAGGTGATAACCCTGTCCCCTGTCCACCATCCACAGGCCATGGCCCCCTTCTCTAGTTATCTCAACAACCAACCAAACAACCAAAGTCATTTACACTTTAAAACATTTCTGGGATTGGGGTGGAAGAAGGTACCACCACCAGTTGAGAACTACTGGGCTAACTGATGAAGGGTCCTGTTACAGTAAGATTAACTGGAGAATTCAGTTTCTAGGCCCCTCCCCAGTTGTAACAACCAAAAATATCTCCAAACATTGCCAAATTTCTGGGAGGGGGGGCTTTCGAGGAGGGTGGGAGGCACGGTATCACTCTAATTTCAGAATCAGTAAATTGGAGAATTCATTCTAGATGTAAATTGATGTAAAATCTCTTTAAGTATTTTATAGGTAGAAATTCAATTAGTCAGCTTAAGTATATGTGTATTTATTATTATGCTAAAGTGGTATATTGCTTAATGATTGTGATAGTTATTAATATAATGTCCAAAAGCAATTAACACTCTCTACTAGTTGAAAAAAATTATCTATAAACATAAAAATAATAAATTGTTATTTAATACAAATATTAAGAAAAATCATTAACTAGAAAATGTAATAAAAGAACATTATTTTCTTATGATGTTATCAAATGTTCATAAAAATTAAATAATATGCAAGGCAAAGTACTAGGAATTCTATCTTATATTAGCATTCCTAACATCAAACAAAAATACCCTTTAATATGCAATTAACTTACAGTGAATTAACTAAGTTTAGTTCATAAATTTTTTTGTAGAAAAGTTACCATTTGGAATTTCTTGAAATCTTGTGAGAAAAACTAAAAAAAGTCAACTTTTCCCCTTAAAAAATAATGCAAGGAGAACTAAAGTCCAAAACAAACGCAAAAATGGAGAAAAAGGCAAAAAATAACAAAAAGCCATGTTCAATATCAGTAATAAATCATTTTCATCCAGATACAGGTAAGAATACAAAGAATGTGAAAAAGGAAGAAAATGTTAGAGGGAAAAAGAGGTATCCACATTTTGCTTTAACTGCTTACTCAAACTCTGAAATCACAGAGTTTACAAGAATAATTTAAGGAGACAATTCTGTATAGTTTTGAATCCTAAGTGGTTAAACTGGTAAACAAACAAACAAAAATGTTGAAATAATTATTTATAGACTGTCAACTGTTTTCAGTAGTTGAAGAGAAAGAGTTTTTGATATTTATAAAAGCCATAAATCCTAAGAACAAAATCCCTTCAAGAAAACATGATACTAAAGACTTGTATTATATTTTGGGTTATCAGAAAAAAGTTACCAACATTTTAAATGCATCACTTACAAATAATGCATTTGTAATTGCAAATGTGTTTTAAAAAATTTTTAAGGGGCGCCTGGGTGGCTCAGTTGGTTAAGCATCCCACTGTTGGTTTCTGCTCAGGTCATGATCTCAGCGTCCTAAGATGGAGCCCCGCATCTGGTTCGGTGCTCAGTGCAGAGTCTGCTTCTCGTTCTCCCTCTGCCCCTCCCCCTTTGTGTGTGTGCGTGCACGTGTACTCTCTCTCTCTCAAATTAAATCTTAAAAAAAATTTTTTTTAAAGATCTAGTAATTGACAATCCCAAGAACTAATTGTTCCTACAATATAATGTAACACACACATTTGACAATTATAATTTTTAATAAACTAGGAAATGAATGGGAATTTTTAGTAAAATATCACATGTATCTTCATATCCCAGAAGTCATTTCTATGGCAGTGATCTTTAAGTTTAGCTTCTATCTCGGTTTTGACCAAATGTTGGTTATGGTGCTAGACCATGTGGCACTTGGTCTAGTGCATCTCTACGTATGCACTGAAGTGTTAGGAAGGCTGAAAATCCAGTTTGGAAGCTATAATTCTTAGGGCTTCAAATACTTGGAAGATGAGACCGTTTTTAATTAAATTAGCAAATGAAAACAACTGAAGACATTTGCTCAACTTCACAATCTGCTAGAAAGTTTGCAAGTTAAGAAAACATTTAGTGTGCTGTAGAGACAAAATTAATTGTAGGTATTTGCTACTGTCATTTTTTTCTTATTTGTAACTCCTTCCATTTTCACATGCACATAACTGTTGCTACCTTTGCTATCGCTACTAATGATGATAAGAGCTTGCATTTATTTAATAGTTACTATATGCCAATACCCCTGAAAGGCATGATCTCATTTAATAATTAATAATTTAATAGAGTTGCCTATAAGCAGTAAAACAAAGACCTGACTCCAGAGTCTATTTCTAGTGATAAAGTGATACATAGAAAGACTTAGTAGCCTCAATCAGACTATTCTGTAATCATAAGTAGTTAAACTGATGTCACAGCCACTTTTTTTTTTTTTTTTTTTTGGTATGTGTGCATTTTATTACCTTTATACTGGTTTCCAAATTGAGCTTTTAAAAAATAATAATAGACACTTTTCCAAAGAAGACATACAAATGCCTAACAGATACATGAAAAAATGTTCAACATCACTAGCCATCAGGGAAATACAAATCAAAACCACAATGAGATACTACCTTATACCAGTTAGAATGGCAAAAATTAACAAAACAGGAGACAACAAATGTTGATGAGGATGTGGAGAAAGGGGAACCCTCCTACACTGTTGGTGGGAATGCAAGCTGGTGCAGCCACTCTGGAAAACAGTATGGAGGTTCCTCAAGATGTTAAGAATAGAGCTACCCTATGACCCAGCAATTGCACTACTAGGTATTTACCACAGATACAGAAGTAGTGAAAAGAAGGGGCACATGTGCCCCAATGTTCATAGCAGCAATGCCCACAATAGCCAAACTGTGGAAGGAGACAAGATGCCCTTCAACAGTTGAATGGATAAAGAAGATGTGGTCCCTATATAAAATGGGGATATTATTCAGCCATCAGAAAGGATGAATACCCACCATTTGCATCGACATGGATGGAACTGGAGGGGATTATGCTAAATGAAATAAGTCAAGCAGAGAAAGTCAATTATCATATGGTTTCACTCATATGTGGAACATAAGGAGTAATATGGAGGACCACAGGGGAAGGGAGGGAAAACTGAAGGCGGAGATATCAGAGAGGGAGATGAACCATGAGAGACTATGGACCCTGGGAAACAAACTGAGGGTTTCAGAGGGGAGGGTTTCATAGCCAGGTGATGGGTATTAAGGAGGGCACGTGTTGTGATGAGCACTGGGTGTTATATACAACTAATGAATCACTGAACACTACATCAAAAACTAACAATGTACTATACAGTGGCTAACTGAACATAATAAATAAAAATAAATAAATAAATAAATAAATAAATAAATAAATAAATAAAGTAAAAATAAAAAACTATGATCTGTTAGACGTTTCCTTTAGCTTCTCTTTCATTACAACATAACTAATCCCTCATAGGTGAGAAAAAGACCTGAATAGAGAATGTCCTTTCCTTTGGGGATTTTTTTTTTTTTAAGGTTTTAATTATTTGAGAGAGAGAGAATGTGAGAGAAAACACGAGCAGGGAGAAAGGGGCAGAGGAAAAGGGAGAAGCAGACTCCCCACTGAGCAGGGAGCCCCATGCAGGGCTTGACCCCAGGTCCCTGGGACCCCGGGATCCCAGGACCACAACCTGAGCTGAAGGCAGACGCTCAACTGACTGATCCACCCAGATGCCCCTCCTTTGGAGATTTAATCATTTGTACTCAATCTGAAAGCAACTATTATTGCTACTCTTCCAACAATTTAATATTGATTTTATTTTATTTTTACTGCATACATCGGAGATTGTGTTTGCCTCTATCATAGAATATTAACATCCTTCCTACAAATATGTTGTATATCCCAGACAGACAGAAGGTTTATTGTGCCAACCAAGACACAGCATGTGTTTGAAGTTAGTTTGCTCAAGACTCGTTACTAATGTGAACTAATCAATTGGAAGACGTCTACCCACGAAGTGTAAGGTTTCCCAATGTCATCTCTGATCAAGGACCCAATGTGTGGGGTTTGATGGGGCACATGCTATAAAAAACTGAAGCTAGCAGGACTTCCTGGCTTATATGAGCACAGGTTTCACCCATCAAATGCAACTATTGTCAGGAAAATGAGATGGAAACCAGGGCATCTCTTAGGGGGCACCTTTTTACCCAACTTGACCCTTTTTCCCATCTTTGTCATTCTCTCTGCTTATTCCTCTGGCCAAAAACACTCTTTTCATTCCTGGAGTCCCGGAAAGCCAGTCCAGGGTTGGCCACGTGACCTCCAGTCAGTCTGTATTATGCCTCACATGTAACAGGGATTGTGAGCCACATCTCCCCCATGAACCAGTGTTAATAGTCTTGATATGGACCTAGCGTCCCAGATCCCAAAAAGGGCAGCCCGATGGGACAGTTCCCAAAGACTTTTTTTTAACATCTCAGCCAATCAAATACCAGCCATATTTATAGCTAAAATCGGGATCAGACAACCGTTTGGCAACTCCGCTCATAGAACTCTGCTATAATGCACACTGTACAGAGAAGCAATAACCTCTCTAATAAATCTACTGTGAGCACTTCCCAGCCTCCATCAGCAATGGCAGGTACTCACTTAAGAATAGAAATAGTTATTTAAAAAATATATATATTCCTTTCTAGAATAGCTGTAAAATGTGCATGAACTCGATGCCAGCCTTTGACAGGGAAATTTAGTTTTAGGTCACTCGATTTATGCCTCTGAGGGGCACAAATTCCCCAGAAGATTAAACTTTCATTAAGTTCTTTCTTTTATTTCCTGCCTTTGCACCCATCATATCATAAGTTCCATAACTGATGTCTTACTGTGGTCATAAAATGGCTGGGCTTGAACTTTAGGGACCTGTCAAACACCTCTCCCTCTCCCCCTTCCCCCCCTCCATAAAAAACCTTTTAGAGAATGGCACTTAAATTGACAGTCTCAGTGGTCACCCTCCCCAGCCTATGTCAATGAGAATGTGCCTGGAAAAGATGAAGAAGGTAATGTGCACTTTAGACAATCACATTGTGAGGCCCATATTCCACACTCCCCTGCCCTCTACCCGCCTATTGTTATGACTAGACAAGGGATCATACTGAATAGATTAACCAGTCATTGACTTGGGACTCCTACTGCTTGGAATGCCATTGCACTTGGAGTGAAAGGAGATAAAAATGTCTCCCCTCCACCCCTGATCCCCGACTCTGTGGCAATATTTCTGCCACAGAAATACTTGGCTGTCAGCTCCAGCAAAGCAACCCTGGATAGCCACAGTGGTTTGTTGTCAGAATGAAAAATGGTCCCGTGCAAAAGGTCTCGGGGCTTCGATGCTAATAGTCAAGGAGTCCTAAGTCAGGCATTTGACAGAGAACTTTGGTCTTGCTGTTAAATACCACTTAATACTGTCCTGCCTGATAATCCCTGCTGTTTAACAACTGTGCTACCATGGCCCAGCCACGGCAGAACGCCTTTTCAACAGGGGGAAAATGGCCAGATGTCATACATTCGCTTAGGAGAAAAGAAAATACAGCTCTTCGCATCCAGTGAAAATTATAACGCTTAAAAAAAAAAGACAATCGCTGATGCATTATAGCCTTGAGTCATCATGAGAGTTCACAGCCAAGAGAGGAATGAAATCCTATCTGGGTTAGCTACAGGTGAAGAGCAAAGACGCTTGATTTGCCAATAGAACTCCAGACCGTGCCCCTCTTACTACAACTAGTTGGCTGGTAGTAAAAAAATTCAAACCAGTTATGTGGATCTGGACATTAAGTAATAAACTGACTTTCTCATGCACTGTGTAGACTTGAACTTAGAACTGTGTACCAGCTCACATGTTCATTGGAGGTTTTTTTGTTTTGTTTTGTTTTTGTGAGAAGTCATCATCATTATGATAAAAAGTATAAAGAACTTAACTGCCTGTGCTAATTGCCTCCTTGTTGTTTTTCAAGTAAAATTTAATTATTTCAGTATCAATTCCCTTACCTAGAGCCACAGGTCCTAGTTGTTTGGGGTTTTTTAAAGATTTTTTTATTTGCTTATTTTGGAGAGAGAGAGAACATGCACATGAGCGTGGGGAGGGGTAGAGAGGGAGAGGGAGAGAGAACCCCAAGCGGACTCCCTGCTGAGCATGGAGCCTGACATGGGGCTGGAGCTCAGAGATCATGACCCTGAGATCATGACCTGAGCCAAAACCAAGAGTCGGACGCTTAACAGACTGAGCCACCCAGGTGTCCCCACAGGTGATAGTTTTTATGATCTTTTACAAAACTTTAGAGGCCAGAAAACAGTACAATATACTTAATTCTAACTCATTTTCTGGCAGTTCCTTAGATAATATGCTTAAAATATCTCTGTGTAAATGAATATTCTGAAATGCTTCAGAAAGACATATTTAAATGAACAAGCAAGATTTATAAAATAAATACATACATACATACATAAAACTTAATTCAGTTTAAGGGAAACAAAAGTTTATCACCATAATGGGCCAAAAGAGGAAGTAGAAGCACTAGTAAATGGAATTTCTGAGTCTCTAAGGATGTTGAGATGGGCCAGTGGCCTTTCCAAAACTGCCAAGGGTGAGATTCTTTTTCTGCAATAGGGGCTATAATCTATTACCCACCCACCCACACACTACTTCTTATGATGCTGAAATACAAAATAGATGTTCAGAGGTGATAGAAGTAAGTTTCTGAAGGCACAAAGATATCGAATAACTTTCTTATTGACCTAAACGTTCTATCCTTTCAGAATCACCTCTATTCCCCGGCACGAAGTTTGACATCCACATTTCTTCTACATGATTTTTTAACATTATTTGAGAATAATGAAGGTATGTCAGGAGAATCTGACACCCTTGAAAGGATAAGAGATATGAAATTGGTCACCATAGCTTGATTTGGGGGATTTGGGATGGCTACAATTATGCATTTAAACCTGAATCCACTTCAATGGACCTCTTTGACATAGTCAATGTGACTTGGATATGTTTCAAGTCACCCCTACTTACTCTCTTCACTAAACCTCAAACCTCAAACAACCAAAGAAACAGACAAAAGACAAAAAATAAACACACAGAAAGTAACCTATTAGACCTCATACTTGTGGTTTATTCTGAAATCTCAGTGAATTCCTAAAATAGTTCACTTATAACTTCTCCTTTGGCTTTGTCACCTCCTATCAGATAGAATAGCTATTTTTAAAATATGCCATATCTTTCCTACCATTCTGTAAGTTCCTTGAAGTTAGCAGTGGTATCTGATTAATGTTTATATCCATAAGCTAGCACAGTAGCTTCCTTTCAGCAAATACTATTCAATACCCGTGCATCTTCCAAAATATGTCAATAAATACTCTTTTTTAAATGATTTTATTTATTTATTTGAGAGAGAGAGCACAAGTGAGGGGGGTGGAGGGGCAGAGGGAGAGGCAGAAGCAGGCTCCCCGTGAGCAGGAAGCCGAACGCCAGGTTAGATCCCAGGACCTTGGGATCATGACCTGAGCCGAAGGCAGATGCTTAACTGACTGAGCCACCCAGGTGCCCCAATAAATATTCTTAAAAAATAAAAGTTTTTTTTTAAGAAGATGACTTATTTTAAGTTATTAATTAATAACAGACTTATAACCCTGTATTATATTAAATGAGGTTAATTTAGAAACAAATCTTTTTCCACTTATATTTCATAAAACCATTGTCTTTCAAAACCTTCAACAATAGGATTTTCCTTTTAAGAAATCTTTTTGAGACATTCATCACATTATTTTTTATTTTTAAACAAACGATAGTGGCCAATTTTACCATTAATAAACACTGATAACACTTAATAAACAATGATAGCAAAAATCAATGAATCCTATGTGCCACCTAACGGGCTTACAGCTGGAATCCTCCGGGGAGGAAGATGCTTTTCTTTTCTTTTCTTTTTTTAAGATTTTATTTATTTATTAGAGAGAGAGCAAGCACAGAGGGAGAGTGAGAAGGAGAAGCAGGCTCCCCGCTGAGCAAAGAGACCAATGATGCAGGGCTTGATCCCAGGATCCTAAGATCATGACCTGAACCCAAGGCAGATGCTTAACCGACTGAGCCACCCAGGTGCCCCAGGAAGATACCTTTCAATACCACTTGTTCAGATGAGGAAACTTGGAGATTCACGGACATTATGTCATTTACACATCCTTCAGAAGGTGGTGCAACTAAGTTTCATACCTAGGCTTACCTGACTCAAAGCCTGCTCTATTGTTCCAAAGCGATGCATTAAAAAAATGTATTTTTTAATTAAAAAAAAAAAATATATATATTTTATGTTGATTCGAAACAATCACAAGATAACTGCTGAGTATGAAAATTTAAATCAACAGTCACTACAGAAGGAAAATTCCCTTATTTCTATCTCAGCCCCTCAAGGTCTTTAGTAAAAATGACAACGCAGCTCATTTATACTAATTATATCCTAACAGGGCTTGTTTTCTCTCCTGTGTGGCTTCTTCTGAGCCTTGGGCCTCAGGACCTGTGAGCAGGAGGGAGCTCAGGTCTGGGTGTCCTCTACCTGCATACCTGACTCATCTGGATTGAGTCAGCACTCTTGCCCCAGGACCTGCCTGTTCTCTCCTGAGGCTCCCTCCTGCTGTCTTCTTGCTTGTGTTTATGGTATACACAACTGTTATCTGGGAGGATCAGCAGACGGAAACCCTATGACTTGCTAATTAGATTTCCCAAAGATAGTGTCAAATTAAAACCTGGTGCTCTAAATTCACATAAACATCAAGGGATGCCACAGCCGAAGTTTGGGCTCTCCTTGAGAACTGGCAGCTCTTTTTTTTCCCTGTAACCATTCTCTTATCTGAGCTGAAGAGACCTGCCTCCAGCAAAAGATTGCCCTGAGCACTTACATACTTGAGTAAACAACAATGGTGCTGAGCTCAGGGCGTTTTCTTGGCCCCCGTGCTCCATCTGACTGCAAATTGAATCCAGAGCTAGGCAGATGGAAGGAAATAATACATCTGCAGCCCAGCCCAGTCAGCACCTTCCAAGTCAGTTCTCTGGGTGGTTTACAGCCACCTGGTGCACATGGGCTGTCAGGGATCAGCTTGGATTGGACTCCCAGCTCTGCTGTGGGACCTTGGGAAAGTGACTGAAATCTTCTGGTCTCCTGTTCAGTCTTCATCTTCCTCATCTGCAGAATGATGATCCCCGATCTCCCAGGCTTTCTGTGAGTTTGGAGAAGAGACACCCCCACACAGGCCTGCTCTTCAGTTAAGCCCTGAACTAATGTAAAGGCCTTTGCGGCTGCTTCCAGTGTAGGTGGCCCAGCTTGCTGGAGAAATAAAGGGAAATGGCAGAGCATTCCCAAGTCCTGTCCACATCAAGAATAAAACTTAAAAAAAAAAAAGACTAAAACTTGAAGTGAGCGTGGAAAGCAGCCTTGACTCTGAATGCCTGGTCTCAGAAATCCGAGAGGGTTCACTGAGATGAGGCCAGGAGGTGACCTGGAAACCCCGCATGGGTGGCTCAATTTCTAGTTTGCTGGGGATGTACCGGAATGGGAGGCAGACAGGACGTGCTGGAGACACAACTTGTAGGCAAGGTGGTAGAAGACAAAGCACATGGGTTTCATCTTTCGACCCCAAGTGCCAGCTCTATCATTCAAGTGTCTTTTCCTTTTCGTAAGTTCATTTCTTTGAACCTCAGTTTCCTCTTTAAAAGAATAGGGATACGAGTATTTCCCTTCCCAGGTTATTCTTAAAATTATTGCAGTAGACCCTTGAACAACGGAGAGGGATGGAGCGCCAACCCTTCGCATGGTTGAAAAATCCCCGTATAAATTTTGACTCCCTCAAAACGTAACTACTAACAGCCTACTGTCAACCAGGAGCCTTACCGATAACACAAACATCCAAGTAACACATATTTTGTATGTTCTATGTATTATATACTGTGTTCTTACAATAAAGTCAGCTAGAGGAAAGAAAATGTTATTAAGAAAATCGTAAGGAAGAGAAAACACACTCGCGGTGCCATGCTGTATTTATACATAAAAAAAAAAAAATCTGCGTGTAAGCAGACCCACTCAGTTCAAACTCATGTTGTTCAAGGGTCCACTAGAAATGAGATAATGTTTCCAAAGTATTTAAATTCTTGTTCCCAGGAGCTGGTGAGAAAGACTGTTAACTTTTTAATTCTTACATTTACCCCTCCTATGCTCTTATCTTCATTCCGTGGTACAGACTACAGTAAAAATAAGGTGCAAAGAGGTGAGGCAGGAAGGGTAAAAGTTGTGAATGGAATCAATGGAAAATGTGTAGAAGAAATTAAGTGCATGGAGCCAAATTATTTCTAAGCCTAAAAATACTACAACACAAAATGTTAAATATGTTTAGAGGGCATCTCTTAAATTTAGAGGTTCTTATCATGGGGGACAAATACCATACTTTCCAACAAAGCAGTCCTTGTTGTTTCTGTAAGAGGCAGAATTCTAGTTTTGAGGCCGGATGACAGTTCTTTTGTTCTATATGAGAAGTATCTTTTCATGCTGTGAGATTCCAACTTCTCAGTTATTTGCTCAAATAATTTCACACTTCCACAAAAGTCATTTATGATTTCAAAAAGACTGTATTTCAGAGACACACTGAGGATATTTTGGTTGAGGATGTCTCAACTCTGATTTGAGGCATTTTGGACTCCTTAAGAGGAAGAGAAGTGTTGCATCATCAAAGAGTCTGTGGCTTAATCTATTTCCAGCAGAGTAAAAGCACCAAATACTTAAACCCTGAGTCCCAAGAAAGTTCCATTCTAGTTAGATGGGACAGTCAGGAGACCTGAAGCCACAGACCGCCCAGCGAACTGCTTCCTGACACCATGGCTCCACCAGGCACCTGCTCGATTGAGAAATGCCGGGCAAGTCAGCTCTGATTCACTGCCCCTGATCAACAAGATACCATCATTCACCTTTTCCAGAGATAGAACCCGAGTCTCCAGTGAAAATCCACATGAGGAAGTGCATCCCACATCTTACAAATGGTAAAAAAATGTCTAGGTAAGAAAACTCAGAAACATCCACATAATTTTCAAAACAATAAAATTTGGGGTCTTCATTTGTCTCGTGTTAATTGTGACAGAGGGGACAAAGCTTTAGTTGAGTGCTCCTTTTTCTATCACATCATTGTGTTAGATAACCTTCACTCACAACAGTCCTGCATCATAGGTGATATTGTCCTCATTTTGTACCACACAAAACTAAAACTTAGAAGGCTTACCTATTCCACTAGCTAAGTGGACAGGTTACAGTTGAAGCTGGAGTCTTATGGTCTTTTTACTCTCCCATCTTGCCTTTGGACTCTTCTTTCATTCTCTTTCTTCAAAATGTCTTTTTGACATGGGAGGCTTAAGATTTTCTGAACATACAGCCTGGTATCACAGGTTTGAAATAGATGCCTCGGCCACTGCAAGGAACGATGGCCAATCATCTCAATAATACATGAATTGAAGGGGGCGCCTGGGTGGCTCAGTTGGTTAAGCAACTGCCTTCGGCTCAGGTCATGATCCTGGAGTCCTGGGATCAAGTCCCCCATCAGGCTCCCTGCTGAGCAGGGAGTCTGCTTCTCCCTCTGACCCTCTTCCCTCTCGTGCTCTCTATCTCTCATTCTCTCTCTCTCAAATAAATAAATAAAATCTAAAAAAAAAAAAAAATACATGAATTGAAGGAGCACAGGCTTAGAGGACTCATTTTCTTTCCTATGGACAGAGGCAGGGTTTTATGGTTAGAGAATAGTGGGGAAGGAACACAGATATGAACCTTCCAGGATTTACAAAGAGATACCAAGCCCCTAAGACCAGTAGTGCCCAACTAGGGGTGATCCTGCCCCCTCATGGGACATTTGACCTCTGGAGACAGATTTCTGAATATCGTGATGTGGAGGAGGGGCTATTGACATTTAGTGGGTGGAAGCCAGGGATGCTGTTACACATTCTGCAAAGCAGAGGACAGCCCCCACCCTACAAAACAAAAAATGATCCAGCTTAAGGTATCAGTAATGCAGAGAGAGACCCTGCCTGAGGCTGTAACTCCTTGAGGAGAAAGACTATGGGCAAATGAGAGGAACTTGAATATTTGTGAATGAATGAATGAATAAAACAATAAGACATGAACTAATGATGTAGTTATAAGATAAGTACATCTGGTAGCAACAGTAAGACATGAAAACATGGTCTTAAATTGTATCTTGACTGATAGTTGTGTACATCGTAACTGACAGAATCATATGCATGTAGTAACATATCGATGGATTCAATGAAACCCGAAGAGAAATATATACTCACTTTCTACTCTCCGACCCCATCATGGTAGTTTGTGCAGATAATTTTTATATCATTTAACATGTCCAATACTTATTACTTTCCTCTTTTTAAAAAATTCCTTCAATCCTATGCCTTTTACCATGCACTTTGGCTTCGCTTTGATTCTAAGGGGAAAATAGCCATAACACAGGGTCTGTTGTAATTAATACAGCTTTTGCTATTGGACTCTCTTTCCCTTTCCTTTAATTAAGTTTAGGCCATATCCTCAGCAGACATTAGTCAACCCAAAAGCACAAAGAGGGAGGGCGAAAACAGAACAGTTAAAGGTACCATTCCCCTCTCCCTAAGTAAAAGACCAGCCAATAACCTCACTTCCTGGTATGATTGGTATTATTATAGTACAGCTCTTGATGCTGGGTTTCATTACAGTAAACCCATGGTTTCACTAAGGCATTTTCCCATGAGAACATTTTAATTAATTTATTAATTGCGAATGAAGTTACAGGTGTTTGAGTGGGTTGGTGGTAGTGTTGTGTGTGTGTATGTGTGTGTGCGTGCTTGTGTGTGCAATGAAGCACAAGCACGTGAGTGTGTGTTTTAATTGCTTCTGCATCCACCAGCCTGGCTCAACCTGTCCAGGCCGGTTAGCAGCCCCAGCAACTGATTCCCAGACAAGTCAGTGCCAGTGACTTGTCACGTGACAGGATGATCCTGTCAGGCCCGCACAGCTATGCAGCAAAATAACATTGTCATGATCAGGCGCTGGCTTCTTGGCACCTGGACCCTGGCTTTGGGGTAGGGGTTGGCAGCAGTCTCCTTAGAGATGGGGTGTTATTTCTAACTATGATCAAATGTTTAGGTTTTGTTGTTGTTATTGTTGTTGTTTTTAAAGCTTCCTCTTCATGCCAAAGAAAGTCTGGTCTCCATGCCAGGGTTAGCACCTTGCTAATGATTTCCAGATAGAGTTTCTAACTTAGAGATTGCAACCAGGCTGTGGTCCTTGCTCTCCCAGCATATACCCTTGCAACTCGCATGTAGCGTTTCAATAAAGTGCCATTAAACTGGACAGGCAAAGATTTGAATACAGCCGCTTCCTAGGAGGGAATCGGCATGGTAGAAAGAGCCAAGACTTTGAGGTTAGACTGAGCTTCAGTCCATGTTCTGTACTGAATTAAATATTGAGCAACTTACCTAAATACCATGGAGTCTTATTTTGCCCATTAATAAAGTAGCAATAAAAACAGCTACCTTTCAGACCATTGTCAAGATCAGAGAAAGTGAATATGAGCTGTTTGACATACAGTAGGCACCAGTAATGTCCATTATTTCTTAACATCATTACTATTATTCTTCGTAAGTCCTGCAATAACTATTGGGTTGTTTTAATTCTCAATTCCATGGTTTCCATTTAAAACAATGATTTGTTTCTACTTCTGAAACTGAATATACAAAAATAAGTAATTAAAGCAAAGCAACCCAGTTCCGTATTTCCCTTTCTCCACCCATGCTAACTTACAAATGTGACTTACTACAGTTAATGTTAGGAATTATTAAAGTCTTATTAGTAGAGTTCCCTGAAGCTTTATTGATATATTTTGGGGTCATAATTAAAAACGTATGTAGTAATATCAGCCCGTTTTAATTAGGAATATTTATGCCACATTACAGATAGGGCCCATAACCCTTAAAGTGTCCTCATACCTACAGTTTAACCTCAAATGGAAACTGCAATTTGCAAAAAATAAAAATACAAATAAATTATAAAAATAATAAAAATCGTATGACAATTTTAGTATTTATCTTGTAGGGACAGAGTCTAGTATGGTAATATAGTATACCTCGTGTGTTTTCCTGTTCAAAAACTTATTGCTAATTAAAATAAACATTAGATTCTTGAGGTTTACTGAAACTTTATTGCTTTTTTTTTTTTTAAAGGGCAAGTGTGTGTGTGAGAGAGAAAACGAGCAAGAGAGAGATAAAAGTTAATTAATAGAATTTGGCATTTCTCCAAAATATACTCTGTGAGTTTGAGGTATTTGAGATTGGGCAATTCAAATTGGTTGGTATGTGAAAAACATCTGTCATGATGGGTCTTGCCATAAAACGCCACTCACTGGGAAGGCACAGCAGCATCTTCAACAGCATCATTAGGACTTTCAAAAACGTCCACTTCCTTTATGACACCAGTAAGTGTCTAGGTCCTGATTGAGCAATATTCTATATTGATTATAATGCTTTTCACCTTCTGAGATTGGCTTCAAAAGTTGAATGGTGAGTGAAGTCATTAGTTCCCCCTTGGATTTGATTTATATCTCCAGTGGGAGCTAGTTTTTCCACCACTTTTTCTTAAATGGAGTTGGGAAAGTTTGATTGGGTTTGGAATACCCTATCTGGAACTATTTATAATCTATTAGTCCCCATTTACTACAGGGCCTGGAACTAATTGCACATAAAAATTCCCAACTAGTTTTTGAATTAAAATAGCTATTTTTATGGCAAGAGCTGGGTTTCCCAAAGGGTGTTCCATGAAATACTAGTACCATGAGATGCTCCTCAGAAAGGGATTTATTATTCAAATAAATTAGAAGGGAAACAGTCCATTGATACTCCTTCTTGTTTGCATATTCCTAAGTTTTAGGGTCCACAACAGCAGTATCAATGTAGATATTGTTTATCATTAGAGCACGTAGCATAGGGAAGAGCAAATGGTAGACATGTAAAAATACTGTTGATAAATGAAGAAATTATTGAAGGTTCGAAAAGTCCCGTAGTAAAGAACCCCATTTAACTTTGTTCAAAGATTTTCCCAATTTGTAAAGATCATCAGAATGATTCTCATTGTACAAAAATATTAATATTACATAGAACTATCTTCCAAAGAAAATTTTAAGAAACTCTGGTCTAGAGTATTAATCACATTCATTTAAAAAGAAATGAATTATATATGCATTCATTCATTCAACAAATATTTTGGCACCTACTACGTTCTATGCCCTGGGGGTGTATCAACCAACAAAACAGAAGCTCTTCCCTTGTTGCACTGATAGCCTACCAGGGGAAATATGACACACATATGTTTTAATACAAGGCAACATGTGGTGTCATGAGGGGTACAGATTAGAAGGCTATGAAGTGAGAAATGGAAAAATAATTACACTTGGATATGCTCATGACACAAAGGTTAGGGAGCATTTTTGTTTGTTTGTGTAATTCATGTATGATCATTGCTTGCGCTTAGCTTTCAATTTGTAGGGTTTATGCAGAAGGTCTACTACTCCTATAAAGAGTAAATAGAGGGCGCCTGGGTGGCTCAGTCATTAAGCGTCTGCCTTCGGCTCAGGTCATGATCTCAGGGTCCTGGGATCGAGGCCCACATCGGGCTCCCTGCTCGGCGGGAAGCCTGCTTCTCCCTCTCCCACTCCCTCTGCTTGTGTTCCTGCTCTCGCTCTCTCTCTCTCTGTCAAATAAATAAATAAAATCTTAAAAAAAAAAAAAAAGAGTAAATAGAAAGAGTAATGCTACTTTGATTTCATAAGTTTTTAATGGCTCCAATGGCCTCTCAATTATTCTTCATCCAGAAATGTAACAATTTGCTTTATTCAGAGTCATCAACACCATCCCTCACACAGTTATTATCCCTGCCACCAGCTGCTATAATTTTGACTACTGGGGCTACAGAAGCCAATCAAGTACTAGGAATGAATGAAATGAAATGCTGTAGGTGTAGACAATAAGGAATGGTAGAGACACTGTTTAACTAAAGAGTACATGCTCCTTTTTAAAAAGGCAGTTGACAACCAGATACAACTAACTATTGTCATGAGCCCAATGTCGGCAAATTTTTCTATTTGTCAAAAGAAGCCATATATCTGGATTTTCATCTACAATATTTTAATTATATCCTTATTTTTAATATTTTAATACCAATTCCATCACACACATACACATGTGCATGCATGCACGCCTGCATACATATATGGTAGATTCAACAGACACATTGATTTTCCTTTCTCTCAAAAAGCCCACTAAAACTTACAGTAAAACAATGAAAAAAATAAGATGTACACCTCAAAGATGTAGAAAACTGAAGAGGGACAAAAGCAGCACATGGCTGAAAGCTGGGAAGGGGATGGGCCAGTGGTAGCTGACTTAACTGAACCAAGGAAGTTAAATCCCAAGTTTGAAATAAGGAAAGGTATATTTTACCCGAATTTTTAAAAAGCTCTAGAACTAGGGAAGAAGGAAAGACAGCTAAGATCAGAAGGACTGAGAAGCTGATAGAGAAGCACTTAGATCCTTACATGCTCATTCCAACATTGTAGAGCAATTGTTTGCCCCCTACACTTTCAAGAATGTATAGACTTATCCCGTGGCTAGTATGAATTAGAGGGTCTTGTGGGTTGGGGGATGCCAGGTAAGGATGAGAACATGGACACTGTAATGAATGCAAAGAGGGGAATTAACTTACATGCTGAATTTTGAAAACAGAGGCCTTTCCCCACAGCCTTTTTCTCCCGTTCTGTTCCAAACATACTGACAGCCTAACCTTTAACCCCAGACAAGAAATTGGAAGAATGTTTTCTTGGGGATCTGGTGGTATTCTCTTAGGATACAGACATCAAGGGATCCCAAACCAACGCCCACCTAGATTATTCTTCAGCAATACTACCAGTAATCTCATCAGCATGTCTCTAATGAAGGTTTTAGTCTCCACTACTCTTCACAAAGCAGACAGCCATGAATCAACAGATATCTGAAAGCCTCCAATACGGGATAGAAGACCCAAAGTGTAAACACAGCAAGATAGGTGAGAGATTATCCAGGAAAAAACAAATCTTTAGAGAGGGACCGGACATTCTAATTTTCATATTTAGATATTTAGACACTCAGTATTCATACTATAACCACACAAGGTACACCAGCCTTGTGAGTCTTGGGTTACTCAAGCCTTAGTCATGAACTTGCCTGCTGACTTCCCCAGAAGATTTTGTAAACTCTCAGGGAACTGAAACCAGAGCTACTGCTCAGTTTATTTTCTCCGTGAAGTTCTCACATAACACAGCAATCACACCCTGTCTCTTATACAGCTTATACATTGTGCTCACTACTCAGGTTTGCAAGTTTACTAGCATATTGTTTAAAGACACATGTGCAGGCAGTACAACTTTAAAATCAAACAAAGAAGCAAGCAAATGAGTGATTATCACAAAAGTCAGGACTGTGGTTACTTTCAGGGAAGGGAGTGTGTATTAGTTTCTGATGGCTGCTATTAACAAACTGCCATAAACTTAGTCACTTAAAACAAGAAAAAAGTGTTCTTTTGCAGTTCTAGAAGTCAGAAATATAAAATAAAAACGTCAGCAGGGCTGTGTTCTTTCTGGAGACTTCTAGGGAGAAGCCTCTTCTTCTTCTAACTTCAGAGGCCGCCTGCATTCCTTGGATCATTCTAACTTTTGGTGTCATCAACATATCTTCTTTTTCTGACTCTGATTCCTAGTCTTCTTGCATACCTCTTATAAGGACCCTGTGATGCCACTGAGCCCAGCTAGATAATCCAGGCTCTCCCCATCTCAAGTTCCTTAACTTCATTACACCTGCAAAGTCCCTTATGCCATGGAAGGTAACATATTCATAGGTTGCAGGGGTTGGGACGGGGACGTCTTTGTGGGCTCATCTTTCTACCACAGGAGAGGATGCAATCTGGGAAGGTCACGGGGGGGGGTTGGGGAGACTTTTAAGGTAATGTTTTATTTATTAAACTGCATAATGGATAATAAGTGTTCATTCTGTTTTAATCTTTCAGCTGTACATATGTTTTATATACTTCTCTCTTTTTTTTTAATATTTTATTTATTTAATTGAGAGAGAGAATGAGATAGAGAGAGAGAGCATAAGACAGGGGAGGGTCAGAGGGAGAAGCAGACTCCCTGCTGAGTAGGGAGCCCGATGCGGGACTCGATCCTGGGACTCCAGGATCATGACCTGAGCCGAAGGCAGTTGCTTAACCAACTGAGCCACCCAGGCGCCCCTATATACTTCTCTTTATATGTCATGTGTTTCACAAAAGTGGGCTGTACATGTTACGCATGTACCAGCTTTAGCTTATGGTGTCTAATTTAATCTAGGAGGATTCTTACATCACAGGTCGACAATAGTAAAAAAGATGATGCAGACTTTATTTGGTGCTTTCAATTTCCTTTGGACTTGAGGATGTAGGCAAGGGTAACTGTCTTCATCTGTCTTTTAGCATGCAGTTGAACAGAGGCACTAACAGCTTTTTTGAATGGTCATTTGGGGTATGTCATCAAAATGACAATGTGGTTTTATTTTGTTCTGTCTTGGAGGAGGAGACATTCTAGGGGTTCATTTTAAAAAGCCAATATCCCCCAGCTTTGTTTTTCTTTTTCAACATTTCCTTGGCGATTCGGGGTCTTTTCTGATTCCATACAAATTTTAGGATTATTTGTTCCAGCACTTTGAAAAATGTCATTGGAATTTTGATAGGGATGGTGCTGAAGGTATAGATTGCTCTGGGCAGCATAGACATTTTAACAATGTTTATTCTTCCGATCCATGAGCATGGAATGTTTTTCTATCTTTCTGTGTTTTCTTCAATTTCTTTCATGAGTGTTCTGTAGTTCCTACAGTATAGATCATTTACCTCTTTGGTTAGGTTTATTCTGAGGTATCTTATGGTTTTGGGTGCTACTGTAAATGGAATCGATTCTCTAATTTCTCTTTCTACAGTTGTATTGTTAGTGTATAAGAAAGCAACTGATTTCTGTGCATTGATTTTGTATCCTGCCACATTACTCAATTGCTGTATAAGTTCTAGTAATTTGGAGGCGGGGTCTTTTGGATTTTCCACCTAAAGTATCATGTCATCTGTGAAGAGAGAGAGTTTGACTTCTTCTTTGCCAATTTGAATACCTTTTCTTTTTGTTGTCTGATTGCTGTTGTTAGGACTTCTAGTACTATGTTGAACAATAGTGGAGAGAGTGGTCATCCTTGTCATGTTCCTGATCTTAAGGGAAAGGCTCTCAGCTTTTCCCCATTGATGATGATATTTGCTGTGGGTTTTTCATAGATGGATTTTATGAACTTGAGGAATGTTCCCTCTACCCCTATACTCCGAAGAGTTTTAATCAGGAAAGGATGCTGTATTTTATCAAATGGTTTTTCTGTATCAATTGAGAGGACCATATGGTTCTTCTCTCTCCTCTTATTAATGTGTTCTATCACATTGATTGATTTGCGAATGTTGAACCACCCTTGCATCCCGAGGATAAATCCCACTTGGTCATGGTGGATGATCCTTTTAATGTATTGTTGGATCCTTCCTATTAGCTAGGATTTTGTTGAGAATTTTGGAATCCATATTCATCAGGGATATCAGTCTTAAATTCTCCTTTTTGATGAGGTCTTTGCCTGGTTTGGGGATTAAGGTAATGCTGGCCTCATAGAATGAGTCTGGAAGCTTTCCTTCCTTCTGTTTCTATTTTTTGAAATAGCTTCAGGAGAATAGGTATTATTTCTTCTTTGAATGTTTGGTAGAATTCCCACAGGGAATTAATCAGGCCCTGGACTCTTGTTTTTTGGGAGGTTTTTGATCACTGCTTCAATTTCGTTACTGGTTATTGGCCTATTCAGGTTGTCAATTTCTTCCTGTTTCAGTCTTCAGTCAGTCAAACCTAGTTTATAGGTTTCCAGGAAGGCATCCATTTCTTCCAGGTTGCTTAATTTATTGGTATATAGTTGTTGATAATAATTTCTAATAATTGTTTCTCTTTCCTTAGTGTTAATCATGATCTCTCCCCTTTCATTCATAATTTTATTAATTTGGGTCCTTTCTCTTTTCTTTTGGATAAGTCTGGCCAGTGGTTTATCAATCTCAGTAATTCTTTCAAAGAACCACCTTCTAGTTTCATTGATCTCAAAGCTATATTACAAAGCTGTGATCACCAAGACAGCATGGTACTGGCACAAAAACAGACATATAGACCAATGGAACAGAACAGAGAGCCCAGAAATTGACCCTCAACTCTATGGTCAAATAATCTTCAACAAAGCAGGAGAAAATATGCAATGGAAAAAAGTCTCTTCAATAAATGGTGCTAGGAAAATTGGGCAGCTATATACAGAAGAATGAAACTCGACCATTCTCTGACACCATACACAAAGATAAACTCAAAATGGATGAAAGACCTCAATGTGAGACAGGAATCCATCAAAATCCTAGAGGAGAACACAGGCAGTAACCTCTTCGACATTAGCCACAGCAACTTCTTTCAAGATACATCTCCAAAGGCAAGTGAAACAAAAGCGAAAATGAACTTTTGGGACTTCATCAAGACAAAAAGCTTCGGCACAGCAAAGGAAACAGTCAACAAAACAAAGAGGCAACCCAGAGAATAGGAGAAGATATTTGCAAATGATGCTACAGACAAAGGGCTGATATTCAAGATCTATAAAGAACTTCTCAAACTCAACACCCAAAAAACAAATAATCAAGTCAAAAAATGGGCAGAAGACATGAACAGACACTTCTCAAAAGAAGACATACAAATAGCTAACAGACACATGAAAAAATGTTCATCATCATTAGCCATTAGGGAAATTCAAATCAAAACCACATTGAGATACCACCTTATACCAGTTAGAATGGCAAAAATTGACAAGGCAAGAAACAACAAATGTTGGAGAGTTGTGGAGAAAAGGGAACCCTCTTACACTGTTGGTGAGAATGCAAGTTGGTACAGCCACTTTGGAAAACAGTGTGGAGGTTCCTCAAAAAACTAAAAACAGAGCTACCCTATGACCCAGCAATTGCACTGCTGGGTATTTACCCCAAAGACACAGACGTAGTGAAAAAAAGAGCCATATGCACCCCAATGTTCATAGCAGCAATGTCCACAATAGCCAAACTGTGGAAAGAGCCGAGATGCCCTTCAACAGATGAATGGATAAAGAAGATGTGGTCCATATATACAATGGAATATTACTCAGCCATCAGAAAGGATGAATACGCAACTTTCACAACAACATGGGTGGGACTGGAGGAGATTATGCTAAGTGAAATAAATCAAGCAGAGAAAGTCAATTATCATATGGTTTCACTTACTTGTGGAATATAAGAAACAGCATGGAGGACATCAGGAAAAGGAAGGGAAAAATGAAGGGGGGGGGAATCAGAGGGGGAGACGTACCCTGACAGACTATGGACTCCAGGAAACAAACTGAGGGTTTTAGAGGGGAGGGGGTGGGGGGATGGGTTAGCCCAGTGATGGTTATTAAGGAGGGCACGTATTGCATGGAGCACTGGATGTTATATGAAAACAATGAATCATGGAACACTGCATCAAAAATTAATGATGTACTGTATGGTGACTAACATAACATAATAAAATAAATTTTTTTTAAAAAAGCCAATATCCCAAACCATTCTATATTCTCTTCCTTTTCTTGTATGTTTCCAGACTCTAACAGACTTTTTACAAAGAGCCAAGTGTGTGGGTCTAAGGAATATTTAGTTACAGAGTATATGCATAATTTCTCACTCTATGTGAAACAATAATATTTTCTTGACCACTCTCTTGAAATTTTCAGGTACTATTTTTTTTTTTCCCTTCATCCAAGCCAATCAGTCCTCTAGGAATGCTGGGAAACCTTCAGGCTTAAAGAATTTAGAAACAGTGGATGGGATATCACAGTAAAAACAATCAGTTAAAAAAAACCCTAACATCAGAGTCTACTTTGAAAACTGGGGTAGGGGTAATCTTGTCAGCAGGAATATTCCAGGTGAGTTTCTATTCAGTTGTAAATTGGTGAGCAAGATACACAGCACAACTGAATCTGGGAGATTTCCTTAGTGTTGCAATTACTCAAATGAGTGAGCCCATTTTCTGTAGAAATTGGGTCAGAAGTTGAATGATTCCAAAATAAAATCTTATTTTCTTGCAGCATTTGCCTTATTTTTTTTCAGTCTAGGCAAGCAGCATAGGATATAGAAAATTTAGAAAGAATAAAATGTTTTCAATTCTTTCAAGAATAAAACGTTACTATTTTAAAATTCCCAAGCAAGTTAGAAGATTATTGTTATTAACTGTCATAAATTAGAAATGAGCAGCTGGGAAATACCAAATTTTCAAGCTTGAAAAATTTCAATTATACAAGAACATGTTTCTCAGATAGTAGTTTAAACCATCTAAGTGTATGACTTCTTCAAAGTAAAGTTTAAAGCAGTTGTCTTCATTTAAGTTGAAAAATGCCAAAGCTAAGAGATGACATTATACAGGCATCATAACAGATTACTTAAAATTTATATCTTGTAATCTGTAGAGGTGTGAACAAAAATAGATTTCAACTGAGTCAAGACTGATTTCATTTGGATGTTAGGGAGAAATATGTGCCGAAAATGATGAGTTTGCTCTGAGCCCATACTTTAAATTCAGGCTGATATATATTGCTACCAGCAAACAAAGTCTCTGACATACCAGCCCTGTTGAAAGCAAAAGTCTTGGGCTGCTTCCTTTTGCTTTTATCTCCAGTTCTGTATGGTCTTGGATTTGATGCTCTGGTTCTGATCTCATATCTGGTCTTGCTCTTACGTTTTTGATTCAGGCCATCACTTGGGATTTGCTCTTCAGCAAAAATCCTACCCCCAAACACTGTGATAAGCTTTCTCCTTTGATTAAGGTAAAAGCGTTGGTACATTCCACAAAGTCATGGTTTTTAATTGTTGTTGTTTGTTTTAGTTTTTATTTTAGTCTTAAGTAGCACTGAATATGAGTTATGATCAGTCAAGTCCAAGCTGGACTACACAAAGTTCAGCCTACTTCTTTTTCACTTTCTTTTCATTTGCAATTCACAGAATCTTGAAACTACCTCAAGTCTTCATTTACCAAAGGATATCCCTCACAACTTAGAGCCAAAGTAAGAAAATTGGTTAAAAGAACAGAAAGGAACCTATGAATCAAATATGTTTAGATGATTTTGGATTAAATATTGTTTAAGAGCTTCCTTTACTGCTAAATTTTTCAGGGCAAGGTAACATGCCTTGTGCTTCTGAATAGCCACATTAGGTCAATCTTGCTTACAGTGTTCCTAATTGAAGCTGTGAGGGGTGTGTGTGTATGTGTGTGTTATGTTTTGTATGACTGAGTCATACCTTAGGTATTCATATTTTTAGTAAGATTCTAATGTATAAATTTTTAGATCAAGAATATTTTAAGAGTCTTTGATTCTCCAAAGTAACAGTGACACAATTTCAGTAAATCCAGCAAATGAAATTTCCATGAAAGAAGAAAAACACAACTGCTTCTCCTGAAGTAGGTCCTAAGCAACTTTTCCTTAAAAATGACAACACATAAGTTTCATGCATTTGTCTTTGTGACAATTCTTCCACACTTTGTCATAACATTAATAATAGTAAAATAATAATAATTCTAGTAATACCTACAACATAGTAAGCACAAACTATGGGCCAAACACTGTGTTTAACATTTATCTCATATTAATGAGAAATAGAAAAAGGCTCAAATAGCCTTTCATTAGGCTCAAATAGCCTTTCAATAGGCTCAATAGCTATTTCATTTCTCAATTTTACTTAACTAATAAGTGGTGGAGTTCACATTTGAATTCAAGACTGTCTAACTCTATCATCCATTCAATAAATCTTTGTTGAGGACATACGTGTACGAGAAGTGAGGTCCAAGATCTTTATTCTCATGGGACTTAATTTCTACTGGTAAAAATATATACAAAAATAATTTTACCTAGTTAAACCTCCCTTGAAGATGACAAGGCACGTTCAAGTAAGATAGCTCCATATCCCTAATATAAATCTCGACCACTCTATATTTGGTGGTTATGAAAGACCTTTATTAAAAAAAAAAAAGGTGATGAGGTAGCATTTGAGTTGAATGATGAGGAAGAGTGAGTCATACAAAGCTCTGAGGGAAAGATATTTCTTGGTAGAGAGATCTGCAAATGCAAAAGTTTGAGGTAGGAATGATATTGATGAGAACTGAAAGAAGACCAGAGGGGCAAATTACCACACAGCTAGATATGTTTGGAAGCCTAGACTGAGGTTAGATCACATATGAACCAGCAGGGCATGATGAGGAGACTCAGTTTTATTTCAAATGAAATGGGAAAGATACTGGGTCAGGGATGACATAATCTCATTCACAATTTTGTACGATCACATATGGTCTGAGGACTAGACAATAGGTACAGGGTGTAGGGAGGGGGCAAAAGTGGATGCCAAGAAACTACTTAGGAAGCTATTGCAAAGGTTTAGACCAGTGCTTTTAGGTCAACAGAAATACGATGCAAGCCACATATATAATTTTTAATTTTCTTATAGCCACATTAAAGAAAAAAGAAACGGGGCAACTGGGTGGCTCAGTCGGTTAAGCATCTGTCTTGGGCTCAGGTCATGATCCTAGGCTCCTGAGATTGAGCCCCATGTTGGGCTCCCTGCTCAGCAGGGAGCCTGCTTCTCCCTCTCCCTCCGCCCCTGCTTGTGCTCTCTCTCTCAAATAAATAACTAAAATCTTTAAAGAAAAAAGAAATGGGAAAGTAACTTTATTCATATATTTAATTTAACCCAAACTACCCAACATATTATCATTTCAACATGTAATCAATATGTGAAAGTATTAATGGGATATATTACATTCTTCCTTGGTACTAAGCTTTTAAAATCCAGTGTGCATTTTATACTCACAACACCCAGTTTAGACTAGCCACATTTTAAGTGCTCAATAGCTTCATATGGCAAATACTTACAATACAGGATGGTGCAGATATAGATAAACATTAATGGTGGCTTTGATTAGGGTGATTGTAATGGAAATGGAAAGAAGCAGAATACTTGGAAATAAGTTTTAGGATTATTGTTAAGAAGAGATGCAGAAGAATCAGGATGATGTTTAATGTTTGTGGCTTAAGTGATGTCTTAGTATGTTTGGGCTGCTATAACAAAATACCACAGTCTAGGCATACAAACAACAGAAATTTATTTCTCACAGTTCTGGAGGCTGTCAAGTCCAACCCAGATCAAGGCACCTGCAGATTTGATGTCTGGTGAGAACCCACTTTCTGGTTTACAGACAGCTGTCTTCAAGTAGTGACCTTGCGTGGCAGAAGGACTGAGGGAGCTCTTTGGGGTCTCTTTTATAAAGGCACTACTCCCTTTCATACGCGCTCCACCCTCATGACCTAATCATCTCCCAAAGGCTGCACCCACAAATGCCCTCACATTGGGGATTGAGTTTCAACATATGAATTTTGGGGGAAAACAAATATTCAGTCTCTAGCAAACTCAGGAGAGGGTGGTTTTATTAATTGGGGTTAATAAAAACTGGGGTTTTGTGATATAGTAAAACTTGGGTTTTATGAGAAAGATGTTTAAAAGAGTAATCAAAATGCCAGTCCACAACAACTGAAATATTGTTATCCATTAGCGGTAACTATGGCCTCTTCCAACCTACCTTCTTGCTAACACCAAAGAGTACGATTGCCAGTGTATGGTCCACTGACTCCAAACCACAAGGATGCATATAAAAATGCACATTGCTGAGTCCGATGACAGTTCCACTTAATTAAAACAGTGGAGTTTCTCAGACTTTAATAGCACCGTAATTTAACAGTGGTGTCCTAGAACCAGCACGCTGTTACTCGCCCTTGTAAGAGTTGATGGTTAAATGTTCAGGAATTTTGAGAGTGCGTTCTTGTTGTATTGGTACCTTGACATTGACTGCAGTAGGAGTATTTACACATGGAAATGGGCAAATCCTACATATTAGGGCTTTCTCATGCCCGGAAAGTGGGATGTTAATTATTTGCAGGACACGCAAGGAAAGGGAATGAGGACAAGAATATGAAGAAAGCACCCTACACACACACATTAAATGTGCATAAATGCTTTATAAAATATAACAAAAGTAAAACAAAATAACAATGGAAAGGTAAATCCTTAGATTTCAGAAATGAGAAGTTTAAACAATATTATGCACTGGACTTGAAGAACTTAGGAACTAAAATTTTAATACTGAGAGAAATAGAATTGATTTGAGCATTGTATAATATAAATATAATCCCAATGAATTAGGAATTGGGTTTCCTGCATAAAGCCTGGAGTCCTAGAGGAGTTATCAAATATCCTTGTTGATGATAAGGATTTAGACTGAATAATTTGTAAGCTTTGTTGGAAAAATATAAAATTACATATGCATACTAAAATTCAAAGGTACTCCTTAAAGAATAAAGAAAATACAAAGCATAACTTTTTTTAAAAAAGATGTTATTTATTTATTTGAGAGAGAAAGCACAAGCAGGGGGAGGAGCAGAGGGAGAGGGAGAAGCAGACTCCCCACTGAGTACCGAGTCTGACGTGGGGCTCTATCCCAGGAACCCAAGATTATGAACTGAGCCAAAGCCAGACACTTAAATGACTGAGCCACCCAGGTGCCCCTACAAAGCATAATTTTTAAAACAGTAGGGGAACAAAATAGTTTTCAAAAAATTAATTAATCTACAAAATCAGGAAAGGAATGAAAATAATAATTAAATAGAAATACAAAATAAGATGGCAGAAAATAATCCATAACATCAGTAATCAGAATAAATTTGAATAGATTTAATTTGCCTACCAAGAGCATAAGAATCTCAGATTGGACTTCTAAACATCTCCTAAATACGTGTGTAGGGAAAAATTTACATAATGATACAAAAATGTACAAAAATGTTTAAAACAATAGATGGAAAATATATAGTAGGCAAAAGAAAGCTTGTATAGCAACATAAATATTGAATAATAGATTTTAATATGAGCAGCATGCACTGGATATAAGGGAATTGTTTCTTAATCATTAATAATTATAATAATAACACACCAAAAAGCTACAATAGTAGGAATTAATATAAACCTAAAAATAAGCCTTGAAATACATAAAGTGATAATGGACAAACTAAAAAAAGAAAATGACAAATCTATAATTATATTCAGAACTTTTTAAAACATTTTTCTAAAAAAAAAAAGATCTGATTGGCAAAAACTAGTAATAATCACAAGATTTGAAAAGGTATACTTAACAAGTCTGATCAATCTGATTCTCTGAACTCAACTTTTAAATAGATTTGTCACTTTCAAGCCCACATAAAATACTTACAGAGAAAAAGAAAAAGAAAAAGAAAAATCTCTAGGCCAAAAAGAAAAATCTCTAGGCCAAAAAGAATATCAACACATTTAAAATATTACTTAAAACCATTTTTGGGGGGCTCCTGGGTGGTTCAGTCATTAAGCGTCTGCCTTCGGCTCAGGTCATGATCCCAGGGTCCTGGGATCGAGCCCCGCATCGGGCTCCCTGCTTGGCGGGAAGCCTGCTTCTCCCTCTCCCACTCCCCCCTGCTTGTGTTCCCTCTCTCGCTGTCTCTTTCTCTGTCAAATAAATAAATAAAATCTTTAAAAAAATAAAAAATAAAACATTTTCTTTAACCATAGTGAAATAAAAGTGGAAATGATTTTAAAAGTAGTTCCCAAACCTACTTGTTTAGAACCTAAAAATTAAACTTTTATATATATCATGAACACATGAAAGAAAACACAACAGAAATTTCAAAATACTTAAAACTGAATAATTAAAATACTACAAACTCAAATCAGTGGAATGATATTCCCATTTTAAGATTATCAGGGTGGAGACAAGTATGCTTTTTTCACTTCTTGGAAATCACCCCAAAACAAGGGTGAGAAAGAAAAAAATGAACACAGACATCATCCTCGAGGAAACA
Source organism: Mirounga angustirostris (assembly GCF_029215605.1). Lineage (NCBI taxonomy): Eukaryota > Metazoa > Chordata > Mammalia > Carnivora > Phocidae > Mirounga > Mirounga angustirostris. The sequence continues at coordinate 35,847,684 of NW_026991725.1, forward strand.
AGGAGGCATCTGTAACCTGGCACCACAGGAAATGTTCAAGGGCTGCCGAATGCACTGATCATCAAACAGGGAGCTGGGAAGAGTGAGCGCACACCTGCACCTACGTTATCTCTGACAGAGGCAGCAGGACATGGCTCTCCAAAGTAGGTGGGCACCCTGGAAGGAATAACCCTTATCTGTTGCTGGGAACAATGAAAACTGAGTAATTGGATTGGCAATGGGAACTTCTTGGATCTGTATGGCAAAACAGGATAATGGGGCAGGTTAGAATGTAGAGGGAAACATCCAGATCTATACCCTATATGTGCAGGAAGCAGTCAGTAAACGAGGCAGGATATGGGAGAGAGACTATAAGTTGTAAAGCAGCCCGACAGATGACATCCCCCCCCCACACACACACGTGTGCACGCACACACAGGGCCAGAAGGAGCTTTACTGTCCATCTCTGAGGATTGCATCTACAAGGTAACACAGCCCTGTCTCTTCCCCATCACCTCCAATATTCTTCCAGCAGTAAGTGATCCATGGACAATTCACAACCTACACAGACAATATATAATAATAAAAGGGCAATCAGGATTGTCTTCTGTGTAAAGACAGGTATGTATCTATCTGGAGCTGTTTTGAAGAAGAAATGGCTGGAGGAGCACTCAACAACAGGAAGAATTTGGCAGAAGTGTCAGCCATGTAACCGTCTGCCTAAGGCTGCAAAGACAATGGGTTTAGAATGGGGACAGAGTCAAAGATTATGAATTACATAATATAAATGTTATATATATCTACTGATCTATATATATGCAATATGACATATGGCATATTATATGACATATATACTATGTACTGTGTGTGTGTGTGTGTGTGTGTGTGTGTATGGACAGACCTTAGAGATACTGCAGGTTGGGTTCCAGACCACTGCAATAAAGCAAATATCACAATAAAGGGAGTCAAATGAGTTTTTTGGTTTCCCAGTGCATATCAAAGTTATGTTTATATGGTAGTCTACTAAGCATACAATAGCATTATGTCTAAGAAAAGAAGGTGCATACCTTAATTCAAAAATATTGCTAAAAGTTGTTAACCATGATCTGAGCTTTCAGCAAGTCATAATCACTGATCACAGATCACCATAACAAATATGAAAAAGTTTGAAATATTGCGAGAGTTACCAAAATGTGACAGAGAGACACAAAATGAGCAAATGCAGCTCAACACAGGGTTGCCACAACCTTCAATTTGTAAAAGAGGCAGTATCTGTGTAGCGCACTAAAACAAAGTGCAATAAAATGAGGTTTGGCTGTATAGTATTTATACACAGTATGACATGCATGATACAATGATATACGTGTGTGTGTGTATATGATCAAGACAAATGACAGGTCAAATAAAATCAAAATTTGGAAGAGGAACAGAGCTAGAAGTTACGAGATACTGTCACATGCTGATTCTTTTTATACCTTGAGTTTAAAAGATACAATTTAAAGTATTTGAAACAAATAATAATGTAACATTATATTTATAAGTATGAATGCAAGGACTAAAGGAACTAAAAAATAATTTAATCAATTAAATTCTGGTAACAGTGCAGAGGACAAAAAAGTAGGTAAAGTAAAAAGAAGAGCAAACGTAGTATTTCGGTTGCCCCATCAATATTCTCTAGAAGAGGGAGATGAAAGGAGCATGTTGGTCACAGAGTCCAGTAGAGTGAAAAACAGTTAGTGAGACTTTGGAATAACGAGACAGAGCCACACAACGCACAACACAGTTAGGAAACGCCAAATCATTTTGCAAAAGTAGGATGAAAAGCAGCAGCCGTGATACATACGGAAAGTATAACTTCGATCATGGTTTATACTCTTATTAGACTTTTATCAGCAGATGTAAATTCTATAAAAATGTAAAGGCCGGGGGCGCCTGGGTGGCTCAGATGGTTAAGCGTCTGCCTTCGGCTCAGGTCATGATCCCGGAGTCCTGGGATCGAGTCCCGCATCGGGCTCCCTGCTCCTTGGGAGCCTGCTTCTCCCTCTGTCTCTCTCTCTGTGTCTCTCATGAATAAATAAATAAAATCTTTAAAAAAAAAAAAAATGTAAAGGCCGGAAAGAAAATAAAAACCCCTCCCAGACAAGATTACAACTCTACACTGTAGAGCTCAGTGCAGACTGCAACTCTTTATCACCCAAACATGACACCCAAACAAAGGGATTTAACCAAGGGAGGGTGTGGAGGGATGTGGGAGGGGACTGAACATAAAAATGTGGAGTGAGGAATAATAAGCAAATGAATGATCAAAGGAAATAAAGATCCTAATCTTAATATAAACAGTGATGGATTCAGAGGAAAGGGCATTAAAATGACTACATAGTGAACATGAAAACTCTCAATTCACAACGAATACCTAATAGGTATGAGTCACCATGCACCAAACAACATACTGGCAAATTTCTTAAGACAAAAGCTACAAGAAATACTAAAAGTACACAGAATTCCCAAAGTAGCAGATGGCAACTTATCTCCCCTACTCATGACAAGTATGGGGATCAAAAATAAATATGAAAATTAAAAACTCTAGAAAAAATAAATACGCAGATCTAATAGTGTGTGTGTGTGTGTGTGTGTGTGTAACTCTAGATTCCGGAAAAAGAAGAGGCCTTTACAAGGGCCTATATAATATTCACAATTGACAGTATATGAAGCCACCATAAAACCTTAGTAAATTCCAAGGAAGCAGAAATAGGACAGGGCAGTAGGACAGAGAACATTTCCTCATCAAAATAAAAGATAGGGTAACAAAATTAAGGAGAAAAAAAACAAGTAAGGAAATAAAAATCTATAAAAATTTGTTGATTGAAACTGAAAATAAATCCAAGATTACTGGAAATTTATATAGTAATGAAATGACTATTAACGAAATGAAACCCATAGGATAGCATTTGTGAGATTCAATTAAATATTTAAGAGAAAATTTTACATGCATAAATACTAAAACTGATAAAAAATGAGGAGCAGCATTTAACTTAAGAAAATAAACAAAAGAAAAATAAATGAAATCAAAAAGGAGAAATTCCAAAAATAAAAGCAATCATTAATGAATTTAGAGATATAAAAGAGAAATGACAATAACAATAAAAGCTAGCTTGCAATGATTGCATACTTAATCTCTGCAGGACATGATTAGATCAGATTTGATTTGATTATTCTTTTTCAAGGCATTATTTTAAATGGCTTCAGTGTATTAATTCAGTTTGAATTTAAAGTCCTTCATAATAAGAATCAAGAAAATTAAAACTATTTTTTGAATAGACAAAGTAAATCATTAGAATGATTATTTAGGAAAAAATGGACAGAAAGCAAAAATACACAAAATCAGCTATGAAAATATGAATAAAACTACAAATCAATAATTTAAAAAAATTAGAAAGTATACCAATACCATTTTTGGGAATATTGAAATTTTAGATCAAATGGATACTTTTAAAGAAAAAAGTATGAATTATCAAAATTGACTCAAGAAAAAAATGGGACACATAATACCAAAAATTGTTAATAAAACTGAACCAGTTATCAAAAATAACAAAACAAAGCAAAACAAAACACTACACAGGTTAAATAACTTTATAGATCATCTAAAAGGCAATATCTAAAACATAAAGGTACAGTCTTTTAAAAACTATTTTCAGATGGTCATAAAAGAGGTAAATGAAGGTCCCTCAATTCTTTACAATTCTGTACATCTTCATACCAAAACCAGATGAAGACAATAGAAGGAACAAAATATAAGATGAATATATTTTATACAACAATGTAAAAATTAAAAAAAATAATATAGTAGGGCGCCTGGGTGGCTCAGTTGGTTAAGCGACTGCCTTCAGCTCAGGTCATGATCCTGGAGTCCCTGGATCGAGTCCCAAATCGGGCTCCCTGCTCGGCAGGGAGTGTGCTTCTCCCTCTGACCCTCCCCCCTCTCATGTGCTCTCTCTCATTCTCTCTCTCTCAAATAAATAAATAAAACCTTTAAAAAAAATAATATAGTAGATTTGATCCATATTAAAATATAATGATGAAGTAGTGCTTATTCCAGGAATGGAAGCACTACAGACTTGGAAAACATGAGATGGGTGGCTACCTTCTGGTGTGAACTCGAGAGGAGTTATTTTGATGAGAACACACAGAATTTACAGATGAAACATTCAATAATAATATATACTATATAGCTTCACTTTAAAGAATAAGATTTGCGGGTGGAGTGGTAATCCTTCAGTGCAATAAAGAAAATAAATTTTATTTTTTATTTTTTATTTCTTTTAAAGATTTTATTTATTTATTTGACAGACAGACACAACGAGAGAGGGAACACAAGCAGGGGGAGTGGAAGAGGGAGAAGTAGGCTTCCCAAGGAGCAGGGAGCCCAATGCGGGGCTCGATCCCAGGACCCTGGGACCATGACCTGAGCTGAAGGCAGACGCTTAACGACTGAGCCACCCAGGCGCCCCAAGAAAATAAATTTTAAAAAATAATAAAAGATGGGAATGCAGAACATTATGAATGAATTGATGAGGTAGCTGAGATGCCAGGGGCTGGAATTCTAAAGCCCCAGAAGAGGCAAGAAAAGTGATCTTGATCCGCCTGGAGTGGATGAAGCTAGAATTCTCCTCCTCAGAAAGCCACCTATTCATGAAAAATTGAGAGGGGTTCAATCTCCTCCTACATGCCCTGAGAAGCAATGAGGGAGTCTCGAATGGGGAAAACTTAATTTGTGCCCAAGAACTTAAAATCTTAGGTGTGTGATATTCAATTTCACCCTTCCTAAATGTGTGGGAAGACTTCTCCACAAATTAACAATTACAAGCAAACAAATAAGTAATCAAGTAAACAAGCAAAACCTAGAACTTTAGAAATCCTTAAAGGTCCAGCAGAAAAACATGTAAAAACATGTTGGAAGGAGATTTTTCACCATTAGCCGCTCACATGCTCTCTTAGATACGTTTTAACAACAACAATAACAACAAATTGCATGCTATGTGAGAATCTTACAAATAAGACAATTTACAGAGAAATAGACAACCAAGCAAAGGAACAGTCTGGGAAGCCCAGGATTGATCCAAGTACATAACAGAATTTATATGATAAATTAATGATTATCAATTACTGAGGATGAATCAGCCATTGATAAAGCTTACTAGAACAATTTACACATACATATTGAAAAAAATTTTAAGGAAAAAAAACAACAGAAAATGAGCAAATTACTGAAATAAATAATTCACAAAAGGGGATTTCTGAACGACCAATAAGCACAGGAGAGAAGGCTCACACACTGTAATAATTAGGAAAATGCAAAATAGCAGGAAATCTTTTCATACTTATCAGATTGGCAAAACTAAAGAAAAGGTGTGATAATACCAGTTGCTGGAAGGGATACGGAGACCTGACAGCACTCAAAGCCACTGTTGAGGGAAAACCACGCATTCACTCAAAGACCATTTTGTTTTATCCCTCTCTGAACCCTCTGGCCCCCAATGTCCTTTGACTGAACACCTGTCCCCAAGACTTAACTCAGGAACCACTTTCTAAGACCCTCCCACTCCTCCTGGATGCTATTTGCATTTTAAAAAATCCACCTGCGGGGCGCCTGGGTGGCTCAGTTGGTTAAGCGACTGCCTTCGGCTCAGGTCATGATCCCAGGGTCCCGGGATCGAGTCCCGCATCGGGCTCCCTGCTCGGCGGGGAGTCTGCTTCTCCCTCTGACCCTCCTCCCTCTCATGCTGTCTCTCATTCTCTCTCTCTCAAATAAATAAAATCTTAAAAAAAAAAAAAATCCACCTGCAACTTATTTGCATTTCGGACCCCCCTCTTCCAGCCAGACTGGGCATCGAAATGATTAAAAAATTATCAAGGAATCACACAATTCATGAAAGGATACACATTTCCCTGTACTCTTCTATTGCATTGACTGGTTTATGAGTTTGTGGAAACATATTTCAGATTTCAGCATGAATCCACAGAGCAGTTATTGCACATAATATACAGACCACCTCAGTGGTAAACTCACTCTGGCTGGCGACAAAGCAGAATGCCTTCTGCTTAGAATGCCACCTTCTCCATGGGAAGAAGGGAATGAGCGTGAATCCCCCAAATCCGCTGTACACATCAGGTTCAGGTGGTGTGGCTCTGAACTTTTATTTTATAACTGACCCACATGGAGAGTTTTTCCACATTGAAATCAAAATGGGTGGGATTGGTTTTGTTTTATTTTAACTAGTTTTCCTTCATATGTGAGATTTCTGGCATCCAGCCTGAAAAGTCTGCTGTAATGAAACGCATTTACTGTGGAGAAGGGAAATAAAAAATTTCGTCTTCTTTTTAAATTTTTTTTCCATGCCTGTAAACACTCCATTTCACCTGGCAGGAAAGTTGTTCATGACCGAAGGCTCATAGGCAAAACAGGTTTGGACCCAAAGGAAATAAAGAGCGCTCTTGTCTTTCCTGTTACACAGAGTGATTTCACATGCACTAACCCACTGATGGAGAGGATTTTGTCTCCAACAGCCTTCCCCAAGGTGGCCTGCCCCAGGTGGAGCAGGTATGATTTACAGGGAAAATCCCAGTGGACCCAGGCATGGCCTTCATTTTCACCAGACACTGCTCTTGCAATGGATTTTTATCTGGGAATCCTTGTCAGGGAAGTAAAATAATAACAGTCTATGGCTTCCTGTGCTATTTGCCACTTCTCCTTGCGGACAGCAGTCATGGGTGCAAGGTGAGCTGATTTTATCAGGGGATGTATTTATAGGCTGGTGGTTCCTGCTGTATCAAAGTGTGATAGGGGTGAAGGAGACAGGGAGCAGTTTTTCCTGCCTTAATCACCCTCCCGGGCCTAAGACAGAATAGGACAGGTGTGTCAGATCTCCCCAGGGGGTTGATTATCTCATGATAACCACATCCTCGGTTGTTCCCTTACTGCTATTTTTTCCCAGGTTCAGATACAAAGAAGTGATTTAGGTGACTGGATTGACTGACAAAAAACTGTCAGCCAGTCTGCACCATGACATTCTAAAGGAGAATATCCACTTTCCGCAGGCTGGGCCGCCAATAGGCCAGTGTAAGCAAATTAAATGCTTCCTGGACAGAAGGAGGCTCCCGCAGCTGCTCGTGTTTACATTTTTCAGTGCCCTTTTCACAAGCAATTCAAAACCTAAAGCCTAAAAGCTTACACTGCTCTTAACAGAGATAAAGGGCACAGAATATGCATCCCCACTCCAGAAATTCAAGGTCGTTGGCCCGTGTTCTGTGATGGAGTCGGGGAGGTCAGCTGCCATATCCAGATTGATCTAGTGGATCCAACGCAGCAACAGCATGGTCTGACATTCAGGCTGAGACAGGAAAAGCCCAAGGCTAGAGGGCTGGAAGCCACAGATGAGTTACTTGTGGAATAATTCCGTATCTGACTCTCGGATAAAGCGACTGTCAATAGTACAATGGAATTTAATTCTAAGTGAGAGATTATGACAATGCTTATATCCCGTTTTTGGACTGAATACTTTTAAAAGTCTGTTAGTATAATGCTCAAGGTTTTTTTTCAGAGAACAGAATTAAACCAGGGGATTATTGAGAAATGAATGATAATTTAGCCAAAGATTGCTTTCTGACTGAAATAAGAGAATGTGAAAGAACTTCTAATTTCAGCCATCCTTAAAAGCAGAGGGGTGAAGCTATATGCTTCCGGCTTCCACGTTCTCTCAGGTGGATATGAAATATCTTAAATTTTAAATAAGCTGTTCACTTGCAAATAAATGGTCTATTTTTTTCTTCTAATTTAACAGTTCCCAATCAGTGAGAGTTTTTATTATCATCTTTTTTTTTTTTAAAGCCTGTGACTGTTTCGACTGCATATACTAAGCTCGATTCTAGGAGCTGGAGATGTACCGGTGATGTGAAATCCGTGCACACATCAGTGAAATACTAGGATTGAGATTAGGATTAGGTTACTGCCTCAACAGTGGGTACGAAGACTCACAATGACGGCACTCCTTCTAGCACCAAGACATCCTGACAGCAAACTCATTTCCTGGGCACCTTCATGGACAGATACACAACTAAATAATACATTAGCACTCTGAAGCAGAGTCTTAACAAAACCCTAACCAAGCACTGGTGGAATCAGCTACATCGGTGTAACTGGAATGATGTAACGAGGGGTGATGGACAGCTCACCGTCCATGTGGAGAGAGCCATTTTATATGACATCTATTCAAATAGCAGATTTTTAAAGTAGTTACACACTCGATTTTTCCTTTTTCTAGGGGGATCTTCTTGCATTTTCTATTTTTCTCATACGCAAGTAGAAGTCCCCCCTTGGATTTTACACACAGTAAAGGCTCAAATAGGTACTTGTTGGTGCTAATATTAAAAATCCTACTAACTAATACTAATTATAATAACTAGCAATACTAATAATTGTAATGAAGTCATCCTTTTTCTCAACACTGAGAGTTTCGGTTTTTCCCTGGTGCAAAAAAGTAACAATAGAAAGGGCAACAAATATTTAAAATATTTACTGACTCCGGCAACATGAATTTAGAGATGGATTATAACATGAGGAGTAAAAGAAAGTTCATCCAGAAAACCTACATCACAGGAAAGTAACCTAAGAAATAATGTGAAATACTGTAAGATAAAGTGGGCCCTTCCAGGTGGTAACTGAAGGACCACCCATTTTTACTTACAACTAAAAAGATACAACTGAAACAGGGACAATATTTAAGTTAAACTAACTGTTGTGTATCCAAACACGATAGGTAGGTTTCAGTCTGGTTATGGTAGAGGAAACAGAAGGTATACATTCATTTTACTACATGAACAGGGCTGCTAAATATGGAGAACATATTTTTGTAAAGAATATAAACAATTTTAGAGTTTATCTTTCTAGTTTTCCAGTAAGTCCAGGTTATTGATGGTAAAATGACTCGATGCAAATACATATTAAGTTTTCATTTATTTTTCCTGCACTATTTCTGAACACCTGAATGAAACATTTCATGAATGGAGAGTTAATCTACCCAGACCTGGATGCCTAAAGCACTATGAGAAATTGGACACTTTTTTTGGATTTAGTCTACCACATAGGACCATTGTGTAGAAAGGTTAAGATAGGGACTTGGTCTTAAAGCCCAGAGTTTGATCCACCCTTGAAATAATCAAGGTGCTTTTTTTTCTTTTACATTTGAATGGGTTCAAATCACTGGCTTACTCAATTTTCACCCAGAGCTGAATGCACTGAGCAACCCCCAAGGCGCAAAAATTTAAAAGTGAAATGATTATTTCTGACGACAAATGTTCTTACTAACATCTGAAATGTGACCATTGTATAAGTTCTGTATCTCCAGAAATACTTTTGGAGATGGTTGTATTTGTCCACAGCACCACTGTCTGTGCAACTTCTCTATTATTTTTCATTGACTATTTACCCCAGGGAAACACAGAAGAGACTTAGCTTAAAACAGGAATTTAAAACTTTTAAGTCCTCTTGAATTTTTGTGAATGGCTTTATTCAAAAATCATTTTTTTTTCCTTTACGATATTACAGACAAGTCTGTAGACATTCATTAGAAGTGAAATAAGGAGTTTAAGATTGATAGCCATCATATGGGTCATATTGGAACAGTGGTCAGCCCTATGAATGTACAATTCCAAGATGACATCTACTTTGATGGCTTAATTCCCGCCTATGGAACACTGAAGTTGCACAATAGGAGTTAAAGAAAATGAAGAGCAAGATAAAATAACAAAGTAATTACAATTTGGAAACTAAAGACAGTTGCATGCATTGGCATTATTACCTTGCTAAGTTTTGTGATTTATATTAAATATTAGAGTAAATAACAAACAATACTTTAAAAATATGTTTAGGGTATGAAAATACCAGTACAACAATGACCCATTTTCCTCCTAGTGCATGTGTACATGAAAAGCTTAAAAACAAATAAAAATATTATTTGACTCAGGGATGTAGCTAATTAAAGGAAGGATATTAAATTAGGCTTCTGCTGATGCACTTATTTTTAAGATATTAAATACAAGACAATGTTTATAGATTTTGCTTTAGCAAAGGACGGGCATCCCATCAATACGCATTTCCACAAGAATACAATATCCAAGAATCAGGCCAGTGAAGGTATTATGACACTAATAATGCTCACAATCAAGTCGGAAATCTGTCTCATGATTGTGCTGATTATTCTTTCCCATGAGTACTGACTACCAATATTCAGATTGCACTCAGACTTCATCTATGCTCTTTGTTCTGGATTTTTCACATTGGAATTTTTCTGTAATCTATGTTCTATGTTTAACTTCCCTGGAATCAGTTCTCAGCATTACTTCTATATTACTCTAAATATGTAAATGTAAACGTCCAGCACATGAAAGTATGCTTCTTTAACTCTTTCTCTTTTTGGATTCTGTGCTAAACGCAAGGAGGAGAAATGTTTTTTTTTCTTGGTGTTACCACATTGATGTGGCTCCATCTGAATTTGCCTCGGGCTATGAGGGAGGAGACAGTATGGCATGACTGTAAATGAAGAAAAATAGGGAAAATTAAGCAAAGCATCCTGTTTACCTTCAGCTGGAAAGCCGAGTAGAACAACCTGCTAAGCCACAGCCTTGTTTTTGGACAGATTATGCATTTCGTTAGCAAAAAGGTGGTTTTTAAAAGCACCTTTTTGAAAACATAATCACTGGACATGAAGAAAAAAATCGTCATTTTAGGGACCGTTCCTGGAATAGGCAGACCTCTTAATTTATTTTAACTACTTGGGCAGGGATATTTCAAAGACACAGTCTCTGGGTATGTTGGCACCAAGATTAAACTGGGCAAGAGTTGTATCTTAAGTTCTTTCCTTGGGGAACATCGGCCATGTACTACTTCTACAACCATTCTTTCAGTAGTTCTAAATATGAGTAACTCTGCAGATTATTCTGCCTCTATAAACAACCTGGAGTTATTACAGATGGGGACAAAATATTTTGTGGGGTTCTGTGGAAATTTACAGTGGAAATCTTGTTAAACTATGCACAGACTCTATATGTAGTGGGGAGTCTCAGCTTGAGAAGCTAAATAGGATATTTGCCTTGCACTTAAGGCCACTTCTGTAGGGCAAATAGAATAGGCTTAATCTCAGTAGAGACTGAAGAACCTTAAAAAAAAAAAAAAAACGGAAAAGAAAATTGAAGTCCCTTAAGATTGGTTTGAGGTAAATTTTAGAGTCTTGACTCGATGGATTCATGTCTGGTAAGGGTAATTTTTAATACAGTGGTAGTAAAAAAATTAAAATATTAATTACATACATTATCTGGAAGATATTGAGGGGCCCAAACATCATTGCATCATAGCTTTACTTCAGAATGGAGATTAAAATGCTTAAAGGAATGGGCCCCATTTAGCCTACAAAATATCCATGGTAGCTAAAGTAGAGAGCTATACTAACAAAGTTTGAACTAGAGAAGCAAAAAAGGAAATAATATTTCGGTAACACTGGGTGGCAGAATTATTGGACATCAGGGTGGGAAGTAACAATGTGCATCATTGAAGGAACCAGAGAGGAAAATGAGCATAATAAAATATCACCATGGCGAGTAGTGAGGAAAATTTATGGCTAACACACGTGAGATACCTCTGAGAATGACCTAAAGCCATAGAGGGAATACTCAGAAACAGATCTAGGTACATCCTTCTTTGACACTATTCAGCTTACTCTTCCTTTACATCCCATTCCATTGCTGTGGTCTCTGGAAACAGATAAAGTATGTGGCTGAGCGAGCCTGCCTCTTAACTTGTCTATGAAAGTAGAGTTGAACCAATCACCAACTATGAATGTGTCAAGTAACTTCACTGATAAATCCTTAGAGATTTGACAAAATGGAGCTGATATTTTGGTTCCTGGTAGCCAGGTTTTGTTGAATTTTCATCCTTCTAAATCAAATCACATATTAATATTAATAAATTAATCAATTAATTCTTACCGTGAATCACTGGCTATTCTTCTTGTTAAGCCGGGAAGTTCTGTGGTTGGCCTCAGAGCAGCGCTCCTGGGAGCAGCTATCCCATTTAGTGAGGCTTCTTGCATTGGTGGTAACAGTTTTCCATCTCAGAATTCCATAAAGTGTTATAAAAATTCTTCAACCCTTAGGGCAACGATAGATTGGACTCATGCTCATTTTTTTAATTTCTAGCTAAGTTAGTGGAATCAAAACTTGACCGGAAATCGGAAAAGTTAGATCCTAATCCTGGCACTAATCTAACTTACTATGTGATCTTGGGCAACCAACTTACATTCTCTTTGTTTTGTCAGACTCGTCCATAGACTTGGAGATGTTAAAAGCTAAAATGAGAAGATGAGTATAATTCCTCTTTGAGGAAGTTAAACACCATCACAGTGGCCTACAGAACATACTTTGAATCATATATTTAAATGGGAACATTTATGTTATGTAACAATTGTTAGCTTTAATTGCCATCATAATAACCGGAACCACAGAATATTCGAGCTGGGAAAAAAACCTAAAATTCACAGAGCACAGTGGTCTCCAGATTCCTTATTCTGCCAGCCAAACCCTTAATCAAAGAAAATCTAATTTAGAAGTCCAATGTTTACACCTGTTCTGAGTAGAGCTGCTCTAGTATCAGAAGTCAGCAGTGGGGGCGCCTGGGTGGCTCAGTTGGTTAAGCGACTGCCTTCGGCTCAGGTCATGATCCTGGAGTCCCGGGATCGAGTCCCGCATCGGGCTCCCTGCTCAGCGGGGAGTCTGCTTCTCCCTCTCCCGCTCCCCCCTCTCATGTGCTCTCTCTCTCTCATTCTCTCTGTCTCAAATAAATAAATAAAATCTTTAAAAAAAATAAAAAAAAAAAAAAAAAAAAGAAGTCAGCAGTGTCCCTTCCATGAACTCACTCACAAAAAAATTTTTCCCTTATCCCAGTTCTAGGTAACTTCAAGCCAGCTCCATCTCTTATACACAGAGGTGAACCTCACTTGTTGATTCCCTTCTTCTACAGATAAAGAAGCTGAAATCCAGAGAGATTGCTGTTCATTCAATAAATATATGCTGAAAGTTAAACTGCTCAGGGAAATCATCCAACTAACAACAGAGTGGATGCTAGAACCTGAACATGCTGACTCTCTCAGGGCTGTGCATCCCTCTCTCTTTCTCACTGCTTCCCTTTATGGTCATGGAAAGATACACATAGACTTAAGAAAAAAGTAAATTCTTCAATAGTCTGGTAGCACGGAAAGTTGTTGAGCGCTGATTAAACATAGAGGGTGAATTCTTTCATCTTCACATATAAATCTATGTCTTTGATCAAAAGACAGAGATCTCCAACTACCTTTGACAAGGAAGGAAAGGTTATCCACCTAAACAGATTAGGGGAAGACTCCACTACCTTTGTGCATCCCGATTCATCAAGGGAAACCAGCTCCTTAAAACCTGCCTTGATGTGTTTGGGACTTAAATTTGTTTTTCAATCTCTTTCCTTCTCAAAAATAAAAAATGAAAGCAGATGTCCTATTTGTGTTGTTTACTCTAAAATAAGACATGGTGAAAATAATTGTCAGATCTATCTTCTGTGTATGTCATAAAAATGAACACATCTGAAAAGGTTCGTGGTTGGACTCCCTCTGATTTAGAGCATGCTAACAAAAGGAGTACATTTTAACAAGTTTTTTAATGCCTACCATATGCCCAGTTAAAATCCAACTAGAAGTGAGCTGGACTGAACAAGCAATAAGGCAAAATTTTTCTCTAGCTCTTTTTTTTCTCCAGGAACATTACCCATGAGGATGTATGACTAGAAGGGATAGCAAAAAACAAAAACAAACAAAATGAAACAAATCAGAAAAGCCCTTCATCTCCTTGGCCTAGGATTCCAGCATTAATTGTACTTTTACATCTTCTTTCTTAATTTGTTTTCTGTTTTCAAGAAATTTCCAAACAGCTATAGGGTGATGTAATACCAACGTAAGTTTAAAGTTATTTTTGTTGGTAAGTGCTTATAAAATAATTATTGCTTATTGTAAGAAAATTAATAAAACATAAAACTACAAAAAAGAAAACAAGATCACTCAGACTGAATAGAATTTTTTTCATTTTCTGTGCAAAAACACATTTTTTTAAAAAAACCTAGAATTAGAGTGATGCTCCATGCTGACGGTAAGGTCACATGATATGGCACAAAGCACTCTGGACTGGAATTAGTAAGCCTGTGATCTAGATACTACTATTTTGCCATTAATTAGATGACTGCCCCAAGCAATTCCCACATCTCTTGAATGTCAGCTTCCTCTTCTGTGAAAAAATAAAGTTGAACTAAATACATTAAAAGTCCTTCAAGGTTGAAAATTATTTAAGATGAATGATGATGATGATGATGATGATGATGGTTATTATTAATAACGAGTAATGTCATTAAGGCATACGATGTATATTATGCACAGGTAAAATAATTAGATGCAAATGGCCTTCATGTGCACTGCCATGTCAGGACTTAAAGATGAGGAAACAGAATCTCAGAGAGGTTATGTGTTAGATCTTCCAGAGGCCAGTAAGGACAAATCATTGCTTTACATTTTCAGGGGAGAGCCTGAGTGCAAAAGCATTTGCTTTTGCTACCTGGACTGAAATCCAGTTCCAATGCCAAGGGGTGAGTGTCACATATTCACCCATAAGCCTGCATACAGGTTCAAGCTATTGCTCTAATATTCCAGAAAATAAACCGATGAAGTTAAATGGCCACTACAAGTTCAATCAGCAATAAGAAAGGGAGTGTAACAGTTGTCATTCAAAAGCAGTTCAGTACTAGTTTGCTTATCAAAATGACATCTAGGAACATCTGCATATTTGCAACAGTTTCCCCCCCCCCATATGTTTACCTAATTCTATACTGGTGAATCATCCCCTTAGGAATGAAAATGACTAAAAATTCCATGAAGGGTTGGGTGTCTTTTATTTTGGGAAAATAATCCAAAGCCTGCAGCAAGACAGCCATGCTCATTGGAGATGCAGGTGGTATTTTGGGAACATGGGCGTAGGTGGAAGTCTTAGGATACTTGCCTTCCCCTCTACAAGCTTCAACATGGTGCTGTGAGAAGGTCCAGTGGATAACTGGAAATCCCCCTATGCCTAACACTCAGAAATATTCTTTTGGCATGTCAGATAAGAATGAAGTCATATTTAAGAAGTATCTTACTATGAGAATCTATATTATCTCTTGTATCAAAATTTCATGAGAGAAAAGCTCTACCTCCAGATATTATCCAGTTTTCTCTAGTATTATTAGACACACACACACATTTCTGATACGTCCCAAACACATGGGGACCAAGGAAAGATAATCTGGGAGCGTCCTCTCAGGGGTTCTGGCTCTGTGTCAAAGCTGGTTAACTGCTATCCACCCACTTCCAGAATTTCCCCAGAATTTTGAATTTCAAATGGATTTATCCTTTTCTTCGTTGTTACTTTAAAAACATAGCGTAGTGGGGCAGAGTCTGCTATGTTCTGCCTCCGGACTGTTGGATTTGAGATGAGAGTCTTTTGGCAAGAAAATATCAGAGTATGCTCTGGTGAAGAAAATAAGTCATTCCAGGGAATTTGGAAAGCACTTAGCTTTCAAACCAAGACTGATGATAGACTATTATATTCTCTGGCTTGACACATGTTCCTAAACATTTGGGTTTACTTGATGTCTTTTTTGAAGGATCGCTAGTATTATTTCTTTTTGTTGTACGGATGTATCATCAAGAAACTTCATTACAATTATGAATTTGCATTATCCAGAAATGATAAAACATTTAATTTCTAAGATAAGATAAAACAAAATTATTTTATTTTTCACTTTTAATTATTCAAAAATATGTTGTAGATATGTTTCATATGGCTTACTACCAATAATAAATGTACACAAAATACCTCCTTCCTGCCCTATCCACATTTACCAGTGCCACAGTCCTTAACTTTCTCACCTCATCTGTAAACATATTTACTAGGTTTTTTTGTGTATATTTCGTTTTCTTTTTAGAGAATTAGAAGTAAATATAAAGACATGTTTTTGTTAATTTTTAATTTTAGTTTATTGTGGTAGGAACATTTAACAGAAATCTATCCCCTTTAGCTTTTAAGTGTTTAACACAATATTGTAGAGCAGCTCCCTAGAACATACTCATCTTGCATAAATGAAACTTCATACCCACTGATTAGAAACTCCTCATTTTCTCCTGCCTCCTGTCCCTATCACTTCACACCTGTTGGAGTGGCTAATTATTAAAAACAACAACAACAACAACAAAACAAAAAACAAGTGTCAATGAGGATGTGAGGAATTTGGAACCCTGTTGGGGGTTGTATTGTTGGTACATTGTAAATCGGTATAGATTCTTGGTAGGAATGTAAACTGGTACAGAGACTATGGAAAAAAGTATGGAGATTCCTCAAAAAACTATAAAAACAGAACTACCATATAAATCTAGCGATCCTACTTCTGGGTATTGACCCAAAAGAGTTGAAGCCAGAATCTTGAAGAAATATTATCACTCCCATGTCCACTGGAGCACTATTCACAATAGCAAAAACATGGAAACACCCTAAACGTTCATGAATAAATAAAGAAAATGTGATATATATATATGCAATGGAACATTATTCAGCAGCATGGATAAACCTTGAGGACATCATGCTAAGTGAAATAAGCCAGTCGTTGGGGGACTGCATGATTTCACTAACATGAGGTATCTAAAATAATTAAACTCTGACAAATGGTCACTAGACTTGTTATGGTGATAATTTTGTAATGTATATAATGTTGAATTACTAATATAATATTATGTCAATGTCACTTCAATTATTTTTTTTTTTAGGCTCCAAGCCCAGTGCAGAGCCCACTGTGGGGTTTGAACTCACGACCCTGAGATCAAGACCTGAACTGAGATCAAGAGTCAAACATGTAACCGACTGAGCCACCCAAGTGCCCCAATTTTTAAAAACTCACTAAAAAAGAGCAAAAAGATATTAAGTTATTCTTTCCTCTCTTTCTTACACAAATGGTAATGTATAATATATTCTGTACCTCACCTTTCTGTTTTTCATTAACAATACACCCTGGGTATTTTTCCAAATTGGGACACACAGTGCTCGTTCCCTCTTACAGCTCTAGAGTATGTTAGAAGCAACTGTTTATTCAGCTAGTTCCTAGTAGATATATCCTTGGATGGTTCCTAGTTATTTGTAATTAAAAATATGCTTTTATCAAGGCAAATATATAAGATAAATTATCATAAGTGGTTTATATCTGAGTCAGAGAAGCACATGAATTTGTAATTTAGATAAATATTGCCAATCAGTACATTTTGAAGACAGTTGTTAAGTATTTGGGACACAAGCATAAGATTTTGTTGTTAGCACAGGATCTGGCAAAAAATCAAATTTGATCCAGATTATATCATGTACATAGGGCTATCGTCAGAACTGTTTGGGAGAGCTTTTAAAATACAGATTCCTGGTTCATACTCTGCAAGGTGTGAGTCTTAGGGTCTGGAGTGGGGCCCAGGAATCTGGATTTAAAGCTTTTCCAGGTGCTTTTGATCAGGGTGGCTGTAAGATCTTCTTAGGCCTTAGGCACTTAGACTTTTGAGATTACAACCTAAATAATGTAAAACAAAATAAAATGACCAACATTCCACTCCGTTACTGTAACTAAAGAATTTACATAATTTAGCTTTTGACATTATTAATAATTTTGATTTTATAATTTTAATATTCTGGAACCAATAAATAATTCCCCTTACCAAACAGTTTAACAAGGTCTTTGAAAGATTATAGGTCCCCAAGCACTCAGTATGAAACTGCTCAGATGCATATTTGGAAACTGCTGGTCCATTCTAATCCACCAATGGATGCAATATTTTTAACCCTAATTTAGCAATTATCTATCAAACACGATATCCACAATTTCAGATTCATAATTTTATTCACTCTACTTGTTTGGAAAATGTGAAATGCAGAAAATTATGATGCTTGGTCACTCGTCCCCCAGCCAAGGGTGACTCTGAGAGGATCAATCTTACTTGCTCTGCTAAAGGTCAAGGTGGCTACAGACTTAATCTTAAAGGGAATTAGGCTAATCTAAGAGAAGTCAACATTTAAAATAAATCTTAAAAGAAATAGCTTTGTTGAATTTCATTACCAGCCCCTGAAAGTCTGGAATTTAGGAGCTAGTTATTATTATTATTTTTTTATTTCCCTAAGTAATCTCTAAGACCAACATGGGGCTCAAACTCAGAATCCCGAGATCAAGAACCACACGCTCTACCGACTGAGCCAGTCAGGCGCCCCTGCAGCTAGTTATTTTTTAAGTTATAAGTAATGTGTCTAAATGACAATCTGTGACAAATTTTGTGGGAAATTGATCTCGAGGAGAGTTTTATTGTTATTGGCTGGGGCTGGGCTAATCCACTGGAGAGGAAGGGATTGTTGTGTCTGAACGGACACAGGCTTCACTTCTGCATGGGCCAGACAGGTTTCCTCAGGAAAATTTGCTATAGATTTAACCCAGGTTCAGACCATTTCAGCAAGATGAGGGGATCGAGTCAGAGAAGAGGGAGTGGGTGGGTGGAATTAACATCTCAAGCACTTGTTCTGGGTTGCAAAAGCTGAAACACATGCTCTCTTGATGGTCCCTTGATTTGTCTGTGCATAAAAATGACTGTCAAAATCTCCATCTAGGCCTTTTCTCAGATGTCTCCAAATTCTCATTTCATTTTACAAATATGTGTATTAAAGTAGTAAAGGGTACTAGTGCCTAAAATGTGCTGATATATCCATTATATGATATCTACAATACCATATATAGGTGATACCGTATATATAATATATAATAACTGAAATACAAAAAAATATGTCAGCCGCATATTTAGGTTCTCTTCTAGGTCTTTGTCCTTTTCACTTTCTTTTTAAAAGTAAAATGAATTGTGTAGACCTCTTTTTTGGGCCTCATGTACATAATCATTTAGGAATGTGGAAATACAAAACTCATGAGAGAACTTGGATCATAATGATCACAAATTATTGGTTTCTTGTTAGAGGAACCTCACAGACAGTGCCGTATCTATAATGTGAAGTTACTGTGACAAATAACAGCTTAGCCTTTGGGTGGTTTATATCATAGCCCAAGGAAGAAAGTGGTTTCTTTGAGGAATTTTCTAAGTATGGCTGCATTTATTTTCATAAAAAAGAAACTGGCTCAAAGCTTATAGTAAAGACACCTGAACACATGTTTAGTTCATGGGACCCTCTTTTAGAAAATATTCTTGAATATAGGCAGCAATTGTCCCCTCTATCAGAAATCCTTATTTCTGGAAAGTTTAGGAACACCCCAAACTCATAAAGTTCTGTTTTGAGTTTTTTTTTTGTTTTTTTTTTTAAGATTTTATTTATTTATTTGACAGAGAGAGAGTACACAAGCAAAGGGAGAAGCAGGCTCCCCGTGGAGCAGGAAGCCCAATGCGGGACTCCATCCCAGGACCCTGAGATGACGCCCTGAGCTGAAGGCAGACACTTAACTGACCGAGCCACCCGGATGCCCCTAGTTCTGTTATTTTTAATCGAGAGTCACTCATATTTCAAATATCAACAAATGGCAGATACTGGGAGATCGCCTACATGCACATGGCACCTGGACATGGAGATAAGACTTATGGAAAGAATCAAGCTACTATATTTCTTTCATCATATTTTCATTTCGGTACAGCACTGCAGAATGGAGAAGCATGGGCAGAATGCAGAAAGCCAGGTAAACTTTCCAAGCAGGCATGCGGGGATACACGGGATGGAAACTTTTAAAATTCCATACAGTTTGTTCAGGCAGAACCAACGATTTTAAAATGAACAGTGACAGATCAATTTTTAATGGTAACTCTATTATTTTTCTCTATTATGAATACTACTTTTTAGCAGACCATGAAAATTATGTTGACATTTGGAAAGCATGTGATTAATTGTAGCAGAACAAACATTCTGAGCGCAGCCTCCGTTTAGGAAGATGATACCAAGCATGGGCCCTGATTAGAACATTGTTGGCACCTACAGAACTTGTCTTTTTCTTTTTTAAATCCACTAAACGTTAAAGATCTTAGGTGTGCCAGCGATGAATTGATATACATTGGGGGAACGATGGGTTGTGGAGATGCTGTTCTGCAAACACAGTTCTTCATTCAACTAAAATCTAAGTACATTTCAGAAGTGAAACCACATCACCTTACAAACTCTGAGCTGTCACACAGGCAAACATGGCCAAATGATGTTTACGGCTTATAATTTCTAATACTCTCCCAATTTTGCTGAAAGATTTGTGCTCAGACATCACAAAGCAGTCACTGTGTATCAAAGCACACATGTGAGAAATTCTCTTTCTCATGCAGCGTAGTGATGTCATCTACACTTTGGTTTTTTGTTTTTGTTTTTTAAATGAAGATTTAGAACTGGGGCCATAAAGTAACGAGATGGTCTTTCATAATATCCAGCTGTCCAGATTAGAAAACTGGGAGGTGTCAACTATGTCAAGGCATCTCTGAACTCCAGATATGTAGTCCAACTGCCCATTTTCTTTGATAGTCTCACCACTTTTTAGCAGATGATGCGGGGATACACTATTTAGCCATGAAGCAGGACACAGTGAACCAACCCACACAGGAATCAAACTTTAAATTCTGTATTTACCAGTGCCATGCTCAAGTCACCTACGTTAAATGATCTGGAATATATGAGGTTTGTAAAAATCCACATTTTATTCTGTTATTTCCAAAGAAAGAAACGAAGACTGGGAGAATTCTTTGATGGGAAAGGAAAACTCAGGGAGAAATCACATTAGAACCTGGATCATAACTCAACCACCAAACTAGCTGGCTCTGTTAGGAATACTACATGTTTCTGAGACTGCCTTTTCAACAAAATCGTACACATGTACAACGATATCTGCCTTCAGTCTGTGCTGTAAGAAAGCGGTGGGTATTAAGAAGTGAGGATAAATGCAATAGTATTCATCATGTGAGAGAAGCCAAGCTTAGTGGCACAGCTATTTGTGAGGGAAAATGCAGTTACGAAAATAATACACATAAAGCCCTTTCATGTTTTTTAGCAGGGACTGGAATGGTTAGATCTTCAGTCTACAGGCCTAGGATGTGTGTATGCAAATCTTTAAGAGTAAAAACTTCCTACAGGATAATGAACCATATATTGCAGAAAAAAAATAGTATGATGTAACATAGGTCCAGGCCTGGCGCCACAACATCAGTATGTCCTAATTCCAGAAAGGCACTTAAAAAAATTACTTCTCCTGGCTGTTGGTGATGATGGCATTTTCATCCCTACAGTCTCCAAAGCCTCCCTAGATCAACCAAAAAAAAAAAAAAAAAAAAAATGGAGGGGCCACCTGGGTGGCTCAGCCAGTTAGGCGTTGGACTTTGGTTTCAGCTCAGGTCATGACCTTGGGGTCCTGGGCTCGAGCCCAGCATTGGGCTCTGTGCTCAGTGCAGAGTTTGCTGGAGATTCTCTCTCTCCCTCTCCTTCTGCCCCTCCCCCTGCTTCCGTCCTCTTTCTCTCTCTAAAATAAATAAATGAAATCTTTAAAAAAAAAAAAAAAAGAAAGGAAGGAAGGAAGCATAGCTTGAGGTAGAAGGTTCTGCTGGGAAGTGAATGGCTGGGTTAATAAGAACCTAAGAAAAATAGGATCTCTAGGAAAACAAAGAGGGAAAAATTATTTTAATTTATATGTCTTATTAAAAAAAACATGTTTTATGTCCACAAATCCTTATTTATGTTTTGTTAGTGCCTACTTCAGGTACAAATTGTTTCGTATTTATCTTTGTGTTGTGCCTGAGATTTGAAATGGTGACAACTATTGTAGCTCAGTGACTAGGTAGGAAGGAAACAAAATGGGTGGAATTCAGTTAGTGAAGGGTTAGTATTACGGTTTTATATACATTATCATGCATATGCCATATATTTTCATATCTACTAAAATTTTTATTTCTTATGAACAAGTGGAAAACAAGTTAATGTGTTGAATATTGCCTCTATAAGAAGCACCTTAAATCTGGAGAGATTAAATGAATCTTCACTTTTGAACTCTGCTCATGTATTGTGTGGTCTTTAATCCTTGTTCATGCATAGATGACTTTCTTTTCCCTCTGCACTGAAGACTTAGACTTGTCTTCAGTGTCCCTTATTCACTACAAGTTGTCTAAAGTAGATTAGTCTTTGGTTATATTTCTAAACTTACGGTTCTGCATCTAAGGAGAACATATCCATCAGTTCTAGAAAATTCTGCACCATTATTTTTTAAGCATTGATCATGGAGGAGGTTTTTGGTTTTATTTTCTCCCCCTCCCCCCGCATGTGTTACAATAATATATTGAGAGTTCTTTGGTGGGACTTTGATTTCTCTCTCCTTTGCTCTTTTGTGTGACTTCCTTGTGGGCTGATTTGTGGGAAAATCATTCTAGAACAATTCTGGGTTCACTGCTGGGACATACCACAATGATACTAAATCAGTGGCCACTGACCCTGATAACAGTTTTTCCATACATTTTTTTTTTTTTTGGCTTGGGGGTTCCTGAAATATGAAAGTAGTGTAAATTTAAACTTTAAACTTGTGAAATTCCTAGGATTTGTGGTATGGTTTTGTCAGGGTTTTGTTTGTTTGCTTCAGCCAGAGCCTGGCAAATATAGATAGGAGTCCCTGCATTGCAAGTTTTATTTATTCATTTTTCCCTCACCTTCTGAAGTTGCTGCCCTTCAAGGACCCCAGGTTTATGCAGAGATCTCAGTGCTAATTCTCACCTTTGTACTGTCTCTGAATGGACAAACTAACCCAAGTCCTAAGTTACTAGGTCTGACAAAGACTTCTGGAGGCTTCTAAAGCATCACATGATTATTACACTGGTTTCTAGTTTTGACTTTGTTTTTTCAACTAGACAATTTTCTTGTATATTTTGCAAGCTCAGCCAAAAAACTAAAATAAAATAAAAGCAATTGTGTCATGTTTATCCAGAATTTATGCATGATTACGGGGGAGAGGGGATATTTTAGATGACTGCAATTTACCCTTTTGCCCATAATATGTATGATTTTTACAGTTCAAACACCCTTGTTTGTAACTCTGGCAATAAATAAAGGTCTCCCTGGATTGAAAACGTCCTGAACCCACTGGGAAGAGGAATGTGTGTGCCCTAAAATCATTTGACAACATCTCTGAAGCAGAATCCCACCATCCATCTAGTTGCGTGAGGGCAACCTCTGGTGGGTTTGGCTGCTCCCATACCTTGAAGTGAGAGATTAGACCAACGTCCAACAGTCTGTTCTCCTCCAGGTTTGAACTTTTAGAATGTTATTTTTTTCCTCCTATAAGGTCAGGCTGCCATGTTCTGCTCTGTTCTCAGTGCTTTTCACATATCCTCTCCCTGGAGACATGTGAGAGGCCGTCTGGAAAAACGTCAATGTTAGGTATGTCAGAGCCTGCTTACACAGGATGCCAACAGATGGCAATATTTTATCATTATTACACAGTCCAGAGACCCTTCATTTGTGGCCTCGGGGAGCATGAGGAGTCGGCTCTTTGGTGTGACACATGTCACCGAAGCTTCACCCCCCATTAACCGTGCTGTTGTTTGTGATTGTTAAGCTGCGTGTCTCGCCGTGTGTCACATTCTTGACTTGTACAAGGGTCCATTAGTAAGTAGCATCTGAGTACCGTGAGTCATCGAAGGCCCCACTCTTGGAAAAATAAACACTGCGCATTCGGCTGAGATTAGAGCCATTGGCTGGTAGTGAACTGGACGGCGATTCATGTAAAAGGCTGTTTCTGTTACTCATCAAGGCCTTCTCTCTCCCTCTGTCAATACACTAGGAATTCACATGATGGTTGCATGGCATGTCCCATTCACAAACACAGGCTGAGCGCTCGCCTCGTCTCTCCTGCTATGCAGGGCTTGGTCTGTGACAACGCAAGAAGAGGGTCTGAGGGGAAAACAAGAGCCAGATACTTCAAAACCATCAGGAACTCTTATGAAATCGACCTCACGGTTTCCAGTGAAAGATGGTTTTGATTTGCGGATCTATTTTCCAGCAACTTGGTCCTTCTTTGTCTCCTTATCATTTCCTTCCTCCCCTCACTCCTTCTATTTTGTGAATCCCTTCCTCTCTTTTTCTTGTATCTTTCGTGACTTTTGTCCTTTTCTTTCCTCCCTTACACCTTCTTTCACCACTCTTTCAGACTTTCCACGTCATCCCCTTTTCAGGTTCTCTTTCTCTTCCCGACTTGCATCTCCAAACCCTGATGCACAGGACTCCAGCCCAGAGAAGGCACTCCGGGTTCTCTGGACCTGGCACCAAACGGCTACTGCAGCCTTGCCAACTCCACCTACATAAGGAACTGAATTCAAAAAGAGAATTCCCCCCAGTTACCATCTACCCTAGCTACTGCCAGCATTATAATTTTAAGGCATCTAATGGTTAAAAACTGGCCTGAGACTAAAGAGAGTCAGGCAGATAAATGTTCCAGGTTGGGTTTAGGGAAAGTTTTGGGGTTTCTCTATGTACATGCAACTTTTGAGGCTATATTTCAATCCTTGATCCCCTTAGCGATCTGGCACATTTGCTGTTTGTGTTTCTCTTTTCTAGCCTTTTTTTTTTTTTTTTAAGTGAAATTTTGGCATTTCTTCCAGGAAGGAGGGAGCAGGAGGGCTTCGGGCACTGCTGGGAGGCACGAAGGCGAAGTTGCACGAACATCTTTACAGACCATCTACCCCACTCAATACAGGGTCATGACCATGTAGTCAAACAACCAAAGGTCAGAGGGGAGAAAACAGATGGGGAGCCTAGGCTCCCAGATCACACACCTTCTTTCAAAACCTGTTTCAGAAAGCGGTTTTCTGTGAGAGCAGATTTCCGAGGGTAGTGCTTTTATAAACACTCTACTCATTTCTCTGGCCTGTGAGAGGTGTTTTGTGTGGGAGCATTTGCCATCAAACAAGGTTTTATTGAATATCCCCCTTGTTGTTGTTATAATAATCCATGCTGATATAAACCATGCTCCATAAAATGCCACAATACACATCCAACTGGGCAACACCACAGGGCAGGCTCAGGCCAAAGCTCCTCAGGCAATAAAACCAAGACCGCCAGAAACATGCAGCCATTTATTTCCCCGTAATGTGCTTTCTCTCTTTCTCTCTCTAGGCAGATTTTCCTCGTGTTGAAAGGGAACCTCTGGTCAAAAGTCAGCAAGCAAAGTTGTAGAAAGCTTTGATAGTCAGTGAAGTGAATCATGGCTACACATGGCAGTGGCATGCACCAATGGAGCCTCTTGCTGGGTGGACCTCCCTCTAAGAGCAACTTCTGGTCATCAGTCAAAGGGGCCCCCAATGAGTTTTGCACAGCCAATGGTTTCACCAGCTCCACGGTGCCTGGGTCCCAAGTTGCCTTTTTCCACAGGTATTGCTAAAGCAAATAGCAGACGGTATTTACTGGGTGTGATGCTTTCAATCACATTAATCTAGCCAGTAAAAAAATTTATGACCAATAAAAATTCCACCATGACATGGCTGATTGGAGGGAAGGCTGCATGATGGAAATTCAAGCCACGCCTCTGCCTCTAGCTAGACTGTCACAAACCTTGGAAGGAAGTAGGAGTCGGGAACGAGAAAGACAGAAAATCTCTGGGGTTGTTAAAACTCACTCAAGGGTAGATGGATAAAACTCTTAAATCGTTTAATAAGTCCAAACTCTTGGAGTTTGGGACGTGATTGACTGAACACCTACTTTCAAAAGCTATCTGGGGAAAGTAGAGATGTAGTCCTACTTCCATTAGAAAATTGCCCTGGGTTCTTTCTAGTCCTATGATCAAACGCTTATTTGTTCATAATAAAATAAATATTTTTAGATGCAATACTCAAACATGAGCTATAAGGATGCCTGGGTGGGGACTCTCTACCTGGTTTGGAGCCAATGGGGAATGCAGCTTCACATGCTGTCTTTCTCCTGGTGGATTCCTACATGGCTTACACAGACCCAGAAGGGCAATGACTAAGCTCTATTAACATTTGTGAATCATTCCTTCTTTTCCCAGTCCACAGTGACAGTCCTCAGACTGCATGGTTTCAAACACATACTCTCCAAATCCTACTGTTCCATGGCTTCTCCCTTGAGTGGGCAGCTGATCCAATTATTTGTTAATGATCCCAGACCACACATGGCAATGAGGATGTTATTTTAATGAATTTATATTGGAAATCATGCCACTGGGAGTGAGCACCTGATTAGATAATTGCGGTTAATACTTCAAGTAGCTTATCCAATATCCATTATCCCATTCTTTCTTAGTAATAGAACCTCAAATTTAATCTGCGTGGCAATGTGCCCAGCCAAAAGACTTTATTTGCAAAATCCCTTGTTGCTAAGGGTGATCAATAAGACATAATTTGAAGTTTGTGTGTGAGACGTTTGAGAAAGCCCTGAAAAGGGGGGTAGAGTGTTGGCATTTGC
The DNA here is from genome assembly GCF_029215605.1 of Mirounga angustirostris. Taxonomy (NCBI): domain Eukaryota; kingdom Metazoa; phylum Chordata; class Mammalia; order Carnivora; family Phocidae; genus Mirounga; species Mirounga angustirostris. The sequence continues at coordinate 35,874,261 of NW_026991725.1, forward strand.
CCTTTCACCCTTCTCAAACTTCCTTTTATTTCCCACCCAAAGTGAAGACCCAAAGGCTAGAACTCCACTGACATCTTGGAGTATGAGATAAACTTAATTATAGAAACCTCTTGCTTTAAGGAGCAGACAGACAAAAGGAAAGAAACTTGGATCTCTAAGTACTCGATCATAGGATCTGATCTCTAGACTGGCCCCCTTCCAGGCTGCTTTCTTTTGAGAGGAAAGAAACTTCTGTTGTTTAAACCACTGTTCTTTCCAGTGTCAGCACCAGATTCCTGATTCCTGATCAGAATCACAGCCCTAGAGATCTAAAAGTTCTCTCCCAAGACCATTTATTTACAGCCCCCTTCCCTCAGCAAATGAGCACTCAAATCTCCCAAACAGAGTGACAGTCTTATTTTATAATTTTTTCTGATGATAGGGAATTTCCTCCAAAAAGCAGCACTTTACACATGACCTCTTACATATAGGACACACTTTAAAATGTTTGCTGGAACACAGCTGGCAACGTGAAGTACTAAACAGATCACAGCTTTAATAACTGTAAAGATCATGCTTTTGCATCTGAGATATCTCACTTACTAGCAATGTGACATTAGTCAACCGACTTGACCCTCAATACTTGTGATTACAAAATGAGTAAAAGTACTGACAAGTATTGACAAGGTGGCAAAGCATATATTTAAAGCAGACAGAATGTAGCAGGTCTTAAGAAATTCCATTCTCTTCTGCCTTCCACTTCTAAATTTGAAATTGTATACTTTGAGTGTATTGGCTTATGTTCTCTGAATTCATTCTTGGAGACAAAGACAAAAATCCTTCTGCCAACTCGTTACCAACCATTATATCTTCTCATCTCTGCTTCCCCAAATATATATCCCTATCGCCCCTTAATGGTCTCCTCTCTGTATCACTATTAAATGAAGATATCAGCATACCAAAATTTTAAAAGCAAAAATAAAAAAATGAAAAACCCCAAAAAACAAAAACAAAAGCCCACATACTCAGCCTGCCTACATATATGTATGAAAGAGCAGCCAAAGCCTAGACTAAGATGAGTCAGTTCATTCTAAGTCCAGCACCCGATTTTTCTTTAACATGTATTTCTTAGTTAAGACCTGGCATCCCTTAAGGTCAAGGCATATATATGATTGCCTCTGCAGAGTTTGATGGTAATGCCACAATAGAGGGAAATTATCAGGTGTTCATGGAGATCTCTTCTGAAATCATAAAGCATTGATAAATTAAGCAGCATTTTATTTGTATCATTCAAATGGAAAGAGCATAATCCAGCATGTAGTGTTGAAGGGTGAAAACATGGATTCAGACAGACCCACGTGCCCATGGATAAATTGACCTCTCTTAGATATCCCATAAGGTTGTGAAGATTAAGTGAGACAATGCACATGGAGGATACAGCAGACTGCGTGACATATGGTGATCACTCCAGTATTGGTCATTCTGATCATCATCCTTATCACCCTTAACATAGGAAACAATAATGGCTTAACCATTCACATGAACTTTCTTCCATCCCTTCCCCCCACCCCACAATGACAGTTTATTTTCAGGACTTATTAAAGACTGATTTCAAGTTCTTTGTTTCTTGTCTCTCTAGCAACTTCAAAATTATTTCTTTCAGAAAAAAATGGGGAAATGAAGCAATAAATTGGGGGTTATGAAAAATGTACCCATATCCCTTTAAGTTAGAATTTATAAAAATGCCATTCTCATTACACTTAGGTATAATTTCATAGAAGGGTGGACAGTCTTGGTAAACGGACCTGGATTTGAAACCCAGTCTCGCTTTTTTGTCACTTTGCAAATTGCACTAGTCAACGGGCTGCTGGAAGTTGCAGCCAGAATGCCTGCCTCTCACGTTTTTAGGAAAACTCCATGAATACACACATTTTTTTAAATTTTTTTTAAAGATTTTTTTTTTATTTGATACAGAAAGAGAGATAGCGAGAGCAGGAACACAAGCAGGGGGGAGTGGGAGAGGGAGAGGCAGGCTTCCCGCCGAGCAGGGAGCCCGATGCGGGGCTGGATCCCAGGACCCTGGGATCATGACCCGAGCCAAAGGCAGACACTTAACGACTGAGCCACCCAGGCGCCCTAAATACGCATATTTTAAATACCTACAAATCTGTGACATGGCAGTCACACAAGAGACAGTTGCTTTCTTTCTCCAGTTATGTGTTGTTCTCATGCCCCTGTCCACCAACAAGGTTCTTGTCTCTACCAGGAGGAATGAAAAGGTCTTTCTGATGGGGAAGTCAGGAATCTGGCAAACGAAGAAGGAAAGGAAGAAGGAAAAGGAGAGTAGCCAAGTCGTTGACAACACAAACACTGAAGTATTCTGCTTTGTTCATACTCCCCTGCCAGTCCTCATGCTGGTTTCAGCCTGTCACCTCACTGCTGTCTAGAGGTAGTACTTGAAAAGCCACACCCAGGCCTGGGACCCCATCACAAACCACCACCTCTTACAATAACAGTCTCTAGCCCCTTAGTCTTTGTATTTCCTAAACCTCTGACATAGGAAATAATCAGAGACAACGCCCCAAATTAACCAAAATAGTCTATAATAAAGGTTTTCAACCATATGATTTGGGACATCTGGAAATCAAGACACCCCACCTCTATAAAATCCAAGGTAATTTTGCAGGTGTTTATATCCTGTGTTTCAAAAGAAGGAAACAGAGTCCCACATATTTAGGGAATTCCACGTCCCCTTGGAATAGAGTCTAACGTGCTGTTAGTCCCATCTTCATGGAATGAAATAAATGTCATACACGTTTGTGCTCACTGTTCAAATTCAGAAGTCATAAGGAAAGGAGTAGTCACAACTGGGGCTCACACTTTCAACTATACCTCTGAATATCCTGACTTAGCAACTCGAAAGGCACTGCTGAGTTCGAAAGTAAGTTTTTACCTTGGAGCCCTGACATCACTTATTGGGTGTTGCCTAGCACTGAGCCACCCATTAGGGAACTGAGGAAATTGCCTAAACCCATTTCTGGAATGGGGACTCCTGACTCAAATGCCCATCAATACTTAAAACAATCACCCTGATATCACCAATTAAGGACGTTAAATGTTAAATCTGATTATTGAGTGATGACAGAGGTGGTCCATTAAGTTCTCATCAACCTAGAGGAACGCTGGATTTATTTATCATTATTTTTGTTCTCTAGCATAGCTTTGGCCAGCATCTTAGTCTCCACATGCTCCATGTAGCCAGAAACACCGTGCAGAAAACCCCGGTGCTGCTAAGTCAGCATGACATTCCCTTGGAAATTGCTGTTCTCCAAAGCCAATTCTGTGCTACTGAAGAGTGAATAAGATACTGATTCCAGGAGACGAGGGTTCCTTCTAGGGAAAAAAAAAAAAAAATCTAAAACACATACGGCCACGCTATTTGGAAGCAGACGGCAAGTGCCATTTTGGATAGAAAGGTTTGGCAAGGCGACCCACTGCTGGGGTGTCCAACACACCTGAATTTCCCCATCACCACTGTGCTTGCCGCTCATAATCTATGCTCCCTCCAAGTCCAACGCAAGCTTAAACATCAACTACGTTTCCAGGCTTTGCATGGTTTGGGGGCAAGATGACCACATATCACACGATTTCCATCTGAAATCATGGCTTGGCTTACATGTACTGAAAGCTTTGCAAACTTCAGCGAAACTCTAGACTTCCCTGGCCTTGGTATCAGGGCTGGCAGCAAAGGTTCCCCACAGCTGTGGCAGTAATACCCGGGTGAGTGAATATTTTCATTTTCTAAGCAGGTCCCAGCTGGCCAGCACTTTCAGAAGCAGGAGTGAGGAGAAGACGAAGATATAGGAGAGAGAGAGAGGGGGGTGGAAGTTGTGAGATAATACAAATTATATTCTGATTCCTAAATGAATGGGTTTGCCTCTGCAAGAAATACAAATTTCTGAAAATCTGGGTTAAGACTAGGTCAGAGCCCCAAACAACCAATATTCCAAAAGCTCTGAGATTTTCCATAAAAATCACAGTGCTTTTGTCACTGTCTGGGATTATAACCATCCATGGGCCAGAATGCCAGGGAGCTGGGCAGTAGGTTATTTGCCATGAACAGTGGGAAAAGACTCTGGCACTTTCTCTCCTACTGGGTAATAATCTCCTCAAGCACCAACTTCTGTGTAGGCAGCATGGCGGCATGTGGCAAGAAATGAATCTGGTTCGGAGATGCTTGTATGGCTCCCAGGAGACAGTGCCTGCAATCTCTTCTCTACTCTCATTAGCATCAAAGCAAAGATCTGGGTTAGTTTAAAGACACAGGTCAAAGGTGTTGGGGGGAGTGGGGAGGGGAGGAGGATGAAAGAGTAAGTGTTCCTCACTTTGCTGAACTTTACCACTAAAATTATGGAATCAGCTCCTGGTTTAGCATCAAGCCTATGTAGTGTTTATAACAATAAGCAGACATTATCTTTATTTTTAAGGGTTATTAGGGTGTTTGCTAATATTTTACAGTAATCTGTCCTAGAGTAGAAGGCTATGGAAAGTGTTGATGAGGAGGATTACATGCATGGCTGAGTTGCCAGATAAATACAGGTGTCCCGTATTTATATTTGCTAAATCTGGCAACACTAGGTAAGAAGTAGTTATTGAGTTAGGAGATATTTTGGGAAGCAATTGAAAAGAGAAGAGTTGACCCCCAAAGAGTTGGACTGAATCCCAAAGTTTTTTGTTAGTTTTAACACGTATATGTATTGCTCGCTTCTTCCATATTCCTCATCACCCTCTTGGGCCCACAGTAGACTCCCTAAAAATGCTAATTGATTGATTCATTGATGGATAAAAGAGAAAAAAGCCAAGATGAAGCCAAAGTAAATAAAGTTTCTGGTTTGAATGTTTTATTTCATGGATCAGATTTGGGCATGCGTTTCACCATTTGGAACACATACTTTGAAACTGCAAAATATAATGCATTTTAAAACTCAGGTACCTTTTAAAGTCCCACCCTGCTAACTCTCAGGTTATTATTCATGCTTATATCTTAATGGATTCCACAAATCAAATTTTCATTTTTCTTGGTGAATATAGCTGATACTTACAAATGAGTATCATTTACCCCTCCCGCCCCCAAATCTCTTATGGAGCCAAAAGCCCAAAGCTATAAATATAGACCACCGCTGTTAGGAGGCCTTCTTTTCCGTCTCTCACCCTGCCACCTCAGAAGGTAATGGATTTCTCTTTTCACAGTGTTAAAAGGATCAGTAAATCATTGGGTCACCTATTGATATGAAAGTCTTTTCATTTGAAATGATTATTGTTTTAGCAAATTGCAAAAGAAAAACACAAAAGAGCAAATAAATCAAGAAAAAAGTTACAGCAGGTTTTTATGAAGTATGGGCGGAGTGGAAAGAGTGATCTTGGCTTAATTAGCCACACTTAGTCATAAGATGCAGGAAGCAGAGGTTTTAAAAAGTCCAACTGGGGCTGTGTTTTACACACACACACACACACACACACACACATATTTTAAGGTGTTAATTTCCATCACGTCACTCTGTGCTGGGTTACCATGAAGACGACTGCTGAATTTTGACCTTCACATGGAATGTTAAGACCACGCTCCCTTTGGCAGGCACGACGGTCACGAAGCATCGTCTCTGCAGCGGCAGAGGGTACCTCCGTGCGGGTGACAGACGCTCGGGGTCTAGGTACACAGCCGGAGGGAATGAGGACGTGGTCACCTGGTGAGTCTGGACTCCTTTGCATCAGTAACGTCTCACTTCTACCTCTACTTGGCGACTCACACCCTCACCTGTGCTGCAAATATCTCAGTCCCTACAATGTCCTTTGCTAAAAACTGCCAACCACTTCGATTTATGGCTCAAGTCAATCCTCCTACCCATGTGCCACCGAATTCTCCTTCCCTAAGTAAACAGTTACAGCACTTAGAACTGACACCACACACCTGATTATGCACTTCCACGCTGGATTATTAAATCCCTCGTGTTATCTTTCCTCATGCATGGACCTCATCTCCAAAATTACTAAATACGCCCTAAGGACTTATACCTCTCTGGGGTGTTTGAGGACCAGTAATCATCCACCCAGAGTTACAGGTACCATACTTGCAAAATGATGCAACATTCATTCCTTGGTGAAACTAAATATTATTATTTCAGTCAACTTATTTTGAGGAAACATGTGACACATAAGAATGAAGGAAAAAGACTAAGAGGTTAAAGCATATATATGGAGAGAGAGAGAGAGATTTATTTTTATTTATTTATTTTTTTAAAGATTTTTATTTATTTGACAGAGAGAGACACAGCGAGAGAAGGAACATAGCAGGGGGAGTGGGAGAGGGAGAAGCAGGCTTCCCACCGAGCAGGGAGCCCGACGCGGGGCTCGATCCCAGGACCCTGGGATCATGACCTGAGCCGAAGGCAGACGCTTAATGACTGAGCCACCCAGGTGCCCCTAGATTTTATTTTTTCGAGTAATCTCTACACCCAACGTGTCGTTCGAACTTACAGTCCTGAGATCAAGAACCGTATGCTCCACTGGCCGAGCCAGCCACTTGCCCCCCATGCAGGATTTCTGTTACAATCTTGAGGCTGAATTTCTTCTTCTCAGGGAAACCTCAGTGATTGGCTCTTGGGGTCTTCTACCGATTGGATGAGGCCCACCCACATTAAGGGGATTTCTTCGACTTAAAAGCAACTGATTGTAAATGTTAATCACACTGGAAAGTATCTTCACAGCAACATCTAGACTACTGTCTGGCCAAAGAACCAGGCACCATAGCCTAGCCAAACTGACACATACACTTAACTATGACAGGCACTCTGTCACTCACTACAGTGTAGGTTTTGGTGCCTTCTATCCATCCGCAACCCCCAAAGCAAGTCCCTGTTTGCTTGCAGAAGTTTTCTATGCAACAAACAGTTGTTGGTGTCTATAATCATCATGAAAACTAGATTTTTTCCTTTTAAAATTCTTGTTAGGTTAATCTTAAATAATTTCTCAATCATACAGCCTTGTTTGGAGGGAATGTTGACATTTAATTGGTCCAGGAAGAGAATACCAGAATGCAGAAAGAAAATATTTAAATGGTTACACACACACACACACACACACACACTCAATCTCTCTCTCATTTTTTAACAAGAAGATGCCAAGTCTTCATTCTGAGATGCTGTGTTCACCTTGAGGAGCTATGCAAGAAGTCTCCTTTCAGATCAACTGATGAAATTCAGCTGAAATTATGGGGCATATGCACAAAGCTTCATCGTGATAAGAGTGCCTGATGGCAGTGACCACATATTATTACCCTCAATCCGCAGACACTAGCACATTGCTATTGGCTACAGTGCAAGCTATTGATACATGTGCTGAGGGTGCTAGAATCAGAAATTTGTGGGCAGAGGGTTTGCTCAACTGTCTACAAGCATCTATGCTTCCTGAGAATGTGTTAGAAATTCAGAGTCTTGGATGCCACTCCAGACTTGTTCTATCAAAATTTGTATTTTAATAAGATCCCAAGGCAATATCATTAACATTAAAATGAGAACTACTTTGAGCGTCCAGAATCCTGTCTTAGGTAGGAAGAATTCCTGGTACCTCTGAGACACCTTTCCTTTTATTCCCTTTTACCCATGTAAATAGGGAAGCCCCAAAGGAAGTTCAAATTTCATAGGACTCTGCCCAAAGTTTCCTCATCACAGTTATGTGTATGTATTTGAATCACAGTCACTGCAAAGTCTAGGGGAACATGTGACTAAAATCAGCCTTCACAGATAAAACTTTTGGGCCCTATTTCTTTCTTTTTTTTGGGGGGGTGGCATTATTTTTATGTGCTAGGGAAAAAGCAGCAATGAGATGTTGTTAATTCAGTGTATATTTTATCAATGTACTTAGTCATAACTACCAATAATAATGGTACTTATAATTGCCACTGCATGCCGTCAGCAACTGTAAGCCATAGGCAAAGAGGAAAAAAATGGGGGATGAAGAACAAAAGAGGACGTCATGGGTAAAGGGGAGAAATCAAGGTAAAAGAAAACAACATTGTAAGCATGAGATATTTGCCAGTTAGGGAAAGTGATGTATGAAAACAAATGCTTTAACAATGACCCAGATTATAAATAAAATCTTTAAAAAAAAAACAATGACCCAGATTGCCTAACCATGACATACGGATTCAAACAGATCACGATCTGAAATCCACTTCTATTTATTAACTGTGTGATTAACTTTTCTTTCTTGGTTTCCTTCTTTGTACAATGGTGATGACCAGACACATGGTTTTGAGTTGATTTACAAGATTATGTATAGAAAGCACATGTAACAGTGCATAACATAAATGCACATTAATGGTGACTATCTAATTATAACTTGGCACATGAATTTTCTGGGTATTTTATTTGATATTCAGAAATTAATTTATTACAAGGGCATATCCCACACACCTGTAAAAGGAATGAGGTTGCCTTTAGAGTGTCAGGAAAAGTAATCAGTGTTAATAAAGCTCCTTGGATAAAAGCTAGCATTTGACAGATGTGTAAAATATACATTTATTGATATGAGTATTATAGACTGAAAAATTTGTCCAACATTTTCTGGCAATATAAGAAATTAGTTATGCCATTTGGTATCTCTGTTATCTAATTAAATGGATTCCTTAATTTAGACTCCCTTGATTGAGTTTTCATTAATGATGAAGAAAGAGATTATACACAGAGTTGACTGCCAGAGATGGGAGTAAGATGACAAAATGACAGTGAAATTAGAATTTCTTGTCTACATTCAAAGACCATAAAGAGTTTTATAAGGCTGTCTTCTGAACATCACTGTAACACTGGGGGAGGCCTAACTTGAGACAAATAGGTAATATTTTCAAATTGTGCGGTCAAAATCAAATCATGACCTAGGGTATTTCATAAGCAATTCTGACCTGGGACATAGAAAGAACTGAAAAGCCCTCAGCAAATTGCCCTCCTCAGGAATGTTCCTCCAAGGAAAGGACAGTGGGATAATGGAAATTGGAAAGCAGAAGAAAAAGGTAAGAGTAGTTTCAGTGAATGGGAAATTGTGAATAATATTTTTCCCAAGGGTATGGCTGGGGTGTGATCACTGGAGGATCGATGTCAGGATGGTGAGGGTCGGTGAAACAAATTTCGCCTTCTTTAGGATTGGCCCTACATTGGTCAAGCGGGGTTTTGTTGTTGTTGTTGATCACTGCAATGCCCAGGAAAACATGATGTCTATTAAACAGGCTGCATGTGGAGGATTCAAGAGGGAGACTGTCTTTTTCAAAATAGAATCCTTGTTAACCAAAGAATCGTATTCCAAGGTAAATGGTCAATCCCCATAAAACTAGTCAACTTTCAAGAATAGATGATGAGGAATCATCTAGCACTGGCTTTGGGCTGATTGAGATGATGTAATGAACAAATATAAATAAGTTTCACTTTTATAGTCTGACGTAGTGTCTTTTCTCCCAGGGGTTTCTGGGCAACTCTCAACAACTCAAGTAAAAACCTAAGAGTTGTTTCTTTGTCCATGCACTGAAAATAGTAGTTAAAACACACACACACACACACACACACACACCTTTCTAGTTCAAATACTTATGGCCCTCTTAGATAAATACATTTCATTGTCTTCTGATATGATATTTAGGTTTCTCAACAAAGGGCAAAAAGTGGAAAAATCGTGAAAATCCATTCCATCATCTCACTAAAATTTAAATAAAAATCTGAAACTGAAAATGAGGCCAAAGGGTCAGACAAGTCAAAGTCAATAAGTCAGAGAATCTATAATGCTTGCAGTCTACTGATGAACAAAATACTGTAGTCTATGATGAATAAACATCATTCCATTTGAATCCCATAAATCTTTTAGGGTCACAGATATAGGCCCCCCAAAATACTATTTTTTCTGTTCTTTCTATTCAAAAACATTATGGCTTAAGTCACACATTTCAGTTTTTCTTATGTCCAACTAATGTTAAAACCAGAGGCTATGAGATATAAGTTCTGAACTATCTATACTTAAAACCACCCACTATAAAGAGAGTCTGGATGGTTTTCCTATGTGTGCCAAATACAAATGTATCATATACTGTATACAAATCTATTGTTTAAGAACAAATGCAAAAAATTTTGATGAAAATTTTTTCAGAAAAGCTGAAAGAAGAGTAAAATTTTAGATAAACAATGAGACAAAGAAATTGACCATCTGCATTTTTAAACGAAATTGTATTTCCAAAGAACAGATGAAGATCTGAAGGATAAAAGGATAAAAAAAGATAAAAGGAGGATAGGATAACACAGGCCCAAAAGTCAAACTAAGCATTCACATTTGAAAAGAAAAAAACACTACAGTAATATCAGAACAGATGAATTGGAAATTTTCACATAGAAATAAAAGATTACATCAATCGAGTCTTTTTGATGTCAATTATGTGTTGGCACTCTAATTTAACCATTTATTCAATCTATTTTGTTTTAAACAGAGGAACTACATACGGGTGACACTTTTTCAAAAGTTAACAGTGAAAAATAACCTGTTAAAGTGTCATAGTTCCATTACACCAGAGAGACAAATCAGAAAATTCAAATCAGTGGGGAAATTTAATTTTATGAAAAATTAGTATCAAATAGAAGGTTGTGAAAGGTAAGGCCAGGTTGAAGCAGAAGCAAAACAACTTCCCAATTAAATTTTGAATTTCAATTTTAATTGAAAATATAGGTTCTGTTCTATTGTGTATTCAGAGCTTAGAGAAAACTGGCCTTAATGTTTTTTTTTTCTTTTTATGCCCACAGAAATAAGCTATTAAGCCCCAGTGAATTATTCTTTTTTTTCTTTCTGTCAGTGTATTTCAATATAATTTTTTCAAGATTTAATGAAAGAGCTGTACAATCCATACCCCACCCCTTTTCAAGAATGTCTGGCCAAACGCAGCTGTAAATTATAAAATAATGCCCTGCATTCATGAAACAGTTCACACATAAATATATTTAAAAAAACAACCACTGATCAAATGAGTCTTCCAGATAGGTTGCTTAACCCATCAACTATATATAGGTCTATCCTTAAGAAGCATCCTTCAACTTTTAAAAAACTATACAGATTTTACCCTAAAAATCTCTTTTAAGTGAGACACTAGCCAGTACTCATATTCTAAAGAATAATTGCTAAATTAAAAGAAAAAAATTATTAAATGCAGGGGATTTCTCCCCCACAGCTGTTTTATTGTTTCCAAAAAAAGCAGTTTTGTCTATAGGAAGCCTTAGAGCCCCCTGTTTGTGACAAAGTCCATTCCTGAGGACTGATGCCAGGAGAAAACAGTGAGATCCAGAACTCCTGCACCAGCATTACTCTCTGGAATGTATAGAAATTTATCAAACATAATTTATTCAAAAAAATTACAATTCTTTAATAAGTTAATTCTAAAAGACCAACAGGCCAGACCAGGGATGTTTTTATTCAGTATTTTCTGGTCTTTCTGTTAGATGATCTTATGTCCTGGTTGCCCCAGAATAGTCCCCATTTTGCCTGTTTTCCTGGTTTAAATATTAATAGTGCAGCCTTTCACTCTCAAGGGTCTCAATTTGGATACTAAATTATATGGTCACCCACCTTTAAGCTATATATGAGGTGTGGCTTAAGAATTCATACAGTATAGTCTTTTATTTGTACAAACGGGTAACACACTGAGTGAACTATTAAATGTTATTAAATCTGGTATAGGATATTATGCATGTGTACAGACACACATATCCAAATCCATAGCTTATGAGATAAATACTTTTAAATAAGAAATAATGGAGTTAGGGGATCCTCGGTGGTTCAGTCGGTTATGCGTCCGACTCTTGGTTTTGACTCAGGTCCTGTTCTCAAGGTCGTGAGACTGAGCCCTGAGTCGGGCTGGCGCTCAGCGCAAAGTCTGTTTGGGATTCTTTCCTTCTCCCTCTCCCTCTCCCTCACTGGCATGTGAGCAATCTCTCTCTCTCTCTCTAAAATAAATAAATAAATAAAATCTAAAAAAAAAAAAAATGAAGCAGTAATGGAGTTAATTCTGCCACGATCATGCTGCTACCTATGAGTAGGTTTCTTCAAAGAAGTTATTTTGGGGCACTATACACATATTCCAAAAATTCCATTTCTGATCCAATTCTAAGTGCATGCTGAATCAAGTTATAAGACATTCAGGAAAACATTTCAGTACTTTATAGCCCCAACTTATTTTCAATAAAAAAGTGCATGACCAGATTTGATACCAGTTTTAAGTCCAAATGGCTTTTATTTGGTTTAAGAAAACAAATATACTCAACACACACACACATTTTCATTTATTATGTTGAAACATTATTTGTTTTTACTTCTTTTCTCCTCTTTGACCTCCTTGAGTCCTTAAGGGCAACAACTTCCCCTTATTCATCTGTGTGTCCCTAAGAATCTAGTACAGTACTTAGGATTTCTTAGGCACTGAGTAAACATTAGCTGAATCATGATATGAATGAATGTGTGACTCTTCATCCTTGAGTTTCTACAGACAATTCCAAAAGCAGAGTTTGCACACTGGAGAAGTAGTTGGTAGCTAATACTAATACCCATATGTATATTATACTGGTGTAATATTAACACCCAAACTTAATAAAACCAAATGTGATCCCAAACAATTATACTCCCTTTCAGGAATGACTTCATTTTCAGAGTAGATAGAAATGGATTTGAGCTCCCTAGAGAACTAGGAGGAGGGACACCAGAGACCTCTGCTCCTCAAAACATGATTTATAGATGAGCAACATCAACGTGACCTGAGAGCTTGTTAGAATCAGGCCCTAGCCCAGACCTGAGTCAAAATCTGCACGTTACCAAGATTTGCAGGTAATCCGTATGCCCATAAAGATTGAGAAGCACTTCTTACAATGTTTAAGGTTTGAGTGTTTACAATATGCAGGTCAAGACTCTGAAGAACAAAGAATGAGTGCAAAGGCACAGAACAAAGGACATAAATATTACAAAGTGACATTTTTGGCTCTGGGGATTATATAAAGTCTAGTGTGGTAGACAGACCTATGTAGATCAAACCCAGCAGACAGAATAAAATAAGATTATTTTATAATTTTAGACAGATTAAAGTTAGTGTCAGAACAAGGTAAAACCAACAGAACTGTCTACCTCGGGGAAAGGTCAAGAGATAAAAAAAATGAAGTATAGATCTTTGGTCTTATGTTCATAAATACATACAACGTGTGTATGTTCTCTCCCCCACACCCTCTCTCCCCCACACACACATTCATACACTTAGGTCTCCTGCCTTCCTAAAAGGGATTTGATGTGGCTAAAGTATGTACCATGGCTATTCTCCAGGCAGTTATGTTTCTCTTAATAATATACTTAAACCCTAACTTCAATGCCCTCATTAGCAACTTGAATATCTTAAGGCTACCCATAGGGAAATAAATCTCAAATGAAAATAACTGCTTTTGACACGCACTGACCTTGTTAACCTTGCAGGTAAAAGCTCACAAGCAAATAAATGGGATGTCCCTAAAGCAAAATTCGACACACAAAACACAGGGTTATGATGAGGTTCAGCTGTTGCTCCTTCTTGTAGAGATATAATAGCCCTGCTGCAAACGTCATGTGCAGAAAAATAAGCTTATCAGGATGACCCCAGGATACTGAAATGAGAAGGTATAACACCCCAGGTCTGGGATTTAGGATTAATCAACATAGAGCACTTCATTGACAAAATAATCTCATGTCCTTCGGTTGGTTTTATAATAGCTTTAAATTTCTATCTTCAGTCTGCCAGTCTTGTTACCCCAAAGCCAATACATTTTTAACAATAAAATCTGACCCTATCCTTATTTAAAATCATATGCTGAGAAGACTCCAGTGAATTATTTGTAAAGTTATTGAACCTAAAATACATTTTTAAAATACTGAACCAGGCAAATCTTCCATATGGACTTGGTTGTAACATACAATTTCTACATTTTATATTATTCTAGGAAAAAAATCAATTCAACGAATACTCAATGCTCCTGTACTATGTGCAAAGTGCTACACTGTATATTTGAAATCAACTATTACAGCTCTCTCCGAAGACTTCCTTGGGTTCCCCTTTCCAGGAAGAGTCAATAATCCTGTCTTGTGTATCACTACATTTTTCTGTAATGATTGATACAACTGAACTAAGCCTACAGTGTAATAATTTCCTTATATGCTTCTGAGAACCCTGTATTTATTACAAAGTCCTTATATGAGAAACAATGTTTTGTTCATTTTGCTTCCTTAGATCCTAATCCAGTGTTAAATGAATGAATTCATAATATGCTGATGAAGATCATTCAAGAAAAGGTAATTGGCTACTTTGGTGGTTCTGGTGAACAATACTGAGGTATTCTTAATGATGCACAGTCTAATTTAACAATAAAAGTTCTCAAATATGAAAATACTAGATTTCTCACCTGGAGATGTCTGGTTTTGTTTTTGTTTTTGTTTTTTTAATGAGATGTCTGTTTAATAGGAAGTGTCACCTAAGTATGTTTCCTTTTTTTTATCTTACAAAGATAAGTCTTTCCTTCCAAATGAACCTGATAGTTCTGGTAACATTCAAATAGCAAATTCTCCCAACTTCCAGCTGTCAGTGTTTCATAAATATTAGAATCCATGCTCTGTTAAAATAGTCCATTAGAATTATATCATCAGCGTCTTGCCCTGGCACTAAATACCCTGAAAAGGGTGTATACAATATGGAAGTGTTTATAAGTAAAATGACTGGCTCCAAAATCCTTCATCAAAAATAAATTTGAAAAATTACCAAAGCATGTTTTTTATTCAAGTCCTTACACTTTCTGCCCAAGTCTTTCTTAGAGATTTTGAGAAGGTAAATATAAGACTCCTGGCCCTACCTTGATGGCAGTTAATATCAAGATAAATCCACCCATGGGATATTGATTATGGGTTAATTTTTCAGTTCTCATCTAGACCCACTCTCAGTCCAGTGGTCATATGTGAATATTCACACACATCCATGATCATTTGCAGAAAGATACGTGCCTGGTCTGCAATGCAGAATGAAGATGATGAAGTTTTCTTGTTTGCTTGTCCCCATCTACACAGAGCCTTGTTTAAATAATGCTATAAGTATACTTCACTAAGAACTTGGCCCGTATGCTTTAAACATCTGAATCAGCGTTGCCAAGGATGAAATGTACTTCAGATAGAGTGATTTAGCATAATAAATCATTCTGAGTTGATTCAGAACTTGAACTTGCTGTGGAGGCTGGCTCTTACTGTCTGGCTGAGCATAATAAAGTAATTATAAGGAATTAGAAATCCATCCGTTTTCCTCATGAAGCTGATTTTGGTCTTGCTTGTTTTTAAACAGTATATATATTTTACCTATTAATACAAATATAGGCATGGACAAGACAAACTTGGACATAGATTAGTCAGCAATGAGAAAGCATAGCTAATGGTTAGAAAAAAAAAAGGTGTTCACACGGCCACTCCTCAAAAAGATAAATATAATAAAAAAGTGTCTGTTTTGGGGCACCTGGGTGGCTCAGTCGTTAAGCATCTGCCTTCAGCTCAGGTCATGATCCCAGGGTCCTGGGATCGAGCCCCGCATCCGGCTCCCTGCTCGGCGGGGAGCCTGCTTCTCCGTCTCCCACTCCCCCTGCTTGTGTTCCCTCTCTCACTGTGTCTCTCTCTGTCAAATAAATAAATAAAATCTTTAAAAAAAAAAGTGTCTGTTTTCCCCTAATTAACTGCTTTTAAAGATTCTCAGTATGCATAATTTATATCTTATTTATTTCATAATGAGAGATGCAGAGTTTTAATGCAGACACAATTATATTAGTCTAAAAATAGAGCCACTAAACTTATTTAAACATTCTTATTTTAAAATATTGGCTTCCTCTCCATGAATGCCAATCCCAAAATGGCTTTATTACCCAGGAACTACTACTAATGTTATTGTTCAGTCTTCAGATCAAATTATCGTATGAACTGATGCAACTTATAAAATTCAGACTTTCAGTGACATTTGCTAAAGGGGATGAAATTCTTTCTACCACCAGAGTACTGTTGGGGACAGCAACTGTTTGAAGAAATACTGTTCCCTAAAAGAGTGGATGTTTCTTTGGAGGGAGTTTTCAAGTAAAAACAATGTATTCACAGCTTATTCCGATAGGTGGTGTTAGGATTTTTCAGTTACATAGGCAAAAGTTATAATTATTGCTTGTTATTTTTATGTTTTTGTATCAAGACCAGGTGTTTATGACAGCTCCGTGACAGTCCTGTGCTTTAAAAAAATGTATGGCTTATTTTTCATATTTTTTTCTAGAACTAAGAGACTGAGATTATCCAGCAGCAAATCATTTTCCAAATGTTAATTGCATTCTTTCAAGGAGGTATGTTCATGAATGTAATGTAATTGTATTTTTTCAGCCACTCCAAGCAAAGCAATGGCTTACTTGGGTTGGCACCTGTGAGACCAAATATTGTTTTTATTTAAGTGAATTAGCAATTATGGATCAGGAAAGAAATTTTAGGACCAACTGAGACCTGATGCCTAGGTGATATTTTCCCAGATTGGGTCTTATGTGGGCCAATGGAAAGTAAATTATATCTATCTTTACATTTTTTCCCCATACCAACTATTTTATGAAGGTAATTAGTACTTTCATTAATTGGACCTCACACTCTCCATGGCTTAAGTCCCATGTTACAGGTATTGCTGCAGAATATCTTTGAGGCTTGATGGGGAAACATTCCCCTAACAAGAATTATCAGATTTAATAGGATACTTGAGTTTCTGACTTAATGTATTTTTCCAGAGGACAAAGGGGTTCCAGTTGGTGAAGTTCATTATAAGGGCTGCTTTCTGGGACATAAAGTAGGAAGGAGTAGGCTGGCAAGTTAATAGGGACGGGTATACAAATAATATATCCAACACACGCCATTTCTCTTGTTCCTAAGGGTATATTCCAAAGTGCCTGGTTGGGAGTTTGGACTTTCCTAAATTACAGTCACTCCTAAACTCTTCTACAGGAATCATTCTAGACTTGCCTTGGCTTGTCCTACAGAAAAATCTTCCCACAGACAGAACAACTGGAGAGGTTCAACGACAGGTTACAGACTTCCAGTCAGCCAGAAACTGACAGTCATCATATTAGATGGATAAACATGGCTGGTGCAATTTTAATTTTTTTAAAACAATATTGTGCTGATATAAATCGTCCTTGATTCTTCTTTGTTTTGTTGCATTTTGCTTACTTTTACCTATCTTAATATTTTAATCACCTAGAATATCATGCAACAATCACATTTTACTGACTGCCAGGATTTTTTAATGTTAACCTTTCTGCCATATTTGCTTCAGATATCTCAAATATATTCTTTAAAAAAAGCATCTTTAAAAAATGTAGGCTATCAGCATTAATTCTTGGAAATGGCTCCTCTCAGTAGGATAGAGTCTCATTTCTTGCCGATTGTACTTAGACTGTGCACATATATGATATATATATATGTACATATATATACTATATATGTAATTTCAGTTACATAAGATTATATATAAGGCTGTAAACTGCTTAAAGCTAGCTTAGTATTTTATACATGATGGATGCTTAATAATTATTGTTGACAAAAAATAAAAATAAAATTGCTTATAAACAACCTTGTGCAATTTTTACTTAATTTTTAATTATCGGCTTTTATGCTGAACTATTTTGTTGGTTTGGCATCAATTAACTCTTCACATTCTTTTCCCTGAAACCATTGATTGAGAAAGGGTCATTTAAACGTTCCATAAACTCTTAAGAGCTGAGTTGAGCTGAGTGATGGGATAGCAGTTGTTCTTTAAAAAACATCCCTGAATCAAAAGAGTGGCAAAGAAAACAAATAGAAAAGGAAATGATAAATTATTTATGTTCTATCACCTTTAGTCCCTAAATGAGTGCTTTAGAGGCTTTTTTGTTTGTTTTCAACTGCAGCAAGATCCCTTCTTTGAGGAAATCTTTCACAGAAGTTGAATCTATAAAGCCAGTTAAAGTGATGCTGTGCAAATTAAGGCTGGGGGTGAGAGGTCCAGAGCCATCTTGGCGTCCTCCGAAGGTCACCCCATGAAACCCACAGACTCTGAGCCGTGGCACCACAAGAACTCGGAGATGAGCATATCAGAAACCACCGTCCAAGCTTAGTTTAATTATAATAATTTAACTCCCACGAATCTTAGTGATTTTCCACCATGGCTGCACTTTGGAATCACCTGGAGAGCGTTTCAAAATGTCTGTGTTTGGGCCTCGCTGATATAGATTCCATTTTAATTGTTCCCGGGTAGCCCCCAGAATCAGGATTTTTTTAAAAAGATTTTATTATTTATTTGCCAGAGAGGAGAGAGAGAGCATGTGTGTGAGCGCACAAGCAGGGGGAGTGGGAGAGGGAGAAGCAGGCTTCCCGCCGAGCAGGGAGCCCGATGTGGGGCTCGATCCCAGGACCCTGGGATCATGACCTGAGCCAAAGGCAGACGCTTCACCGACTGAGCCACCCAGGTGCCCCCGGAAATCAGGATTTTTAAAAAGCTCTACAAATAATTTCAAAATATAGTCAGCTAGCTTCCAGGAACACTGCCAAAACCCTAAAAAATAATTATTTTGGAACACAAATCTATCAGATTTTAATTTCTTGAGGACAGAGACGATATATGTATGTATCTTTTTCCTACCATCAGCTTTTGAATACATAAAAGAACAAAAGAAAACGTCACAGCCAATCAAAATAGTCAAGAACACTAACTTGTGTGTGGCACGTACAGCACCCCAGACTGGAAATCAAAGAGCTTTCTTCCTTCCTTCATGCTTCAGTCAATTATTTATATGCCAGATGCCATTAACTGCTGTGTTTCTAAGTCTAATGAGGAAGGCAGATATTTAAATAAGTAAATAAAGGGCGCCTGGGTGGCTCAGGCGTTGGGCGTCTGCCTTGGGCCCGGGTCAGGGTCCTGGAGTCCCGGGATCGAGTCCCGCGTCAGGCTCCCTGCTCGGCCGGGGGTCTGCTTCTCCCTCTGACCCTCTCCCATCTCATTCTCTCTCTCAAATAAGTAAATAAAATCTTTTAAAAATAAATAAATAAATACTTAGAGTATCTGGTAAGTACGATAAGTGCAAAAGAAACCCAGTTTGCAGCAAACCAGCCTGGAAGACTTGGGAGATGCTTCCTCGAAGTGACCCCTAAGTGTGATTCAGAAGCACCCTTAAGAAGGTACAGACATGGGCGCCTGGGTGGCTCAATTGGTTAAGCGTCTGCCTTCGGCTCAGGTTATGATCCCAGGACCCTGGGACCGAGTCCTGCGTCGCTATCCCGGCATTGGGCTCCCTGCTCCACGGGGAGTCTGCTTCTCCCTCTGCCCCTACTCCCACTTGTTCTCTCAATCTCTCTCTCTCAAATAATAAATAAATAGAATCTTAAAAAAAAAAAAAAGGTACAGACAGGAAAGTAAGAGAGAGGAGGAGATGCCAAATTTATTAATCTAAAATATGATCTCAGATTAAAAAAAGAAGAAGAAACAAAGCTGTAGATGGATGGCAGAAGATGGGGCTGAGGAAGAGACAATTAACAGGAGCTGGGAGGATCGGTGGACAGTCCTGTAGCTCTCCTGGGAGCCACTCAGCCTTGAACTGACAGCTCTCTACAGCTCTAAGGCCAAGTGCTTCTCCGTCTCAAAAGTGCATAACAAGCAGCTGGGGCCTTTGTAAAACGTCGATTTTCACGCAGTAGGTTTGGGAGGGGGCCTGAGATTCTGACCTTCTAACAAACCCCTGGTGGTGCTGCTGCTGTTGGTCCACAGACTATACTTTCAGGAGCCAGATTCCATCTAAAGTTCAGCACAAAAGTATCATGAACTTTGATTCTTCCAAGGGCTATAGTTCATTACGTATCTTTTTGCTCTCATTCCTAACTTCCTTTAGTTTCAGTCTGCCTTTTTTGACGTTCAAGCAGTTCCGGATGTGTTCTGTGATATAAAAAGCCCGTGTAGATTCCTGTGATTACCTGACAAGCCCTGATTCTTTTCATTTAATCTGTTAGCCCGCAAGCATTTACTGGCTGCCCTGCAGTTGCTAGCATGGTGCTAGGCATCTCTGGGGAGATAACAGAATTCTAAGATATGTTCAAGGAACTAACTACGAACTTACAGAAAAAGGATGGATGTGCATAACACATATGTTATAACAAATGTTTAAAATAAAATAAAGTGTCAGATCTGTAGCATTAGAGAGCTTTAGAAGAAAAGGAAGTCAATAAATCTGGGACATCCAGGGAAAACATCCTTCAGTGGCACCCTCTAGCTGTAGCTCTGATAAAAAATTGTGGAAAACTTCGCCAGCTGGACTTTGTTTGAGAAGTACCTATGGATTTTTTTTTTCTTTCTAATTGTTCTGAGAACATAAAAGAGATAAAATAAATCAAAATGAAGCCATTAGATATGTTATTGGGCAACCGGGGTTGGTGATAAGACAGAGGATGGAGGGTAGCCACCATCCCTCCTTCCCCCATTCGTACACATCTCTAAGCCACTGAAAGTGTGGACAAAGGGAGATTCTATTAAGCAGCTCCCTAGGACTGGGATCCAGACACATAAGTAGCTCCTTGGTGTGTTCCTTTGGCCTGCCGTACAATTAATTAGGCCACAGTTGTTTATTTTGAGACATTTAACTAGAGACCTTCTTGAGAGAGGCCTACCCTTGTGGCTTGTCCTGATCCTTCTCTAAGTGTGGGAACCTTTGTCTAATTGGATTGACTGTAAGTGTAATGATCATGGCGTGAGTCCTCTAAGCAGCGCGTAGACCAGGGACATTCACATGGAAATGAGGTTAATTACACAGCACAGATGCGTCTAATGATGGCACTTGCAGGGCCACAACAACCTCCCTTTAACTCCGCTTCCCAAACAATTACAAAGAGCAGCTGCATTCGCTTCCACAGTTAGAGTTAAAAAATGTGTAATGCTCCCCAACAGAATAGAGGTGCAGGGGGTGAGAGTGAGCAAGGAGAGGGTTCTTCCGGTTCAGATGTCCTTCCCCAGCCACCTGCTGATTGTGCTAATCCCTGGAGCCTCAGGGCACAGACTTGCAGCCACAATAAGCTGTTGCCAGAACTAGTCTTTGCCCCTGCTCCCCCCTCAGCTCCTTTTGATTGAGATTAGAGTTTCTCGTCTGTCAAGATTCATTTATATGGTGATGCAGATATATGAAGGGCAAGGTCAGCAGAACTCCAGACTACAAGGTCATTATGAGTAGCCAAACTGCATTAGTCAGAGTTCCTTAGAGAAACAGAACCAACAGGATCTATATTCTATCTCTATCTCTGTATCAATGAAGAGAGAGACAGATGGAGAGACAGAGACAGAGAGAGAAGAAGAGAGTTTTATTATAAGGAATTGGCTCACATGATTAGGGAAGCTGACATGACCCAAGATCTGCAGTCTGTAAGCAGAAGCCCCAGGAAAGCTCATGGTTTAGCTCCATCCAAGCAGGAATGCCTAAGAACCAGAATAGCGTGTGTTCTAATCTGAAGGCCAGTAGACTCAAAACCCAAGAAGAAAACATGTCTCAGCTTGAGTCTGAAGGCAGGAAAAACCGATGTCCCAGTTTAAAGATAGTCAGGGAGGAAGAGTTCCCTCTTATTCAGGGGAAGGTCAGCCTTATTGTTCCATTCAGGCCTTCAACTGATTGGATGAGGCCCACCCACATTAGGGAGGGCAATCTGCTTTACCTGGTCTATCAATTTAAATGTTAAACTCATCCAGAAACACCCTCACAGAAAAACCCAGAATAATGTTTTACCAATTATCTGGGCCCCCCATGGCTCAGTCAAGTTGACATATAAAATTAATCATCACACAAACCATTCCCCAAATCATGGAAGGACTGCTTGGGAGTGATGCTACTGAGTAATACCCAAAGGGTTGTTCCTGATCCTTTAACCATCCCTTTCCAGCATCATATTATCAAAACTCTGTCTTCTTTCTTCCCCTCCATTTTCTCTTATTTTCTTCTTTGTGTTCTACTTTCCTTTCTTCATATCTATCATTATCCCCAAAGGCATTTTTTAGGAATACCAAGACACTATACTAAAATGAGTGCTGATTTCCACCTTAAAATAAACTGGATCTTTGCATAGCTGACTTGAGCTGATATGTACCCAACTGATGCATATTCTGCTCCCAAATTAATCATGTAGAGAAGCTCTGTATTTATGTGAGTGATGCCAGTTGGAAAAAAAAAAGACAAAAAACATAGACATTCACATGTCTACATTCACAATCCTCTTAGACTTTAAAAATGTTTTATTATATATGTAGAAGTATTGGTCCCATTACTTTATAGTTGGCAACTGTAGTTCTGGGATCCAAATGGGATTCCCTGGCTGACATTATGAAGAATAATCGGCTGTGGCCAAAGTCAAATCTGCCCTCAAATATTTAAACATTTAAGGAATGTGCTTCAGGTTCTAAAAACAATTCTGAAAAAAAAAAAAAAAAGTCCAAAATGCTTATGAATAATTATATAAATTTTCAAAGGAACTGAGTTGAAGGTGAGGACACCTTGGGGATGTGTAACTTGTTAAATTTGTTAAAGTAATTACATTCATTTACCTGTTAGTCTTCTCATCTGTATTTCCATACCATATTGTCTCCAAAAGACAAATAAGAGGGACAAACTAACTCACTGGCAAGTATCTACAAGACAGCCAGAAATTATGTTTCTCACTTTTCTTTTCTTTTTTTAAGATTTTATTTATTTGCGAGAGAGAGAATGAGAGACAGAGAGCATGAGAGGGAGGAGGGTCAGAGGGAGAAGCAGACTCCCTGCCGAGCAGGGAGCCCGATGCGGGACTCGATCCCGGGACTCCAGGATCATGACCTGAGCCGAAGGCAGTCGCTTAACCAACTGAGCCACCCAGGTGCCCTCTCACTTTTCTGACCTTTCTGTTCAACATTCAATTAGCTTCAAATGGTGGGAGACAAGATTAGCCGAACTAAATTTATCTCAGTGAAAAGCCATGTAAATTCCACTGACCGACCACCTCTGTAGGTCTCCACATACCAAGCTCTGCTTAAAAAAACTCTGCTAAGGACTCTGTGCTTGTTGTATATGTGTTGGTGGAGGGGAGTGGAAGAGTAGGAAGGATAAGAAGAAAAGTGACATTTTCCAAACTCACGACTTCATTTTGAGAAATATCATGTCTAGTAGGCAAATGAACATATTTTCCAAGTATATAGTAAACAAGCAGAGACCACTGATATAATGGACTTTTGTAAAAGATTAATTTCCTAGTCCTCTGACTCTCAAGACACAATCTGATTTGATAACATGCTGAAAATGAACACCTTATCTCCATTTTGGATCAATCCAGAAAAAACAAATTGGGCTTTTTTTTTTTTTTTTTTTGCCCCAAAATTTCATGTCTGGACTCGTTACTCCTAACATACCTTCTCAGGGGTGAATGAGAAAGTAATGCTCAGCCCAGTGAATCTAACCTTGAAATGTGCTGCCATCACTAGTAATAGAGTTTACAAAGAAGTGAAAAGTCACAACATGTGACAGAAGGCGTGATGCAGGCACTTAAGTCAAGTGTACTCAGGGAGGAAAACACAGACTTGATTTAATTACAGGCAAACAGATGCAAGGAACTTGCCCATCTTTCCTCACACAGAGGCACCCAACTGGTTTCTGCCAAGCTATGTGTTACCAACCTTGGTTCCCTGGGGATGCTGAAGCACGTATAACACACAGATGCTGGTTGTGATTGCGGAGCACTCCAGAATCATGTTTGCTGAATGCATGAAAACCATTTATAGTCAGGACGTCTTAAAAACCACAGCCTAACTGGAACATTTGGGATAAAAAAGAATTGCAGGAACAGAATATAGTTTTAGCACTTAAGGGAAACACATGCACTTTTAAAGGACGCCATTTGGTTTAATTTGGATACTTAAAAACAGTTCATCCAAACAAGATTTCTGTTTACACTTGGGGAGGCTCATTTGACTTGTTCTGTTTTGCAAAGCACAATGTTTCTGTAATATGTTTTGGTGGCATCATTTCAAATCAAAATAAGGAAAGTGGTTCTCAAAAATAAAACCAGAGGCCAGCTAAATAAGGATTTGCTAAGTCAATTGGTTGTTTGTTTATTTATACTACACTTCTTTTTCTCCCTCCTTTGGGAATTTGTATTAAAGTGCGCGCACACACACACACACACACAGAGGCCAATATTGTTTAGGAGTATAAAGAAAGGGAGCATCATGTTCTCTGGTTCCTGGGACAATTTGAAAGAAGAGATGAGCAACTATATATATATGAACAGACATATATATTACATTACATATATTGATTTTTACTGATCCAAAGAAAAGAGAGTAGGGGCGCCTGGGTGGCTCAGATGGTTAGGCATCTGCCTTCGGCTCGGGTCATGATCCCAGGGTCCTGGGATCGAGTCCCGCATCAGGCTCCCTGCTCCACGGGGAGCCTGCTTCTCCCTCTGCCTCTGCCTCTCTCTCTTTCTCTGACTTTCATGAATATATAAATAAAACATTTAAAAAAAAATTAAAAAAAAAAAAGAAAAGAGGGTAGCTAGAAGCTGGGTGAACAGTCTAGGATGTAAAACAAAGAGACTTTCACCAAGCCTCGCCTGTTCAAACATGCTATCTGAAGCTGATTTGCAATTGTTAAGCTAATCTGTGGCCTAAGGTAGAAAAAAAAGCCACCAAAACCTTATAGAAATGAAGGAAATTACACAGACATGCCCACCCCCAGATTTAACGTTCCACATCCATGTGGTTTTGGAACACATGAGAAGTTTGAGTTGTACTTGGAAAGAAAAAACATGCACCAACATCTGGAAGAGGCGTCGCTGTAAATACAGAGATCCTTACGGTAGTTGAGGATGCTGCTAATTCAGGTTGGCAGAAGCTGAGTTTTATTATTAAAAACATTTTCATTCCCTTTACCAGATTCTGCAAAGAAAAGAAAAACTATATGTCTATAGGCTGAGATATCTGTAAACTGAGAATTTACCAGACATGTTCAAGTTCATTCAATCACCCATTGGACAATTCTTTGAGGAGCACCCACTATGTGCCGAGTCTTGGGGAACCGCAGTGACCAAGGATGATGAGGTACCGCTGCTCTTGTCATTCCATTTTCTAGAAGGTGTTGGCAGACAATAAATACATTGACACTTAAGCAAGACAGTCCTAGACTATAATTTGTTTTATTAACAAAACAAACAGAGGAATATAATACATAAAGGAACTAAGTAAGCGCCTGCTTTAATCAAAGTGGCCAGAGAAGGTCTCGCTGAAGAAAGCAGCATTTGACCTGAGATGTGTATGCAAGATGGAGCCAGCCAAGCAGATACCTGAGGAGTCTGCTTGATGTATTTCTAATTCCCCAGGTAGGACCTACCAGGTACATTCTCAACTCTCTATCCTACCATGCATGTCCTCCATGGTCTGACTATCACATATCCCTCCAGCCTTACTCCCCACTATGCTCTTGTGAAAATCCTTGGCTCCAGTCATAGGGAAGGTTCTTTGTTCACGATGTCATAGTTTCTGCATATAGATTCTAACCTGATGGATTCTTTCCTCCACCCCACTTTTTCATGCTCCAAATCTCCCATCCTTCAGGAGCCTCTGTAAATGCCACCTTCTCCATGAAGTCTTTTCTAAAACCACTTACATAATTTCCCCTTCCTTGACTTTGTGGATATATGAATGTATATATTTATATGAATATACAATATATGAATACATATATTTTCATATCACTGTGTAATCTCTCTTCTTAACTTTATACCCTAGCTATTCGTATGTGTTGCCTATTTTCCTTCTTAAATGTAAGCTCTTTGAGAAGGACTCTCTTCTCTTTATCTTAACCATTAGTATCTGTTCCAGTTCCTTGCTGAAAGTTTTGCCAAGGCCTCAATAAACATCTATAGAGTGAGAAAATGAATGAAAACTAATCTCTAAACACAAAAGGCAAAGTGAGGTGTGTGTGTGTGTGTGTGGTTAGTAGAGGGCTAGGGCAGTGAGTCTGGGTAACAGTAGAATGAGGAACAGAGACTAAAATCACTAAACAATCATAATTAAAAAGAAAAAGTTTTCTGTTTCCTTTTTGTTATATTTGTCATTGTCACTCAACGTTTGGGCCAGTCAACTAGAATTCAGTGTTAATGTGGCCAAGCTCTCTGTTTCGTGCTGATTAAAACAATCAAGTTTGCTTATGAGAGAGGAAATTCTTTCCAGCCATAACTCCAGCCAGTTACTTACTAGGTGGTTACTAGCCAGTATTTTTATTAATGCAAAACCTTGAAACATATAGCCTACATACCACAGATCAAAAGAAGCATCTTTATAGGGAAAGGGTAATGCATGCCCGAGTTAGTCTGATTTCTCCTCATTGGTAACCTTGCTGAAAATTTGCATTGCCATTCAGTGATGTGTATTTCTTAATATGTTGTGGAGTCATAAAGTATAAAAACTAAAAGGGACCTCTGGAAATCTTTGTGAAGAAGATGAATTTGAGGGGCGTCTGGGTGGCTCAGTCGTTAAGCGTCTGCCTTCGGCTCAGGTCATGATCCCAGGATCCTGGGATCGAGCCCCGCATCAGGCTCCCTGCTCAGCGGGAAGCCTGCTTCTCCCTCTCCCACTCCCCCTGCTTGCGTTCCCTCTCTCGCTGTCTCTGTCAAATAAATAAATAAAATCTTTTTTAAAAAAAAAAAAGAAGATGAATTTGAAGCTTTGAGAAGAAAGGATATTGGCCCAAGGTCTTATTGGTAGATTCAAGAACTAACAACCAGGACTCTCAACAAGAAGCACAGTATATTTTGGTACTGTACTGTCATTGTATCATAATTTTAAAGAGGAGAGGGTGTTTTTGTTTTGTTTTGTTTTGTTTTGTTTTGTGTGTATGTGTTTCCCCCTGTCAATGCTATCGTTCAAGGATTTGGACAAATTGCTTCTGGGGGGGAAAAAACAATCTCTTAATTACTAAGATATGCAAATACAAAGAATCCTCAAAAAAAAAAAAAAAAAGCCCCCTCCTATTGATAAAGCTTCACACCAGTTGCATCACTTCTGGCTCTGTGCCACCCAAAACAGAGCAGGTAGGTGGTGTTTATCTCTTTATGTCTCTTTATGTTTCAAAATAACTGACTTTCAGGAAGAACTGCAACTGAAATTGTTCCTAACATCACTCAAAGAGAACTGGGTGCAACGAGGCGCTATGGGAAAGTGAAAAGAAAGAAAGAAAGAGGAAAAAAAACACATTGATGCACAGAAAAGGCAGGAGGACAGAGATCTGGAGGGCTTGTCGGTTCCAGCAATAACAAGAGTTGACATTTGTTACATGTTAATTACATGGTATTGTCTTTTGGAGGTTAAATCAATCAGAAATTTCCTGTACAGCTAATAAAATTGGAACCCATCTGTGGTTTGCCAAGTCACGTTAGACACTGTCTCAGGACAGAGTTAGAATGCTCAGGCTTTAATTTGTTCTGGGCAGAAGAAATGGGAAACCACTTCTTTAACTGAATTAGACTTGTTAGTGTTGTCCTATAGTAGAGTGCTCACTGTAATAAAAAGTATTATTATAGCTGCCATTTATTGAGCGTGTATTGTGTATTAGGCCCCTTTCTAAGCAATTCACGATAGAATCTTATTTGTTTGAAACTAAACCTGATGCAGTTAAGTGTTACTATCTCCATTTTAAAAAAACAGAAACTGGATCTCAGAGAAGGGAAGTAAGGGTCCAAGATCACACAGCTGGCAAACACTGCACTTGGAAGCTGAACTCAGAATCCCAGCTTATATCTAATAAATTCCAGTGCGCACATCAATTATTCAACTAATACCTGGTGATTTCAATTGAACACTAGCAGGACATATTTTAAGGGTAAAATCTTACAGTAGATACCAAAAAAAAAAAATGCTCATTTATTTGACTATCCTCTATTATAAATGCGATCTTTTCCACAAGTGAAGTTGCTTTGAATATTTAAGCCATGAAGTGCCTCCGAAAGCATTTTGCTGTTGAAATCATTCACAGGCAATCAATACCATGCAACAGATTAGATGAACCTCAAGTGCTTTTAACTAAAGTTATCTCAATACTAAGACTGGCTTAAATAAGATAATCAGAAAATGAATGACTGGGCTCACTGAACAATTAACTTTAGGTTGATTGCTACATACGCTGGCTTTTGAGGTCTATCTTATGAAAACCAAGACATAGATCTCCAGATGCATATTTTTTTTGAATCATTCAAAATACTCTTCCAAGAATATAAGAACTTTATGCTGATTCCCTAATCAGAGTCTCTAGCTTCTTCACTGTGATATTCCAAGCCTAATGTATTCATTATATATACTGACCTATTGGGGATAGATTTTATTTTCCTGGTGGGCAGATGGAATCCCTTCACTCAATTTATTTAAAATCCATTCCTATATTTCATCTAATCTCAGATGTCATTGATTGCAAGACATACCACTAATTTACATTGGACTAAAAAATGTTAAATGCCAACAATTAATTTATTGCACAATGTTTTATAATCAATTTAATGCATAAGTCTATATAGACTTATCCCAAATTTAGAGATACTAAAATGTAAAAAAAAAAAAAAGAAAGAGAGAAAAGAAAAACACATACATCCTAGAATCCATGAAATACATTTACCTGTTTCTTCCTGACATGTCTAGGTACTGACTCAATGTTGCAGATTAGCTAACTGGCTGAAGTAGGACTAGAGTATTTAACTATCTTCAGGTATAATTTCACATTTATCCTCACGATTGTTTTCACCTCTCTCTAAAGATGAGACAAGTGTAAATTAGGTAAGAACATCTTACAAAACATTGGTGCCATAGTGTGTGTCATGATAACAAACTCAGGGAGAGGAGGCAGACTTCAGATTAGCCATGCATATTAATATTCTCTGATGTTATAGGGAACTTTCATTAGCCAAGGTGACCGTGGGGGTGAAAACCTGTGTTTTAGAAGGGTTTTAGAAACAGAATTGTTTCCATTTTCCAAAAATGAGAATAGAAGGTCCCCATCAACTCTCGCTCATCCTGCTGACTTCAGTTAAGGAGAGAGTCAAAGATGCCCAGTAAACTCATGGAGTTTTTGTCCTTACTTAATTTTTGCTTATTTATTTGTTTTTATTTCACATATTCAAGATTTTAATGGTAAATGGGCCTCAGAGATCAAGGGAAATGTTCTGAAAACTATCTCATAGCTATGAAAAGGAAGAGTCCCATTTTAGTAAGGTCAGCCAAAGCCATTGTTGTCTGTCATTCCACGCCCTAGTGTCCTCCATAAATTCTTGTCAAGGAGACAGACTGAACTACTACCAACTCCTTCTAATATTTTGTAAATCTGGTCCCTCTATGAATCAGCCACAACTTACTTTCTTGAATTCCCTCAAGGCCATACTGACTTGGCCCCATCCTGCTTCCTTTGTGAGAACTGGCTTCCAGCGATCCTAGAGCTACAGAGGCCCTTTAATTGGCTACCTGATAAATGACACACTGTATTCTTTTTATTGGGATAATTCCCAGGCAACTGATTGGATACATGGAAATGACAGTTACCAGAGGATTACTGGCTGGGCTGGAGTCTTGCTTATTAACCAACACAGGTGGGACTGGTATTTGTCAGCCTAAATTTCCTTCTGCATTCATCTTTGTTGCTGTTAGGCAGACCTCTGGCTCACATCAAGATGTTGAAAGTGAATTCTTTAACATGTATCAAGCCTGAAACTTGATTTTTCTGTTAGGCAATGTCGTTATGGACAATACAAAGAGGAGAATTCAGAACATTATCTGAAGGAATCCAAGGCTCCAAAACCGGTAATGAAAGAAAACTAAGTTTTGAAGAATGGAGAGAGGGAATTTCATTATATAAGCTTTCAGATATCTAGACATGTAAATTCCAAGGTCAAAGTTATTGTGTCACTATCCTCACAGTTTCAAAAAATCAACCCAGTCTTTATGTTTCCTTTTATGTACTGTGCTTGGAAAGGACATTTTTCTTCTTCCTGTGGGACAAGTAGAAATTTGCTTATCTGGAGTTAGGGTGTTTGCCCATCCACTGACACAGATATTAACCCAAGACTGTTTTTCCACCATTTCCAGGGATGAATCTGTTTGACACATTTTATTGCTATATATTATGCTCCATATTTAGACTTTTTTTTCCCTCAAGCCTATCATATGCACTTTGCCTCTAGCAACTGACAATATTGGTTTTACATGCATGCATGAAGGACAGCTAAAATTTGGCAAGAATGTACAAGTGAGCTTTTAAGTTTTTTCCAGTTGGAGGTGGATAACTTCAAACTACTTCCCTAGTTTACTTTAAACCATGCATGTGTGTGGCTTGGACATGACATAACTGAACAAGCCTGATGTATACCTTCTATTAATATGCATGGCTAACCTGAAGTCTGCCTCCTCTCCCTGAGTTTGTTATCATGACACACACTATGGCACCAATGTCTTGTAAGATGTTCTTACCTAATTTACACTTGTCTCATCTTTAGAGAGAGGTGAAAACAATCGTGAGGATAAATGTGAAATTATACATTCAAGAAAACATACTCTTTTTTAAGATTTATTTATTTTATTTTAGAGAGAGAGAGCACGAGTGGGAGGAGGGGCAGAGGGAGTAGAAGTAGACTCCCGCTGAGTGCGGAGACGGATGCAGGACTTGATCTCACGACCCTGAGACCATGACCTGAGCCAAAATCAAGAGTTAGGTGCTCCACTGACTGAACCACCCAGGCTCCTCCAAGAAAACATAGTCTTCAGTAAAATTGGGGAATGGGCCAAATTTGACTAAAGCCCACTCAGTAATATTTTTGTGCTTCAGCCACTCTTTCAACACCTAGTTTCTTCCATTTCCCAGAATCCTCATGACTTTATTTAGTCAAGAGTTCACAACTGCAGTGCCTTGTTTAAGCTGCTTTTCTTTTAATATTACTTAAGTTTAAAAGTCTTTCATGCAGGCACCTGGGTGGCTCAATTGGTTAGGCGACTGCCTTCGGCTCAGGTCATGATCCTGGAGTCCCGGGATCGAGTCCCGCATCGGGCTCCCTGCTTGGCAGGGAGTCTGCTTCTCCCTCTGACCCTCCTCCTCTCATGCTCTCTGTCTCTCATTCTCTCTCTCTCTCAAATAAATAAATATTTTAAAAAATAAATAAATAAATAAAAGTCTTTCATGCTACTGCTTTTGCAAATAATGACGTTTCCCCTCCAACCAGATTTCAAATTACCTTACAGCATAGACATAGAACAGCAGTCTGACGAACTCCTTTGCAATATTACATGAAAAATGCTAACACATCCATTAGCTCATACTGTTTCACTTCCTCTTCTCCCTGAAATCTTCCCACTTTCTCTATCCCTCCCTGGTTCCTCTAAAAGGTCTTTAATGGTAATTGCAATTCTCTCTTCTCCTTGAAATCTCCTCTGACCCCCAGCACACAGACAGCTCTTACTCCCTTCTATATTTCATTTTATCACAGCTTTAATTAGATGGTGCTATCAACTTTACCATGAGATCTCTTCTCTTTTACATCATTCTATTCTCCTCAAACATAACAAATTAAGTTGTACATTCATAGAAGACAGAAGTAATAGTAACTGGAGACAGCATCAGAAATGGAAGACAGAAGATCTGATTTTTCTCTGCCAATTTCTGACTCTGTGACCCTGAACATGTTATCTTTGCAAAATGGCTATCACATTCCTTGAAAAATAAGGGTAATAAGAACTATCTCTTCGGGGTATAGCGAGTAGCTAAATAAGCTACTACATACAATTTGCTTAGTCTACAACTTACCGGGTACCCTGTGCAGTAAGTGTTAACCGCCCCCCATGCATCCTTTTATTCTCAGTACCTGGCTCTCTGCTTTATTTTCAGCAATTAGTAACTGGTTTTGGATTTATGTTGCTGCAATCATGAATTTCTCCTACTTCTTATCTTTCCCTAAGAACTTGTTCATCTTCCAAAAATAGCCTGATTCTCAGCAAGCCGAGCTCTTTATAAGGAAAACACGTGATGTTATTTCGAGGGGCTGCTGCAGGCACCACAGAGTTTCAGAAGCAGGCTGGAGGAGGACCCTGTATAGATCCTGCCCTCCAAGGCAGAAATCTATCCAATAACAGTAATTCTGGAATGTGAAGGCTAAAGAAATAACTGTGCAATTGAAATTGACAGCATGCTGTAAACCTGCCCTTTCAATAATAAAATAATTAGAACGACAGTAAGGTCTGAAGGAGCAGTTCCAAGAACGAGCCAGTGGAGGCATGCACAAGACGCAGGTCAGCTCCTCTCTTACCCCTTCATGCTGGGCCAGGAATGAGCAGTATGACTTGTCTTGAGTTCGGCTTTGGGAGGTTTTTCTACAAGGTACCCCTAGAGGGCGCGATAACTCTCTTCCTCTTGTGTTCTCAGCTATCCGCCGGAGGCACAGGTAAAATGGAAGAGTTCATCTGTTCTATGCAACGGCCGAACTCAAGTGGTTTAAAATTTAGTTGCAAAGAATTTAGACACGATTATCAACTGATTAGCCTCACTGCCTAATACTTGTAAAGTGCCTACTATGTGTATCCATTTTTCTGTTGGCACAATTTTGCAATTAGACATGATGTACGTTAAATGGACTTCCATTCTTCAGTAGTCAAAAGCTGACCTTTGTACTCTTCAGTCAACTGGAAGAGTAATTTAAAAATCTGTTACTTTACTTAAAAGAGGTGTGCTTTGTCTCGCTCATAAAATAATGTTAAAAATTGTATTCCTAATTGGTTACTACACCTTTTTAAATTTTAATTTTAATGCAGAGTGTCCTAATTTTCTGGGATGAATTCAGTTTTCATATGACTGTTTACATATAGATTAAAGACTACATCTTATTTTTTGAACTCAGACACTCATTAGAAATATAGATGTTCCTTTAATCATTGAATATTTATACTTACTACAACTAATACAATAACAACTTGGGGAAATGTCCTTTCTAAATCTGTTTTATTTTTTATTTTAAAAAGAATAATGGTATATCTCTAATATAGTTTTTTAAAGAATAAAATAAGACCATTTATGTGAAGCATTTAGCACAATGCCTGTCACAAGCAAGCACTCAATAAATTCCAGCTAATAGACACAAAATTTTGTGGCACAATCTTCTAAAACCTATAACAACATATAGCTTTATTACAAAGAGGCACCTGATTCTCATTATTCTAATCATTTGTGTGTCACTTATTGATTACATATTATATAGGTCTAGTATACACATTAGGATTGATTTGAGAAACAGGTAGGAGTGGTTGCTGTTAGGAAAACACACATGCACACACATCCACACACAAATTTCCCCTAACCAATTTGAATCATGTCAGTGAATTACATGGAACTGGAAAATTGTATAGAATTTATTACATTTTAGTGATACCAGTACCAATCTGTTTATGTACAACTTTTTAAATTTTTGAGCGAAGTATTTTTTTACCCAGGCAATTTTGTTATTGAATCCCCAGTGCTTACTTGCACAAAGAAAGATCAAATCATTATGACTAAGATTGATAACTTCCCCATGTCCTGTCTCAAATTTCACCTTCCTTTTACAGAATCAAAATTGTCCCTGAGACATTGTTGGTATCCTATAAAAATAATTGCAGTCAATACCTTATGTGCATCCCCTTCACTCAGAGAATAAAGGGTATTGGACTCAAGTTAAAAGGGACACTCTTTGAAGCATTTCAATAGCTTCCTCAGGTGGAGCATCTTCTTCAGGATGTGACAGTGTATGGATTAGGCAATGACTCAGGGATTTGATTTTAAGTGCTGGAGATCTCCACGACCAAATAAATCCTGCCTCATCTAACTGATTGTTTGAAACCCCACTTTACCAAACTCTTTCCTTTTCTTGCAGGTTTTGGTATGTGTGAGGAATATAACCTTATGTGTCTTCAGTCATTTGAAACTTAACACAAATAAAGAACCTGATGACTTATCAGTAAAAGAGTAAGGCAGGCCAGTCGAAGGCACTGGTGCTCTGATAGAAGGACCAGAGTAAAACAGTTCATCAAAAAGACTCAAAACTCAAAGCTGACATCGTGAGGACATAATACCGGTATCTTTCAAGTTTTGCCAAAAAATTCCTAGGTGAATGGGTGAGCTGCATTTCTGGTTTCTAATTGGATCTGTCAAATGTTGTGCCCTGGATGATGACAGCCTGGGGTCTTCCCTTATCTTCAATCTGTGCTGTTGTTTCAGCTTTCAATGTACAAGTATATATCCATAGACACACAGTGTTTGCAGCACTGTTCTCGGTGGGTGTTTAGTGCAGGCTTACGTGATTTGTGGCTTTGGTGGCCTGATTTGGGTTTTGCCCTTGAGATAAACTCCAGTTCTGATGTGTGTATAGTAAATGAAGCATATGAATGGCATAATTGGTACACAGTGGATCATGCGGTAACCCCAGATTGCATGGATACCTCAACAGTAGGCTGACTTAGGAACGGCACGTTGCACTTGGCCTCTGGTAACCTCCCCAAGTCTTCCCTTCTAGGTAAGATGCTTAGGGTTGGGGGTTGTCCCGGTTCCTGATGGTAGATTTTGTTCCAAGCAAATGTAATACACTTACATAATAAAAACTATGTGCTACACCTGAAATAAAAATTATTATCCTGCAGCTGATCTTTGTCAGTCCCCCCCCCCATGGGTATTGCTCTAGCAGAGCAAAGAGAGGCTCTGAAAGGTGTGAGAATATCCATGTCATCTACTGAATACAAAGTGCCCTTTGTCAGTAGGATGAGTAGATAACATACAACCTTGCCCCACTTAAGCTTAACACGGTAAGTGATTTACGGAGGATACTTCAAATATGTACGTCAAAACCTTAACTTGACCTGAGATGAGGAGATTGTCTTTAGGACCAAGGAAAGGATATTTGAGAGGCAAAGACCAAAATAACTAAGTCCAGGTACCAAAGAAATTCTGGTATCCCGAAAGTGAGGAGTGCATTCTGCTTATCTTAGCTTCACAGAGACTCTGATGAAGAGAGGCAGGGGTTCCTTTTTTTTTTTTTTTTTTTTTTTAAAGATTGTATTTATTTATTTGACACAGAGAGAGCACACAAGCAGGCAGAGGGGCAGGCAGAGGGAGAAGCAGGTTCCCTGTTGTGCAGAGAGCTGGGCCCAATCCCAGGACCCTGAGATCATGATCTGAGCCGAAGGCAGACACTTAACCAACTGAGCCACCCAGGCGCCCCAGGCAGGGGTTCTTGTAAAGCATTTTGTTCCTGAGAAGCTGGTTGTTTTCCGCAGGGTTGGAGTGAACAATATCCTGGTTTGCCCAGGATTGGGGGAGTTGTTGAGTCACAGGACCTTCAGTATTAAAACTGGGGAAGTCCCAGGCACACTGGAAAGAGCTGTTCACCATCCAAGGCCATGACAGCCCGCTCTGATTAAAGTGAGCACCAGGAGGAATTCAGCAAGAAGTTGCTCTCATGGATTGGTGCCACGCTCCCATCATCTCCAGCAGTTAGCCCTACTGCTCCAGTCCTTCCAATAATGGATTCCTAGCCCAGGGAATATGTTATTTCATCTCCGAAGGTCTTATACTTTTCATTGTCACCTGGAAATCCACATAAATATTACATAAGTCCCAAAGTAAAACTAATGTTGAACTGGACGACTTTCATTTTCCCAATGTATTTACTCTTGGTCACTGACTACAGACGTTTTGAGTTAAAGTGCATATTGCCAGGGGAAAAAAAGGGCAGATGTTTAATTCTTTGCAGGATTTATAATATTATATAGGGACTATTTTATATCCCACTACAATAAACTGAGCTGGGTTTATGGGTTTATTACAAGCTAAACAACAACAACAAAAAATCATAAGTTGGACAGTAATTAGCTTGAATAGACATTTATTTTATCCTTTTGCTAGCAAAACAATTGTAATGCTATGGTCCAGGAGAACACATTCTTAAATTCTATGTCTGAGGTTGCTTTGCCAAACTAATGCTAAGTAGATGGTAAAATGTGGTCTTGTGGCTTCTGTCCTATAAAGGACTTGGAAAATACAGCTAACATGAGTCTAGTGCTCACGTTTGTCATGGTGCATGTTTGTAAGCTACCAAACAAACTCGGTTGGCCATTTCTTTTATGCATAAGCCCATCATTGCTTTCAATCTTTCTATCTGCCCATTTTTTTCTCAAAATTTCTCAAAATACACATTCTAAGGTAGACAACAAATGGCTTGCTGCAATTTTCTAGCTAGTATTTGAAAGGGCAGCATAGAAGGTCAAACTTCCAGACCATATCCAGGTCCCACGCAGGAGGCAGAAAATTTCCTGAGGTCTGATCACTCTTCTGAAAGGTCTATGACACCATGTTCTCCCAATAAAGAGAAGCTCGCTCATTCTTTTGTCTCCTGCCACTGCTTAGTGATACCATTAGAATGTCAGGCTTCCCTTTATAAACCGTGTATCCCAACAGCACTAGATGGTTCATCAATTACTCTTTCCATAGACAACAGAATGCCCCCTTGAAGGCCCTACCCACAGTTACAATGACACCTCCACAAACTCTATCCCTATCGAAAGACTCTGGATCCAATTCAGTAGCATTTGGTACATTTTGTCAAACACCCCTTATCTTCATGTATCAGAGAACAACAGTAAGGAGAAAAGAAACATGCAAGGGCCCCACTAAATTACTTTGTTAATAAACTCAACTGTGGTTAAATTCAAGATACATGTGTCTTAGAAGGAGGTATTAAAAGCACCCCAAACACACACACACACACACACACACAGAGTGACACAGGCTGAATTTTCTCCAGTATTTTCCTTTTTGTCATACATACCAAGTTTTCCTTACCAGGAGTAGTATAAGCTTTCAGGAAAATATAAAAACACTGTTCTAGCACTCCACTGTAAATTTTCAATTTTTTATTTAGAAATATTTTAACTTTGTCCAGTACTAATGCGTTGTTTGCAGATGCTTGCCAGCAGGCTTCGTATATCACGGTAATTGTCTTGTCCCTGAATGAATCTAGCCAATGGCATTGAGAAATGGGATAAAGACCTGTTTTCTGGGTTTGTGATATCATATTAGATAGTTTCTGTTTACATTTCTTATGGTATGAAAGATTCTAATTTGTCTGGGTTTTATCCATATCTATACATTTTCAATGGCTTCTTTAGTAATATAATTCTATTTTTCTAAAGTAAAACATCTAATAATTCTAGTGAAATAATTTAGCCAAGAAGCCACCGCTTATCAGTAAGCAAGCTCTCCTGCTCACCCATTCATTCAGTTGTCTCCTAACCTCCCCTTGGACTGGGATACAAATATTCAGTGTTAATGTTTTTCCTACTAGAGGCTTGATGGTATGCGAAGTTTAAGGAAGCAGTCAGTACTGAATGGGATCAAAGAAAGCAGTAGTTAAGGTATTTGGACCTAAGAGATAAGAAGGTATCTCTACTCCCAGAAACAGATTGAAAATAAAAGTAAATTTGATCTGAAAGGAATGTGCACATATCATATGTACAAAGCATATATGACCAAGCACTGAGAGTTGGCAATCAGGTCCAGCTCTCTACCTCACAGATAGTTGGTAAAACAGTGACATAATTTACCGTTGTTTATGTTGAAATAACTTTTGGTATCAGATAAGACTGATTTCAGATATCTCACCAAACACACACACACACACACACACACATATCTTTGGATGAAAGATATAGAAAATAGAGAAAAAAACCCTATCACAACATTAATGCCACGATTACTTGTTATTCCCTTTCGCGTTACTGAGGCCAAAAGATCAAACCACTTTTCTGCTGGCAATAAATGTGCATCTTATAACAAAGGGTGAATTTAATCAAGTAACCAATATTTAAAGACTTGTTATACAAATCTATGTCACCTATAGAAATTGCACAGGAGAATTCAAAGAGCTGATCTTGTATCCTTGTAAGACATGAAAAAGTCTAACTGATTACATAAAATAATAATGTTGTGTAGCCCAATCTTGAAAAGGTGGTTACCTGATTCCTGTGTGTAGGTTCTGGTCCCAGAGATAAAGTATATTCTCAGATTTAAAATAACAATGAGAATGATTAACAGCCTCTAGGTAGTGGTGTGGACTTCTTCCCACACACACACCCAGTGCATTCACCTTCACACTTCAAACCAGTCCAGCAAGCACAAAGAATGCATTGAGGGAAGAAGAGATAATCACTGGGAAAATAAATCCACATAGGGGGTTGGAAGCTGCCTCGAGGGAAATGGCTTATTCAAGTCTTGAATGCCACCATATCTGTATCATTATGCTCTATTTCTGGTGGCCTAACCATCGGCCTGGCTATAGAGTTTGTTCACAGGATGCAAGTCATACTCTCCTAAGGTAGAAATCATCAATATCATCTGTGGGATTCTGGTGATTTCTCAAGAAGTTTGCACCCCTGTCAGAATTCTTTTGTTCTCTTTGGTTGGAAGACATGTAAAGTGAAACTATACCATTTAAAGTAAACCAACCCTTCTCAAAAGCCAACCCCCCAAACTCATTCATATAATAAACATTTTGATATTTAAATCCTTCTTGATAGTTTATGTTCAAAACTGATTTATTTACTAAAAACAAGCAATGGAAAATAATCCAATTAGCAAAGCCTGGGAAAATGTTTCGAGTTGATGACTCTTCTCTTCCTCTTTCTCTCATGATGACAATTACAAATGAGCTTGGGATAAACCGAATTTATAAAAGCTTTTTTTTTTTTTTTTTAAAGATTTTACTTACTTAGTTGACGGAGAGAGACACAGCGAGAGAGGAAACACAAGCAGAGGGAGTGGGAGATGGAGAAGCAGGCTTTCCGCGGAGCAGGGAGCCCGATGCGGGGCTCGATCCCAGGACGCTGGGATCATGACCTGAGCCGAAGGCAGACATTTAACCAACTTAGCCACCCAGGCACCCCTATAAAAGCCTTTTTATTTGTTTATTTGATTTCAAATGGAAAATAATACTAGGAAAATATTTGAACTTAAGTATTATGTAATTTTGTGATTCATCCTATAGATTTCAATAATTGATCTGGTTCCTCCAT
The DNA here is from genome assembly GCF_029215605.1 of Mirounga angustirostris. Classification (NCBI taxonomy): domain Eukaryota; kingdom Metazoa; phylum Chordata; class Mammalia; order Carnivora; family Phocidae; genus Mirounga; species Mirounga angustirostris. The sequence goes on from NW_026991725.1 coordinate 35,913,466, forward strand.
CAAGCATATAGGCTGTAAATACCTTACAAGGTATTTAATGCAAAATTATTGATGGAAACATGGCACTTGGATATATATGTGTGAGTATGAGTGTGTGTTTACACACAACTTAGTTCTAATTAGAACACATCTTTAAACCTTCCAAACATATTCAGACTAGCCTTCTTCATTAACTTGGCAAAGGATTTTTAGCAGTCTTGGAATAAACACCATGATTTTTACTGCATAACAAAATTATATCACTGGAAATGCAATCAGCAATACCCATGGAATGACTTAAGTATCAAAAAATATTATATTTAAAATCTTAACAAGTACCTAACAAATCATTTAGCAAAATTTCACTATTTCAGCAAATTACAAGTATATATTCTACACTGAAGACTTGTGACTATAGATAAATAAAAGGCAAATTGGTTGAAAGTTTCCTAAGAATGATTCTCAACCTAGGCAGTAATAACATTCTGCCTGGATAATTCTTTGTTGTAGACGACTGTCATGTACATTGTAAAAGTTTAGCAACCACTCTAGTCTCTACCCACTAGATGCAAGTAGTGCCCCCCCATCCCGAGCTGTGACAATCAAAAATGTCTCTAGTTGCAAAATACCCCCTAGGGAGCAAACTCACTTGCAGTTGAGACCCACTGGTTTAACATAATATAAAATAGAAGTGATTTTTGTTGTTTTTCTCAAAGTCTTTAAATTTAGCAGTTATAATTGCATCTAAGAAAGTTTATGGTAACTATCCTTCCAAGGTTATAGAGGTAAGCATAGATGGCATTGACTTTTTTTTCCCTTTGGGATATCAGTATCAAATTTGAGAGAGGAAATACTGGATGAGGACAGATACATAGTGGGACAACCTCCTTAAAGTAGGCTCAACACATTTTAAAAGGTTGGATTGAAGGTCTCTTCATATTTAGCAAGACATGTGAGTTGCAAATTCAAAAAGCTGGTTTTGACAGTAAATGTCATGGTACCCCCGGGCTCCTGCCTTTTTATCCAAACAAATTTTAAGAGGCAGAATTCAGATGAGATCCAAACAGAACTAAACAGATAAACAAAAATCCTATCTTAGTTATTCATAGATTCTGAGAGATGACTTTTAGGGATATGGAATTTAGCGGAGCATTGTAGAAGAAAAAGAAGATGTTTTGTTAATTCGTACCTGCTCATCAAGAGTTAAGTGAGTTGAAGGCTGAAGGAAAAGTAACTCATGCTCTCCTTGTGTTCTTGACATTTCAACTACATTTTAGGAATTACACACTATTGTAGATGAATGTGATCATCTTCCTTGTCCAATGCCAAGCAGTATTCTACATAGAATCCAGTGCTCAATAAATGTTTGATGATTATGGTAAGCAGGTGAACTTAGCTAGGAATCTCATGATTTCCCATCTGAAGAGTCCTAGGCAGGAAGTATAATATCCATTACAGCCAAGAAAGGAGCTTTTCACCAAAGCAATGTACCACTGATATTCGAAGATAAGACTATAATCTCTTCATTACCAAAAGATAAAAGGAACTCTCTTTCTCAGACTTTTCCTCAGGGAGAACATACCACCAGCTTTGCAGCAACTGGATAGCACAAAAGTTTATCCTCAATTTTCTTAAATAAGAAATCTTCACGAAACTATTTTGTGTGCTTTATGAAAATGAGAAACAAAAAGGCAAGCTCCTAAGACCTGTTATGTTATAAGCTACTTTCTAAGTTTGCTAAAAATTTCAGTCATTCGATGTTGCTTTATGTAAAATTAAAAATGGAACATGTGGGCTGTAGGCCGGCATTACCAAACTTGCCCAGTAGCTGCCAGGAACCCAAACTAGACACTGAAAGCGAGAGAGAAACAGCATGGCTCAGGACCAGCAAACACACTGTGGAACTGGAGCTACTTCTGATATTCAGTTACCAAGAGAAGGTAATTATAAGCCAAACACTGAGGACTGCATAGAGAGAAATTTCACGGCATTTCACATGTGTTTCAAGGATCAATAGTTGCTCATTGTAATGGCTAAAACATCCCACGTCTTCACCATGGTCTAGAAAACTTACATGCCCTCTCCCACCTCTTCCCCAAAAGCTTTCCACTTCTTTCACTGCTGTTCAGCCACTTTGTTTTTCTTGCCACTTTTCTTCTAGCTTCAACACTTTGCATTTGCCATCTTTCTCCCTGGAATGCTCCTCTCTCCAATTTTTCACATCTGGCACCCATTTATCATCGATGCTCGCTCAGCTCCAACGTCAGCCCCTCAGAGAAGCTTTCTCATCTTGTCCTTCGAGCTGAAGCTTTCACCTCCCCATATCCATATTCCCTACTGCTCACTCTCAACTCCATTACCTGGTTTCATTTTTCTCCTAAAAATGATCATCATCTGAAATTACCTTAATAATTATTTGATTGCATGTTTATTGCTGACCTCTACAAGAGTGTGTTATCTAGGGAGTAAGAATTCAATCTCGTTGGCCATTCAGAATTGTTTCTGGTGCATGTGTTTGGACCCTTAAAAGGAATTAAAAACAGTATATTTCAGAAAGCTGAGGCTGAAATCTAGTGATAGCAGGTGTGAAGATCTCAGCTTTTTTTATTGCACTAAACTCTTATCTGGAGTAAAAAGGAACAAATATTATATTAGGAGGAAAGTGTTTCAGATCATACAATTCTAGCCTTGATTAATGTAGAGATAGCTTTAGGACTGCGTCAGTCCCTGGTGAACCTCACCAAAAGACAACATGAACATTATCCAGGGCTTCAATTTTCTATATAAAAGTGTGCAGTTGGGGCCCAAGACCCAATAAACTCTGATGCACCATCATGAGGATTTGTGTAACCTACATCAGGAGGGAAAAATAGTACTTAACAAGTAACTGCTCTTCAGTTTCATCACAAAGGATAGCTAGGCAAAACCTGGCAAGTTTGACCTATTTCTGAGATGAAAGGGAATAAAACAGCTGGGGTAAAATTAAAACACTTCTGAAATTTAGACATTAAAGATGTAAAAACTGGATCTGGAGGTACTTAATTCATAGAAATTGTCTGCTTTATTGCTAACTTTCCAGAAGTGCCACGAATAAAAAGATAGGACTATAAACGGAACCTTTAGCTAGGCCTCTAGAATTCAAAAAGGCCCATAGAAAAGTTTGTTGCAACTGCAGGCAGATAGCTGAGGAATTAGAAGGCCATGATGGCTTGTGCAAACAGACCACAACAATAAGGACTTTGATAAAAACTCTGAAAGAATCTTTATACTTCAAACTATATGCTCTGAAACTGCACACGTTGCCTTTAGGCCCAGACAAATGTATCTTCGAACAAAAGGGATTCTGGGGCTGGTGGGAGAGTAAGATAGTCAGTGAAAGAGAAGCATATCAGAATGATGGTGGAGAACTGAAAGGGGAAGCACATGGGAACAGCTGTAGGACCCAGTTTAAAACAAACAGGTGGAAGGGAGTGTAAGGATGTCTGAGAAGCTCCAATGTGTTCTAATCAGCCATGGGAGAGAGGGAGGCAAAAACACTGTACTTTCTCAACATGAAGGCTCAGGTCTTGATGAAAGCTGTACCTCAGTGAGGGGCTTTGGGCACAAGATGAAGAGAAGCCAGGAAAACTTGTTTGAAGATTCCAAGTTAAAATTTCAGTTGAATGATTTATTTACAACCAACAATTCAGCTGTTGGCTAAATGACTGAACTTATTAGGCTATTATTCTGGAAATTAAAACTTTCTTAAAACATTTTCTCTGTTATCTGTATTTTTTAACCAAATACTTCATACCTGGGATATACTGAATTAGTCAAATCTAGTTAACAAGAATTTTTTTGGAAGACTCCAGTCCCTGAACTCTTGGAGAGCTGAAGCCTTCTCTAGTTTTATTCATTGTGTATCCTTTGCAATATGTACGAGGTAGTAGGCATTTACTATGTAACTGTTGATTGAATGAGTAAATGGATTAATTAGTTTTCATTGCCAATTCATGTGCTTTCCAGGTTTACATCTCCTTTAATTAGATGACTTTCCCTCTGAGGCTCTGGAACTATGGCCACAGATGCACACTAAAACTGAGGCAAGTCCATTTGGTAATTTCTCACTCTTTTTCAGTAGCATGTTTGTTGAAGCAAAGAAAAATTTAAAGGCATCTATCAAAAAAATAAAAATAGGATAAAGGCATCTATCAAGAGCAGAGGCAATTACTAGTGCATTTAGATGCAGCTGTGCACAAAAGCGCATTTCTAAGAAAGCTCTGATCTTAAAATACGAAGGTATTCACCTACTTAGCACTAAATTAATTAATGAGATGTTCATAGGCATCTGAGCCCAGGTGATGTACCAAAAAGAGGAGCACAATTGCTCATTCTATTAATTACCTAATTAACCTTTTAGGACCAGAGCTTTTGGTGGGAGTGTCATGAAATTTGAAGAACTTTTTTTTTTTTTTTTTCAAAATAAAACTGGCTCTCAGTATGTGGTTACTCATAAAGAAAGGGAAAATTTTTAGGATAGCCATGGGTATTTTTAAAAATGGTGCCCATTAAAGGCCATAATATTGACGCAATTTTCCAGGGCTGGTTTTAGTTTCCCCACTGAGTGGTAATTAGGTCATTGGGCCAGTCCTCCTCTTGACTGACCATTATGATTTCACCAGGTTTACTTCTAAAAATAGCCTTTTGTAGGAATTGTTAGTCACTATCAGCTTTTCCCTGAGTTAATGTGGCTTTCATAAAGGTGCCAAAAGCACCTCCCTGGAAACTTAAGTTTTCCATGTGTTCATAGAACAAGTATATGCTAATTCACTCTACCAGTCTGAATTTTCTACGGTTCTGATTTGTCTGAACTAGCAGTGGAAGTTAATTTATTTTGTAGTCCTTGGACTTCCCTCTGAAGGCAACCATTGGCAAGCATTGTTTTGTGTTCATGTGAACAGCTACCTCCTGGGAAGAGGGAAAACATCTCTGGGATACTTAGAGTCTTTCTCCTAAGCCAGTTTGATTTGAGCCTGCCCCTTGGCCTGCTGCCTTATGCTTGTCCCCTGCTTTCTTTGAGGAGTTACACTTCTTCACTTAAAGAGCTCTTCTCTCAGGACAGTTGCCTGTGTTCACACAGGGAGTTAAGTGGGAGGCTAGACTGTAGTAGTAAAGAAATTGGTATCTCAGAGAGCATGGTCTACATAGACTGAAGCCAATGAATTAAAATCACCCCAGGAAGTTTTGTAGTGTAACTAATTAAGGTAACTATTACCAATCAATGAAATACAGATTGATTTAGAGTTCTGGTACAGTGTGAAGATTAGAGATTTAGGTATTCCTCCTTCATCTCTACCTTCCATTGGGTGCTCTCTATTCCACATAACCACTCTAATCTAAAGGTTAAATCTTAAGTAAAAGGAACACAGAATCAGATGTCAGGAGACCTTTCTAGTTTATCCATTCCTGTTACAAAAATTTTTAAGTTCCTAAAATGTACTATGTGCTAATATCCCTTAACTCTGCCAGTATTCCAACCTCGTCTATAAAACGACCAGATGTAAAGAAGAAATAATACAATTTTGTGAAATGGCTTTGTGAATTAGAACAGCAGCTCTCAAACTGAGATACACAATGTTCTAGGAGTCCCTAAGACCATTTCAAGTTGTCTGAGAAAGCAAAACTGTTTTTTATGATAATATAAAGACATGATTAGCCTCTTCCCCTATGCTGACATTTGTTTTGATAGTGCTAAAGCAAGCCTGGCACCTTACTATTAATCAAGACAATGCCATCAAACTGTATTTGTTATTGCATTTTTCATTGCCTTGGATTCATAAAATATATATATGAATATATATATATTCGTAAAATACACACACACACACATATACATAAAAGAGTCAGTTTCATACACATACATATATATATATAAAAGAGCCAGTTTCATTTAAGAAATCATGATGAAGTAATAAAGTTATACATTTTATTAAATCTAGAATTTTTCATACATGTATTTTTAGTCATTTGTGTGATGAAATGGGAGGTAGGCCTAAAGCACTTCTACTGTCTACAGAAAAAAAAAAAAATACCCTTGTATAATTCTGAGTTATAAGCTGAACTAGTCATTATTTTTTATAAACACTGTTTTTACTTGAAAGTCTAAAAATATAATTATTCAGATTTGGGTATTTGGTAGATAATTTTTCAGAAATGAATGAAACAATATATCATGGTTTTGATTTGTATTTCCCTGATGATTCATGACATTGTGCATTTTTTCATATACCTGTTGGCCATGTGCATATCTTTTTTGAGAGGTGTCAAAGTCCCTAGCTCATTTTTTTTTAAAGATTCATTTATTTATTTGGGGGAGAGAGAGAGAGCGGGGTGGGGGGAAGGGGCAGAGGGAGAGAGAGAGAAAGTATCCCAAGCAAACTCCCTGCTGAGCATGGAACCCGATGCAAGGCTCGAGCCCAAGACCCTGGGCTCATGACCTGAGGTGAAACCAAGTCGGACGCCCAACTGACTGAGCCACCCAGGCGCCCTTCCCTAGCTCATTTTTAAATTGGGTTATTAATTTTATTGTTGTTGTTGTTGCTGTTTTTTGGGAGGGGGGTTTGGTTTGTTTTTTGGTTTATGGTTTTTCTTTGTGTTTTGTTTTTTTTCTTATTGAGTTGTAAGAGTTCCTTACATATTTTGGAAACTAACCACTTATTAGATATGTGGTTTTTTCCATTCTGTAGGTTGCCTTTTCACTCCATTGATTATTTCCTTTGCTATGTATAAGCTTTTTTTTTTAAAGATTTTATTTATTTAGTTGAAGAGAGAGACACAGTGAGAGAGGGAACACAAGCAGGGGGAGTGGGAGAAGGAGAAGTAGGCTTCCCACGGAGCAAGGAGCCCAAGGTGGGGCTCGATCCCAGGACCCTGGGATCATGACCTGAGCTGAAGGCAGATGCCTATGACTGAGCTACCCAGGCACCCCTGTAGAAGCTTTTTAGTCTGATATAGTCCCACTTGTCTATTTTGCTTTTTTGTTGCCTGTCCTTTTGGTTGTCATATCTATGAAATAAGACCAATGTCATGAAAATCTTCCCCTAGGTTTCCTTCTAGGAGTTTTAAAGTTTTAAGTCCTCAATCCAATTTGAAATTATTTTCGTGTATGGTGTAAGATAATGGACTAATTTTATTCCACATCTATAGGGGGATGGCTATTATCAAAGTAATAAACAAACAAAAACCAAAAGATAGCAAATGTTGGTGAGGATGTGGAGAAACTGGAATTCTGGTATACTTTTGTTGGGAATGCAAAATGGTGCAACCACTATGAAAAACAATATAGAGGTTTCTCAAAAAATTAAAGATAGAACCGATATATGATCCAGCAATCCTATTTCTGTATATTTATACAAAAGAATTAAAATTGGGATCTCAAAGAGGTATTAGCAATCCCATGTTCATTGCAGTGCTATTCACAATAGCCAAGATGTGAAAAAAACCTAATTGTTTGTTGGATGACTGAATAAAGAAAATGTGGTATATACATACAATAGAATATTACTCAACATTAAAAAAAAGGGGGAATCCTGCAATATGTGACAACATGGATGAACCTTAAGCACATTATACTAAGTGTAATAAAGTAGTCACAGAAGGACAAATATTGCATGATTCCACTATCTAAAATAGCCAAAATCAAAGAAGCAAAGAAGAGAATGGTGGTTTCCAGGGGCTAGGAAGGGGGGAAATAAGGAGTTGCTAATCAGCATTATAAAATTTCAGTTATGCAAGTTGAGTAAGTTACAGAGATCTGCTGTACAACACTGTGTGTATAGATATCAATATCATATTGTACTTTTAAAAATCTGGTAAGAGTGTAGATCTCATGTTAAGTGTCTGAAAATTTTTCTTATAATCAATCAATCAATGAAATAAAGCTGTCATTTCAAGAAAAACAGCAGGTAGTGTTTGTCATTAATGATAAAATGTAAGCTTTCCAGCAAAAATTAGCATTTTGGAAAAATTGTTTCCATCACCATGAGCATGACAGTGTCCCAATATTTCAAAACTTTTCTGATGTGATTTGTGATGGCAGTAATAGATGTGATTGTTCAATATAATGAAGTGTGTCAATGTTTAGAGGATCCACATAAATTAGTTAGCCAATAACTTAGAGAACTAATATTCTCCATATAACCAATGCACAATATCAACAACGCCTGTAGGGCTAGAAGATCCACTCAGTGTTGTTTATATATATCTATTAGAGCACAAAAACATTCACTGATAGTATCTCATAATTTACATTGCAACTGAACTTTAAGACAGTACCTTTTCTAGAGTTTTGGTATAGTATCAAAGAAAAAATATCCATAATTATCTGACAAGGTTATTAAATTAGTCTTCTCTTTCCAAGTACACATATTTATGTGGCCAGATTTTCTTCCTATAATTCCTCCCAAAACAAAACATAGAAACAGAATGGAGGCACCTGGGTGGCTCAGTTAGTTGAGCGTCCAACTCTTGGTTTCTGCTCAGGTCATGATCTCAGGGTCATGAGATGGAGCCCCACATTGGGCTCTGCCCTCAGCATGGAGTCTGCTTGCCCCTCTCCCTCTGCTCCTGCCCCCATTCCCGCCCTCTCTTGCTCAAATAAATAAATAAATAAATAAATAAATAAATAAAATCTTTAAAAAATATATTTTTGAAACAGAATGATTCAGAAGCATATATGAGAATTCAGCTGTCTTCTTTTAAGCCAGACATTAAAGAGATTTCCGAAAATGTAAAACAATGTCATCTTTTTATTTGGGGGAGGAAGATATAGTCATTTTTCATTAAAATATGTTACTTAGTCTGACATGTAACTATTTCTCATTGCTATTGCAAATACACTAATAATTTTTTGAGATTTCTCATTTTTAATTTCTAATAATGGTAAATATTAATAGATATTACCCAAATAAACAAAAAGCTCTTTGGTCTCATTGGTTTTTAAGAGTGTAAAGGGGTCTAGGCAATAAGTTTGAGAAACACTACTTTAAAGTTTTGTGTTTCTGCTGCTTCTCTCTGTTAATAATAAAAACAACTAACTTAGAAGAAGGCACTGGGAAATCCAAAGACCCCAGTCCCTGCTGCTCTCTGACATACTGGAGGGTGGCTGCTCAGGTACTCTGTCTTTTCACTAGTTCAAGATTCACCAGGTTCATTATTGAATCTAGTTGGGCCCAGCAGTAAAATACTAGAACTACCAGTAATCAACTTTCAAGATTTTGTTTTCATTGATTTCCCCAGTTCCCAATGGTATACAATCCCTTTTTCTTTACCCATTTGGCTTCTTTTTTTTTTTTTTTTAAAGATTTTATTTATTTATTTGAGAGAGAGAGAGAGAGAGAGAATGAGAGAGAGAGCACATGAGAAGAGGGAGGGTCAGAGGGAGAAGCAGACTCCCTGCCGAGCAGGGAGCCCAATGCGGGACTTGATCCAGGGACTCCAGGATCATGACCTGAGCTGAAGGCAGCGGCTTAACCAACTGAGCCACCCAGGCGCCCCATTTGGCTTCTTAATAACAATTGCATACTGTTTTGTAAAAGGCAGATATTCATTGCAATCCATCAAAAACAAGGTCAGTTTACCTTCACAGCCACTGAGGTGATCCCTTCTTTGGAGTGCTTTCTTCTACTTCTGAATAGGTCTTGGCCTTCCTCTTTGGAAACAGTCAAATTGTCCACAAGCAATCATGTGTAAATATTAAGCAGTAGAGCTTCAGGATGTCCTGAAAATATTTCCATTCATAGTGTTCCATATACAACAATTGGAGGATTTTCACAATCCAGATATTAGAAATGAAATCGTTTTTATACCTAGATCTATCTAATTGAGTGCAATTAGCTTAGAATTATAAAAAATAAACTTAGTTGAAAAGTTAGGCATTACCCAAAGTGTGCCATTGTTTTACTCAATAAATATGTGTCCCAGACCTACAAAGCACAAGTCCCTATACCTAAGAATTTCCATTTAATCCTTACAGTGCCTCCCATTCTTTTGAAATAGGTGTTGTTATTTCAGTCTTACAGTTAGCAAAACAGAGAATCACAGAGTGAAACTTGCAGAACCAAAATTAAAAATGAGCTTTGTATGATTTCATATTAATGAGCTCTGTAACTAACACAGCATGGATAGATTAGGATACAGAAAGATTTGAGGTCACAAACCCATTAGGAAGTCACTACATTGTTCCAATGAAAGGCAAAATGATGGCATTTTATTTTTGTTTTTTCTCCTGAAGAAAGAATTTTTCCAAGTATTTTTATAATATACAATCTCTCAATAAATGGCCAACGGAGTAGACATTGTTAGTTCAGAAGGCCTTAGTTTTGGTGTTTTCTATTTATTACTGACTTATCAATAACCCTTGAATAATTGCTAGGCAAAGAAACTAATTTGTACTAGATCAAATGCCATGGTTTGGCATTTAAAAAATCAGCAATTGATATATTTTCACTTGTAGCGAATATAGCTAACAATATTTATTTTCCTCTCTAAAAATGTCTAAATATATGCGGTTTTTTTCTCCATTTTCTTTTTCCTCCCCAGATCCATAAACTAAAGTCTGAGGAGCAAAACCCAAGCCTTTATTTTAACTTCCATTAAAAAGGTGATCTTCGAATACTGGATCTCTATTTCTCCAGAGGTAAAAAGTAGAATTTAATAATTTAATAAAGGCCTAATCCTAGGTATGTACAGGAGACTTTGATAGAATGAAAGTTCCCATTCCCAATTTCATCTCCATAGTGTGACCTCATTTGAGCATTATAAATAATTCCCATTCGTTGAAAAAAAATAATAATTTAGCAAAAATGCTTATAGAAGAAAGCAAGTATGTCTAAGCTTCCAAATTCATATTTTAAAATTCAGCAAATTTTTTTTAATCACATTTACATTTCTAGTAGTTTTTTAAAAAATGACCCCCTTCCTCTACTGCATAAGTCCCTCTTGGATTTCCCTTTACGTACAGGATAAAGTTGGTATTCTTCCATCTTAACCAAGAGACTACAAAGTCCTACCCATGTTTACTCTACAGCCTTAGGCATCCCTGCAACCCAGCTTGTCTCTTTCTCTCTAATCATGATGACATATTACCTACTTGCCTAAATATGATGTACTATTTCACATTCATCTGTTACTACTGCTCATCCTACTTCCTGTTCTTCGAATGTTCTCCCTCCTCCCAGCACTGTCAGCCTGGGGGCATACATATGTCTTGACACTCACCTCAAGTACCATCTATTGATAAGAAGAACCAAGACTAGAACCCAAGAAAGTCTATGAAGACCTTTTTCTGGCAAGTCTGTTGTCCCCACCCTACCCTCAGCCAAACCTGAGCACATTTCTTCCCCTCGGCTAAAACCTGAATATTCTTCCATCATAATATGTTTACATCTGTGTTTCTCCCCCCCAGATCTATAAACCTCTCAAAGACAGAGGCCCCTTTTGTTGACCTTCGTATCCTGGGCATATATTTTAACACTAGGCACATATTAGGCACTCAGTAAATATCTGTTGAACAAATGCATAGATTTTCTTCAGCCCAAAGACTTTCCACACCTGCTTAAATTTATAAAATATACATTAAGTCAATATTCTGGCTGATTTAAGAAGGTAAAACAAACACTATGATGTAACCCAGAAATTCTACTCTGTGATCACTGGGGGAACTGATATTTTAAGATCAGTTGATACAAATCTTATGGCTGGAAGCATTAACGAGATTCAGAAAGAAATGTGATTCTCTTGGTATGAATTATATTCAAAACTGTGTCTAATTGTATTCTTAGTAGCACAGCTTATAAAAGCAGTGTTGTCAAATTAACTCTAGTGTCTATACAGATCCAAACTTTTTTGTGTTCTAACTGAAATATGTAGTATTTTAAACTAAAAAAAATGTGGCATTTTATGCTTAAGAAGTTACCTAGTCCAATGTCTAGGGTAAAGCAGAGACCTGATCAATTTATCTTGAATGAATTAATGAATAAACTTACGAAGGAATGAAAAGCAAATGAATTTGATCAATTCCTCTGAGTTTACAGATGATAAAATTGATAACCAAGTAGTTAAAAAACAGTGACAGATAATGCAACACTATGGCTCCTGGATCAGTATCTACTGTGTTGTATGTAAGTTATAAATATTATAATATTTAATAACTTTGGATGGAGGAGCACAGTCAGAGACATAGAACCTCAGTGCAGGACAAGAAACACTTATCCTAAACCTCACGCATACCTTACATTCTGCTGTGTGCTGCAGATACAAAAAAGGGACCAATAAGCCAAGTCTCCCCTAAGTACAGTCTCATAGAGAAAGACAAAACAAGCATTTATAGTGCAATGTGATACATTTAGTGTCAGGGCAACACAAAAGAGAAAGCAATCCTACCTGGGGAAAAACGCAAAAGAAAAGAGGCGAGGAAGCCACAAGGGACAGATGAAGTTGAAGCAGCCTCTGAAGGGTAAGTAGGCATCTTCCAAATAGATGCGCTGGGGAATGGCCTCCCAGGCGGAATACACCAATGTCAGCTCATCTGACACCACGGAGGTAATGGACCCGTATAAAAAAAGGCTCCAAGAACAGAACCAAAGCCAACCTCAGCAGAGAGAATGGAGAGAAACAATTAGCTCCTTTGCCAGCCACTCCAGGGTGGGAAGCCAACATGCCAGGAGCTATGAAGAGCCTCGGGAGAACAAGCAAAGAAGAGCCATCTGTCTGAAGGAGATGCATCCTTCCTGGGCCTAACGCATTACATGCAACACACAGTGGTGGGAAATACCCTGACCTGAGCTGCTATCAGGAGATAGTTAATAATGCACTATATCCTCTAGGTCAACACAATAGTATTGCTTACTCGCTAATTCACTTATTTTATTTACAGCGCCCGATTCATTTTTGCATAGGTTCTCTTCGTATTTTTCTAAATATTAATATATCTTTTAAAGATTTTATTTATTTAAGAGAGACGGAGCATGATGCGGAGCTCAAGAGACACTGAGATCATGACCTGAACTGAAGTCGTGCTCTTAACTGACTGAGCCACCCAGGCACCTCTAAATACTAATATTTTAATTCATAGACAGCATTCTTTATCCCAAGGGATAAAAAAAAGGTGTATATCAATACATGCCTCATATCAAAATTTATGTTTTAGCACACAGCTTTAGATGCAGAAACATCACACTCATGTGGGTTGCTCTCTAGACTCGGTTACATCCAACATTAGAAGTTTAAAATCCTGAGGTGAAAAAGGTATCAAAGAACGAATACTGTAGATTGACTATAGGTAAAAATAAGCTCTTGGAATCCAGTATCAGTGACACCCTCATCATCATTAAAAGTGGGGGCCTGTAACTGAGCTGTCTTCATAGGCAATCACTGAGATAGGGGTCACATCCCCATTTCATCCCATCCGACTCAATTCCTTAATAACCACAGGAAGTAACAGATCACATAGCATGAGAGATAGGAGGGAAAAACAATAGATTAGGATAAAATAATTCAAAATGGACATTAGGAGAAGGAAAACAGGGAAGAAAATGGCTCAGATTCCTGGGAGAAAGATTATATAAAAAAATGTACAAGAGATTGACAAGAAGGTTCCCCAGGTCTCTTATTATTGCCTTTGTCATCTTCATCACCACCACCATCATCAGGTAGTATGGCATGCATAATGTTTCAAGCCCTAGATTAGTTTTCAAAAGCACCAGTCTACAAACTTATTACCGTTAGCCCTAAAACCGTTCAATTACATGACTGTAAGCCTCAATTTCCTTATCTGTAAAATGGGGAAAATAACAGTACCTAACTCAAGGGATACTTAGGATAATTAAATAAGATATTCCCGATAAAGTTTTAGCACACAGAAGAGACCCTCGATAAAGTCCACTGTCGTCATCATCATCATCATCTGAAAAATTCCCGATTGCCAGTTTTTTGTAATACCAGCCAATTCAAAGAGAGATTCCTATATCTTACACCAGAAATCTGGTGATGATCACCAAACATATAGATGAATATGAATTATCAATGGACTACTTTTTCATCATGTGGAAATTGTCTTGAAATAAGCAGTAATGATCATATTCTCCAAAATATTTTTTGAATCTTCTACTAATGAAAGGCTTTTTTTTCCTTGGTAAACATAATCCTGGTCACTTTGAAAAATTAAGGAAGTTGCTTTTGTTTTGTCCACACTGCCTTGATTTTTTTTAATGCTAATACACACCCTTCTTCTTGAACAAACTCCAGCCAGACAGATATTTGCCATTCCATTATTGTTTTAAAGTGTTAGCCCCAGACACATAAGCATTGTTGGAATGCAATGGAAAAAAAATGTTTTAAATCTCAAATGGGGTAATAAACTGCAGCCAGAAGCTAATTGTCCTGAAACCTGAGCTTTTATAACATATTACTACTGTAGTGGGACCACTCAGCACTCCTTCGGTGGGGTTGTTGTCTAATTGGTAGTAGATTACGTTGCAGACATATAAAAAAAAAAAAAAGATGTCAAATCAGACATTTCTGCTTATTACTGTAGACCTCAGCATAATTCTCAAAGCAATCAATGCATTTCATCCATTAAACTATTGATGGGGGTTATTAATTCATATAATGTTTAACTACTCACTGTGGACTTTCTCTCTGCCAACTTTCTTCCACCCAAGAAGTCCTGAAATGTTGCCGCTCCTGTCAAAAGAAATGAATCATTAATAAGAACCAGCAAGGCCAGAGGCGAGCTAGAAGCTAGGCCATGATATATATATAGGCTTCACATTCTTTTAATTTGGTGCTGAACAGCATGTGTAAAAGGAGCAAATAGCCCAGTAGGGTTTTACCAAGAGTCTGAAAGAAACACAAAGAAGGATATATCCATCAAATCTATTTATTGAGTATTGAGGGATCTGAGAATACTTTTTATTTTTAGACAACACATTTGGTAGACACTTTAAGAGTCAACAGTAACAAGAACTTATAAGTAATACTCCAACTAAACTCTAACCCATAGGAGGTCAGGGCAATGATCACACTCATCTGCCAAAGCCTTAACAAAATCAGGCAAGCCCAGGCAAGAGTAGGCCTAGGTCCAAAGAAAATTTTGTGATAAGAATGTAAGAAATACCTCTTCTCCCAAGTCTTAATCTTTGTATTGTGTTACTGTTGTTCTTTTTCTACGCCCCCCCCCAACCCTGTCTGCCGTTTTGAGACTCTCTGCCTTTAGGGGAACGCTAGTACCAACGTGGGCTTACAAAATGAAGGTGTTTGGTTATTAGAAGAAACTTGTAGTTTAGCCTGGGTGGCTCAATCAGTTAAGTGTCTGCCTTTGGCTCAGGTCATGATCCTGGGGTCCTGGGATCAAGCCCCGCATCGGGCTCCCTGCTCAGCAGGAGGCCTGCTGCTTCACTTGCTTGTGTGCTCTCTCTCTCTCTCCCTCTCTAACAAATAAATAAATAAAATCTTAAAAAACAGAGAGAGACTTGTAAAAAAAATAAATAAAAATAAGAGACTTGTGTGATAACAAAAACCATGAGCTTTGAAGTCAGATTTGAATCTATAGTCTGGTTCAGCCATCTCCTTATTGAAAAATAACGTTACCCCCCTGAGTTCCAATCTCCTCCTGTATAAAAAAATGAGGGTAATAATACTTATCTCACAGAGCTTCGGTAAAGTATAAAAGGAATAGCATACATCAACTACTGACTAGAATTCTTGGCACTAAGATGATAATCAGTGATGGGCAGAGGATGGTGACAATGATGACAGAGAAGGAAATACAGCCCCCTTGGTCAGTGTGGACCTTCACACTTAAGTCTCCAAGCAGATCTGAAGCCTAGATCAATATCAATATCCTGAAAACTTCATTCCATCCTATATGTGTTTTGCTTTAGCCACCTGTTGGGCATTTGCCAGACTGATTTTTAAAAACCAGTGGAAGAGTAAGGCTGGCCAGAAGAGGAGGAGAGTAGCCTTCATCTCACTAGTAGCTGAAAAGCCACACCCAGTTAGAGAACGCGGAATAAAGTTTGGAATCTGAATATCCTCACGTTATTTTCAGGCTGCCTAAAGGATTCTCTCAAACAGGCAAGACCAATTCCTTCAATCAAGTTTTGAATAAATCTGATAGTAAAGAAAACTTCTGTGGTAAGTGAATTATGGAATTGAACTTAATAATAATTTTTATATCTCTTTTCTTACTCTGAGAACAGTCAGGCTTCTTATACTTGTAGCATGTTTTAAGATTTTACAACACATGTCTGAAATCTCAGCTGACACTCACTAATACCTCATGAGCTCCTTATTACTACCATCACCAATTTACAGGTTAAGCTCAAAGTGGACTAAGCAACTTGCCCAGTTGTCACATCACTGGTGTGTCACAAAGACACAATGACATTGCCAAACTGCAGGCACCAAGTCCAGGGATATTTCACTAGAGGTTTAGAAGTGTGTTTATAATTGTACTGCTGAAGGCCACAGATCAACTTGAGTCGGCATGCTTTAATTAAGCCTCTTAGGGAGTTATCTTTTGGCTCTGAAAATGTTTCATATACAAAGGTCTCCTGTTTTTTGAGGGTCTTCTGGCTCTAAAATATTTTTAAATACACAAAACATGACTGGTTTCTTAACCATACTAATTTAACTTCAGGTGAATATTATTTATCACAAAGACGACTTTGCAAGTATTCTAGACATATTGCCATTCATTCACACATCTAAAAATACTTCAAGCCTTTATCATGTGCTGGGCAGCTCTAGATATAAAAGTAAAAAAAAAGGAAAGAAAGAAAAAACAGGCAAAAAATCTCTACTCTTTTGAAGCTCTCACTCTAAGTAGGGAGCGATGAAATATACAAAGTATGCTGTTATATTTGTCTAATGGTGTGAAGTTTATAGAACAAGTGGGAAATGGGATTAGGGATTGCTGGGGTGCTATTTTAAATAGAGCTGTTTGGGAAGACTTCACTGATGAGATCAGAGGTGATCAGAAATCTGAAAAAATAACCAAGTAGGGTGACCTGTTAGAAAGATATTGCAAAAAAATAAAAAAATAAAATAAAATAAATAAATAAATAAAATAAAAAATTTTAAAAAAAAGATATTGCACTAATCTGGGTAAGAAATGATGGTGACTTGGACAAAGATAGTGAGATAGTGAGAAGTGCTAGAATCTGAATATATTTGGAAGATAGAGCCAATAGGATTTACTAGCAGATTAAATGTGGGGAGTGAGAAGAAGACATAATACTTGGCTTAGACTCTAACAGGTGAGTGTCCACCAACTGAGACAAGAAAGACAGAAGCAGAAGCAGGGCTGGGAAAGAAAATCACAGTGTTACACACGTTAAGTTTTAAGTGTCAGTTGGACCCCTGAGTAGAGGAGTCTTGTGTGCAGGCAGAGAACTCTGAAGTTTAGAGACGTCCTGGCTGGAGATAAAAACTTGTAAGTTGTCTGTGTATGGGATGCACTTAAAGCCATGAAACTTAATGACTTCTAGTGAGTGCAAGTAGATAGAGATGAGGCTCAGGGATGAATCCTAGGACCGCCCTATGGTTAGAAGTGGGGGAGTTCAGTGCAATCAGCAAAAGACTAAAATGAAGATTAAGAAGGCTGTTGCTCAAGCATGTAGGACATACTTCTGTATCTCCTCAGGGAGAAAATATTTATCTTTTGTTCTTTTAGAGGTCAGAAGGAGAAGGTGAGATAGACTGGGGACCGGGGGCAACTTTAAGAGAGCAACCAAATACAACGCAGGGCCAACTCTAAAGCAACAGAAAATAGACCAAACTGAGAAACATGTGAAGTGTGATTAAGATGTGTTTATTGAGGAACCTCTGTACTGTTTTCCACAGTGGCTGCACCAGTTTGCATTCCCACCAACAGTGCTAGGGCTCTTTTTTCTCCACACCCTCTCCAACACTTGTTACTTCTTCTCTTTTTGATTCTAGCCATTCTGACAGGTGTGAAGGGATATCTCATTGTGGTTTTGATTTGCATTTCCCTGATGATGAGTGATGTTGAACATCTTTTCATGTGTCTGTCGGCCATCTGTGTATCTTCTTTGGAAAAATAAATAATAAAAACAGAATTACCATATGATCCAGTAGTTCTACTACTGAGTATTTATCCAAAGAAAACAAAAATACTAATTCAAAAAGATATATGTATCTCTATGTTGTTTTTTTTTTGTTGTTTGCAGCATTATTTACAATAGACAAGGGAGCAACCCAAGTGTCCATCAAGAAATGAGTGAATAAATATGTTATACACACACACACACACACACAATGGATTATTACTCAGCCATAAAAAGAATGGGATCTTGACATTTGCAACAACATGAATGAACCTAGAGGGTAAAATGCTAAATGAAATAAATCAGACAAAGAAAGATAAATACCATATGATTTTACTCCTATGTGGAATTTAAAAAACAGAACAAACAGAGATAAACAAAAAAAGACTCTTAAATACAGAGAACAAATCGGTGGTTTCCAGAAGGGAGGTAGGTGGGGAGATGGGTGAAATAGGTAAAGAGGATTAGGAGTACACTTATTGTGATGAACACTGAGTAATATATAGAATTTTTGGATCATTATTTTATGTATATGAAATCAATATAACACTGTACATTTAACTGTACTTCTATAAAAAGTATAATTAAATCTTTTTTTAAAAAGATGCCTCTATCACTTCTCGGCCTTTTGGCTAAGATCAAGTGTAAAAAGATGCCTCTATTGATTTCCCTATGGGGCTCTTAAAATGACTCAGAAAGCAAGCATGTTTGCAAATTTGGAAAACACTGTAGATCATATATAGAACCCTCATACTCTACTCCTTTTTTATTTAAGATTTTATTTATTTGAGAGAGAGGAAGGGAGAGAGAGAGCGTGAGCCGAGGGGGAGGGGCAGAGGGAGAGGGAGAAGCAGACTCCCCGCTGAGCAGGGAGCCAGACACAGGGCTAGATCCCAGGACCCTGAGATCATGACCTGAGCCAGAACCCTGAGATCATGACCTGAGCCGAAGGCAGATGCTTAATCAACTGAGCCACCCAAGCACCCCCTCATACTCTACTCTGGATTGAGTACTCATTTTTCTTTGTTTTTCTCTACTGTGTCCTTTAAAAACAGCAATGTAATTCCATGTTCCCTTATCTCTACCTTTCTTATGAAATTTCTCATTTTGCCCCAAATTGCCTGATACCAAAATAAGGAGTCCTTGAGGGTTTAGTACAAGTTGAAGTGAAACGTCCAGGTCCTGCTCACAGTGTTTGTATGAGACATGCCCTTAAACATTTACTGGATATACAAAATACTTGCTTAAATTCAGAGATTATCTCTGCATCATGAGTTCATGTCCCTTCTCCTAATGTGAAAAATCTGTGGGAAAACAGTTTGGCAGTTCCTCAAAAAGTTACACAAAGAATTTCCATAGACCCAGCAACTCCCTTCCTAGGTATATATACCAAAGAGTTGAAAATTTGTTCTCAAACACATACTTGTACACAAATGTTCATAGCAGCACAATTCACAATAACCAAAGGTGTAAACAATCCAGATACCCACCAATGGATAAATAAATAAACCAATATGGTATCTACAAGCAATAGAGTATTACCCAGCCATAGAAAGGAACAGAGTACTGATACACGTACAACATGGATGAACTTCACAAACATTATACTAAGTGAAAGAAGCTGGATAAAAAGGCCATAGAGTCCATTTATGTGAAATATCCAGAATAGGTTAATGCATAGAGACAGAAAACAGATTGGTGTTAGCCAGGGACTGAGAAGTTACCGTTTAATAGGGAATGGTTTGTGTGTTGGGGGGGGGGGGGGTGTTTTTGTTTTTGTTTTGTTTTGTTTTTGTTTTGTTTTGTTTTGTTTGGTGAGGGCTGTTGGGAGGTGAAAATGTTTTGGAACTTGACATGTGTGGTGGGCGTGCAACATTGCAAATGTGCACCATTTGCACACACCGTTGAATTATATGTTCTAAATTGGTTATGTGAATTTTATCTCAATTAGAAAATATGAGAGGATCCACTCTAGACCAGAATTATGTGTATATAACATATATATTTTTTTCCTTACTTTGGGTTGCATAAGCTTCTTTCACTCTTCTTCCTTACACGCCCTTCCTAGAATTGCTGACTGGAACTAGAAATGCAACTGAAGTCTCAAAACCACTATTTTCCCTAGCACAAAGCTAAATCCTCATACATGGATTCAACCTCCCCCCTGATTCCAGAACACTTGGTAGAATGAAGCACTTTCAGCATGCTTTAAAACGCTCTGATTTTTTAATTTTGAAGTGATTTCAGACATATCAAAAGGTTTCAACACAGTGCAAAGGGTTCTTTTACATTCCTCACTTAGATTCCCTATTTTACATAAAACAAAAAATATACAGCATGCTTTACTGATTAGACAAATGGGTAAAATATGCATATGTATGTACATTCAGGTGTACATACACATATACTGTCTCTATACGCATGAAATATTTTTTCACGTATCTATATTCAATATCTGTGTATCATAGACCCATATATGTTTGCATGCATAAATGTGTGCATTTATCTATTCGCATGTATGTGTGTGGATGTATATATAACCATGGACATGTATATATGTGTATATGCATGTACACACATCATATGCATATGCATATGTATATGTATAAATATGTATGTAGGTATATACACACATCATCTTTTTTTGAAAAGACATGTTGCCTCTTGACTCATATACACTCTTATTTCCTAAAACCAAGGACATTCTATTGTATTGCTACAGTACAATTATTAAAATCAGGATACTAATATTAACAGTACTAAAATCTAATCTATAGCTCTTTTCAAATTCCAGTACTTGTACTAATAATGTACTTTTTAGCAAAAGAAAAAACATAGAGCTGAAATCTATGGAATAAATTGGAACGAAATGGGTAACTAGAAGTTTTTGAAGACCTTCCCTTGTATCTAGCTCATTGTATTTTTAATCACCAATATAATATATTATGCAGCATGCCTGGGGTGCATGAAGGTTAGATTCAGGAATCTATTTCATTCAATTACCTAATCTCAAATATGGGTGCTTTTACACTGTGAAACTATTAATCACTCTTTTAAGAATAGAGGGAGGGCCAACCAAAAAAATCATAAGGGTCTGAATATCTTTCAGCCTAAAAGTGTTCTCTGTTTACTTTTTCTTTGATCATGAAAATCCACAGGCAGCCATAAAAATTTTACTGGAGCTATAATTATTTGAAACTTTCAGGGTGTCTCTAAAGTACTTTATAACAACCTCAAGTATCATAACTTGATATTATTTCTACTTTTCTACTTATAATGAAAACAAGAGTTGTAAGTCCTATTCATCATTTCCACATGAAAAAACAGTAGAAAAAATGGTGTGTTTATTCACCTAGAAAATGCCCAGCTGTGGTTTATTAACCACATTTTAGTTACTCATCTTTATGACTCTCAAATAGAGATAAGATAAAATCACAAAGACCTCCCAGATGACAGGTTCAGCAAGGCCACTGGATTTGAGGGAAGCTGGAGTATTCTGTGATTGCTTCATGGGCAGCAACAAATTATCCATGTTCAAGGTATCTGTCTTCCATAATTAGTAAGTTAAAACCTAGAACCAGTTTCACAGCACTGTCTGTGATCTAATTGGCATATCCTCTTAACAGTGAACTGTTGAGGATACCAGTCCTGCAAACTCATGTTTAACATCAGCCCTATGTATTTAATATATACATGTAATGAGATATAAGATAGATAGATATTCTAAATAATGCTTGCTCATTTTGTCTATCATCTATCTATCTATCTATCTATCTATCTATCTATCTATCTATCTATCTATCTATCTTTAAAAAGTCTGCTCTAAGCAACTTCAATGTATCATATCCCTGTTAAGACAGGAACACGAATGAGTATATAAGGCATCTTTGGCCATAAGAAGCTCACAATCTAGTTGGGATCATTGACTTGTAAAGAGATAAACCATACATCAGCATCAACAGTTCTCTAACATATGTCTGAACTGAGTGCTGTGAGATCATGAAGAGTCTGGCCAAGATTCCTGGATTTATCTGGGAAAGTTTCACAGAGGAAGTGATACCTGAGCTGTGAAATCTTGATGGTCAAACAGGAATCTGTCAGGAAAAAAAAAAGGTTGGGAAGGACATTTACATAGCTAAAGCTGAAGAGATATCTATCTCTATATAATAGATACGTATCTCTATATATATCTATAAATGTAGATAAAGATACACACATATATACATGTATAAACATGAATGTATGTACACATATGCATATAGAATACACACACACAAATACATAATATCTAAGTGAGAGGTGATGGTGGCCAGTCATGAGGAGCTCGTACATACATTTAATATATTTATAATTTGCAGTTATTTTAGAGGGTGGAGAAGACCTAGAAGGCCCAGGGTACAGAATAAGTGAAGTCAAGTGCTCTCCAATTTCATGGCTTCTCCTGGAAAAGCTTAAATAATGCCACAGTCCCTTCTAAAGTGCCTCTCATGCATTGGTTGCTATGGTCTATCACGTGTTCTAATACACTGACCAAAGTTCATTGTAACAGGAATATGCATCATACTCAACAAAAAACAATCTATACATGGAGGGCGTGCAATTAATTGGCCTAGGACAAGAGAACTGGCCCGTACTAGATGGTGATGGATGAATCACCCTGCATCTCTCAGCTTCTTTTTCTCTGCAATCAGCATTTCACCTCCTCCTCTGTACAGCATCTGGTCATAGATGAAACACAAAAGTGAAGCCATTAGATGCCGAGAGAAGCCATGAGTCAAGGAGACCTTCTGAGTCAAGCTCTGACTTCATCTCACCTGCCTCCTTCCTCACTCATCTGTCTGCAGCTACGTGGTACCAGGCCATCCTCCCGTCTTCCTCAGGGACTCCTGGCACTTGCTGTTCCCACTGCCTGTGATGCTCCTTTCCCAGCAAGGCTCATGCCCTCCTTTTTATTAGGTCTTTATGATAATGTCATCTTTCAGGGGTGGAAAGGAGTACTTCTGGGCACCCGTATCTAAAACTCTACCCTCCACACTTTTCAAAATCCCTTTCCTGCTTCATTATTTACTCCTTGGTGCTTATCACTATTGGACATACTATGGCTCTCCCCCACATCCATCTTTTTGTTCTGTTTTGTCTCCATCCTGCACTAGAACATACCCCCAAGTGCAGAATCTTGTCTATTGTGTTCACTGCTCCACCCTCCACCCCTAATGCTTAGGTCAGAGCCAGACACTTGGGGGGCACTTGGACAAGTAATTCTTCAACCCCAACTCACCCTAGATCCATTTTCAGCCCTCTGTGCTCTACTCTGCCCTGGGAGGTAAAGTCCTGTGAGCTGCATCCATCATTAGAGGGCTTCTGGGTGCTTTAGCCAATGGAAAGCATTATGAAGATGGTGGAGGGAGGGAAGAGAGAGGGGCTGTAGTATTCCTTCCTCACTCATCACTGTTTTGGTCCTTCATCTCCAGCAGGAGCTGCATCTCTCCACAACTAGAAAGCTCCTGCCAGGACCCTAAATGCAATCTTTCTTAATTCCTTCCACTGTGGTGGTGTAATGGCTTTCTGCTGCTCCTAATCTCTGGGTACTGCATCCTCTTTAGATTTTTACTTGAAACCCTGCCCACATATCATTAAGTTGACCCTTCATTAAAATCTTTTCATTTGTACCATCTGCGATGAGCTCTCTTTCCTGCCAGGACTCTGCCCGATAAAGAACTCAATAAACACTTGTTGAAGCGAAAAGCCTCGGCATCCCTTGAAAACTTGATGGACTGGCTTTGGCACTGGAACTGCCATTGGAGGGACACTATAGGAGAAAAGGCTACAAGTCAGCAGTGGGGAGATAACTCTCGAATGTCCAGCCAAGCCTTGAATGTATATATGTAATGCAAGAGCCACTGGTTGAGGAGTAAAGGATTCAATTCACAAGCTACTTTTCTTCATCATGCCAATCATTTGTCTAGTTATTTTGTATGTCAGCTGAACATTTTTGTGCTGATAAAATATGGCGTTTGAAACAGATCATAACGTTCATAGAGTGGGGTGGTAGAGGGTGAGAGGCAATGAAATAAGTGTTGAATTCCAATTTGCCATTTGGCCAATTTGCTTAATTTTTCTGAGCGTGGCTTGCTCATCTACAAAATAAACAGAAACTTCATGAGAAGTTAGAAGTATAAAGATATGACTTATGTAAAGTGCTTGTCACATCAATGTGTGACATAGTAGTTGCTCAATAAAAGTCAGTTTCTCCTCCTTTTCTTCCCGGTTTCATTTCACCTTTTTGTTCCCTCTCTCATGGACCTGCCTCATATAAAATAGGATCAGAGACATTTTATTTTGCTAAAACCTTTAAATTTCCTGGTTTGAAAAAAAAGTCTGTGCAGTAATGTTTCTGATCAGGAAAAAGAAGGAATTTTATTACCTGGTGGACATTCAGACATCCAAGTATAAGAGGTAAAAAGAAAGAGATTAGAGTCAGTAAAGAGACTAAGTCACCCTCCTGACATAAGACCTCCAAAAAGGTCTGCCCCATGCTGTACAAGCAACTCGCTACACTTGATTGCTTGGCAAGTTAAGCAATATTCTACAAGCATCGGAGTTGCATACCACTGGATCAAAATTGAGCCCATTTCAAGATACTGAACAAGAGAAACTTGGCTGCTTTTTTTTGCCATAGGGGGAAAACAGAGGGGCCTTCTTGGAAGATTACTGGTGTGGAATTCTTAGTTATAGCTTTAAAATTTGCCACTTTATGTGCGTGTTAGGACATATAGACATATTTCCACTCCAACATAAAACGTCCCCACTTGTCTTTTTTTGTTTATAAAAAAGCAAAGAGCATGCTATGAAGGTAGGAGAGCATCAGAGGTTTTGCTTCCAAAAAATTTGACACACTATGGGGTGGAATAACAGAACTGAATACACTTTCAAACAAAATGCTGTGTTTAAGTATGTCCACATCCTGCAAGCCCACTCATGGGTGACAGCATATCCAATATCCATGGGTATGCATGTGCTGTGTTGATTTTCTTGTGCTCCTGTGTTCTTTTTGTGCTAAAGCAATGGGGACTCCCCCAACAGATTATAAAACTGCCAATGATTGCCCTTTCTGCCTCCAGTGGGGCCCGTGAAAAAACTTGTGGCGAAGGGGGGCAAAAATAAAAGAGGCAAGTTCTGAAGTTCACCCTTGACCACACCCACTCTGTAGAAGATGCAATCATGGATGCTGCCAATTTGGAGCAGTTTCTTCAAGAGAGAATCCACGTAAATGGCATACCTGGGAATCTTGGTGGAGACTGGGTTGTAACCACTGAGTTGGGACTTGTGTTACTTCCAGATTAACCAGGATGAGGAAGAGGAGAAGATGAGGATTAAAATTCATTTAGCAGGAATATTTTGTATGAGTTCTTGAATAAAACTAGGGAACCAAAAATTAAACAAACAAACTGCAGTGATTGCTATATCTATGTTAGCTGTTGAATAAAGCCAGGATGACTACCGAGATGAAATCAGCTCTGAACTTGAAGGCCAAGAGGACAGCAATGAAATATTTCAATCCCTTTCAAAACAACACAACACAAAACACAACTAGAAAATTAGAACATCCTGGATCACAACCTTCCCTTGGGTCCTGCAGAAATGTTTGCACAGCTAACTCCATGTTGGTTCTGTCTTTAATCATGGGCTATAGTTGTCAAACACTCACATTGCAAGAGTCAGTACAATATTACTGAAATACACAGATGCATCGCATTTCAGGACGAAAAATGGTACCATGAAAAACAAGAAAATTGAGGTTCGCCATTTTTTTAAATTCTGATAGGCAAAAAGCAGATATATAAGTTCAGGGGACAAATCACATGGATTAACACATGCTCTGACATGTAGCACTGTTGGCAAATGAAGCGGCGGAGATGGAAATATTCCCTGATGTTGGTAGACAGGCACCAACACTACTCTGAAAAAGTGCCAGCACACAGATACACACAGGTGTTCCTTCTGCCTTACCACTAGGTTTAGTGTAAGATTTATACAGCCTATAGTAGAATAAAAATCATCTACTCAACACATTAAAAGTAAGGATTCTTTAGGCAAAAGTTAGATGAGATTGCCATTAAAACTGTACTCCTTACTACAAATACTTGATATCTATTATGTGTTTTTTCTCTATGACTGATAAGATGATGTCTAAGGTACATCCCTATCTTTAAGCAGAGGTGGCAGAGTAAAAATCAACAACCAAAGAACTTAATAGGTAATACATACAAAACAAAGTTCACAGAGTTAAGAGAAAGGAGTGATCACTTCCTGTAATGGAACGGGGGAGAGCAGAATGTGCCATGAAAGAGTAAAATTCCACTAAGAATTTGGAAGTTAAGTAGAATTTTGATGGGTAGAAGTGGAAGTAAGGTGAAGGAAATGGACAGCTGTTCCCCCAAAAATTAATAACATAAAGAAAACTCTAAAGACCTGCATGGATTGTGACATAATGAGAAATATATTGCTTTAAAGGCTGGAAGTGTGGGGTTCCTAACCGCAGCAGAGCCTAGCTTGTCCTGACTTGCAGAAGGGTAGGACCTGGATATGAAAAGCCTGGTGTCTGCCAGTGCTCTTAATTCTGATGCTCTGTGGCCTCCATCAGTGGTGCAAGGACTCGCCCCAGACTCCCGAGTGCCATCCACATTCGTCCCAGACACATTTTCCCTTGACAGCCAGTCAACCACTTCAGTTAACAGTGTTGCCCCTTCCTGAGTTCTTTTTCCATAGCAGCATGAGTGATGCACTGTGTTTAAATAAGGGTCCCTTTATTGGAATCTTCTGATGAGTATTCATATTCAATGTAATTTTAAATATTGGGTCATTACTGAGAAGCCCATCTACAAACACTTTACCCCAAACTCCTTGTCATGAATCATCTCTAATGTCCATATGTTTGTTCATTTAGCAAAATATCACGAAGTGTTTCTCTATGCCTGTATAGCGGATCCTGTCCATGTCCTGCTCTCATCCTGCTGTCCTTATTATTTCAGTGCACACTACCAGCTTCCAATGACCAAATCTTGCTTTCTTTTCTTTTTTCCTTCCTTATGGGGCTTTCTCTTATAGCTAGACTATTTTTTGCCACCCAACTGGTAGGAGTAATTGACCCTAATTATCACAAGGAACTAATGTTATAAAATGGGGTCAAAAATATGTGTAGAACTCAGGGAACTGAATGCTTCTTGGTGCTTCTGTGCCTGGGGATGAGACTAAATGTGTGACTGCAGGAGGTTCAACAACTGCAGCCTGTCAGGAGCCTGGTAACCAAGGGCTCTGATATTTAGGGAAGAAGTTCTGAGGTTCTACTGGGTGGGCAACCGGCAGAAATGTAGGGCAAGAATGAGGAACATATGAAATGTGTACAAGAGAAGGAAGAAAATAAAGGTCAAGTGCAGCCTTGAGACCAACTGGAGCTGAATATGGTTTACCCTGAGACCCCTCCTGTTTGAAGCATTTTATTTAATGATTTAATAAGTTGCATCTGGCCACCACCTTGAAGCATCGACATAAGACAGAATGAAACTGACATGGTGCACCAGTGACAGGAGTGACGCAAGCAAGGGTCAGCCTGTCGTAGATTATTCCAGTGCCCACCAACATCTCACACTTTCCACTTCAGTGCAACCACCAGCACCTGCGCTCCGCTGCCCAAAGGCTCTCTATTGCTTCGGGGGGGGGCAGTGCTATGCTGCCAGCACGGCTGACTGGAGTTGCCCGCGAATTTAAAAACAAAACCCTGGGAATAGCCCTCAATCAATAAAATTGACTGGAGTTTGTCTATCATTTCTCTAGTGACCCCACTCTTCTTATAGGATGACTCTAAGTCATAGGCTCTACACTGATCCCTAATTTCCCTCTGTGAGTTAATCTCCATTTATCCACAGTTGTAACTGGTGTGGTAACACACTCTTTCTTGGCTGCATTCCCTTCTTTGTCTCTCTTCCTCAATCTCCTGTGGGTATTTTCTGTCAACCCCCAAATAAAATACTTTCACTCAAATCCTTGACTTAAGTTCTGCTTCTGAGATCCCCAACTAAGGCAGTCTGGTACTTGTCATTTGGTCATACTGTTGGCTGTTCCCCAGGAAATGGAGTAGATTTTGAGTTCAGATCAACAAGCCTCCCAGAAAATGTGGACAGGAAGATAAAAGGCTCATAATTTCACTGGCAGGAATTCCCTCCTCTACTCTATTTCAAGGCCACCTGTGAATGGGCTGCAATGCTATAGGGCAGGTGATTTCTGGCTGCTCCTGGCATAACCTAGATCCTTAGGGAAGATAATAAATTATGTAAAGTAGTCATGCTACTATCAAGAGAGAGCATCACAGTTCATGCGAGCGTGAGACAAAGACCATAATTATTTCTCTTTTCTCAGTTATTGACTAGTTCACTGACTCTGTCATCCTCAAAATCTCACAGAACAGTTCTATGACATCCCTTATTTGTAACCTCATTCCTATGGCACTTTAAATGTATCAATATAGAAATCAGATCAATCAACTGTATCAATAGACTCAGCTTACGTCATATGCTTGGAATTAAGCCACACATTTCAGACTTTGTATCTTATACTCAAGTTTAACTGCCAAGGATATACACCTGACCCAGGCTGGACAAATCCAATCCTTTCTTCCATAAATTCTGAGTTGGGATTTACAAAAACTAGTTAACTGAAATGGGAAGCTTGCCTGAGAAGACCTTATTTAATTATATCCAGAGTTAAGAAAAGAAAGATAAATCCTAGGAAACAGAGAAGGAGAAGAATAAAGCCCACCTGCAAGAGAAAGAAGAGATAGTGCAACTAGAGATTTGGAGAAGGTAATCTTATTTCTAACAGCTTCTTAGTGCCTACTTCCAGGCTTTTATGTGGTCCTGCTATATTTTCTCTCTTGGATCTATAGAGCCCACTGTACCTTAGAACAATTTTCTCCCTTTGGCCTTAAGTTAACTTGAGGGATTTCTCAGTTATTTGAAACCAAAAGAACCTTGGTTAAAATAAGCACACTTGACTCTGAGCTCAGGGAGAAGGGGGACCATCACTTTCTTGGTTTTCAGTGTATCTAACTCAGTACTTGGCACACAGTAGATCTTCATTAAGTGTTGGTCAGAAGAAAAGTGAATAAAAAATATTAGTAAACTTCAGTAGAAACACCAAGAAGCATGTATATGTTTCACAATGAGAAAGTCCTTTCCACCAATGGAAAGCAGCTGACCAGTGTTCATCCATGTTCAGGGCTGGAACGCTCATGCCTTGGGTTTATTTTAATCAGTAATTGCCCACTCATTTAATCCATTTGAAAAACAGTCTTAACCACCACTCAAATTATTGGTGTGTGTTTCTCCAGGATATGTAGTAAGGTATTAATTCACCTTGAAACATTTAGGCATCTTTATCACTCTCAGATGTTCAAAGCGTCTGAGCAGAGGAGAGGGATGAAGGGGAGTTTAGAATGGTTAAACCAGAGAAATGAGGTCTCAATCTTTGGCAAATCCAACACTTCATCAAACCCAATAGGAAGAGTGAAGTGTTGTGGGCTGTTGTTTCTTGAGATGTGCATTAAGGAAAGACTAAGTGCTAAAGTCCCTCTTGTAATGTTTTATGATTGTTATAGTATTTGGTAACTTCTGTTCCCCTCTGGCTGTGATGTGAGAGGCTCCCCTCCACCACGTCACCCCCATGACAGCAATCTCTAGTTGTAAAATGGTAAGACCGTCAGCCAGCAATAATTTGCAATCTAAACAGACTTGACGCTCCCTGACATTTATTGAAACCTCAGACCCCGTGCACTGGTTTCAGTTTTCCTCCCTTTGCTCTGTTTTTACAGACAGACAAGTGCTTAGATTTAGGTTTAATAATGAGGAGAAATTTCTTCTTGGCCTACTCTTGCTTGTGTTGGCTGCACTGGGGCTTGCAACAGACGGGTGGTTGGAGTTAATTACACTAAATGGTGAGAACATTATTTGACCCCACTGGTTCAGCCCCAGAGGCTGTGTGCCTCCTCACAGACATAGGCAGATGGAATGCTTCACAGGCTGGGCAGAGGGCAGGAACCATGTAGAGAGAGCTCTCTGCTTAAGACCAGACATGGGGTTTCACTTCTTAACATAGCTCAGAACTCCAGGCTCTTAGTATAAACCAGTGATGCTCAAAGGAACACAGGATGAAATCAGGGACTAGGAAAGCCTACTTTAGCCAGTGGAATTGCTCTCAAAGACAGCAGTCATCCGCAGGATGGTACACCTCATTCTTTTTCAGGAAAGATGGAAGACTTCACCACAAACGTGACTCTGACAAGCCAAAAGGAAAACTGTTGTCACATATGTCATTGTAAGAGATCTGATGACATATTACAATTATATTCGAGAGCCAGTGATAACTGCATATTTAGCTCAGTGCATAACACTTAGTGCCTGTGAATGTTCTTGGCCTTGTTATTTCTAATCATGATGGTGACAATGATAACCCACGTTCTTGTCCTAGGGATAATTTGTCATTCATGATTCTCAAGATGAAAAATTAACCAATACACCTAGGTGTGGTAAAGGCTCATTGATAGTTTGTTGAGCCACAACACAGCTTCAGGTGTATTAAAAGTGTAACAAGGCCAGAGAGACATTACATTGTTGACTTAATACTGACAAGAAGATTCTTGTTCCTAGATTCATGCTTTTCTGTTGCATGTGAATTCTATGTAGATCATTGAGAAACTCTTGGAAGTCTCTAAGCAGTAACGGCTTACCTGATGGGTCTGGCAATATCGATTCCATAAAACAGCACTGTACCATACCATGCTTTTAAAAACCTGCCAGAATCCTTGCTTTAAGTTGCACTGTCAAATAACATGTGGTCTATGACACAGTTTATTGAACCCACCAGGATAACAGAGGAGGGAAGAGATGACTAGTATCCCCAGAGATGTTTCCCACTCTTACTTAACAGGAAGTGGTCCAAACAATTCTTGATCCTATTCCATACTATAGACAGCCTCCTTTTCTACACTATGATGACTACCATCTTTCCCCTTTTGTCCAAGGTCAAAAATGATTAGTGGTAAGAGAATCAATAGTATACCCCAGCACACCAAGGAGTTCATGGTAATGTATTAGCTGGGAAACAGGGGACTAGGATTGGGTTTTAATTTAGGTAAGAACCCTCTTTAGGTTAAGTGTCCTGACTGTAACCCCTTGAAAGCAGCGTGATTCATGTTCAGTGATCACACTCCACCACTGTAGTCCCACTCAACTAGCATACACTTGATTGTTATTACATTATGAGCAAGCATGCATAGTTGGTATAACTCATCTCCTCCCAAATATAACCTACTCAAAACACAGGGGCCTTGTGAATCAGCAGCATCTTTCTCACAGAGGTGGCATGTGATCACAGGTATAATGTCCACACCTGGAATAAGATAGGATACAGAAATTATGCTGTGGTGCTAAGCCTTGTCAAATAATTACCATGTTTCACAAAGGAATTTGTTTTGCAAAATGTTTATATAAGACAAGTGTACAGTGCTTATTTTCCCCCATAAAAGATAATTAAGAGTGGTAGGATGTATGGTGAAAGTACAGAAACAGTGAGATTCAAGAGTTTAAACATTGTTATACCACAACCAACTACACATAAATAAGGAGCAAATGTGGGCTATAGACCTACATAAAAGAGCTGAATTTTTTTGTTTTTGTTTTTGAACAAAGAAACGGCATATGACTGCTTTCAGAGCTAAAATGGTGGTAGCTGTATTACAGAGTCTGTGAGATAGGATCAAGCCATAAGGGAAATCCAGGACTGAACAATATGTAAGAAGAAAGTTTAGGCACCAAGAAGACAGGAGAAAGATAAATAAAAATAAATACCCTTCTGAACCCAAGAATAAGGATTTCAGGAAAAAGCGGGAGACAACTGCTTTCTATGGTAATTATTTCTTAACCATATATATAGACACACATACACACATATATACATATACATATATATATATACAGTGCAGAGAAGGTTAGTGCAGACAGGGTAAGAAAATCTTCCTGAAGACTCAACAGTAAATCTAAATAGTCAAAGTTGTGTTGTTGTTTGCTTCATTTTTTTGTGGGCTTCTGGTTTACTTCCAAAAAATTGCAGAGGGGACTCCCAGTAGAGGAGGAAGTATGAGAAAGGTTCAGGCATAAAAGATCTCAGCCCATTCCGAAAACACAAGTGGCTGGAACCTAATGCGCAGGGATGAGGGCAGGCAAGAGCCATATCAGAGAGACATGAGGGCCATGCTGAGAACTTGGCATTTGACCTGTGTGCAACAAGGAGGCATTGAGGAGTTTACTGAGGAGCACAGAATGGTCAGATTGGTATTTTAGAGAGGTCACAAGAGCAACATTACAAAGGATAGATCAATGGTTAAACTGGAGTCACAGAGACCAGCCAGTGAGAAGGCTGTCTATGGAGCATCGAACAGGGTCAAAACTAAGACAGAAGTAATGGAAAAGCATGCCACTGGGAAAACTGACAGGTTATGCTTGAGGAAAAATCATGGCAGACTAAGAAAGGGAAAGCCTATCATGATTTACAAGGTTCTGATTTGAGTCAGGGGCTGCTGGAGATAAGAAATATGAAAGAAGGACTAGATCCTAAGGGAAAACAGATCTCAGCTCAGATTTGAATATAATAAGTTTGAAATTCCAGTGGGCACCTAAGCTCAGGTATTGCGTATCTAATAAATATCAAAGTCAGGATCCAACCTCAGTTCTATTGGACTCTAGTCTGTGCTCTTCTTATAGATCCCATATCTCCCTACAGATAACTAGGAAATAAAACTGTGTAATAAGGTAATTATAAAACAGGGTATGAGATATGTGCAGAGGCAAGAGTTGACTCCATATATCCATGGAGGCAAGCTATTATCTATCAATTTATATATACTTTTTTCTCTTAAGAGACTTTCTTTTACAGAAAGTCTTTTTACAGAAATATTACAGAAATAACTACCTGTGAGGTAACATCTTTATAAGCAATGTGCAATCAAGGAGGATTAATTTAGACTCTTAGCCATGTGTTGGAATTCCATCTTCTCTTTCTTCACCCAGCACAGAGTTGAGTGCAAGAAGCTCTGGACAGAAACTCCTGAGGGTCATACTGATGAGAATGATGTTAATAAAAACCAGTGAAAATGGAAGGATTCAACAGATTCAAGTATTTATTCCTCTGGCAGAATTCTATTCTTAATATTCTCATTTTCAAGCAAGTGGATTTTTTCCTTTAAAAATGATCTGTGTAATGCAAACTTTCTTATCTTTTCAAAGATAAGATTTAATGAAGACAAAAGACTTCAACATTGGAGCTTTAAATGAGATTTAAAGATTTAAATGAGATTTAAAGATTTAAATGAGGATACAGATTTCCACATTAGAAGAGAGATATTAGTTAGAATTTTAAGGAGCAAAATAGGCTGAAAGATTTATGATAGCACTTAGAAACACAAGCCTTCAGACTGCGTGCCCAAGCATGACCAAAGAGCAGATAATAACAGATCTCATTAGACGCTGTTTATTTAATTTAACATTATTCTCTCAGAGATGTTTTACCTGCTGGGTAGAGCTAATTTTTTTTGGTAGTCTAAATAATGCCCAAATACACAAAAATATTTTTGTAATAACAAAGGGCTATAAATGCAAATTCAGAAAGTCACCAAATCATCCCAACTCAGTGGAGTGTTCTAGAGCTATAGTTGTTAAGTTTTCTGCATCTGTTCCCTTCTTCCATAAGAGCTTGGAAACAAGTTATATCTACTAGCTCATAAAGAATCCTAGAAAGGGAATCCACCATGGAAGACACTAAGCCTCCCCATTATTTTTCTCTCCTTGTATTTGTTTTCTTTTTCCCTTCCTATTGCTACCATACACACCACACACACACACACTCCTCCTCCCCCTTTTTAATGCAAAGTATCTTCAACTTTTATTTGAGAGAAGCATAGTAACATTCAAATGTAACTTAAATTTAAAAAGATTCACCCAGAAGTCCCCAGTTCTCATTTACTTTTCATTTTCTTTAAGCTTTGCAGGTGTAGATCGTATTTCATTTGTGCTGTGTAGCTTCATTAAAAAAATTTTGAGCCCCTCCTATGGGCCATACACTGAGCTCAGAGTAGAGGTGTCGCCTCACTTTTCCTGGTCTCCTGGAAGAGGATGGTGGCTCCTGAGGGCAGCTCTGTCCCTTTCTTGAGCTCCCCAGCTCAGACCTGACCCTGTCTTCCTTCCCCCATACCAACAGTGTCCTGAACCTAGGGGCTCTGTTGGGCCCTGGCCATGGGTCCTTGTGAGGTGTTGGGGCTAGAGGCAGGTGGGTGCCTGGGGTGTCTCTGGGCTTGGTGATTAAGCTGGAGGCCACTTCCTCTCCTTCATGACAGGCAAATGTCATTTCCCCAGCTTTCATCCAAGAGGAAGCTCTGAACAGGGTCTGCTCCTGGCTTCTGACATCCAGGAACTGCACCAGATGATCAGGAGTGAAAGCAGGTGATTCTAGAGCTGCCTGAGCACTCAGAGAAGCAAAAGGTCACAGTAGTGAGGCTCATCCACCTCGGGCCAAAGTTCCAGGAGCTGAAGGTGGGAGCTGGCCTGCCCCAGCAGAGCCAAGAATGTAGAAGTCTGGAGACCTGGGGCAGCCTCTGGCTCTCTCCCCTTCCAGGGGCTGAGGGGCTGAGGTAGGAAGCTACCCAGAAAGGCAGGGACAGAGGTGAGTCCTTACCCCATGTGCAGGCTATTTCTCTCTTCTCCTTCCTCCTTCCTTCCTCCTTCCCCCTCTTCTTCCCCTTCTCCTTTTAGGGTCTAATGTTTTAAAAGATTCTATGCATGTATTTGAGATTAAAGCAACTTCTGGGTAGAACTGTACAGAACAAGATACACCAGTGTTAATGATTGCACATAGAAACAAATACCCTTGAATATTCAGGTGAGAAAAATAAAAGACGCTTGTGGAGAGACTACATTGCACATATGCCCACTTAATTTTCTGTTTATGTCACTTCTGTCTTCATCCAAAACAGGTTATAAAAAATAGTCACATTACTTAAGGTTTATAGATATTTAAAATATAATTAATAACTCATTATTCAATAGGATAATGAATTTAAGCTTAGTGAAGCTATCAGCTTTTAAAAAACATTTTTAAAGCTAAGATGGTCAAGAAAAGAAATTAAATTTTCCTCTGTGGTTTTGCATTATCTCCAATATGAATATGGAAGTAATATTGTTGGGCTGAAAATGTTGCTCTATGATGAAAATTTCTGAGCACAATGCTAACAGATTGATAGTGTTTCTGAAAATCTTGATGAATTATGAGAATAATCTGCAATAATCTGTTTTGAAATTGACAATATGGTCTAAAATCTTGTTAAAAATTACTTCAACGATCAAGGAGCAACGGGAGAACCAAACTTTAGGAAAAAGTTGTCAGTGAAGCATGGAAGGTAATCAGGACAGCCGTGGAGATATTTAGACCACCCAGAAAAGGCCCCTAGTTCGACCCTAATATAACTCTGGAATTCTCTTTGATGCTTAAAATATTGGAAACAATTGCTTATACTCGGGAGATGAGATAGTAAGATTTTTAATTCTCCATTACTTTCCAGGAGCTTTTAGCCAAAGATACATACATCTACTTATTCTTCAGAGTCTTTCTCTTCCCAACTTCATAATGTCCTCTGATGCCATTGTCCTTCCAGTCATACAGAACTTCATACAGAAATGAAGCTTCCCACTTGTTTTTGACCTTTCTCTGTCCCATCCTCTATGTTTTGTCAAATTTTAGGGTATGTCAATGCTAGCAGCTCTGAGTTAAAACAAGTGTTGGCAAACATTTTTTGGTAAAGTGCCAGACAATAAATAATTCGGTCTTTGTGGGCCATACAGTGTCTGTCACAACAGTCAACCCTGCTACTATAGCACAAAAGTAGCCACAAACAATATGTAAATGAACAAGTGCGGCTGTGGTTCCAATAAAACTTTATCACAAAATCAGGCAACAGGCAGATTTGGTCCAAGGGACCATACTTAGCCAACTACTGAGCTAGAGCATGTGTTCCTCTTTCTCCACACCTACTGTTACAGCCAAACAAACTCTAAGTCCCACTTACAAGTATCACTTGTTCTTTTATCCACTTTGATTTCCTGTCTCTCCCCAGCCAAAATTTCCTTGTGTCGTCATAGTAATCTTCTTTAGGCGTAACTCACTCATCTTGTTCCCCATAGAGAAAACCCATCTGTGAGCCTCAGATTATCTATAAAACTAAGTTTTATGGTCTTTGCAGAGTAAAGTCCCACCTAGTTTCATATCTCATCCCTGATACTTAAGGGTGATACCTGTCCTTAAAATAGTCATGATCCTTCTTTTACTTTCTCTTCTGCTTAGGGTAGTCTTTTCTCTACTTTTACTTGTCCAAATCCTATCTGTAATTCAAGGTCTTGAAACTCCCTTTTCAACTACTCATGACTTACCCTTTTGTATAGTCTACAGGGGAGAGCTAAAATTATGTATATACAGGGGACCACCACGGGAAACAAATTGAGATTTAAAAAGAGCCAGTGGGGGTGGGAGGCACCTGGGTGGCTCGGTTAGTTAAGCATCTGACTCTTGATTTCGACTGAGGTCATGATCTCAGGGTCATGAGATTGAGCCCCGAGTCGGGCTCTGTGCTGGATGTGGAGCCTGCTTAAGATTCTCTCCCTATGCCTCTGCCCACCCCCCACCCCACCACCCGTTCACACCAGTGGCAGAATTTTAGGAATTAATTATGCTTAGGGGACAGGAGGAGAGTGGTGTAAGAGACAAAACAACGAGCACTGGGAAGACAGAGGGAGAATCGGGAAGCACTGCATGGTAAATTAACATCTAGATGAATCATCACGTTTAACATTCAAGTATCATTTCATTGAATGAATGCATTGTAACATACTTAATTTAAAATACCCCAATATTAGCAATTCAAGCTGTTTTGTGTTTTTTACTATTGTAAACAACAATGTGAATAAGAAGTCTATTTATTTATTTAACAAATACTTGAATAATTGCTTGGTGACTGCCATGTGTCAGGCAATGTACAGTCATCTATGTAATTGACAGTTCTTAATAATCTGCTATCCGGGACATAACCCCTGAAGTTGGGCTTTCTCTCTAATGCCTGAAGTTATAGTAATAATGGGAACATTTTACCACAGGATTGACTCATGCTGAGGAACTCAGGGGTAAGAACACTGACAGACCAGTCCTGTGGGAAAGTGAGGAATACTAGTTGAGAAAATAACCCAGAAGATGATAATCTTGTTATGTTAATCTTTTGGTTTTAGATGCTCTAGGGAAGAATCAGAAAATATATATATATGTGTATATATATATATATGTGTGTGTATATATATGTGTGTATATATGTATATATATGTATATATATTATGTACTCAGTATATTAGACTATAATAAGATAGCATCATCTAGATCACAGGGAAAAATCCCACTCCACAGGTTTTTAAGATTAAATGCTTCAGGAAATGAAACAGGCCTGATTTGCAAATGGAGATTGTCGATTTATCTTGAAAACACATCCATGACTCAATTTCCCTGATGTTACACAATGTGTAGTGCCAGTGACGAAGGAGAGCTTTGGACTTGAGAATCAGTCCAGGAATAGAGGAAAGTTTATTATATTAAAGAGATAAATTGAATTGATATAGGCAAATGAAAGTCTAGGGTGAGCAGGCACAGAGAGAAATGAGTTGATTAGAAACTAGAAATTAGTAAAATTGACAGTTAAAAGAGCTTTATAAGTGGGAAAATGTCTTGATTTCTCCTTGGTGGCTACATTTATCATCTTTATAGATTTTTTTAGTTTTGGAGTTTGGTAGCAAATGGATAGCACTGAGGGCAGAAATCTTTAGCTGTCTAAAAATTTTGAGTAAATTCAATAAGCTTATGTGTTAACTCCTTAATCCAGTCACCTCAACTATCACTAGAAGAAAAGAAATGCATAAGGATGTCTGTGGAAATTCATTCATTTTAGCTGAAGATAGCCTTATGTTCAGAATGAAGACAAAAATAAATGCTGGCTTACTATGACAACAAATTCCAGATATTACAATATAACAAGGCAAAACATTATTTCAATGAGTGAAGATGGTCAGGGACAAGAGTAGTGCAGACTACAGGTCAGTCGTATGGGCCTTGCCCAGCTGAAGGGCTAGCATCTCTTCAGTCTCAGCAGATTGCTACCATAAGACTGCAGGATCAGTGTGATAGATCTGATACTCGAAGGAAAGATGAGTCACCAGATGAATAAGATCTGATTGAAAGTTTGACAGCTATAAAAAATGCTGGTAGCTTTCTTGCTAGTGATGAAGTTGCTCCCGTTAGGCCAGTGGCTCTGTCACTGTCAGCTTATTTGTATTTAGGTGAACACATTATTTCCCTAAATCTCAGTATTTTTATTGGTTAAAAAAAAAAGTAGGGGTATAGGAAAACTTCTGAAACTTAATGGAACTGCAATAGTTACCTGAAGAAGAACTCCATGTATATTAGTCACCTCAGGCTGCCATTACAAAATGCCATAGCCTGAGTAGTTTGAACAACAGAAGTGTATTTTCTCATAGTTCTAGAGGCTGGAAGTCTGAGCTCAGGGTGCCAGCATGGTTGGTTCCGGTGAGAGTGCTCTTCCTACTTAACAGATGACCATCTTCTTACTGTGCACTCACATGGCCTTTCCTTGATAGGTGTGGTTGAGAAAAAGCTCTCTCTTCTTCTTTTCATAAGGCCACCTATCCTACTGTTTTAGCACTCTACCCTTACGGCATCATTTAACCTTCATTGTCTCCTAAAAGCCCCATTTTCAATTACAGTCACATTAGGGGTTGGAGCTTCAACATATGAATTTGATAGGGACACCATTCAGTCCACTGCACCATGTAAATTCCAAAAACTCACTGGGCTTGGTTCAATTTGTGAATGCTTTCAATCCTGGTATATGTGAGTCACAGAGATGTCAAAGAACTCAGATAATGGAGTGTGTTCACAAAAAATATGCAATATAGGTCATTCTCCATTTATTAATGGATGCATG
This sequence comes from Mirounga angustirostris, assembly GCF_029215605.1. Classification (NCBI taxonomy): domain Eukaryota; kingdom Metazoa; phylum Chordata; class Mammalia; order Carnivora; family Phocidae; genus Mirounga; species Mirounga angustirostris. The sequence goes on from NW_026991725.1 coordinate 35,952,688, forward strand.
AGGTCATTCAACTTCCCTATGCAGGAAAACAAAACAAAACCAAAAAAAAAGATTGGGGAAAATATTAAAAATCAACCTCTTCAGAGCACTGGAAAACATCCAATGGCAAGCAAGAACTTGAGGAGTACTTGTTCATGAAAAACTACTACTGCATTGTGAGAAAAAACAATGAGCTTTTGGGCTTCTTGCCTAGAGGATTTCTCTGCTCCCAAGTTCCAGCAGTAAAATTCTACTGGCCAGAGGTGGTGAACTTGGTTTTGGGTAGGTGGTAAAGCAAGTAGAAATTTAATGAGGAGATTTTGGAAGCAAAAGAACCATAGAAAGGCTGATATAATTCACTCTCTGGCTGACTGCTAAACTGCATATGCATGTGGAAGACACTAGAGAATCTGGCAAAAATCAAAAGCCTGGGGAGACTTGTAAACTTGTTACGCCTTTGAATGAGTTCCTCAACCCCCACACACAGCTTGGGTGGCAAAAGGTGGAAATCTTCGCGGCTTAAGGAGTTTGAGTATAGTCTCTGCACAAACTATTGGCTGACCACTCAAGTGAACAGATGTAGGGAAGACTCCTAGAGAATTAAGGATAAAAAACAAAAACCAAACAGCATAGCCTTTAGCAATTGCACACCACAAAGAAAACAGATCTTTCACTTTGTATCCAGGCATGTTAATAGCTTACTAAAACACAAAAACTAACTCTGAGAAGGAAAACTAGAATCCAGAATCATTATAATGCATTACTTAAAATGCCTACTTTTAAGGCAAAAATTACTAGACCCACACCTTTGGGGAGGAGTGAAGAAAAAGGAACATTTGTGCACTGTTGGTGGTTATATGAAATGGTGTAGGTACTATGGAAAACTATATGGCGCTTCCTCAAAAAATTAAAATAGAACTACTGTATGATCCACAATTTCCCTTCTGGGTTTATATTCAAAGGAAACGAAAACAAGATATCAAAGAGGTATCTGCACCCTCATGTTCATTACAATATTATTTAGCACGGCTAAGACATGAAAACAATCTAAGTGTCTGTCAACAAATGAGTGAATAAAGGAGATATGATGAGGTATGGCGCATATGTGTGTTTGTGTGTGTATGTGTGTATACACATACATATGTGTGGAATATTATTCAACCATGAGGAGGAAAACCTTGCCATTTGTGAAAATATGGATAGAACTTGAAGGCATTATGCTAAGTGAAATAAGCCAGACAGAGAAAGACAAATAGTGCACAATATCGTGTTTATATGGCATCTACAGAAAAAGTCAAACTCATAGAAACAGAGAATGGAAAAGTGGTTGCCAGTGCTAAGAGGTGGGAAAATAGGGAACGTTTCATAAAAGGGTATAAACTTTCAGCTATAAGATGAAGAAGGCTTGCGCAGCTAATGAAAAACATGGTGACTGTAGATGATCAAACTATATTGCATAACTGAAATTTGCTGAGAGTAGAACTTGAATGTTCTCACCAAAAAAAAAAAAAAAAAAAAAGTCAACTGAAACATGCCTAATGGCCCAGGTGTTGGATTTAGCAAAAACTTCAAAGCAGCTATTAGAAATATGTTCAAAGAATTAAACAGAAATATACTAAGAAAAAAATGAACAAGTAGAAATCCTAATAGAGAAGTGAAAATTATTAAAAGAAAAGGATCCATAAAAATCCCAGAATGGAACACAGGCAATAACTTCTCTGACATCAGCCACAGCAACATTTTTCTAGATATGTATCCTAAGGCAAGGGAAACAAAATAAAAAATAAACTATTAGGACTACATCAAAATAAAAAGCTTTTTCATAGTGAAGGAAACCATCAACAAAAGAAAAAGGCAACCTACTTAAAGGGAGAAGATATTTGCAAATGATATATCCAATAAGGGGTTAATATCCAAAATATATAAAGAATTTATACAACTCAACACCAAAAAAAAAAAAAAAATGGGCAGAGGAACTGAATAGACATTTTTCCAAAGAAGACATACAGATGGCCAATTGAGATGCTCAATATCACTAACCATCAGGGAAATGCAAATCAAAACCACAATGAGATATCACTTTATACATGTAAGAATGCCCAAAATCAGAAAGACAAGATGTAACAAGTGTTGGCGAGGATGTGGAGAAAAAGGATCACATGTGCACTATTCGTGGAAATGTATATTGGTGCAGCCACTGTGGAAAACAGTATTGGGTTTCCTCAAAAAATTAAAAATTGAAATACAATATGATCCAATAATTCTACTACTGGGTATTTACCCCCCAAAAAACTCCAAAAACATTAATTTGAAAAAATAAATGTACCCCTACATTTATTGCAGCATTATTTTCTATAGCCAAGATAGGGAAGTAACCTAAGTGTCCACTGATAGGCAAATGGATAAAGATGTTATTCTATATATACATATATATAGAATATAGAATATATATTACATATATACAGAATATTACACAGACACAAAAAGGATGAGTATTATAGAATATATGGAGAATATTACATACATAGAATATATACAGAATATTACACAAACATAAGAAAGGATGAGATCGTGCCACTTGGGACAACATAGATGGACCTAGAAGGTATTATGCTAAGTGAAATAAGTTGGATTGAGCAAGACAAATATGGTATGATTTTACTCATATGTGGAATCCAAAAAACCAAATGAATAAACAAAGAGCATAATTAGACCTATAAACAGAGAACAAACGGATGGTTGCCAGAAAGGAGGGGAGTGGGAGGATGGGCAAAATGGGTGAAGGGGAGTGGGAGGTACAGGCTTTCAGTTATGGCATGAATGAGTCGCGGCAATAACAGGCCCAGCGTAAGGAATATAGTCAGGATATTATAATAGCATTGTACAGTCACAGAGAGTAACTATACTTCCAGGGAGCACAGCAGTAACATATAAACTTGTCAAATTACTATGTTGTACACCTGAAATTAGTATAACGCTGTGTGTCAACTATACTCAAAAAAAAATTTTTTTTAAAAGATCAAATGACAATTCTAGAGCTTAAAAATGCAGTAACTGAAAATTTAAAATTAACTTGATAGGCTAACCAGCATATTTGAGATAGCATAAGAAAGAATCCACTAGGGGAGCCTGGGTAGCTCAGTCAGTTAAACCGCTGAACATCTGCCTTCTGCTCAGGTCATGGTCCCGGGGCCCTGGGATCGAGCCACATCTGCCTTAGGCTCGGGTCGTGGTCCCGGGGTCCTGGGATCGAGCCACATCTGCCTTAGGCTCGGGTCGTGGTCCCGGGGTCCTGGGATCGAGCCACATCTGCCTTAGGCTCGGGACGTGGTCCCGGGGCCCTGGGATCGAGCCCCACAACAGGCTCCCTGCTGGGCGGGGAGCCTGCCTCTCCCTCTCCTCTCAGATCCTGCTCTCTCTCGTTCTCTCACTCTCTCTCAAAAACATAGATCTTTTAAAAAAATTTTAAAATAAAGGCATGTCCAACTCTGGAAAACAGTATGGAGGTTCCTCAAAAAGTTGAAAATAGAGCTACCATATGATCCAGCAATTGCACTACTGGGTATTTACTCCAAAGATACAAAAGTAGGGATCCGAAAGGGCACGTGCACCCCGATGTTTATAGCAGCAATGTCCACAATAGCCAAACTGTGGAAAGAGCCAAGATGTCCATCAACAGATGAATGGATAAAGAAGATGTGGTATATATATACAATGGAATATTATGCAGCCCTCAAAAGGAATGAGATCTTGCCATTTGCAACGATGTGGATGGAACTGGAGGGTATTATGCTGAGCGAAATAAGTCAAACAGAGAAAGACATGTATCATATAACCTCACTGATATGAGGAATTCTTAATCTCAGGAAACAAACTGAGGGTTGCTGGAGTGGTGGGGGGTGGGGTGGGAGGGATGGGGTGACTGGGTGATAGACACTGGGGAGGGTATGTGCTCTGGTGAGCGCTGTGAATTGTGCAAGACTGTTGAATCTCAGATCTGTACCTCTGAAACAAATAATGCAATATATGTTAAGAAAAAAAAAAAGAAGAAAAAGAAGATAGCAGGAGGGGAAGAATAAAGGGGGGAAATCGGAGGGGTAGAAAAACCATGAGAGATGACGGACTCTGAAAAACAAACTGAGGGTTCTAGAGGGGAGGGGGGTGGGAGTTTGGGTTAGCCTGGTGATGGGTATCAAAGAGGGCACGTTCTGCATGGGGCACTGGGTGTTATGCACAAACAATGAATCGTGGAACACTACATCAAAAACTAATGATGTAATGTATGGGGATTAACATAACAATATAAATAAATAAATAAATAAATAAATAAATAAATAAATAAATAAATAAATAAAAATAAAGGCATGTCCAAATAAAAATGGAATGAATTCATTGCTAGCAACTCTGTGCTACAAGATATACTAAAGGAAATCCTTCAGGCTGAAGAAAAATGATAACAGATCATATCCCAGATGCACAAGAAATGGTAAATACATATGTAAAAAAATTATATTGGTGAATATAAACACTAATCTTTGCTTCTCTGATTTTTTTAGAAGACATATAATTGTCTGAAACAAAAATTAATTTTAAAAATAAAATAAATACTCTATTGTTGGGTTTATAATGTTTAGGGATGTGTTATATACGAAAACAATAGTATAAAGTTGGGTTGGGTGAGCTATTCTAATACAGAGTCCCCATTCTTTACTGGAATCAAATATATTGCCACAAGTCAAAGACAGATATACTGCATACCATAAAGCAATTATTAAAATAATAACAAGAAGGGGCGCCTGGATGGCTCAGTCATTAAGCGTCTGCCTTGGGCTCAGGTCATGGTCCCAGGGTCCTGGGATCGAGTCCCACATCAGGCTCCCGGCTCTGCGGGAAGCCTACTTCTCCCTCTCCCACTCCCCCTGCTTGTGTTCCCTCTCTCGCTGTGTCCCTCTGTCAAATAAATAAATAAAATATTTGGGAAAAAATAAAAAATAAAATAATAACAAGAAGAAACACAGGTGAAAATTTAATAGATGGATTAAAATGGCAAAAGACTATTTATTGTCTGGTTCCATACATATGAAATTCCAGAAGAGACAAACAGTAGTGACAGAGAGCAAATCAGTGACTTCCTACAGTCGCTGTAGGTGGCAGAGACTGAATGGACAGAAGTGTTCTAAAACTTGATTTGGGTGCTGGTTTCATGACTGCATGTATTTATGTGGATGAATTTTATTTTATAAAAATTATACCTCAATAAAGTGTCAAAGAAGAAAGTAGATTGAATTATAAAGTTATTAAGGCCTCATAAATATTATGTGTGTGTGTGCGTATGTGTTGTGCGTGTGTCTATGTTGTCATGACTTTCATTTCTTCTGTGTAATATTTTATTGTATTAATACCTATTAATATAAATATTTTAGTAATATCAATGTATTGTTTATTAATATTAATTAATATAAAACATTAGCTAATATAAAATAATATTTTCTCCCCCTTCAAAATCTCTGAACTTTTGCTTATACTAGAAGCAAAAAGCTAACTTAAAAACTATTTTCGTGCCTGCTTCCTAAGTAGCTCAAAGAGGAGAACCGAGGGCTGCAAGCTGTCCTTTGTGGCTGTTGATGAGCACAGAGCCTGCTCCTCTCTGGTCCCGCGATGCGAGAGCATGGCCCGAGGTATGCATTTTAATCCGTGGCAGGATCCACTGTCACACTGCACACTTGCTCGTGGAACAGCACAGTGGGACGCCTGAGTGTGGCGGTGGTCACGAAAGCACTGTGACGGTGGCGGTGACCCCCCAGTGCCATGGGCGGTGGCAATGGCGGCTGGAGCCAGCACGGGAACAGTGGAAACATTACAAAAAGGGAGCAGGCCACCGTATAAATACTCACGTACATCCCCTCCATTCCCTGAAGTCCTCTGCCCATTCGGCATTGCCCTTGGCTGTTAGACAGTAGCCCAGCCACTCTCTGTGGCTTTTCTCACGACACAAGTGGAAAAGGTCAGTCAGCTGGCACCTCGATCCAGCTCTCCCATCTACCTCCCATACTGCACAGAAGCCTCCTTTAGTCAACCAGCTCATTGTGTGTGGACATTTCACTCTGTGTACAGCAAGAAGGTCATGAAAAGGAAACACGAATCCGGCCATACTGCTGCTTAATCCTTAAGATTCTCATTGGAAAATACTGCTCCAGCATGCTCCATTGTGGGCTTGTGCCATTTTGTTATGTTTTATTTTGTTTCATAGATAGAACAATGCTTTTTTGGTTTGGGCACTGTGTTGCCTGGGGAAAAAAGGGAAATGTCTGTTATTGCTTGCTAAACATCTACCATGTAACCAGCCAAACCACAGGAGCTAATCTCAAATCGGGGAGTTAACTTCTCAAGGAAGGAGCCCTGTGGCTTACATTCCTTTCAAACATGGCCTCCCGAATCTCCGTGCTTTTTCATCTAACTTTTCTGTGTGTACTTCAATATGTAGAGCCTAGTTTTGGATTTGGTGCTATTGCAATCTAGGTGTTTTATCTGAATTTTCTTTAAAAGGAGACCTAGCCATCACTTTGGATTCTTTTGTCTAAGTACCAAATAGATTGGGGTCAGACCACACATTTTCAAGGTGTGTTATTTATAAGTTGCTTTGCCACTTAACTTTGTGTTATTTCTGCTTAACTCATTCTAGAAGTAGCATTCATCCATATATTCATTCTTCCAATAAACCTTTTAAAATACTTCCTATGGGCTCTTTTAAGGTACTAGTCCTTTTTAAGGCACTGAGGAAATAAAGATAAAAATATATAAGGTAGAGATCTTATCCTTAAATAACCTACAGTCCAGTACAGATTCCGTCCATCAGAGTACCAGAAGCAAATAAATTCAACATTTAAATGGGATAGCTGAGAAGAGTTTAACGAAGACACTATTTACAAAGAACTAATGGAAAGCAAAAAGGAATGATAAGCACCTCATAGCAAGTAAGATAAGAAATCCATTACCATTTGCCAAGACAGAGGAACATGGGTTGCACACGTACTGTACATGAGAGGAGACCCATGGCTATAGAAGAGAAGGATGTGGCAGGAACTATATTCTCAGGTTGAGAAATACAGCCACTGAAAACTTGTGGCCAGCAGGAAGAGAGCTGGTGAATTAACTGCCTTGCTTCATCCCACCCTGACGTCTCTTGTCAACACCTCCCATTGGCCAAACCCAACTGGAAGCAAGGGGCAAGGGACTGCATAGTTGCTATAGTCCATGAAAGTAGGCCTCTCAAGACAAAGGGCATTAACAAGAAAATGTAGAGTGACTCTGAGGGACAAGTAGAAAATATCCAGGACACAGAAATACCTGGCAATAAAACCTTATAATTGGATTTGCTTGAGAAAAGAACTGACATGGTTAGTTATATAATCTAATTAACTGACCCATCTATCTGTGATAGAATTTTTAATTTGCAGAAAGCATATACTAAGGAATCCATGAATTTATAAAATCAGAGGTAGTAAGAAGGCTGATTATTAGCTCTTACTGTTTTTAAAGTAACCATGTCCATATAACATGGCAATACCATACAACTGTCCATTTTTCCAAGATCCATCCACACTTCAATTTTAATTGTACTAGACAAATGCTAAATATATATGAAAAGAGTATATAAAGAGAAAAGAAGAGGTAGGAAGGAGGTCAAAAGAAAACAAAGGAGAGGAGAGAGATCCCGGGCCAAGGATGGCCATGAAAGGAAAACACTTTGTACAACTGTAGATGATTTTGAATAACCCTAACTTTATCAGAAGTCATCCTCTGCTTAGAAACCTCAAGTTCTAGCCAACAGCAATCCTTTTACCTCCTTTACTTCCTCTGCCTTTTCTTTTTATTCTGCTATTAATCTGAATTCCCACCTGTCTTTTCCTCTTCTTGCTCTACACAATGTCATCCAACCAGGAGCTCCAACTCTCATGGTGGCAGTTATTACTCCGTATCTATGGATTAGAGTTAGCCTTCATCTTTCCCCCAAGATTAAGAACTATATAGCCAAGAAATTATTGAACATCTCCACTTGGATGGATGTCAAACATGTACTTCAAAATCAATTTGTTCCAAATCAAATTTGACATCTTTATCATCAAATTACCACCAATTTACCCAAACCAGAAACTCAGCACTGTCACTGAACAGCCTTCCCTCCCTTTCACCCTTATCTCCAAATCCAACCAGGGGTTGATTTCTTTAGGTTCTTACAGGTTCTCTGACCCCATGGTTTTCTTATCTTTCAGCATTTGTAAATACTCTTCACACTTCCATTACCTTTTCCATGCAGCCTCACTTCCCCCAACCTTGTACTTTACCAGGTGAATTCCAACTCAAAGCTCTAATGGTCAGCCTAAACCTTGGATCACCTCTCAAGTCTGATTTGTATGCCCTTTCTATGTGATCTTAATTTAGCATCTTAAAATCCTCTTACTAAAACATTTTCAAACTACATTAATGGCCTTGTTTCATAGCAGTTGACTCTTGAACAACACAGGTTTGAACTATGCATATCCACTTAGACACAGATTTTTCCAATAAATACAGTACAGTATCTATCTAACTTCCCATCTGTCTGCCTATCTATCTATCCATCTATCTAGATGTATTTTCTCGCCCTTATAATTTTCTTAGTAATATTTTCTTTCCTCTAGCTTATTTATTGTAAGAATACAGCATATAATACATGTAACACACAAAATATGTGTTAGTCAATTGTTTACACTATTGGTCAGGTTTCCAGTCAACAGCTAGCTATTACTAGCTAAGTTTTAAGGGAGTCAAAAATTATATATGGATTTTTGACTGTGTGAGGGTCAGCACCCCTACCCCCTCCATTGTTCAAGGGTCAACTGTATGCTTATTTGTTAGATTAAATCTCCAGGAGGGACAGGGTTATATTTATTTCATTCTTACTGGCATCACTGGTACCTACCATTATGTCTGGGTCAAAGTAGACCTTCCATAAACAAATACTTAGTTATTTTATCCAAACTTAGAATTCTAATTCTTATGTACAAAGGGTTTTCCTATTTTAAGTCTCTCTAATTACTTTCTAAGTCCCTTCTAGATGGAAATCAAGCTCTACTTTAGTGAATTCTCGACTAATGTTCGGCATATTGTGTTAAACTAATTCAGAGACATGTGTCTTTGCCCACTGGAGGCCTCAGACATGAATAACCATATAAAACAGTTCTGCTTATCACAGTACACCCTTTCCAGGGCCTAGGTTGATTCACAGGTAAATCATCCAAACACAGGCTGGACAATATTTCCATTTTAGAACCAGTGTTTGATCCTAAAATTTGATATGAGGCTGCTAAAGGGATGATATTCTGATTATAGAGTATGCACTTAAATTTGTTATAAAGGCACCTCAGCTGACCCCTCTCACTTGTACTCTGGGTTATCCAAAGGTACAAAGACTCTACAAATCCCTTTGACCTCTTCAAGAACAAAACCTATCTTCTGAACTAAATACATTTTGAAACTGCACAGCAGCAATATGGGGCACCTGGACTAATGAGCTTACTCTGAAAAATCTCTTGGGGAATAAAGTGCAGCTGAACCATGCACTGTATTAACAAGCTGGAACTTGGGTTAAATTTGACTATTGATTCATTCTCTGGCATCATCACCTGTAAGAATCTTTGCCTCTCTTTAACCTTAGCTGAAGCCACAAACATTGTCTGATCTTGCTGACACCTGGGCTGCACTCAGAATGATGAATGTAAAAGCTTTGAAAAGGTAATAAAGTCACAATATCCATAATCTGAAACCAACTCTATGCAAAGCTGTGAATCAACTTGAAGATTTGGTAAGCACAGGGCCAGCTAACAGCCTAAATATCTAACATCTTTTGCTACTCCTCAAGAATCTAAAGCGACCTGCTCAAATGAAGAGGGGATAAAAGGACATTTAGGTCACACAGTGAATATACACTAAAGGCATTTTCTTGGGTTATTATTATTATTATTATTATTTTGGTGGTGGTGGTGGAGGAGGAAGAAAATTGGCTTCAGTCCCTCTTATATTCCCTCTTATATTTATATTATCTAAAGGCTCTTTAATGGGGCATTTAATAAATTAGTCAATACCTACTGGGTACCTAGTGGAGGAAAATACAGTAGGAGGGGCTATTTTATGAAGAATTATTAAATTATTAAATTATTAAAATTTAGGTAGAGGCAATTGATACTTGAGAGTAATAATAATAATAATAGTAATAATCCCAGTCTCCTTCCTACTCACAGATCAGAGTCAAGCAAGAACTCTTCATGGACTTCATTCTAGAATCTGCTGCCCCAAGAGCACCAGATTCAATATATCTGGAGTGAGGTTCAGAAATCTCAGTTTAAAAGCCCTCTTGAAAACCTAATGTAGGGGGGCGCCTGGGTGGCTCAGTCGTTAAGCGTCTGCCTTCGGCTCAGGTCATGATCCCAGGGTCCTGGGATCGAGTCCCACATCGGGCTCCCTGCTCGGCGGGAAGCCTGCTTCTCCCTCTCCCACTCCCCCTGCTTGTGTTCCTGCTCTCGCTATCTCTCTCTCTGTCAAATAAATAAATAAAAATCTTAAAAAAAAAAAAAAAAAGAAAAGAAAACCTAATGTAGGAGATATGTCTCTCTCTAGATTGTAGATTCCATAAGCCTCTGTACCAAATCAGGTAATAAAAAACCAACTTGCTATTCCATGTTCTTTCAGATCTTACAAAAGTGGCCTCTTGTAATTTTATTTTTACGTAATATAGTGAAATTCAATATAGCTAACTGCATATATTCCTATATACATGCATATATATACATATTGGATGTAGATATAGGTACATACATGTACATCTATCTACCTATCTATCATAGATCTATCAATTTGCCCACCTCATTATTTAATACCATGTAATTTCTACTATGACAACTCCTTCACTGGTTTAGTGCTACAAAGCAGTGTCTCCCTCCTGGAGAGTTATCTCATGTGTAACTAGTACATGCTATGTAATGTTTCTCCTTTTTGCTTTATCTGACAAGGTGATGAAATTTAAACTCAGGAGCAATAATTTCTTCATTTGGGAGATGGCTCTATTTCCCACTGCTAGTCCTTAATTGGCTCTTTAATTTTATGATTCTATTGTATACATGCTTTTAATTATACACCTTTTACATCTTCTTTGGAAATAGATGTGACATCATTATAAATGCATGAAATATGGGTAGAGGTGAATCAGCCAGCATGAGAGAAATGTTGGGACAGAGAGCCAATTCAGTTATTACCATGCTTGACTAAACGGATTTGCGATTTTGATAGTATCTTGAAACCAGTAAATAATGGAAAATTTTTATAACTCAACTTTCACTAAGTTTTTTGCCTTCCAGAGTCATAAATATATAACAAAAATCTGGGACCTCATCCTATACCTCCGTGTGTCCAGTGCCTTAGAAACAACTGCAGAGGGTCCCAGCTGCTTCTATGTCCTGATGGTTGTTTCCTACCTGACTCCAGACTTCTGTCCTGGGCTTCCCAGCCAACAGCCATTTCTACACTGTTCCACGCAGCTGCCACTCTGTGGGTGTCTCCCCACACTGTGGCTTTCCAAAGCACAGCTAACACAAGGCTGCCCCATATAATAGGAAACTGAGAAAGCTTTAGTCTGCCATAAGAAAATCACAATGCAAAAAAAAAAAAAAAGAGAGAGAGAGAGAAATGTAGGAGTATTTTTCATCATGGCCCTCCACAGTCAGTTCTACTCCTGGCCCCTCTCTCATTTGTCTCTGGCTGGCCATGATATCATGCTAGTACGCTAACCTGCCCAGCACGAGTAGCCTCTCACATGAACCTCCCCACCTCCGTTCCAAAGCCTCTAGCTGAAATGAATTTATAATATCAGATGAGATGGAAATTGTTCCAATGAAAACTCCCCTTTCCATTACTAGACGAAATATTAGTATCACATTTAGAAGCATCTATTTTTTTATTCAGTGAGTAGATATTGTTCATGGGCAAAGGAGGCTCTGCTGACAGGCATCTTCTGAGGAAAAAAAACTTTTTCTTGATGGAAGATTCTGAGTCACATTTGGAGTCTTATGAAGGAGAAGGTCAATTTTCAACTCCTAATGTCATTTGTTAATTGGTTATAGTTTTTTCTATATGCAACTCTGAGGGCTTAAAGATAGACCTCACTTGAAAAAGCTCCTTTTAGAAAGTGCTTGAGAAATTTTAGAAACATAACTGCTACACTGAAACCCACGTACGGAGTAACACAGAGAGGTAAGACTGAAGTCTTCCAACCTCAGGACCGAGCACAGTGTGTTGGTTGTGTACCGGGAGACTCAGACATAACAGATGAATTTGGATATGTGTATACAGCCTGTCCATCAGCAGTACCTTGACCTTCAGGGCAGTCTTGAGCAGTACTAATACTTTGTATTAGAGAAGCCGATAAAGAGAAACCAGCACTACAGGGAGGTAGTTTCTCTGAGGTGGCTTTTGAACCTTAAACCAGCTTCAGGAAGAAGTGCAAAAGTGTCTGTGCGCACAGGGGCCATGTTGATGGGCTGAGCTGTCTTGCAGCTCAGCCAGCCCCAGATGCCTGGGCAGCACATATCTTTAAGTATCTGGGTCAGGAAAGGAGCAACAGGGTGACCTAACTTGAAACAGCTACGATCACTCATGCCCAAAAGCCAGTGAGATCACCCCCTAAGGATTCCTGGAAAGAATCAAAATTTGCTGGATATCTGCACAGGGCTTTGCAGGGGACCACAGGTCACAGAGTGTGTAGGAGGGCATACATGCTTTTTATGTAAATGTGACCCAATTAATATCCCTAGGCTGGTGTGGTCTGAAGAAACAATGCTTACATAATTTCTACTGGCTCTGGCAAAGTCTTAGCCATTGTTTTTTTAGATAGTCATAGATAGGGCAGCAGGAGCTGATTAATGCAAAGTAGTCAAACCTGGGTGAAAAGTTATATCTTAAGAATGCTGATTAAGAGCTTTTTACCACTCTGTAAGTAATTATCTACTACTCAGTCACAGGGCTCTTCTCCTGGTTCTGGCTTTTCGATGGCTTCATTACTGATTTAGACTAAATAAATAAATACTACATGTGTGCATGTATGTGTGTGCATGTGTATATTATGCTCCCATGGCAAATGTATATATATATACACACACACACATACAATTATATTATATATAATATTATAAATATATAAAAACAATATGCTATAATACATAACAAATATATAATAAATAATAAATTGTACTATAATGTAAAATAAATATATAATAAATTGTATATAATATATAATAATATATTATAATATATAATTTACTTATTTGCCATAACAGTATACATATTTTTTATTAAATTATTTAATTTAAATATTATTAAAATATTTACTTTACAAATCTGGACAGGGCATTTAACAACATAACTGACCCAAAGATTTAATACAAGCTCACTGACACAGAATGATTAATCAAAACCTAAAAGAGGAAGTCACATGGACAAATCCAAAGTAGCTTTTTCTTTTAATTAATTACACAATCATGATATGATGAAATCATGAAACGATGATATGATGGAAGGAAGCTGGTTGCCAGCCCTTGTCCTCACATTAAGTTAGGTCAGTTTAGAAAAATTAGATCTTAAGAGATAATGTAAATCCTTTTATGTGTTATATAACCAGGCTTTAAATAGATCACCTCTGGAACCCCTTAAGATTCTACATGATAAGTGTGAAGATTTCTAGCTTTGTTTATTGGGAGAAAACATGAATTGGATTCAACTGGTATCAATCCAAGGTCTAACATTTATTTAGTAGCTATGTAAACACGAGGAAACTACTTAAATTCTCTGAGTCTCAGCTTCCTCATCTGTAGGACAGAAATCATAATTATTTCCAGAGTTTAAGGAGGTAAAAATAAGATAATGCATATGAAGTACCAGAAAGCAGTCCAACATAGAGTAGAAAATAAAAATGTATTTTCTTGTCTCATTTTCCTACTTCATAGTCTTGTTAAAAGAGAGAGAGAGAAAGAAGGAAGGAAGGCAGGCAGGAAGGCAGGAAGGAAGGAAGGAAGGTAAGTTTAGGGAGAATTTTCATTGTTCAGAAACTCAAATGAGCCAACAATATTTACTGCCCAAATCCTAACATTACTATTTACGTTCTTGTTTACAACTCAGAAGAAGAGTTCCCTAATGATTTTCTTATTCAGGAGTGATTTTCCAAATCAGGTGCTCATATTTTAAGATGCATCTTAACAAATTAGAGCTTATTAAAAGGTACATCCTATGGAGAGAAGGGAGCATTGTGGCAAGCTGTAAAATACAAAGAATCAATGAGGAAAATACAGCATATCATAGGAGACATGCAGGTTATAGAGGGCGAGTAAAAAATTTATAGAACAATTTTTGGTATTGCCAGTCCGTGACATCAAATAGGGAATAGCCTGGTTTTGCACCGTCTTTGAGAGCCAAGCTAGAGCCAAGTAATAAAACTGACAGGGGGGCCAAATTTCAACTCAACATGAAACAAAAATATTGCATCAACTGGATATAGGTCTAATACTGAAAAGACTGCCTCATGACTTTATGACTTCCCTATCACTACAGGACTCAAAAGATACAGATGACCTTTAATCAACATGGTAGAAAAGAATCTGCACTAGGTTAGAAGTTGAACTACATGATATTTAGATTTCCTTGTAACTTTGAGACTCTATAACTCCAAGAAGGAAGTGGGCTGACGAGGATTACATTCTGCAAACCAGTTTCATCAGAATTGCTGTGTTGTGACCTGAAATATGAAGGCGTTTTTCACAAACAATAAGACAGCCTTCTTCCCAGCGCAAGAATTTCCCCTGAGGAATTCTCTGATGTTGGCACCTTTTGAAATAGTGCTTTGGCAACATCCATGGGCCTGGAGCAAACATATCCAGACCCCATCTGGTTGGTTTCCTCCTCATCACCGTAACACTTTCTCCTTAGCCAGCACACACTACTTGGCTTTAGTAATTAGTTAGAGTTACTGTATATTTTCCAGATTTCCAACTCCTTGATCCCCATTCTCTCATCTCTTACTTTGCATTGCTGATATGCTTGCCTAGTGTCGGTACAATCATTTAAGTATAGAGTCATTTGGCTCTGGTTTCAACCACAGATGTTGGGTTAGTTTTTATTGTTTGGGTCTTTAAGAATGACAGAGGAATGTGGAGAGGGCTATGAGATAACAAACGTGTGTTGTTTTCTGTGACTAAGTTTGGGGGCAATAAGCTGTGCAGAAAGACATAACTAATACAGTTGTAGTAGATGAAAACCTAAGCTTAGAATACAAATAATTTAGGTGGAAATTACTCATGTTGCTACAGAATTAACTCTAGGGTTCCTTTTAACCTAAGTGCCTTTTAAGAAATGAAAAAAAAAAAAAAGGTATTATGTATCTTTGACTATTAAGAATAGAGAAACTTAGAGTTAAAAGAAAACGTCAGTTCTGTTCTAGAGGACTTTCAATTGACTGAATCCGGTCCACTCAGATTATCTAGGATAATCTCTCTTACTTAAAGTCAGCTGCTTATGGATTATAGATATGATTACATATCTACAAAATACCTTCCCAACACCTGGAATAATGTGTAGTTGAATAATTGGAGACTATATAAAACTAACGATCACATCACATAATTCAAAGGTGACATATAAACTGACCATCAATCCTTGAAATCAAAGGAAAATAAAGAGATGTGATTTATAAAAATTTGAAATGTTCGTAATATTCTAGTGACCACTTCCTGTGAAAATTAAAGCAAATGTTTTGTTTTAATGAAGCAACTTAAATGTTTAAGAAGTGAACATAAGCCAGTTCTATAATTAAGTTTTAAATGTGTTTTCCCCCCAGAATGTTATTTATTATATTCAGAACTCTGACAGCCATATTTGAATTAACTCCAATTATACAAAATTATTCAAATATTTAACTTGAGATTTAATTACTTTCTAAATTTTCAATTGCTTATACGTATTTTATATAATTATTTTATTGATAAAAGAAGGAAAATGTGGTTAAAAATCTGGCAATTGTTAAAAACATTAATAAATGTTCATTTGACTTGTTTGCTAGGTCTTAAAACTTATTCTTCATTATCTAGCAAATGAGCTACCTGAGTGGAAAATGGTAGGATAAGGGTTCTTCTCCATTCCCCCAGTCCTACAGACACTATTACCAAAAATAAAAAATGGCTGGGATAATAAACTTTGGGTAAATTACCTACTGTCACCAAAAATTAAGGCTATTTTACATATCATATATTCACTTGTTTAGCAAATATTTATTAAATGCCAGGCAGGGGTCTAGAAATAGATCCTTGTACCTTTATTTTAATCTGGGAAAAAAAAGCAAGCAAATAAGCAAGTTTGAATAAACATAATAAAAATGATTATAGAGATAATCAGAAGATTGTATTTCTACCAAGTGAAGTAAACCTGATTCACCTGGATCCTTGTTCTTACAAGGATATATCTTCAAATATCCCAAGTGGACAAATTTTATCAGGCATTTACACTCCCTGAAAGTAAACTCTACCAAAAAAGTGGCTAAAAAAGGGGGCCAGTAGTCGGGGGGGGGGGGGGGCAGTGAGTAAAACAACAAGAATGAAATGCAGCAAAAACAGTAAATATCTGGGCATATACAATACACTATTCTCTTGAGTTTTAAAAATGTACTAGACAGGGAAAAGCAACATGTGCCTGCAAGTTCCAGAATGCCTTGAGATGGGTTACTTCTGAATGGTGCGCACTTTGTTCCTGCAGAAACAGCCTTGAGAGAACAGGGGCTCACAACGGCAACTATGTTGCATCAAGTACTAGATACATGGTATTAAGGGCATTTTGAGATACTTTTGTTATTAAAGAGACCTTGGTCCATTTTAGAATTTATAAAGACCTTATCAGAGAGATTAACATTCCACTGAGTTTTACAGTGTGGTGTGTGGCTTCCACATTGTGTAGGATGTGGGTGGATTATATTCATTCTCTTTACCCCCTTCCCCCTCCATCTTTATTTTCCTCCTCAGATATGTGATAAAACAGCTAGTTTATAGGACACAATGTGGCCTACTAATTATGAGCTACAGATTCTTCAAAAAGCTCAAAGCTGAAATTTTGTTCACTTGAAATAAAAAATAGATGTAGATGAAACACATCAATAAGACATATTCTTGAGAGCAGCAGAAAATCTGAAACAAAATAGAAAACATCTATTTTCTTACAATCAAATCTGAGGCTAAAATATGTCTGTTTCTCTGTGGTCCACAAACATTAAGTTCATTTGTAACAGATCCCCTGATCCTTTCCTTGAAGATGGAGATGCCTAAACCAAGACCAGTTACATTTTAAGAGGAGAGGAGAGGAGAGGAGGGGAGGGGAGAGAGGGGGAGGAGAGGGTAAAGGAGGGGAGGGGAGGGGAGGGGAGGGGAGAGGGGGAGGAGAGGGGAAAGGAGGGGAGGGGAGGGGAAAGGAGAGGGGAGGGGAGGGGAGGGGAGAGAGAGGAGATGGAAGGGGAGGGGAGCAAGAGGAGAGGGGAGAGGGGAGGGGAGGGGAGGGAGGGGGATGGGGAGAAGAGGAGGGGAAAGGAGGAGAGGGGAGGGGAGGGGAAAGGAGGAGAGGGGAAGGGAGGGGAGAGGAGGGGAGGGGAGAGGAGGGGAGGGGAGAGTGAGGCGGGGATGGAGGGAGAAAGGAAGGAGGGGAGGGAGGGAAGTGAAGAGGCAAAGAAGTTTGCTTATTAGACAAGAGGTTGGGAGTGGTCATATTTCTTGGACCTTTGGCTATCTTCACCCTGTCTGTGATGGCTGATAGAAAGGAGAAGAAAACAGACCCACTTCCGACCCTCAACTTTTGCTGGCTGTCAGACATCTTTGCAGTCTTTGTACCATCTGGTAGTTACATTTTCCTATCTCTTGAAATTCAACAGCCACCTGAAAATAGACCTCTCTCTTGCTCTTGCTCTCTCTCTCTCTCTCATTCTTGCTCATCTCTGTCTCTATCTCTCTCTTTCATCCAGTCTTTGTATTTAGTCTTTGACTAAACCTGTCAGGTTAAAGGTATAAAAAGCTGACTTAACCCAGCTAGGCTGAGAGTACATTTCTTCTCATATTTGGTGGCTGTCAGCTTTTGAACAGGATTCCGGAGCTTGTCCTTGAAAGCCAGTGTAAAGTGTATTAATGTGTTGATGGCAATGTTCGCACAGCCCTCTCCCCCTACCCACACATTCCACTCTTCCCTCCCCACTTCAGAGATTGTTCTTTTACTCAAATACTGAGTTGTCACAGTATCATTTCTTTTATACCATCACAAGATCTTTTTTAAAAATGAAATTAAAAGATTTCCAAATTTTTCTTTACAATATACTAATATTCCAGTCACCTCTCCTTATATTATTGTAAAACCTCAATTAACCAGAAGTCAACTATTATATGTGGAACCACTTGACTAAGGACACATGTATACATTCACATAAACTACTGTGAGGATTTTTTAAAAGGTAAAAATCCCACCATGATAGAGGCAGTCACGTGGACTCTGGATTTGACAGCTTAAGTAGTTATCCTTTAAAGCAAGCTAAAAAGGTAAACTCCATCAAGTCCAGGGGTCCTGTCTGTTTTATTCATTGATTAATCACTAGTGCCTGGCAAAACAGAGTAACTGTTAGGTGAATCAATGAGATGTTTTCAGGGATTTGTAATGAAGAGTGAGTTCCTATTGGCTGCTGGTTTTCAGCCAGCCAAAAGCTGCTGTGGAGTGAGAACTCTCTGCAGTGGGGGAAGGGGGCCAGAAGTAATTTACCAGAGTCCCAGTATCTTGGACTTGGAAGGATATCCTACCTAAAGAATGCACATTTGCAAATGCATCCCTAAGAAACAGTCATCACTCCACTACTATAATAGCTCTGAGAGGAGCCAGGGAACAAGAATTTGATGTCAGTCCTACTGAGGGTTTCTTGCTAACCTTGGACAGATCTAGACCTCAGTATCCTCAGCTATTAATTGACAAGTTTGGATAGATGGTGCTTTGTAGCTCAAGATCACAACAGCCTCAAGGACTTCTGGGGTGAAGTGGCAAGCATGAAAAAGGAATTCTGAAACTTTACTCTCTTCATGGAGTGCCTGGGTGGCTCAGTTGGTTAAGCATCTGCCTTGGGCTCAGGTCATGATCCAGGAGTCCCAGGACTGATCATGCTCCTTGCTCATCAGGGAGTCTGCTTCTCCCTCTCCCTTTGCCTCTCCCCCTGCTCCTTCTCTCTCTCTTAAACAAAATCTTAAGAAAGAAAGAAAGAAAGAAAGAAAGAAAGAAAGAAAGAAAGAAAGAAAGAAAGAAAGAAAGAAAGAAAGAAAGAAAGAAAGAAAGAAAGAAAGAAAGAAAGAAAGAAAGAAGGAAGGAAGGAAGGAAGGAAGGAAGGAAGGAAGGAAGGAAGGAAGGAAGGAAGGAAGAAAGAAAGAAAGAAAGAAAGAAAGAAAGAAAGAAAGAAAGAAAGAAAGAAAGAAAGAAAGAAACTTTACTCTTTTCAAAGTTTTGTCTGGGGACTGGCTACCTGGGAATGCTTCAGAATCAATTTGCATTTCTAGGACATATAAATTTTAAGTGATGAGGTCAGATACATACATAGATATACATATAGAGATATGTAACAACCTAGAACTGAATGTTCTCCATGGCTAATCCATAAGGTAAATAAAACACATGCAGGTGGGCAAGAGAGTCAAGCCATCAACAAAAATAAAAACAGAAATAGAAAGGCCACCTCTCTTGCTCAGCATGAAAATTCAGATTAAAGTGGAGAAAGGAAACCCCTGAAGCAGCGATCACTGTCTAGAAATATACCCGGAGTTTTGAATTTATTTGGCATTTGCTACTGTTTTCCATATAATCACCACCCACGTGGGGGTGTCTCTAAATAATGGAAATGCTGACTAACCAAAAATAATGGAAATTCTAATAAAATCTGAGAGCAAAATTCTTCTCCCAGGCAGGTTCTCCCAACATATCCCACATATTCATCCTTTTGTTTCTAGAAATGGCATTAAAGCCACCCAGTGAGGGACAGGAAAACTATACAGACTCCTGTTCATTGTGGGCACTTAAAACCTTGCCACCAAATGTAGGTTTTGACTCTCTGCCCAGCACAGCTTTGAAAGTTTTGCCATGAGGTCCTAATTGCTAAGTAAATGTTCACTCAATATTTCTCCATAAAGGGAAGAAAGAGAAAAAAAAACAGTGAGAAAAGAAAAAGTGGGAGAGAGCATGTGTCATTTTGTTAGAGAAAATACATATTCTAGGTACATTCTTAGGCTGGCAATTACGCCTGTGTATAAAATTGATAAATTTATTAAATAGAATACTTTCCACGTTTCTAGGACTTCTGCTAAGAATGTCACACGCACCTCCCCAATCACACATCTTACCCTCCTCCCCATCATATAAATGAGATGCCTTTCTACTCAGTATTTGCTGAAAGGCATGGTTTCCAAAATCCCCTTGACAGTTTATAAAGCATAACTGCTTTACCTCTGATGGGAAATAAGTTTTGCTTCCAACCAGAAGTGCTGATTATGGACCTTCTGAGACTCTGTTGGACTCATGATGGACACAAGCAAATAGAATGTTTGGGCCTTTCCCTGAGGGGTTGATAGTATCTCTTGGGAGGCAAAGCTTACTAACAGGTATGTTGGTGCTAAACTGTGTATACAATAAGAAAACACATAAAGTAAGGGATGAATTTAGTATAATCAAGAAAATACACAAGGATATAATAATAAGTAATTCATCTAGAACCTGAATGTTTTTTCTAGGTTTTATATGTTGAATACTGTGTAATACTTTCACTTACACCAGGGTTTCAAAATCTCATTGCTGTTGACATTTGGACCAGATAATTCCTTGCTGTGGAAGGCTGTTCTGTGCATTGAAGAATGCTAAGCAGCATACACAGCCTCTACCCAGTAGATGTCAGTAGCATCCCTGATGCATTTGTGACAACCCAAAGTTCTCCAGACCTTGCCAAACATCCCCTGAGGGCAGGGGGTGGGGGCGACAAACACATCCCCAGTAGAGAACCACTGATTATGAAGTGATTATAAAAAATGCATTTTTTTTCCTATAGAAGACGGGGAAATCCAAGCAGAGAAGTTCTTCCTAAGTGTCTCACCTCTATATCTAAATTATATCATATATGATCAACTCAAGAACAGGGAGGAAGGTAGGATAGGAATTAGAAGTATCTATATTCTGGGGCGCCTGGGTGGCTCAGTCGTTAAGCGTCTGCCTTCGGCTCAGGTCATGATCTCCAGGTCCTGGGATCGAGCCCTGCATCGGGCTCCCTCCTCAGCGGGGAGTCTGCTTCTCCCCCCCCCCCGCCTCTCCCCCCTGCTCCTACTCTCTCTCTCTCTGTATCTCTCTGTCTCAAATAAATAAATTTAAAAAAAAAATTCTAGAAGTATCTACATTCTACCACTTTCTAACTGTGTGACTTTGGCAAAGTTACTGAAGGTTAGTTCTAAACTCCTGTTCCCTCATCTATGAAATAAGGACCATAGGATTAATGCCCAAAGACTGCTATATGTAAAACACTTAGAAATGCCTATTACTGTGCAAGCAATTTGCAAATGCTAATTATTACCGCCATGATTTTTTTGAAGCCAAATGGCTCACCCTATGTCTGCATCCTATACTCAGGAGTTTGGAAAAATATTCTAGCATGTCTTCTATATAGGTTTGTTTTTATGGGAATAAACATTTTAACTTCTTGCTTCACTCTGTTTCAAAGAATGACTTCCAGACCAGTTATACATGTTTGTTGATCCGTAAGACTGAAAGGGTATAGAAATGCGTGATTTTCCTATAAGAAAATGCATTTTTAAAATTCCAACTACAGGACCTAGGACATCATCCTCACTCTGGGCAGAGAGGTAACTGCCCCCACTATAAGCAGGTCTCTGTCTACCTCTGTTTGCTTGGAAGCAAGGGACCTAAGAGAGAAAGGGGTGTTTTATGTGAGGACAAGTAGAGAAGTAGAGGCAGGTGCTCTGGGAGAAGGGGTAAGACGAGTCGTTGGGCCACAGATAGGCTCTTCCTCGTAAGGGTTTGGCGAGGCCCAGAGCAGCTGGTGGTGCTGGTGGTGCAGCTGCGGTAGTTCCTACAGACATAAAAACTTTGTTTCTGAAACTCACCCTGGGCTTTCACAGTCCCACTTCCTGTAGGCAAGCCCCGAAGTCTGCAGATACTGTAGCAGCAATGTGACAGGGAAGAGCAAAGGGGAGGGAACAGTTGCCCTGAGCGGTCCCAAGGATGGACAAAATTCCCAAGTCCAGTGATTGATAGGTTGTAATGACTTGCTTTGGAATCATCCTGCTGATACTCTCCGGTGGGCTCACTGCACCCACAAGAAAGAATATGGAAGTTGTGGTAACTGCTGAGTTGGTGGACAGAGCTCTATAATAGTTGTAGATGTCAAAGTTTCTCTTCAGATGAAAAAAAAAAAAAAAAAAACCCACTCTCTGGAGAAAACATGATCTTTTCTCCATGTTTTAGTTGTCAGTTTTGACAAGAATGATACAAGCTAATTAAATTTTTGTTAATTTATTTTGTCTGATTCAGTGACTGCCTGTCACACAAATCCCTCAATAAGTAAGATTTCTCTCTGCTATAAACTTTCTACTCTTTCTCTGAAATGCCATTAGGTAAACGCACGAAAAGTGGACGTGTTTTACTCAAATAAACACTAAAAGCACTTAAACTCAATCCTACCCTCAATACTTCAACTCTTCATGTCTGTTTTAGAGAGGACCTAACTCTTTCCAGCTTATAAATCTCGAACAGGGACCATAACCCTTTAAAAAACAAAAGCCTTTATGCAGATAAAATACAAAGATGAAGTTATGAAATTGATAGTAGATGATGAAACAGAGGAATATGCTGCATTCCAGTGTGCCTTGAAATTCCCAAGAAATATTCTCTCACATCATTTCTCTTTGAATTAAAATGTGAGAATGACACTGTGCAATCACTTCAATCCTACTTATCTAGGATGGTTGGGATCTCTTCCTTTTTTTTTCCCTTGTCCAGGGTGATATGATAAAGTCACATTTTCATACAAGAACAGAGCTTGATGTTTGAATCGATATCAGCACATTCGACAGGTGTGGCTATTCTAATCAATCTCTTCTGAGATTGTTTTCACAGAACGTTCCATGCTTCTGAATACAGCACTTCTGAACTTCAGCACAAACATCACCCCCACCCCGTTGCAAGTCCTGCCCAAATTGCCTTTACTCTACTCCTGCTGTCATGGCCATCCTAGAACACATGGTTTTTCTCAGTCTGCATGGCAACTTCTTGTTTGCATGTTGTTAGATAACTAGAGTCCCTTGAAAGCACATCCTCAATTAGAAAATAAGCAGGGAAAAAAAGGAAAGGGTTGGGAAGGAAGAGGGAAGGGCGAGAAGGGTCCTTTTTTTTTATAATTTAGCTACTGGCCTATCCTTTAGACAAGGGCTAATCCCACATTGGCATTTCCCTGGCTTCCTGGGGCTCATACATTACAGAAGATTCATATTTCATCAATGTATATGCACTAGACCCTTTTCAGATCTGCTAATATTCCAAATCAACCTTGAGAACCTTAATCAAGTTTTACTGGGTTTGGTTGTTGTGCTGTTCTCTTGTATATCCAAAGTAGAAAATTATTCATTATACATTCTGTTGAGCTGATCATACTGCAATAATAACTAGCCCATTGAACATCTGTATGTCCTAAGCCCTTTCCTATATAAACCCTCATAATCCTCTGAGCAGCCCTGTAGGATAGGTACTGTCATCAACCCCATTTTACAGATGGGGACATTGAGGCAACAAGAGGTAAAATAAATAGTTTGTGGTGGCACAGTTAGGAAGTTAGAAGCCAAACTAAAACCCAACAGAGCCCATGCTCTGAACAGCCTCGTGATCGATTAATCACAGGGCTGGCAGAATTAGCTTCAGTGTCAACAATCAGTAAGTATTTTATTTGTTGGCATTTGGAATTAATTTTGGGTCATAATTGTGATGATGACTGGAATTAAAATAGAATGTCACTAAACCATGCTCTGAGCTTTCTCTTGTCTGTGCTCTCATAGTAGATGAACTTCTCTGTCATGCCCTATCATTCTTTGTAGAGGTTTGTATCTCTTGTAAACTCTAAGCTTCATAGGAGTTTACTCATTAGCACACCTTTCACAACTGCTTTTCCTAAATGAAATAAAATTGCTTCAGATGGGTAAAAACACTTCCTTCTTCCCACTGCCCACCATGCAGGTATTTGTCTAATTCTATGGGCTCTCATGTTTGGGGATATAATATTAACTTTAACTTTTGTCATCATTATAAATCTCTTTTAATTCTATGTAGGAATGAAAACTTTGTGATGAAGTCTCTTGGCCTTTGGAAATACCTTTAGAAAAACTGGGTTAAAAATTTTTAATCAAGGTAGGTAAGCAGAGGCTACAAGGCTCACACAATCTAGTTCTTCAGAACCACTTAAGAATTGTCTTCATTTGCGATTAGTCATTTTACAGGAACTTCATATTCAAAGAACCTTTTAATACCAGCACAGGAGTGTTGTTCTGTTGTCTTGCATAATGTGGTCACTTCTGCATAAAGGCATCTGCATGTTTTACTTCTTCTTGGCAGCAGAACACTCGAGTACGTGACTTTACTCTCATAAACACTCTGGCACATTAGCTGTTCTCTCCCCCCCACACCCCACTTTTCTCCCTTCTCTATAGCTGGAATCACTCACAGATATTGCACTCTCCCTCAACTCCAACTGAATATCCTGTGGCAAAAAAATTAAAAAGCAGTCCATTCCCAAAGAAATGGTGTCAAAGGTTTGCTGAGTCATCCTGTGATGTTGATTTACTAATGCTCTAGTCAGCTGAATCTCAGTCAATACTGTTAGTGCATGTCAGGTGTAAGGCATGGTTACGAGGGGATGCTCTCTTTAAGTGAGTTTGAGTTCCCTTTACTTTACATCACTTTAAGTCTGAGGTTGTGAGTGGATATCCACCCCCCACCCAATCCTACAGTATTTCCATGAGTTCTGCAACAGATAAAAAGCTGTTATGTATGTAATCATCAAATAAGGATATACCTGACAAAATCATAATTGGATTACTGTATAGCTGCCATTTGACCAAAAACAGCACTGCGGGGGGGTTGAGAACTTACTGGCATATGCAGGTTGGGAGAAAATATATGGCAGAATGCTCTACATCATTCCTTGGTATGGGAGAAGATAGGAGTAATGTGCACAGCTCTCCAGAAAGTCCCATCATCGGCTCCCCTCTTCCAAAGAGGGTCAGGCCTCTTACTTTATGACATCAACTTCCAGAGGAACATGAATGTTAAGAGTTTTCCCTATAGCCAAGCTCCTTTCCAGGAGCAGAAAGTACATAGGGGAACGAGGTGGCTTAGGAGGTGAGCTCTGAAATATGAGGAGACTCCATATATGGTTTAGAATTAAGGTCTCCCTGATTTAAGTCACTGGGTTATCCAAATTTGGGGAAATGAATATTACATTACACTTATAATCTTCATTTCCTCTCTGACCTCAAGCGTACCCCAGTGCTCTTACTAAAGCTGCCCAGGGAAAAGTTAATGTCCATTCCAGACCAGAAAGACCAGGGCTTTTGCAAGTCTTAGCCTAAAGCTCCTAATATGATGGCTTTACCCAACCAGGCTGTGATTTCTGAAGTTTGATGGGAGAGGGAAAATGGCCTTGGAGAGGATGCAAGGATGAGCCAGACCTGAGTCCTCAGTTTGGGGACATGATGGATCATATCCCAGGTTCATAGTCTCCTAATCTCCCCCAACCCAATGGCTTTAAATGTTCAGTAAATTAGCCTCCGATACGATTAGTCACTACATAAGTGGACTTTTTGGGGGAAATCTGCCAGGACAACTGTTGAGTGATGTCTCAATTTATGGCCCAAGGGGGACAAGGCATCTCTGGTAATGCCATTAAGTGGAGAAAGACGAGTGTAAATGTACCGTTTTCTCCTTTCGGTGGTAACTTTAAAATGTTTTTAAATATTTTTGGCCCCATCATCATGGTATTACTGCTGCCCATGGAGGAAGAGATGGGGGCTCCAGAGGAAAGGAGGAAAACACTTAAATGGGGCTCCTCAGATTTCTTCACTTTTACTGCATAAGATACTTTTTCCCACCTCTCTTGCATGGAAAAAAATAAAATAAAATAACGTTCTGCTCTCAAAACTTGGCTTCTCCAGTAATGGCTGTTAAAGGTTTAATAAAGATTCAATAAAATTGCTGAAGTGACTAATAAGAGTGAATGCCTGTATAGGATAGGGCACAAGGCACAGCCCCCAAGAAAAACTGAGAAAGCAGTGGTTCTTCTGTCTTCATGCCCCCGTTGGCCGCAGACCAGGAGGGGAAGTCTTCAGGGCACGCAAGGGCATCCATCAGAGAGGTCTGGTGAGCTTTCAACAAGATCACACTGTGAAGACTATCTAATGCGCTACTGTTTTTACTCCTTTTCTTACGTTAGGCCTCTTCTGCTCTTCCTCAGTAGGATGGAAATAAGAGGTGAGCCACAGGCTCAAGATGGGAACTAAAAATAATCCAGGCCTGCTCGTTCAACAATATCCTAAAGGTTACGGGTTTTGTCAGAGGCAAAAACAAACTCCTCATTTCCTCCCAGGGTAAAAAAAGAACAAAATTTGCCAAAGCATTCTCAGATTAATTGGAGGAGAGCACTGGCTTCCTTGGACACCGCCCTGTCTAGACATGAAATCCCTGAGCAACTCCTGTCACTTTTCATCCCTGCAGTAAGGATCACATAAATCACTGACTCCCTAACGAAGGCAGCTCTCATCTTGGGGATGGAGGGGCCTTGGCCTGTTGACTTGTGGGGTCACAGCACCTCATCTCTAACAGAAGTAGATGGAGCCTTTGCCTCCCTCTGCCCTTTCCATCAGTCTGGCTTCTGTTCACCCACTATAAGCCCATCAGGCCTTCCAACATATCCTGTTGTATATGATGTGGCAACGTACAGAATAATGGATATAAAGGGCTTTCTGTGCAAGGTACAGATGTAAAGCATTGCCATTCCTACTCAATAGTAAGAATAATTATTATACATGATTTTATTTTTTTTAATATATCAAGTAACCCCCGCATTTTTAAATATGGTCCTAATGAGATGGTGGGGATGAGATTTTTTTGTAGGAGGTTACAGAATGGTGTACATTAACTATGAAGTTCTATATGATGAGCAGAGCAGCTTTGTGTCTGTAACCCAGGCCCATACCTATGTGCAGTGACTTAAAGGAGGGATAAAAATGCCTGCTGCCTTGCCTGGTTCAAGAAGATCCAAATTATTGCACTGTATGCATTTGTGTGTTTATGTTGGGAAGGAGGAGATGGACAAGTCACAAATATTGCACTTAGCACTGATACACACCTTTATAGAAAATCAATTGTTAATGCTGAACCTAATTCATTATCTAATCATTAACAAAACATCTCTGATTTTTATCTCCAAATGGTCCCTTTTTAGAACAAGAGTCTAGCAACAAACTTGGGATGCATGGAATAAAGATGGTAGAAATTGGCAAGCTGGGATCTAGAGCTTGGCACATTTACTAGACGCTCACCCAGCAGGAGGTCAGCATTTAACACTGGCCCTGAAGAGACTGGGATACCGTAAGGACAAGAAATGTATGACAATGAGGAGCTTCACAAATCAATTAGGTCAGATCCTGTTGCCTGTTATATAAATCTTGTTCTTTCTAGATTATATAGAAAATCTCATATATTTCTCATTTGATCCTCACGTTCTATTAGATGGGCAGGGCAGATATTACTATCCACATTTTACACCAAGGAAACTGATAGAGAGCCCAAAGTCACACAGCTTCTAAGTGGTGGAGTTGGGACATGAACCTAAGTCTCTGGACACTTAGAAGGTTAGTGCCTTTTCAACAATTTATTTTTAGAACCTCTAGTTGATGCTGCCCAACCTGTCCAAAACGGCCACATAGAACTAAAATCCTTCCTTTGGTGATCCAACTGTGAGTTTCTCAGGGGGCTTGTGACATCCTTCTGAAATGTCATGTGAAGTGATGTGGTGTGAGTACATAGGCATTCATCTGTGGGACAGGTACTTCACTTGCACCAAATGAATTGGAACCCAGTGAAGTTTAAAAACAGCTGTCTAAAGAAATGTGGGAGGCTACCGTTGCACGGAATGACCATAATTTTTCCATCAAAGAATCCCTAATGAGGATGTATATGACCAGGAGGAAACAGTGCACACTTGTGTTTTTTCTCCATATTCCTTGAAACAACCTTGGATATACCTCAGGAACCCAGCATCTACACAGAAGCCCCCCATCACGGAACTCCCCCGCTTTGTGTGGAAGAGTACGTCCATAAATAGATCAGAAGGAAAGTGGTGCCTTTGATTCCTGGCATTTTAAGCAGTCTGCAGTGAGATGTTTTCTTCACACAGATACTGAGTTCTTGGATAAAATGGGAGTTGAATTTTGCGAGGATTTTGGAGTTTGTGATAGGCTGAGTAGGGTTAGGGAGGTGAACTGAGGCAGTGGGCAAAGAGACTGCTCATAGACAGGATGTGGCCAGATGTTTATCTTTCAAGCCACCGAGGGCACAAACTTGCCAGGGCTGGTGGGGGCTGGCGCACTGCATTTCCCCCCCATGCCTCTGCCAAACCACCTCAATCCTGATGTGTAGAGCATTTGCTACCTTAACACAGCACCTCCCAGGAGATCAGCAGTTGGAGTACTTCCTCTCCTAGGTCAGGCTGTCCAGACATGGTCCATCAGGGGCCTGGTCTGTCTGTCAGACTCTTTTCCATCCTCAGTCACCAGGGTTCAGAGTCACGAACAAAAATACCCCAGTAGCTCTTTGGTTTTCCTGTGACCCTGCAGTCCAGGAAAAAGGATGTCTACCGCGAAATAACTCTGTGTTGGAGATGCAATGTGGTCTAGTGGGAAGCCTGCAGGGTTAGAAATTTGGAGCTTTCTTCTTCAAGAATTGGGCTCTATTACTAGCTCTGTGACCTTGGGCACATAACGTAAACTAATAATTAAAAGAGAGGTTTTTTTTTTTTTAAAGATTTTATTTATTTATTTGACAGAGAGAGAGACAGTGAGAGAGGGAACACAGCAGGGGGAGTGGGAGAGGGAGAAGCAGGGAGCCCGATGCAGGGCTTGATCCCAGGACCCTAGGATCATGACCTGAGCCAAAGGCAGACGCTTAACGACTGAGCCACCCAGGTGCCCCTTAAAGGAGAGTTTAACAGATATTGCTGCCTGACTTTATAAAAGCTGCATATATAGAGATAAAATAGAGAGTCTAGACCATGAATGAATAGAAAACCAGAGTCAAACTGTGGCTTAGCTCCAGCAAAAGTGCTGGATGTTCTATGCGTATTTTGTGCACTGACCTCACCCCTGGCTTTGTCTTATCTTTTTAAGCCTTAAATGCCTTATATTCCTTTTACCTCCATTTTCAGGGTGATTCTCTTTCTTTCTTTTATACTGTTATATATATATATATATATAGCAGTATAATATATATATTATACATATACATATTAAAGGCTGTGTGTGTGTGTATATATATATAAACACATATATATGTGTTTATATATATATTTTAAAGCTCTCTTAAATCATTTTGAAAACACACATTAAGGAAAGGGGAGTGAAGTAGACACCTTTAAGCAACGCCCACCATCACTTCATTGCAATGCTCATTGAGCAGTCAATGCTCACTTCTCTAAGGATCTGTCACCTAATTCATGGTTCTGCTTCACCCTAAATCCTGCTATCATCACTGATGGCAAGGGCAGCCTTTAATATTCTGGCCTCTCAAATGCTTGACCTTTTGATCTCCATTGACCTTCAGCTCTACTCCACCATCACTCCATACCACAATCAATAATTCAACTCCAGGATCTCTCACATCTTTGAAATTGTAAATTAAGGCACACTGCTCATATCAGTTAAGTCTCTGTATACTACAGGTAACAAAAACTGGCTTAAGCTAAAGGGGATTTATTGGTTTGTGAACTAGAAATTCCCCTACAGGGTACAGACCTTAGAGCCAGATTGATTCAGTGACTTGACATGGTTTTATTGGACCCAGTTTCTTTCCATCACTGCCTCCTGAATTCCTCAGTAGTATCCTCAGGGTGGCAAATTATGTATTGTTCTGGGCTACAGGCTGTGTGCTACACCATAGAGGAGGAGACAGAAAGTCCCTTCCCTGAAATTTCCAGAAAAGGTCTTCTTCACTCTACTGATAACCACTGGGTTCCATGTTCACCCCAGAACTAGGAACATTGGCTCATGATTAGATTACTGTGAACTGATTAGCAGAAGTCTAAGATATATATCTAAACCCCAGAACTAGGGGTAGAATTAGCTCTACCTATCATGTACAGGCTGCATGAGGGAGGTGTAGATAGCAAAATAAAAAGTGAAGTCTTTAAAAAAGAGGAGGGGAATGGATGTTTGGGCAGGTAACAACCGTGTTTATGCATCACTTTCTGGAGAGTTTCCCATTCTTCTGCCTCTCCACTAATTTGTTCTCATATACTAGTTCTTCATCTTCATGAGGATCTCTAGTCTTAAGCTGTCCCAGATGGCAGCCACTATGTGTACACTACGTATTTAATTCATTTAATAGGTTTAATAAATTCATTAAAAATAAATAGAACTAAAAGTTCAGGTTTTCAGTCTCCCTAGTCAGATTTCAAGGGCAAACAGCCACACAACACTAGCAGTTGTCATACTGGACATCATATCTAGGACATTGCTGTCATTAAAGAAAGTTTCATTGGACAGTAGTGCTTTAGTTCTTACCCCTCTGATTCCTCTTATCAGCATCCTTCTACCTTTCTTTTCCTTTCCTTCTACCTGAGACCCTTTACTACTGACCAGGATCCTCAACTCCCTTTCCCCATTTTCCTTTGCTTCACGCATCATGGAAACCCCATTTCTAGATGAATCCAACAGTCAACATCTGGACTGCCAAGAACTACTCGAATTAATTGCACATATGTACAGACTGGGTCCCTTGAAAATTTAATCTCCAGTCTCAGGTGGATGCTCAGTGCTGCTAGCAGTCTGTTTCCCTAGCCTGCTGTCCCTCTTCTTCCCTTGCAGTCTTCTATAAACCTTCTCTGTGTTCCTCAAATATTTTCTCTGACTCGGAGAAGATAACATTACCTTCTCCTAGGGAAGAAGTCTGGTATGCCTCATAACCAAACAAACTGCAAACACACCTAATACTTTCTCCTCTTTTCCTATTACTGTGAAAGGGAGGCCCCTTCCCTCTTGCTGTGGAATGTCAGCGCCTACTACCCCTGTGTTTCAAATCCCCCACTCCTGCCTAAATTATCACCCTTGTTACTTGTATTTTAAAATCCTCCTTCTTTACCAACTTCTTCTCATTATCACCTTCTCTTTTTATTGATTTCTTCTTTCATAAAATGCTGGTAATAATAGAATCTATCTTCAAAGGTTAATCTGAGGATGAATCAAAGTACTAGTATAATGCCTTGCATATGGTAAATGTTTAATAAGCATTTTCTTTCAAATTAAGGAATAAATACAGTTTTAAAAATACCTTAATAATAATCTCTTCTTAGTGGGGAAAGAAGACAGAATATGCAAATAAAGGTATAATACATGTCAGGAAATGATAAGTGCTATAAAGAAACAGTTTAAGGAGAAACAAATTAAGAAGACAAAGAGTAGTGGGCAAATAGGTTGCTACTGTTGCTAGGTCCTTAAGAAAAGCCTATTTGAGGGGCGCCTGGGTGGCTCAGTGGGTTAAGCGACCAACTCTTGATTTTGGCTCAGGTCATGATCTCAGGGTTGTGAGATCGAGCCCCACGTTGGGCTGCACACTGGGTGTGGAGCCTACTTAAGATACTCTCTCCCTCTCCCTCCAAAAGAAAAAGCTTATTTGAGAAGGTGATATTTAAATCAAGGACTGAGGGAGGGGAGAGAGGGAGCAAGCCCTGCAGAACACTGGAAGCAAAAGACAAGCGTGTGCAAAGCCCTAAGTTGGAATGGGCTTGGCTCAGGCAAATTACTGTAAGGAAATCCATGTGGCTGTCTGGAAAGGAGCAAGGGGATCTAGGAAGGAAATGGTGTCAGAGAAGTGGTCAGGAGCCAGATTATATAGGACCTTGTAAATCATGGCAAAGACTCACATATTATTCTAATTCCAATAGAAAGCCATAAAAGTCTATAATCAGGGAAATTAAAAAAAATAAATTACTATTAACTTTAGCTTTCTCTTTCATTACTTGTTATTCAATGTTTAGCTCTATCAGATACACTCAACAGCA
This sequence comes from Mirounga angustirostris, assembly GCF_029215605.1. Lineage (NCBI taxonomy): Eukaryota > Metazoa > Chordata > Mammalia > Carnivora > Phocidae > Mirounga > Mirounga angustirostris. The sequence goes on from NW_026991725.1 coordinate 35,985,119, forward strand.
AAACAATTTCAGCTGAATTGTCCGATCATTTCTGTGTCTATTTAAACTAGTCTTTACATAAACAACCAGAGCCTACACTTGGATCAGCTATCCTATAATGTGGATTCTGATTCAATACACCAATAGGATGCTCAGAACATAGCATTACAATCACACATTACCAGCCATCTTCCTCTAAAATTGTGTTTTCTCCACAGAGAAACAGTAAAAAGCAGATTTGTCACAACATAATTAATTCCCCAAATAAAAACCAGTATGGTCTCATGAAGTTGTAGAGGGGAAGAGGAAACTCACATTCGTGCAAGTTTCATTTTCCTTTCAATATCCTTACTTCCTGTCACTTAATACGACATTTTCTTCTGTGAGCATAGGGTGCGAAAGGCATAAATGTATAAAGGCATTGAGAAAGGCAAATTAAGTTTAGGACAGAAATTGTGTGTATCAATTGCAGGATTTCTCTTTTAAATAAAAACCAAAGGTCACAAGGAGCAGGAGTGTTTGAACTCTGGATTTTTTAGCATAATTATCTTGCTACTTGTCAATGAGAAAATAGCTACACTTGAATAAATATAAAGGAAAACACCAGTGACATCACTTTGACAGATTTTTTTTTTTGTAAACAGTTCTACTGAAAGAAAGAAGCAGAGACTGCATATCTCTACACTTCTCTCCAAACTCATCATATTCCAAGTGCCCTGTGGAATAACAGTAGCTATCACAAGGTAGAGAGATTCAACCAAATAAAAGCTGGGATCAACCAGGATTCAGAAACACTGATTGAGTGGATTACCAACATGCTCAAATTATATTATGTTTCCAAAGGGTTGTTTCGTAGTTTGAGAAAAAAAAAATTGCATACTAGCTTTCATGTCATTTTCGGGGACTTAAATGTTTTGAGGTGATGCATGTAATTTATCAAGACACATTGAAAGTATCACAAAGTAAGGCTGTAACTGCTGCCCAGCCTTTCTCCAGTCTCTAAAAAAGAAAGAAGACTGTACTTGTCAATGTTTTCATGTATAATATTTACATTTCGACCAGAAAGAAACAAATGGGCAACTTGGCCCCAAATGTCCACAATATGTGAGCAGATGTCAACTTATGGGGTCACTTGAATGGCATTTTATGGCCGAGGACACACGACTCAGCTAGTTTCAGTCTGTTTGAGCAGCATGTCCGTTCCATCACTCCTTGCTCTTAGGCATATGGTGGGATGTCATTAACCCGGGAGACAGACAGAACCATGAAAGTGGAACCATATGTGTCGTAGCAAGAAAAAATTACTTTCTTCCCTCTTTCATTGCAAGTATAAATGTATACTTTCTGCCAATGGTTCCTTTATCTGTTAAATATTATGTAAACATGCTGATACATACACTGTAATGAATGTAGTATTTGCGTACTCCAACTTAACACTGGATAGGTCAGGGATGAACCTCTTGAGTTTGAACCAGGGAACTCGGAGACGAAATATTAGGGCAGATGGGCCAAATAGCTCCACGTGCATCTTTCATCAGCATGTTTAACTGGTACAGAGCAATGAAGGAAAAGCTCTTGGTCTGTCATTACAGGGGTCATATCTACCAGGACCTTAGATACTTGACACCATCTGGAGACAGTCCTAGCTACTATTAAACAGGCTACTTAATGAGTAGAGTTTGAATATGCTAGTGAATGCTACAAATTATTCTTTTGCCAGTTAATTTCATATAGGCTCCCAATTCCATATGAATTTATTTTTTTTAATTTTTGTATTTTATTATGTTATGTTAGTCACCATACAGTACATCATTAGTTTTTGATGCAGTGCTCCATGATTCATTATTTGCATATAACACCCAGTGCTCCATGCAATACATGCCCTCCTTAATGCTCATCACCGGGCTAACCCGCCCCCCACCCCCCTCCCCTCTAGAACCCTCAGTTTGTTTCTCAGAGTCCATAGTCTCTCATGGTTCGTCTCTCCCTCCAATTCGCCCCCTTCATTTTTCCTGAATTTATGACATTATCATAGTGTGATGAATTATTCTGTTCCTCTTGACTCTTTTTCCTAACTTCAAAGGGCTTATTTTATCTAACTGAAGGCACATTTTATCAGAAATGCCTTAACTTTTTATTTTTAAAATATTCTTCAGGAATAACAATGTGTATTTGGGAAGACACTTAGGACCTCTCTAGAAAGATGTCCACACATCTCAAGCCAGTCAAATTACCTGTAACCTTGCCATGTATTATTTCAGTTTGGTGATAAAATCATATTCACGTTACATAAAAACAGGGATGGCTGATTTTTTTTCCAATGATTTGAATGGTGTCTTTTAAGTTAACTGAGGTAATTTAAACCCATCTGTATTGATTGAGTTCCAGTCTAGGTGTTTTTGCCAACACAGGTTTTCCTAAACTATTCATGACAGCAAACATCATATTCTTCTCTAGACAGAAGCTATAAGAGATATAGAGACTAAATTCAGAATGAGTTTGGAAGTAACTACCAAGGTATTTTTGCACAAACACTATTTTTATCTTTCCCAGCTTATTTCATATTCAGGTGACCATACTCCCTTTATTGCCCAGGACTCAGAAACTGGCCCTCCTTAAAAAGATGATTTGCTGTATGTTTGGTGAACCTGTGAACTGCATCTTGATGCAGCTCTGTATGATGTGCATTTGTATGGATTTTGTTCAATCTTCTTTGTGTCATGAATGGTTCAGTGAATTGTAAATAAAGCAACAGAACCCTTATCCATGCTAAATTTTTCTGATAACACTAAGTTCACCTCTTTTTGAAAATAACCCCTATGCATAATTCTATATAGCTTTTGTTAGGTTTCAAAATATCAAATCTCTTTATGTCATAGTGATTCTAAATTTTTTTGAAGATTTTATTTAAATTCAAGTTAGTTAACATATATTATATTAGTTTCAGGGGCAGAATTTAGTGATTCATCAGCTGTATATAACATCTAGTGCTCATTATAATAAATGCCCTCCTTAATGTCCATCACCCAGTTACCCCATCCCCCCACCCAGCTCCCCTCCAGGAACCCTTAGTTTGTTCCCTTCAGTTAAGAGTCTCTTACGGTTTGCCTGCTTCTGTTTCTTATTTTATTTTTCCTTCCCTTCACCTATGTTCATGTATTGTTTCTTAAATTCCACATATGAGTGAAATAATATGGTATTTGTCTTTCTCTGCCTGACTTATTCCACTTAGTATAGTACACTCCAGTTCCATCCATGTCATTGCAAATGGCAAGATTTCATTCTTTTTGATGGTTGAGTAATATTCCTCTGTGTTTGTGTGTGTGTGTGTGTACCACATCTTTACCCATTTGTCAATCAATAGACATCTGGACTCCTTCCATATCTTGGTTATTATGTACAATGCTGCTATAAACACTGGGGTGTATGTGCCCCTTCGAATCACTATGTTTGCATCCTCTGGATAAATACCTAGGAGTGTAATCGCTGAGTTGTAGGGTAGTTCTATTTTTAACTTTTTGAGGAAACTCCATACTGTTTTCCAGAGTGGCTGCACCAGTTTGCATTCCCACCAACAGTGTAAGAGGGTTCCCCTTTCTCTACATCCTCACCAATATCTCTTGTTTCCTAAGTTGTTAATTTCAGCCATTCTTAGCAGTGTGAGGTGGTATCTCACTGTGGTTTTGATTTGTATTTCCCTGATGATGAGTGACATTGATCATTTTTTCATGTGTCTGTTAGCCATTTGTATGTCTTCTTTAGAGAAATTTCTGTTCATGTCTTCTGCCCATTTCTTGACTGGATTTTTTGGGTTTTGGGTGTTGTTTGATAAATTCTTTATAGATTTTGGATACTAGCCCTTTATCTGCTATGTCACTTGCAAATATCTTCTCCTATTCTGTAAGTTGCCTTTCAGTTTTGTTGATTGTTTCCTTTGCTGTGCTGAAGGGGTAGTTCAATAGTCACAAATCAATCAACATGATACACCATGTTAATAAAAGAAAGGATAAGAACCATATGATCCTCTCAATAGATGCAGAAAAAGCATTTGACAAAATACAGCATCCTTTCTTAATACCCTCAAGAAAGTAGGAATAGATGGAACATACCCCAACATCATGAATGAAAGACCCACAGCTAATATCATCCCCAATGGGGAAAAACTGAGAGCTTTCCCCCTAAGGTCAGGAACACGACAGGGATGTCTGCTCTCACCACTGTTGTTCAACATAGTACTGGAATCCTAGCCTCAGCAATCAGACAACAAAAATAAATAAAAGGCATCCAAATTGGCAAGGAAGAAGTCAAACTTTCACTCTTCGCAGATGACATGATACTCTATGCAGAAAACCCAAAAGGCTTCACCAAAAAAATTGCTACAACTGATACAGGAATTCAGCAAGGTTGCAGGATAAAAAATCAATGCACAGAAGTCTGTTGCATTTCTATACACCAATCATGAAGTAGTAAAAAGAGAAATCAAGGAATCTATCCTATTTACAATTGCACCCAAAACCCTAAGATACCTAGGAATAAACCTAACCAAAGAAATAAAAGATCTGTACTCTGAAAACTATAGAACACTTATGAAAGAAACTGAGGAAGACACAAAGAAATGGAAAAACATTCCACGTTCATGGAATGAAAGAACAAACATTGTTAAAATGTCTGTACTACCCAAAGCAATCTACACATTCAATGCAATCCTTATCAAAATAACGACAGCATTTTTCACAAAGCTGGAACAGACAAGTCTACAATTTGTAGGGAACCAGAAAAGACCCCAAAGAGCCAAAGTAATGTTGAAAAGAAAACCAAAGCTGGAGGCATCACAATTCCAGACTTTAAGCTGTATTGGTATTACAAAGCTGAAATCATCAAGACAGTATGGTACTGGCACTAAAACAGACATATAGATCAATGGAACAGTAGAGAGAACCCAGAAATGGACCCTCAAATACATGGTCAACTAATCTTTGACAAAAAAGGAAAGACTGTCCAGTGGAAAAAAGATAGTGTCTTCAACAAATGGTGCAGGGAAAACTGGTCGGCAACATGCAGAAGAATGAAAGTGGACCACTTTCCTACACCATATGCAAAAATTAATTCAAAATGGATGAAAGACCTAAATGTGAGACAAGAATCCATCAAAATCCTAGAGCAGAACACAGGCATTTTCCGCCTTTTCTTTTCTTTTTCTTTTTTTTTTGGCAGAGAGAGGGAGAAGCAGGCTCCCTGATGAGCAGGGATGGAGTTATGTGGGGCTCGATCCCAGGACCCCAGGATCATGACCTGAGTCGAAGGCAGACACTTAATGGACTAAGCCACCCAGGCACCCCCATTTTCCACCTTCCTAAAAAGATGAAGGCTAGACACAAGGGAATATATATATGATCCCCTTTTTATGTCCAAAAAGCAAATACTTGGAGACAGGAAGATTTGTAGTTGCCTAGGGCTGGGGGCAGGGGTAGAGAGAGACTCTAAATGCACACAAGCTTTCTTTTTAGGGGGCTGAAAATGTTCTAAAATTAGATTGCAGTGATAGCTGTGCAACACTATAAATACACTAAAATTTCTGAATTGTACACAATAAAACAGGTTATGGTATTTAAATTATATCTCAATAAAGCTGTTATAAGATAGAAAAAATAAAGGCTAAAGGCCAAAGAATACCTCTGAATCTTTTCCCTCCTTCAGAAAATATAAAATGTACATATTTCCCTAATTGACTAATTATAGTCTTTTTTAATAACATTTGAAAATATATTCTCTAGGATTATGCATATTGTTCATTGTGTCTATATAAATAATCATTAGAGAGTATACTGGTTTTCTAGTGCCATTTCTCATGCAGCTATGGAGTATTTTAGCTCAGTTCATATAAACTGTGCCCAGCGGAAGTGAATCTGCTCTAGTTGAACCAGGGGCTAGCAAAGACAGTTCTTCCCTCCACTGTGGCAGAGCCGGAGGAGAGAAGATGGAAACCAGGTATCTTAAGGAATCAATTCAGGTGACGTGTCCAGTCATGCACCCCCTTCCTCTATCGGCCAAGGCAAGGTACATGATTGAACTCCAAATCAGGGTACATTTAAGTACATTCTACTACCCTTTTTGTGGGAGGAACTGGAAAGCCAAATGTCAAGATGCATGGATGCTACAGGATTGTGAGCACTCTTGAAGTAGGTTACAAGTGGGAGGGGCGCAGGGTAACCTAATAGAAAAACTGGAGCCACCAGGAAGGCTTGGCGGACTGGATTCACTCAAGACCCTCGTGGAATTCCTTCTCCTCTTTGGAGTATGGGTTTCCCATCTAAGAATGGGAACACATATCTTTTTTTTTTTTTTTCCGTCATCCAGGCACATTTCAATAAATGTGTTCCTACTACAGTGGGGTCACTATGCTTCTTGTGTCTAAGCTTTCCTTGGTGTCCACTGACTGTTGTGCAGGGAGAAAAATCTGTGCTTCACAGCTTCCTTGTTGTTGGTCATGATCATATGCAATAGAAATTTGTATTCCTCAGGGCACTTGGGTGTCTCAGTTGGTTAAATGTCTGCCTTCGGCTCAGGTCATGATCTCAGGGTCCTGGGATCAAGTCCCACATCAGGTTCCCTGCTCGGTGGGGGCCCTTTTCCTGCTCCTGCTCGGTGGTGAGTCTGCTTCTCCCTCTCCCTCTGCCCCTCCTCCCACTCATTCTCCCTCTCTCTCTCTCTCTCTCTCTCAAATAAATAAAATAAGATAAAATAAAATGAGATGAAAAGAAATTTCTATTCCTTGGCTACAGATGCTCATAGAAATTAGAAGCATGTTTTTCCCAAAGAGTAAAATGTCCTCCTTAAATGTTGTCTGGTCGTTTACTACTTCCCCCATAGTGCAGTGGTTCACCCAAAAGAAATATAGCAGGTTCTGTCAATTAAGCAGAGAAGCTGAGACAGAGGGAGACCAGTTTACAGTTAAATGTGTTTATTTTCTGACCATTATGGTAATCCATACTTCCTAAGGATACAAGAGTTTGGGGCTTGAAATGGGTCATAATAACATCACAGACTCATATTTTACTGATTTCTACCCACACATCCCACACTGTCCCTATGACATTGTCCTAATTATTTCTAGGAGTCCCATCCTCAAAGATGATCATACAGTGTCCATCGCACTCATCCTTTCCTGATCAGTGTGCCTGATCCTATGCCTCTTGTTGAGGCCCCTACTGTGTGTCAAGAATCTGGAAGGCACTTTATCATTGCCTCACAACCTGGAAGATAATATTCAGCAGCTAACAGAGTAGATCGTCACTGAGGACTAGTTAAAATGATCTTCTTCTCAATAGATCCACATGGATCAAGGACAACTAAAGAACACCCCTCATCATCTTGAAAATATGGAAGACCATAAGCAGTTTATTAACTCAAGGGCAAGGCTGGTAGAGGAACCCTGGCTTGACTGAGATGTAGTCTTACTCACCTAAAACACATGTGGCTCAATATGGAATTACTAAACTGGTCACTAAATCAAAGCTCTTTTTAAAAAGTGACACCCCCCCCCAAAAAAAAAGCACAATCCAAGTTAAATTGGAATATAGGAAGATAGTGTTTCTTCCTGTCTGATTTTGGTGACTTCATGATGGTCTGACCACGTAAAGTTACCCTGTTTTGGTAACATTTGACTTCTCCTTCTGTACATGAGCTGGAATGCCATCTGTAGATTTACCACCTTTATATAAGCTGTGATATCAGTTATCCAACAGCAGAACTGATCTAATAATATTGAATGTGCATTCTTCACAGAATATCTTGTTACACCTCTGGCTGTTGTTTTTGCGACTAGACCATGGCCCAAATTGGTCAGAGATTCATTAAGACCTCCAAAGCAGCTGCCCAGGGACCCCAAAGGAAAGTGTGAAGATTAACAGCCTGAGTCAAGGCTGTTAGAGGATATACTTAATTAATAGTGACAAGGGATTACTGGCTCCATTGCCTTTCTAGGCATGCTTGTACCACGTGTATGGACCCTGGTTTATTTTTGTTTGCATTATTGAGTAAACTCTAGAAACTCAGAAGATTTACAGTCTGTCCTTCTTTAATTCAGCAGGACCTAGAGGCCCCAGTTCTCCTAGAAACTATGCCACTGGTGTCTCCTGAAGTAAACTCTTCCTGGGGTTGAGGTGGGGGACCTGTCTTGCCCATTCCACATGTTCTTTTACCTGTTTTCCTTGTGCTGATAATGCACTCTGTTCTCCCTTTGCCCATGTCCCCTTATTAATATCTCACCAATGTCTTACCAAGGACACCTACAGGGCCTTCGGGTGGCATTAAAGCTAAGCCAGTTTTAAGTTTCTGCCTTAGAATCTGCAGGCAGATCAGCAATGGTAAATCACCCACATGTTCTGTATGTTCTCCTTTTAGGGATCTTAAAAATATGTTCAAAGAAGACATGGACTAATAGAGGAAAGAATTACCAGTCACAAATCAAATTTTTATTAAAAACAAACAACTAAAATCTTCCTCTATATAGCTTTGTCATGGGTTCCCAGCTACTTTCTGACTTTCATTGGCTCATAGTATTTTTAATTTTAAGAAATTAAAATTTTATTTTTAATTCTTAGAAAAACAGTGAGGATTTTATCTGAAAATTATCCTAATGGCTTGGGCAGACTGTAAGTAGTGCTTTCCCTTTGGGCTTGTCAGCTCAGTCTATACATGAATATAACACCCTTTAAAAATGGACTCATTTCAGCATATAAAATACATACACTGATACATGCTTCTATTCCTATAGCAGCACCAATCTCTCCAGTCTCATAAAACTATACTAATTTGGGTTAAAATAGGAAACAGAGATAACAAGGCAGTCATGACTTGACCAAGTTCATATCTAGCATTAGGACTGAAATTGGGGTACCTGTGCTTCTATTTGCACTAACATTTATAGGTATTTACGGGGAAGAGAAATTCAAAAAGAAAGAGAGTGAAGGATGAGAGGCCAAGAACAGTATTGTATGTCATAAAGAGGCATCTGTCTCCAGATCCAATGACATATCATAGACAGTCTCTTCCCAGGACAGTGTCTGCGCAGCTGCACTCCCGAGGCTGACAATCCAGGTTCCTGAACTTCCTATTCTAATTCTTGATTTTAGGAAAACAGCGCTCTTGCTGTAGGTACAAAAATATTCACGCACACAGTTCATAAAACATCTTCCTAAAGGGCGCTCACTGGAAAGGGAGAAGGCAGTGGGTGTGGGGAAGCACCAGGTGGGAATGAATGGTTCCTTAGAACAGAGGAAATGCGGTTGGTGCCAAGAGCCTGCCGGTGGCCACCTCCAAGCACCCGTGGGGCACCCTTTCAGTGAAGTGCTCTGGGTAAATATTTGAGTACCTTTCCTCCTCAGAACTTGGGTCAATACACTGTTCATTGGCAAATTTTTCTATAATGATGAGTGTACCAAATCTCTCACATCTCCCTATGACTTTCCTGGAAAGGGAAAGGATTGAATGTTATTTTCAGCACATATTTGAAATAGGGGAAAATGGTTTTCATTTTTTCCCTCCATGATCCTCCGGGCAATCATCTCAGGAGGGAATCAGGAGCTTATACTATCTTCTCAACATTCCAGTGGCGAATCTCTAGGAGAGAAGCACAGAGGTGGCACGCATGCAAACAGACCACCAGGAAGGTTCCTCTCAGAGAGGAAATTACCTGGACTCACAATCACACATAAAGTGTGTGTGTGTGTGTGTGTGCGCGCGTGTGTATGTGTTAGGTATTCTCCCACGTGAATGGCACTGAGCATATTTTTTGGTCATGACCTCTGACTTTTCGCTACATGTCTAGAATGTGGGCTATAAGGGAAAGTTCAAGCCCCGAATTGTAAATTCGAAGGCCTAAATAGAGTAAAATCCACTTCTGTGTTGTGTCGGCACTGCCTCCTTCTAACTACCCAAAAGCAGAATAGGTTGTGCCCTATACAGTATATTTCAAATGCTTTCAAATGACTTTCTCAATGGCTTTATTTAATGTCTCAAAGTACTGGCATCAGCCTTATGTGGAGGAATAAGGAACATAATGCCTAAAGAATGAACCTGAAAACAGGTCATTATAAAATGAAAATATTACATTAACTTGTTTCCTTCCAGTTTGAGTATCTTGTGTTTTGATGGTGTTTCATCCAGTACAAGCCTGGAAGCCTGGGAAATAAGAATTGGCAGTGGGGGAAAAATTGTGAGTTGCAATTCTCTGCCCTCCCCCGGTTCTGGAAGGGTCAGAGTTTGGCAAGTTAGATATTCTAAACAAGTAGCTCAAGTCCCTCACTCCCATTCATTGGCTCACCTCTTGGCTTAGCACAAGAAATCAATGTTTAGGATTTAGAACCATACATGCAGCTGTGGAAAAGCGAGTGTACAGCATCTACCTTGAGTCTTCCACCCATAGGGAAAATGCAAATATGAATCATGACTGTACTCCATTTAGGAGATGGTTAATTTAGAAATGTGCAATATGTTGAACAGGCACAGAACCAAACCAAATGTTTGCAGTAATAGAAATTTCCATACGCTGTACAACATTTAAAATGTTATTTGCCTACACTAGCCTTCGACAGGGGGACCTTTCTCTAGGGCTAAAATGACCACCTCCATCCAGCCGCCAGTACTAACTGTACAATGTTACAAACTGCACACTGTGTGCCCTCATGGCTTCCAGGTAAGGTGCCTCTCCCTTTCAGAACTACCCATCTCTAAGAACTCCCAAGGAAGCCCTCCGATAGCAGGGGTCCGTGAAGAGGAGTAAGCATAAAGAGCTGAAAGAAAATGATTTTTCAGGGAAGAGCCATCAAGAGGGGACTCTGGGAAGTTTCCCTTGGGATCCCACGACTTTACATTAAATCAGTTTTCTTGAGTTATTAGAATTCAGTGTTAATTAGTATAATAATATCAGGTGAAAATAGAGCATTTTACCTTTCACAATGTTATCTTCAGCCTCCTTTTAGAGATAAGAAAACTGAAGCAGAGAAAAAATAATTTTCTAGCATCATGTAGCAAACCACACAAAACAAACAAACAACAAAAACAGCAAAACCAGCTAACAGAAACTCAATGCCATTTGACTGCTAAGGATTCACAAAATAAAATTTAAAAGAATTGAGCCTGCATTCAAAGCATGGCCATTGTCTCCTTGGCGTGAAGAGAGAGATGATAAGGTCAGGCATCAACAAAATCATGGCCCGAGCTAAGTGTCATTGCAAAGCAGACTTTTTGACACTTGCCTTCTTTGCAATCCTCTGCCTAAAAGCTCCTCAATCCCATCCAGTGGAGCTGCAAGCTACTCTAGAGACCAGGCATACTGGTCCCCCTTGACTCAGGGCTGACCAATAAGAGTGTGTTTCTTAAATATGACTTTGAAATTAACATTTGATTATTCATTTGTTCAGACATTGCTCTGAAGTGAATGCTTCCATCTGTGCCCCAGGCTGTCTCCTGCTCAACCAGGCCACCTGGAGGGTAAGCTTCCACTCCAGCCCCCTTTATTTCCCTCAATGTTATACCTTTGGTATTTTAAGGTGCTTTTGGACCAATCCCCATCAAAATGTAAGGGAAAAAATTAGTAGAAAAATCCAGAGCCTGTCTTACTTTCTAGAGTACCAGCTGCACACTTCAAAAATTTTATTGAAGAATTATATACATACAGAAGAGTGCACATATCAAAAGTATGCAGTGCTGTGACTTTTCACAAAGTGAACACACCTGTGCAAAAACATAAGGACTGAGAAACAGAAGATGACCAGACCCCTAAGGTCCTCCTCATGCTTCTTTCCAGTCACTACCCCTCAACCAAGATGATCACTATCCTGACTTCTAATAGCATGGATTAGTTCTATTTTGTACTTTTCGTATACTATGTTTTGTCTGTGTGTGTGTATGTGTGCGCACCTGCCTTCTTTTACTCAACATTAATTTATGAAATTCAACCATATCACTGTGTGAGTTGTAAGTCCTTTTGCCTCCTTTATATTCTACAGTGCACAATCGTATGAATATACAACAATTCATTTACCCATTCTACAACTGAAGGGCATTTGGGTTGTTTCCAGTTTTTGACAACTTCAGATAGTGCTGCAATGAAAATTCTAGTGCATACTTTCGGTGAGTGTATGTACCGGTTTCTGATGGATATCTATCTATCTATCTATACATATATAAATATTCATATTTACATATAGAAATGGAATTGCTGGGTCATAAGGTATACCTATGTTCACCTTTATTGTATAACACTAAATAATTTTTCAAAGTGATTTTATCCATTTACGTTCCCACCAAACTAATATGAAAGTTCAGTTGGCTACAGAGCTGTTCAGTTTTAGTATTTCCTTTGCTTTTCATTTTACCTCTTTCACTACATGTGCAATGGTATCATACATATTGTGATTTTTATTTGCATTTCCCAAGTGTGCACTATAAGAGATGCTTGTAGAGATACCTGCTCTAATTCAGCGGTCCTTTCCCAAGAAGTGACTTTCAAAGAAGGTATAGGTATTTTAGATCAAGGTTCCATAATAGTGGAACTAATGACATTTTAGCCTGGATCATCCTTTATTGTGAGAGGTTGTCTTGCGGACTGTGGGATGTTTAGCAGCACAATCTGAAGTTGTGACAACCCAAAGCAACTCCAGACATTGTTAAATGTCCGTAGTTGGAGGAGAAGGGGCAGGTGGGAGTCTTCCTTGTTTGAAAACCATTACTCTAGATCTGTTTAGCATATTCTTGAAGACGTGTCAATCTCTGCAAGGTCTTAGAGGTTAAACATGATGGGAAATGTCTACAAAGAACCAGCACAGCAACAAAGCAGGACACAGCACAGCAGAGCAGGGGGCAAAGGAGGAGAGTCCATCAAGACCTTGTGTTTGTCCCATGATTAAAGGGGCAAAAGTTCATTTGCAATACTTTAAGAATGTGCGGTTGCCCTGCCACCACCATTCCAACTGAAAATCTCTGAAATTCTTCTGCATGCTACGAGACCACACTGAATGGAAACACAGTCATTCAGAAAGCTTCTAGCCAGCCAGGACCTGCAGATCAGTAAGAAAGAGGAAACTAAGCAGTTCAGTTGGATTCCTTTTATTTTGTAAATTTGCAATATAAAAGGAAAGGCAAGTTGCCAGAATATGTTTTCCTTATTCATCTAGCTTAAAGCAAATATACTTTGAAGCCAAGATTTTTTTTTTATCAGAAAGGATGTGTGTGTGTGTGTGTGTGTGTGTGTGTGTGTGTGTGTAGTAAGAGGGGCAAATAAGTATTGAAGTCTGAGGTAAACCAGCATGGGTGAGCAAGTCTGACTGCATATTAATTGTCTACCATTGCTCATAAGTATACTGAGGTCTCCAGAACCAGAGATACAGATTTGGATCCTGGTTCTGCCACAAAATGCTAGGTCATTCAATTCTGTTTTATCTCCTTGTACCCCAGTTTCCCCGTCTATAAAATAAAATAAAAACGACTAACCCACCTCACAGGGTTTTTTGAGGATTAATATGTTAATTATTATCGGGCACACAGAATAGTGCCTGACCATCACAATGCTTAATAAAGTTGGTACATCAGGTTTTTCAACAATCCTGTCAAGTAGGTATTATTATCTTACTTTACAAAAAAGAAACTGGACTCAAAAAAGTGAAATATATTGCTCACTGTCACACATTTCATTTGAGAAGGGTTATGTCTCAAGCCCAGGCTGTTCCCTCAGGCTCTCTACTAATCAAGATGCCTCAATTCTAACGCCTAGAGCCTGTGGCCCTCTCAGCTACGTACCACTTTCTAAGAGTCTGACAGGAAATCTCTAATAAGAAACTCCAGTGCTATTCCCCAACTAAAAATCCCAAACACCTCATTCTTATAAGGCCTTATTGTCAGCCTTTATTCAGCCCAAAGGCCCACTGATTTTCTTTATTAAACTTTAAATTTTTCAGTTCCATCAGATAAAAGTTGTATCAATTTTAGTAACTGCTAAAGTTATACAACCAAAGCATATAAGCCATGCCATAAAATCAACTACTAAAAAAAAAAAAAAAAAAAAAAAAAAATCAGGCAGGCTTAATGAAAATGAGGAGCCTGACCAAATTAAATGAATTAAGCCTTTCCTTCTTCCTTACCCTCTTAGGATTTGTTGTGGTGGTGGTTATTTCCTTGGGTCAATCAAGCGATGTAAAAACATCGTTTCTGCAGGTAGATTTGGTGTGTGTGTCATTTCAGCAAAGTGACATGTGGGGGTAGCGCTGGGATCTCAGGGTTTGAAAGGAAAAGGAGGTAGCAATGGCATTAATAATAAATATGGTTTTATTCCATGCAAATTTTGCAAGACAATGGAATCTTTGGACCTGATGATTTTTGGAAAACCGTTTGCAATACATAATTATACTCCCATGGAAAGTATTTGACTTGGGCCAATCTTTCAGTGCAGAAAATCAAAGAAGAAAATCAGTGGGCCTTTGGGCTGAATAAAGGCTGACAATAAGGCCTTATAAGTTAATTAAAGTCAGATTTATACCCCTAAAGCCCCAGATCATTCTGCAGACTTCCTAGGGCAATTCAAGCTTTGTTATCCATGGACTTGGACACACCAATCGTCTTTTACTTAACACTAAATCTTAGCTGTTTGAAAACAAAATTAAATGTGTGGAGGCTTTTGTGCTGGACCTCTTTGGAAAACCATGACAACTCTCCCCAAGACAGAGATCCCACCAAGGTCAGCAAAAGCTTTGGGTAACCCCAGGACTGTCTGAGCTTGGGTTCTTAATCCGGATCTCTTGCTTTTCAGAACCTCAATGTTTATCTCCATAGAGGCTTTATCCATTTGTTTTATAAGACAGAGGTCAACAATTGGTCACAGATGGCATAAGAGAGAAGCTGAGCATTTCCTGTAAGGCCATGGCAATCCTATAAGCCCAGGACCTGGAGCAGGTGCCAAAGTCTTAGGTCAGCACTCTATGTGCATGAACATCTTCTGTATCCTGAGCCTAGATCACTGTTGTCCACATTTCCTGTTACCCATAACTGACCCAATGGCTTGGAAGCTTTTCTGTACAAGCTACCATGGTGCCTCTGATGCCCCTAGCAAAAGGCACTTAGCAAGCCATTATTCCCGAAAGAAACCTGCTCAAATTAGAGCAGAGAGACACACCTAAGATGTCCCACCTCTCAGTTTTATGAAAGAAAGAGGGCAAGTTCCAACAGCCCATTCATCTTCCTCCTCACCTGACCTGCCCACAGAGAGCAAGCACCAATCACCAAGACAAGCTGCAGGTGTCCAGGTGTGACTAAAGAGAAGTGAAGTGGCCACAACTCTTGAGAGCTCTTGTGCCGCCTTGCATCAGTGACTCTGGAAAAGCTGCGTTAGCTTTTTCAGAACACCCATCACTGAAGCAATTATTTATCTCATGGATTAGTGCACTGCCTCCAGATCCTGGCTATGCATTAGGACCACCCGGGGAGCTAAAAATGCCCATCCCCATGCTGCCCCAAGACCACTGAAATCTCTGAGGGTGAGACCTAAGAAATCTATTTTGGAGTCTTATTGTTATTGTTGCTTATAATTTCCCCTGGAAAATACCAATTTGTAATCAAGACTGTGAACCCCTGGTTTTGTGCACAATCTCAAAGGCACCAAACAATCATCTACAGCAACTTACACCTGGAGATCTCATTGTTTGCAGTATTATTAAAATATATTAAACAATTATGTATTAAACATTTATTAAATATGAAAATATTTATTATTAAAAATATTAAATATATACTGGAGGTCTGCAAGCAACCCTCACCAGGTAAACATTTTCTCTTTGGTAACATGACTTAATTTTCTATAAATGCTTGTCTTCCATATAAACTGCTTTCACAGAAACTCCTACTGCCAAGGAAACACACTTTGTAAAAGTACCACAAATATATTATTTGCAAGAATTTTCCCTTGAGAAAAAGTGTGATGATAGAAATCAAATTTTCTTCAAGTTGCTCAATTCATGAGATTCTGGAATACACATTTCTCTTTCTCATGGGTAATTTGATATCTAAATAAAAACAAAAATACCACTGTAAAATAGAATTTCCTAGATGGAAACATGAAGCTGGACAGTGGAGGCAAAATAATTTCTTTCTGTCAATTACCATTACATTAAGTTGCATGTTTTTTAAAAAAAAATGCAGATAGGTATATCTAATCATTCAATTTTGTTGATTGATTGGACTGTCCGTATACTTCTGCTTTAGTGATATCAGTAGGTAGTTCCCAAGGTAAAACTTGCTTGCAAATGTTAACATTTGTTTCAAAATCCAGTCAACTTTCTCTGATTGCTCCCCAAAGCTGTATTTGGAAAAGACTGCCCAGGATTAAAATGGGCATATCTACCCCGGCCTGAGGGATTGTTTCTTTGAAACTATCAGTAATAGTGATAATAATTATTGAATAGGATTATGACATTACTTAAACTTTAAGTACTTGCCATCTGCCAGTTAAAATTCTAAGGGCTTCCATTAATTTGCTTAAACCACATAACAATGAGGTTTAGGACTGAGGCACACTATTACTATTACCATTTTCCAAAGGTGGAAACTGAGAATAAATAACTTACAAAAAGTAAGAAAGCCAGTAAGAAACAGAACTGGGTTAAAACTAGAACTACTGGACCCTCGAATCCACAGGCTTAACCATTAGCATTAGCTATGGAAAATTTTTTCTTTTTTGTGTGTGAAAGCCCAGTGACCTCTGAGACTGGTTTCTGCCTCAGGGCTCACACTTTCTTCACTGTCATGGAAAGCTGCTGGTAAATTTTCTATGGTTACACCCTGGACTTGATGGGATCTACACCCAAACTACTTTCCAGTTTCCTCTGTCTAGACTGATATGAATTCTATCTTGAGTGAACAGAAGACATTCCGACATTCTCAAATATGCTGAAAATTTCTATGCCTTTAATATGTTATTTGTTCCTACTATTTCCTTTGAAAGGAATGTTCGTCTTCATTCCTTCGTCTATAAAATTGCATACCTGTCTCTAGATTCAGCTCAAAAGCTGCTGCTTCTATGAAGAGTAATCTGAGTTTCTTTTCTTAAATTGAAATATATCTGACATATAATATATAAATGTAAGGTGTACACATGATTTGATAAAATTATATATTGTAATATGATTGCCATGAAAGCAATTGTTAGCACTTTTATCATGTCACACAATTATTTATTTTTTTGTGGTTGGAATCATTAAGATCTACTCTTTTAGCAAGTTTGATAATTATAATACAATATTGTTGTCTATATTAAGTATATTGTGCATTAGATCTCTAGGACGGACTTACTACTTATTGAAAGTTCATATCCCATTCCCCCACATTCTAGTCCCTGGTAACCACCATTTTACTCTGTTTTTATGAGTTTGGCTTTTTTAGACTCCACATATAAGTGAGATCAGACAGTATTTGTCTTCCTCTGTCTGATTTATCTCATTTAGCACAATGTCCTCAAAGTCCATCCATGTTGTACAAATGCCAGGATTTCCATCTCTCTCAGGGCTAAATGATATTCCTTTCTATTTTTCATCTATCTATCTACCTGAGCTTCTTTTTGGAACTCCTTTCCCTCCTCTTTGGTTTTATTGCGTAGTGTCTTCTTTCTACCCTGAATCTTGTTCATCGTGCATTTGCCTGTCTCAGTGCTGTCAGTTCCTGAAGAGCCAGTACAACGTGCCACCCACATTTTCATAGCCTCTACAGGACCCACCACAGAGTTTCTACATGTTTGAGTCCATAAAAAGTACTTTTTTTAAGTTGAAGTATAAGTTACATTGAGAGAAGTGCACCAGTTTTAAGTATACAGTGATAAATTTTCAGAAAATGAACAGCAACTGGTGATGAGTAAGATTATTACCAGTCATCCAGAAGCCACCATTATAATCCCGTCCCCCCAAAAGATAACTCTCCTGACTTCTACCTATTTATATTTTGCCTGTTTTTGAATTCTGCATGCATGGAAACATACAGTCTGTACTTTTGGCATCTGATTTCTTTCATTCAACATTATATTTGTGAGATCCACCCTTTTTCTGGGTAGCTGTATTTTGTTAACAATTATATAGTATATAGTATTCCACTGTATGACTATATTACCAGGTATTGATCCATTTACCATTTAGGTTGTTTCTGAATAGTGGTGCTATCAACATTCTTGTGCATATCTTTGCTACACGTGTGTAAGCATTTCTACTAGGTATATATCTAGGATTGAAATGAGTCCTATGGTAAACACATGTTCAATTACAGTAGTTAATGACAAACAGTTTCCCAAAGTTATTGTACTAGTTTAACTCCCAACGGTAGGTAAGAGTTACAGTTGCTCAACATCTTCATACAATCTCATTCTTAATTTATTTGATTCTTAACTTGGGCCATTCTTGTGGTTGTACAGCGGTGTCACATTGTGGTTTTAATTTGCATTTCCTGATGAACAATGAGACTGAAATCTTTTCCTGTGTTCACTGACAACTGGGGTACCTACTTTTTTAAAGGAACTATTCAAGTCCCTTGCTTATATTTGTATTGTGTTGACTTTCTTTTATCTATTGACTTTTAGAAATTCTTCATACATTATGTAACCAAACATTCTGTAAGTTTTATACATTGTAAATACATTTTCCCAATCTGTGGTTTACTATTGTCTTTTTATGAACAGAAGATCCTAATGTGAATGTCATTAATATATCAATCTTTGCATTTATGGTTAATAATGTTTTTTGTTTCTTTTATATAAAAGAAGTCTTTCTTAAGTACATAGTTATAGTATAGTTTCCTCATTTTCTTCTGCCAGTAATTAAAGCAGGATGCAATATATATTTTTTCTTTTCCACATGCATTGTCCACTGACCAAACACTACTTACTAATCTGCAGTGCCACCTTTGTCAAAAATCAAGTGTTTACATAGGGATGGATCTATTTCTCACTCTCTGTTCACTGAACTAGCAGCTTATTTTTCCTTCTATCAATTCCACACTCTTTTAAGTCCTGTAATTTTAAATTACATTTTGATGCTCCATAGTGTATAATCTCCAGCTTGTACTTTTTCAAGATTTTTAGGACCATTCCTGAGCTTCTTCATATCCACATAAATTTTAGAATCACCCTGTCAGTTCCCACGATCAAAATGTACTGGGATTTTTAATGGGACTGTATTGCATCTACAAATCACTTTGAAAAAAATTGACATCTTTTTATTGTAATTTTTTTATCATTTATGTGTTTAGATATTCTTTATTTTCTCTAATAATGTTTTATACTTTTTGTGTAATATTTCCTCATTTTCATTAAATTTATTCGTAAGTGTTCAGTGCATTTTTTGATGCTAATATCAATGCTACTTTTTAAAATTACAATGTTTAATTTTGTGTTGCTGGTGTATGCAGACACAAATTTTTTTGTAGTGACATTATATTCAATGACCCTGCTAAATTCAATTACTTACTGTAGACACTTAATGTCCATATTTGTAACTATACCATCTTTCAGTTTTGACAACTGGGAAGTTTACTGAAGATTCAAATTATATTCTGGATAGGCTTTGCTGTGCGTGCATGTGTGTGCGAGTGTGAGTGTGTGTGTGTGTCTGAGTGAGAGATGTGGGAAATATTTTCTACTATATTAACCCTAATTGATGATTCCTTAATAAAAATTTAAACTATGGCCTAAAGTAATACAAGCAATATTCATTTTATTTTTGGTTTACTAATACATATTCTCTATCTAACTCATACATACAGTTAACAGATATGTATACATGTAGTCAAGAGGCATTCAAATTCATTAAAATTTGTTGCTGTCTATTTCTTTTTATATAAAATACCATAGGTCTTAAAACAGTGACAGGGAAGCATTAGAGTGGGCAGATGATTCGCTTAAGGTAAATGTTTTTCTAAAGTTTAAATATTTTAATCGTTCCAAGATACTTTATCCTCTTAAAAATGTACTGGTGTGTCTAGTAATCTATTAAACAGAAATGGTCTAACTCTGGACAATAATCTGCATATCGAGGTGTTCTTCATAGCTTATTAATAATAAAAACTATTATGAAACATTTAAGTATCTAACACCAGGTATAAATAAACAAATCATGGACATCTTTACTATAAAGTATTAAATAATTTTTAAAACATGGGTTAATTATTAAATATTAAGTGAAATGTTAAATGAAAAAATCTAAAGTACCAGAACTTTATATACTGTGTGATCTCAATAGAAGGGAAGAAGGAAAAAAAAATAGAGACTAGTTATCTTCAGGTTTGGGGATTAGAGGTGATTTTTATTTTCTTCTTTATTTGTATATTTTAATTTAATTTTAATTAGTTTAAAATTAATTTATTGTAATTAGTCAAAATAGTTAATCAAAATTATAAAAACAAAAGAGTTGATATTATTCATGTTATAACATACTTGAAACCTCAGTCACATATAAATGCGCCATGACAATTCTTTCAAGATAGATCAGTGGTCCGTTTCTTAAGGGCTATGACTGTATAACATGATGTCCTTAAAGATATTTAATTCTTTTAAAGATGCTCAAATCTCACTTTTGTTCAGTAGACAATGTAGTGAATAAGGAAATAATTACCTTCCAGATCTCGCTAGTAGCCTTTGATTGTCTTAATGTCAACCCTAAGGGTATATCAACACAAGCTAAGTTCAAGTAATTAGCTTAAGAACTTAGGCCAAAGCATGCTCTTAAAAAAATACCAGATGTTGGGGCTGAATGGCCAAGATTATTTGTCAATATTGACCAAATTTACCAGCTAGTTGTTTAACCTCTGCTCTAGTCTGCCTTTGAATATACATATGGCTTTGGGTAGTCAAAGGAATTAACATGGTTACATATTTCACTCTCTCTACACCTGTATTTATACTCCATTTATTTATATATCATGCCAAAATAACTAGTTCAAGAGTGAAAAACCTAACCAAAGAATGAAAGGATTGTTTAACATTATGAAACTTACTAATCTAATGCATCCCAATAATTGGTCAAATATCAACAACCACAAGCCCCATGATTATCCAAATAGAAGATGCAAAGGTATTTGATCACATTTAATACCTATTCCAGATGAAAATTCTTAAAAACAAAAATGTAAAAATACTATTTAATATGATAAAGAATTTCTATCTCAAGTCAATAAAGAGCACTGAGTCAGCAGGACAGGTAAATTCAAAGAGCCAACCAGTATCATTTCACATTATTTTGGAAGTACTGGGCAATGAAATATGACGTGAAATATAAATGCAAGCAATACATATTGCAAAAAAGGAAAAAAGGAAGGAAGGAAGGAAGGAAGGAAGGAAGGAAGGAAGGAAGGAAGGAAGGAAAGAAAGAAAGAAAGAAAGAAAGAAAGAAAGAAAGAAAGAAAGAAAGAAAGAAAGAAAGAAAGAAAGAAAGAAAGAGAAAGAAAGAAAGAAAGAAAGAAAGAAAGAAGGAAAGAAAGAAAGAAAGAAAGAAAGAAAGAAAGAAAGAAAGAAAGAAAGAAAGAAAGAAAGAAAACATTATTTTCAGATGAGGTGTTGGTTTTATTAGAAATCCAAGAGGGCTCCACATCAGGCTCTGTGCTCAGTGGGGAGTCTGCTTGAAGATTCTCTCCCTCTTCCCTTCCCTCTGATCCTCCCCCAGCTCTCTCTCTCTCTCTAATAAATAAATAAATCTTTAAAAGAAAAAAAAAGGGGGGGGCACCTAGGTGGCTCAGTTGGTTAAGTGTCTGCCCTCAGCTCAGGTCATGATCCCAGCCAGGGTCCTGGAATTGAGCCCTGCATCGGGCGGGCTCCATGCTCAGCAGGGAGGCTGTTTCTCCCTCTCCCGCTCCCCCTCCTTGTGCTCTCTCTCTCTTTTGAATAAATAAAATCTTAAAAAGAAAAAAAGAATTCCAAGAGGATCTACTGAAAATATATTAGAAATAATTAGTAACTCATATGGATAATTTATGTAAATCTCGATCAATACCATTAAGCAGAATGGATAAAATATTTAATTCATAATAGTACTAAAAAAACCCTTAAATTATCTAGGAATAATGTTAACAATATATGCTGTACTATAATTTTATGTAGATAATATATTTCTGAAACTAAAGTATATCTATTATAATCTAATCATTGTATAATGAGACATAATCAAGTTTCTGAATGACAGTCATATTAAAAATAGTATGATAATTGCTGGTTTTAAAATACTTTAAATAAAAATTTTAATGAATTTTAGAATAAAGTCTAGGGAGCATAAGAAAAACAAAACCTAGGGGCACCTGGGTGTCTCAGTAGGTTAAGCATCTGCCTTTGGCTCAGGTCATGATCCCAGGGTCCTGGTATAGAGCTGCACATCCCCCAGACCAGGCTCTCTGCTCAGCGGGGAGCCTGCTTTTCCCTCTGCCTGCCATTCCCCCTGCTTGTGCTCTCTCTCTCCCTCTGTCAAATAAATAAAATCCTCAAAAAAAAAAAAAAAAAAAGAAAGAAAAAGAAAAACTAACCTAAAAAAAAAAGGTAGAAATAGAAAATAATTGTTTTTAATGTGAAGAGGATTTAAAATACAGATTCCTCCAGGTTTAAAATATATTACATTATCTCAGTAATTAAAATAGTATAAAATTAATATTTAAGTCTGGTCAGAAAGATTAGGAGAACTGAACAAATCAACAAGGAACAGACTGTGTGTGTATATATACATATACACACACACACATACATATATATATATATAATGTTCACAGATAAAATGTTAATCTATGGTAAATATGGTATCAAAACAACAAAACGAATGAAAATCATAGAAGAAGAGAAGAAAAGCAGAATGAAAAGTTTTGGAGAACTGCTTTAGTTATTTGGGGGAAATACCTAGTTTGATATCTGCTCCATGCTATATAACAAAATAAATTCAAAGAGGATTAAAAATTAAATATTAGGAAATAATGTAAAACACTGGAAAAAAATTAAAGCAAAGACTAATCAAATCTGTGGTGATAAAATGTCTTGCTAAATCAAACACAATGGAATAAATAAAAAAGGAAAATATTTTCCTCAAATTTGTCCATATGTAAGCATAATTAATGATAACATATTAAAACAAGTTTCAGTAAATGTAAAACAAATGCTACTCTTGAATAATATCTTTATTATACATAGAAATCACAGAAATCAATAAGAAAGTCACTAAAAACCCAATAGATAAAGTGACACAAGCACTGGAATACAACCCATAAAAGGGTACACAAGTTTCTCACAAAACTAACATGGAGGATTTAAAGTGAGAATATCCACTTCGGAACCACTTAAGAATGTGGTTAAACTAAAATTAATTTTCCCTTCATTATTCAAGAAGTTACTGAATGACTAACTTTGTCAAGTATTTTTCTAGCAGCTAAAAATATGTTTAATGTGACAAAGTCCCCATCATCCTCGAATTTATATTCTAGTGGAAGAAACAAACAGTAAAAATAAACAATGCAATTTATATAACGGTAAATACTATGAAGAAAGGCAAACAAAGGAATGGGTTAGAGAGTGAATGGGTTGCGGATGGGGGCAGTGTTTCGTGGGAACCTTTAAGAGATGCCCCCCTACATGACTTTTGGGCATGTCATCAGAGAAAAGAGGAAGGACACAGCCCTGAGATGGAAACAAAGGTGGGGGCTGGAAGAAGCACAAAGGCCAGCGTGCTCCTGCTCATGCTCAGGGAGAGTCAGCAGGTAAAAGTGATAGAAAGGAAGTGGGAGAGAAAAGCAAGGGGAACATTACGTAGGGTTGGATCAGGGAATTTCGTCTTGTTCTAATGCTGGATGCTGTACAAATGGCAAACCCTTTTTTAGGAGGCAAAATTGGCAATGCTGTTAAAAAAAAAAAACATAAAATACCTGGTATTTAACACAGTAATACCACTTATGGAAATATATTCCAGGAAACTTGTTCTCCCTCATGTCCTATGGTGATTACTTCAAACATTTTCAGTTTTCAAAAATTCCTTATCCCCCCTCTACTCCTACCATCCTCCTTCCTCCCAGACGATGAACTAACCCACTTTAGTTTCAGCAAAAATGATCCGTCAGGTAAAAACTCCTAGAAGTCTGCATTCGGAGCCAGCATCTCATCTGTATACCCATTCTGGCCTGGTATCTCCCTTCCTCCCTGGGGAGGTGCTCTCCTGCTGGCCCCTGCTTCTCTCTTCAGCAGACTCTGACCCTTGACTCCTTCCTCCTCCTCTGGAATCCCAGTAATTATTTCTCCTCCATTATTTTTCCTTCTGTTTCCTTCTATTTCTCCTTCTCTACAAACTTCTTCCACTTTTCCAGTGCACCTCACTGCCAAAATCATTCATTGTTGAAGTAACAAACCAAAAACTTTCCTTCTTGTGGCTATCTTTTTTAGCCAACTTTTCTCAGAAATGACAATCTACTTTTACTGATGCAACTTCCTCACTTCCATTCATTCCCATAGTTTCTGCCATCTTTCTTTTTGCTCCCATGCTTGCATTGGAAACTGCTCTGGAAAATACCACCAACATTCTCTTTGTTACATCCTTTTTATATCCATCCTTTTGCTGTGGGTACACTTCAGAGGTGGCCTTCTTCAGAGGAGCACAGGAAGCCACCAAGGAAGTATGAACTGTGGGTCCTAAATGTTTTATTATCCTCTCTGTAATGAGCCCTTAAATTACTTTATTTTGCACTATTCTTGGTGGAGGTATTAAAAGTCACTTTTAAAATATTGTTTGTAATACCTTAGCTTGGATTAACTCCATGTATAAATCCTAGGGGAAAAACAAAACAAAACACATAGGAGTCCACGTAATGGATCAACAAGCAAACAACCTGCGATTAGAAAGGAAGGCTTCTAAGTGTGGGCAGCATGGAGAGGTGCTGACTCCAGAGTACAAAGGCTGAAAACCTCCAGAACATAACTGTGTTGCACTGGTCACTGAGATGAAGGACAGAACACATCAAATGATAGGGGAGAGCTGAAGACATACTTTGTTTTTTGGGTTTTTGGTGGTGTTGTTGTTTTTCACAATATAGTCTAATGATCTACCAAAAGCTGGAATATGTATGTCTGATGTTTTCTTGGAGTGAGACCTGTGTTTGTTCTTGTCTAACTAAGGACTCTATCCTTGTGAATCTGATATTGTAACTAGGCTGTTTTATGAAATGGAGGAGAAAGAAAGAAAGAAAGAAGAAGGAAGGAAGGAAGGAAGGAAGGAAGGAAGGAAGGAAGGAAGGAAGGAAGGAAGGAAGGAAGGAAGGAGAAAGAAAGAGAGAGAGAGAGAGAGAGAAAGAAAGAAAGAAAGAAAGAAAGAAAGAAAGAAAGAAAGAAAGAAAGAAAGAAAGAAAGAAAGAAAGAAAGAAAAAGAATTCACTCAGGCAAGAGATGCCATCTTCTATTCATTTCTGATGCATCTAGTGTTCTAACATTTACAGCCAGCCAAACTGCAGGATAAAGTACATACAGTAAAATTATACAGACTTGCAAAAATTCTGATTTGAATTCAGGGTATTAATAGCAGAAGGAATGTTCTTCTGGGAGTAATCTAAGTGTTATATTTACCTTTGGTTTGAGAATATTTGCAATGAGGAATTTCAAATGCAAATATTTTAAAAGCATAGCATGTTAGTAGAGAGACACTGTGGGCACTTCTGTTTTCCTTAAAAAAAAAAAAGGTTTTTCTTGACTTTTTATTGGAATCCTAATGAGACCATAATTACGACAGCAAAAGGGGGGAATGCAGCTGTTAAAAGCTTGGTGTTACTGTACATATAGTCCCTGCATTAAATTTAAAAAAAAATTCTAAAGCCATTCAAGAGAGGGGGAAAAAAGATGATTTAGCAAAGCAAATCTTGAATACTTACATCCTTGGTATGTATGGATTTTTTTCAATGCAGATATTTTTGAAATTTGGCTGTCCTATTTCCTCTTATCTATTCTTTTTATTTTAGACCACAGTATAAAACACTTTTAAAGAAGACCCGCCTTTGTTTTGTCCCTTCCACTCACACCCAACTTCCCCATACCTGTTAAATGTTATGGTTATGAAACTAAACATCTCCAAAGGCTAAAGGCCTAATTATTTTCTTGGCTCCAACCCTGTTTGGAAGTTCTGGATGTCTGTGTATGGAGAGGGTACTTCTTTCAACACGGGACTTGTGATTAGAAGGGCTTTGACCTTCTGGCTCAAAGTAGATGTCTGTCATTATTTTTGCTATGCTTGACCACAGGAAGCATTATTTCTCTTGAACAGATGACTATGATCAATCGGATAAAATTTAATTTTTAATTAAACACTTCCAAAATGGTGTCCTAATTCTTCTGGTCATGTCCAGGACCTGGACTCAAACAAATAAGTGCTTTTTATAGAAGAAAGAGAATGCTCAGAGTAGATCCTAAACAAAAATGTGCTCAGATTGACTTGTCAGTAATGGTACTTGTTAACCTAATAGACGTTTTCAACCAGAAGTTCTAGTAGCGAAAATCTAATCCAAATCCTCCTGTTTTTTTTTTCCCTTCTCTCGTTGAGCAAAGGAAGCCCTGTGCATTAGCAAAACAGTGGAAAAAATACAGACTAGCAAAGAAGCAAGAGTCTTCCCAGGGCTATAATAGAGCTGACAGGTGACCCCGTCTTTTTCCTAAGCCATCTCCCAGCACTTCAAGAGCATCGCAAGGCTATTTCCTCAAGCTCCACTCCAACCAGAGCCTTCAGGAAACAGTCAAGTCAAGAGCACTGATGCCCTCCACACATTTCATTGTGCGCTAAAAGGGGACGATGCTGTTATCAAGTCTCATAAAATACATTTATGTCTCAAACTCTGATCACTGTGAGTCTCCACCACAAGAAGCAAAATAGCAACCTTTCAGATTGCTATTTAGAAACTAAATTTATTTCTCAGCTCGTGGTAACTGAACTGTCATTATTTCCAGAGTTTACAAAGTCTTATAAAATACTGCGCTCTTAGTTTGGTGACTGTCAGCTTATATTACAGATGAATAATGCATGTCTGAACTAGCTATTGTCAGAGAGCTGTTATCTTGTCACAAATAACACAACAGAAGTGTTTTCAAAATGAGCTGAGGTTACATTAGACAGAGTTCTGGTATTTCGTGAAGAGGATAAAATCTGCTTTTCATATAGTTACTGATTGTAGATAGTTATATTTATTTCAGGATTTTTTAAATAAGTCAGTTGCTAAATTTGATCAATGTAGCATATCCAATTGTAATCCACGTTATTGCCCCCTTTTTTGGATTCTGATATACCTCATACCTCTGCTGCACCTGACACTGACATTCTTTCTTGCCCATTCTTAGACATCTCACAAAAAGAATACCAATTACAAAGACCAAAGGTATCTCTCTTCTTTTCTTCAAGATTTATCAGTGATCAGACCTTCCTGAAAGGGGGATTATAATCATTGCCCTGACAGGACCAGGACCATGAGGAATATGGATATGGGAGGTGATGATGTTTCCTTTGCCTGACAGATGGGCTTATTCTGCTTTCATTGCCTTATCCTGTTTCTTATTCTGTCCTATTTGTTTATGGAAAAAAAAAATTGTATGCCACGCTTGTGGAATCACGAGCCTATGAAACAGAAGGTTACACCATCCAATTTTTCTTGGGGGGAGTGGCATAGGAACATGCCTTCCTTTTAGCCCCAACCTACATCATATCATGTATACACAAGAACTCAAAACGTATCTGGAGAATCCAAAAGAAGCAGTAGTAAGATTGGCAGTGTCTTCTACGATAACCCTTGTACTGGCTCACTCTCAACCCCTTATCAAATTTTCTTTTTAATAGTAGGATTTTTTTCTGATTTCAAAGTAAGATATATTTATGCTGAAAAAAATATGAAAAAAGATCAAAGCATAAAATTAGAATAACCCCAACATCCAGAGGTAACTATGTGTTTTAATCCTTTGAGTGCGTGTGTATGTGTGTGTAGGTGTGCACTTTAAAAAATAACTTTGATTATGATACACACATATTATAGTGATATTTCTCAGGTTCTATGTCATCACCAAATGACAGCATGACTTTTAATTGGATTCTAAAAGACATGAACATCTGTGTCATCATTTACTCAGTCATTCCCCAAGTTTTTGGACATTAAGTAATTTCCCACACTGGCACCTTTGTTGCTCTCACTATCAGAAGCAAAGTCTTTTACAACCACTGATCTCTGAATACACTGAGTTCCTAGCCTCAAATTATCCACATCCACTGAAGAAAATCACCAGGCAGAGATAAAAAGGTTCATCAAGCTTGCTCCTTAATGTTTTACTTAGAGAGTCTACCATTGCGTCATCTTTGGGTCCATCTTGTCTCTCTAGAACCATGTCCACATCTCTCTTTCTCAGCTTTGCCTTTTTTCTTTTCTTTTCTTTTTTTTTTAATTTCTTGACTTCCTGGATCTATCTCAGCAAGGATCAAATTCTGGCTTAACATATCCCCAAGTCCCAGGCATGCTAGCTTACCCCATTCCACTATGGCCCATGTCCCAGCATCACACCTGCTATAATTAGATAGCTTTGCTTTACCCCTAATTATTTTCCACTCATCTCCGATGAGCCACTTTGTCTTACTTCGCTCAAGTGGCCATAATAAAATACCATAGACTAGGGGGCTTAAACACTTCTAATGTTTTTTTCTCACAGTCCTAGAGGCTGGGAAGTCCGAGATCAAGGTGGCAGCAAGGTCTGTGTCTGGTGAGACCCTCTCTCATTGGGTTGCCGACCGCTGCCCTCTCACCATGTCCTTGCATGACCTTTCCTTGGTGCATGCATTTCTCTTCTTGTAAGGCCACTCAACCTAACAAACTGGAACCCCCCCCCCTTTGTGACCTCATTTAACCTTAATTACCTCCTAGAAGCCTTTTTCCCAAATTGATTGTGGGGTCAGGGCTGCAACATATGAATTTAGGGGGGAAACAATTCTGTCCATAGCATTCCCTTCAAATAACATGCAGATTTCATCAATACCTTGACTATTCCAAATTCTTTCATAGAGAAAATGCTCATACTCCCCAAATGATGGCAACATCACTCCAAAAGGTCAGGCTTGCACATCTAGTGTAAACCAGCTGCACTGGATTCATGTTCAACTCCAACCATGTTCCACTCCAAGAAAAAGTATTCTCACAAACATTCCAATGATCCTTCAGTTGACTGTCCCCCAGTTTGTTTCTCTGCCTTAAATATGGCACACCTCGGAAGCTGCTTCTGATTACAAACCTGTCTGGCTCCCAAGTCACAAAACGGCAGCAAATATTAACTAATCAATGTTTTATGGTTGTAATTAAACTGTGCACTTACAAATAAAATGTAACACTTAAAATCAGGTCCCAATTTCTCAAAGCTGCATTAATATTTATAAAATGATTATTGCAGACAGGCACATTCTTTTACTGCTTATTAAGGCACACAGTATGCACACAGGACCAGTAAATTCTTAATTATCATAGAAGTCGAAGGCCACAGTTCCTCAGTTTCTTAGCCTTGTCCCGACAACTTCCCACCTTCTGAGGCCTCTTTTATGGATAAGCTTCTGGTCTTTTTCACTTCCCCCGCCTTTCTATTCCCAAGAGATGCTACCTTAAGAGTTATCCTCTGAGAGAAAGCTAATAGAACTGTGACTTTACCTTATGATGCCATAGATTAAATGGAGCAAAATGGTCCATCCGCAGCTGAACAGCAGCTTCCAGCTTTTCTATGAATTTTGCAGCCGGAGTGATGACAATTTCTCTCCCCCAAATCCCACCCACAGTTGTTTCCACCAGACCACCACCATAGTCTATTATTAGCCAATATAAGGCCTATAATATCTCAATGGAATTTTTGTAGGGGTAAAAATCATGTACTTATATAATAGAGGTGGGAATTGATTTACATGGCGATAGCATGAGCTCTAAAGCAATACAATATTTTAGAAATATTCATTAGTCTAAAAGGAAACTTTAAATGGTAAAACTGAACTAACCCTACCAGCTGGCAACATAATAGAGAGGGGATAACACATTTGGCCAAGTCATATCCATCTGAGCCTTGAGACTACACAATCTCAGCCCCTTTTGGAGGCTCGGGTTCCTTTTACACTTGGCAGAATGTTATTTCCTGACGCACAGAAAGCAAGAAAATGGTTTTTGGGAAGTACTCATAGGGTCCCAACAGTATCAAATAGCTTCTTACAAAATATTTTGATGAGCTAACTTGAAATTCATCAGAAACGTACAGATTATATTTATTTCATGAAAATGTTCTTTTCATAGAATTATATAGTATGAAGGGAACTTTGGGATTATTAAATCTAAATCTCTCATTTTACAGATGAAAGTACTAAGGCAAAGTGAAATTAGGTGTCTGTGGTTGATCAGTTATATGCTCAGAAAAAAGTTAGTTAACTGGAAAATATTACTGGCTCTGTGTAGAATGGATTCAGTTATAACTTATATGTATGAGAAGTTAGTAGAAATTGTTGATAATGGCAACTTTAGAGGTGGAAGAAGGGGCATCCCTGATGTATTATGAATTCAGAGCATAGAAAATACATCAATTCCATAATATCTCCACAGCCTGCTATGGGGGCTCAAATTCTCACCATTAGCATCATCTCATGGAATTTTAGATTTTTATCACTATGGAAATGTTCAGGTGTCTGCAAATTTTATACATGTACAATGAAGGCTATATTCATTAGCTCACTATATTGGCATAAATTCGATTATCAACATATGTAAGTATGAGATGGGACAAGCAGATACATTCATTGGGAAGAAACACAAGGGAAACTGAAGACCTCTGGCATCTATTCCATCTGCCTAAGGAAAGAAGATGGTGCAAAGGATGGAATGTGCTGGAGAGTTTGGATATTTGAGGACTGTATGGCAGAAATAGGGAGAGGGATTTATAAAAGTCAAATATGCCAAAGAAAAACTTTACTTTCTTGGTCATTCAGATAGGTTAAGAGGCACCTATTTAATTAATGGGAAATATTAAATTCATTTTAAGCAAACAAATATAAAAGGAAATCAGTGGTGGGATAAACAGCAATCCATTTAAGGAAAAGAACATGGTACTTGGGGTCAGATAGACGTGGCTTTAAAGCGTATCTTTCATCTACTAGCTACATGATCTTGAGCAAACCACTTAAACGTGAGCACCAGTCTCTTCATATGTAAAGCAAAGATAATAGTACTTTCTAAAAGCTGTTAAAAGAATTGTGTTTAGCATATAGTAGACATTCAAGACCTAGGAGCTACAAGAAAGAAGGGGAAATTTTATGTTGCTGGAAACTTAAAATTGTAAATGAAGCATCCCCATTTGCCAAATTTCAGCCAGACTATCCTGTAAGATTCTTAAAGGATGAGGCTTCCACCTTTCCACTCCACCCGATTTCTTTTCATTTTTTCAAATTTTTATTTAAACTCTAGTTTAGTTAACATATAGTGTAATATTGGTTTCAGGAGTAGAATTTAGTGACTCATCACGTACCTACAACACCCAGGGCTCATCACAACAAGTGCCCTCCTTAATGCCCATCACCCATCTAGCCCATCCCCCACCCACGTCCCTCCATCAACCCTCAGTTTGTTCTCTGTCCTTAAGAGTCTCTTAAGGTTTCAAACAATGAATCATGGAACACTTCATCTAAAACTAATGATGTAATGTACGGGGATTAACATAAGAATAAAAAAATAAAATAAATTAAAAAATAAGAGTCTCTTAAGATTTGTCCCCCCCTCTCTTTCCCCCCCTGCCCTATGTTCATCTGTTTTGTTTCTTAAATTCCACATATGAGTGAAATCATATGGTATTTGTCTTTCTCTGACTGACTTATTTTGCTTACATAATACACTCTAGCTTTCATTCTTTTGATGGCTAAGTAATATTCCTGTGTGTGTGTGTGTGTGTGTGTGTGTGCGCGCGCGCCACATCTTCTTTATCCATTCATCAGTCGATGGACATTTGGGCTCCTTCCACAGTTTGGCTATTTTTGATAATGCTGCTATAAACATCAGGGTGCATATACTTCTCTGAATCTGTATTTTTGTATCCTTTGTGTAAATACCTAGTAGTGCAATTGCTGGATCATAGGGTAGTTCCATTTTTAGCCTTTTGAGGAACCTCCATACTCTTTTCCAGAGTGGCTGGACCAGTTTGTATTTCCACCAACAGTGCAAGAGGGTTCCCCTTTCTCTGCATCCTCGCCAACACCTGCTGTTTCCTGTGCTGTTAATTTTAGCCATTCTGACAGGAGTGAGATGGTATCTCATCGCACTCCACACCATTTCTGTGCTAGTCTTCCCAGGTTCTTCTTCGAAATTCTGAAACTAAGAATCTTTTTCTCATTCAGCCAATGAAAAGCATGATGAGGGTCACTTAGTAGGACAACTGTTTTCAGAATCAGAAGCCTGATGGCAATTGGGGGACAGGATCTAGGAGGTCTTTCACTTCATTTCCCATCTTCTACCCACAATGCTTTATATCCTTCACAGCAGCAAAGGGCTTTGTGTAGAGCAGATAGAAAGTATAGCATAGGAAACTCACCCCAGAACTTGCTGATTCCTCCTTATAAAGTTCTGAGGTTCACTGATGCATCAACGTTCAACTTGATAATTACCGTATCGTTATTACTACGCACCAAAGTCGTACCCATCACTCCACTACCTGTATCTGTCATCTATAAAATATACTCAGCTAAGGTCTTGCCACTGAGAACTTAAAATTCAAATGTAGGAACGGGAATGCCAGGACACCAACCTAGCTTTCAGACAGGAATTATTTGGAAATTGTAGGTCTACTTTCTCAAGCACCTGGTAAGCACCTAGAAATTATCTGGAGGAATGTGTACAATTTTGATGTTGTCATTTGGCAGCTAATGTCAGCAGGAATGTGGCTAAGGAGGCAACTTCACTAGCTCTTGGAATTACAAAAAAAAAAAAATCAATAATGAAATAAAAAAAGAAAAAATCTTTACTTGTTCATTTTCTAGCACTGTGATTCTGTAGTCCTGAAAATGGAGATTGGTCACGATGAGACATATAATATTTACATTTATTTACATTTACTCAACAAAGGAAAAATCCACAAAATTCCTAATTGCCAAATCTGATCCCTGCATATGTGGTTGGGATATCCTATAAAATACCCCAAAAGGAATCTCTATGCAATTGAACACTGCATTTAGGTAGTATGGTTAAGGTGGGATTTCAGCATTTGCAAACATCACTAGTGAATACTTGTAGATTATCATCTTTAGATCCCCCAGGCCCTCAAGTCTACTATATGCTATGAAAATAGCTCATGGACATCCTAAGTAGTTACCAAGAACTATAAAAGGGCTAACATCCATCCATCACATTAGAGAGGTGACTTGTTGAATGAACCCTATTCAGTCTGTTTTGGCATCCCCAGTAGTTCCCAACAATGCCACTGGTATGTCCACAGACCCCAGTCCTGCTAGAAATCTCACCAGAAGCCAACTTGTTCCAGCTTATTCTGAGCTTTTACCAGCCACATGGCTGCTCTCTCAGACCCAGCTTCCATCACTCAACTGGTCACTGTGATTTTTGTTCTTATTTGAGATACAGCTGTCTATTTCCACCTATCTGTCTCTCTGTATACAAAATAACTTTTCAACAGTAAAGGTAAACATTTTATTACAAAATTTTAAGAAGGCAAAGACAATGTAAAATTTTAGATAAAAAATAATATACAATTAACTTACTATTCATTATTTCCAATGCCAAAAAATAACCATTGTTAAAATTTTTGAATATATAGTTGGGCTTTTGGGCTTTTATATGTATAAACCCCAGAAATTTATAAAATTAAAATCATAATACGAATAATCTGTATTTTTTTAAACAAATAGCACTTTATGGTGGTTCTCTCTACATGCCAATACGTGCTTATCTCTTCATTCTGGTATCTTGCTAATTCCTTTGGTTTGATGTTTATGTACACAATTTGTTTAGCTCCTGACTCCATCTTTCCTTGTCCAATGTCTTACCATTTTTTCACCCTTGTCTGCAAGCCCGCAGATTAAAGCTATTAATGCTGGGTTCTTCCCACAAAAGAACAGATTGAAATATGCAGTCCTGGACTGGATGCAGGACTAGGAAAAATTACTATAAGGACTTTACGGGGGTAATAGATGAAATGTGAACAAACTATGCAGACAGCAACAATAGTGTAAAAAAAAAGTTGATTTTAGTCACTGTTCTTTAATTATGAAACTGAATGTCCTTATTCTTAGGAAACACACTGAAAAATTTAGAGGTAAAGAAGCAGTATTTGTGTAGCTCACTCCCAAATGGCTAAAAAAATTAAAATTAGATAGAAAAAAGGCATACATGGTAAAATGTTAACAACGGATGTATTTGAGTAAAAAAGTACATAGGATTTTTCTCTTGAAATTTTTCTGAGTTTAAATTATTTCAAAAAAAATTAAAAATATAAATGCCAACTCCCTAATGAATTTAAGCAAAACAAACAAACAAGCAAACAAAAAAAGAGAGAAATAGGGAATATTTTTGTCTAAGAATCCATTTTTGCCCCTTGAAGTTAAGTTAAGCATATTATTTTAGGATGAAAACCACTCAAATCACCAAGTGCAACTTGTCTCACTTAAAAAAAAAATCAAAAGTAGTTGCCCAGTCTAAGACAAAACAATACACTTTCATTCCCCTGTCCTACTCACTACATGGATTTTAATCTTTAAGGCTGAGAAATGTATGAAATTTGATTGCTTGGATATCCCTACTCCAGAATTTATAATAAAATTTACTTGAAAGAGAATGAGCAAGCTCTTAATTTCTTTTAATTGCAACAAGAGAGGACAGAAAGTTCAGTTCAGATTCCAGATATCATAAAATCTATTCTAAACTGAATGGTGGGCAGATTGAAACATAAACACACACACACACACACACAGGCACATGCACACGCACGCATCTACCTTTAAATTCAAGACTACAGACAATTTCACTTTTGTTAGGACTGATATCACGTGTACAGTTTATGGTTTTCAGTAACGTAGCAACATTTGCTATGTGTGCAATAACAGCATCTAAAATAACATAATAAAAAAAGAATTATCTGTGATTAGAGGTGAACTGTTAAAACTACTCTGGTCAGTGACAAAAATCAAGGGAGTTTATTAGCATTTCAGTAGCTGAAGTGAAAAGCCCCTCTGGGTGCCTAGAAAATCTACCCCCTTAAACGTTCCACCCATCCTCCTCACTGACATGGTAATGGGCTTTGTTAAATTCAAAGACAGTTACGTCAGCAATTTGTGGCCTCTCCTGGGTTTTCCAGGCCTATAAAGCACACAAATCATACCCAAATATTGGCCTGAAAAATTAGTAAGCTATACAGTTTGTGTTATTTTAGCCAAGCTTTACTGGGGTAAAAGAAACCTAGGGACCCTAAAACTCAGTAGTTTCTTTGCCGCTTTATTATTTTCTTTTATGGTGGGCTGACTCTGATATGTTAATACTGCTTTTTTCTTTTCTTTTTTTGCTTCATTATTCTATTATTTTTATTATTTTTGTCTTGTTTTGTTTTCTTTAACACCCAAGGAAAATTTTGGCAGATGTTAATTAATATTACATTTCTAGTACCTTTATAAAACTGGTTTTTGCTTAGAACTGAGAGATTTAAAAATATCTAAAATTATTTTCCTTTTTTAGAAGCTTCCATGAATATCACTGGAAATGATAATGCCCTTCGTGACAAGTCACAAATCCCTGGTAGGCACTGTGTCCATACAATTCCATACGTCAGAGTGTGGTGCAGTCCTTGAATTTACCTTTGGCTGGGCCAGGTAAGAATACTCCCTGGGAATGAAACCACTCATGGTTATCAGAATCTGCCCTGAATTTAAAGGAGAAAAGCACTAACCTTGGAGTTCGAACACTTGAATCCAACACCAGATGTTCACTTACTAGCTTTGAAAAACTGTGGCTAAATTTCTTTTTTTTTTTTTTTTTAAGCGTGGAGTATGTTTTTAAGTTTTACAGTAAAATGTAAATTTGGAAAGTCAGACAAAATATATATCACTGAATGAGTTATTTTAAGTTGTACATCCTTGTAAATAGTCACCCCAGGAGGCCTCTTTTTGCTCCATCCCATTCACAACTCCTCCATCTCCATAAATAACCACTATCCTGACTTTTATAGCAATAAAGATAGAAGGAAGTTCTTGCTATAAAAGTCAGGATAGTGGTTATTTGTGGCCAAATTTGTAACCTTATTTTCCTTCATGGGAGTAACACAGAGAATAATAGTAGCACTAATTAACTCACAGTGGTATTTGCAAAAAACAAAGCATAAAAACAAACACACAACATAATATGTTCAAGGGCTCTACAAACTATAAAGATCCCTACCAAGAGAAATGGTTCCTGTTTGACTTAGATTCTCAGGTAGGGGGTCTGGTCTAACTGCAACACATGAATCTGAAGAGAAGTACTGCTAATAGCTCTTATCATTCATATTTATGTGCTGGGAGCAGCAGGGAGTTAGACTTTAAAGTTTTTCATAATATTATTTATCAAGTAGGAAGATAATTATGTGTAGCAACTGGGAAACATAAGTGTTAATAAAAATATGTTTATTGTAGACTACTTATACTTTAATATGACATTTTCCACTAGACCTCCACATTTTTCCCCAAACTTCTGATATTTAATGTTCATAAGTTAATTCCCACAAACATTAGTACAGAGCTCCAAAGGTCAAACTCCAAGAGGGGAAAAGGAGGCTTTGCTGAATAAAGTTATTTACATAGTTAATCAGGAGCTAAAACCCAGGAGAAATGCAAATCACCTTGTTTCCAGAGAGGGAACAGTAGTATAGTCTTTGGCCAGCATTCACACCCCAGAGACAAACAAAAGCTTTGACTTTCTTCCCTTGAACCTCTTTTGTGTATGTGATCTTACTTGGTTTCAGTTTTCAAGTTTATAGAAATAATCTTCTGGGTGAACGAAGGTCAAAACAGCAGCCTGGGGTTTAACTGCTGATCAAGCAAACAGGATGTCCAAATATTTCCCCGAAGCAATAAACTATCAGTTAATGGTGTCATTCCCTCCCATAATGCCCTCTTGGACCAACAGGAAATGTACCTTAATTTTGCTGGCCAAACACTATATAAAAATGATCACATCAGGATTTCTAGCTCCATCCAAGGAAGGAAACTTTTAGTGAATTACAGGCTCACTGTCTTATTTCTCTAACTCTCTTTCACTCAACTGTTACATGATCTGGGTGGCTCTTTTATTTTAAAAAAGACAATAGGGAGCACCAGAGAAGGATACTAGGCTAGAATTAGAAGACCTTGATTCTAGTCCAATTTCTGACTCTATGCATTATTGTACAAATCACTTTAAAACACTGGGTAAAATTCTAAAAGCTTTGATTTAAATTCTGAACACTATTATTATTTATAACCTCCTCACATGAAAAGGCTTTGACTGTAGATTATAAGATGGCATATGATCAAAATGAACCATAGTGAGGACAGAGGTCAGTGAAAAGACAACACTCAAAAAGGGTTAAAGGGATGGATAAAATCTTAGTGGCAATGCTTTAAGAAACGTGCAGCAAGTCCTTTATAAATTGGCCCTCTCCCAGTGCTTTGCTGATGCCTGGACAATATCATTCACCTAACTAAGCTTTAAGGTAGAGTGTGTCAAAAGTTATCTTTGGTTCATTTGTTTTGATGGTAATACACATCTCTTGGTGAGTATTTCATAATGTATATAACTGTCTAATCACTATGTTATACATCTGAAACTAGTAAGATATTATGTCAATTATACTTCAATTAAAATTTTTTTTAAAAAAACTTAAGTTATCTTTGTTTCATGTTAGATCACAAAGTTGGAACTTCTCTTTTCAGATTATAATACAGCTACCCCTTTGCTATTCTATTTTCCACACCTGATAAAACTAGTTAACTTTTTCTCTGCTCTTGTTAGGACCTTAAGTCCAGGCTCATCTGATTTTCCGAAACCAACTTCCCTCTTCCTCAGATCCTGGCTTTTTTAAAACTCCTGACCCAGGCTGAAATCCATGGCTACCTCTTTGGATGCTTTCTTCTCTAGCAATTCTGGAATTCATTACCCCTTTGTTTTTATTTGATGCAAATTCACACCTTGATAACCACTGTTTTCCCCTGTGTTTAAGCTAGCAGTCTTCCAAAGAATGTTAAGAAAAGTCAAGAAACACCACTGAGTGAGCACACTGCCAATGTGAGTAATCCCAATTTTGTGGATCCTTGTCTGTTCCTTCAGCCTTCTCCTATCACATTTCCATAGTGACCGTTCTAAAGTTACTGTGTGTTTTTAAATGCCTGATCAGCTGTTTCTTCCAGCTGATCATCTACTCAGATAGCTCAGTTTATTCATTCAACATCACTCCCTATCATACTCAGCATGATAGAACTCTGAGTTTTTCCATATTCTTTAAAGACTTAATGTCATCATCTCTTCATCACAGCTCAAAACCTCCTCTTCCACTTTACCAAGATTTGAGTTGCTGGCCTAAGCATCCTGGTTTTACCTATTTTCAGTTATCACAGTATCTACTTCACTGATTACTGACTCTTCACACAAACTTTTCTTGTTTTCTTTTGTTCCTCTCCCTTTAAACATTAATAGAAAATTTC
This sequence comes from Mirounga angustirostris, assembly GCF_029215605.1. NCBI lineage: Eukaryota > Metazoa > Chordata > Mammalia > Carnivora > Phocidae > Mirounga > Mirounga angustirostris. The sequence goes on from NW_026991725.1 coordinate 36,023,815, forward strand.
CAAGTGTACTGATAAATATAAATGTTATGATTTAAAAAAAGAAATCTATGCCTTCTCTTCTTGCCCTCACTTCCACTTAACCTAATGAAACCCTAGCACTTTTACAGTTAGTTTCAAATCCATTTTTTAATAGTATTAAACAGTAGAGGAAAATTAGGCTAAGAATTTTTTCCTAATCCAGTTTCCCTCTTTTTTTTTTAATTTTATTTTATTTTGTTAGTCACCATACATCATTAGTTTTTGATGTAGTGATCCACAATTCATTGTTTTCATATAACACCCAGTACTCTATGCAGTACATGCCCTCCTTAATACCCATCACTGGGCTAACCCATCCCCCCACCCCCCTCCCCTCAGTTTGTTTCTCCAACTCCATAGTCTCTCATGGTTCATCTCCCCCCCTGATCCGCCCCCCTTCATTTTACCCTTCCTTCTCCTAATGTCCTCCATCCTATTCCTTATGTTCCACAAATAAGTGAAACCATATGATAATTGACTACCACCTTACACCAGTTAGAATGGCAAAAATTGACAAGGCAAGAAACAACAAATGTTGGAGAGGTTGTGAAGAAAGGGGAATCCTCTTACACTGTTGGTGGGAATGCAAGTTGGTACAGCCACTTTGGAAAACAGTGTGGAGGTTCCTCAAAAAATTAAAAATAGAGCTACCCTATGACCCAGCAATTGCATTACTGGTTATTTACCCCAAAGACACAGCTATAGTGAAAAGAAGGGCCATATGCACCCCAATGTTCATAGCAGCAATGTCCACAATAGCCAAACTGTGGAAAGAGCCGAGATGCCCTTCAACAGATGAATGGATAAAGAAGATGTGGTCCATATATACAATGGAATATTACTCAGCCATCAGAAAGGATGAATACCCAAACTTTTACATCAACATGGATGGGACTGGAGGAGATCATGCTAAGTGAAATAAGTCAAGCAGAGAAAGTCAGTTTCCCTCTTTCTTAATCTAGAGGTAACTAGTATGTATTCTCAATTTAGGTACCAATTTTTTCATGTAAGTTTTTATAATTTCAGTGCAGATATATTTGTTTATGAAAAATATATAGTAGGTTCTGGAGAAAAAATGATCTCCTAAGATGCCCATGTCCCAATCCTCAGAACCTGTGAATATCTTATCTTACACCAAAAAAGGGATTTTACAAATGTAATTAAAATTAAGGACTTAGTAGATATGATAGAGTGTAAGGACCTTGAAGTGGGGAATTATCATAGACCGTAAGGGTTGGCCCAATCCAATAAAGTAGATTCATTCTACTTGGCCATTCAAAGTAGAAGAGTAAGGCTGAAGACTGGATCAGAGAAATGCAACACGAAAAGAACACAATCTACCATTGTTGGCTTTGAATATGGCGAAGGGGTTTGAAAAAGGAGAAAGAACCTAAGGAAGGAAGTGTCATCCAGATGCTAAGAATCACCCTCAGTTTACAGCTAAGTAGAAAACAGAGGCCTTAGTCCTACAACTTCAAGGGACAGAATGCTGTTAACAAGCTACATGAGCAAGTTAACAGAATCTCCACTAGAGCCTCCAGAAAGAAACACAACTTACCTTGCCAATACCTTGATTTTAGTTCAGTGAGACCTACATTGGATTTCTGATGTACAAAATTAATTTGTGTTGTTTTAAGTAACAAAACCTGTGATAATTTGTGATAACACAGAAAATGAATCCATATTGTAATGTTGTGTTCTAATGTTATAAAAAAGTATATGTCCTTCTGCTTTACATTTTAGGGATTAACTGAGATTGACAGATGTAGCTCTAGTTAATTTATTGTATGTTATATGATGTTTTATAAATATTCTACAACTGATTTGTTATACTATTTATTGACATTTACTTTTTTTCTGAATTTTTTATTAATAATTTTTAAAAGTTTTTTTCTCCAGCTTTATTGAGGTATGACTGACAAATAAAAATTGTTTATTGAGACTGCACAACATGATTTTTAGGGTATACAATATGGTATTTTAATCTACATACACATTGTGAAATGATTAGCACAATGAAGCTAATTAACACATCTATCACTTCACATAATTACTATTTGTGTTCTTGCAGTGGGGAAACTTAAGACCTCTCTCTTAGCAATTTTCAAGTATGTAACAGAACATTATTAAGTATAGTCACTATGCTATTTATTAGATGCCCAGAACTTATTCATCTTACAACTGAAAGCTAGTACCTACCTTTTGACCAACATCTCCCCATGTCCCCAACCACCAACCCTGGTAAACACTGCTCTACTTTCTGGTTCTTTGAGTTTGACTTTTTTAGATTCCACATTTATGTGAGATCAGACAGTATTTGTCCTTCTGTATCTGGCTTATTTCACTTAGCATGATGTCCTCCAGGTCCATCTATGTTATCATAAATGACAGAATCTCCTTATTTTTTATGGCTGAATAATATGTATATGTGTATGTATATATCCCATTTTCTTTATCCATTAACCCATCAGTGGATACCTAGGTTGTTGCCATATCTTGGCTATTGTAAATAATGCTGCAATGAAAATGGGACAGCAGGTATATCTTCCAGAAACTGATTTTGTGGATATATACATATATACCCACCCAAAAAGGGGATTGTTGAATTACATGTTAGTTCTATTTTTAATTTTTTGAGGAATTTCCATAGTGGATTTTTTACTATCTATAATTCTGAAATGGAACTATTAAAACTTCTTTGTTTACTTATGCTTGATTTTCTCCTAATTATACCTACAAGTGGAATTTCTGAGTCACACAGTATATGTGGATCATGAGCTTCACCAGTTATTGCTACTTTGCTCTCCAAAGGGATTGTTACCAATTTATAACCCCGTTGTTGATGGATGAGAGTTTGTTAGTCTTCCTCTTTGACAACATTTTAACTTTGTCAAATACTTATAATTACTGACCATCTGATGAGTATGAAGAGGAATCTCCTTGTATTCTCAATTTGCAGTTCTCTGATTATTGGTGAGATTAGTTAAGAAGACTTTTGGGTTCTTTCTCACTGAATTTCTTGTTTATAATCTCATTTTGCTACTGTGTCATTTTCTCTTTTCTTATTGATTTGTAGCTATTTATAAATTCTGGATATTAATTCATTGCTATTTATAACTTCTAATTATATGGATTTTCTTTTTACATTATTAATAGTACCTTTTCCTGAAATTATGTTTTATATTTAAAATAGTCATATTTATTTTATTTTATTTTATTTATTCATTTTTTAAAGACTTTATTCATTTGAGAAAAGTACAAATTTTATGGTTTACAGAGCACATGTGAAATAGATAGAAAAGCCATCACTGGCTCCATCTTTTTCAAATGCAGAAATGAAGTTTCAGATTCCTTTTGATTTTCTGAGACAATTAAAAATCAAACCAAGACTAAGTTTATTCCTCTCACAATTCACAATGCTGACCCCTCTCAGTTCTCATAAGGGGCATTGTCTCTTTTGCCACTGTCTCACATGATCTCAAATTCTGTGCTCTGGTGCATAAGATGCCTGAAAAATGCTGCGCTGTTACTGACAGAAAAATCCAGCAGTGATGTACTCTTGATCTGGGAAGCATGATAGGTGTTCCTGTTGTATTATCTCACCGAGAAAGGAACCACATCCTGAACAAACTATTCTTCCACCTTTAGTCATGGAAAGTATATGTCCACCCAAAAAGTTAACATAGGGTTAACTTGGGAGAAACTTTAGCACCAGCAATTTTAATAGGAAGATAAATTGAAAATAAACATTCAATCTTGCCTACTCTTACTATTTAATTCTGAAAAGAGATGAAAGAAAAATAATGAAAACACCTATTCTTGGTGAAGTTACCCTCACCTCCCACACACACACATACTTAATCAGTTCCATGATGTATATAGTGTGCTTTTAACTCCTTTTCTACCCACTTACAAGATTACAAATATTAATCATCTTCCATGGTCAATTCTAGGGATTAAAGCCTAGTACTGTGTATCTCCATAAGCAAATATGACATCAGATGAAAATGTGCTCTGCTTTTTGTCTCCCCCACCCCCAGCTGTTCATATGTCATATTCTGATCTCTAAGAGAAAGGAATAAGAGTATCTCTAAAGAACTATGCTAGAAAATCAAACAGACAAAATAAAAAGACAAGATAAAACTCCTTTTTGGAAAGATCAAATCTATGAAAAGCTCCCAGAGGATGAACATTTTTTCATACATGGACTCCAGTTCAAGATATCAGAGGATAATCTTCCTACCCAAGTTACTGAAATCAAGAAAGCAATAACTGAGAACCCACTAAGGTGGGTCAAAGAGCCAACTGTTCCTGGCATTGATGATACATACTGAATGTAACTGAGCTTCTCTCAGTTCAAACACTTGTTCCATTCTTATTTTAAACATAATCGGGGAGAGTGTCTCTGTTCTCCAGACTACCTCTAATAGGTAGATGGACGAAACTAAGGCAATGGATGGATGAAGCTGCAAAGCAAGCAGGTGTGTTATTTAAAGAAGTCATTTATGTTCTTTCTTAGTCAAAAAAAGATTCCTACTTTTCCCCAGCTTGTCAGCCAAATATGTAAAATGTATTTTCTTTTCCTCAGTAAAATCAGAAATTCAGAACCATCTCAGATATGAGAATATGGACTAACCTCTTACATGCTAGAAGGGCAGCAGTTGATGGAATCATATATGTAACACCCTGTATCGGTCAGGATAGACTAGGTTATTCTGTAATAATAGACAACCCCAACATTCTGTAGGTGAATAACAATGAAAATGTATTTTTTACTCATTCTACATATTGTGTAGAGAAATGGCTGTCAGGAGAATTTGCACATCAAAAATTAAACTGAGATGTAGGTTAAAGGATGCTCCATCTCAGCATACTTCTAGAACCACCCAGGCAGGGGAAGAAATACAGCATATTATGCTGTAGCTTCTTAAAACTTCTGCCTGGAAGTTTTTACTCATCACATTCATTCCATTTCATGGCTTAAATTCAGAAGGAACAAGTATATGCAATCTTCTCATATGCCAAGAAAGGAGAAGAACTAGGCTTAATGACCCCATTCCACTTCATAAAAGTTGTCTAAGTGATATCTTCACTATTAGCCTCACCTAAAATATCAATAGACTGTGTATAGAAGCCACTCTAGAGAGAACAGACAGGAAAGAAGATGGGTATGAATATTACATACCACAAAAGTATCTCCTAAAATGATTCAGGAAATAGAAATATGGCTGATATCCAGTTCCATTTTATTTAGTCTTTTGTTGGGACTTTCTTTCTTCCTTCCTTTTCAATCAATCAACAAACCTCTTCCTAGTCTATACTTTTGATGTTTTCTTTCTCATATTTTTAAAATATTTCACTTTCAATCTCCTACTGTTACCTTATGAATTTTTTAGAACAAAGTGATATATTCAGTAAATTCCCTTGAGGTATTTTCAAAGCTTTAAAAGCCTTAATGACATTAATTCATTAATTTTTTTCACTCTAAATCATTCTAGAACTTAGCAGTTTCAAGCCTTGACTGTATTAGGGCAAAGAAAATAAAGATTTAATTCCTGCCTGTGTAGAATTAAAACTCCTCCTAGAGAAACAGCACATAAACAATGAACTACCAGAAGATTAAAAAAAAGGAAAAAGTCCAACATAATATTGCTTCAAGTCCCTATTGTTAATATTAGCTACTGGCATATTCTTAAACCCCCACTGATCATATGTGAACAGAGATAGTGTTATAAGAGGTGACAAAATGGGTTCTTCTGAAGCTTCCTGCTGATGCTTAGCTAATGAAAAATGTAGAAGAGTTATGTCAGCAAATGGAGAGTGAAACAAAGACTTTAGAGGTAGGGAAATAAGTACTTTGCTCAGAGGAAGAGTAGAAATATTATATTTTCTTTCAATTATCTACATAGAAGCAAAAATGAATTGTTTTTTGTTTTTGTTCTTGTTTTTACTTAGTTATCACAGATAATTACTGAAACTAAGGAAACAAGCCAGCCACACTAATCACAATTGTTTGCTCCACCCTTTTGTGCATATACTAAAACACCTGGACCTGGACTTTCTTTTTATTTCCTTATACAGCTACAAGTTGTTACCTTTAGTCCCTTACCTGAATCATGTTCCAAAATTGTGTGTGTGTGTGTGTGTGATTTTTTGAAATGCTTCATCCACCCTCTGGAGTCCCCTGCAGTGACTGGCTGCCTGGCCTGTTATTATTGCTTCACTTAAGGCTCGGAGGACCATGTGATTTGGCTGCTTCCAGAAAAATGAATTTGCTGCAAAAACAATTTTTTCTTTTTATTCTGACATGGGCATGAGAGGCTGTGTGAGTAGCTGAAGGAACCATCTTATATATCTCTCTGGCATTTGTCAGTGGCTACAAAAAACCTAAAGCTGTAGTTCCACACGACTTTCAAGCAAAGAACCCCTGGTGAAGATTTAACACTTCATATTAGTGTATCACAACCGCATCTCCATTTGGATATTTAGTTCAGTTCTTCAGAGCATGCTCTCGTGGAACTAGAAGTCAGAATTTATGATGTACAAGTTGTAAAATTGGAAAATAAGGTGAGAGAAGATATAAAGTACATGAGGCCACTCTGCCAGGCCCTCCAATTTCAAGGTCCACTTTATGACTCTACTTATCTACTGAGTATATTAACAGAGTCCATTAGATTATAATCACCTATGAGTTTCCTTCAGAGTTGTGTACCACCACCATCTGTCACAGTAGTAGATAAATGTAACCCTACATTGCAAGAAAACCTGAACCAACATGCTTTTAGTAAGATCCAAAATGAAATCTGGGACATAATATATTAGTGGATATGTCTTTCTTGATTCTTTTAAAATGAGAGAGGTACCATTTCTTTTGGAAGACTAAAAATACTATTACTAAACATAGAGATAGTCTCACTATGGATTTTGTTTGTTTTTTAAAGTAAGCTCCATGCCTAGCATGGAGCCCAATGTGGGGCTTGAACTCATGACCCTGAGATCAAGACCTGAGCTGAGACCAAGAGTCAGACACTTAACCTACTGAGCCACTCAGGTGCCCCTCACTACAGTTCTTTTTAGTTATTCTATTCCATTCCAAATAGGCAATATTTTCATGATCACCACCATTCTGAAATATACATTTAATAATGTTCAAAATGTCACAGTAGCATAATAAGCATTGGGATAACAAGCTAGCTTGAGAGAACCATGGCCCCCTAGGAGCTGATAACCTAAGTTCAGTCTGATATTAAGTCCCATGTGTGATGATGACTGGGGGTAAAGTATAGTTTTTAAGTAATGATCGAGTTTCTTGAGATTATCAACTTCACCAGTCTGCTTTTCTACACACATAACCATCCCCCTTGGTACCTGCCTTTTCACCTAACTTACAAAATGCTTCAGTTATTAAGGACATGCGCACTTACACCCAGGTCGGTCATCATCATTTTCTGGAACTTTTAAAAATTTCTCTTCTAAAAACAGAAGCAGAAGTGAGGAGAAAAGGCTTAGTGTTTCTGAAACCTATCCATAATAGAACTGCCCATCCTTTAAACTGTCCCTTAGTAGAAAGAAAGAAAGAAAGAAAGAAAGAAAGAAAGAAAGAAAGAAAGAGAGAGAGAGAGAGAGAGAGAGAGAGAGAGAGAGAGAGAGAGAGAGAGGGAGGAAAGAAAGAAAGAAAGAAAGAAAGAAAGAAAGAAAGAAAGAAAGAAAGAAAGAAAGAAGGAAAGAAAGAAAGAAAGGAAAAGAAAGGAAAGAAAGAAAGAGGGGTGCCTGGGTGGCTTAGTCATTAAGCATCTGCCTTTGGCTCAGGTCATGATCCGAGGGTCCTGGGGTCGAGCCCTACATCGGGCTCCCTGCTCAGCGGGAAGCCTGCTTCTCCCTCTCCCACTCCCCCCGCGTGTTCCCTCTCTCACTGTCTCACTGTCAAATAAATAAATAAAATCTTTAAAAAGAAAGAAAGAAGAAAAGAAAAGAGTCAACAGAAAAGCAGAAAGTAAGTCTTTACAACTGTTTTCTCTCCATGTCCTTGCCTGTTCACACCTGATCTGAGAAGCCTTTATACAAATCACTTTACTGACCCTGGATTTTTGACAATACAAGATCAAAGCCTCTCCAGCTTTGGAGTAACTTTTCTGCATAAATAAGTACAGCAGTGGTACACTTTGGGGCTATATAAAGAACCTTTGGCTTAGCAGTAAAACTGAGTTATTTTTACAGAAGCTGATGTCAAGGGCTAGGGCCAAAGACTTGGAATATTACAAGAGACCAAAAACAAAAAAACCCCCCAACAATCAGCCAAGATCTTTGTGATATTTAAGTTTAAAGCCTATACCGACAGGATGACACTTAAACAAGGTTTTTCCAAGTGAAGTACACCAATTCTCAGTAGAAGGCTCGGCTCAGTCTATCAATGTTCTATCCTTCTCTTCATCATTTATCGGATCCCTGTTGACCTCTGAGTATTGTCTGAGGACTGAAAATGTGCGACATAAATCTTTGCCGGTCTTTTAAAATGAGACTTCAATTGACTGTCTCAAGGGAGAATGTCACTGGATGAATTCCATCCAGGAACCTCAAATATTGGTGGAATAAAGAATGTAAGTCATATTTATCCTCAGAGTATGGAGAAAGCTTTTCTAAGCATGATTCTTCTTTATTGGGCATACAAACGTTTCTTTCATAATTGCTAACTGTGTTTAGTTTTATTCTCGCAAGAACCAATTTTTTAGTGAAATGGAAGCCAGTATCTTTGTGGTTCTCATCCTTCCTCTCTGTTCTCCCTTCACTAGCACCTCCACGGCCCCATGTCTCTGCAGCACATACTCACAAAACTTACATCATCTTACACATGTGATTTCCTAGCAGTGTTTTTTGGGCATGTATTATTTTCTGCACAAAAGAGTATATTTCCTGAATATCTGACTCATATTTACAATCTACCTATCTGTTGTTTTCTAAAATGCCTTCCAAAAATAAGTGCATCTCAAAAAATTGTTGACGGGGTACCTGGGTGGCTCAGTCGGTTAAGTGTCTGCCTTCAGCTCAGGTCATGATCCGGGGGTCCTGGTATCGAGTCCCGCCTCAGGCTCCCTGTTCAGTGGGGATTCTGCTTCCCCCTCTTCACCTGCCCCCCACCCCATTTGTGCTTTCTCTCCCCCTTTCTCTCAAATAAATAAGTAAAATCTTTAAAAATAAAAACTTTAAAAAATAAAAAAATAAATTTTAAAAAATCACACTATAATGTAAATAAAGTTGGCTTATAAAAATATTTTGACATGCTTCTTTCTTTAAAAAAATCAAGAGATCATAAACCTCTAATGCCCCCTGGACAGAATGCTAAGCCTTTCACATTTTACTTTTAACCCTTTTTATAGTCATTTTCCCATGTTGTGGACTGGATGTTTGGGTCCCCTCAATCTTGAAATGTTGAAATACTAAACTTCAATGTGATGGTATTAGGAGGTGGAGGTCTTTGGGAGGTAATTAAGTCATGAGGGTGGAGCCTTCAGGAGTGTAATTAGTGGCCCAGAATGCTCCCTCACTCCTTCAGCCATGTGAAGACGCGCTGAGGAGACAGGAATCTATGAGCCAGACACTGGATCTGCCAGCACTTCATCGAGGACTTCCTAGCCCTCAGAACTGTTAGAAATAGAGTTTGTTGTTTAAGCCACTCAGTCTGTGGTATATGTCACAGCCGCCTAAACAGACTAAGACATTCCAGAATGCCACAATATACTGTGACTTCCTACCAACCCGAACATCTTCCTGGTCCCCAACAGACAATATTTTATAACTCTGAAAGATTTTCCTGTTTACTTGTAAACTTGAATTTATCCTTCAAATACAGGGCAGATGTTACTTCCTCTGTGTATCCTTATTTGCTTCCCCAAGGAAACTTCACTAGTACTTAAGTGACACTTTGTAACCATCTCTACCACATTAACACTCTCTCTCACACACACTCTCACACATACACACACACACACACACGATACAAAGTTTCCTGAACATAGATAGTATACTTTATTTCTGTGTCTAATTAAGCACACAGCATAGTACTTGGAAACTAATTAGGTATTAAATATATATAATGTATAACCGTGGAATTAAAGAATGACTAAAATAATGAATGAACGAATGAATGAATAGAATTGGTAAGAATTTACAGACTAATAGAAGATTGACCTGAGTTTGAATCCTGCTAACCAGTTTTAGCTTTTGATTTGGGGCAAATTCCTTGCCCTTCTAAAGCTAGTTTTTTCATCTCTAAAACGGAGTCTTGGTACTATTATCTTTTACCCCAGGATGCTCCAACAAAGTAATTGGCACATAGCAGAGGTTCAAAGTTTTTTTTTTCTTTCATAATAGGGTTGTAATAAAGGTTATGTAAAATAAATCATGGGGGGCACCTGGGTGGCTCAACTGGTTAAGCAGCCAACTCTTGGTTTCAGCTCAGATCATGATCTCACGGTCCTGGGATCAAGCCCCACATCAGGCTCCTCGCTCAGTGGGGGGAGTCTGCTTGAGATTCTCTCCCTCTCCCTCTGCTCCTCCCTCCACATGCACTCTCTCTCTCAAATCAACACATAAATCTTTAAAAAAAAAATGCATGGAACACTTGGCAGTGTCTGGAAGATAAGGAAGAAATGGAAGAAGAGGATGGAGGAGAAGAAGGAGGAAAAGATGGAGAAGAAGGAGGAATAAAAGGAGAGCAAGAAGAAGCAACGGTGAGTTGTAGTATATCTACATCAAAGGTGAACGGAGAAGCAAGGATAATGCAGATAAAATTCAACTTATCAAGTGGTAATTCTTATCAGGAACCTTCACTGGGTTGTGTGGGAGGGAAAAAGAAACAGTGATGAGGAAAGAGAGTTGTCAAACCCCTGTTAAGTCCAGTCATCCATTCTTATTTCTTTCCAGCTATCACAGACATTCAAAAAATAAAGAACAGATGGGAATATAAAAGGAAAAATACTTATAATATTAAGCAATAAATGTATGAGAGTTTGTCTCTTCAAAGATTTTAATAAATAAAAAGATAATTTAAAAATACCACTCTTACGGTGTGCTTCACCGGGTGTGATATCTACAGTGAGGGCAAAACATCAAAGGAGTATCTCTAAGATATTGAGAGTGAGAGGAACTTGAAAAAGCTTGATATAGGTGATTTTTTTTTAATTGCCACAGTATATTGTCAACACCATTATGGGCATGTTTTAAAGAGGAAGGAATGAGTGGGGCTTTCCAGAGAGTCAAATTTCATTAACTAAAATAATTTCTGAATCAATTTTTATACCTACATCAAAGCCACTTAAAATAAATGAGGTCTCATAAAGAAACTTTTACCTGGATTACCAAGGGGATTTTGGGGTGAGGATGGGGAGTGTAGTTCAGAGCTCATACCCCAGGAAAGGGTGGAGAGGAAGGAGAAAGAATCTCCTTTTAAACTTCTGAATAATCTTTATCCCCAAATAAGTGAGACTTTGTCAGTGTGGGCTAGGGGTCTCCAGCAGTAGCTAGAGGTACTTCCTTAGATATTAGGTCACCTTTTACTACTAACCAAGTAAATCTGGAGAAAAGGGAGTCAGTATAAATCCTCCAAATTTATCGTCACTGTGTATGCAGAGCAGAGCACTCTTATTGCTCAGGAGGTTCTGAACAGAACTTACCTAAACACACACACAGACACACATAAACGCACACATGCACATACACACAAAATGAATGAAAATTTCCCCCATATCCCCTCTACTCCCACAAATCGGTGATAAACAAATACTAGTAGTGCCAATGATTCTGGAATTACAAATACCATTAAGTCATTTTGATGTCATTGGAGATCAAGAGTGGAAACAAGATGGAGAAACAAGTGGTTTTAAGAACTTTAATGGCCTCTAAGGTATCTGTTTATTTCAAGAAGTATTAGAAACGCTAGAAAGAAAGTTCTTTAGAGGAAATATGTTTCTAAAGTATTCTTTCATATAAAAATAAACCAAACTATCAACTTCATTTTAAAAGCTGCTATATTGGGCACCTGGGTGGCTCAGTTGGTTAAGCGACTGCCTTCGGCCCAGGTCATGATCCTGGAGTCCCGGGATCGAGTCCCGCATCGGGCTCCCTGCTCAGCGGGGAGTCTGCTTCTCCCTCTGACCCTCTCCCATCTCATTCTCTCTCTCAAATAAGTAAATAAAATCTTTTAAAAATAAATGAATAAATACTTAGAGTATCTGGTAAGTACGGTAAGTGCAAAAGAAACCCAATTTGCAGCAAACCAGCCTGCAAGACTTGGGAGATGCTTCCTCGAAGTGACCCCTAAGTGTGATTCAGAAGCACCCTTAAGAAGGTACAGACATGGGCGCCTGGGTGGCTCAGTTGGTTAAGCGGCTGCCTTGGGCCCGGGTCAGGGTCCTGGAGTCCCGGGATCAAGTCCCGCATCGGGCTCCCTGCTCGGCGGGGAGCCTGTTTCTCCCTCTGACCCTCCCCCCTCTCATGTGCTCTCTCTTTCTCATTCTCTCTCTCAAATAAATAAATAAAATCTTTAAAAATAAAAAAATAAATAAAAGCTGCTATATACATATATGCACTTAACCTCTCTCTCTATATAGCAACAGGCCTGGAGGAACTTTATACATATGTTCCTTGGTACTATTACCATCTTTCACCCCAGGATGCTCCAAAAAAGTGATTGGCACATAGCAGACGTTCAGAGTTGTTCGTTTTTTGTGGGGTTTTTTTCTTTTTAATGTACCTGAGCTGTAACTAGAGTGGGTATATGTACCCACATACATAAAGTTATTGAAGTCATTATAAAAGTGATTAATACCCCCTCAGAGATCATTCAGTTTCCAAAGTATCTGCCAGAACAAGTGGGCCCTGAGACCACTGGGGAGCTGAGGGCCGGATAAGGTCCAGTTTCCATCTCCCTGTCACAGCCCCACACACTATTATTATTTACTGAAGGCCAGTGATTTACTTGGCACTGCACAGCTCGCAGGGGAAAGCTCTGTCTCTGCCTGGTGGGGTTTGAAGAACAAGGTTTGTAAGACATAAAAGACAAGTAAGAGCTGTCAAGACTGAGGAGCAATCTAAGCCTGTGGCTTAAAATACCGTTAAAATAATCATTAAAAACAGGCGTCTAATGCGCCCCATGATCTAGGCCAAGAACAGAGAAAACGTAAGATTTTTCACCCTGTAACCACAGGCTCTTTTTGTAATTGGTAGGCATCAGGGAATGGAGGGATAAAATCCTTCCTAGATATTCTAGGAGAGAGTAGTATGGTTGTAAGTATTGTTATTATATATTATGTGCCCACAGTTTCATGGCTAATGTTGGGTTATATACAAGAGTGATACATGGTTGAGATACTTTCAACAGGCAAAGCGATATTCTCCATGTTACCTGGGATATAACTTGAAAAGACTATCATTTATCTAAGAACGCCGAAGCCCAAGATGACTGCCCATAATGTACCATGTAAGGGTCATAGATGACTTCATCCTCCAAAGAAAGACATGTCCTCCAAATGCTAATTCCACAACTATGAAAAGCATGTAAGTTTTCCTGTGAAAAGATGTCAGGATGTCAAGATGTGTGGTGGGCAGAATAATAACTCCCAAAGATGTACATGGTTTAATCCCCAGAACCTGTGACTATATTACATTAAGTGGCAAGAGGGTCTTTGCAGACATGATTAAGGATCTTAATATGGGGAAAGGCATGAGGGTCAGAGTCAGAGTAGATGCAAGGAAGGAAGCAGAGGCTGAAGTTCTGTGAGAAAGGGACAGGTGAGGAATAGAGGAGGCCTCTAGAAGCTAAAAAGACAGGGGAATGAATTCCCCCCTCCCCCGAACCTTCAGAATGGATGCAGTCCTATCGACACCTTGATTTCAGGACTTCTGACTTCCAGATAAGTAAGATAATATATGTGTTTTGCCCTAAGCCACTAACATTATGGTACTTTGTTAGAGCATCAACAGGAGACAAATACAGGATGATTTTTTTTTTTCATCCTTTAAAATGATCTTTGGTAATAGGCATTCCTAAGGTTCTGCTGTGTATTCTGAATGCTTCAGGAAGCATTTAGAGACACTTTCCATAGCAAACAGGTCTTCCACATTTTCCAAGAACACATCAGCCTGTGACTATAAGGTACATTAATAACAGTATTTCTATGTTTAAGACACTACCTATAGAAGTTCTGGAAAAGTGGCACTTCTCTCTCCCAAATGTCTCTGTACTCATTCAGAACACTCCAGGAAATGTGTTACATATTATAGAAGCTTGGTTTAACATTCAAAAAATTAGTCATTCAAGTTCACTGTATTAATAGAATAAAGGAGAAACACCATATGATCACCACAACAAATGCAGAATATGAAATGGACAAAATCTGCCACCTATTCATGATGCAAACTTTCAGAAATGAGGAACAGAAGGAAAGTTCTCCAATCAGTATTAGGCTTTGATGGAAAAAAAAGCTAACATTATACTAACAATATATTTAAGAGGCAATGCTTTCCCACTGAGATTGGGAACAAGGAAACAGTTTCTACTCTATTTCTACTAAAAATTTGCTGAAGATCCTAACTAATTCACTAAGATGAGAAAAAGAAACAAAAGGTTTGCATATTGCAAAGAAAGAAATAAGAGTATCTTTATTTAGAGATGACAATCATCTAACTAGGATATTCCAAATAATTCATAAAACAAGCTAGAAGCTACTAGGCAAGTTTATCAAGGTCATAGGTAAAAAAAATTGATATACAAATATAAACTCATTTTCTATATAGCAGCAATAAACCGTTGTAACTGAAATAAAAATGGCATTTTGATTGCAATTAAATATCTAAGTATAAATTTCACAATGTATGTCTAAGACCTGTACACTGAAAACTATAAAACATTGCATAAAGAAACTACAAAACAATGCTTAGATTTAAATAAATGGGGAATTAGAACATGGTTATAAATTAGAAGACTCAATGTTGTTAAAATGTTTATAATTTTGGGCGCCTGGGTGGCTCAGTTGGTTAAGCGACTGCCTTCGGCTCAGGTCATGATCCTGGAGTCCCAGGATCGAGTCCCGCATCGGGCTCCCTGCTCGGCAGGGAATCTGCTTCTCCCTCTGACCCTCCCCCCTCTCATGCTCTCTATCTCTCATTCTCCCTCTCAAATAAATAAATAAAATCTTAAAAAAAAAATGTTTATAATTTTACCTGTAAACTTAAAGCAATCCCAATCAAAAGAACAGCAGGCATGTCTTAGAAACTGACAAACCAATTCGAAAATTTATATGGGTATTTAATTAACCTGAAAGAGCAATTCAGTGGGAGAAAAGATAGTCTTTTACACCAATAGTGTAACAACAAATGCTTATTCATATTAAAAAAAAACCTTGACTCTTACCTTTCATCATGTAAATATTAACTTGAAATGCATCATAGAACTAAACATAAAAATTCAAAATATAAAACCTCAAGAAGAAAGCACAGGAGAAATTCTATAACCTTGGAATAGGTTAGGATTTCTTAGGTAAGTCACAACACTTTGAAAGATACTGATAAGAGAATAAAATAGCAAACAGACTGGAAGAAAATATTTGCAATATATATACCTGACATAGGAGTTATATCTAGAATACAAAGAAGCCATGAAACTCAAGTGCATATCAAATAATCCTATAAAAATAGGCAAACACTATTCTAAAAACTATCAGACACTTCACAAAAGGAGGTATACAAATAGACAATAAACACATAAAAATAGGTTCAGCATTATTACTCATCAAGGTAATGAAAGTTAAACCTATAAAGCGATGCCATGACATACTGGAATGACTAAAATTAAAAGGAATCTCAACACCAAGACTTGGCAAGTATGTGAAATAATTGCTACTCTCACATACTGCCCGTGGGAATGAAAAAATGGTACAATTACTTTGGAAAGAGCCTGTCAGTTACTTCTAACGCTAAGCATTCATTTACTATAGGACATGGTGATCCATTACTACGTATTTAACAAAAGTAAATGTAAACATATATCTGCAAAAAGATTAGTGCATGAATGATCATTAACAGCTTTATTTGTTATATCCCCGTGTTGGAAACAACCCAGTGTCCATCAATAGGTGACTGAATAAACAAATTACAGTATATCCATGCAAAGAAATACTAATCAACAATTAAAAGGAATAGATTAGAGGCGCACAACAATGTAGATGAATCTCAAAAACATTAGCTGAGTAGTAAAAGCTTTACACAGAAAAGTATGCACTCTGAGCTTTTAATTACATGAAACTCTAGAAAAGACAAGTCTAATTATATCTGCCTCTGGCCAGAGGTTAGCAGGGAATTGTCTGGAAAGGGTCATAATCTCGGAAGGTAAAAGAATTATTCTAGGGGCGCCTGGGTGGCTCAGTTGGTTAAGCGACTGCCTTCGGCTCAGGTCATGATTCTGGAGTCCCGGGATCGAGTCCCGCATCGGGCTCCCTGCTTGGCAGGGAGTCTGCTTCTCCCTCTGACCCTCCTCCCTCTCATGCTCTCTGTCTCTCATTCTCTCTCTCGCAAATAAATAAATAAAATCTTAAAAAAAAAAAAAAGAATTATTCTACATCTTGGTTGTGGAGGTATTACACAGATAGGTACATTTCTCAAAACGTTTCAAAATGTATACTAAAAATTGGTGCAGGTTTATGTAATTTACACATCAATAAAGTTGATATGGTTATTTTAATTTTCCTAATACCAAAATACATAAACATCTACCAACTACACATCCTTATACTCTACCTGTGTTAATGTCAGACAATATGTTGGCAATAACCCATTCTTCACCTGGGTGAGTTCCTTCTCGTGTGGTCGGTGTCTGAAGAGATTAAGCCAATAGAATCCTGAGTGCAGGGGGACCTCATGAACCCACCAGTATGTTCAGCCATGTAAGAATTTTCAGATATTATAGGATTCTGTTTCTACTGGGGCCTCTATTACAGGTATTCAACCCTGTAGAATAAGGACTAAAAGCTGGTGACAAAAGGTCGGTATTTAAGGAATGGCAGAAACAGGAAGAAACAAATGTCTGGAGAAAGTTTTTAACCATCCTTCCAGTGATGAGTGACTTCCAGTGACCAGTATGTTGCTACATCAAAGTGTCCCTGAATGCCTTTGAACGAGGTTACTTCTGTCTGCTCAAAGATGTTATGAAATGCTACACTTGGTGATAACAGTTACCACTTTTCCACCCCCTCACTGGTATAGAATTACAACACAAGGGGATAACAATTAAATATTATTAGAGCCTGTGGTTTCCATGGTAAGAATATATATCTTTAAGACTTTAGAAGGACTGAAAGTGGGTGGCATTGCTGAAAAGTTCACTATGAAATGACAACCAAAGCCCTGAAAAAAAAATGGTCTTTCCATCAGATGATTGAAGTCAGGTCTAGTTAGAACACTGTACTATCTTAACACTTTTTTGACTTTCCAGACCTTCACTAATTTTTTTTTAAGAAACATTTCTCTGAATCACCTCTGTTTAGACCTAACAGAGTTGAAGCTGAAAAGCAGGTCAATAAAATGAATCTTTTCTCCAGTTAATATATATACATTTCTTGATCATTTGTACAAAGTGAGGAAAGTCATAAGGATCTTCTAAAAATGGTTGAATATAAAAATGTCACTTCTATCGTAGCCAGTGTCGTTTCATAAGATGATGCTCTCAGGGCAGCAGGAAAAAAACAAAAACAAAAAAACATTAGGCACATAGGGAAAACCATCTGAGATTAAAAGTTTTGCAGGAAAATGTCAAAGGGGACAGCAAATGTAAGAATAATGGAAAGATGACTATCTGAGGATCTTTGGGGACAGAAACTTCTAAGCAGCATCAAAACATGTTATCATGATTCCTGCTGGCAACATGACCCAACTTCAAAGCTTTCCTTGGTGGATTATGACAAGAGGACCCATTATCAGAAAGGAGTAGTTACTTAGAGTAATTATTAGAATGCTCAACCTGCCTTAAATGGAGGACAACTGCTGAGTCACACTATAAAAATGAAATGGGACCACTCATCTGCCCATGTCGTTAATAATTTTTGTTTGAATTGGATACCTGATTTTTAAAGCCAGAACAGAGTGACACTGGGGGAAAAAAAAGTAATCACATTGTTTAGCACATTTAAATGATTCTTCCTTGATGAATGTTAATCATTCATGCTGTCTATCAATATGCTTTTCTGGACATTTTAAACATTACAACATGTTTTCTTGGTGTGCTTTATTTCCATAATAAAAATAGCCATCGTCCCCAGATGTATGTTTTAACTGTACTGGTAGTACTTGCAATACTTGGAGTCTCACTATCCACTGCTTCATAAAGGGGAATTTAGACTGAAGGTCATGATATAATAAAATCATTTTCTTAGTTACTCTGGAAAGGAACTTGAAAGGAACAGGTGCACCGTCTGGGAGGAAGCCCTGAGTTGATAATGTAAGAGACTTCTTTACTTTCTTTCTTTCCCCCTTTTATCTTTTCTTTTCTCCCTCAATAGGTTCCCAAAAATATCATGAGAAAGTAGTCTGATGCAAACAGATGCATCCTATTCTAGGAAAAACACAAACATCAATTATGAAGAGGTATAATGACATCAACAATGAATAAAAGAAGATATGCTGCATTATGTTCTTTCCTTCAACCTCGGTGTGCACACATCTGGGAACTTGATAAGCTGTCATAGGTTAAGGAAGTAAACAGATGTCGGCTGTTGATAACAATCTCTGGTGAACTTTCAGAGCCCTGTGGTGATTTGCCCAGTGGCTCTCTCCTTATCGGAATGCCTTTATAAACGCTCACCTGGGTAAGCGCTCCACCCTGCCCAAGCAACTTTCATCTGGCATCAATCGTGACCATAAAACAAGCCCATGAGTAATAGAACAGCCCAGGTGTCTACAATTTCCAACTTCCACACCACCTGACAGCATGCAACTGCTTTTAAATCAAGGTTTCCCTATCTCTGTGTAAGGACAGTGAAGGGAATTCTAAGAGTTGTAGCCCAGTCCCGGATATGCTTATGGCTGAATGAACCACTCTTACTCATTTCCCAGAAAGTCAGCAAGTACTATGAGCGATCAAAGTAGAATGACATACTCGAGGAGTATAAAAGCAACTGGACAAATATCAGCAATGCAGCTTGCATAATCAGCAAATGCCTGATCTTGAAAAAGATTGTCTTGACTTGTGAATCTGTTCTTCATTGAACAGCTAGCAGAGTATGCTGGTGGTACCCAGATTTGTAAGCCTCAAATGTCTACAGAGCTTTTACACTGCTGGAGATAAGGTAGCAGTTACGATCAAAAACACCTCTTATCGGGTCCATATTTTTGTCCTGGGCTTTAAGACACAAAAATAATGCAGAGAAGTTAATGTCTATATGGTTTTTAAAATTAGATAAGGAGAACTAGACAGAGGTGATGGCTGCACATTGTGAATGTACTAAATCCATTTCTATAAAATGGTTAATTTTATGTAATGTGAATTTCTGAAGAAAAACAAATATTAAAACTTTGAGAGAAAAAGAAGTAGCTGAGGTATTAAAGCCAAAACATTCTGGGGGGAAATTTTTCATTAATTCATTCACTCCACAAGTATTTTTTGCACACTTAGTTAAGAGTTAGGCACTTAAGTATGGGGCTTAGAAAATTAAAGTACTTATATTCCCATGTCCTTAAATCCCCTAAGCATTTACAAAAGAATTCCTTCCTCCCCTCCCTTCCTCCCTTCCCTCCTTCCTTCCTTAGTCAAATCTTTTGGGAAAGAAAATCCTCTTTCCTATCCCATCAAGCTGAAGGTTCCAGGGTTAGTGAAACTGGATTCAATCCTGGCTTGGCCCCATTCTAACTCAGCAATTCTACGCCAGCTTTTTAACCTTAGTCTCAGTTCTTTCATGTGAAAATGAGGATAATAAAGTCGTCAACCTCATAAGGATATTTCAAGGATTTTATTAGATAGCGCAGGTAAAGCTTGAGCATAGTACTAGTATTAGAAATAAGTTAATATCAGGCTTGATCATTGATATTACTAGTATGTGACTTTCTTTCATCCTTCATGTCAATTTGGCATTTTAAAATATAGTCTGGATTTCTCAATTTCTTAGCACACTTCCATAATTATACAATATATGTTTCAATGATGATAAATCAGCAGCTCTAAATCAAATTAATTTTTTTTAAGTTTCTAAATTTGGTATATCTTACTGGAATAGTTGGACCATGGAATGATAACTGATCAGTTAAGAGCTAATTCCTTCCTTGGCCTTCAAGTTTTCCCACCCCTGAATATTGCCAAGTAAAACCTCGTTGATCTCCAATCACCTGAGAAAATTTTGTTACCTCCTAAATTAGGTTCAATATCATGTGAAAGAGCCTTCAAGTTAGTGAAGGTGGGGAAAGGATAAAAGTAAAATAAATACATAAAGAGTAAAAATAAATGCAGTTTATTTTTTTCTCTTTACTTTTTTGGAAAATCAAATTTACTGAGGTATAATTTACATGTAATAAAATGTCCTATTTTAAGGTTACAGTTGGTGAGTTTGAACTTGTGTATAACCACTACTCCAATCAAGATATAGATTTCCGTCACTACCAAAAAATGCCCTTGTGCCTGCCTCTTAGCAGTCAACCCTACCTTATACCTGGCCCCAGACAACTGTTTGTCTATTTTCTGACATTTATGTAAGTATAGTTTGGTCTAAAATAAAGGATTTGCAAACTATGGCCCATAGGCCAAACGTGGCCTGCTATCCTTTTTTTAAGACTCACAAGCTAAAAAAATGTTGTTGTTTTTCATGTTGAAATGTTTTGAAAGGAAAAGACAGAAAGAGTAATACTTCATTACACATGAAATATTTATGAGATTAAAATTTTCAGTGTCGGGGCGCCTGGGTGGCTCAGTTGGTTAAGCGACTGCCTTCGGCTCAGGTCATGATCCCAGGGTCCTGGGATCGAGTCCCACATCGGGCTCCCGGCTCAGCGGGAAGCCTGCTTCTCCCTCTCCCACTCCCCCTGCTTGTGTTCCTGCTCTCGCTGTCTCTGTCTCTGTCAAATAAATAAATAAAATCTTTAAAAAAAAAAAAAATTTTTCAGTGTCAAAAACAGTTTTATTGTAATTCAGCCACGGTCATTCATTTACATACTGTCTATGACTACTTTCATGCTATGATGGTAGAATTAAGTAATTGCCCATAAAGTTTAAAATATTAACTTCTTCACCCTTTACAGAAAATGGAATCCTGCAGTATATGTATAGTCTTTTGAATCTGTATTCTTTTGTTCAGTGTAAGATTTTTAATTCCATGCATGCTGTTTCATGTAACAGTAAATCAGCCTTTTTGTTGCTGAATAATATTCCATTTTATGAATACACCACAATTTTTTTAACTCATTCACATGCTGATGTACATCTGGGTTGCTTCCAGTCTGAGGCTGTTTTGAATTCATATGTTATAAGCATTCTTATACAAGTCTTTTTGTACATATGTTTTTATTTCTTTTGGGAACAGTACCTAGGAAGGGACTTGCTCGATCACTTGGTAAGGGAATAGTTAAATTTAAAGAACTACTATGAATGAGAGTTCCACTTGCTCCACGCCTTTTGCCAGTACTGGCCAAACTTTAAAATGTGTATTCTTAGGGATTAAAGTGGCAAGCGTTTCTAAGCAAAAACACATACCCTAACTTGGGTTAACTTCTTGAGTTACTCATATTGTTCAAACTTTTTATTATGCTTGCATTTCTACCTTTCTTGTTTTCAGATAAAAATATCATACTTGAATTTCTATTTAACAAACAGATGCCTTTAGAGATGGCTGAAATGTACCGTATTTGTAAATTCAGGTAAGGATACCATAGATCAGAGTCAGCATACATTCTCTGCAGTAGGTAGCTAAGATTTGCGAACTCAGAGTTTTCTAAATTGTTTCCTTATAAATATTGATCAACTCACTGATATGAGGAATTCTTAATCACAGGAAACAAACTGAGGGTTGCTGGAGTGGGGGTGGGGTGGGAGGGATGGGGTGGCTGGGTGATAGACATTGGGGAGGGTATGTGCTCTGGTAAGCACTGTGAATTGTGCAAGACTGTTGAATCTCAGATCTGTAGCTCTGAAACAAATAATGCAATATATGTTAAGAAAAAAAAAAGAAGAAGAAGAAGAAGGTAGCAGGAGGGGAAGAATGAAGCAGGGAAATCGGAGGGGTGGATGAACCATGAGAGATGATGGACTCTGAAAAACAAACAGGGTTCTAGAGGGGAGGCGGGTGGGAGGATGGGTTAGCCTGGTGGTGGGTATTGAGGAGGGCACATTCTGCATGGAGCACTGGGTGTTATGCACAAACAATGAATCATGGAACACTTCATCTAAAACTAATGATGTAATGTATGGGGATTAACATAAGAATAAAAAAGAAAAGAAAAGAAAAGAAAAGAAAAGAAAAGAAAAGAAAAGAAAAGAAAAGAAAAAAGAAAAGAAAGAAAGAAAGAAAGAAAGAAAGAAAGAAAGAAAGAAAGAAAGAAAGAAAGAAATATTGATCAAACACAGGTCTATCTGACATAGTAAAGAATCGATAGCTATCAAGGACAGAATTCTAAACCACAGCTAACACTCTCTTAGGTGGGTGACAAGTAGGGTGATGCTGGGGTCAGCTCCTACCAGTTCAAAGAGCTGATTATTAAACATTCATGAATTTTCTCAGATGATTGTCAAACCATTGGTAGCTTGGAATGGGCCACAGTGGGAGTATCTATACCACGAAAATCAGTAAATACTTTTTTTTTCTAGAGAGCAGATTTATCTGTACACCACTGGCAGCAACCCTCCTGAATCACCAGTGCTTATGCAATCTGCATGCATAGACTTGATGGGACATGGGCTAGTATAAAAATAAATCCACCAATCACATTCCCCAGATACTCTGGGAAACCTGCCATCCTGCTTTGCCATGATAATATGCAAAATCCATATTTTTGTCTTGCTTGTAATCTAACTCAAAACTTAGAAATCCTGGTCATAAATTTAGAAGTCCAATCAGTTTTTATAATCCACACCCAGAAGCCACAAAAAACTATCAAATATTTGCATATTTCTGGTCTTATTTTTCCTGTTGCCATACAAATAACCACATTTTAATTTTTCCTTGGATATAATTAGTATTATAAAGTCTCCAATATTTTTTGAAGTTTAACATTTTGCCCTCACTGTGTTTATAACAATTTCAGATGACAGCTTCTGTCTGATTTTTACTTTTGCAAATTGAGTTAGATTATTATATAGGTCAGTTACATGCCACATCTGGTCCCTGATCACTGCCCTGCCATGAGCTAATTTTTTTTTTTTTAACATTAATGGGTTATAAATGAAGAAGAAAGAAGAGAAGGAGGGGGAAGAAGAAGATAGGATAGCAATCATGTGGTCTGCAAATCTGGTCCTGTACAGAAAAAAGTTTTGCCAGTCTGTGTTACAGAAAATCAACACAGCATGAACATTTCACAATCTATTTAACAGTTTGCACATTATGGCATAATATAGGACAGGGGATAAATTTTCTTCCTATATACTCCTTTTTATTTAATGACAAGTAAGTGCACAGGAAAAAAAGAGCAACAGGTTTAATGGAAATCCACTTGTTTTCCCTCTTCAAACCTATCTTTCAACATTTTTCATTTTTTATAGGTGAGAATATTAAGTTAAAAAAATGAGAGGCTGAATGAAGCAGAGAGTAAGTAATTCTCAGTGTCTCTCACTTCACTTACAACCATGCAAACAGCCCTCAAATATTCGTAAGTTCTAGATTTTTAAGAGAGGATATGCAAATAAATTTTACTCACTGTCTATGACAAGCAGGGTACCACAAATTAAAATACAGCTTTCTACTTAGAAATCCTTGCTTCAGGTGTTTACATGTTCTATTCAAAATAATTTATTGAGGATCTGCTATACTGTAGGCACTATATTACTGGTCTAAAAACAGTCTAGATACACATTTAGCATAATAAAAATATTAAACATACAACCATACTATAAATGATTCATTTTATTCAGCTACTCCTCCAAACACCAATGTCTTCTCATATTTAACACTCTACCAGTTTGAATGATAATTTGCATTTACAAAGAAGATATTTGACTAACAGTTAACAGAAGAGACCCAAGATGGAAGTGCTCCTTTAATCTTGCTACTGTACTCTCAGACGTCCCAAGAAAGCAAACAACAGCCCTGCTTAGTGCAGGTAGCTGTTGATGGACATCTAATTATAAGTGGTAGCAGCCTCCTGAGCCAATCACAAAAGTTGGGTCTTGGTTCCGCTTCAGGTTACAAGCACTCCAAATCAAATATATGTGACTTGTATGACATCTGAAATATATAGATGGAGAAGTGACAGTAGAACGAGCAGAGAAAGGGCACTCTAGACCAAAGGAATACAAGGGCAGGCTAGAGGCAAAAAGGATGGGCCAGCCTGAGGATCAGGAAGGAAGAAGGGCCTGCATGGCCAGTGTGCAGTGAGGAAGGGAACAGCAGTGCAGGATGAGCAAGGCATGTACTGGACCATGTGTGGTCTTACAAGTCATGCAAAGAGCTCAGATATCACAAAAGAGCAATTTGAAATCATCAGAATGTTTTAAGAAGTGATAGGATCCGGGGACCCTAGGTGGCTCAGTTGGTTGAGCGTCTGCCTTCAGCTTAGGTTGTGATCCTGGGGTCCTGGGATCGAGAACCATGTCAGGCTCCCTTTTCAGCAGGGAGCCTGCTTCTCCCTCTCCCTCTGCTGCTCCCCCTGCTTGTGCTCTCTCTCTCTCTCCCTCTCTGTCAAATAAATAAATAAAATCTTTTTTAAAAAAGTGATAGGATCTGATTATATTTTTGAAAATGCACACCTAGTGGCTGCTATATGGTAACTGAATGGTAGCTGAGCAGAAGAATAAGCAAGTTCTATTGGAAGGTTACAGCAGATAGTCCTGGCAGGAGATAATGTTGGCAATGGAGAAGCAAGAAACACACTCCGAATATACTTTTGAGTTATTACTGTCAGGATTTGGGCAACGGTCTGGTGATGCTCTATCTTTGCTATGGAATTAAATGAGAATTCATTCATGAAATCTTACACAGGAAAGTAATCCTACTGTTCCATGTCAGTCTCTTAAACTACATTGCACATTTTGGAATAAAGAGGTCATTGTTTTCTTGCACCACTACTGAATAGTAACTGTTATGCACTGAATGTCTGTGTGCCCCCAAATTTATATGTTGAAATCTAATCTCCAATGTGATGATATTTGGAGGTGGAGCCTTTGAGAGGTAATTAGGTCATAAGGGTAGAACCTTATAAGCAAACTTGTAAGAAGAGGCCAGAGAGACAGTCTGCTCTTTTTCCATCATGTGAGGATACAATGAGAAGTCAGAAGTCTACAACCCAGAAAAGTGCCCTCACTAGAACTCAACAATGCTGGTACTCTGATCTTGGAGTCCAGCCTCCAGAACTATGAGAAATAAATTTCTGTTGCTTCTCTAACCCACCCAGTCCATGGTCCAAACTGCTAAGAGAGTAACTAATACTTTCTTCTTCATAAAGTTGGTACTCAATGCTTTTTCACAGAGCAGAGATATGGTGACCATGGGCAAGTATTGACCAGATATTTCTTCAAAACAGACTCTGCTACTAGGAGTGTTGTTAGCTGACAGCCTCCATCTGCTACATCTCTGTGACTTGCCACAATGTTCCCAACTCTCCATGGGATTCTCCCAAACAATGACTTAACACAGCACAGATACCGAAGCAAGACTACTACTGCCTGAGGTGCGACTCCTCTTCTGATGGGCAATCTCTGTTGAAACTGCCTACCAGCCTAGCCAAGCTTTTCTCAGAGCTGTGCTGCAGTAGGAGTCTCATCCTACTAGACGTTCCTTCCTTCCCTCTGTCCTTTCACAAACATGTCTGGAGGTCCTTCCCTCCTAACTGACCCCTCTCCCTTTTATCCTTCATAGGTATTTCAACCAATAAATTTCTGACCCATCTAATTCTGTCTTAGCACCTGCTTCATTACAGATCCCAAGTTAACTCTAGAGGTAATTATAAAGATTGACCTTATTACCATAAAATGTAGTGCTGCTACCTCCTAAAGAGAAAATCAGCAATAATAACAAAAGAATTAATGACCAAAGAATCCCACAAGGAAATAGAGAACCTGTGAAAAGACAGAATCAGTTTTTTAAGCTGGGAAGTACATGAATGGGTGGTGATGATTTCATATCCTAGGGGAAGTTTAGCCCTAAAGTGATAGAACAAAAGGCCAAAATGTAATTTCATTGACCATACAATGTCCTTTAAGTCTCAGGAACTGGCAGCATCAACTACTTCTGATATTGAGGGTGAAGGTGGGCAAAAGGGACAGGTAAGAAGTTAACTTACACAAAATTAGAACTGCTATTCCCCACCAGAATCAGCCCCCTTCTGAATAAGAAGTAGTTATCTCTCCACCTGCAACAATCCAAGGTTCTATCCTCCATTCCAGTAGGAGACTTATGTTCTAGAGATAGTGAAGCAGAAAGTCCCTACACTGAGACAGGCCCACTGATGAGAAGGTACTTCTTGACTTTCCTTGCTCATTTAAATTCTAGAACACTGGAAACCAGACATCTACCTTACATGTAGGGAACACAAAGTCTCTTTTATGGAAAATTTGACAATACTAAGAATAAATATTTAAAGTACTATCTTTGGGCTTCTTCAAGGAAATTACCTCATCAGAATCATTATACAGGAAGACCACACTTAAAGAAGTCCAACAATCTAGGGTCCAAGGCACCAGGCATTTGAAAAAGGAATATAATGTTAAAAATAGATACAAAATAGGGACACCTGGGTGGCACAGTTGGTTGAGCCTCCAACTCCTGGTTGCAGCTCAGGTCATGATCTCAGGATGGTGAAACTGAGCCCCATGTCAGGCTCCGCCCTCAGTACGGAGTCTGCTTGAGATTCTTTCCCTCTCCCTCTGCCCCTCTCCCTGCATGTGCATGCTCTCTCTCTCACTCTCTCTCTCTCCCTCTCAAATACATACATAAATATTTTTAAAAATAGATATAAAATAAGCACGCACGGAGATATTTGGAGGTATAGGTATTTGGAGGATTAAAAATAAGCAAAAAATATTTTCAAAGAAGTAAGTAATATATCTAAAAATAAAAACAGAATTCTAGAGGAAAATTATCTTCAGAGAATAAAAAAGGCTTTTGGAAATTAAAAAAAAGAAGCTTCGGTATATACTTTCTTCAGATATACTTTCACCAACAGATAAAGTTGGTGAAATCCAAAAAAAAAAAGAAAAGAAAAAAAGAGAGAGAGAACAGATAAAATGGTAACAAAAGTAGAAAGGGAATAATCAGATAAACATTTCAAGACAACATGCCCAAATAGGAGATCTGTCTCCACATTTAAAGGATTCAGAGTCCACAGAACAGTAACTGAAAATGGACCCATACCCAAATATACCATTGTGAAATGTCAACTGTTATGACTAGGAAAAAAAATCCTGTAATTTTGTAGTAAAAAAATGTGACATATATAAATGTCCTGGAGTCTAGGATAATAGATTTTTCAACAGTCCCTCTAAATGTCAGGAGACTATGAAGAAATGTCTTCAAAATTTTTTGGAAAAAATATCTCTAAAAAAATTATACATCCTACTAAATTTTCAATTCAGTGTTAAAGGATAGTTAAGACATCTTGACTTGAGTTCTAGAAAATAGGAAACAAACTTGGAAGAGGTGAGGGAAATCAAGATGATGTTTAAGAAATTTCCCAATATAGCAGCTGTACACTTAATCTTTTTTTAAATTTTTTAGGGGGACAGAGGGGCAGAAGAAGATGGAGAGAGAATCTGAAGCAGACTCCACACCCAGCGTGGAGCCCAACACAAGTTCAATCACAACCCTGAGATCATGACCTGAGCCAAAGCCAAGAGTTGGATGCTTAACTGACTGAGCCACGAGGCACCCTGAGAGCAATCAGTCTTGATTACGGTGTCAGAATATTTTGGAAGATCGTGTCAGAAGATGAAATTAAGAGATTACCAAATGTCTATAATCATATTGAAAATCTTATACAGATCTGAGACAAAAAATTGGAGTTGAATTAACAATCAAAACAAAGAAAAAAAATAAGACAGTTGTCACCAAAAAAATTATAAAGAATAAATGAACAAAACGAATATAATATACTATATGACTCAGCTGTGACTAATATTTTCACAGTTACGATAGCATATAGAAATGAATATAGTCTAGTAATACCAAATAATCTCCTGGAAGGAAGAGGGGATAGGATTCTTGCAGTCTAAGAATAAGGAAAAGAAAAATCAAATCACCATATTCCATAATAAGAGTTCAAGAAATAATTCTTCAAAATGAAAAACAAAGGAATAGTGATATTATCAAACATTAATTGGAAATATGTAGATAAATATTGGAAGAATCTGCTAAAAAGAGTTGAGACTGCCTTGGAGGGAGCACTACCTGGTGGCAGAAAAGTTGTCTCCAGCCACAAGTCAAAAATGCATGCAGAAAATCACCCCCCAATACATACACCCAAGGTTATTTTCTATTTTTTAAATTATTTATTTATTTATTTATTTATCTTAGAGAGAGTGAGTGGGGGGAGGGGCAGAGGGGGAAGGATAGGGACAAGCAGACTCCATGCTGAACACAAAGCCCTTATGTGGGGCTTGATCCCACAACCCTGAGCTGAAAACAAGAGTCTGATGCTTAAACGACTTAGCCACCCAGGTGCCCCAAGGTTATTTTCTTAATATTCATACTATCATCCATATAATTAGATTGGTCAATCAGGTTTGCCAAACAAACCCAGGTCTGGAAACTTCTGCTGCTATGACAGGCTAGAAAACCTATAATCTTATTTTTAGGTCACTAATTTTGAAAGCCATTATATTCTCTTTTTTTCCCCAAAGAAATACTCAGCACAGATGAAATTAAGATAAATTGAAAAGAAGCATCTATGGAGATCCAGATCTTAAGCATAAATCCTAATTAATGCAGAAGAGGTAGGGGGGAGTGGTAAGAGGCAATCAATTGGGACACTCTAGCTTCTGGTAGGTAATTGTTTATTTTTCTCAGGATTTTATCTATGCCAAGTAATCACTCACACTCACACACACACACACACACACACTCTCTCTTTTTTTTTTCCTATTTTTAACTATAGTTAAACTCCATGGACAAAGCTGAGTGGAACAGAAATTACTATGGATGAGTAATTTTTTAACCATATCTACAAATAGATATGGAAAGATGCAATAATATTAATAGAGAAGTAATTCCCAAGGCAAGGCTCTGAAATGAAGTGACTCTAGAGGCCCTGCCAAATACATGCCCTAGCAATCTTTACATGATCATTTCTGACCAATCCCACCTAAAATATAATGGCCATCATATCAGAATCTAAACTCATTTATATCCCAATCAACCAGACTCTAGAAATGGAAGTAGATTTGGTTTCATATATACCTTTTCGCTTTTTCTGTTTAGAGAAGGGGACGCATTTAGGCTATGGCCTGAGAGTATCCTGCTCTGTGAAGATTTTCCAAACCAAGATGGGTGTGGTGAGCAATCCTGGCACCTCAAGTAGCCGAAGATAGATGCCCTGTGGGATCCTGCCATACATTACACCCACACACTCTATTGTCATTAGTACATATTAGACAACACCACCACACCCTCCCATGCACTAGTATTTTCAATTAAAAAACCTCCTGAGGTTTCCATGTAAGTATGTTACAAAAGATAACATGAAAGCTATTGCTTATAAGGAGCCCTAACTGAGGCTCTGTGCCACATGCGATCATTTCATCTGGATGCAAAGCAAAAAAAAATGGAGTCCCTGAAGATGTTGCAGGAAACCCAACAATGGAGTTTCTCTCACAAATAAAACAGATCTTCAGGATTTTAACTTTATGTTGTTGGTGGTGGTGGTGATGGTTTTGCCATGCTATGTTGCTTCACATTTTGGTATCTACTAAAGCTCCTTCTCTATTGAATCATCTAACACCTAATGCAACGAATCTCAAAAAACATATACATTTGCTCATCCAGAATAAACTATCAGATTAGAACACAATGCTCTCCCATTTACCATGGTCACCATGTCACCATGGACACACCCGGGGAAGGGGGGGAATAAGAAATAAAAGACATTTGTCAGCTAGTATTTTATTCATATGTATTACAAATATGAATTGGGAAACCCTGAAACTTTCTATAAATTAAAAAAATATAAGAGAATGAGAAAATCTGTCAAGGTTACCTCAGTTTCTAAGATGCAGAGCTCCTAAGGTGTCAGAGTGCTGGGACCCTCTCACCTCCTATGTATGAGTCAAGCCCTTTTACAGGACACTGGGAAACATCCTTCTCTAATGAAGTAGAACCACCCTCCACATAGGATGCGGCATTAGCCTCCAGTTACTCAAAAAGAAGGTGAATGGAATATGC
Source organism: Mirounga angustirostris (assembly GCF_029215605.1). Lineage (NCBI taxonomy): Eukaryota > Metazoa > Chordata > Mammalia > Carnivora > Phocidae > Mirounga > Mirounga angustirostris. The sequence continues at coordinate 36,054,381 of NW_026991725.1, forward strand.
AGTATGGTAATTTTTTTACTGTAAATTTTCCATAAAGTTTCTCTTATGCTGAGTATTCTACTGATTAATACAATAAGGTTTTAATCTGAAAACGATCAGGAAAAGATGGTTTATTCTCCCTTGACTAACTTGCCAAAGAAACAAATTATCTACTAAGTATGCATCATTTCTGCTTCCTAATGCAATCTCTGTTTACCTACAGAAAAACAGAACTCCTAATTATAACCCCTTCCCCCAAGAAAAGATCTGGAAACAAGTGATTCAAATCAGCAATCTTTCCCTACATAACCCTTACCCTAATTAAGGACCATAATGACACAAGGATTGGGACTCTTGCCAATTATTAGCTTCATCTTTCGGTTCTGTTTCTCAACCTAGATTCAATAAACAATTCAAGACTTGCTGGAGTTTGAAAGCAAAAATTGAAGCCAAAACCCTGTGTATATTAAAACCATTCCTGCAACAATAACCTCCAACTGGGAAATGAACTAATCATTCTCACTGTTCAACTAAGCTCCTAACTGAAGTGGCTAAAATCACAGCCCCCTCAAAAAGGAAGCTCAGGCTTAGCTAACAAGAGAAAAGCATTTACTGACCTTGGGGTACCCTTTGTTTCTGAGCTTCTCTGACATATCCTCTTCTTCTGCATCACATGCCTCTCATTCTTCCATGCCAGCATTTGATAGCTGAGCTTAGGATGGTGAATGGTGATGAGTGACTCATAACCCATCATTTATATTCCACTAGAGGAAAACAAGCAAGATAGTATGTCTGGCAGCATAATTTTAGCCAGATAGTTTTCAATATGTTCCCTTACCTGTATTTTTTAAAGACGCAAACCAGGAGAAAGTAAGAACACTGTTTAGGAGGAGGTGAATCTATCTGTTAAAATCACTATGTAACTGAAAATCTTTGAAACGTGAGAAAGTCTTTGCCCAAAAATTTATCTTGTAGTTTATCACACTTTGAATATACTAAGTGATTTGAAGACCTCTGTGTTCCTAAATTGTTCTTTTAAATTATCTGGTCCTTTCAGTTGAGTATAAGCCTGCTTAAATGCAATGGAAACTTGCAAAAGATAACATATTCATTCAACAACTAATTTGTAGGATTTAGAGTAAATTTAGGATTCTTTCTAAGGGACAGTCAGCCTAAGAAAAGGGCTCTTCTAGGGCACTGTCAACCAGTTCAATAAAATGTGGTGAATGATAGATAGAAAGATAGAACAAAGACACAGGACACTTCCTCTAGAGTGAAAACAGAGTTGCTGTATGATTCACTGATATCAAAATGCTACACCATTCCAGTATAAGTACTATGAGTGGAAAACTTATCTGCAAAACGATGCTAACTATGGCAAACTTCACATTAAATACTTGACTTCACAGAAGGCAAGTGTTTAGTCTCATTTACATGTGACTTAGTCACAGACAATGAATAAATGTTTTGACCTGGAAACTTTCTCCAAATAAAATTTATGTCTTAATCTACCACTAATGTCTAAATGCACCAATTTCTTTCTGCTTCTCAGAAATATGTATTTGTAGTATGGTAAAAGAGTAAGAAATATCCAAGCCTTCGTTGTCTCGTTAATGCAAGTGCAAAAATACCAAGTAATTGGGGTTATGTAGACCTTTATTTAAAGAGATAGCATTTTAGGAGGGGCGGAGGAAGATGGTGGAGGAGTAGGAGATCTGGATTTCGTCTGGTCTCAGGAATTTAGCTGGATAGGGATCAAACCATTCTGAACACCTACAAACTCGCCAGGAGATCGAAGAAAAGAATAGCAACAACTCTGTGAACAGAAAAGCGACCACTTTCTGGAAGGTAGGATGTTCAGAGAAGTGAATCAGAGGCGATATTCGGGAGGATAGACGGTGGGGAGAGGGGGCCTCCGTCGGCCGCTCTGGCAAGTGATAGAGCAGCGGAGCACAAAACCAAAACTTTTAGAAATCGGCTCCGCTGAGGGATGTCGCTCCAGTGGCTAAGCAGGGGGTGGAACCCTCGTGGGACATTGTGGTCTCAGGACCCTCGGGGTCACAGAGGGACCAGGGGTGCCTGAGTGCAGCAGAGCTCCCAGGTATCAGAGCAGGGAAGCTGGCTGCAGAGACAGAGCCGAGGCATGGGCTTGCAGCTTGGGGTTCCCATAAACCGTGATCCGTGGCACAGTCAGGCCACTGCTCCTCCAGCAGGGACCCAACAAGCGGCAGATCCAGGGAGACTCCGCTTCCTCCCCGGGGAGGAGCGGCACGGGAGGGCACCGCAGGGATCTGCTGGGTTTGGAGACTCCACACAGGGGCGTGAGCCAGAGAGAAACGCTCAGTCACAGGCCGGGTGAGCACGGAGTACGGCCAGAGACTGGGGAGACTTCTTGTCTCTGGAGGTGCACTGAAGAGCAGGGCCCCAAGTTCTCGGGTCCTCCGGGGGCGGAGATTGGGAGGCCGCCATTTTCACTCTCGGCCTCCAAAGCTGCAAGGGAAGCTTGCAGGGAACAAAAGCTCCCGAGAGCAAAACCGAGCAGATTACTTAGCCCACCGGGCAAGGGCGGGGCAAGTCCGCCTCCAGCAAAGACATTTGGGAACCACGGCAACAGGCCCCTCCCCCAGAAGATCAGCGAGAACAGCCAGCCAAGACCAAGTTTACCGATGGATGAGAATGGCAAAACTCCAGCGCTAGGGGAATACTGCAAATAGAATCCGTGGCTTTTTTTACCATGATTCTTTAGTCTTTCAAAGTTAATTTTTTTTTAACTATCTTTTTTTTTTTTTGAATTTTTCTTTTTCCCTTTTTCAACCAATATCTTATCAATCCCTTTTTTAAAAAACATTTTTATTTTTCATTTTTAAAGTCATATTCTATCCCTTCATAGTAGTTACCCTTATTTTTGGCATATATATATAAGTTCTTCTCTCTTTAAGATTATGAGATACAGTTTCTTCTAACAGATCAAAATATACCCTAAATATCTAGTGTATGGCTTTGTTCCAGTCTCCTGCCTGATCACATTCTCTCCCTTTTTCTTTTTTTCTTTTCTTTTTTTTAAATCCTCTTCTATCTTTTTTCAAACAACTTCTTATCAATTCCTTTTATAAATTTTTTTATAATTTTCATCTTTACAGTCATATTCCATCCCTTCATTGTATCAAACCTTATTTTTCTACATATATGTTTTTCTTTCTTTAAAATTTTGGGAGGCACTTTCTTCCAACAGACCAAAATACACCCAAGATCTAGTGTGTGGCACTGATCTATGCACCAGCCTGATCATATTTGATCATATTCTGTTTTTTTTGTTTTGTTCTGTTTTTGTTTGCTTTTATTTATTTTTATTTTTTTTTTTATTTTTCTTTTTTCTTTCTTTCCCTTTCTTCTCCCCCAGTTTCAGGTCTTTTCTGATTTGTATAGAGTATATTTTCTAGGGACATTGTTACCCTGTTAGCATTTTGTTCTTTCATTCATCCATTCTCCTCTGGACAAAATGACAAGATGGAAAAAATCACCTAAACAAAAAGAACAAGAAGTAGTACCGACTGCCAGGGACCTACTCAATATGGACATTACTACAATGTCGGACCTAGAGTTCAGAATGATGATTTTAAAGATACTAGCTGGGCTTGAAAAAAGAATGTAAGTTATCAGAGAAACCCTTTCTGGAGAAATAAAAGAACTAAAATCTAACCAAGTTGAAATCAAAAAGGCTATTAATGAGGTGCAATCAAAAATGGGGGTGCTAACTGCTAGGATAAATGAGGCAGAAGAGAGAATCAGTGACATAGAAGACGAAATGATGGGAAATAAAGAAGCTGAGAAAAAGAGAGATAAACAACTACTGGATCACGAGGGCAGAATTCGAGAGATAAGCGATACCATAAGATGAAACAACATTAGAATAATTGGGATCCCAGAAGAAGAAGAAAGAGAGAGGGGCAGAAGGTATATTGGAGCAAATTATAGCAGAGAACTTCCCTAATTTGGGGAAAGAAACAGGCATCAAAATTCAAGAGGCACAGAGAACCCCTCTCAAAATCAATAAAAATAGGTCAACACCCCGACAACTAACAGTAAAATTTACAAGTCTCAGAGACAAAGAGAAAATCCTGAAAGCAGCTCAGGACAAGAGATATGTAACCTACAATGGTAGAAACATTAGATTGGCAACAGACCTATCCACAGAGACCTGGCAGGCCAGAAAGGACTGGCATGATATATTCAGAGCACTAAACGAGAAAAATATGCAGCCAAGAATACTATATCCAGCTAGGCTGTCATTGAAAATAGAAGGAGAGATAAAAAGCTTCCAGGACAAACAAAAACTAAAGGAATTTGCAAACATGAAACCAGCCCTACAAGAAATATTAAAAGGGGTCCTCTAAGCAAAGAGAGAGCCTAAAAGCAACATAGACCAGAAAGGAACACAGACAATATACAGTAACAGTCACCTTACAGGCAATACAATGGCACTAAATTCCTATCTTTCAATAGTTACCCTGAATGTAAATGGGCTAAATGCCCCAATCAAAAGACACAGGCTATCAGACTGGATTATAAAACAAGACCCATTGATATGCTGTCTGCAAGAGACTCATTTTAGACCCACAGACACCCCCAGATTGAAAGTGAGGGGGTGGAAAACCATTTCCCATGCTAATGGACACCAAAAGAAAGCTGGGGTGGCAATCCTTATATCAGACAAATTAGATTTTAAACCAAAGACTGTAATAAGAGATGAGGAAGGACACTATATCCTACTTAAAGGGTCTATCCAACAAGAAGATCTAATAATTGTAAATACCTATGCCCCTAACATGGGAGCAGCCAATTATATAAGGCAATTAATAACAAAAGCAAAGAAACACATGGACAACAATACAATAATAGTGGGGGACTTTAACACCCCCCTCACTGAAATGGACAGATCATCTAAGCAAACGAACAAAAGGAAATAAAGACTTTAAATGACACACTGGACCAAATGGACTTCACAGACATATTCAGAACATTCCATCCCAAACCAATGGAATACACATTCTTTAGTGCCCATGGAACATTCTCCAGAATAGATCACATCATAGGTCACAAATCAGGTCTCAACCAGTACCAAAAGACTGGGATTATTCCCTGCCTATTTTTAGACCACAATGCTTTGAAACTAGAACTCAATCACAAGAGGAAAGTCGGAAAGAACTCAAATACATGGAGGCTAAAGAACATCCTACTGAAGAATGAATGGGTCAACCAGGAAATTAAAGAAGAATTAAAAAAATACATGGAAACCAATAAAAATGAAAACACAACTGTTCAAAATCTTCGGGATGCAGCAAAGACAGTCCTAAGAGGAAAGTATACAGCAATACAAGCCTTTCTCAAGAAACAAGAAAGGTCTCAAACACATAACCTAACCCTACACCTAAAGGAGCTAGAGAAAAAGCAGGAAATAAAGCCTAAGCCCAGCAGGAGAAAAGAAATAATAAAGTCCAGAGCAGAAATCAATGAAATAGAAACCAAAAGAACAGTAGAACAGATGAACGAAACTAGGAGCTGGTTCTTTGAAAGAATTAACAAGATTGATAAACCCCTGGCCAGACTTATCAAAAAGAAAAGAGAAAGGACCCAAATCAACAAAATCAGAATGAAAGAGGAGAGATCACAACCAACACCAAAGAAACACAAACAATTATAAGAACATATTATGAGCAACTATATGCCAGCAAATTAGATATCCTGGAAGAAATGGATGCATTCCTAGAGATGTATCAACTACCAAAACTGAACCAGGAAGAAGTAGAAAACCTGAACAGACCTATAACCACTAAGGAAATTGAAGCAGTCATCAAAAATCTCCCAAAAGACAAAAGCCCAGGGCCAGATGGCTTCCCAGGGGAATTCTACCAAACATTTAAAGAAGAATTAATACCTATTCTTCTGAAACTGTTCCAAAAAATAGAAACAGAAGGAAAACTTCCAAACTCATTTTATGAGGCCACCATTACCTTGATCCCAAAACCAGACAAAGATCCCATCAAAAAGGGGAATTACAGACCAATATCCTTGATGAACATGGATGCAAAAATTCTCACCAAAATACTAGCCAATAGGATCCAACAGTACATTAAAAGGATTATTCACCACGACCAAGTGGGATTTATCCCTGGGCTGCAAGTTTGGTTCAACATCCACAAATCAATCAACGTGATACAATACATTAACGAAAGAAAGAACAAGAATCATATGATCCTCTCAATAGATGCAGAAAAAGCATTTGACAAACTACAGCATCCTTTCTTGATCAAAACTCTTCAGAGTATAGGGATAGAGGGTACATACCTCAATATCATAAAAGCCATATATGAAAAACCTACAGTGAATATCATTCTCAATGGGGAAAAACTGAGAGCTTTCCCCCTAAGGTCAGGAATGTGGCTGGGATGTCCACTATCACCACTGCTATTCAACATAGTATTAGAAGTCCTAGCCACAGCAATCAGACAACAAAAAGAAATCAAAGGCATCCAAATCGGCAAAGAAGAAGTCAAACTCTCACTGTTTGCAGATGATATGATACTTTATGTGGAAAACCCAAAAGACTCCACCCCCAAACTGCTAGAACTCATACAGGAATTCAGTAAAGTGGCTGGATATAAAATCAATGCACAGAAATCAGTGGCATTCCTATACACCACAACAAGACAGAAGAAAGAGAAATTAAGGAGTCGATCCCATTTACAACTGCACCCAAAACCATAAGATACCTAGGAATAAATCTAACCAAAGAGGCAAAGGATCTGTACTCAGAAAACTATAAAATACTCATGAAAGAAATTGAGGAAGACACAAAGAAATGGAAAAATGTTCCATGCTCATGGATTGGAAGAACAAATATTGGGAAGCTGTCAATGCTACCGAGAGCAATCTACATATTCAATGCAATCCCCATCAAAATACCATCCACTTTTTTCAAAGAAATGGAACAAACAATCCTAAAATTTGTATGGAACCAGAAAAGACCCTGAATAGCCAGAGGAATGTTGAAAAAGAAAAGCAAAGCTGGCGGCATCACAATTCCGGACTTCCAGCTCTATTACAAAGCTGTCATCATCAAGACAATATGGTACTGGCACAAAAACAGACACATAGATCAATGGAACAGAATAGAGAGCCCAGAAATGGACCCTCAACTCTATGGTCAACTCATCTTCAACAAAGCAGGAAAGAATGTCCAATGGAAAAAAGACAGTCTCTTCAACAAATGGTGTTGGGAAAATTGGACAGCCACACACAGAAGAATGAAACTGGACCATTTCCCTACACCACACACAAAAATAGACTCAACATGGTTGAAAGACCTAAATGTGAGAGAGGAGTCCATCAGAATCCTAAAGGAGAACACAGGCAGCAACCTCTTCAACCTTCGCCACAGCAACTTCTTCCTAGAAACATCGCCAAAGGCAAGGAAGCAAGGGCAAAAATGAACTATTGGGACTTCATTAAGATAAAAAGCTTTTGCACAGCAAAAGAAACAGTCAACAAAACGAAAAGACAACCGACAGAATGGGAGAAGATATTTGCAAATGACATATCACATAAAGGGCTAGTATCCAAAATCTATAAAGAACTTATCAAACTCAACACCCAAAGAACAAAGAATCCAATCAAGAAATGGGCAGAAGACATGAACAGACATTTTTCCAAAGAAGACATCCAAATGGCCAACAGACATATAAAAGAGTGCTCAACATCGCTCCGCAACAGGGAAATCCAAATCAAAACCTCAATGAGATACCACCTCACACCAGTCAGAATGGCTAAAATTAACAAGTCAGGAAATGACAGATGTTGGCGGGGATGCGGAGAAAAGGGAACCCTCCTACACTGTTGGTGGGAATGCAAGCTGGTGCAGCCACTCTGGAAAACAGTATGGATTCCTCAAAAAGTTGAAAATAGAGCTACCCTATGACCCAGCAATTGCACTACTGGGTATTTACCCCAAAGATACAAATGTAGGGATCCGAAGGGGTACGTGCATCCCGATGTTTATAGCAGCAATGTCCACAATAGCCAAAGTGTGGAAAGAGCAAGATGTCCATTGACAGATGAATGGATAAAGAAGATGTGGTGTGTATATATATATATATATATATATATATATATATATATATATATATATATATATATATATACAATGGAATATTATGCAGCCATCAAAAGGAATGAGATCTTGCCATCTGCAACGACGTGGATGGAACTGGAGGGTATTATGCTGAGTGAAATAAGTCAATCAGAGAAAGACATGTATCATATGACCTCACTGATATGAGGAATTCTTAATTTCAGGAAACAAACTGAGGGTTGCTGGAGTGAGGGGTGGGGTGGGAGGGATGGGGTGGCTGGGTGATAGACACTGGGGAGGGTATGTGCTATGGTGAGTGCTGTGAGTTGTGCAAGACTGCTGAATCACAGATCTGTACCTCTGAAACAAATAATGCAATATATGTTAAGAAAAAAACAAAAGAAGATAGCAGGAGGGGAAGAATGAAGGGGGGAAATCGGAGGGGGAGACGAACAATGAGAGACAATGGACTCTGAAAAACAAACAGGGTTCTAGAGGGGAGGGGGGGTGGGAGGAAGGGTTAGCCTGGTGATGGGTATTAAAGAGGGCACATTCTGCATGGAGCACTGGGTGTTATGCACAAACAATGAATCATGGAATACTACATCAAAAACTAATGTAATGTATGGTGATTAATATAATAAAAATTTTTTTTAAAAAAAGATAGCATTTTAGTGTGTTGAAAGTTGTAAGACATACAAAGTTTTGCATATACAAGTCATTTTTTGTCCTTTCAGTCATACTGAAATAGTTTTCCTCTCATGAAGAAGAGAGATAGCGAGAGAGAGCAAGTGCCAGAGCAATATCCATTTCCCCAGCTTCACTTGCAGCCAAAATTAGCAATGTGGCTATTTAGACATAAGAGGAGCCCTGTTCATGGACTTTTGATATATATATTTTTCCACTTAATATAAAGGGAGAAAGCATGAGGCTAACTCTCTTCCCCATATTCTTTCTTCTAACATCTGGGTGTTGAGAAGGACACACTGCTTGGAGTTGTAGATGACAGGTGAGAATGTTTGCACTTAAGGTAACAAAGAAAAATGGGAGGAGCACGACTGACTAATGACATTAACCTGATGAACCTTTCCCAGGACTCCCTAACTCTAATCTTGTTTGTACAGAAAGAACTTGAGAGGTCTTTCTAAATGAGAAATGAATAGCCTCAGTTATTTAAGTCACTTTGGGTCTGAAATTCTCTTACTTACATCACAAAACACATGATTGCTTTAAAAATGGGGAGGCATAAGCCAATTTGAACCAGTGCAACACAAAAAGAGAATTTCTATGGGCTCCTGCATAAATGAATCTATCAAATGCAAACTTTGAAGCATATTTCTTTAGTTATTGTGGATAGCCATCTGAAACCTTGAAACAGACAGAGAATGGCTGACAGGAAAGATAAAAAGTGTCTGTGCCCTTGATGACATTACTGAGTTATTTATAAATCTATAGTCTGCACTGAATCTTGGCTTCTATCATGTGAGATAATAAATCTATGTAAGGGGGCGCCTGGGTGGCTCAGTTGGTTGAGCGACTGCCTTCGGCTCAGGTCGTGATCCTGGAGTCCTGGGATCAAGTCCCGCATCGGGCTCCCTGCTCGGCAGGGAGTCTGATTCTCCCTCTGACCCTCCCGACCCTCCCCCCCTCATGCTCTCTCTCTCTCAATCTCTCTCTTAAATAAATAAATAAAATCTTAAAAAAAAAATCTATGTAAGGTATAAGCAAATTTTACTTTGTGTACTGTTGCAGGTAGATTGTATTGATGGTCTTAATTAATGACATTCCTGGATCCATGCTCTCTGTGTTGTAACTTTGCAGAATCTGCCCACTCTGCAAGAATTGCTTTATCCAATAGAAAGTGACAAAAGTGATGGTATGCTGGTTCTGAGCCTAGACCACAGGAGGCCTTGAATGTCTGTGCTCTCTCTTGGAATTCTTCCACTGTCATGACTACCAGCCTGGGCCAGCTTGTAGAGAATGAGAGACCACATGGAAGAGAGCCTAGTTGTCTCAGCTAAGGTCATTCTAGACTAGCATACAGCCAACCGACACCAACATGAGAGAGAGCCAAGACAAGATCAACAGAGCTGCCTACTAAACCACCAGCTGACCACAGACTTATGAGTGAGCCTAGCCAAGACCAGAAAATCTGCCCAGCTGACCCATAGATTCATGAGCAATCTTTAAGCCACTGAGTTTTGGGATGGTATATTATACACCAAGACCAAACTGATTCAGTTATTTGTGTTGCTTATGGATGAAAGCATCCTAACTGATAAAGCAAGTAAGAAGCTGAAGACACAGGTAAGATAATATCCTTAAATATATTTTGAGCAGTTGGGACATTTTTGAAAAGTTTTAATTAGATAAATGGTCAGAATTATATTTTAAGATAATTCTGGCATGAATATCAAGGATAATATTGAGTAAGATTAGGTCTCTAAACTTCCACTGAAAGGAACTAAGCCATAAAGGAAGGAAAAAATAATGTGTAAAGATAACATAATCTAAAAGGAAGTATCTGAGCAGAAAAAATGATCAGAAGGTAAAGCATACAGGGTAGAAATTGTAGACTTTTCCTGAGTCCCTGCCACTGCAGACAAGTTTATCTGTCAGGTGCTCAAAGTGACATCTCTAGACCAACAGCATCATCATCACCTGAAACTTGTTAGAAATACAAATTCTCAGCCCCACCCCAGACCTACTGAATCAGAAAGTGGGGAATAGGTCCCAGAAATCTATGTTTTCACAAGCCCTCCAGGTAATTCTGACACATGTTACAGTCTGAGAACCACTGACCTAAGCCATGGGTAAAAGCTATTAATAATGTCAAATTATTAAGACACCAGCACCTCTTCAGATCATCCTTACCATAAGAAATGGAGCTGAGAGGTCACCATTTTATCTGGTTGAACATCTTAGTCTACTGATATGACACTTGTTCCTAGGATGATATAACTGGATTATAATTTCACACTGGCCAGTTTTTAGCAGTGGCAGTAATGTCCCCAATTGATTCTGAGCTTCCTTTATAACATGGTTCAGAAGAGTGATTTCCTGAACCATCACCACAAGATTGGAACATAGAATAAATATATAGATAGAGAAAACTGAATTTACAAGAACATCAAATTGATGATCTTGCTAACCTCAAAGGGACCCAGGTTTGGTCCTCCATTCTCTGGTTGGGGAGGGGTCAAACATATACTGAATGGTCTTGTCAATTAGACAGTCTCCATGAAAGGCCCATGTTAACCACCGTAATTAAAATACTATGTCTTACCCTATCAAAATTTTTCTGGTTACCTGTTGACGTCCCAGTTTTCCTAAATTCTGGAGGGCTGCAGACAGGCTACTGATATAAGTCTATTGGGGAAATTGTAAGAATTAAAGTCCTAAATGCTATAAAATGGAAGTTATTTCAGTAAAAAAAAAAAAATGAATTATGAGGAAATTCTATTGGTGAATGAGAAGATTCTATCGTTTAATTTATTCTAGATACTATTTTTTTCACTTTTTTTTTAGATTTTATTTATTTATTTGACAGAGAGACAGAGAGTACAAGCAGGGGGAGCAGCAGAGGGAGAGGGATAAGCAGGCTTCCTGCTGAGCAGGGAGCCTGATGCAGGGCTTGATCCCAGGACCTTGGGATTATGACCTGAGCCAAAAGCAGATTCTTAACTGACTGAGCCACCCAGGCGCCCCTAGACACTATTTTATGGAAGAGAACTTAGGGTTCTTTCACTGTAGGAGGCATTAAGGATTGTGTTAGGAAGAGAAAGTACACATAATTGGTAGGTAGTACTTTTACTGAGCAAAACATCTACAATGGGGGCCAAAACAAGTCCCATCTTTCAGCTGTTAGACCTAATGATCCATTGTTTTAGCGTGAAATCACAGTGGGACATAATTTAAAGATGGCTTGAGCAACCTCTTAGTTTTGTTGACAAAACTGGGCAGCAAATTCCAGGTTCTAGACAAGCCTCAAATCACCTCTACCCACACAAATATATACATGATCTCATCGTTTGAAAATGTTGATTATTTCCTAAATTTGTTTGTTGTTGTTGTTGTTTTTAAGATTTTATCTATTTATGTGACAGAGAGAGAGAGCACAAGTAGGCAGAGGGAAAGGGAGAAGCAGGCTCCCCACTGAGCAGGGAGTCCGATGCGGGGCTCAATCCCAGGACCCTGGGATCACAACCCAAGCCGAAAGCAGCCGCTTAACTGATTGAGCCACCCAGGTGCCCTGTTATTTCCTAAATTTGAAAATAAAACTGAAACTGTTGGTTTATCTGTAGTCCAGAAACGGGCAGATGCCTTTCACCTAAAGGGCTTCCACTGCAAGTCACTGGCCTAACAAGTCTGGAATATTGAGATTTCTTGCATTGATAGATGATTCCAAGACTATAAGTGGGGACAATGAGAAAGGTCTTGCAGTAACCCTAGTATTATTATAACAAAGACTAAGCTAAGGTTCCACTTCTGAGCTTCAGTTCCCTCGTTTATAAAAAGAGAATTTTTTAAAAGAGAATTTTAATAATACTATCATTAACAATATTAAATGAACTTAAAAATGCAAAACACTTAAAATATTGCCTGATCCATAAGAAACACTTGATAGAAATTTAGCTATTATTAGTGTTAGTATATTGTTGACATTATTATTATTATCATTGACACTGGTGTTATGTTAGTAAAAGTATAATGGATAATTATGAAAGTATCAGGGAAAAAAAAAAATCAAGAGGACTGTGTGTCTGAGGTGGCTCTGTTATTTCCAGCATGGCTGAGCTTTCATTAGCCGTCTGATGCAGTGAGCAACTGAACCCAATCCCACTGGGCAACTCTTAGAGTCAGCATAAAACTTGACTCAAAGTTATCCCAAACAAGAGGAGATGGACTACATTATTGATCATTACGTCCTTCCTTTACCTGGTGTGTGTTGTTCCCGGAGTTTTTCCCTCTTGGAATTTCCAGCTTACCTTGCATGTGAGCTGCTCAAGGTCCCGTGTCCAGGAACATCCCTTAGACAAAGAGTCTTAGGAGCTCGCGATGGGAAGCTGTTAGCAGATCACATTTTCCAAAGATGGTGCAGCAGTATCCCCAACTCTCATTCCCTTATGCATTATGAACACAGAATGTTTGTAGCTGGAAAGGGGTCTACATTAGCTCAGGCTACCGGGTTCCTGAATTGCAGCCACAATAATTTGGAAGGTAATTAAACACAGTCTATTCTTCTTTGATCTGTTGCACCCACTCTAGAGTTCTGAAAAAAAAGTTCTTCCCCATGTAAAAATACAAAATTAAGAACAAACCACTCTCCGAAAAATAAATAAAATCATTGTCTCACTTGATTTCAAATCCAGAAAATAGATTATCAATACAGGACATACTTCTCTTAAGAATTTCACAGCTAGGGCGCCTGGGTGGCTCAGTTGGTTAGGCGACCGCCTTCGGCTCAGGTCATGATCCTGGAGTCCCTGGATCGAGTCCCGCATCAGGCTCCCTGCTCGGCAGGGAGTCTGCTTCTCCCTCTGACCCTCTCCCTTCTCATGTGCTCTCTCTCATTCTCTCTCTCTCAAATAAATAAATAAAATCTTTAAAAAAAATAAAAAAAAGAATTTCACAGCTAGACCAGCAGATGACTATGTCTCAAGAATATCTTAGTTTGCTTAAGAAGACAAGATTATAGTTTCTTGTTACATGCTCTAGGGATTAGCAATTCTCTGATTAAGATTCAGTAGAGTCCCTTGAATAAAGCAGCCACACAAATGTAAAGGTGCATGGGCTACCCTTCCATGTTCCAATGGAAGAATCATAGAATTTCTGCAAAACAGCTAACCTAGATTCACAATTATGAAGAAAGCATCCAAGTTAGAAGGGAGGGGGATAGAGCACAGAGGATTTCTGGGGCAGTGAAACCACTCTGCATGATACTATAATGGTAGACGCATGTTGTTATACATTCGCCAACTACCTCTTCCCTCCTAAAAAAAGAAGGTCTCCAAGGCTTATATCCTAATGAGACTAAGAGTGTGCGTAGGTGTGTGATGTGCATGTGGGTGGGGGTTGGGAGTGAAATGTAAGTCTATATGTCCAGGAGGCAAAGACAGTGAGGTGAAAGTTTCTATAAGCTGAAGGACCCAGAGCCAGAGCACTCACTTGCCAGACAGGCTGGAAATGCCAGGGATGAAAAACCCTGGGAACAGTCTTCACCTAATCATGGAAATGCTTTTATCAGCATTATTTCTTATTTAGAAATGCTTTTACTTCCAGCAGAGGATATATTAATTTTAAGACAAGCAGACAGAAATGATCAAGTCTCTAGTTTTAAAGGAGGGAAAAAAAATATTTCATCTTGAACAGAGTAAAATGCAAATAGTACTTCCAACCCAGAAAATAAGTAAACCAGATAGTTTAAAGAGAGGACCAGGAAGAGACAGTCTAAAATAAAATAAGCATCTATGAAATATCCATGTTGGGAGAAGCCAGTCCAGATAACTCAGACTTAAGATCTTACATGTGTTTCCTCAACAAGCCCAGGCAATGAGGGGGATGCAATGCAAAGCAGATTTCTATGAATTATTGAGCAGTTGGGAACTGTGACTTAACACTAATGTTCCAGAACTCAGCTTTAATTGACTTTGAATTTTGTATGTTTTCAAAAAATAGTATCATTAATATTCTTTATATTTTAAAATTAAACAGCAAGCCATATTAATTATAGAAAAATTAGAAAAAAGATAAAAAGTAGATATAAAATCTCCCATAATCCCACCACCCAGATATGACCACTGGTAGTATTTTGATACATACCTTCCTTAGGAGTCTCTACTTCTATATGTATATATGTATTTTAATGGAATTCTATGAATGTAATATTTTGTAAATTGTTCACTGCTTCAGCAGTATAGATGCAAGATTAAAAAAAAACAACTTTTGCTGCTCTTGAACTCAAAATCAGAATATTGGCTTGAATTAAAGGAACTTAGGAGAAAATATAGAGTGCAAGTTCATGTGTTTTATTTACGTACCGTCTTTGTCAACATCTTATTAGAAAGTATAAAATTTTATTTGGCAAAAAATTAATTGTATTAGATGCCTATATTCTTCCTGTATTTCTTGCTTTTTGTTTTTCTCTGAGAACTAGGTCCAGAGCATACTTTTGGTTCTCCACGATCCTTTCCATCCGTCTTTGCTCTTGTTCTCAGTTTTTCTCAACATTTTCTTGCTCAAAATTCCAGTTCTCTAGCTAGAGGCTTGGACTGCAGACACAGAAGGTGCCGTTGTCTGGCCGCTTCAGCTGGCGTTACCATGAAGACTTGTTTTCCATTGTGTGCTCCCCTCCGGGTGCCATATCCAGCCTGGCCATTGTGCCAGGTGCAATGCCAATGTTCGCTGATGTGGAAGATGTTTCATCCGGAGGCAATCAGCTCCGCCGAGAAAAGGGAGAAAGAAAAACATGTGTGGTTTTCACTGCCTTCACCTTGGCAGAGAAAAATGGATGTAAAACTGGGGCTGGGGTGCAGCCTTCAGAGTTCTGGAAGATCAGCAAAGCCAGCCTGAGCCAAGTAAGAACACATGGTAGTTGTGTGTGGCAGTGACACCTCAAGAAAAATCACTTTGAGTCGTGTGCCTGATCATTTAACTGCTATGGGCATGCGCCCAGCTTTCTCCCCAAGTCAAATGTAAATGGTTTAAGGAAGCTGGTCTTTTTTTCCCTCCACTTTTACCATACTAAATGTCTGACAACCATTTTACTATGTTTACAAATTATGAAAATTCTGGGCAGCTAATTATGAAAATACTGAGAAGTCGTATGAGAACGAACTCTTGGAGCAACTAAGGCAGAGAACAGACTGTAAAGTCCTTGAAAAATGAGCTGCTTGCTCTCCACTTCTGCCAGTAAATTTTGGTATTCCAGAATATTGCTATGCTAATCTGTAACCAAAAAGAAAGACATCAATAAAAATCTCAGAGAAGGGGCACATGGGTGGCTCAGTTGTTAAGAGTCTGCCTTCGCCTCGGGTCGTGGTCCGAGGGTCCTGGGATAGAGCCCCACATCGGGCTCCCTGCTCGGCAGAAGACTGCTTCTCCCTCTCCCACTCCCCCTGCTTGTGTTCCCTCTCTTGCTGTGTCTCTCTCTGTCAAATAAATAAATAAAATCTTTAAAAAAAAAAAATCTCAGAGAAGAGTAAGGGAAGAGGCAGGCCTTCAATATTTAACAGATGAATAAGAGCAGATTACTTTCTAAGATCCATATACATTTCTCTTCCAATGGATCAGAAGCCAAAGAATCCAGTGAAAAATATGAAAAACAAGTTTTATAACCTAAATGAGAAGTGATAAATTGTAAGTTCTATGTAAAAAGGGACAGTCTTTCTTCAAGTTTGACCTTGCTGTTTTCACACCATCTGGAAAGAAAATCTAGTTGTCTTCCCCCATTTGTTTTATGTTGAATAAAATTAATGCATGTGCAATAATAACAGAAAGAATATAAGTACATTCTAGACTGATTATAAAGTTGGTTAGATTTCATGACGTATCATAATAACTTAACAAATGTTGTTTTCCACAATGCCCTTCTTTCTTGCAGATTTCCCTAGCTAATTTTTTATGTTAAAGAAATCTATACAACATAGAGTTATTGTCACTCTCCCTGTGTAGAAAAGATGAGTCATGGCAGTCAGGCCAGGTTATAGATAGATGGTAAAGTAATTTTAGAACATAGCTATTTCATTATCCAGTCCTATAATCTATCAGAAATTGAAGTCTTCTGTGTTTAGATAATAATACATTATAATCTTTTTTTTTAAGATTTTTTATTTATTTATTTGACAGAGAAAGAGACAGCGAGAGAGGGAACACAAGCAGGGGAAGTGGGAGAGGGAGAAGCAGGCCTCCCGCGGAGCAGGGAGCCCGATGCGGGGCTCGATCCCAGGACCCTGGGATCATGACGTGAGCCGAAGGCAGACACTTAACGACTGAGCCACCCAGGTGCCCCTAGATAATAATACATTATAATGTTCAGTTTATATTCCATACTACAACATTACAGACTGTTATGTGATAAGACAATCATTAATGCCATACACTGCATTAAAATCTTAAGTGAATTTTGGGTAGTATTATAAGCAGTCCCTGAGTTATATTATGCAGAGTTAGAGTATCATGTGTATCTGACATAAAATGCATCTGAAATGCAGAATCTTGTAATAGTTATTAAGATTTTCTACAATAATTCCTGCCACTTTCTCATTCTTCCTGACCCTCAGTTTATAAATGATAAATAAATAAGGATTTTATTAATAAAATGTAAAAAAAAAGAAACAGGCGAGGTCCTGAGTTCCTCTTTCAATATTATAAGCCAAGAAATTTACAAAGTTTTCCCTGACTTTCCATTGGCAGAAAGCTTTATAAAAGCTGTGATTTATATAAAGCATGGAAAAGCAAGGAACACACACATTAATATGTGTGAAAGAGTAAAAAGAAAATAGGAAAAACTATGAAATGAACTCTACATACACCTATTATTTCACGGAAATGCAGAGCTACATAAATAATTTACACCCTATAGTCTCCAGTTATCTTTCAATGGGGGCATCTGCATTGATATGGATACGAGTAACTTGAGTACTTTTTAAACTGGAACATCACCTAGAGAAAATATAATAAATATACTAAATATATTTAAATATATTTATTTATTTATTTATTTATTTATTTATTTTTAAGATTTTATTTATTTGACAGACACAGACACAGCGAGAGAGGGAACACAAGCCGGGGAAGTGGGAGAGGGAGAAGCAGGCCTCCGCGGAGCAGGGAGCCCGATGCAGGGCTCGATCCCAGGACCCTGGGAACATATAAAATATATTTAAATATATTTTAAAAATATTAAACATAATAAACAACAGAAAACATAATAAAATTAAATTAAATTAAAACAAAAAAAAAAAGAAAATGCCATGATGAAGATCAGTTACATTTAAGTCTGTCATAGTGTCCTGTTATAAACTCTAGCAACTTTTGAAGGAGAAAATGTGTTTGGTGAGACATTGCTCATCCTCAGTGAAGTCATGCTACTTACTAGTATTAATTCTTCTTGAAGGTTAAAAGTCATTCCTTTTACCCCAAGTGCTTGAATTTTCCCTTTGAATGCAAGTAGTTATATAGCTTGAAGAATCCACACTGAACATTCGAATGTGCACCCATTTTCCATCTTCAGGCATCTTTGCCACTCTCCACGGTTTTTTATAAATTCCAGTTCATCAATTTGTTATTTGCCAGTGCTGTCAGGATACTTCAGGATGTAAATCAACTGAACCCTGAAGTTTGAATTCATTCAAACCAGCCGGGAACATATCTTAAATAATTTGCCAGTCTTCAGTATCCTGTCCTCCTTAGCAAATTCTGCCTGCCCACTTTCATACCAAAGCTCACCCATCTGGACTGTAAATACAGAAATCAAAGGACACTTAAGAGGACTGAGACTGAATTTGGTGTATGTCCACAAATACAGCTGTCATGTCAGAAGTTTTTATTTTAACAAACAATTAATTTGGAAATTAGAGTAAAAAGAGTCACAGCAAGAGGAATAAAAAATGTACTACTCTTCCTTGATGCAGACATTTCTCACTATGTTGTCAGGAGCTGGGATATCATCCCCTGATGACTGTTTCAATTACTAATGAGTTACATGATTTTGATTTTGATAGACAGTATTCAAGTATTAAAACATAATAACCATCTTCCTCCTTCAGGCTAGACATGCTAAGTTAAGCAAAGTTGGTGTGTGTTTAATTCCAAAAGAGTGCAAGATGAAACAGTCTGGTCAAGTTAGAAAAAAAAAAGAAAAAGCCCCAAATAGAAGAGCCATTTCTTCATTAAAACTGGGAAACTGGGAAGCACTTGATAGGCTGAGACAAGATTCTCTCTTCCTCGCTCTCTTTTTCCTCTCTTTCTGCTCCCTCCTTCCGTTCCTCCCTCCCTCTCTCTTTCACTGAAAAGGAAGCATTCAATGGAATGAGGCAGCTAGCTGCCTCTTCTAAAATTGCCATAATTCAGTTGCTTTACATTCTTTCTGCTAAGGTATAATTTAAAAATCAACACTGCACATCTATTCACATGGAAACTTCTTGAAAATTTGGGAACTGACCAAGAACACCTTGTATCCTATCATCTGCTATCCAGAAGCACTGGAAAGGTACTTGCTACCAACAACCCTTTCAGCAGGCTCAGCTTTACAAGGGAGAAAGGATGCTAACGATATGGAAACCATCTGGAAAACAACATACCTGTCACTCTAGGGATAGAGTTAAACCCTGAGACTTCAAACAGGGTTTCTTTCTTTGGCTTACCACCATACCAAATCCTGATGGTTTGGAATTAGATCGATAGTGCCTTTCAATACATCACATTTTATTTGCAGTTTCTCAGTATTAAAATATATGCATTTTCATCATGATTTGGAAACAAAAGCCTTACTAGCCAAAGCTCCATGAGTATATAAGCTGTGCTAACATGTAGCTGATGTACCATTAGTATGTTGCTTGGGATTCAGTGAACGTTTTCTATATAGGGCAACTTAATAGATATTTTAGGCTTTACAGACCATATGGTACTGTTGATGCTATTCAACTCTGCATTTGTAGTGTAAAACTCTAACCTCTGGTCTAGAACATTGTCTGGTATCATCCAGTAAGTGTTCAACAAAACTCTGATTAGGATGAAACCAATGCCAGTTAGTATTTCAGTGGGCTTAGAATAGCCTGACATGCATTCATTCTCACCAAGCTCTGTTAGGGCAGGTTAGTAGTAACAAGCTACTATCTAGAGTAGATAAATGATTGTTTTAAAGTTGTTTGTACTCAATACCCATAGGTCTTAACACTATAGCATCTTTAAAAAATGTGGTAGTTTCTGGATGAGGCAGTACAGAGCAACATACAATCAAAACCTGGAATACCAGTGAAAAGTACTAGAAATAGTTATTGGTTGTCCTCTACCATTGGTCTCCATAGACATCTCTTCCTTTTATCCTCCTCCCCACTTTGTTCTCTGCTGTTCTCATCTTCCTTTGTCATTTCTTTTCCTCATTTTCCCCTATTACCTTCTTTTCTTCCAACGGCACTGCCTCTATGTAAAATCCTCCTATAAAAGTGTTTCCTTGGGGTTGATCTTCCACAGTCTTGTTCTTCTTGTCTTGTCTCCAGCTCCTTTACAAATACCAGCTACTGTGCCTATCTCCAGTCTGCCTTCCCCTTACAACACTGAATAAAATAGCAAATAGTCTCAACCCTCCTTTACACCACCCCCAAATGCCTCTCCTATTCCTCATTCTCTCCTGTCTTTAAAATGTGTATCCCCGGGGCACCTGGGTGTCTCAGTCAGTTAAGTGTCTGCCTTCCGCTCAGGTCCTGATCTCAGGGTCCTGGGACTGAGCCCACATCAGGCTGCCTGCTCAGCAGGAAGCCTGCTTCTCCATCTCCCTCTGCCCCTCCCCCTGCTTGTGCTCCCTCCCATGCTCTCTCTCTCTCAAATAAATAAATAAAATCTTAAAAAAAAATGTATATCCCAGGGGCACCTGTGTGGCAGTTGGTTAAGCATCTGACTCTTGGTTTGGGCTGAGGTCAGGATCTCAGGGTCCTGAGATGGAGCCCCACATCAGGCTCCACACTCAGACTCTCTGCCCCTTCCCCTGTCTCTCTCTCTCCAATAAATAAATCTTTAAAAAAAATTACTAATACCTCCCCATCCTTTAAAGTGCGAATTATATTTCTTTAAGATAAATCCCCAAAAGCAGGATTATAAGGTCAAAGAACAAGAATATCTTCATTCCATCACAAATTTACACTTTGCTTACATTCATTATCCTGCTTCCTAAGCTTAGAATAGCACCCTCAAACACTCACACACACTCAGACATATCTTTCTGCTCCCTCCCTCCCCTCCCCCTCCCCCTTTCCCTATATCCCTCTCCCTCTCTCCATTTCTCCTCCTCTCCCTCCCTCCCTCTGTCTTTCTCTCTCTCTTTCTCACTCTCTCTCCAATAATATCACCTTCTCCTTCGTGACCCTGTTCTTATGCCTCTTTTTTCCACGTAGCTTACTATGGATTCCTAAGCAGAATGAATTATGCCTTGAGCAAATTACTAAGTCTCTCATAGTCTCCATTAAACTGTAAAATAAGGATAAAATTAATAACTATATTGTAGAGTTAAGTTAAATATCAATCACTTGAGATGATGTCTGGAAAATAGTAACTATGTATTAGATACCAGGTATCTTCATAATTATATCACTCTTTCCAAGTACATTTAACTCCTTAGAAGCAATCAGGACCAGAGCTCATGCCTGTGTCCTTCTCACTCAATCTGCCACACCATATGTGAGAGCAACTGTTATGCTCACCACTGTCCAGGTTCTCTTATTTCCTGGCATACTCCTAGGCAGGGGTGTGCTGAAGCAGGCCCACACTGGCTCATGAAGGCTGACTGGGCACATCTCTTCCTAACTCTATCCACATCAGTAGCTTGAAATAGGCCATGATGGGAGTCATCTACACCATGGAAAATGGTAAATGCTATGAATCAGGGCATTTTTTATTTATGTTTTCTTCCTGAAGAGCCAGTTGTTAAATTTTACGAGCATATCCATGCTTCTAGGCTATATTCCACTCCTTTTCTTACATTCCATTGGTTCTGTATGAACACTGCCCAACAACAGAATGTGAGTAGAAGTGGCAGGTGCCAGCTTCTGGAAATACCACCTAGGAACAAGTATGCCTTTGCCATTTCAATCACTCCCTTTCCAGCTCAACAGCTGCAGAGGATCCATTTGTTTTCTAAAAAATACTGGAGCTTACTAAATGAAGGATCCTGGGTCCCTGGATTACTCTGTGGAACAGAGAATCTCTTCAGACCCTCATGGAGTGGTGATGTTACTGAGAAATAAGCTAACTGAGATATCAGGGTGGTGATTACACCAATTAATCTACCACAATACTGTAAGTATCCCATAACATTCAGACAAGCAAGTATCCATAGGTCAAATGAGCACTGGTTAGTCCTCAGATGTGACCAGCCTAAGAATCTTTAGCTAACTAGGTGCTATTTGGCTAGCATGGAAAAGTGATAGGGCAATATTATCTAAATATATGCATTCTTTGACATTGTTCAACAAACTGACCATCCCTGATGTCAGCTAGGAGGCTTGAATCAATTAGCAACTATAACTGAAACAGCATGCAATTAATTCTATAATTTCAAGTGGTTCAGTTTAATGACACTAAAATTGCATCATGAAATGTAGTCATTATGAGGGATTAAAAATATAAAGGAGATAGGAATGAATAAAGTCTCAAGTTTTAACCACATCTGAGTAGCATCTGACACTCTAAAAGCAAATCAAGGGCTCTAAACTTAGCTCTAAAAAACTGCTTATGTCGTATCACTAAATTTATGAATGTCAACATATAAATAAATACACATGGACAGGTCTATGCTATAAATTTAGCATAAAATATCTCCTGACTGGAGGAAATCTTCAAAAACAATTAAGAGGATGAATTAGTACCACCGAAATGGAAATAAGCTTTCTCTCTCGGAGGCTCTTAGAGTACTGCTTATACGATTAGCTCTACCTAGCAGGTCACCCACTGACTTCAGAGAAGTGGAGGGACTCAAGACAAATGAAACTATTTCCTGGTCTAGAACGCTAGGTGCGCTCACACTGATTTTCTGTTAGTGGTGTTTTTTTAAACAAGAAGTTAAAAATGCTGAGTAATTATGCAAGGGACAGATATCTGAAAAGATTTCATTCTAGTAAGTCATTAGCTTTCATGTTTTAAGACATTGCAGGAAAAAAAAAAAAATTGGATAAAGGGAGGGTAAATATCAGTGGTTACATCCACATGTCCTCCTGGTGATGAGAGCTTTTACAGTGAAGCCAGCTAGGCCTACAGGGAAAATAAGTTCATTTGAAACATGGCACAAAACTGAGCTCCAGAAATCAATTCGTAACTCCCTAGTAATTCAAAGACTGAAGGCTGCCTGTGTGTAGAGGAGGATGTGATGACTCTACCTTCTGAAGCTGCTGATATTCTCTTCTAAAACCCATGAGATAGCTCTTCTTTTGGGAAATTTCTGGAAATAGAATGCTATGTTATGAGCAGAGAGGATACATGGCTACTATTCCTGAGCATGTGGAAGAAGTATATTCTATATAGTGCATGAAATATCAGTTTGGCCAGCACCATCTAAAGCTAAATTGATCCATATGATTGGAATTTTGCCCAGACCCTTTAACCAAAGAGGGGGGAAAAAGGCATCATTTTGAAATTAGCATTATCAATATGGTAATACATTTTGAATGTTAGTTGGGCCTGACATAGGAAGTGATGTAATAAGAGAGTGCTTACTGCTCCTGCCCCTTGAACAGAAAATATTTTCCTTGAGGAATAGAATACTTGAAAACTGCAGATTGCATTTTAATATTAACCAGATTTCTACATTAAGCATGATTTCCGAGAACAATTTGATTTTTCTTTTTTTCTCTTTACCCCCACTGCGCCCCTCAAGCAAGTGATCAGAACTGTGTTCACCCACGGGCAGCTCCTGGAATGGACCCAGGGCTGCCTGCAATTTAAATGTCAAGCTTTGTGCTGTTGAGCGCTGAGAATCTCACTCAGAAACATGAGTCACTCATTGCCGCCCTGTCTATCGGTATTGTGTCTTGATGTGTTCAGATTGCTACAAATTCTCTCGTGGTTTCTCTGATTGTCTCCAAGTGTGAAATTTCAAAGCTTGTTTCTTCTTCACTATGTTTAAGACAAGTACGTGTAATCACCTTCTAGAACAAGCAAAGAGCAACAAGAAAATTACCAAACCTGTTTTAAATTTTGAAAGGAGAATGGTTTTTTTTGTTGTTGTTTTTTCTTAAGCCCCTAGAACTGGTTTCTGCAACTAACTACAGAGTCAAAAAAAAAACGTTTTTTGTTTTTTTTTTTTAAACTGGCTAAACATATCTATCCCCAGTGGACACATACACAAGAATTCTAAGCTACCAAAAATGGCCTCTCTCAGGGCAGATTTGACAGCAGTGACAACCCCTGATTGGTTAATGGAAGCACTTCAGGATTTATCAGTTTTGATTGCTATCATCTTTGGCAGGCAGTAAAATAGTGAAATAAAGACAATTTAACCACAGTTGTGCAAGGACAGAGGAGGGTGTGGAAGACTACTACAAGTAATGCGCTGTCATTCTGGATTTGTTGAAAGCAGATGGCTGTGAAATGGGGGCCACAAACGAGGATGAATAAGGAAAATAGGAATATAGAGATGTAAGGTAATAAGCCAGACCCATGAGTGTTTTGGTGCATGCAAGGACATACATGAGGATAATTACAGCCTTATAAGATAATTAGGGATAAATGCTTATAAAAAAGGGGTTTTATTTATCACTTTACATAGCTAAATAAGAATTTCTACTAAAATGGGTGAAGTAAAAAATTAGGAAAACAAAAGCAACCCTGAAGTCTCTCTGAGGATCTAGGAATAGCAACCCCCACCAAGAAAAACAGGTGGTGTGATGGTCATGGGAACCCATAAGGCAAAACTGTCAGCAGTCACTGGCTTTTGGATGTGTTCTACAACAAAGCTACAACTTAGCGGAGAAGTAATCATTGGTAGTTGGTGGCATCTGTCTGAAAAGGCCACTATCTTCTCTCAGCAGTAGGATTTCACTTTTCTAGCAAAGAAAAGAGTTTTGTTCAAGGTTTCCAGCCTTCATACATTAGAGACTCCTGAGGAAAAAAACAAACAAAAAAAAGCACTGTTTTTTAATTCTTTATTTTGACTCAGCACAAATGCTTCAGAGCTGCATATTCTCTTTTTCCATATTCATCCTAAATTTAGCTCTCCCTAGGGAGAAAGAAATCTAACATTTGTAGAAAACCTACTATGGGCTGTGCATTTTATATGTTAAATTTCATGATATTTTACATAGATACGGTGAAATAGGTATCATCTCAATTCCAAAAATAAGAAAAGAGGTATAGGGGCACCTGGGTGGCTCATTCGTTAAGCGTCTGCCTTCGGCTCAGGTCATGATCCCAGGGTCCTGGGATCAAGTCCCACATCGGGCTCCCTGCTCCGCAGGAAGCCTGCTTCTCCCTCTACCACTCACCCTGCTTGTGTTCCTGCTCTCACTATGTCTCTCTCTGTCAAATAAATAAATAAAATCTTTAAAAAAAAAAAAAAAGAAAAGAAAAGAGGCATAGACAAGTCAAGTATCTCTTCCAAGATCAGAAAGCACAAAATAGGGGCGCCTGGGTGGCTCAGTCGTTAAGCATCTGCATTCAGCTCAGGTCATGATCTCAGGGTCCTGGGATCAAGTCCCGCATCAGGCTCCCTGCTCAGTGGGGAGCCTGCTTCTCCTCTCCCTCTGCTGCTCCCCCTGCTTGTGCTTACTCTCTGTCAAATAAATAAAAATCTTTAAAAAAAAAAAAAAGGCACAAAATATGTATGAGGTAAGCCACATTAGCACTTTGAATTCCAGGTTGCTTGAAACAAAGATTAGTGCCCTTTACATTATATATACTACCCAGCTTGATCTCACAGTTTGACCTGATACCTGGTATTATCAGTATCTAGCACTGGGCATCTATGGTTTACACTATCAGCCCCTCTCATTATTCTAACACAATATCCAAAACGACCCTTTGCCTTGATATCTATTCCTTATTCTAACTCACTGCTGTGCCAGTGAGCACTGCAGTGTCCATGCCTACGGTCAAAGCCCTCACTTAATCCCCTGCTCCAGGTGACTGCTTGGACGTAACACATCTTTCTAAAACCATCAACCTTCCCTTTACACTTGTGATGAGTGCCTCTCACCTGACTCTTCCATGGATTGTTGTATTCCATACAGTGTCCCCTACATAAACACCCCCAATTAGGAAGACTATTTTAATTCTAGAAGCAACTGGTACCTGTAGATGATACTCTATCAGAACTTCTATCAGAATTTCAGATAGAAGTTTAGTGGTTTAATCTTCAACTATCAAAACACCTGAGGTAAAAACTGACATAAGTAAAAGGAAAAAGACAAGTACACAATTATAAATATTCCAATGCTCCTATTGTGACACTTGGTAGAATATATAGATAGAAATTCAGTTGGTTGACCTATCAGCCAATTTAGTTTATATCTACAGAAAAATACATGCTAAATTCACAAACTCTTTACAAGTGTACATGAACTGTTCACTAAGATAAACCATATATTTGGCTCTAAAGTCTCAATAAATTAACAAGAACTGAAATCAAACAAAACATGTTCTCTGACTACAATGGAATTAAATTAGGAAACAAGCAAAAAAAAAAAAAGAAATATTTCCATAATATATCCAAATACTTGGAAATTAGAGAACATATTTCTAAATAATTCATGAAGAAAAAGATTAGGTAAATATTTCTAATTAAATAAATATAAAAACACAGCATATTAAAATCTGTAAGATATAGCTGCAGAAGCATAGAATGAAATACATAGTTTTAAGTGCTTGTATTAGAAAAGAAGAAAAGTCTAAATATTTACCTTAAGAACTGAGGAGGAGGGAGGAGGAGAAAGTGGAGAAGAAAGAGAATGAGGAGGAGAAAGGTGCAGGAGAAGGAGGAAGAGAGCAAATTAAAAGCACAAGTAAAAGAAAAGAAACAATGAAGTTGATAGAAGAAAACAATAAAATAGAAAACAGAAATAACTTTAAAAAATGAAACCATAACTAGTTATTTTTTTAAAGAATAAAATTGAGAAACCTCTTCCTAGACTAATCACTAAAAATTACCAAAATCAAGAATAAAAGAGGACATCATTATATAGCTTGAAAATTAAAGGATAATAATGGAATATTATGAATAGTTACATTTTTTAAAATTTTATTTTATTATATTATGTTAATCATCATACATTACATCATTAGTTTTTGATGTAGTGTTCCATGATTCATTGTTTGCATATAACACCCAGTGCTCCATTCAATATGTGCCCTCTTTAATACCCATCACCAGGCTAACCCATCCCCCTACCCCCCCTTCCCTCTAGAACCCTCAGTTTGTTTCTCAGAATCCATCGTCTCTCATGGTTCGTCTCCCCCTCCGATTCCCCCCCTTCATTTTTCCCTTCCTACTATCTTTTTTTTTTTTTTTAACATATAATGTATTATTTGTTTCAGAAGTACAGGTCTATGATTCAACAGTTTTATACAATTCACAGCACTCACCATAACACATACCCCTCCCCAATGTCTATCACCCAGCCACCCCATCCCTCCCACCCCCCACCACTCCAGCAACCCTCAGTTTGTTTCTTGAGATTAAGAATTCTCATATCAGTGAGATCATATGATACATGTCTTTCTCTGACTGACTTATTTCGCTTAGCATAATACCCTCTAGTTCCATCCATTAACAATTTTGAAAACTCAGATGTAATATACAACTACTTTGAAAAACAGATTTACCAAAACTGACAGGAGAAGAAACAGACCATCTAAATTGCTCCCTATCTATTAAGTGAACTAAATTTGCAATTAAGTATCTTCCCCAAAAGAAATTTCCTGACCCATATAACTTTACTGGTGACCTCTATCAAAGGTTCAAGAAATAAAATTAATTCCATGGAAATATTTCAGCAGTAAAGTAAACAGCATTTTCAATGCATTATGTAAGGCAGGTATTGGATTGCTAACCATAAATCGTAAAATCAATACTCTTCACAAACACAGAAGCAAAAGTTCCAAAGAAAATTTCAACAAGTCGAATTCCATCAAGTGCATCATCATCAAATGGGTTTTAGTCTAACAATGTAAAACTGGTTTAACTTTTAAAAATCATTATGAAATTCATAACGTTAACAGAATAAAAAAGAAAAAAAAATATGGCCATCTCAGTAGATGCACAAAGTAAGTTTGACAAAATTAAATACCCATTCATGATAAACATTCTCAGTAAATTAGGAATAAATGAAAATTTCCTCAACTTTATAAACACATCTACAAAAAATCTGCAGCTAATATCAAACTTAATAGTGAAAGACTGCAAAATTTCTAGCTAAAATGAAAAACAATGCAAAGGTATCATAACCACTTCTATTCAACATTGTATTGGCATTCCTGGCCAATGCAATAAGACAAGGGGAAAAAAAAGCACACAGTTTAGAAAGGAAGAAGTAGCACTATATTCTTTAATGGTATGATCATTTATATAGAACTTCCAAAGAAAAGCTATAGCAAAACTATGAGAGCTTGATAAGTGAATTTACCAGGGTCAAAATGTATAAGGTTAATATAATGGATTTCTACACAATTTCAAAGATCCATTGAATAATAAACTTAAAAAAAAAAAAACGGGATGTTTTATACAGCTATTTTTCACATATTTCAAAGGGTCAAAAAGTGAGATATAGAAAAATTTATTTGGGGAAGAATCAAGAGATCTAGATGAATACAGATTAGGAGAGACACACTATTAAAGAAGTCATTTCAGCCTGTACCACTTGAAAATCCACCAATATATATATTATACTCTCATAGAGAAGTTGAAAATGAACTATAATGACAGGCCCATGTTACTACCAATTAAAAAAGGTAATATCATTTTCAGATTATTGAAATTGAATTCTAGCATGTGAGACATTAGCTGACAATCAGAGAGAGATGCCATATATATTAAGAAGTTCTGGAGAAAAGAATAATAATATGAGCCCTGAATCAGTTATGCTAAGGGATCTAACATCATTTCAGCACCTATAATTTGTCATTATTATTAAGCCATGAAATGAAAAGGTGAGCCAAATGGTATGTGCTTTCCAGTGGTAAGTTTATGTTGGAATGAGATACTGGGCCACCAGAGCCACTAAAACATTTTTTAATGAATTCATAAAGAAAATCCAGACACTTAAAAATAACAAGGCCTACAACAGTGCATTTCAACAGAGTTTGCTAAAGGGGAATCAATATTTTTCCTCAAAACTTCTTTCCTTCGATTCTCTCTCTTGTAAATACAGACATTGGAAAGTGAAGAGATTATTAGTTTCATCTTAAACATTAATGAGTCAATGGCGTATGTTTCAAATTTAAATCTTAGATTTGTGACAGTGCTTCATTTCCAACAGACAACTTTACCTCATATGCTCCAAGGAATGTAGCAGCAAGAATTACTTTTCATATGTTCTCTAAGTAAACAGAAGGACAAACATTTACAGAAACTGTATCACCAAAATAAAAAGTATCACAGCTCTGAATAAATTACTAAAATGATATACAACTATTTTAACTCCAAAGTTTTATTTTCCATTAAACTTCATGTAACAATGGTTATTCTTCTGAGAAATGCTAGGTAATGCAACAACCACTATCATTACTACTACTAATACTCCCAATAGTCAATATTTTACTTTTGTTAAATATTTGCTATTTACCGCATGCTATGATACAATATACCTAATCTCCATAACAACTTCATGAAGAATGTATTATTATTCCCCATTTGGGAGGTAAAGTAATCAAAGTATAGAGTTTAAATTGTGCCAAGTTCATTTAGTTAGTAAATGGTATGACCGAGTTTCATAAACAAGTTTGTCAGGGTTGAGATTTGCAAATAAGTGTGTCATACTCTGAAAACTAAGCTTTTAAACACTATTATATTCTGTATCACAGGGAAAAAAACATAAAAATATCTAGAAATATTAAACCTTCTGTAGTTCCTCCCCTACTCCCAAAAGCTTTTTTCACAAAGTAAAAATATAAAGAGGCACTGTGGCAATTTGGAATCAGTAAGTAAGCCTCTACTCTTTTAGAAATTAGCATCTGCCGTGCAAGAGCCAAATGCTAAGACATATTCAAGTTACACAATTCTACTGGAATATTCACACAGAAAGTAATAGGGTCAATCCTATTCAAGTCTATCTGAAAAGGAAAGGTTCATATTTACACACACACACACACACACACAAAATACCATTTCTTGCAGTTCCTTTGAGTTGGCGTGCCATAACTTCAAATAACCAACACTTTCTATATTACTGATTTCCAGGCAAGGAAAAAAAATCCTAAAAAATAGCCTTGGAGAAGTGTAAACCAAATAGCTTCTAAATACATTTTGCAGTAGGTAAGGTGACTGCCTTAAGGGAAACAGTACTGGGTGAGTATGTGGAAAGAAAGCTGGCTAATGGCTAACTGCCTTAGAGGCTAATTATTCATGTAGAATTACGGAGACAAAGTTGAAAGGATCCCTAAGGATGTCTGAATCTCCCCCGTCCAGCCCAACAGTACCAGGGAGCCTTAATCCAAACAATTCTAGATAAATGGGTCTCTTCTTTGTTTTAAGGAAATCTCCAGGGTCTCAGATTTCAAAATTGCCCTCACACATTCCATATATTTTCCCCAAATTTCATAAATCTCTTTTTTTATTAAGCAAATCCACCTTCCCATATGAGTACTGGGTTTGGAGGAGAAATATTATATAAGACTTCTCTATTTCCCCAAAGTTCTGACATAACCATAGGAAAATACTTGTGATCTTGCTGTATCTAGAGGTCAAGGGGTTTCTTGCCTACCATCTTTACCTACACATACCAACTCTAAAACAAAAACACTCGCAGACATATACCAAGACCTTCCTTGATGAACTTTCACCCTAACATAAATTCGGGACTCACTTCATTCAAAACCAATCCTGTTCTGTTTCCAAAGTGTGGTATTTGGAACACAGAGCACATTTTTCATATTCATGTGTAGCACTTATTAAATATACAGATTCCAAGGTTGCTTTCCAGGCCTATTGAATCAGAATCTGCAAGACGATACACAGTTGGGTGCAGACATAGTCTACAGTGCTGTGAAAATCCATAGGCCTATTCTTATATAGATGGAGCACTGAGACAATTACATACATGCATAATTGGTTTTTTTACCAAACTGGAAGGTATTGATCAGATAGTCTGAATAGCACTAGAACAATTGCAGATAGTCCAAGGAAATTAACCTAAGGTCATTTTTTCTCTCTTGTTCTGAATGTTCAAAGTATTTGTTAGATTTATCTGACTAGCTGAGAGTGATTTAAAAAATTCCAAATCCTAGCTGGACTCTCTAATTCTTTTATCTTCTTACTCTAACTTATCATCTATCTGTGAATCTTCGATTGGTGAATTGGTGCCCTAAGAATAATGGTATTTTCCAGGATATATTTGGCACATTTTTTTCCAGAGCATATAATTATTGAATAGTTTGGAGAAAAAGTAAAATAATTTAACTAGAAACTTCCACTTCCAGCCAAGATATACAAAATATATATGTGAAAACAATTTTTAGACACTGCACAGTATAACCTGGGAGAAAGGAGAAAAAGGTGAACTGTTAACTAAATTTACTGTCTTAATCATTTCACAATATATGTGCCAAGTCATTATGTATACCTTAAACTTATACAGGGCTGTATGTTATGCATATCACATAAAACTGGAAAAAAATAAAATGAGAATAAAGCAAAAATAAGATGAAATTATGATTGCTCAAAGGTACATCCTAGAGAGAGTTTCAAGGTCCAGGGAGGGGAAACCCATATCCCTGAGCGGAAGAGACAGAGTTGACAATTAGAAGCTAACACAGGCAGAGACACCTGGGTGGCACAGTCAGCTAAGCATCCAATTCTTGGCTTCAGCTCAGGTCATGATCTCAGGGTCATAAGATCAAGTCCTGTATCAGGCTCCACGCTCAGTGCTGAGTCTGCTTGAGATTCTCTCCCTTTCTCTCTGCCCCTCCCCTCTGTTCTCTCTCTCAGATAAATAAAATCTTTGGGGGAAAAAAAAAAAAGGAACTTTAAGGGGCACCTGAGGGACTCAGTCGGTTAAGCATCTGCCTTCAGCTCAGGTCATGATCCCAGGGTTCTGGAGTTGAGCCCTGCATCAGGCTCCCTGCTGTGCAGGACGCCTGCTCCTCCCTCTGCCTCTGCTGCTCCCCCTGCTTGTGCTCTCTCACTCGCTCTCTCTCAAATAAACAGATAAATAAAATCTTTTTAAAAATAAGATAAAATAAGGAGCTTTAAATGATAAAAGAAACACTGAGAACACTAGAAACAGGAAACTTCCTAAATCTGAGAAAAGGAATACACAAAAATTCTACAGTTTATATCATATATGATGGTAAAAAATGTAATGATTTCCTCCTATGATTAGCAATAAATCACTGATGTCTGAGCTCACCATTTGTGGGTAGTTCTGGGGAGTACAATAGGCAAAAAAAGAAGTAATAAGCATACAGACTGGAAATATGATGTAAAAAAAGGTGAATTTAGTGTTTGCAGAATACAAGGTCAACTGAAAAAAAAACAAATTATGTTTGTATATTAGTAATGAACAATCAGAAATAGAAATCTGAAAAGAAATACCATTTACAATAGCATCACAAAACTGAAATACTTAGGAGTAAATCTGACAAAATATTTCTTTTTTTTTTAAAGATTTTATTTATTTATTTGACAGAGAGAGAGACAGCGAGAGCAGGAACACAAGCAGGGGGAGTGGGAGAGGGAGAAGCAGGCTTCCTGCCGAGCAGGGAGCCCGATGCGGGACTCGATCCCAGGACCCTGGGATCATGACCCGAGCCGAAGGCAGACGCTTAACGAATGAGCCACCCAGGCGCCCCTGACAAAATATTTCTAAGACCTGTATACTGAAAACTATAGAACATTAGTGAGGAAAAATATTCAATAGGCTAAAAAATGGAGACTCTACAATGTTCATACATGGGAAAAAATCAGTATTATTAAGACAATTCTTTCCAGTGTGATCTATAGATTAAATTCAACCCCAACCAAACCCCAGCAGGCTTTTTGTGTGCATCAAAATTGACAACTTGATTCTAAAATTTATGTGGAAATGCAGAAGACCTTGAAAATAGCCCCTCAATTGAGAAAGAACAAAGTAGGACAAATTACACTTCCTGATTTCAAAACTAGTAATAAAGCTACAGTAATCAAAACCGTCTGGTATTGGCATAAAGATTAATATATAACCTCAATGTAACAGAACAGAAAGTCTAGAGATAGAGCCACACATAGGTGATCAGTCGATTTTCAAACAAAGCAACCAGACAAATTCAACAGGGAAAAGATCACCTTTTTAATACATTTTGCCAAAACAACTAGACAGCCGTAAACAAAACCAAGAACCTTGATCCTTCCCTCACACTACATATAAAACCTAAGTCAAAGCAGATCATGAACCTCAATGTAAGAGTTAAAGTTATAAAACTTCTTGAAGACATATAGAATAAAATCTTAATGACAGTGGGTTTGGTTGAAATTCCTTAAATAGGACACAAAAAGCACAAACTTTACAATAAAAAAAAAAAGTTAAATTGGATTTAATCAAAATTGACAATGTTTACACTTTAAAAGATACTATTATAAAAATTAAAGAGCAAGCCACAGACTGATAGAAATTTGCAAAATACATATCTGAACAAAGAACTAGTGTCTACAATGTATAAGGAACTCTCATAGCTCACTAATAAAAAGACAGACAATCCCCAATAAATGTCCAGTTTGAACCGCTTCATTAAAGAAGATATACAGATGGTAAATGAGTATTTGAAAAATGTGATTTAAATGTAAATTAAAACCAAAATGCAATGCTGCCATATACTGACTAGAATAGTTAAATTTTAAAAAACTAATTACACAAAGTACTGGTTAGAATGTGGAACAAATGGGACTCCCTTACACTGCTATGCAAATGTAAACTTGCACAACCACTTTGGAAAATGGTTTGACATTTTCCTAAAAATATAAATATATACCTACATTATGACCAAGTAATTCCACTCCAAGGTATTTATGCAAGAGAAAAGAAAGCATTTGTACATTATTTTGTACATAAATTTGTACATAAATATTCACGATAGCTTTATTTGTAAAAGTCAAAATTTGGAAAGAACCCAAATGTCTATAAAGAACTGAATATAAAAAAAAGAATAAAAAAAAAAAAAAAAGAACTGAATAGATAAGCAAATTGTAGCATATCCATACAGTGGAACACTAGTCTGAAACTAACAACAAAAAAAAGATACGCAACAAATTGGATAGATGAATCTCAAAATAGGTATTATGAGTGAAAGAAGCCAGACAAAAAATAGCACACACATAAACAGCATTTATATAAGCATACATATGTGAGCAATTATATAAAACTATAAAATTCAAATGAATGTATAGTGACAGAAAGCAGATGAGTCGAGGAAAAGGGTGAGGGGATAGACAGGTCAGGATTGAGTAAAAGGAGCATAAGGTAAATTTGGGGGTTATAAATATATTCAATATCATGACAATGGTGATGGTTTCACAGGTGTGCAGATATGTCAAAACTCACCAAAATGTACAAATTAAATATATGCAGTTTACTTCCCCAACAAGGCTCTAAAAGGAAATTTAACGGGGAAGTTACATACAATATTATTTACATACTAAATTAGACAAGGATGGAGTTGGTGACAAAATTGCCTTTTTTGTATACCTTTTCCCCCCTACAATCAGAGTGCTTGTTCTTGTGACCAGCCATCTTCCCTTATTATAAATGTTAGTATATTCCAAATTATGTAAGTCACTATGCAGCAGGAATAAAAAGAAAGGGATCCATTCAACAGATACTAAAGGGGAAAAAAAAAAGTCTACAGGATTTTAATCTGACTATATGGAGAGAAAGAGACACAACAAATACGTTTTGAGCCTGGGTTTCTGGTAGAATGGTGAAGATAAGCATTGAAATAGGGATTTAGGGGGAGCTATATGTAAAAAAAAGTGGAGTTTGGATTTGAAACATGTCAAGTCTTCAAAGTCAGCACAACTTGTCTGAACATAGTTGGAAATCTGACACTTTGTTAAGGCAGCAACCCCATTCCTGCTCCTTCACATACAGAGGCCATTCTGTTGACAGCAGTGCTCACCAATAGAACTTTGCGTGATGATAGAAATGTTCCACATCTATACTGTCCACTATGGTAGTCACTACCAGCATGTGTCTGTTGAATACTTGAAATACGACTGGCTAACACATAAATTAACTTTATTTTAATTCAAGTTTGTTTAAATTGAAAGATTTATTTATTTGAGAGAGAGTGCAAGCATGGGGAGCGAGGGGAGGGAGGGGAGAGAGAGAAACTCAAGCAGTCTCCATGAAGAGTGCAGAGCCCAAAACAGGGCTGAGATCATGACCTGAGCCAAAACCAAGAGTCAAATGCTTAACCAACTGCGCCACCCAGGCATCCTTCAAATTAATTTAAATTTAAATAGCCATGTACAGCTACCATATTGGATTTTACAGTTTTCACCGATTACCCATTCAACATCCCAACCAAGCAACTTCAGATAAACCTATCTCCTTCATTTCTTATTTTTCATTCTACTACCTACTTTCTCTTGCTTATTACTGTATTCCTACCATTTAACACCAATAGGTTTCTTGCCTTCCTTAACTTTGTTTCAATGAGTCCCAATAACCACCAAATCCTAGTTAATATTCTCAGTCGAAACTTCATTTATCTTTACACACCTCATCTCTGCTATTTTCTTTTTTTTTTTAATTTTATGTATTTTATGTATTTATTTTGACACAAGCAGGGATGGGGTGGGATGAGGTGGGAAAGGAGCAGAGGGAGAAGCAGACTCCCCACTGAGCAGGGAGCCCAATGTGGGTCTCTATCCCAGGGATCATGACCTGAACCAAAGGCAGATGCTTAACCAACTGAGCCACCCAGGTGCACTCTGCTATTTTGAATGTAGCCTCAAGATTATCCAAGAGGGTAAAATAATCCAAACATTTTTAGCGTTTGTTGTTGCTGTTTGCTCTTTGTACAGTGAGAAGTAAATAAAAGTTGCTTGATTACTGGCTTCTCAATTAGAAGTTATA
This sequence comes from Mirounga angustirostris, assembly GCF_029215605.1. Lineage (NCBI taxonomy): Eukaryota > Metazoa > Chordata > Mammalia > Carnivora > Phocidae > Mirounga > Mirounga angustirostris. Next base: position 36,090,456 of record NW_026991725.1, read on the forward strand.
AAATGTTCAAAGCATCATTTCATATGATGCTATTTTTTTCCATTGTAAAAGGTCTGCTGACTATAAATATGGGTTAAAATACATAGCAAACTTTGATTCAGGCATCTTATTGCTCATAATGATGTATGTCTATATATTGTTTAAATATGTCTATATTTATGTATAGCTATGTATTGCCATAATCTAAAACAATACAAGTATTTTTATCCAGGTTTTTAAAAAATCATCTTGCAAAAAGGGAAAAACAAAGCTGAAGTAGCCCAAATATTCAAATAGTCAGTGAAATTGTCATTATATCTGAAGTTCTAAGCAATAACATGTATAACAGTATTTTTCTCTTATGCAAAACACACAACATAACTACTGAATTGTTTTTCAGTAAAAATTTTCTTTAGATAATATGATAATAAAGTCATGGTAGTCAGATTGAAACTTTTAATTAGCAAAGCACAATTTCAAGTCAGGAAGGGAAAAAAAAGAAATTTCTCAAAGATTTTATCTTATGGTCACAAATCCAGTCAGGACTGTAAATTTGTCAAAGAAACCCACTGAATGATCCTGAGGGAAACCAAGTACATTTATGGAGGAAATGCCAACCCCATACAAGCGTCAGGAAATCAATGTCTGTGAAGTCTTTAGACTGTCAAAAAGACACACTTCTGACTACTTTGGCTCTGGCTCTTTGGGACACCCAAAGGAATTGTTAGAGTCTTAGAACAGCAAGCTTCATTACCATAGGTGTAATAAAGCTTATTTTCTGCAGACTTCTTGGTTATCACTGTTTAAAAGTGGTGAAATGCTGATATCCCCAATACTCTCATGAAAGACAGAGTAACTAAATCTAATTTTTGAGTCTAAAATTGCTAACTTCCTAGCAGAGCCAATAAAAATGACATGAATGACTTTATTTTTATGCTTGTAATGACAGGTAACTTGTTATATCAAAAAATTTGTTATAAAGAAATGAAAAATGAAGATATTTCTGACCTAACATCATTGCAACACCATCAAACTAATTTATCCTGATGGGTCACAAAATTTAAAATACCACAAGGTTCTGCAGCATGAATTACCTTCACATATAGCTACATGGATAGTACATTTATCAGCATTTATCTGTGTCTTTGTAACACAGAAAACAAGGTAAGGAAGAACACCAGTCACATGAAGAAATAGGGGAACCTCAGGAAACACTGAGAAGGAAGGGCTCACAATGCCTACCTACAGACATCAAGCCCCAGATTCAATCTACACAGGCAGGCACTAAAGTTACTTTGTCATCATCTATCTCAAATCCTGGACACAGAGAGAAGGCATAAGTAATCAGCCTTTCCAGCCTCAAAGGGATTCTTTTGCTCTATCACCAGGGTGCATTAATTTCCATCATGAACAAATGGTGCTTTGAAAAACTGCACATCCAATTTCTTCACTATTTTCATTAGTGCGGTTTTTCTGGTAACCAATATAGGAGCAGAAGAGGTAGTTATTTGGGCCTCAGAGCCTGTTGAGTAAGGCAGCTGGTAACAAAGTGTGGCTCTATGCATATAATTTGTCATTATTATTTCTATAAAAAATAGTTTCTCTCAATAGCAGCATTTGATAAACTTTTGGTCACAGTTTTCCCAAAATTGCCTGAATATAAGTATCTCTTGGAATGATTTTTAAATACAGATCACCAGATCCTCCCCTAAATATTCTAACCAGTGAGGAGGATCTTGGAATCTGAATTTTTAACACTGTTTGAGAAACACCACCCTAAGGTTTTCATCCCGCTGCAGAAAACTACCAGAAAGTAAAGATAGGGGGTGCCTGGGTGGCTCAGTCGTTAAGTGTCTGCCTTTGGCTCAGGTTATGATCCCAGGGTCCTGGGATCGAGTCCCGCATCGGGCTCCCTGCTCAGCAGGAAGCCTGTTTCTCCCTCTCCCACTCCCCCTGCTTGTGTTCCCTCTCTCACTGTGTCTCTCTCTCTCTGTCAAATAAATAAATAAATAATCTTTAAAAAGAAAAAAAAAGAAAGTAAAGATTGGTGTCAAATGACAGAACTGGGGTCTGAGCAAGTTCACTAAATCCTCATTACAACTAGTTCTTCTCAGATTCTTTACAACTCCCATCCCATAGTCTTGAGATGTTTATAAAAAAAATTTGTCTATCTGGCTGTTTACAAAAGAAAGAAAGAAGAAAGGAAGAGAAACTTGCACCAGGATCTATTGAAGTTTTCATGTTTGGAACTGGATTCCACACTTCTGACAGCTTCAGAAATAGCTTGCTCCTCTTCTAAACACTCTAAAATGGACTTGGTCTAGGTTGTCCTGGAACCAGACTCTGAGATGGAGATTTTTCATGCAGTAAGTTTACTGAGGAGCTCTTGGGATCGGCATCCTTGAAGGACTGAAAGAAGCAGGAGTGGGCAAATAAACATACTGAACAGAAATGCACTGCCACAAAGGCATTAGCTGATCTCAAAGAGAGCTCTGGAGCTGGGAAGTCCCTTGAGAGCTGTTCGAAAGTAAGGCAAGATGGCCAGCCCTTTATACCACTGCCCTATTGATATTGTATTTGATGTGGGCTGCCCTTGGGTTATGACCTCAGGCAAGGCAGTTATCTTCTGGTGATGGGAACTTTCTGGGAGAACTCAGCCATGATCTATCAGCAATTAACATCAACTGGGGGAATTAGTTGGTCCTGATGGTCCTGAAGGTGATACACACCACAGTATCCACTCGCAAAGACTGGCTATTGATTCCAGTTTTGCTCACCTTCATTCATGTCTGATTGCCCAACATTTTAATAAGAAAACAAATAGGCTGGGGCCCATGATCACGTCTGAGAAACCTAAGAAGCTCTAAACACTTTAAGACTGGTGATTTCGCAAAGAGTTTATGCACACTTTCAATGCACAATAAGGGCAGAGTGGGAGAGTCAACATATTTTAGCACTAGGACGTCAGGTTTCATTAGAGTTAGTTGTTCCAGGAAAGCAAAGGGAAATAAAACACAGAGTAACACTAACAAAGACTCACATTACCAGCCTTTTAAATACACTGACCATACATTCGTAGTTTATACTGAAAAAAAGGAAATGTACATTTTACACATTTCAGTGAATCAACATTCTCATCCACTAAGGCCCCTCATCAATCATTTAGTGGTTAGACAAGCCCACAAACAAGGAGTGCATCCAAGCTCACTTCTGGAGTTATTATAAATTTCAGGTGTTGTGTGCTAGCCCTTCACAGTGAAGACTTTCACAGGGTACTCAGCAACATGCGGCACCAATCCACTTGCTAAATGGTCTGGTTCTCAAATTTTCAACTGGGGATAATCACACTTAAGTCAAGTGTCAACAAAGGTCTTATTTAACCATGAAAAGTCAGACAGTGCAATCTGCACCGCCTATGAGACCCAGTGTTCCCAGCTAGGTTTTCTGCAATCCCTACTGAAGTGAAAGACCATTAGAAGTAAACTGGCAACTGTGGGTGGGGGATAGCATAAAGTTTCCAATACTTGCATGTTCAACTTGAGCAGAGGCAACACTATGAACTTGGAACATAAACCATCATTGTTGTGGTAAATGGTAAATGTTTGATGAGCCAGAAAATCCTAGAACCAAACCTAAGTCAACATGCCCCCAGAGAGCACAAAGGTCACTTGACCTTCCTGCTCATTAACTCATAGTAATCACTGATATAATTGTAGGGTCTTAAATTGCCACCTTGTCTTTATTCTATCTGGGAAAGAAGGGGGGAGGGATTGTCTCACAACCAGTCTTCTGTCATCCATGTAGGATTTGCTCCCCAGTAAAATGTGTTCTTCTTCACATTCCTTTTTCCTCCATGCTAACACATTTGTTCCTGATGACTAGCCTTTTCATTGACTATTCTTTCTTGATCTGGGCATTATGAAAGGATAAAAGAAGAGAAGACTATGCCCCTGTTCACTGCCTTAGAGCTTTATTCTCTTTATTACTCCTGCAATGACACGAATAACAGGAGGTGTGACCTCTAATGGCTGCAAAACATAGGAATTACAATTCAGGTTACGGCCTCCTGCTATTTTATAAATAATATTTTTCTATACTATAAGTGAGACATAACGAAGAAGTCACATTATTTTACAGGGATCTATTCATATGGACTGAGCATTCCTGTGAAAAAAAATTATTTCTAAACTCCACTGTGGGTCTCTGACCACCTTTTAAAAGTTTCAGCCCCTGTCCACATGAGTTGGTTTTCTCCGACAATCCAGGTCTCCCCCCGCCCCTCATACCCTTAAAGCTATCTGTACCCAAGTTAAACTATTAGGCTGGAACAAAAACCAAGAGTAATTTTTGTATTCAAATTGGGATTACAGAGAAAGGTCAAATAGAGAAGGAAAAAGATGTGTTGGCCTTTGGTTTTTTAAGGTCTTGAAAGCAGTTGAGGTATGCAGGGGAACCCGACACTGCAAATCTAGTGTCTCGATCGGTAAGGGCATAGGAGCTTCAGGCCATATCCCTTCAAAATCATGCCATCAGACTGAGTTGCAGATGCACTTTCTTATTCTTTCCAAGAAATATGAGTTGAAGTATCTATATACATGAATGAGCACATGCCTACAAATACATCTTACAAGCAAGCATATTAAGAAAAATAAATATGCTTTTTTTTCTAATTACTCCATAATTTGCAAGGCATTTCACAATGGACTTAGGACTTCATCATTTTATGTGTACTTATCAAGACACAGCTCTATTTCTCTGCTCACTTTCAGAAGAAAACTCTCAGGTGCTGTATATCTGTGTTATCTCCACCCCTTCGCCTTTTGTTCTTTTTCTCAATCAACTGGAACCAAACATATCAATATCACTCCACTAAAATAGCTCTTACTGTGGTCAAGAAACAATTTCATGCTGCCGAATCCAGTGGCCAACTCTGTCTTCATGTTACTCTACCTCTCCAAACGATTTGGTACAGCTGGATGGTCTCTCTCTTGGCTCCCAACACCTAGTTTTCTTTCTATTTCCTCGGCATTCTCTTTTACTCATTTCCTCTCCTTTACTTACTCCTCCTACTACTCAACCCAAATTTTGTCCTCAGTTCCTTAATTTTCTCTGTACATTCCCTCACACTAGGTGACTTTATATTGTCCTGTGTCTTAAATACCACCTATAAGCTATGACTTCCACATTCATGTTCCCAGGACTGAACTGTATGTCCTCTGTGTAATTAACATCAATACTTGGATGTGCCATATGTAAGCTTCTTCCCTTAACCTGGCCCCAAATTATGATATTTGCCTCCAAATCTGCACTTCCCCCAAGTAGTGCACTATCCATCGAACTTGACTAAGGCAAAGATCTGCACATTAACCTTCATTCCTCTCTTATGTCACATCAAATCCACCAATGCGCCATGTTTCCTAAAATTACTCAAATTTCGGGGCACCTGGGTGGCTCAGTTGGTTAAGCAACTGCCTTCGGCTCAGGTCATGATCCTGGAGTCTCTGGATCAAGCCCCGCATCGGGGTCCCTGCTCAGTGGGGAGTCTGCTTCTCCCTCTGGCCCTCCCCCTCTCATGCTCTCTCTCTCTCATTCTCTCTCTCAAATAAATAAATAAAATCTTTAAAAAAAAAATTTCCCCACCACAAAAGCCTCCAAAAACAAGTATCATGTGATCTCACTGATATGAGGAATTTGAGAAACAAGACAGAGGATCATAGGGGAAGGGAGGGAAAAATGAAACAAGATGAAACCAGAGAGAGAGAGAGACAAACCATAACAGACTCTTAATCTCAGGAAACAAACTGAGGGTTGCTGGAGTGGTGGGGGTGGGAGGGATGGAGGGGCTGGGTGATAGACATTGGGGAGGGTATGTGCTATGGTGAGTGCTATGAATTGTGTAAGACTGATGAATCACAGACCTGTACCTCTGAAACAAATAATACATTATATGTTAATAATAAAAAAAAAAGAAGATAGCAGGAAGGGAAAAATGAAGCAGGGGAAATCAGAGGGGAGACGAACCATGAGAGACTATGGGCTCTGAGAAACAAACTGAGGGTTCTAGAGGGGAGGGGGTGGGGGGATGGGCTAGCCTGGTGATGGGTTTTAAGGGGGCACGTGTTGCATGGAGCACTGGGTGTTATATGCAAACAATGAATCATGGAACACTACATCAAAAACTAATGATGTAATGTATGGTGACTAACATAATAAAATAAAATTTTAAAAAAAAAGAAAAAAAGGGCACACACACACACAAAAAATGCCTCCAACATAACTTCCACTCTCATGCCTATTAACGATCTCGTCCCCATAAAAAGCCAACCTACATATTAAGAATATGAATCAGGGGCACTTGGGTGGCACAGTCGGTTAAGCACCTGACTCTTGATTTCGGCTCAGGTCATGATCTCAGAGTCATGAGATTGAGCCCCACATTGGGCTCTGCGCTCAGCACGGAGATTGCTTAGGTTTCTCTCTCCTTCTGCCTCTGCCCCTCCCCCTGCACTCTTACTCTCTCTAAAATAAATACATCCTAAAAAAAAAAAAAACATGAACCAGATCAGGTCACTCCCTGTTTGAAGGCCCTCCAAAATCTTCCCTACTATGAAGAATAAAATCCAAACGCACTATGCTGTTTCACTAAGGCCATGCACGACCAGTCTCTTTTTTTTTTAAGATTTTATTTATCTGACACAGAGAGAGAGATCACAAGTAGGCAGAGCAGCAGGCAGAGGGAGAGGGAGGGAAGCAGACTCCCCACTGAGCAGGGAGCCCAACATGGGGCTCAATCCCAGGGCCCTGGGACCATGACCCAAGCCAAAGGCAGGCGCTTAACCGACTGAGCCACCCAGGTGCCCCAGACCAGTCTCTTTTCTTTTCACTCCTCTCCTACCTTTACACTGCAGCTGGCGTGGGTGTTTTCTGGCTCTTTCTCAAACAGGCCAATGTGTGTTTGTTCCTGCCTCAGGTCTTTGGAACTTTCTGTACATCTGCCTGGAACATTCTCCCTAGATCTTCACAGGACAGATTCCCTCAATAAATCAAGTCTGGGCTCAAATGGCACTTTGTCAGAGAGCCTTCCTTCCTTGATCACCTTACCTAAGTAGGCAATAACTACCAACCACCTTACTCCACTTTATTATCACAGCACTTAAAGTATCCAAAATCACCTTATTTTTTGTAAGTCTCATTAAGGCAAAGTCCCTGTGTGTTAACGTTTAATCCCACAACACAGATCAGCGCCTGGCATGGAACAGACAATAAATATTTGTTGAATGAAGGGATTGGTCCCCTTCACTGATTTCTCCCTTTTAAATTGTGTCCTTTCACTGGTAACAAGAATTGGGCCTTTCTTTAGCCATGTTCTTTGAAAATCTCTATTCCAAGTTACATAAAGATCTGACTCAACCTTTGAAACTATCCCTTGGTTGGACTTATTATTGGATAAGCCGCCTCGTCTAACAAGCAGTTGGGAGGGTCATATTGCTTTCTTCTAATCACAGAGCTATGCTATGATTCATTATGGTGGGCAACATATAGGTACTATAATAGCTATGTTATTTAGAGACAAAATAGTCTCAAGAATCACTTTCTCTAGAATCCATCCGTGACTAACTCAACCACTTCCTGTCTACTGAATATGCTCTTTATGTTTAATATTTTGCTATTCAATTAAAAAAAATTACTATTAACTTAGCCCCCTCTAAAATCTCTTATATATATTTCTGAAATCCAATTTTATTCCAAAATCTAATTTTATTTCTGAAATACTGAAGTTATTTTTTAAGTTTGTAACAAGCTTGTTGGTTGGTAAAACAGCCTATAGAAGTATAAAGTGATTAATAGCTTATGCATTTTACTTAATATGAATATTCATGTTTACCTATAGAATTATTGATGTGTTTGATTATAGTCTCAGAACCCACTGAGTGTGTGATGTAATATTCAGGAAATGAACCATATTATCTCTGTAAAATGTAAAAACTTCTATTTTGACTCTCAGCCTAGGGTCCGACGCAGTTTTTTTCCAAGCCGGTAGCTCCGGGGGCCTCTTGTCTCTCTTCCCCCACCCCTCTCCATCCTATTTTTTCATGGGCACCCCCCTCTTGGTTCTCTGAGCGAGCCTGTGATCTGGAAGTCTATCCCTCCAGTACCTTCCTCCTGCCCATGAAGACAAACCCCACAGGCTTTTAGTTTTAAGAGGTGGCTACTGACTCCTGGACAGGAGCAGGTGATGCTTATACAGTTGGCACTGCGCCAGGTGTGGCACTAAGAGCTCTTCATACGCATTAATTCATTCAGTCTTTAGAACAACACTAAGCTAGGTCTTAGTACTGTCATCAATTTGCAAATCAGAAACTGAGGCCCTACGACATTAATTGCCCAAGGTTACATAAACAGCAAATCGCCTGATTCTGGACCAAGTTATTTTAAAATTTATTATTAGCAGGGCGCCTGGGTGGCTCAGTCATTAAGCATCTGCCTTCGGCTCAGGTCATGGTCCCAGGGTCCTGGGATCGAGCCCCGCATCGGGGTCCCTGCTCCACAGGAAGCCTGCTTCTCCCTCTCCCACTCCCCCTGCTTGTGTTCACTCTCTCGCTGTGTCTCTCTCTGTCAAATAAACAAAATCTTTTAAAAAAATAATATTATTATTAGCAAATGGTCAAAGTAAAATATTACAAATTTTCATTAAAAAATAAAATACAAATAAATAAAAACTTCTATTTCAAATGGGGAATGTCTTTTGCTTACGCTTTCAGTTGTGAAGGGGTGAAGAGAGATCATCTCTCAATTTAATGAGTCGTCCCTGCTGTCAAGGTAAAAACCTCTGGTTTCCCCTCATCCATTCTTAACAATCCTTACTCTCAACATACCACTGTTTTGAACACTACAGAAAAATGCCTAAGGGCGCCTGTGGCTCAGGTCATGCCTTTGGCTCAGGTCATGCCTTTGGCTCAGATCTTGATCCTGGGACCCTGGGATCCAGCCAGCATTGGGCTCCCTGCTCAGCGGGAAGCCTGCTTCTCCCTCTCCCTCTGCCTGCCGCTCCCCCTGCCTGTGCTCTCTTTCTCTTCCTCTCTCTGTCAAATAAATAAATAAAATCTTAAAAAAAAAAAAAAAAAAGCCTAGCCAAGCTTCTGCTTAATAATTTAATTATTAACAACCAACAAACATTATTTCCACTGCTTCAATTTCAAATATTTTCTGAGTCCCTAAAATGCTGATTTTTGCTTCTTTGTTAGCCTAATACATCCCACAAACAACTGTTAGGGTGAAGTATTTTTCCCTCATTTCACAAAGGACTAAAGGAAGCAGAAGCTACACTGAGGTTTGTGAGACACACAGCTCGGAGAGAGCTCAGCCAGGCTTTGAACTGTTACAGAAGGCACTCACTCAACATATACCGACTAAGTGAACACCAATGCACCCGTCTTGTTCTTCTACTTAGTTGTAGTATTACTTTCCAAATGAGTAACATTTTCACATGGTCAAAATTCAAATAATCCAATTTCATTCCAAAATCAAATTTCATTTCCGAAATACTAAATTATAAATTTGTGACAAACTCATTAGTTGTTAAAACTTAGCCTAAAATGGATATTCAGTTTTTTACAGCTTTACCTTTCTCACTTAATGTGAATATTCATATGTTCACCTGCAAGATTACTAAAGTGTTTGATTACAGGTAACCTCACTCAACTCCCAGATAGTCCCTATGCATCTAGTTTCCTTACCCAAAGACAGTGATTACCACTTTTTTCTGTTGTTTTTTTTCGGGGTACATGGATTTTTGAAGCAAATATGACTAAGAATTTTTTACACAAATGTAGCACACTAGAAATACTACATACACGTACAGCTGTGACTTTTTCTCCACTTAATTTATCATAGATATCATTTTATATCAATTAAAAATGGCTTGCCTAAGTAGTATTTTATTATATGAATGTGTGATAATTTCTTTAGCTAGTCCCCTATTATAAATATTACAATTATTTCCAATATTATTATAAGTTATATGCCACTGCTCATATGTCCAGGCATATCTGTCAACTAATTACTTACAAACGAAAAATAACCTAATAATATGGGAAAAGAATATTAACAGATAATGCACATAAAGGAAAATAAAAATGTTTTCTTATTGATTTATAAAAGATACGGGTATTATTGGAGAAATTAAACCTTCGTCTCTGACATGCTTTACATATCTATTTCCCCAATTTATTACTTGACTTTGACTTTGACTTTGTTTATAGTATTTTTATAAGAATTTATTGAAATTTTATGTAACTAGGGGCATCTGGCTGTCTCAGTTGGTAGAGCATGTGACTCTTGATCTCCAGGTTGTGAGTTAGAGCCCCAAGATGGGCATAGAGTTTATTTAAAAAATAAAAATAAAAGGCCCAAACTTGTACTGCTAGGGTTGGCAAGCCTTTAAAAAATATATATATTATGTAACCAAACTGTTGATGTTTTTATTTTTTTTTTAATTTTGTGGAATTTATATGATATTTGGAAGGACTTTCCATTCTAAGATGATTGCTCTAAAATGTTTCCATTTTTTTTCTATGCTGATATATATCTATTTACAGTAGGATTTTACCCTCTCTGCATACATTTTGGGGTAAGATACCTGTGTGATCCATGGCCCACCCCCTCCCCCATGGCTACTCCTTATTCCGGATACCATTTATTGAATAATCCTCCCCCCCTAAAACACAGGTTTCCTTTTCATTCCACAGAATACCTGAGAGTACAGAATGGTAACCAGTGAACAAAATTCTATTTATTTTCTTTTCATACTGACTAACCCACAGTACAATTTCTAGTAAGGCTGGCAACTTTTCTGATCTCCTTTGAGTTTGGGACTTCATATTAGGTTGCATGATAGTACAAAAGGGGCAAGAGCTTCCATGACTCTGGCAAGGCCAGGAGAGGTTGTGTCCTTGCTCATCTATCTGCATTTAGGACAAATTGACATTTGAGCACAGGCCAAGTGGCTTTTCTTTCCTCCACTTTCTTATACCTATTTTGGAATCTTAAGTGTTAAATAGCTAACGTAGTAAAATAAATAAAAATAAATTTTGTTAGGAAGTTACTCTTCCTTTCCACTGAAGATTATTTTCTAATATTTGACTATCAGGGCCTCTATAATTAGAGTTAATAAACAGCTGTATTATATACATCTTATTCTTTTTTTATGTTATGTTAATCACCATACATCACTTCATTAGTTTTTGATGTAGTGTTACATGATTCATTGTTTGCATATAACACCCAGTGCTCCACGCAGAACGTGCCCTCTTTAATACCCATCACGAGGCTAGCCCATCCTCCCACCTCCTCCCCACTAGAACCCTCAGTTTATTTTTCAGAGTCCATAGTCTCTCATGGTTTGTCTCCCCCTCCGGTTTCCACCCCCTTCATTCTTCCCCTCCTGCTATCTTCTTCTTTTTTTTTTTTTTAACATATAACGTATTATTTGTTTCAGAGGTACAGATCTGTGATTCAACAGTCTTGCACACTTCACAGATACATCTTATTCTATAAAACCAGTTGCATTTAAATCTTTCACCAGACATTTTGAATTGCCTAATTACAACTTTCAAGTTGACAAATTCTATCAGGAATTTATTCATTCGTTTAATAAAGTCTGTTAGTATTTTCTACGTGCAATTTATTCTTCTAAGGGCTGCGAAAGACTCATAAATGAAGAAAACAAGTTTTTGTTCCACCATTGTTCTTCCTGGCAGAGTTTAGACAAATTCGACAGAAGAGCACTTTTGTTGCAGGGACAGGAGATACCTAAAACACATAGGAGAACGTGATAAATGTTACTATAAAAACTCAAGAAATATCTCTGGTATGTAGAAAGGAGAAGGTAATTCCAAGTGGTAGAAGTAAAGTGTCATGGAAACAGTGACAATGGACCCATCCTTAAAATCTATTTCCAGTTTTAACATGTCAGGATACATACTTGAGGATGTTCCAAAAAAAGTGTAACTCTCACTAAAAATAAAAAAAGCATGTGTGATGGTTAATTTTATGGGCCAATTTGGCTGGGTTAAGGGATACCCAGATAGCAAGTAAAACATTATTTCATGCGGTGTCTGGGAGGCTGTTTCTGGAAGAGATTAGCATTTGATTCAGTAGACTGGGTGAAGAAGATCCACCCTCAGCAGTGTGGGTAGGCATCACCAATTCATTAAGGACCTGAATAGAAGAGGTGAAGGAAGGGTTAGAGATCTCTTTTTGAGCTCTCAGATATCAGAGTTTCTGGCTTTTGAGCCTTCAGACTCTGAGGCCAACATGAGCAGCTTTCTGGTTCTTGGTCCTTTGAACTTGAACTGAATTATACCACTGGCTTCCCTGGTTCTCCAGCTTGCAGACCGCAGTTTGTGGGACTTCTTAGCCTCCATGACCACGTGAAATGTGAGCCGATTCCCTTAATTAATTTGCTAATTAATTAATTAATCCCCCCACACACTAATACAGCATGGAAATAAGATGACTGTTCAGGCAGCAAAATAGCAGAAGATTCTAAGCATTGAAACCAGAGAAGAGAAAGAATTTCTCCATATCCCTCACTCCATCAGCCTCAAAACTGTCAATTTTAATTTCCTATTTTTTCTTATACCACTCTTCTTCTCCATCACCAGGTTATTGCCTTAGCTCAGAGCTTGAACCTAATTGTCTCATTCTTAGATGACTGAAATATCTGGAGCTCATGGTTCTATCCCTTGCTCTTCACAACATTCTTGTTTAACACAAACATGATCATATTAAGACTCTAGAGAAAATTCTACAGGATAAAGTCAGAATGCATTAATATGATGACCATTATTCTCCATGGTTTGTCTTTATTCTACTTGATAATATTCGTCTAACAAATAACTCTTTCTGGTATATCCTGAGTTCCAGCCATTGCAGAGTACTTAACATTCTCCAATTTTACATACACCTTCATGTTCATACTTCTCTCCACCTGCAAATTTCTTTCTTAACTCTTGTGTCCATCTAACACACTTTTATTTATCTTTCAAAATCAATTCAAGTTTGTTCTCTCTCTGAAACATTTTCTTACCAAACTAACCAGAATGACTAACCACCTCCAGAGTGCTGCCATCTTGCCTTGTTCATGAATCTATCCATGCCTTTTCTCCATGGTACTGTAATATGCATTTGCCTTTGTGCCTCATGATCTAGTACTAAAATGGTACATAGTAGGTTATGAACATATTATTTCAATAATCTCTGGATTATCTATTCTCTATGGCCCATTTAGCAGGAGAGACACTGCTTTATGGTGGGGTGGGACAGAACATATTTTTTAGTAAGTTACATATCTGCTATATTATCACTTGGAATTTGGGGACTTATTAGTAAAAGTGCAATGAATACCAAGAACACAGAGAAAAATTCATCAACAGAATGTGGGAAAAAAGCAGTGATTATGAATATGGAAGCATCCCCTGAGATGCTGAGATCAGCTTTCTCAGTGACATTTGTAGAAGGGTGGTTCTATGTACATGCACCCCAGGTATAGTCCTATTTAGTTTTCAATGACTTGGAAAGAAGAAAAAAAACAATGTCACTTTCTTTATCACTCTTTATAAACATGGAAACCTCAAGATGGTTTGCTTGAAACAAGGAGATTATGAAAGATGAGATGATAAGACAAGTCCTTTCTCAATGTATTTCTCTTGTGAAAGGCCATCGTACATACACAGCCTGACAGTTTTTACCAAATGTCTACATATTAAAGGAATTATATACAATAAAAGGCCTGAGAGTTAAAATCCTGTTAAGATTTTTCTTCTTTATCCATCTCAATGCTTCAATGACCTAGTCAAGATATCATTTTACCATTATATTTGAAACATCAATTTTATAATGGAATAACAAAAGGTAGCTTGAAAGATAGTAGGATTAACATCACAATTTTATAATGGAATAACAAAAGGTAGCTTGAAAGATAGTAGGATTAACATCACATAACACATACCATTTTCAGAAATACTCCACAGTGGCTCAAAACTTATTTCAACTGACGTGTATGGGAACATTTCCTGCCAACTATTCATTGTCTCCTTTCTTGCTAACACATCCTGATCTTAGTCTGGATGGCAAGTACCCAAAGCCAGGCATTTTGGCCTAAGCCAGCTCTTTAATGTTACTCCTAATTTACTACTTCCTTTGCAGCTGGGGTGGCCATGTGACCAAGCATGCTCAAGGAAACATAAGGGGGCTATTGGAAGGGGACTTAGAGAAAAGCTCATGGTGAACTAATAAATGGAGCTGAACGACTTGCCCTCTTTCCCTTCGCCTATATCTTCAGAAGCGATGTTACAAGCAAGAGGCAAAATGAAGGATGTTTAATATAGTGGAGCAAAAAGACCGTGTGTGGGTTTTTAGTAATTTGCGGAATCAGGGGGTCAGCCCTAGCTTCTTGTTAATTGGGAAGAACAAAGCCACTCTTAGTGAGGGATGCTGTTATTTGCAGCCGAGCACATTCTCACAGACAGTGTACTGGGCAGTTGAGGAGAAAGTCTTCCATGAGAGCCTTTCCTTTGTGATAACCTTGGAACTTTTGTGGAGGATAATCTGTAAATTAGGGCTTACAGATTTTTAGAGAGAGAATATGAAGAATGACGAATATCCCCTAATTGTGTGGCAAGACATCATACACCAAAGAAATGAGAGTGGTTATTCATGATAAATTCAAAACAATGACAAAAAAAAAAAAAAGAAAAGAAAGAAAGAAATCCCTTCAATTATCTCTGTAAATTCTACAAATTCTCAGAATCTTAAAATTAAGCAGGCTGATCTTAAGGTCCCTTGTCTTTGCTCAGAAACACAAACATCTATCTATTTAACATAAAGATAGCAATGGGTGTCCATGTTTAATCTACACAGTTTATAAAAGTAATCTCGAGGTTTTGTTTCTCATTAGGAAAGTAGAGCTGTTGGCCAGTGAACGTGTTTGGTCAGTCAGCCTTCTAACCCATGAATTGAGGCAATTAGTTTTCAAGCTTCAAACTTTCTTCTTGCTCTACAAGCTTTGGCTTCAAGTTATTTTCATCTTAAATAGAGTTTTCAAGCCCTGAACAGATATTTTGATACCCCGATAATTTGTGGTCTTGCTAAAGACTGACTTTTTGCACAGTCTCCTTGACTTGATTTGTTATTTCAAACTTCCAATTATTTCACACCTTCCTTTGAGACTTTTTCTAATTGAGCTGTATATTCCCAACTGAAATCAGAATTGGCCCAACTCCTGCCTTTCTCAAAATTTAGGCCTCTTTTAAAAGATTAAAATTCTACAATGTTTTTAAATAGATTTTTTTTTATAATCTTCCTAATTTCATTTTGTGAAACAAACTAGGACCTTAAAATAATGGGAAAATATTTTCTTACTCAATCCCCAAGCCCCATTTTTACTTATATGAAGTTCCAATGAATACTTTGGACAATATTTATAGCTTTGAAATATTTAGTGGCCACTGTAATAATTATCTATGAACCAACAAATAAATTTTATGATTTGTGATTATTTCATCCTATCCCCAGGAATAAAATGTCATGTTACTGCCATGCAGCATATGACCAAATAGCCATTCAAAACCAAATTAGTCTAAACCCAGATACCACTTTCTCATTAAAGAGAAAATAAGGAAAAGTTTAGCTGTTCTTACAAGACCAGAGCAGCTAAATGTCATTCCAAGCATAAAAGGTCTTGTTTTAGTCTCTTGTAGACTGAGGATAAGTGTTTTGAGTTACTGGAACTTGATGGGTGTGATTTGCCATTATTTTCCATTTCCTGAAAAATCTTAAAAAAATAAAATCACAGCTCATATGTTCCATCTCTTTCCCCTAAACCGTTAGGTATTTAAGTTGCCTTCTAAAAATATACCTTAATTTTCATGTATATATATCTCTCCATTCATGTGTATGCTTGCAAGTGTAACTGTTTCAGTGTATGTCTGCTCAATGAATCATGTTTCCAGAATTAAAAGTTGCTTGGTTTAATCAGTGATTTCACAAGAGTTTATCAAACCCAATGAAGAAATGTTCAGCTCAAGAAAATCCAAAAACAGGTTCATATCTTAAAAGGAATGGTCTCATTAGGAATAAAAGAATTGTTACACTGTATCTTATTTAAGAATTCTCCCTCCATTTTCATCACTCTTCTTGTTCTTAAAAAAAGTTACAGCTTTCTGACCAAGAAATATTTTAGGGGTCTTAGCCTACTAATATACTATCTAAAAAACAAAGGCCAAAAGTTTCAACAACATAAAAGATCAAATGACCTCTAGCCATCCAAAACAGATATCATAAAGTTTCAAGCACTTCTGTAGAATTTCATCTTCACTTAATGCCTAGTTGTTCTTATTAAGATACAAAAGCCGGGGCGCCTGGGTGGCTCAGTTGGTTAAGCAACTGCTTTCGGCTCAGGTCATGATCCTGGAGTCCCTGGATCGAGTCCCTGGATCGAGTCCCGCATCGGGCTCCCTGCTCGGCAGGGAGCCTGCTTCTCCCTCTGACCCTCCCCCCTCTCATGTGCTCTCTCTCTCTCATTCTCTCTGTCTCAAATAAATAAATAAAATCTTAAAAAAAAAAAAAAAAAGATACAAAAGCCCAAACACTTCTGTTTTTAGATGTTTTTGTTTTTTGTAACACATGGGAGGTTAATGATAACATTTAGAAAGGGCATAATTTCAAGAGAGTTTGCACTGAAAAAAGTGAGGGTTAGTACTCTAAAATAGGAAAAATGTAGAAAAACTAAACAATTATTGAAAAAAATTTAAACAGGGCCGTCTGGGTGGCTCAGTCGTTAAGCATCTGCCTTCGGGTCAGTTTGTGATCCCAGGGTCCTGGGATTGAGCCCCGCATTGGGCTCCCTGCTCGGCGGGAGGCCTGCTTCTCCCTCTCCCACTCCCCCCTGCTTGTGTTCCCTCTCTCACTGTGTCTCTCTCTGTCAAATAAATAAATTTTTTAAAAATCTAAAAAAAAAAAAAAATTTTAAACAAATCACCAAATAAAAGCACTGAAGTCTAAGGCCTTTTAAAGTAGTAAAAACAGGGGTGCCTGGGTGGTTCAGTTAGTTAAGCGTATGACTCTTGATTTTGGCTCAGGCCATGATCTTCGGGGTCATGGGATGAAGTTCTGAGGTGGGCTCCAGGCTCAGCGCAGGGTCTTCATGAGATTCTCTCTCTCCCTCTGCCCCTCCCCCTACTCATGTTCTCTCTCTGCCTCTCTCTAAAAATAAATAAATAAATAAATCTTTAAAAATTAAATAAATAAAAGCAGTAAAAACAAACCTATATCCTCAATAGTGATCATTTTTAAATAATATTTTGGAAATTTGGACCAACAAGAAATTATTGTATATTTTCTGTTTGTGATATTAAGAAAATAGGGAAGGGGTGCCTGGGTGGCTCAGTCAGTTAAGTGTCCGACTCTTGATTTCACTCAGGTCATGATCTCAGGGTTGTGAGACTGAGCCCTGCATTGGGCTCTGTGCTCAGTGAGGAATCTGCTTAAGATTTTTTTTCTCTCTCTCTCCGCCCCTACCCCATCTCTCTCTCTCTCTTATAAATAAATAAATCTTGAAAGAGAGAGAGAGAAAAAAAGAAAGAAAGAAAGAAAGGGAGGGAGGGAAGGAGAGAGGGAAGAAGAGAGGGAGGAAGAAGGAAGATAGGGAAAAGATTAAATAAAAAGGATAACTCTTCCCAGGCCAGTGATTATCACAGGTCAATTCTGTCAAATAGAAATGAATGCCAATCTACATCTAAAACTAATGATGTAATGTATGGGGATTAACATAAGAATAAAAAAAAAAGAAATGAACGCCAATCACAAATGTGTGCCACATTATATTTTAAAATTTGTATTCACCTCACTTTGGAAAAATAGGTGAAATTAATTTCAATGACACATTTTATTTAACCTAATATATCCCAAATTTTATAATTTCAACAAAATCAAAATAAAAGCAATTCACATATTTTACATTATTTTTGTGTATATGAAGTCTCCAAAACCTGATATGGATTTTACCCTTACATCCCAAATTTGGACTAGCCATATTCCAAGTGCTCAATAGCCATATATGGCAAGTAGCTACTGTATTGGATAGGACAGTTCTAGATGCTGGGAATAAAGCAGCAAACAATACAGACAAGGTCCCTGTTTTTGTGGAGTTTACCTTCTACATCAGTGAAGATACAGAAAAGTACACAAATAACAAACAGGAAAAAAGATCACATGATTTTAAATGCCCCGAAGAAAGTAAAAAGGTTGATGAGATAGAAAATGCTGGGGGTAGGAGTGCTCTGCAGATGTGACATTTAACCTGGGACCTGAGTGAGTGGGAAGCATGTAGGCTTGATGAAAAGCATGATGGGCAGAACAGAGAGTTTTTACAACAAATCTAAGGCTTTGCTTAAGCAACAACAATGAAAGAATGGTAAGATTAGAGCTAAAGGAGTAGAGAGGGAGAACAGTGTAAGACATGGTAGAGGGGTAAGCAGAGCCAGATCATGTAGGATTTAGGAGACCAGAATAAAGAGCTCAGGAGTGGCCAAGGGAGGAGGGACCCTGGAAGCACTCTCAGTGTTCATTCAAACCCTGTAGGGCTATGCTCTATAAGTGAAGGAACAGGAAATAGTCTTCACAAAACATGAAACAAAGCCTTGAATAGTCTCAGTACCTAACTGGATAAAGGTGATCTTCCTAGATCAATTTTTTCTGCTATTAGAAAATCAAATCCACTTGGGGGAAATTAATCTAGAGCCTCTATACTTTTTAATGTAAAAAGTCCAGCATTTACTCCCAAATCACCAAGAATGCCCATAAAAAGACTAAATGACCATATGTTAAGGAGGGGGGGGGGGGGGAATATATATATAAAATGCCTATCTATCTATCTATCTATATATAAAAAATAGGCATTTTGGTGATCCAGATTTCTGAGTTGTCAAGATTTCTGCTTTATAATAACTATGATTAATAATGTTCAAAAAAACAGATAGTAAGATGAAGAATTCACTGGAGAACTGAATTACCTGAAAAATGAACCAAATTTTCTTGTAACTGTAGAGGGGGAAAAGGCAACAATAAATATACAATTCAATAGATGGGTTCAAGAGTTGATGAGATAGAGCAGAATTAAAGATTAGTAAAATGGTGGGGCTCTTGGGTGGCTCAGTCAGTTAAGCATCCTACTCTTGATTTCAGCTAAGGTCATGATCTCAGGGTTGTGGGATCGGGCCCATATCAGGCTCTGCCCTCACCACAGAGTCCGCTTGAGATTTTCTCTCTCCCCATGCCCCTCCCCTTGCTCATGCTCTCTATCTCTCTTTAAAATAAATAAATAAATAAAATCTTTAAAGAAAATTAGCAAAACGGAAAATAGATCAGCAAAAAAAAAAAAAGCCTAGATCAAAGAACACAGAGAAAAAGAAAATTACACACACACACACATATATATGTATGTAAAAGACATAGGGAGGCACCTGGGTAGTTCAGTTGGTCGGCATCTGACTCTTAGTTTCAGTTCAGGTCGTGATCTCAGGATCATGAAATTGAGCCCCACATTGGGCTCCATGCTCAGCACAGAGTCTGCTGGAGTTTCTCTCTCTCTCTCCTGCTGCCCCTCCCCCTCCCCCCACACACTCTCTGTCTCTCGAAAATAAATAAATTAATTAAAAAACAAAAAAACATGGGGAATAAGGAAAAACTATCTAAAGTGCATCTTACTGGAGTCCCAGAAGGGGAGGAGAGAGAAATAGGAATTGGGTGTGGTTTTTATCTACTTAATGTTTCTCTCTATAGTCTCATGTTTTTATTACTTTGGAGAAAAGAAATATAGATCATCATCTCACATCATATATAAAAATAAATCCCAGATGGATTAATGAATTTTATGTAAAAAATAAAATTACAAACTAACCTGAATAAAAGGAACAGGCAAATATTTATCTTGCCTTCCTAATCACAAATGCAAAATCCATTAAGTAAAGACTGTTATATTTGTCTACCATATGAATTTTTGCTTATGAAAAACACCATAACCAAAGTTCAAAGGCTAAGGTTCAAATGAGAAAACAGCTGAACCAGGTGTCTGATGGAAATATATGCAATAATTAAAATCGTATTTCACAAGAATATTTAATGGCATGGAAAGTGCTCATAATTTGCATTTATATTTAAAATAGTTTATTGACTTTCTCTCCCAGTGAATATAGAGTAACAAGGTCTAGATTTAGTCTTTCACAAAAAGCAAAAAGAATATTCAACAAAACACATGAAACAAGGCTTTCATATACTGGACAACTGGCATCATAGTACTGTAATCCTTGAGAGGTTGGGAATAAGCACAGTGAGTTTAGAAATGTCTCAATTTAATGCTTGAAGGCAGTTTCCAAACTGCATCAGGTAGGAGGAACCCCAAGAGAGCCCATGATCTCACTGATGGAGAGAAGAAAGAACAGAAGTCAAGGTGGCCAATAAGGGAAAAGAGAGGTGCATGAAAAGAGCACTGGAGTTCTGCAGCGGGGTCCCTCGGGGCTTTGACTGATTACTAATCTGAGCACATATGAGACAGAACTTCCAAAGATACGGAGAAGAAATATTGGGATGGAAGAGACCAACAATTCTCAGAATCCATGCACGGTAGAGAATAGTGCATATCCCCCCAAGCCAGAGTAGACAGACCTCATAATACATGAGATAAAACACCTGTTACAAAGACATTCTATTTGTTCAAGAGTGTAGAAAAGAATGATCATGATTAGAAAAAAAAATGTGAAATATAAAAAGAACCCAAAGGGTACCCCTAGAGATGAAAAATATATCTAAATTAAAAATATTTTGGATGCCTGGGTGGCTCAGTCGTTAAGCAACTGCCTTCGGCTCAGGTCATGATCCCGGAGTCCCGGGATCGAGTTCCGCATCATGCTCCCTGCTCGGCAGGGAGTCTGCTTCTCCCTCTGACCCTACCTGCTCATGTGCGCTCTCTCTCTCTCTCAAATAAATAAATAAAATATTTTTAAAAATAAATTAAAAATATTTTCAACCATATTTCTTATAGCATTCTTCAACAAAAGGAACTAGGGCTCCTTGCAGAAATCGCTGGTTCTATGAGTGGAGCAGGAACTATGCAAAATGAGTCCAAGCATCCTGCAGTGCCAGAAAGTATGGAAGGAGGAAAAAAAACAAGAACAACAATACTGATGGGAATACATGAAAGGGATACAGGAGCCAACTAAAGGAGCTCCCAATGGTTAAAGCAGGAATAATTTGAGGAACAAAATTAATTAAGCAGTATTGATTATAATAAATGAATATCCATGAGCCCATACTGATATAAACAAACAACTGAATAAATAAATAAATGGGGTGTGGGGGGACAGACAAATCTTCAACAGGCACAAAAAGTTCCAAATAATTTATATAGATACTCTACCTCAAGGAAAGGAAGCATAACTCCTCAATGCTTAAATGTGGGCTGCACATAGTGACATTCTTAAAAAGTACAATATGGAAGGGGCGCCTGGGTGGCTCAGATGGTTAAGCATCTGCCTTTGGCTCAGGTCATGATCCCAGGGTCCTGGGATCGAGCCCTGCATCGGGCTCCCTGCTCAGCTGGAAGCCTGCTTCTCCCTCTCCCACTCCCCCTGTTTGTGTTCCCTCTCTCGCTGTGTCTCTCTCTGTTAAATAAATAAAATAAAATCTTAAAAAAAAAAAAGTACAATATGGAAAAGGAATAAAAAAGACCAACTTTACTGTGAAGAAACCTGACAAATACTATCTCAGTAAGGTGGTCAAGGTTCAACATGAACAGTGATAAAGCATGTTACAGAATGTATTCTTGATATGATATGATAAAAACAACACTTTTTCTCTGTGGGCGTCTTCCCCAAAACCCATAACCCCAATGTAATCAGGAGAACAACATCAGAAAAATTCCAATAGAGGGGAATCATACAAAATACCCACCCAGTACTCCTTAAAGCCATCAAGATCATCAAAAACGAGCAAAATCTGAGAAATTATCACAGCCATCAGAAGCCTAGGAGTACATGACAAATAAATGTAATGTGGTATCTCAGATGGTATTCCGGAACAAAAAAAAGACACTAGGTAAGGTGAAAAAACCTGAGTAAAGTATCGACCTTTGTTCGACCTTAGTTAATAAGAATGTATCAGTATTGGTTCATTATTGTAACAAATGTACCATATAAATATAAAATGTTAGTAACAGGGGAAACTGGATTTGGGGATGGGAACTTTCTGTACTATCCTCACAAATTTTCTGTATATCTAAAATTATTCTGAAAAAGCTAAGCCTATTTAAAAAATACACTGGATAGGATCAACAGCTCATTAAACACTGAAGATGAAAAAAGCAAACCTGAAGTCATTCCCCCCAAAAATAATCAAAATCAGAGAAAAAAAGAGAAAGAAATGGTATCACACATGTGGAACTGGAACCCCAGGCAAGTGAAAGCGTGGCAAAAAGAAGAGGGAAAAAAAAATATTAGAAGGAATAATGGCCAAATTTTTTCCCAAATTTGATGAAAACTCTAAAAACACAAATCCAAAAAACTCAATGAACCCATGGACCATACAATGGCACTTCATAATCAAATTGCTCAAAACCAATGATAAGGAGAAAAATCTTAAAATTATCTAGGGTAAAAACACATTACATGCAGAGGACCACAGACAAGAATTACCTACCACATATTTCTTTGTCAAAAACTAAGGATGCCAGGGGCACCTGGGTGGCTCAGTCGTTTGAGCGTCTGCCTTCGACTCAGGTCATGATCCCAGGGTCCTGGGATGGATGGAGCCCCATGTCAGGCTCTCTGCTCAGCAGGGAACCTGCTTCTCCCTCTCCCTCTGCCTGCCTCTCTCTCTCTCTCTGTGTCAAATAAATAAGTAAAATCTTAAAAAAAAAAAAAAAACTAAGCATGCCAGAAGACAATGAGGAAACATCTTTAAAATACTGAAAGTTAAAAAAAAAAAAGCCAACTTAGTATTCTATATCTGGTGAATATAACTTTCATGAACAAAGGTGATAAAACAGCAATTACAACAGTAATAAAAAAATGAAATACTTAGTCATACAACTAAAAAAATATAACTGATGAGAGAAATGAAAGAATATGTAAATAAATAAAGAATTACCCTAAGATGTATAGACTCAATGCAATCCCAATCAAATTCCAGTAGCTCCTTCTATGGAATTTGATAAGCCTACTCTAAAATTCACAAGGAAATGCAAAGAATGTAGAATAGCCAAAGCAGTTTGAAAAAGAAGAAAAGTAATGGATAATTTGCATTCCCTGATTATATTTAATATAGGGTTACAGTAATCAAGACAATGTGGTATTGGCATAAAGACAGAAATGGATGGAGTAAATAGACAATCAAGATACACATCCATAAGTAAATAGCCAAGTGATTTTTTTATATAACAATCATTGAGATATAATTCACATGCCATATAATACAAAGTGTACAATTCAATGGTATTTACTATATGCACACAATTATGCAACACCACAATCAATTTTAAACATTTTCATCACTAACAAAAGAAACACCATATTCACTGCCAATCATTACCCATTCACCCTCAACCTCCCAAGTTCTAGGAAACAACTAATCTACTTCTTATTTACGGATTTGCCTATTCTGGACATTTCATATAAATGGAATCATATAATATGTGACCTTTTGTAAATATCTTCTTGCTCTTAGCATAATATTTTCAAGTTTTATCCATGTTTCAGTAAGTGTGCTAGTCTGGTTCTCTAGAGAAATAGAACCATTATGAGATATGTGAACCTGGATCTACATCTAGCTTTAGAGCTAGGTGTATAAATGTCTACATATTGTTTTGTTTCTCTCTACATATTAAGAGACTCACTATAAGGAATTTTCACAATAATGGAGGCTAAGATTTGTAGTTAGCAAACTGGAGACCCAAGAGAGTCAATGGTCTAGTTTTGTCTGAGTCTGAGAGCCTAAGAAACAGAAAAACAAGTATTTTAAGTTCCAGTCCAAGTCCAAGTCTGAGGGCAGGAGACTGATATCCCAACTCAAAAACAAGCAGAGAGAAATAATTCCTTCTTACTCAGCTTTTAATTCTATTCAAGCCTTCAGTGGATTAAATGAAGCCCACCCACATTCCGGAAGGCAATATGCTTTACTCATCTACCAATTCAAATGCTAATTTTATCCAGAACCACCCTTATAGCCATACGCGGAAATAGTGTTTAACCAAATATCTGAGCATTTATTTGAAACAAAATTAACCATCACAAATCCAATCCTTGTCAACCTGTCACCTATACATATCTCCTTAAATCATATTTAATCTCCAAATAAAGACAATAACAAGGTCTTAATTCCTCCTAACATGATACAACTATCCTGCATACAACAGAAACACACTAACACCTTCCAAAGAAGAGGAAAAGTCCTTGAGTGATGCTTATTCTTCTCTCTGAAATCTGTAACTCAAATACAATGATGCATAATAAACAATATTTAAAGTATATATAAAGTAAGTATATTTTATGTTATATAATAAGGGAATAAGAGGGGGAAGAAAACAAATATATTTGCTATATACATAGGCAAACATATTCATAACAAAATACGGAGGAATATGGAATACTCACGACAAATACAGTTCTCATTTCTGTTACTGGTCACATGGTTATAGCTGGTATTTATAGCTAACTTTTACCATTACCCATTCTGTATTCCCTTTGCCTTCAGTAAACCTTCGCTGGCTTTGTTTGTTCATTTGTTTCATGATTCTTTACATGGTGAGGTGACCTAACCCTTCAACTCCTGAATGGAT
This sequence comes from Mirounga angustirostris, assembly GCF_029215605.1. Lineage (NCBI taxonomy): Eukaryota > Metazoa > Chordata > Mammalia > Carnivora > Phocidae > Mirounga > Mirounga angustirostris. Next base: position 36,115,324 of record NW_026991725.1, read on the forward strand.
TAGACTGTTGCATTTTTCCATTGACCTTACTCACAGGCCGTGGTAATACTAGAGACACCCTAAGGGGTCACCTGTATTCCAGAAATACTTTTCCTGACCTCCATTATAGAGTAGTACTCTAATTTCTCCTTGGTAGTCAGGATCAATCATCCCAACCACCACAGTAACTACCTATTCGTCTGTTTATTCAGTGGCATGAGGAGCCCAAAGTGGCTAAGCAGCAGTCTTACCTTCCAGTCCAATTGAATCATTGTTGTATATCCTGGTTGAAGCATTTCTCCCTTTGGAACTAAGACCTCTAGGCCAACAGAGCATAAGGTCATGAGAACAGGAAGCAAAGATTATCCTAGTAAGTAACTAGGGTTGAAAGAGAGGGATGCCACTCCCATTTTCAACCCCTGATTCCTAGACCCATGAATTCTGGTTAGGGGAGAAATATCACCGTGTACTGGATGCTGACTCAGAGCATATACAGCTTTCTAAAGAACCCTGTCCCAAACCTAAAAGGTTTTGCCACCTAGTTTGCACTGTAACAGAGTCTTCAAAAGGCCATTCCACTACCTTACGAAGCCAGCTGCTTCAGGATGGTGGAAACATGGTAAGACCACAGAATTCCATGAGTATAAGTTCACTGCCACACTTCTTTTGCTCTTAAGTAAGTTCCTGGATCTAAGCAAGGTTGTGAGAAATAGCATGATGATAGATAAGCCATTCTGTAAGTCCACCAATGGTAGTCTTGTTAGAAGCATTGCTTACAAGGAAAGCAAATGCATATTCAGTATCTATTCCATTAAGGACAAAATACTGCCTCTTCCATGATGGAAAGAGTCCAGTGTAATCCACCTGCCACCAGGAAGCTTGTTGATCTACCCTTGGGGATACTGCCATATCAGGGGCTCAGTACTGGTCTCACTGGTCTCACCACTGGGGGGTGGCCATAGCTAGGCTGCCCTTGATGAGTAGAAGTCCATGTTGTTGAGCCTACGCATAACCTCCATCCTTGCCACCATGGCCACTTTGTTCGTAAGTCCATTAGGCAATGACAGGGGTGCCTGAAGAAAGAGGCTGACTGGTATCCACAGAAGAAGTTATCCTATACATTTAATTATTAAAACCCTTCTCTGATGAGGTTAACCTCTGGTGAGCATTCACATAGAAAACAGATATCTTCATATTTTTTGCTCATTCAGAGAGATTTATCCACATACCTCTTCCCCAAATTTCATTGTTGCCAGTTTTCCATTCATGTTTCCTCCAAGCCCCTGACCATCCAGCCAAATCATTGGCCATAACCCATGAATCATATTATAATTGCATGTCTGGCCATTTCTCCTTCCAAGCAAAGTGAATAACCAGGATCACTACTCAAAGTTCCACCCAATGGGAGGATTTTCCTTCACCAGGGATGTGCAGAGAGTACTGCAGTTCTGCACTTTAGGGTGGTGCCTGAATATCATGCAGAACTATATATAAACCAGGCTTGGTTTTTCTCTTCCTGTCAGCTGATCATAGCTTTATTCCTTAAGAGACAAGAAAAAGAAGAGCAAACCAAAACGTAGCAGAGGGAAGAAATAACAAAAAGTAGAGAAGATATTAATGAAACAAATAACAAAATAGAAAGAATCACAAAACTAAAAGTCAGTTCTTTGAAAAGATCAACAAAATTAAGAAAGAGAAGACACAAGTAACTAAAATCAGAAATGAAAATGGAGACATTACTACCAACATCACAGAAACAAAAAAGGGTTACAAAAGCATACAAATAATTGTGTGCCAACAAATTAGATAACTTATATGAAAGAGAAAATTTTCCAGAAACACACCTATTACCAATAATGACTCAAGAAAAAATTTAAAAAGCGAACAGACCTATAGTAAGTAAAGAGATTAAATCAGTAATCAAAAACCTCACTATAGGGGCACCTGAGTGGCTCAGCCTGTTAAGCATCCGACTCTTGATTTTGGCACAGGTCATGATCTCAGGGTTCTGAGATCGAGTTCCGTGTGGGGCTCTGTGCTGGGCGTGGAGCCTACTTAAGATTCTCTCTCTCTCTCTCTGCCCCTTCCCCACCCCCAAGCCCCCAACCCCGCTCACGCTTCAGTGCTTCTCTCTCTCTCAAAACAAAAACAAAAAACCAAACTCACTATTAAAGAAAGGATGGCTTCTCTGGTAAATTCTACCAAACATCTGAAGAAGAATTAACACTGATTCTCCCCAAACTCTTCCACTCAGTGAAAGAGGATGGGAAAGTTCTTAACTCATTCTATAAGGCCACCATTACACTGATACCAAAGCCAGACAAAGAAACCACCAGAAAAGAAAACTAAAGACTAATAACCTATGATTATCAATGTAGAAATCCTGAACAAAATATTAGCAATCTAAACCTAAAATCATACTGAAAGGATTATACACCATTACTAAGTGAGGTTTATCTCAGGAATGTAAGGGTAGTCCAACATGAAAAAATCAATTTAATACATCACATTAATGGAAGGAATGAAACAAACCATATGATGATCTCAACTGAGGCAGAAAAAGCATGTGACAAAATCTAACACCATTTCATCATAACAAAAACACTCAGAAAACTAGGAATAGAATGAAAATTCCTCAACATGATAAATGATATTTATGAAAAACTATAGGTAACATCATACTTAATGGTGACGGACTGAAAACGTTCCCCCATAAGATCAGGAACAAGGCAAGAATGCTGCTTTCACCACTGCTTTTCAACAGTGTAGTGGAAGTTCTAGTCACAGCCATTAGGCAAGGGGGGAAAAAAGTATCTCAATTGGAAAGAAGAAGTGAAACTATCTCTATTCACAGATGACATGATCCTATATAGAGAAAATCCCAAAGAATACATTAAAAAAGAGAAAATATACTAATAAATGAATTCAGGAAAGTTGCAGGATACAAAATCAGCACACAAAAATCAAATGCTTCTATATGCCAACAATGAACAATCCAAAAAGGAAATTAAGAAAACAGATTAGCTGCAAAAATAAATTACTGGGACTACATGAAAATAAAAAGCTTCTGCACAGCAAAGGAAACCATCAATGAAAGAGAAAGGCAACCTACTGATTGGGAGAACATGTTTGCATGTGATGTATCTAATAAGGGGTTAATATCCAAAATATATAAAAAAACTTATACAACTCAATACCAAAAAAACCCAAATAATCCAACTAATCAACATCACTAATCTTCAGGGAAATGCAAATCAAAACCACAATGAGATATCACCTTACACCTGTCAGAAGGGCTAGACTCAAAAAGATAAAAAATAACAAGTGTTGGCAAGGATGTGAAGAAAAAGGAATCCTCATGCACTGTTGGTGGGAATGCAAATTGGTACAGCCACTGTCGAAAACAGTACAGAAGTTCCTCAAACAATTAAAAATAGAAATATCCTATGATTCAATAATTTTAGTACTGGTTATCCCCCCCCCAAAAAAAAGCCCCACCAAAAACACTAATTTGAAAAGATATATGCATCCTTATGTTTATTGCAACATTATTAACAATAGCCAAGATATGGAATCAGCCGAAGTGTCTATCGATAAATGAATAAAGATGTGGTGTATATATATATACAATGGAATATAACTCAGCCATAAAAAAATACAAGATCTTGCCATTTGTGACAACATGGATGAACCTAGAAGGTATTATCCTAAGTGAAATAAGTCAAAGAAAGACAAATACCATATGATCTCACTTATATATGGAATCTAAAAGACAAAACAAATGAACAAACAAAAGCAGAAATAGACCCATAAATACAGAGAACAAAGTGATGGCTGCCAGAGGGGAGGGTGGTGAGGAATGGGCAAAACAGGTGAAGAGGAGTGGGAGATACAGGCTTCCAGTTATGGAATGAATAAATCACAGGAACAAAAGTTACATCACAGGGAACATAGTCAATGGAATTATAATAATGTTGCATAGTGATAGATGGTAGCTATACTTTTGGTGAGCAGAGCATAATGCATTGAGTTGCTGAATCACTATGTTGTATACTTGAAACTAATGTAACATTGTGTATCAACTATACTTAAATAAAATAAGGAGGAGGGAGGTCGAGGGTGAGAAGGAAGAGGAGGAGGAGAAAACAGGTCAGTTGTTGCATGGAGGGATTGGGGGGTGGTTAATTGCAAATGGATTTGAGAAATATTCTGGGATGATAAAAATGTCCTATATCATGATTATGGTGGTAGTTACAAGAGTGTGCATTTGACAAAACTCAAAGAACCATACATTTAAAAATTGATCAATTTTATTGTATGTAATTATACATCAAAAAGCCAATAAAAATAGATTTTAAAAAAATGTGTATTTAAGACCCTCTTTTTAAAATATCTGAATGTAGGGCACCTGGATGGTTCAGTCGGTTAAGCGTCTGCCTTCAGCTCAGGTCATGATCCCAGGGTCCTGGGATTAAGTCCCTGCATCGGACTCCCTGCTCAGAGGGGAGTCTGCTTCTCCCTCTCCCTCTGCCCCATCCCCCTGCTTGTGAGCTCTCTCTCGTGCTCTCTCTCTCTCTCTCAAATAAATAAAATCTTTAAAAAAATATTTGAATGCATAGAGAAATGTACGGAATGTTGGACAGCAAAGTATAATATCCATGAGGTGGGTGGTGAGTGACTTACTTTTTTATATGCCTCTTTTTACTTTAAATTGTTTACAATATATATCCATTAGTTTTATAATCAGGAAAAAAACTATTTAAAAAATATGTAAGAGCATGATGCACTTTAGATTTATTTCCATTTAAGAGTTAACATTTTAAAGTACTGGCACTTACCATGTGAAACAGATCAACTTTTGACTATGACAAATAAAGGGAGGTGTTACAATATGCTGAGTTGACATCAAGTACTTAATGCCCATTTTCACATTATATCTCATAAAAGTCTGTGTACTAGAACTCCATTTTATATGAATACAACTGAAAAGACTCCAGAAACCTAGATCATAACTAAACATTCAAAGGCTATTTTCCAATAAAATTGTCCGGGTATGTTTAAGTAGAAATTTGGAAAGCTGTTTGGTTACCACAGGACCATCTAGATTTTAAATCAAATCAAACAGTAACAAGATAGTTTTAATAAAACCAGTAAACAAACTTCAAGTGATGGAAACATGGAGAAGCAAGAGTTGGCATGGATGTTAGTGATCAAACCCCATGTTGTCCTTGATCTCATAAAGAAAGACCTCCTGGCAGAAAAGGAAAAGACATCCTGAGAAGTATTCTCAAGAACAGACTAAATGTTAGGGATCAACACAGATGACAGTAGAAAAGACAGAGTTACAAAACTACACTAGCTCATACAGATTTGGCATCAAATCCTGAAATTCTAGGATTCGTAGTCTAGTTTTGGCACAGTAATAGGAAGCACATCTAAAAGATTAGGTAAAAATACAAAGAATTGATTACCCCAAGCACAGATACCAGCTAAAGGATGAACAAAGGTAGAATCAAGAAGCTCATAGATAAATTTATTATAGAGTATTGACCAATAATGAATGGTTAAAGCAAATGCATTCTAATTCCACCATACTGGACAATGATGGTCTTTGGAAAACTTCCCTAACTATTGAGGTAAACCAAACCTAAAATAGCTTCCATGTATAGAATGTTTACCATATAACAAGAATTTTGTATATATTATCTTTAATCTACATTAAATACCCATGTCTACCTACAAGTTTGTGATGGCTGAAACAACTGGAACTCTTTACAGTAACTAAGTATTAAAGCAAGGCTTAAATCTCAGGTATGTTTCAGTAAAAACCCCAGGCTCTTTCCAGTCCGATGCTCCTTACACTAAGCTGAGAAAACTAAGTCTGACTCCAGGGAGAAGAAAGTAGAACACAGAGAGTACCTGCTCTGACCCTTGCATGTACCACATAAAACATACTGACTCCAATTTGTTCTTTAGGAAACTCAGTCTTCCTTTTCATGTAGAAACATTCACCATCAAGTTCACATTCAACAAAGATTCTCCCTACATAAATTTACAATGTGCGATTTCTCCCACATCCCAGGTCAAGTGAAAGATAAATATGGGTCTTAATTATTCTAAGCTCATTATCTTTCAATTATACCAACCAATAAGGAAAATTATTATTTCATCTAGCTCATTATTCATCTATCTATGAAACAGGAATAAGGATATCTGCCCCCACAGGGCAGTAAGAATTCAGTTACAGAACTTTTTTAAAGTGCTTAGCATGAGACTGGCACGTAATAGGTACTCAGGTTATGGTAGCTATTATTAATGTCACTTTTAGCCCTCGGAGGGGCCATCAACGTGACAGTCCTTTAAAGAGTCAATATGGAAGAAACCACCAAAGTAACAATCAGATGAACCTGGCACAGTGGACCTGAGGCTCCTGCTATTCCTACCCCCATGATGTCATACTTCTTCTCATTGGCAGCCAATTCTTAAGAGTTACATCACTAGGTGTTAGCTTCAACACAGTACTTTCTGAATCCAACTTTCAAGCCTTCCTTCCTTTCCTTCTGCCTTTCTTAGCTTGAACTGTACCTCCCCAAATGGGTTACACTTCACTTATGAGAAAGGAAAGTGTCAAATAATTCATGCATGAATTAATCATTTTAATTGATTTTTTCATGTGTATTTGCAAAGGCGATGATGAGGATGTAGAGACATTCCTGCCTTCACGGATCCTGTTTGCTCAGGACATCAGCACAGTCAATAGCAATTTGGGACACTTCTGAAGTGTGTGTGTGTAGAGAGAGAGAGAGACAGAGCCAGAATTGCCTTGTTACCAACATAGTTTTTCAAATCCAATGTGTGATACATTAGACCTTTTACTTCGAGTTTTTACTGGCAATGGTACTAGAACAACCTTCTGAATAGCAACTACTGCTGAATTTTAAAATCTTCCTGGACCTGCCCCGAGCCAAATTTTAAAGGTACATCAAGTTTGGCTCATTCAATATTCAGAAACCTTATCTTACTATAAATTAATTTTACCACTACCAAACAGCATATGCAAGAACTACCGTAAGCAGATAAAATTTATGCCACTCTATACTATTAAGAAAAAAGAAAGGACACAGAAAAGTCAAGTTCTAAACGAAGACTTAACCTCAGCCAAGTTTGATTTCATTTCATCCCCCTTTTCTCTTGAGAGACTCTGTTGCTAAGTGGAATGAACTATATAATTTTTAAAGGTTTTTAAAGTAATATCCTCAATAAATTAGTTGAATATGCTTAAATAATATCTCACAGAAGAAAACTCCTTAGTTATTTTAATCAAGTTTTCTACTAGACTTATCTATCCTGCTCCCATTGGTCCCTGCAAAGTAACTGAAGATTTTAGTCTCCACAAACACATATCCTCTTGATTTACCACTGAGATTTCAGCAGAAGAATGTTTCACATACAAGAATTTCTTCAGTCTCATCAACTGGCACACAGGAATTGCACATTCCAAGGAAGAAGGCGATATTTATTTTCTCAGACCCTATTCCAGCCAACTACCATAAACTTGGTTATTCTGAAGGCTCCTTGTTTCACTTTTATTTGGAGTCTGCCAACAGGTGACTGGATACTAGAGCACATTTGTCTACTCCTTGGGGATCCTTCTAATGGGACTATAACTTGGAACCAGGATTCCAAGTGGAAAACCATCAGTCCAGAATCAGCAGCCCCTTCAAGTGCCTCTTCCCACATTCACACCAGGAGGTGGTGTTCCAAGGTGGTCTCAGCATTGCATTGGCCAGCTTATTACTGGATCAGCAGGAAGCTTATTAAAAGGAAAGAAAACTCAATGAGCATCAGGTATTCTGCATTGGGCAAACTTAAGTTGTAATGCGATGTCACCTAAGGTCATTTGATCCTTTGAGATTTAAATGAAATTGGCTTGAGCCCCTATTCCACATCCTGCAGGATATGCCTAGCTTTCTCCAAGATTTCTACAAAATACCAGTCTCATGTTCTCATGGTCACATCTAGCTTCAAATTCTTTTTCTTGCCAGACTCTTGATCTCAGTTCATTTTGCTTTTATCTCATCTCCTATAAGCATTTTCTTTCCTCTGCTCCAGACATGGAACTCAGCTGTTTTTCTTCTCTCCCCCTCAAAAAAAACATGGCATTTCCATGGTAAGTAGATTTTTATGGAGGTTCTGGATGTGAGGGAGGTTACCACACATATAATTAAAAATAGTAATGGATATTGAACATCCTTTTTTTTTTTTTAACTAAAGTACAGTTGACATACTACATTTTATTAGTTTCAGGTATACAACATAGTGTTTCTACAATTATATACATTAGGAAATGCTCACCATGATAAGTATAGCCACCATCTGTCACCATACAAAGTTACTATAATATTATTGACTAAATTCCTTATGCTGTACTTTTCATCCCCATGCCTTATTTATTTTGTAACTGGAAGTTTGTACCTCTTAATCCCCTTCACCTATTTCACCCTCCCCTTACCCCCTCCCCTCTGGCCACCACCAGTTTTTTCTCTATAGCTATGAGTTCTTTTCCCTTTTGTTGTTGTCATTGTTGTTGCTTGTTCTTATAAGTCTCTTGGACTTCCTGACCTTCGGAATTTTTCACTGGTCACATTTCTTCATTGGCTCTTTTCCGATCTTTAACTCTTCTCCATCACCTCTGTTGTCTTCTATCTTTATACTTGTGTTTATTCTTATGCAAGTTTATTTTGTCTTAGTTCATTCATTCATCTTCTGTAGCAGAAAACACCCTTAGACTGGGTGGCTTAAACAATATCTGTCATAATTCTGGAGGCCAGTAAGATCAAGGTGTCAGCAGATCTGGTGTCTGATGAGAATCCACTTTCTGTGTCATAGATGGCCATTCCCTCACTATGTCCTCACATGGTGGAAGGGGAAAGGGAGCTCTCTGACCTCTCTTTTATAAGAGCACTAATCTTTTTCATGAGGGCTACACAGCTCATGACCTGATCACCTCCCAAAGTCCCTACCTCCTAATAGTATCAATTAAGGGCTGAATTTGGGAAGGACACAAACATTTTACTCTCTGAACACATCATATTCCCATTCTTCACTTTCCACAGTATAGTTACTTTCCTAAAGAAACATCCCTTCACTTCAGTTAAGGCCATTTTTACAACTATTAAAATACCTTAACTCAGTTTTTAAAATTCTACTACATAACAATAAAAGGAACAAAAATACCACTTGCAGTATTCAGTTGTGGGGTCCTTCACACCAAAACTGTTTCTCTTACGGTTGCATCGTCTTCCAGCAATGCCAACCCCTCAATTTCCTTCAAATTCTGTAAATCAGAAATACTAGTGTCCTACAAGCATGTTCTTGGTTGGTTTGGTCTTGACAAGCCCCAGGGTTTATCTGTTTTTCATTTGAACAGTTGTACAAAAGGCACACCATTCTTTGCCACTGGTCAGGCGATTCCTCATAGCCACACAGCTGACACGGTTCCACCATTTATCTACAGTGATTTGAGCACCTGACACATGATCCCTGAAATTTCTTTTTTCTTTTTCTTTTTTTTTTTTTTTTGAAATTTCTTTTTTCAACCATAAATCTCTGGATTCTGGATTGTGATAATCTACCCATATCTCTGGACATATATCTGGATTCAGTCTTACGACAATCTACCTAATAAGAGCTATGAAATTAATGCTTTCTGGGTCTGCCAAGAGCATCTCTTCTTCACCCAAAGCTGTCCTGATTTTACATGGCTGAGGGGGCTAACTTTACCCCATGACATCTTCCCTCACTCCATTATCTAGCCGAGGTTTGGAATATACTCTCATTTGCTAGCCAGGTTCCTTTAGTTTGTCTCATTTTACCTTTATCTTCCTTTTATTTTTTTTTATTTTTTTTAAGATTTTATTTATTTATTTGAGAGAGAGAATGAGATAGAGAAAGAGAGCATGAAGGGGGGGAGGGTCAGAGGGAGAAGCAGACTCCCCTCTGAGCAGGGAACCCGATGCGGGACTCGATCCCGGGACTCCAGGATCATGACCTGAGCTAAAGGCAGTCACTTAACCAACTGAGCCACCCAGGCGCCCACCCTTATCTTCCTTTTAAACAGATGTCACAAATCCAAATGCCTGCAGAGCCAAGTGGGTGACATAAAGGAGGGAAGCTGGGCAAGTGGAGACATTAGCCAGAGGGAAGAACTGCCATCTGGAAGGACATCCACGCTCAGCTCCAGCTGACTGCTGCACTAGGAGGTGCTGGGCCCCGGGGATGCCAGAGTGTCCATCCCTGGGAAATTTTATTCAGTCTGACTTGAAATCACCATTTTCTCATTTGAAAATGAGTATTTTTAAAAACTTATCAGCAAAACAAAATACGTTTCTGGGCCTAATGTTGCCCAAAGACAGCCAACTTGAGACTGCTGGCTCAGACTCAGAAATCGTGAGTCCTGAGAGCATGTTTCCTAACAGTACGGACGGTGCCTGCTGCCCCATCTTAATAATCTCGTCATCTTCAGCCTCACCTAATAGTGCTAGCCACACTGGATTCTGGGCCTCCCTGCCATGCCCTCTCAGATTGGTCCATACCTGCTCAAAGTAGCTCTTCCAGTCTTTCAGGACTGGTTCCTAATTTGCTTCTTTTATTAAACCCCTAGTTTTAGCTTTAAGAGGGTCTTTCCATAATATCTAGATCTGATTTTTCTCTGTGGAAGTCATTTGCTTCCTTCTGAGTTTTGCCCCCTGTCATCTGTTCTGTGTCTTTGTGCCTCAGTTATTGCTGCTATCATTCCTAATACAGTCACAACTAAAATACTCCTTTCTCCTGGTCCCAGTTTTAAAAGAAATTACAGGAAATGTTTTTGGTTTGGGATATCTCCTTAGTTTTTCCTTTGTGATCTAACCTTTCCACAAAGTAAAATTCACTCCTCCCATATCAATACATGTTTCTTCCTTCATTTTTCAAAATTCTTTCTCCTACTAATACTTTTCTTACTGTATGACACAAATCAATTTTCAAATTGGTCTTATTCCTTCCAAAATAATAATAAAATATCTGATTCCTAACATAATAAAATTAAAAAATAAAATTAAAAAAATAATAAACTATCTGATTCCTGGAGATAGTCCTATGGTTCAATACTTTTTTAAAAATTCCCTTTAACTTCAGGGCTTATAGTAATCACAGAGGTGTTTCTATACTTCAAGCCAAGATGATGACATAGCCCCTATTATAAGGGCCTCTGGGTCCTTATCCTTCCTTCACCCTTATGAGGGGCTTCCTACAAATCCACAAACAGGACCAGGGCACTCGATTAAATAATCCAAGGAGAATTAGAAACCCACAGTATTTAGAAGAGGTAACTTCAGGAAGCTGCAGATGAGACAATGAAGCCAGCAGTTATCCTTCAATCATGTTTTCCTTGATGTGAGATGAAGTTAAAAATAAGACACACAGGAACAGAATTAGGAACACCTGATCTATCATTACCAATCGATGACAGGACAAACATTCATAGAACAAAATGCCAAGCACACCTGCTCTGTATCCCCTCAGGAATTCAGCTAATTTTTGTAGCTCAGATGTAATAGTCTAATTCTAGAATCAATGCCTAAAATGCAGTTACAGCCATAATATTAGTTCCTGCAACACACAAGTCAAGGATGGCTATAGTGGCTTCTCCAGGGTCTGCCTCTCTCAAGTTGTACTTCTGCCCCTGTCACTTTGAATTTCTAGCCTAGGGATCTTCCTGTGCCATGCATAATATATTGGAGGTTTGGACAAATCTAAGACTTCTGTCTGTGTTTATCTGGCAGAGAAAATTAGGTGCAATGATGACTAGCTCAAATAAGATTTAAAAATTAGATTTATTCAGGGCTTTCTGAAACAGGATAGATTGGAGTAGCAGGACTGGCTTGATTTATACCTCTTCCTTCATTTGCAAGAAGAGAAACTGGAGGACAGGACACTTCATGCCAAAAGAAGCAACTTCCCTAGCCTGCTGAGGCACATTAGAGCAGGCAGGAGAAGAAAAAGAGAGTGGAGGGACCATCTCATGTACTATTTTTTTAACTGCCTATGGCTCTTTGTACAACAGTAAGAATGTCATACAAACAGAACAATAATTTTTAAGCTAAGTTGAGAAAAGGCAAGATCATAATTTTTATAAACTCTATATTGCATCTTCCAGAAATTTAGCCTCCACAGCTTCTAATGCACTCTCATAGCAGGGCCATGAGGCAGAGAGGTATTATTTACTTTTTACCCATCATCTCTTCTGGAGATACAGAAAAGAACAAGTTCGTTACTATAGGTCCAAGAACTAGACCCCTTCAAATTCAATTTGTTCTCTCAAAATCTCTACGGTTAATTGGATTAAAAATGAATTCCCATAAAGCCTATGCTATTCCCTTTTTTCCACTTGACTATTATCTCTTTTACGTCATGCATAAATCATGTCTCTGACATTACGCAAGGGAGAAGTTATAAAGATCACAGGTATTTTCTCATACAGAAAACAACCACCATTTAAACTTGGCTACCAACACAGAACACACACATCTTTACTAGCAATAGGATGGAAGTGTGTTAGGAATCTTCAGAGTTGAAATCCAAATCTGGCATAAAGCTTTAAACTGGCCTGTTCTTCCAACATCAACTTCTGGCTCACAGAGAGACCTTCTTTCCTCCCAATATCAACTCCTATAGTCCCACAATTAAGCTAGAAACTGCAGGGGTATCAAAGCAAGAAGATGCTTTTATGGTGACAAAATTAAGTAGAAAATAGACATTTTTTTCCTTGGTTCATTTTTTGAGGGTTGGAGGCACTTCACTCTTGGCTTCAAGAGTCTGTAATTATATTTTAAATAGTTGTGTGACTTTGAGCGAGGCACTCTTCTTCCATGTGTGTTGGTGGTCTCAGCTATAAAATGATGGCTTTAGACTAAGTAATATCTAAGAGATGCTTCTGTTCAACATTCAGAAGATAATAGCTACCAATCAGTTCTGTGAGAGCACCAAGGAAAAAGTCTTCCAGATAGATTCATCAAGGAAGGCTTCATAGAAGAAAACAGCATTGCTGGTACATCACAGAGAATAAGACTTTAAACAGTGGAAAAACATTCCAGACTTAGGGACAAGATCAGTAAAAGTTGGGGAAAGGAAATACGTTGTACTTTCCTAGAACTGCAAAGAATCCTGTATGCCTGACTGCTGCAAAAGAACTTTTCCATAGGCCCATTCTCTTTTATCAAATAAAGAAATACATATATAAAAAAATCAAAAGCATGTAAACTTCAATTTATACTTTTGTTATAACTTTCTTTAACTGTAATTCATATACCATTCAATTCGCCCATTTAACATACTTCAATGTTTTTTAGTATATTAACAGATACATTCAACCAATCAATTTTAGAATATTTTCAACAATTCACACCCTTTAGTTATCACCCCCAAATCCCATCATCCCCTTACCCAGCCCTGAGCAACTATTAATCTACTTTCTGACTTTATAGATTTGCCTATTCTGTACATTTCATATAAGTGGAACCATAAAGCCTGGGTTCTAAGTGGCTTCTTTCACATAGTGTAATATTTTCAAAATTCACCTAGTAGTATCGTATATCACTGCTTCATTCCTTCCAAGGTTATATAATATTCCATTGTATGGAAATACCACATTTGTTTACTCATTCATCAGCTGATGGACATTTTTGCTGTTTCCACCTTTTGACTATTATGAATAATGCTGTTAAAGAAATATTCATGTACAAGTTTTTACGCTCTCTCAAATAATATATAAAATCTTTTAAAAAGGGGGTGGGGGAATGGGGAGTGTGCCTGAGTGGCTCAGTCAGTTAAGCAGCTTCCTTCAGCTCAGGTCATGATCTCAGGGTCCTGGGATCAAGCCCCGAATCGGCTCCCTGCTCAGTGGGGAGGTCTGCCTCTCCCTCTGCCCCTTCCCTTGCTTGTGCATGCACTAGCTCTCTCTCTCTAATAAATAAAACCTTTTTTTAAAAAAAAAGAAATATTCATGTACAAGTTTTTATGTGGACATGTGTTTCCATTTCTCTTGGGTATATAACTATGGGTGGAATTTCTGGGTCATGTGGTAATTCTATTCTTAACTGTCAGACTATTTTCCAAAGTGGCTGCACCATTTTACAATCCCACCAGCAGAGAATGAGAGCTCCAATTCCTCTACATCCTCACCCACACTTGTTATATTATCTGTCTTGATTATAGCAATCCCAGTGAGTGTGAAATGCTGTTAAGAGTTCTTTATATATTCTAGGTACAAGTACCTTATCAGATATAGGATTCGCTTCCAATCAGGAGGAAAAGTCAGATTAATATTGCCACATTTTAAAGAACAGAAACAAAAATCTTCCAGTACAAGATTATAAATATTGTATTATTTTCAGCAAAACACATCTGAGTTTCTATATAGTAATCATCAATAGTTTAAACTCTCCTTTTTTCTGAACTTTCATTAAAGACATTCCCAGTTGGTTGAGCGGCTGCCTTAAGCTCACGTCATGATCTCTGGGTCCTGAGATCCAGCCCTGCCCTGCTGCCATATGGATGTCCGGATCCCTGCTCAGCAGGGAGCCTGCTTCTCCCTCTCCCTCTGCCCCTCCCCCTGGCTGTGCTCTCTTTCTCTCTCTCTCTCTCAAATGAATAAATAAAATCTTAAAAAAAAAAAAGACATCCCCGATGTTGGCTGATAAGAACATAAATATGCAAAGACATGTATATAGGTGCCTCTACAGAGACGAACTTCTGACTACCCAGCAAGACTACTGCAGCTTTTATAAATCATGTTTTACAAATTCACATACTAGAATTACATTCAAAATAAGCCTTGGAAGACATCTGGCTACATGCTGTAATCATTAAAATGATGTTCTATGCTACAGAAAATGTGTTAGAGATACACTCTATATGAAGTATGACCAGATAGTTTAAATCTCATATGACTGACCAATCAGTTGCTCCCAGAAAGTGAATACCACAAATCCTGAAGATATGTAAACACTGGCTCATTATAACAAGCCATTTTCTTGTTAGGCTGTGGTGTCTGTTAGGTGCTGAATGGTAAAATGTAATTCACTGGTCACTTTGCTATGGACACCAAAAGATTTCATTTCTGAGAATACACTCAGGCAAGAAAAGATGTTTTTAGATCACAGAACTCAGAAAACATAACTTTTTCTGTGTTCAAAGTTGAACAGAAGTGCTACACGGCCCCTGTGCACTTTATCTTCGGCTCCAATTCCAGCCCATGTCCACTCCCCTATTACCTTAAAATTCCCCTTCCTGGAGGAATGGAGGCTGAGTGCATCTGAAATAGTTGAATTCTACTCCACTGAGCTCAGCCACAGGCCCTGCATGGAAAGACCTGGGAAACATTAGCTTGCTTCTGGTCTGGCCATAATGAAAATAAATGAGGGCTTCAATTTAAAGTCGTTACTAAAAATTTGTTCTTTCCTCCATTCTAATTCTGAGACCCACTTGCAGCTAATTAGAACGGTTCCCAGCGTGATCGCCCAGCACACTGCTAGTGTAAACACCAACCATCTGAGTTTCATTACAATAAAGAAATCAAATAAACAGTGGACCAGAAAACAGTAGTTTGGGCATGGCTCATTACAGCACAATGCAGTTAACATTCCTCACTCAGGAAGGGAAAGAAGGTATCGGGCAGTGAGGCTGATGCCCACCGCTTTCCGTTCTTATTAACAACATTAGTGGGGCTAGGGATTATTTCTTATCATTAACTCTGGAGAAAGAAGAGGCAGTGTTTTGTTTTTTGGGGTTTTTGTTTTTGTTTTTAATGAAAAGGAAAAAGAAGTTATCTCTGAACCTTATTGTAAACAAAAAGAAAGGTAATTATTTGCTTTGGACTACTCACTGCTTCTCCAGTTCCTCATAGGATACGTTGTTTACAATTTAAATAAGGAAAAAAAAAAAAAGAAAGGGGAATACAGTGTCCATAATCTGCTTAAGGTTTTTATTATTTATTCTAGGTATAAACAAATTTCTGTCAACATAGGCTGGGCATGACAATATGATTCCTAATATCTCCCCCCAAAATAATAGTAAGTAAACATATAAATAAGTGAAAGAATTACTCATGTATTTTGATATATTTTACTCATCTCATTCCCACCAACTAATATTTGGAAATATTCACATAAATAAATAATTATTTTCGGGGTTCATTTACATTATTTAGCAAGACCTTGGAACTATTAAAGAGAAAAAAAAACAACAAATATTTCTGTCTCTAAAATTTAACCCTGCTTTTAAGTAACTGTAAAACTCCTAAGACATCCATTGAATTTGGTTCACAAACTCAACAAAGGTATGAATCCTTTGGTTATATCATATTCTGTGAAGAAATATGAACCAAGTCCAGCACCTCCCACCATATAACTTGTACATCTATGACTATGGTACAGAACTCATATCTGGCCCCTGGATCAGGCCACTGTTTCACTGCACATGATAGAAGTTAGTTAGCCCCTCCTGATAATGCAGTTTCAATGAAGCTAGTGTGGAAACACCCTTTATTTCCTCTCTTAGACAGTCTAAGTTTAGGTGTGCAAGTATCACATGGCTGGTATTTACAATTTTTTTTCATTAAAATTGTTACAGACAGATTATGATACTTGTGGGAACGTATTCACTCAGAAGGTTCCAGATGCTTTGGGCTAAGATTAAAATACCTTTAAAATAGCCTCTTTATGTTCCCACTTGGACTACTCTAAAAAGCTGTTGCATAAAAGGACCCAAACCAAGATCCTAAACCGCATGAGTCAATAACTGAAGAAAAGTCACACACACAAAAAAGCAAATAGTATTCAAGCGAATCATATTAGGAAGAAAAGAGCTAAATCAATGGAACTAAGAGCTAAAATACATGCTCTAACCTTGAGATTCATTTTAATCTGTGGAAGGAAACAATCACTCATCTCTCAGAAAAAAAAAAAAAGAATAAAGAAACAGGGAGGCATTTGTCTACAGCAGTTGCTTAGTAAGGAACCTCAAGAAAAAAAGTCTGCCTTCATATAACAATTTAAAGTATTGTTTTGGAATTAACTGTCTATCAATCATCTACATGGTGAAAGAAAATTAAAGCCATGCAGTTGCAGGATTATAATGTTCACTGGAGTTGAATGGTGAGCCTACTGCTCCTTTAGAAGTTCCCCTTGGGGGCGCCTGGGTGGCTCAGTTGGTTGGGCGTCTACCTTCAGCTCAGGTCATTATCCCAGGGTTCTGGGATCGGGTCCGCATCGGGCTCCTTGCTCAGCCGGGAGCCTGCTTCTCCCTCTGCCTGCCGCTCCCCCTGCTGTGCTCGCTCTCTCACAAATGTAAAAAAAAAAAATCTAGAAGTTCCCTTTGCATACACGTTCTCTCAAGACTGGAATAATGTTGAAAATAGTCTAGGGGCGCCTGGGTGGCTCAGTCGTTAAGCATCTGCCTTCAGCTCAGGTCATGATCCCAGGGTCCTGGGATCGAGCCCCACATTGGGCTCCCTGCTCAGTGGGAAGCCTGCTTCTCCCTCTCCCACTCCACCTGCCTGTGTTCCCTCTCTCCTGTCTCTCTCTCTCTCTGTCAAATAAATAAAATAAAATAAAATAAATAGTCTAATAGTGTCATGAATACCAAAAGGATGACAACCACGATACCCTCTAATTTTACTTTGCATTAGATAGTATTTTTCTTTCAGAGCACTTTCATTACTAATTTTTCGTAACAGGAGGACATCGTCCAAATGTAGCTCACAGAATTCTGACAGAACATTAAACCAAGCAAATGGGAATGGACTGCTTAGCTTGCTTTGTCATGCCTCTTACCAACTGCCCACAGTGTGTGAGGTCTTTAAATATATTATTTTTATGTCATCTTTGCCACCATGCTATCGAATCCACCACTCACACATGACGCCACTGAGAAAACTGGGACACGGACTGGCTTGTGTAGTTTCTCAAAGCTGGGAACTAGAGGAGGCAGGATTTGAAACCAGGTTTAGCTTTACTCTGAAATCCATGATCTTCCTTCTATCTTGAGTGTGTTTACTTCATTTTTGTGTATAAACTATAAACTTTGCCATAAACCAGGTTTTAGAAATAAATACACTTAATGCATTATAGAATATAAATATACTTAAAGCAAACTGTATGCTGGGAAGAACATACAATTCTGAGGTACAGTGACCCTCATTAGAACATGCATTAAAGCATGCATATTCTCACAAACAAAACAGAAAAGCAGCCATACTTCATCTCAGATAACTAAACCGTTGAACTCTACAGGTAGAAATTCATTTTTTTAGGAGCACCTGGCTGGCTATGCTGGTAGAACATGCGACTCTTGATCTCAGGGTTGTGAGTTCGAGACCCATGTTAGTTAAGGTACAGGGATTACTTAAAAATAAAATCTTAAAAAAAAAGAAATTAATTTTTTAAATCTCAGATTGCTTTTCTTCTGCCACATGGTATGTTCATGGAATGTGGATCCCAGCAATGAAAGGTTACACAGAAACTGAAATAATCTAAAGAAAGCAAAACTCACATAAAACTTGTCTAGGTAAAACAAAGGGAATGAAGAACTGATTCCCAGGTTATTCTCCGTTTGGGATTATTCATATGTCTTTCAGAAAGTCACTGAGAAAAACTGAAAAGGATTTAACACATTATGATAAAATGTGCCTGGAAAGAAAAAGAAAGACTTTCTTTTTTAAATCTTTTTTCTGCCACAAAGCAGTTGCCTGAGCTTTGGTATGATAAAGCACTTACACCTTCTGCCATTTTACATCTGTAATATTAAGGGTTTGAGCTCAGATTTCCCTTCTATTTCTGATATTCTATTAGGCTGTGAACCACAAAAAGAACCTCAATGTTGTCCATCATGGTTTTAATGTAGCAGCAGGCAAATTCTTCTGTCTCTCCAAATCACAAATGTCCCTGAAACTCAGTTTAATTGTCCGAAATCCACTCAAGTAAGGAAAGCAACAGCTGCCATCAGAAGCTTACAATACCAAGTTTAGAAGAGTGTGTGTGTATGCACACATGTGTTCGGGTGTGTGTGTGTGCGCGCGCGCGTGTGTGTCCAGAAAAGGTCATAAATTTGACCTCCGGGAAGCAGCAAAGGTTCCATCCACAGTGCCTGCTGTGACAGCATCTGGAAATTCCTCACTTGGGTCAGTGGGGAGACATTCTCTGTTTACTTTGCTTTCTTTTTATACCCATGTGGTGTTGAGCATATCAATAATATATTTCAATCTCATCATGAAACCCTTTAATGATTTACTTTTCAAACCTCCCAGGCCCATCTAGCCACAGGAAAACCCATTCCTTTTGTTACAAACTGAAAGGATGACAGTCAAAACACAGACAGAAGAAAAAGCACTGGACGGAATATTACATCGTTCCTCCTGCTCGCCCACAGTAGCCATAGCTGAGCTTTCAATGTCTGGAGAGAACATGGGGAAGGCTGCTAACTTCCTGTAGTAACTTTTTCTATAAGTGACATGGAGTTTTTACATGATTGGCAGTATTCACAGAAAAATTTTCTGCAAAACTGAATATGGCAATAATTAATTCTGGAACTCCTTAGTGCATTACCGCCTAAAAAATTTATAGACATTTTCATATATTTCATATTCTCCTGTGTAGATCACGCCAAAAGTTCATTTAATTCCACTCCATTGTTAGAAATCATCTGAATTGATAAATGGAGTATGTTAATGACGTTCTGTCCTGCTTACCACAACTTTGCAGGGAAAGCAGTCCTTCAATTGATGAGTCACTAAGATAATTCTCAGTGACTGATAACTACTCATCCCTCCAAGTGTCCAAATCAAAACTTAGAGCATCATCTTTGTTTCATTCTCTCCATTCACCCTCTGGGTCTAGTCACTTTCCATGTCTGTCCACGCTCTCACCTAGAATTTCCCAAATCAACTCAAGTCCCTCTCCCACATAGCCATCATGGTCCTCAGGACACTATCTGTAGCCCAGATATTCCCTATGCTCCTACACACTCTCTTACATAGCTTTTTTTATCCACAACTGAAACAGAGCAATCATATTTAAATGCAATCTGATTGTGTCATGTACATGCTTGAGCCCTTCTTTGTTCACAGAGCTGCTCAATAAATACCAGATGATTTTAATGGAATAGCTAGTATTCCTGCAAAGGTGGCTGTGTACAAACCAAAACATTAATATTATCTTCATCTACATTTGAAATTAAATAGGGCAAGCAAAATGAAGCAAAGAAAGGAAGGAAAGAAACATTTATTAGCACTTATTATGTACATGGTATTTCATATACGTGATTTTATTTGCCATGGGACCCTTTCGGTGTAGGCTTAAATACTCTAATCTTGCACAGGAGAAAACTGAGGTACAGAGAGACTAAATTTCTCGCTTTCAAGAGTTACACAAGTAACAAACATCAGGGCCAGAATGGCTGCCTAGTTCCAATATTTTACTCCATGCTCACCCCATATAGTAAAGGAGTTAATGCCCTCATCCATTCTTATGATAAACGTCCTCTCCACAGTGACACTTACCTCCTCACTCCTCAGTACCTTCCTGCTCTCTAAATGTCTCCCCTGTGTTCAAAAAGGAAAAGGGGTTTGAAGCAGTCATCTTCTGCCTCCACGTGTCTATCTCCACCAAATCACCACCCATTCATCCCTCAAACCTCCACAATACAACTCCACCTCATCCGTCACATAAATGATTCCTACTAAAGTCACCAATGACTCCTGTGTCACAGAATCAGAGAATCCTTTTCGGTCATCCTCTGTCATAAAGTCTCAAGAGCAAAGTATACCTTCACTGCTTTCTTTATATAAAACATTATCTTACCCCAGAACTTCCTGATTTTCTCCTTCTTCCATTCTGATCTCCACTTCTTAATTTCCTTATGGGCTCATCCTCTTCACCACAGCTTTTTAATTCCTGGGAATTTCAGTCTGTTATGTCCTCCCTTTGCACTCTCCCCATAAGAGATTTAATATACTATAGCACAATCCTAAGAATCTAAGAATCACTCTTAACACGTCCCTTTCCCTCATATTGCTCCATATCCATTTCATTACATGGTTCTTGCAGGGATTTGACCTCCTAAACATCTTCATAATCCAGTGACTTACTCCGATATCTATCAATTGTGGGGTATCTTGTTATTGTGGAGGATGAGAGCATTAAGAAGAATAACAGTTTTATATATTCCTTTGGACCCTAGAGAGGAGAAAGGCTAGATCTGACCCAGAGCTATGCTAATCCTAGACCAGTGACTTTAAAACACTTCTCAACAGATTCCTCTTAATGAAGTTCCTCCTCCAACATATTACTGAACAGCTATCATATACAGTTCTCTGAATGATCTCTTTAATCTCTAAGTATGGCCAAGAAATAAAATAACATAGGTGCTCTATGGACAGAAACCTGGAGAAAGTCAGTGAGGCTATATTTAGGAAGATCCTGTACTAGAAACCTAGTCACAGGGATTCTGCTGAAATTATGTTTCCCTGGGTGGTGGTAAACATTTCCTGCTTAGGTTTTTTTGTTTTGTTTTAAGATTTTATCTATTTATTTGTCAGAAAGAGAGAGA
The DNA here is from genome assembly GCF_029215605.1 of Mirounga angustirostris. Classification (NCBI taxonomy): domain Eukaryota; kingdom Metazoa; phylum Chordata; class Mammalia; order Carnivora; family Phocidae; genus Mirounga; species Mirounga angustirostris. Next base: position 36,136,945 of record NW_026991725.1, read on the forward strand.
CAAAGATGGGAAGCACAACTGGGGGAGCAGGAGGCAGAGGAAGAAGCAGACTCCCTGCTGAGCAGGGAGCCTGATGCAGGACTCGATCCCAGGACCCTGGGATCATGACCCGAACCGAAGGCAGACGCCTAACTGACTGAGCCACCCAGGCACCTCTCCTGCTCACGTTTTACCAAAGCTTGAGGAGAGTAAACTTACCCACCCATCAGGAAAGGAGGCCATCAGAACAACAGCCTAATGCCCAGTGCTGTGACTGCCTTCAGCATTATTATTCTCACATCACATGCTCCAGTCTTCCCAAAGGCAAAAGAGAAGTAGAACAAGCAAGGAGAAATTTGTGGCCAAATCTGTGGTCAAGAAGGAAATTTTGTTGCTATAAGGCAAAGACAAGAGAGGAGTAGGACTTCAGGCATAGCAGCCTGAAGAGCTGGCACCATGTTTAAGAACAGTTCCAGGCAGGCAGAGTTGAAAGCACTGGGGTAGAATGGGTGAAAGCTCTACTAAAGACCTGGCAGACAAAGAATACTGGACTCTGATCATCCCTATCACAGAATGTTCATAGAGCAGAGGTTCCTACACAGAGGAGCAAGGCAAGAAGACTGCTAAGACACCTGCCAGTGCAGGAGTTTCACTCTTGGACCATGGGCTCCTGCCCTTTTCTCCAACTCCAGAGCAGGCAAAGATTTTGCCAGAGGGGTTCAGGGGGATAGGCAGTCCATAAAAACAGAGAGTGCTATAACTTTTCCTAACGGAACTGATGTTATATGGAACAGACTTTGGGGAAGTTCAAGCCTGAGGACTCTGTAAAGCAATGGAGATGTTAGTGGTGTCCCCATAGGGAGGACACTAACAGATTCATATCAACAGCAAGTGAAACAACAGACCACTAGAAGTTTAACGGAAAGGAAAAGGCAGTTCAGAATATTCCTCCTAGAGTTGGAGCTTGCCTCAAACACTGGCAACACACTAAAGTGGAAAAGATGCTTGAATTTAATTGGATCGGACTATGGAGCAATTTAAGCTTGTTGTTGAAAACAATAGAACAATCAACTAGCAATTAGTGGAAGCTAACAGCTGGGTGTGATATCAATAGAGGAAAACCAGCCAGAAACTTAATGGGAAGGTCAGGGAAAGGGATAGACAAAGAGAGTCTGGATAAAACCATAATCATCCCTGTTGGTCAGGGAGATTATTTATGCACATGCCCAGAGCTGCACTCCCTGAGAAGTGATATGAGAGGTTGCTTGCTGTGGAGGAAACAGGCATTCCTGAATGAATCTAGTAATAATTATAACCATGTATAGTTGAGTTTGTAACATATACACAAGCATACTATGTGTGATGATAACAGCACAAAAGAGGAGAAGAGGTTATAGAGGAACAGAGCTATGTAAGAGTAAAGTTTCTCTGTCTCACTGGAATTCAATGATTATAAATTTGAAGTAAATTCAGATAAGTTGAGAATATATGTAAGCCTTAGAGGAACCACAAATAAAATATATTTTTAAAATAGTTTAGAAATTATTAAAGGAAAAAAAAATTATCAAAGGAATTTAAAAATTTAGTGTAGAAAATACCCACTCATTGCAAAAGAAGGCAGTAAAGAAGGAACAGAAGAACAAACACTGCTTGCAGCATATGGAAAACAAAAAGCAAAATAATAAAAGTGAATCAATATCTTTAATATCATTAAATGTAAATGGATTAAACAATCCAATCAAAGCAAAGATTATCATATATTGGGAAACAAACACAATTCAACTCTATGCTGTTTTTGGAAGATACACTTTAGATTCAGAGAGATAAGTAAAAGAATGAGGGAAAAAAGGTATACCAGGCAACCACAACCATCAACTATAAGAGAGCAGAAGTGACGTACTAATATATATCAGTATACAAGTATCAGGCACAATTTCATTAATTTAAAAGTAAAAATATTTTTCAATATATGGAGGGACATGTTATAATGAAAGAAAGAGCAATCTATCAGGAAGATATAATAATTATAAACACATATGCACCAACAAGAGAGCCTCAAAATGCATGAAACAAAAAAATGATAGAATTGAAGGGATATAATATTTGAATAATAGCTGGAGACTTCAAGATTTGTTCAGATAATGAGTAAAACAACTAGGCCAAAGAGCAACAATGTTATAGAAGACCTGACCAACAACATAAAGCAAATAGACCTAACAGACTTAACAGAACATGTCACTCAATAGCAGAAGCACACATTCTTTTCAAGTGCATATGGAATATTCTCCAGGATATACCATATGTTAAGTCATAAGTCAAACCTCAATGAATTTAATAGAATTGAAATCATACAAAATACGTTTTCTAACTACAGAGAATTAAGTTAGAAATCAATAATAGAAAATTTGGGAAATTCACAAATATGTAGAAATTAAACATCAAACTTGACAAATAACCAATGGGTCAAAGAAGTCACAAAAGAAATTAGAAAATACTTTGATATGAATGAGAAAAAATAAATGCAACATACTATAATTTGCAGGATGAATTTAAAGCAGTGCTTAGAAGGAAATTTATAGTTACAGTATATGCTTTTATTTAAAAAGAATAATCTGAAATCATTAACTGAATCTTTCATTTTAAGTAAATGAAAAAAGAAGAGCAAACTAAACCCAAGGTAAGCAAAACAAAAGAAATAAAGAATAGAACAGGAATAAATGAAATAAAAATAGAAAAAAAATTAAGAAATCAACAGTCCTTTAAAAAGATCAGCAAGGTTGATAAAGCTTTAGCTACTAGACTAACCAAGTAAAAAGGAGAGAAGACTCAAAATACTAAAATTGTAAAATGTGAACAGAACACATATCTGTAGATGTGAGAGTAGATAATGTTCAAAGATCCAGGCAGAGAGGGAAATCTGAACAGGTTGAGGACTTCATACGTGAAGGCAGGGTCAAGGAAAGAGCACTGACAGTTTGAAAACCAACTTTTGGCAATTCTATAGGCTCTGGGGCAAAAAACTAAGGCGAGGACTCAAACACAGAAACTGAGACAGAAATTCCTGTTCCAGACCCAGCACAAAAGGAAGGGCAAAGGCAGAACCAAATAATCAGAAACAATTCACAAATTCTGAACCAGAGAGGCCACAAATGATGCTAATATTTCAAATATTAAGCTGGAGCTTCTTTAATCCCTAATGCAAACAAAGGTCAGGACTTATCCTAAAAACTTGTGCAATTGACATTGGGTTAAGCTGCCTCTGCCATTAGGATAAATCAACTTTGAATGCTGGGAAGTGTATAACGCTGGACTTCTGACCACTGTTTCTCTCTCTTTCATCTTTCTTTTTAAGGAAGTCACTTCTATGCAATGACATAAAGGACAGAACTATATATGGATAAATAACTTTTGCAAACAGAAATTTATATATATATTCCAAACTACAATTTAATTTTCCTCAGGACTAAAGGATATCTCATTCTCTCAATTTCAAACACCTAAGTTTTCTTTATATCTAAGAGTAAAGAATTTAAGAGGTTATAGTTTGAGATGTAGAATTTTTATCCAGAATACCATACTACATTCTGTCTGTAGGTCAATAGTTCTCAAACAAGGCTGAATCCCAGATTTGTCAGGAAGTTTGTTTTGGTTTTAATACAGACTCCTACCTCCTAATGAAAGCAAGCATTTTTTGAGTTCTTTCTATGTACCAGGCAAGTGTAAGTGTTATTTCTATGCTACAGATGGGAAAATTTAGGCAGGAAAACTAAATAACTCCACAGTTACCTAGCTAGTAATGGAAGAGCTGGAATCCACACCAAGGCAGTCTGGCTCCAGACCTGGACACCACACTGGCATATCCATCAATATTTCGGGGAAGGAGCCCAGAATGTTGTATGTTTTTAAAAGTCCTAGAGGATACCCATGCTCATCTGGACTTGGGAACCACTGTTCTGGCACATTTCTGTTTGAAAGTGCACTTACAAACAGATTGTGGTTCTTCTAACATCTGTGCTAATATTGTATTAAGTGTTAGGCATTTAGGGAAAAGGCTGTTTTAATTTGTTTTAGAAGGTTTCTACATAGCTTAATAAGCATATTACTCTAATAATAGAAAAAATATCAGTGTGCCAGAAATATACTTCAGTTCAATGATAAAGAATATTAATAGCACTAATAATGGTTGCTAAAACTTACTGTAAAACACTGAGCTGAGTGCTTTATATTTACTATCTCTAATTCTTGCAATATTGTCACCATTATAAAGATGATAAAATTGAGGCCGTGGAAAGGTCCAAGGTACAAAGCCCAGATTAGAACTGCCCTACATTGAATACAAAGTTCTTCTTTTTCCCATTTAGCTTACAGACATCCTCTTCATACACGAGTATGAAGCAGCATCTTAGAAGTCCGTACCTGTGCCCGTTTTAACTTAGCTCCTCCTTTGGAGAAGAACTTTGGTATGGTTCCTTCTACAGCTCAAGCCAATCCAAGGTCTATCAGGGGACTTTAATTTTCTTCTGAGTCCTACAGTTTCTGGAAAAGATAAGTGAAAATAATTCTGTTCCTTATAAGGTTGCTGGGTAGTAAAGACAGGATTAACACAATTGGACTCTGGAAGAAAACCAAGATGAGATTAGTAGGATGTCAAATCAAGGAACTGAAGAGAATGGTGGCAGTGTGGTATGATAAAGTACTGATATAGCTTCTTCTTATGTTTTAAACTATCAGCATGTGTTACTTTAGCAAACAAAAATAAAGAAACTTCCCTGAGTTAACAATTGTGTGACCCTTTGGGTCATATACTTGAGGAGACTCAAGTAAACAGAAATATATGCACATTTAAGTGTAAAAACCAGTTGGTTACACTCAGGATTTCTAGTCTCAGCTTAGTCACCGACACGTATTAGCTGACCTTAGGCAACTTATTTAGCTTCTCTGCATCTCAGACTCCCTAGCTATAGGTCATTAATGCACCAATATATTCTATATCCCCTCTTTCCAGGCCCAAATAAAAATGAGTCATCTATATTTAAATTAGAAATCACAAATGAGAAGAAAAAGGATATCACCATGTGCCACGTTTCTAAGAACCTTAAATCCAGGAAATCAGATAAATCAAGTGATATGAGGGAGTTATTTAAGTTTGCAGAAGCCCAGAAAGACCACCTTGACTCACACTCCAAAAACCATGTTGGGCACCCCCTCTATTTAGGGTGGGAAAAAAAAAAAAAAATATATATATATAAAATATATATATATAATATATATATTATATAAATATTTTATATTTATTTTATATATTTATATAAACATATTATAAATTTATAGATATAAATTATATTTTTATTTATATTTTATACATTATATTTTTATATTTATATATCTATACCAGAAGAGAAATGCTAAACTAAGATCCTCTTTGGTAGATTATTCATAGGTCTCAATAAGATTTTTAGATATCATCAAGGAAAGAATAAAATACTTCTGAGATTCCTCTCCTGAATATTGCATAGCTAGAAATTCAAACTCTTAGAACTTGAAGTGGGAGTATTTGGAATACTGTTTACTTTTATCCACTGAAACTAAACATATGCATAGCATATGGCCCATGTATGTATCCTGGCCATGTTCTATTCTTTGATCTGGGTGCTATTTACATGGTGTGCTCAGTTTGAAAATCTATTAAAGTTATAACATAAACATTGACCATGTTTCTATATATTTGTTATACTTCATAAAACTTTTTTTTTTTAATTATCACCAGTCCCCCCAAAATTTCCCCACAATCACTATCCTTCCGCATCGTGTTTGCTGATAGGCATTTGTTGCTCCATTCCTAACTCTCTGCACTAGTTGGGAAGCAACTGTTGGTCATTTAAAACATTAATGGAGCCTAAGGCCACTTGTAAGGCAAGCAATCTTATTTTTGCCACTCATAATATTCCACTCTATCTTGTAGCAATCAATCAAGGCAAACTCTCTTCCCCCCAGGATAATTCTGATGAAGTTAATTCCACTCCTAGCTTCTGAAACATTTGACAAAGGTAATCCTATATGTCCATTTCATGTCCCTGAACACAGTGAAGAATTTATAAATAGGCACATGCCCCAAGTTAGGCCAGTCAAAGCCAGCAAAATTTCCAAAGCCTTTGTTTGATCTCTCAGAAACTTCCTTTCTCACTAGACTTACGTGAGGGAAAATAAAGCTTCAGAGTGAGAAAGAACTGTCAAAAATAGGAAGTTAAGATTTCAGTCAACACCACATACAGTTAAGTGTTGAATTTAATCATGGGTGAAGCCAGACCTTTGGTAGACCTTTCTAATTATGAAAGACAACAAACTACCTTTTGTCTCAAGACCGTTTGTCATAGATATTCTGTCTCTTAAAACCAAGAGAGTCTAACCTAACATAGATTTCCCTTCAACAATCTCCATAAACACTGTTTATTTTAGAAGGTGTCTCCTTCTGACAGCTACTTCCACCTACTGTATCAGAAAAAAGCTCAAAGATGTTGAGAAATAAGATGAAATTCCAGGAGCTTTGTCTCTGATATTCTCTCCCAAGATGAAGAAGGGCAATAAACATCCAGGTGACCACACAATCCTCTTGGCACAGGTCCTATTGTCCTCTGAGAGGACCCTTTTCTAAAGCCCTTGCATTCCTTCCCTTGGCCATTACCAGAGACGAATATAGAAACAAAGCAATGCAAGACTGCCCTTACCTGCCAAATGGCAGGCCCTGAGTTTCCTGATCCAGAGGGTAAGGACTGGTGGTAGGGGAGAGAATCCATCTGGCTGCTGATGGCACGTAAGGCAGGCTAGTGGAGCATGGACCCCCGCATAAGAGGGAAAAAACCCTTAAAAATCTCAGATTCAGAAATGTATACTAAGCATCTCTTCCTTAGAGCTTAGAAGCCAGCCTGTGCCTCCTTAAGTTTGGAAACTTTATCATTGGCAGAGGCAGTAAATAAATTCTCCTAGATGCCACCATTAAGGAGTTAAGAAACACCCTGGCTTTTTTTTTTCTTTCTTTCTCTTTGGTATTAAGATAATAAAAGGCACACATTTTAAAACTAATTTACCCTCTAAAAAATTAAAGCATTTTTACCACTGTTTGCTTTTCTAGTTTCTTTAATTTGGGTAATTGCTTAGTCAACCTTCAAAAATATATATTCTGTCTTAAAAAAACAGCCAAATATGACGGATCACCTTCATTTTCATTTCAGATTTGGCATGCTGGACCTAGATTGTGTATTCTTTCCATGGCGCCACACCAGAGTCGGATACTTAATTAATTTCCTTTCGTTTGTGCAGGCTTGCACTTAAAGGGACAGTGTCCCATTTTGATGGCTTGCTTTTGGCTGAAGTTCAAAAGTATCACTTCTTAAATCTTTTTTTTTTCCTTCAAAACTTCCCAGAGTGCTATATAGAAAAAATAAAATAAAATAAAAACACCCTGGTGTTTTTCTCCACCCTCATGCTTCTCTTTACTACCATTTCTTTTACTCATATTTATTCTTTATTTAAACCAATCTTTCCCTAAAAAGAAAAAAAAAAGGAGAGGGACAGAGACAGAGAAGGAAGCAAGAAGGCACAAGACATGTGCTCTCTTATTCCCGCCCTCCTGCCCCCCCACCCCGTCTTTGCTTTCAAAGCTGGCAGTGAGACTGTACTTCATGATGATGTCAACTGGTCAGAATCATTGGGAATGATCAAAGACTTTTTGACATTAAGATAATATCTTCTCACCACAAAGGAAGACCTGCAACCTTCTCATCATATATTTCACACCATCCTTATGGTAAAACAAAATGTTCTGAAAGACAAGTGATAGCTAGGTGCGTCTGGGAGTAGGTATGACATTTGACAGTTTGACATCTGAGAGGAAGTTAGGGAGTTGAGGGTAATAGAGACTGATAACACCAGAAAACATACTTACTTGCATTATGCAAGGTTTTTTTCCTACTGGAATCTCCTTGATCATTCAGCATACCAAGTTATTCTAGAACAGAATTTCCTTGCTCATATATACCATACACCATAGCATTCAGTATATCATATCCAGCAATTTTATATGCTGTGCCCTGAACCAAAAGAACACATTTTTGGGGTCCTTGGGTGGCTCAGTCGGTTGAGCATCTGCCTTCAGCTCATGTCATGATCCCAGAGTTCTGGGATCCAGCCCCACATGGAGGCTCCCTGTTCAGCAGGGAATCTGTTTCTCCCTCTGCCCTCCCTACCCCATGCTCTTTCTCTCTCTCTCAAATAAATAATCTTTTTTTAAAGATTTTATTTATTTATTTGACAGAGACAGACACAGGGAAAGCGGGAACACAAGCAGGGGGAGTGGGAGAGGGAGAAGCAGGCTTCCTGCAAAGCAGGGAGCCCGATGTGGGGCTCCATCCCAGGACCCTGGGATCATGACCTGAGCCGAAGGCAGACGCCCAATGATTGAGTCACCCAGGCACCCCTCAAATAAATAAACAATCTTAAAAAAAAAAAAACACAATTTTTAACAATGGATTGTTGCACAGTGATTTCTTTTTCCCTGCCTAAACCCAGCTCTCTGCCCAAGGAAGGAAGGTGGGGATGAAGTATTCAATCCCCACCTTGCAGACACTAAATACACAGCATTTTCTATGGAGAATTTAACTTTAGCCTAGTTCTGAACCTCATGTTTCTATTCCATTGTCTCTATGGCCCAACACTGGCTGATTTGAAACATTTCTCTCTCTCTCTCTCTCTCTCTCTCTCTCTCATTTCCATTGTGGTAACATATACATGGCACAGAATTTACCATTTTACTCATTTTTAAGTGTACACTTCATTGGTATTAAGTACATTCACACTATCATGCAACCATCACCATCATCTATCTCCAGACTTTTTTCACCTTCCCAAACTGAAACCATGTCTCCATTAAACATTAACTCCCCATTCCCTTCTCCCCCCCCAGCCCCTGGCAACCACCAATCTAATTTCTGTCTCCATGAATTTGACTACTTACTCCAGGTACCTCATATAAGAAGAATCATAAAGCAGCTGTCCTTTTATTACTGGCTTATTTGACTTAGCATAATATTTTCAAGGTTCATCCATGTTGCAGCATGTGTCAGAATTTCCTTTTTTAATACTAAATAATATTCCATTGTCTGTATAGACCACATTTTGTTTATTCATTTATCCACAGATGCACACTTCGGTTTCTTTCACCTTTTGGATATTGTGAATAATGCTATGAACATGGGTGTACAAATATGTTTAAGTCCCTGCTATCAACTCTTTTGGATACATACATACAGACAAGGGGAACTGCTGGATCACATAGTACTTCTAGCTTTGATTTTCTGAGGAGTTGCCACACTGTTCTCAATAGCAGCTGCACCACTTTACCCTCACACCAGCAGTGCACAAGAGTTTGTATTTCCTCACATCCTCACCAACATGTATTATTTTCTGGACCATGACTCTGTTGTCCAGTAGTTTGCTAACTCCCGAGCAACTTCATCTTTCTTTATGCTTGAGAGCCTTTCCCCAACATTAACTAGATAGGATGTCTCAGTTTATTCTTCCTTTCCAAGTTGAACTGGAAGGTAGATACAGAAAACAGGGAAACTTGTGGATCTAACCTCCCGGTTACTAAGAATGAAACAACCTTCCATGGTCTGAAAGTAGAAGTTCAGCTTTTACAGACTTGGTGAAAATAATTCTTAACTATAATCCAGCTGTCAGTGGGCAGGAATCTACTCTAAAATCATTTCTACAGTGAAAAGAAGTGATCGAACTTGGAAGGAATGTTAAAGTAAAGCAATTCCTTGTTGGTGGCCATAAAACAGCAGTCTCTAGTACCACCTCCTCACTCATCTTTATGGCCCCAGGCCCCTGGACAGTGCAGAACCCACACTTAATATTTTGTTACCCTTTGGTAGTGAGTTTACTGTCTATTCTATATAATATATATATATATTTTTTTTTTTAACACAACAAACACAATGTATTTTGGGGGTTTTGCTCTATTTTTCTTATATAGTTAACAAAAACCAAATTATATACATTAGATATTATATCTATATAATAGATAGAACCACAGCTGTTATAGCAGAACCCCAACTTGCAAAAGTGGATGGATGATAAAAAGCAAACTCTAATTTGCCTCTTCTTATGCAGCTGTCACAGTGTCTTCGAGATCTCCAGACCTTCCTATATCTTGCTCTACCTGTAGGGTCCTCTATAAGTTGTATTTTCCAAAACTGTTCTCACCATCCTGCTGTAATACTGAATTGTATCCCTCATATATTGTTCACTTTTTGCCTCCAATCCAGGATAAAGTTGTCCAGGGTGAATTTTTCTACCCATCTAAAAATGTATCAAAGTGACCTAATGTACATATTCAGGGAAGAGAAAAAGTGTCAGGGAAGAAAAAGCTCTTCAAACCATGCCCTTCACAATTTAATGATGACCAACAGCAACCAGTGTTTCAGAATGCCTTGTGAATGGTAAAAGGGAACTAGGAGGGTCCTCTATTAAAGGGAAATTGACTGTCTGATATATTGGCTAATAAAATTAGGAGGTCTCCCCAGGTAGCTGCACCTTAATCAAGCATGGCAAGTTAACGCATCTACCAATAGAAAAGGCTGACTCACACTGCCAGCTTGATGCCTAGTCACAAATGGACAAAATACTCATGAGGGGCAAATCTTTTCTTAGCTAAAAGCTTCCACACAGGAAAAACAGACAACCCACGATAGCAAGAGGGATCATAGTGTTGACTACTAGTCACCCTCTAGTATTGTTAGCCACGTACTTGCCTTCAGAGTTTAATCCCCAACAGCAAGAGATTTTTCCAGTGAGAGAGAAAATGAGTGGGAGAGGGAGAGGCAGGCTTCCTGCAGAGCAGGGAGCCCGATGTGGGGCTCCATTCCAGGACCCTGAGATCATGACCTGAGCCAAAGGCAGACGCCCAATGACTGAGTCACCCAGGCATCCCTCAATAAATAAATAATCTTAAAAAAAAAAAAACCACACACACATGTTTAACAACGGATTGTTGCACAGTGATTTCTTCATTACCCTTTATTAAGTGCCTACTGTCATACACTGAACGTTCCTTTACTGGTGTTTGCCTTCGCTATAAACACCATATAATTTAATCCGCCTATCACCTACTTGAGGCAAGTATCATCCTCCCCATTTTGCAAGTGAAGAAACTAAGTCAGAAAGGTTACATAACTGGTCCAAAAGTACAGAGGAAATGTAAGAACTTTTATCCATTAACTATACAGATGTAAAAACAATGCTCCAAACTTGCACTAAACAAAAATCATGTAAACCTGGAGAAAATGATGTGTGAGCAGTACCCTGAATAACAGAACATTCCAGCTCAGGAGCTGGCAAATTATAGCCCATGGACCAAATCCAGTTCACCATCTGTTTCTGTATGCCCCACAAACTAAGAATATTTTTTATATTGTTAAATGGTTGAAAGAAAAACCAAAAGAATATTTCACAACACATAAAAATTACATGAAATTCAAATTTTTGTATCCATAAATAAAGTTTTATTGGAACATAGCCATGCTTATTCATTTGCATGGTGTCTATGGCTACATTTGCACTTCAGTGAAGAGTAGTTGCAACAGAAAGACCTTATAGCTTGCAAAGCCTAGAATATTTACTATTTGCTTTTTTACAGAAGAATTTTGCTGACCCCTGTTCTAGCCAAAAGACTCCTGTTCAAGGAAACATGTCATGTAGTAAAGCCTTGATTATCTCAATGACCAGTGCATAACTCGGTGTTCCCAAAATTTTCACTAAAGGTGTAACACTAACAGACATACCCCAAATACATGAATCTGTGACTGTGCTAATAATTTTGTTGTCAATTATTCACTTTCCAAAAGGATTCACTAGAAGATGTCATTTCTCAATGATTTTCATCCAAGTATTTCAGATGGGATTTGACTTACCAAACCTGATTTTATTCACTCTTTCATAAACATACCCATTAGGTAAAATGAGGTACACCTGTTTTGACAAACTCAGTGCAATACAAATCTGTCTTGAATGCCGTCCAAAGGAGGTTAATTTTCAAAGGACCAGAGGGACCTCATTATAACCACTGCTGCTTCTGTCTTATACTCCCCATAACATAGACTCCCATGAGCAGCTTTCTAGCCAGGTCCCAGCAGATTCAGGCAGAGTGAAGCTAGCAAATCAGGATTTGGCTTCAGCCAGCTCTCAGCCAGGAAAACAAGCAGGTTCTGGGGGGAAATTATCAGCAGAGGAAATAAAATTGTCAGTGGGCCTTTTTACAGAAATAAAAGGGTACAAGGTAGGTCAGACAGTATAGACAATAAGATTTAAGATACTCAAAATGTCCCATATCAAAGCCAGAGGAGACATAAGACTGTTTTAGGGACACTTCCGGTGTTCCATTTTTTTTAACACATAGAGCTTGATGGTAGGTATTCATTCTGGAATACTGAGCAAAAAAAGGTTCAGACATTAACTAATACAAATACAAAATAAGCTCATGGACCCATGGTCCAGTCCTGGGATATAAAATCAGTCCCTGGAGGGTTGTTAAGTGAGAATAAGTTCCCTTGGGAAAGTAAAATGCAATAGATTTTCATGTGGGTTCCTGGATGAGTTTGGTTATGATGACTCAGGAGACCTCCCTGATATCTTTTTGTGTATTTTAGAATTTCCTTGGCCACTGTAATTTAAAATTACAGTTTCTCCCAGCCATTCTTACTCCCTCTCCTGCCTTATTTTTCTCCCTAACACTCATCACGATCTGACAATCTAAATGTTGTAGTTATTCATTTGCTTCTAGAATGTGAGCTCCATAAGGGCAAGGATTTTGTCTGTTTTGTCTACTGAATTCTCAGCCCAGTGTCTGACCCACAGTATGTACTCAAGAAGTTATTCCTGAAGGAATAAAGTAACTTAAAGGGGATTTCTTATCGAAACGCCAGAATGAATCCCCTTGATCCTTGTGAACTGCCTCCGAAGATGACCACTCCTCCCTCTGTCATCTTGCTCACCTTCCCTCAAATGGTAGGAATGCTAAGATGATTTCTAGATCTTTAAAACATTAAGACTAATTTGCTCTCTCCCTGGCTGCAATGTTCATTTGCTTTATGCTACCAGCCAGAACCAAACAAATAACCAATGTTCAAAAAGTCCAGCACCTGACGCTTCACAGGGACTTGATACATGCATGTGACTATCTGAATTACTGAATGAATAAATGAATGAAACAGATGATATGCAAATGAACTGACATGCATTGGTAACTGATCACCAACAAGAAGGTTCATTCTGCAAATTTAAATATTTAGTTTCCTTGATATTACTCTTTCCAGGTTCTCCTCAACCCTTTCTGATCTTTACTTTAGTTTCCTTCTAAAGATTATTTTCCTTTATCTTTCCCTTAAATGAGGATATACTCTGTGGTTGCAAAACATGCTAGTATTTCACATGTTTTTCCACATAAAGTAACACATAAAAGATGCTAACATTCTTACAGCATATGGACGGGGGAATGATAAAGCTGCTTGTGGCCACAGGTTGCTGGTCCTGGGATTCCGACGGCCCAAGCACTGCTCTACAGTCCCAGGAGACCCAGCAGCAGCCACAGAGTTAAAGGAATCAACATGTATGTATACTTGCAGCCCATCTAAGGCACACCAGGACACTGTACCACAGCAACCGGGAAAGTCTTCTACTCATCTGCTTCTACACTTCCCTGGTGAATCCTATTCAGTCACATTTTTAATCACCTAGAGACCAGTTAACTCCTATATGTACCCTCCTTCTTAGCTCCCAGGATCCATCCAGAATCACATGCGCCACCACTGATTGGGTATGTTCTCAGGATGTTCCACACCTGACTACATCCTCTACTTAAAGCACACTTCCTACCACATTTCTCCCTTCTACGTGGCAATTAAGCCAGTGATCCAAACTAGAAACCTGGGAGTCATCTTTATTCATTCATCATCCTCCGTATGACAGCAATCCCTGGGCCAGCCAAGCTCTTCACCTCTCTACATCAGCTGCCTCTCCTTTAGCTCAAGCCTATGTTATCTTTCACCTGAACTATGCAAGCCTCCTAATGTGTCTTAGCTCTTCCAAACTACTACTCATGGGATGGAGTGGGCTGTCCTGGCTCACGAGAGTTGTGCTCTTCTCCTCCCAACTCTGGGTTCAGTGCCTTCAAGTTAGTAGCTTAAAATCTGCCATGGTGGAAGTATTTACATCACAGAAATTGGCAAATGCTATCATCAAGAACTTGTTTTCAAACAGGAGGTTGTTCAACATTTACCAGCGTATCATTCATTGCTCAAATCTATCCTCTACAGAGAATAATGTATTGAAAACAAAAATTTACCCATGTCACATGTTTAAACAATTCTGTATTCCTAATTTCCCATAAGATTAATCCAAACTCTCAAAAGGTCACAGGAAGAACCTCTGAGATCTACTGTCTCTTTCTATAGTCTTATCTGTTAATATCCGCCCCCCACCCCCGACACAAGCTTTCGGCAACATGAAACTGCTTGTCATCTCCCATATATCAGGTTATTCCTGACTCCATGATTTTGTATAAACTATCCCAGAAGCTTGGAATCTCTTTCCTTAGATTACCCCCTTTTGTATGACTATCTCTTTACTCATAGTGTACTGTATAGTTAAGATAGTAGTTTCTGCACAAATTCTTTTCTGAGCACTCCTAAGTTATGATGACTACTCTCTTCTAGGCACTGAGAGCCCCCTCTTCAAATTTCTACCACTGCATTTACTATACTCTCTTATGAGTCTATATCTCCCCTCCTCTATCCCCAGGGAAATACCTAACAGTAGGGAGCATGTATATTCATCTTGGCACCCCCAGTTCCCAAACAGTAACTTACAGGTATTTTAAATTCAATCTACATTTACTGTATGTATAGGTAAATGGATAAATAAATGAATGAATAAATACTAGATATGACTATAGTAATTTAACACTTTGAATTATACTGAAACGGGAATTCGTGCTTTCTAGTTTACTAATTGAGATTCCTTAATTATATGGGGTTGTAGGGGCTCTTAGATTTTAGCCACACTCATACTGAAGGTCCTTGCTGGAGGCTATTATAAATATGCTCTTGCGAAGATCATTCGTCTTCTATAGTGATCTATTTTCTATGCATCTGGCTTGACCACAGCAGACCTCCAAATAAACTGACCACTCATTTACAATTAGAAAATGTGTGTGAGATTGTGTGTGTCTGGGAAGTGGGGAAAGTCAGGGAGGAGGCTTAAATAGAAGGGTGTTGGTAAACTTCTGGTTACCAAGGTCAACAGTATTTGTCTTCTTCCTTCCTGATAGAGAGCCAATCACTAAGAGGACTCTGTTTTATTTTAATTTTTTTTTTAGAGGACTGTTTTAAAACGCATTATATAATGTCTTGAACAGGTTTTCAGAATTGGTTTTCTCTTCTGTTATTTTTACATTAAAATGCAGTGAGACTCCTGTACATTAAGTACTACTGTGAGTTTTGAAATGCAGTACTATGGTCAGCAAAGGAGGCAAAACATTTATTACTAAGAGACAACATTTCTTGAATAACTTTGTCAAAGGGGAGAGATGAGAGCTTCCTGAGCTGTAGGTCAACCAGCAGTAGCTAAGACATTTAACAGTATTCTTTTCCTTCCTGAAGAAAATAAGGCTTTTAGAAGGTTTTGCAGTAACAAAAAGAGCTTTCTTTTCTATACCTTTCTTTTGTTTAAAAGTCTCAAAGAAAGTAGTGATGTAGTAATTCCATGAGTATGTATTAGATATACTTATCTTACTAATATGGTATTTAAATATTTGAGAGAATATCAGGACATGATTATGCAACTAAGCTCAACACCATAAAGAGAAGCCACTAATTAAATTTAGAATCAATAGGAATTTGCTAATGTCAAGGAACAGTTATTGAAAGTATTCTGAAAAAGTCTGATGAAAGATCTTCTCTCTACCACCCCCACAACCTCATCACCACCATCAACAGTACCAGTAACCATCTGTCTACCCACAGATATACCAAAAAGGTGACATTTTATTGCAAGCTTAACATTTTCTGAATCTGTCTTAAACCACAAAAATTATGCTGAACTCCCCAAAAGAAATGAAGTTGTTTTTACTTTTTCTTCATCTCTCTCTTTTTGCCTGACTAGTAACAGGAAGTTCTTGGAAACTTCCCAGAGAATGGCTGGTCTTGTAAGAGTCCCAAACCAATCTTGTAGGCGCCAGAGTCTTGGCACGTTTGAGGTACAGGTTTTAGAAGCACCTGCATTGCCCCTTTAGACCAAACTTCCCATCACTAAGCTCAAGAAATTCCCCTTGTTGTTTATTAGTCATGAGCCTGAGTTGGGGCAGGGGGTCATGGAAAAAGATAAAAGGCTTGCCCCAGCCAATATGTTGATCATATAAGATGTAGAAAATACCTATGAAGTATCTTCAAGTTTGCAGTCAAACTGGACCCCTCCTTGAACCCTGAGGTCAAGCTATAATCTATTCCCTATTTGGAATTTATCCTCCTGACAAATAAAATGTACAGAAGGAGGGAAAATTCATGGTATGGCACCCCATTATTTGTTATGAACAGATCCTTTTTTCACCTTGGAGTTCCTCAAGAATGATTTGTGAGGCAGTTCACTTCCATTCTTGCTTCAGTCTACACCAAACAATCTTAAATCCTTGAGTCTATTCCTTCTCTTTCTCCACTCTGTGGTTAGAATTCTGAAGGAGTTGGAGACAACACAAGAACAACAGTGATTATTTGCAGGAATACCTCCCCCACCGCCTGGAGCTAAACAGGCTCTACCTGGTATTGTTCTGGACCCGCAGTTTTTACATTGGGAAAATCACAGAATAGTGTGAGGGTGCTAGGAGAAAGGAGACCCTCTTTAGTCTTTGGCAGGGGCTGCAAGAGTTATAAAGATCAGCTAATTCACTGCACTAAAGGAAAAGAAGGGGCTTTGGCCAAGTTGTGGTTGAGAGATTTTGTTTTGCTCTTCTTTTTCTTCCTTCTGTTAGTTTCCTTAACTTCCCAGTCCCAAAAGCAGCTGAAATCCCAAGGATATAATTCCCCTCATTAAACAAATGCATGGATTTCCATGAAAGTACCCCCAGCCCACAAAATGGATTCCTAAGTCAGCTCATCAAAGTATGCAAACCCACCTTTAAATATTTTTCTGATTTAAAGTCTCACAGCTCTTTGGAACAAAAATGTTCCTAGAGAAACATATCAAATAATAGCTATAATTTTACATCAGTATAAATTAGTAAAATGATCAATGGCTAATAATATAGAACAATTACTGAACATCGCAAATGATAATAGAGAACAAAAACTCTCAACAATTAGAGTTTATTTTGAGCCTGGGATTGTCTGAAGTACTTTAGGTGCAGTAGCTCATTGAATACTTAACAAAATCCTTTGTGTGGCAGTCATGGTGGTTGCTTTCTGAATTCTAAGTGATTATCTTAAGATACTCATTGTAATGCCATCCTCTTTTCAGCGTTGATTTAGGAATGGGCATATGACCAAAGCCTATCTAATAAGATATGAAAAGAAGTCTGATGAGGGGCTTTGGAAATGATTTCCTTACTCCTAAAAAGTACATGCAAGAAAGTGACAATCTTTCCTTTTATATCACATCAATATCCCTGGGTGTGACATCTGGAGTTAATGCAACCCACACTGCCACCATAAGATGGACCAGGGGAGAGAGAAAAAAAAATTGAGTCCTGAGCGGCATTACTGAGCCATTGATCATACTTCCCCTGAACCAAACTATCTTCCTGACTTCCACTTGTGTGAGATAATAAATTTCATTACTGAGTAGGCCAACATAAACGGGGGTCTCCTGTCAACTTTCAGCAGAAGGCATCCCAAATGATACACAATGTGTTTGATAACATTGTCTTCTCCATTCTACAAGTGAGGAAATTGAGGCTCATAAAGGTAAAATAAGTTTCTATGTCTCCCAAGCTAGTAAATTTTGAAGCGGTGACTTGAAGTAAGCAGTCAGACTTCTAAACTCATACTCAAACCACCACGCCATGCTTTAAAAACATTACAGAACAATAATGTTAAGGAAAATAGCAGGCTGAGATTGATTCCATGGGTAAATTGGAGCAATATCAGGAGATGATAGGGCACTCTGAGCCCCTGGGACTCTGGGGTAATTAGACTGTTTGGTGCTCTCTTGAGAGTCCTACACAATTGTTTCAATAATTCAACTCAGAAGTCAGTCATTGAACCCATTAGACACTGTTTTCCAGAGGCTTACAGCTCCCTCCTATGTCATAGCGAAGCAAAGAGACATGCAGAGAACTGACTATAAAAAAGGCATTATAAGATAATGGCTATAAAATTACTTTCCTTTAAGGGCACAGCAAAGAGTAATTCATTTCAACAGAGAATTAATCTCTTCAGCCATTTTCCTCTTTCATGGCTCAGGCTAGTGAACAACCTCTCTCTGTGCCATTTCTCTCTGTCATTTAATGGCAAGTATAATTAAGCCTTCTGATCTTTTATTTCTTCCCCATAAGCCTTGTTCAAGCCAGTCATCTCAAAGGATGAGAAAACATGGCATCCTATCAAGGCTCCTGGAGAAGGAATGGAGTGCCTTTCCTAATCAACCAATGGCTTATCTAGTGTCTCTGGAGATGAAACTGTAAGCAGATTGGTGCTGAAAGCAATATTTATACTCATTCATTAATCAACCATTTAAATAAACTCTTTATCCTGCTACTCAAGGTCTTCCTCTATACATAGGCATATATCTTTCAAAGTCATGAACATATAATATTGATTTTTTATCTACAAATGCCATAGATTTGTCACTCACAGTGATTGTTTACTCACAGTGCATCTGTCCCCAAAGTAGCCAGGCTGCTCACAGCTACCAGACGGTATAGACCTGGCAGAACCCTAGGGGCAGAAGTGCAATTGTACCCCTGACAGAGTTATGTAAGAATGACCCCAACTATAACATCATTAAACATAACAGAGAATTATATTTTTGTGGGACAATGTGAGGCCATGGTTAATTGATAAACTCTTGCCCACCCCATATATAATTATTTTCTGTTAATTCTCAGTGTGCTAAATACTCATTTCCCCAAATGCCTTAATTGGACTCAGAAGGGAAAAGTAGAGTTTTATAGATGTTTGTTCCAAAGAAAGGTTCACATCAAGTTGCTACTAAAAAATGACACTGACTCTCATTTTAGAAGCATCCCTGCCTGAAGGAAAAGATGAGCTGGCCCCATTTTAGCACTAGACCTAAGTCTATAAGCAACTCTCCTCATAAATGGTCATTGAGAAGAATTTCTTCCCACATTATATGTCAAAGAGCTTTTTAAAGAACTGCTCCAAGTGAGAACATTTAGAAATGCACATGCCCACATCATAGGAAAGCCATCAACACTCTTGCAGAGCCATATGCTTGCCCTCGAGGGACCCAAAACTATTCCATTATACCAGAAAGTCTGTGGAATGTAAATCCAGGGGCCTGAAATGCTGTATATTTTTCAAGAAGTACAAAGTGGAAGCCACTGAGTCCATGGATTCACCAAATGAATGGATTGTTTCATCTGCACAAATGAACTGTCAGAAACAATGGTCACATAACACATTTATTTGCTCCTGTTCCCCAAAGAGGAAAAAAAAACCATATTCCAAATAAAGCTACATCTTTTTACAAAACTTAAGCAAAAAAGCATGAGAAAAAGAAAGCCTGATTTATACTCTAAAATCTGGATGCCTGAATCCAAACAGCATGGGCTAGAAATATGCAGCTCATTTTTTTCTTAATACACATAAAGGTATCAGCTCTCCGCCTTCAGAATGCATATGGGTTCTACAACCATGGTTATTTGAGCAAATTTGCAAAAGCACTTCTTGTATTATGATGTTTTATTTTCGTATCACTTTTTAGTTCCTTTCTCCAATTTTTTTACCCCTAATACTTTGAGACAACTTCACCTTCTACTTTTACCCTCTCTCTTGTTTTTAGATATGAGCTTTCATTTTGAAATATTCAAGATACACAGAAAGTTATAATGAATAATCTAAGAAACATTTTGTCTTTACTTACCGTTATTGTCAAATCTTAGTATTTTTTGAATTGGTCCAAATTTAAGAAATTATTCTAAAATTGATGCTTCTTGTCCAAAAGTCTCCAAAATTATTACATGTCTCCCTTTTATTAAAGATCTCTTCTTCTTGAGGTCACTAATGCCTAAAATTTGGTATTTATTATTATTCCTTTATATATATAGTACACAGTATTATATAGTATTTTTAAATAGTATGATACAGTACATAACCATATGCAACTTGTTTCATTGGTTGTTTATGTAAAAACATTCTTTTGGGAGGGGGCGGGCAGAGAGAGAGAGTGAGTGAGAAAGGGAGAGGGAGAGGGAAAGAATCTTAAGCAGGCTCCACACCCAGCATGGATCCTGATGTGGGGCTCGATCTCACGACCCTGAGAACATGACCCTAAGATCATGACCTGAGCTGAGAGAATCCGATGCTTAATCGACTAAGCCACCCAGGTGCCCCTTTGTAAAACATTCTTTTCAGCCTCATCAATATGTCACATGTAGCCTTGAGTTTTTCATTATAACTGTATAGTACTCCTTGTATGAATATATGACAGTTTGTCTAATTTCTTTCTGATAGTCACTGCATTCCATTTCCATCACTGTTCTTTCTTTCATCTATGATTTCTTAGAACTTTCATGGACTGGTTGTAATACCTCCTCTTTGAAAGGACATCCCTTCCATCCTAGGCAACAATAGAATAGATAAATTATCTGCACCTGTCTTCCTTGGCTAATTATTCATGTTTTTGTTTCCTTTTGATTTATTTTCATACTGCATTATGAATGAGTCTTGGGCTGTTATCTTTCTTTCTAAGCATTGTATATTTAGGCATATAGCTTTAGGACTAACAGGAATCTTAGAAGTCATATAGTCCAACCTTCTTTTCATAAGCTATGGCAATAGCAAGAGGAATTTAATGACGTGACCCTGGTCATATAGCTGCTTAATGAACAGCAGAGTTGAGGACCTCTACTTGATCTCTGTCCTTTCTTTTTTCCAGTATACTGAACTGCAGCTCACCCATGCAACTGAACCTTACTTGTTGTGTATCAGTGGTTTCTCAACAGTGGATCTTACATCCTGCTCATCAGAGCACTGTGGGAACATCCAAAAAGCGCTCATGTCCTCAGGACCATTAAACTGTAGATGAAGAGATTAAAGAGAAATGAAAACATTACAGGCAACTAAATGAACCCAGATATAACTAAATTCCAATAGCAAAAGAAGTAATTTCTCTCTGTATGTCTATACATTTTTAACAAACCTCTGAGAATAAGTTGGAGGCATCACACCACTTTATTATAAGGTATATCTTTGTGTATTTCTTAGGAACAAGGACATTCTCTTACATAGCTACAAAATTATCAAAACACATTTTAGCATTGATACAATGCTAATAACTAATCCACAGTCTGTATTACAATGTTATCTCAGGACACCTGAGTGGCTCCGCCAGTTAAGCATCTGCCTTCAGCTCAGATCATGATCCCAGGGTCCTGGATTGAGCCCCAAGTCACAGTGGGCTCCGTGCTCATCAGGGAGTCTACTTCTCCCTCTGCCCCTCCCCCTACTCCCTTATGCTCTCACACTCGTGCCCTCTCTCTCCAATAAATAAAATCTTTTTTAAAAATGTTATCAATGATCCCAATAATATTCTTTACAGATTTCCTCTCCTCTACCCCACTATAAGATCCAACTCAGGATCGTACATAAAACTGTATAAAATTTGTAAAAAAATGTTTTTCTTTGAGCTGTTTTTGATTCGCCCATTTATATAATAGTCACTGAAGATCTGTAGAGAGAGATCTCTGCTCTCCACACACTCAAGCCACATGGTGGAGGATGGATGAGGTAACATCTAATTTTTAATAGATTATGACCAGCCCTGAGACAGAGATAATCACCTGATACTATGCTGTGAGGAACCTTCCAGGAAGAGGTTACACTGAAGCTTGGATTTCAAGGAGTGGAAAAGAGTGCTAACAGCTTTCCTGGCCAAAGCAGCATGTGCAATAACAAGATGAATCATAGCCTATTTAGAGACCAGCAAGTAGCTCAGTGGTCCAACAGGGTAGGGGCTATGTGTGCATGTGTGGGTATACATGTATGGAAACACATGTGTATGTGTGTGTATTTGGCAAGGTTTGGTGCTCAATGGAAATGGAACTATGTATGGGCTATATCATAATAGACCTTGTATGTCATAATGTGAAACGTGATCCTGAAAACAATAGAAAATTGTTGGAGAAATTTAAGCAGGGGGCCAATAAGGTGTAATTTGATTTCCCTTGTCTAAAAGATTAGTCTGACTGCAGCACTATATATATATTGCATCAATAGGAGTGATAAATAAGAGCCTGAACTAGACCAATAATACTACTGAGTGGATTTAAAATATTTTAAAGAAGGAAAGTGGGTAGAACTTACAAACTGCTGGACGGGGGATGATGGATAGTGGTGAGAGGGAAGAGACTGTCCAGAAAGAGTTCTCTGAGTCCCAGGATGGGTCTGGACCTATTCTACAAAGGAAAACAGACAAAGTCTATGATTTCAGGCCACTGGAGCTTATTCTCCTAATATTCTCTCTATACTCTTTTGGAAACATGAAAAAAGTACATATTCCCGAGTCCTGCCCACACAGTTCCCTGACTCTTGCACACAAGCTTCCTTGTCTCCTAGAGGAGACTTGGTCTGGTCTTGGTCCATGCTCCCTGGGTGATCTGGCCACTTTCCTTCTTGCAGCTATTTCCCCATTTCTCTTAAAGTATGTAAGCAGCACGCCATCTTCCTTTCGTTGCTGCTTGGGTCTCATGCATCATTCTGCCACCTACTGATGCTCAACTTTATATGCCCATAAATGTTTCATATTTGGTGTTCAATATTGCTTAGGCGTTTATCCTTCCAGTTCTGCAAACCAATATGCTCTTTTTCATAAACCTGAATACGTTTCTCAACCAACTGATTAAAGATCTGCAAGTCCCTTATTGAGTTTAGCAGTGAGCGCATCTACTCAAGAGGGGAGATGCATCATTAAAGCCTTGAAGCATAGAGATGTTCTCGAACAGATGAGCTCAGTTGGTTTTGCTTCTCAATCTTCAAATCTTCCCCAATAACATCAGCTTAGGTAAACTTATTCTCTTCTCTATATTATTGAGAAGAATATATATTATCTATAATTTCAAAACATGAGTTTACAAGTTTAACACTATGTTACGGGAGTGGGAAGGGAAAGACAAGATGACCAAAGAAGATGAAGTGGAGTTAAGAATACATCTTCAATCTTTTCTGCTAATATATATGCACATTTTTTTAAATCTCAGCAGATTTCCTGCTTTCTTTCCACTTTTACTTTCATGTAGGCTGTCTCTAGATTTCTTTCTTTCCTATTCTCAATATCACTAACACCTAGCATATCTAACTTCTGATTGGTTTCTCAAAATCACTTATTTTTGTTCTACTAAATGCCCAGTTCTACTAATTATTTCAAATCATCTTGATTGTTTTCCTTAATTCCATGCATATATTTCTGATATATTTTGCTTCTTTAATTTCTCCCCTTTTGAGAAAGATGCTTGATAAAGAGAAACTGAAGTGATACGGATGATTATCTGAAAAATCATTTTCAGAAAATGGAGGTGATATCTTTCTCTCTGCCTTCTGTTACGAATCCGTCTTCCTAGGGGCTGTCTTCCAATGCACCATTTCTAGCCTGAGTAGATGCTTAGCATTACTGAAATTTATTTGACATGTCCCTTCTTTCTTCTACACCCCACTGTACTTCCACATTCCATAGCTCCTCTTAGCTTCCACTACCCCTCTATTTCAAAATACTTTCCTCACAGTGTTCCTTGAGGTCTTCCTAGATACCTTCCTTGAGGGCAAAGCATGGTTGGTAAACCTTCATTGTGTTCACTACTTCGTTCTCCATATCCTTCCCATATCAATATGATAGTAGAGATAAGAATGAACAGGCCTCTACACCATGAAGTACTGATTTACTGTTCTTGCCTCCTTAGTATTTCATCCCTGTTGACTGGCATGTCATAATGTGTGTCTTGGGAAGAAAACTGTGACTATGACTGTGACCATAATGGATCAGCCCTAGATTCCTGGCCAGTATCCAGGATGATGACTGAATCCTCAAAATCAGACGTAGGCTCAAATAATGAGCATGACTTTTGGCCCGGTGATAAAATAGTTTTGGATTTACATAAAGATATATAAAAATGTTCATCAAGGGGTTGTTTGTTAGAATAAAAATTTAGAATAAAAGTCCAACATCAGGGTGCCTGGGTGGCTCAGTCGTTAAGCATCTGCCTTCTCCTCAGGTCATGATCCCAGGGTCCTGCGATCGAGCCCCACATCAGGCTCCCTGCTCGGCGGGGAGCCTGCTTCTCCCTCTCCCACTCCCCTTGCTTGTGTTCCCTCGCTCGCTGTCTCTCTCTCTCAAAATAAATAAATAAAATCTTTAAAAAAAAAAAAAAGTCCAACATTAAAAGATGAATTGATTCAATAAATTATGGAAACAAGTTCAGACTTTAACATGAGGAATTTGGGAAGTCATTGAAATGTTAAAGGATTTTTGCTTTAGAAAGAGAATCCTTTGCTAATGAAGAGAATAATTTGGAGAGAGGCAAGAAATGGAAAGTGAGTGATACTGGTAGCCTGGATTATGGTAACAAAAGTGAATATGAAGAGACATACTTGGGAACCTCAAGGAGAAAACTGGAAGTACTTCATGATTGACTGGAAGTGGAAGTGGGAGAAAGCTCCCACTAGTCAGGCATTAATCATAACACTTTAAGGTCTTTCTACACCTTTTTCTCTGCAGGGCTCTTCACGTGTGAACCTATATCACTCACAATACAGCCTTAGTATTACCAAACAGAAAAGTCTGTCTCCAGTGTCACCAGACTCTTTGCTGTGCCCTAGCTTCCCTCCTCCTTCAACTTCTCTGTCTCCTTCAAATTTAGGTACTGGTGTCTAAATTTGGTAGAGTTTGAGAAATCAAGATTTGGAGTCAATCAGGCTCAATTTTTTAATTTTTTAATTCACTTCTGCTGTTTACAAACCATGATACTGGGCATGCTATTTAACTCATTAAGCCTGTTTTTTATTTTTGTAAACTAGGGTAATAGAGCATACTCCATAAGGATACAATAAGTAAAATACATCATATATATAAATCACCTAGCAGTGTGGCATAGAATAAATTCTCAAAAATTAAGTTATTAATGTAATCCATCCAAGGAAAAAGAGTAACTTTAATGTCTATCTTTACATTGTTTAAAGTCGGATGGTTTTTTTCTTTCAGGAATATTTGTTTTTCACTCTTGCCTCTCATGATGAAATGATACAATCTGCCTCTGACAATTAGAGATATTTGTGGCAAAAGCCTAAGGAGGAAGAAGAATTTTTTTGGAAACTAGGCCCATTCAATATTTTATCATTCCCTCTCCAGCAACTACCTCCTCACCTTTGCAGACACAATCTATAAGCACAGTCCTATAAACAAGAAGACTATCCATCCCTGCTCTTTAGGTTTCTGGTTTGTGTTCTAACCGAGCTGTTGCCTCAGAGTGTGAGAATTAAAAGAATCAACTTCCTCCTGGCTATGGAACCAAGGGCAAGACACCTAAATTTTCTAAGCCTTGGGGTTTTTTTTAACCTGCATTCTGAGAACAACAGTACCAAAACAGGTTAAATTAAATAATGGATAATTGGGTAAGTCAAGGACTTAGCATGGGGCATCCAATGTAACAAACAATAAATGTTTGCATTGTTATCAGTAGTATTGCTTCCTCTAACTTTGTTCTATCACTTAACTCTTCTCTTTCTCTACTGCTGCATATTTTCTGACAATAGGTATTTCACATTATTGAGTACTCACCTTCTGTAAACATTCCCATATATATCTTAAAATAATTAACTTCACAAATAGTTTCTTGATGAAGAAATCTGTGATTTATAATTTTTTGTTCTTCTATTATCAGTATTTTCTTTTTATCTAGGCCTTCGATTTGGAATAGTTTTTCTTCTAAGATTTGCTATCTCCTTTTTCACTACGAGCATGTTTTCCTTTAAGTCCTTGACCAAAAGTGTAATAGCCACTTAAAAATTCTTGTCTGGGGTGCCTGGATGGCTCTGTTGGTTAAGTGTCTGCCTTCAGCTTAGGTCATGATCCCAGGGTGCTGGGATGGAGTCCCGAGTCAGGCTCCTCGCTCAGCCAGGAGCCTGCTTCTCCCTCTGCCTGCCGCTCCCCCTGAAGAGGAAAATTACCCAAAGCAGGCCCAGGCCAGGAGACCCCAGAAGATGGAAAGTTACTAACAATATGCTAGAGATAACCAGAAGCCCTACTGGGTGCAAAGATAAGCAGCCGTTTCTACTTCTGTAAACAGGCTTCCTGCCACAGGTTCCCTGCACTACTGTCCCCGCCTAAAGCAGCCCCTGTGCCCCCAGTTTAAACCCACCTACCAGCAGTCAGCATAGCCCTTGGAACCTGAGTGCCTGCAGTCCCCTATAAAAGCCCTATAACCCCGTTGCCGGGGGCCCAGAACTTCGAGCACGAGCTCATCTGGGTCTGCCGGCGTAAAATAAATCCGAGTTCTCCTACTTCTCCGAGTGTCACTTGCTCTCTCACCGGTCTGATTATTTTCCACAACACCCCTACTTGTACTCTCTCACTCTTTCACTCTCTCTCTGGAAATAAATTTTTTTTTTAAAGATTTTATTTATTTATTTGACAGAGAGAGAGACAACGAGAGAGGGAACACAAGCAAGAGGAAATAGGAGAGGGAGAAACAGGCTTCCCGCGGAGCTGGGAGCCCAATGCGGGGCTCGATCCCAGGACCCTGGGATCATGACCCGAGCCAAAGGCAGACACTTAACAACTGAGCCACCCAGGAGCCCCAAATAAATAAAACCTTTAAAAAAAATTTCTTGTCTGATTATTCCACTTCTGAACCATCTTGGGATCAGTCTCCACTGATTTTTTTTTTTTTGTCCCCCTTGGGAAGGGCTTATGTTTCCCGGTTTCTTTTATATATAAAGTAATTTTGGTTTGTGTCTTGGATATTGAAAATATGTTATAGGGACTCTGGGTTCAGTTATGTTGCCCTAAAGCATACAGACTTTAAAAAAATGCAAGTATTAACTATTATAGCAAAATATTGTGGGACATAATGGATTTTTTCCCTCCCCCTTCATCTCCTTCCCCGTCATGACACAAACTCAACTCCTTTTGGGACCAGCGATAGCCCAAGCCAGGGTTAAAAAAAAAAAATTAAAGCAGGTAATACTTGACTGAATTCAAACTTCAAACTCTGAAATACATTTTTTTTTAACCTTAGGCTACTTGGGGTCTTCCCTGAGCAAGTATGGCTCAAGAGTCAACCAGAGATTTGGGAAGAGTTTAACAAAGAATTTAAAGCTTCCCCTTCCTGGGATTCTCCTCTCCTACTTTCCAGATTCTATGATCACCAAAGACTCCTCTGGCTTTCCAAGCTAATATGACTAAGATTTTGCATCTGAGCTTCAGCTGTTCTACATAATGCAGACAGATTGGGGCCTGCCCTCAGGCTAAAAGCTCTGAACAATGGGAAACCAAGTTGTTACCATCTTTCCAACATCAACTTCCTTTCAGTATCTGCCTGCCTTTGCTTATTCTTTAGTGCCTTCATATATTTGCATTTTGTATTTTGTCCAGAATTCATTATTTTTACTTATGAGAGTATTGGTCTGGCAGGAGCTATGCAGCCTTGCTGGAAGTAGAATTCCCCAGTATCATTTATATCTCTCAAACAGAATAAAAATCTATAATGAAGTTTTTAAAAAGAAGTAAAAATAATCCAAATATTACCACTCTAAATATTCATGTTTTCCCTTCCTGTGGTTCTTTCCACTTCTTGCCCATGAATGTACTTTTTTTTCTTTTTCTTAATATTTTATTTATCTGACAGAGAGAGACACAGCAAGAGAGGGAACACAAGCAGGGGGAAGGGGAGAGGGAGAAGTAGGCTCCCCGCTGAGCAGGGAGCCTGATGCGGGGCTCGATCCCAGGACCCTGGGACCATGACCTGAGCTGAAGGCAGCCGCTTAACTGACTGAGCCACCCAGGTGCCCCGCCCATGAATGTACTTTTAATTAGTTCATAAAATTCATATTTAAATTCCTATACTGTTGGCCCAAGCTTGGCATTTTGACTTCTATGTCCTATTCTCTATAACACAGAATATGATGGGTATTTTTGCTCCTATTTTACAAATAGATAAATGTAGGTATGTATAGTATAAGTAACTTCTCCAAGAGTGCACAGCAAATCAGGAACTAGAATGCAGATATTCTGATATACATTGGCTATCCTAACAATAAATTTCAAACATACACACACACACACACACATAACCCACACAATTCTTCTTTTCTGACATTCACAGGGAAGGTTAGAATCCTGTGCTTATTCCATTCTAAAATTTATAGACATGCTTATGGGTTTCCTGAGACATGAAGATAAAAGAAATCAAACAGGACAAGCTTTATTCCTATTTTAAGTACCTGAAATTCATTTTCAAAAATCTCCTTAGCTTTCCCAAACACTCACAAAGTAACTTCTTTATAAAGTTAACTTGACTGGTGTTTCCTTACCTGTCCATGTCTGGTATCAAATTTCCAAAAACTAATATACTTCATGCTTCCTACACACAAGCAAATTCCAGACAGAGTAGTCAGCGCCCACACATGGGGGATGGATTCCCAGCAGGGTGTATGTGTCTTGGATTTGTGCTTTTTTTTTAATGTGTGGGATTTGAAAAAAGAATGTTGAAAATGTCTTTTTCCCCGTAACAGTTTAGGATTCTAAGTCATGTAGAACTGAGACAGCTATTTGCCATGCAATGTAAACACCAGTACCATGGCAGCCCATACCCTTCACCAATCTTACTATGCCCTGAAAATCTCATTCGTTCGGAGATGCTGGTTCAAGACTTTATTATCCTCTGAGACTTTACTGTAAAGAAACACACCCTTGGCTTTCCTAGGCAGTTTGGTAGACTACCTCCATCAGGGGGAGTCAGGCTGTTGAAGAGTTAGCTACCAAGGAGACGAGAGGTTCTTTCCAGGTCTTTCTTGTTATATTTAACCTATTCTCATCTGATATCTCTTACAGGAAATTCTATACACATATCAGGCTGTGAGATTCTGAGAACAGGGATCCTATATTATTCTAATATCCCTTGGACTTTACAATATTCTGTATACAGCAGATATTCCATAACTTGCTAGATTCAATTGAACTATAAAATCTAGAAAAATTTGAATATACTCTCTAACACTGTTTTAGATGGTAAGACCTTCAGAACGCCTCTATTTTACAAATCTGATTTTTAAAAATGCTTATAAAATAAGAATACTTATTGGGTAAGAGCTTACACTAAACTTTATTTCTGTAAAAGTCCTTATCAATGCACCTTAGATACCTTAAGGTCAATCATAGCACCAAGAATACTACCTTAAAAGAAATACTCGGTGGTTTGATACCTCAGCAATTTTCCAAAGGGGGGAAAAAAAAGCCTTCACCAAATACATATTCATATGTTGAAATTTACAGTTAATTTGACAAGTTACATGCCACAAACAGTTTTAAAGGAAAAGAGACCATAAAACCAGATACAAATAATACATTGTAATTCCAAGATAGTATTGATGCCCAAGAAAAGCATTTCCTAATAACAGGATTCCTGAAATATGTTCCTAGAGACAAAATACTAGCAGGCAAATATTTTCAGGAAGCAATATCTACTATAACTTCCTACTGGAGATTCACAGTGCACATTATCATATTACAGACTTTAAGAAGTTTCACTTATTTAATCTAGGATTGCTGATAAATTTTATTTTGTGAGGCAGTATGAGAAGAGAAGATGGAATCTGTATTTGGGCACCGTAGCTTCTAATCCTAGTTCAGTTACTTATTTGTGTAAACTTAAGGAACTGATTTTATCTTAGAGTATCTCAGTTTCATCATCTGTAAAATAGGAAACAATCTTTAACTCGAGATGTTATGTTAAAAGTTAAAATAAGGTATTATTTAGAAAATTCCTTATAAAATGCTTGCCACACATTTGGCACTTGGTAGCTGATAGCTTCTATTGTTCCTGTTGTTTTTTCTTCCTCTTCTTTCTCCTCCTCCTCTTCCTCTGCTTCCTCTTCCTCTCCTTCCCCTCTTCTCCTTCTTCCTCTTTTTCTTTTCCCTCTTCGTTTATTACTTACTCCTCTCAAATGAACAGTGGCATACTTATCTCGGTTTAATGGGTTGTCAGTGATTGCTTTAATCGAATTTTGCTTACCACAGATAACAGTGAATCCCAACTCTTACATATGTTTTAGTGAAATTCAATAAGAGGCAAATACATAAGCCCATTCTCATCCCTTCCTGACTGGTAAACTAACAATGAATGAGAACTAACATGAAAGGGAAATCTATTTTGCAATTACTCTGGCTCACCAGCACACATTCTCTCTTGATTAAATGCCTTCCTTTGATATAGGTCATTACCTCTTAATGCCTGTATATATTCTTTCCTGAAGAATCACAAATTCCTTTGAGGCAGGGGCCATTCATTCATTCTTTGAACGTACTGGATTGCAAGGTGATATGGATGCACTTATTTGGTGTACCAATGAACAGGGGTAGGGAGTTCAACAAATGTTTGTGAACAAAATCAATATTCATAATAATCCTATTTACTGAATTTGCCATCTACAAAGTCATGTGCTAAGGGTTTCATTTGTATTTCCTATGGTGAAAATCAGCAAGCTTAGTCCATTCTTGTCATGCATTAATCTCAAGAATTTTCACCACACCCACAAAAAAAGGTAACTCTGTGAGGTGGTGGATATGTGAATTAGATCAATTATGGTAATCATTTCTCTCTACATACATATATTTATAAATTTATAAACAGATACTGTACACCTTAAATAT
Organism: Mirounga angustirostris; assembly: GCF_029215605.1. NCBI lineage: Eukaryota > Metazoa > Chordata > Mammalia > Carnivora > Phocidae > Mirounga > Mirounga angustirostris. The sequence goes on from NW_026991725.1 coordinate 36,168,067, forward strand.
ATACATTTTTATTTGTCAATCATACTTCAATAAAACTGGAAAAAACTGAAGAGAAGAAGTTATATAGAAAATGCTTTAATATATGGAAGAAACAACATGTCCTAATGAGATGAAGAGAAGGGAAAACAAAGGTATTGATAGCTAAAAGTACAGATGAGACATGATGGAAGAAATTTCATTTGTTCTCTACAGTTAGGATTTGCTTATGAATGTATTAGGAAGGTTGTTATGGCCTGAACTGTGTCCCCCAAAATTCGTATGTTGAGGTCCCAACCCCCAGTACTTCAGAATACAACCATGTTTGCATTTAAGATCTTTAAGGAGGTGACTGAGTTAAAAGGAGGCCTTTAGGATAGGGCCCTAATCCAATATGATGAATGGTGCACAGAGGAGCGACCAGGGCACTGAGAGAAGGCAGCCATCTTCAAGCCAAGGAGAGAGGTCTCACCAGAAACCAAACCTGATAGCATATAGATCTTGGACTTCCAGCCTCCAGAACTGTGAGAAAGAAATTTCTGTTGTTTAAGCCACCCAGTCTGTGGTATTTTGTTACTGCAGTCCTAGCAAACTAATAGAGAGGGTCTATCATATGAAGTGATAATCATGACCAAAAAAACACAGTAAAGAAACCCAAGGGAATTTGCAAACAAACAAAAAATAAAAAATAAAAACCCACAGTGGCAGAAAAATACTCATATTCACCTGGAGTATTACGAATATAGTGAGAGATTGGCTGAACTAATACAGCTTGGGTCTAAATGACAAAGGATGTAAATTCAAGAATGAGGGATATGGACTTCATCCAGTAGACAACAGGAAGCCACTGAAAGCTTTTGAGGAATACAGTAACATGATCAGACCTAGGATTTAAGGAATTAATTTAGCAGCAGAGAACAGGATGGTTTGTAATAGGGAAGACAAGGTGAGAAAGCAAGTTAGAAAGCTAGAGCAAAAATATAGAAAGAGGTCAAGAGAATCTGAGTGACAACAAGAATTAACATGAGGAGACAGAGACAAAGAAATATTATGGAAACAGCAGTAGTAGAACTTGATATAAAAAAAATGCTCAAAACTATCCAATTGGCTGAGCTTAACTTTAAAGCATATTGCTTTTTTTTTTCTTTTTGAATTACACAAATCCTTAAAACATGGGGTTGGTTTCAACCTGTTATAGTTAAGTCCTCTTGCAGGATCATTACTTGGTGTAATTTTCCCTCCTCGATTTGTTTTTTGAGAGAGAACAAAAGAGAAAGGGTGTCTGGGTCCTCAATTCCATAGTTCTGAATGCTTTCTCACTGCAAAGTTAAACATCTGCTTCCCATCAGGCACAGATGTGGCTGGGTTCTGCAGCATGGCCCGAGGATGAAATGCAAGAGATGAAGTCTAGCATCTCATTCATCAGGAGCTTCCCGACAATCTTCCAACCGTGGACAAGGTACCTCGATTGATACCTCCCATCCTCCCTCCTCTGAAAGTGGGCCTGACAGTGCCTGGGTTCTGAGATTTGGGAGTATTATTCTTGTCCACCTTCCAACTGGTTCCTTGGAGATCTCATCAACTTTCAGACCTTCTCTTCAAAACAGAGAAGTAAATCTTAAGGGTGGAAAAGGAGAAGAATTATTTTCAATGCCTTCTAAGAGCATCTCTAACTAGCCACTTATTCCAAGAGTGATTAGTATAAACTTGCTGTGCAAAATAAAAGGAGGATAACAAGGGAGAGAAAAAAATAAACTCTAATGTGAAATGCAGTATCCTGAAGTGAATTTTATTCACTTTCTCAGCAGCAATGAGCAGCCACAAAGTTGAAAGGTCATTTAATCTCTACCATTCATATAAACGTATTTCAGATTGGAGAGGAATATTGACCCATTAACAATGAACCACTGGGGACAGACAACTACTTCTATCCATCACAAGCCTAAAGAATCACTCCCATATTCCACTTTTTGTTCAATAGGCAATTTGGAAGAAAAACACATTTCCCTGAAACCTCTTGGCTGAGCAAGTGATTACTTCATCAATTAAATCTACAAATATTTATTGAGTGCCTAATATGAGGTATTCGAGGTGGTAAAGATGCAGTGGGGAACAAAACAGATTAAAAATCCCAGCCATCTTGGCACTTATATTTCAGAGGGTGACAGGAAAAGTAAACATAAAATATATAGTATGCTAAATGGTGACAAGTGATATATTAAAAAAATAATAAAGCAGGCTAGGATTAGGGAATGTTAAGGGAAGAGGTTGTGTTTTTATATAGAGTATTCAGAGTATTCCTCCCTGAGAAGAGAAAGGTGTAAATGAGCAAAAGCAAGTATCTTGGGGAAGAGTATTCCAAGAAGATGGAGGAGCTAAGGTAAAAACCAAGAGCATGCCTGGTGGGCTCATGGAACAGTGAAGAAAAGTGCAGCTGGAGTCAAGTGAAAGAGAGGTTGAAAAGTGGGTGATAAGGTGCTGAGAGACCAGATTACAAGGATATTATCAGACACTGGGCTTTTATATTGAAGGAGATGGAGAGCCTTCAAAGCATGCAAGCACACCAGTGGCATAATATCACTGATGTTTTAAGAGGATTTGCTGCCTGCTGTGCTGAAGATAAACTAAGGATGAATTAATGCTGGCAAAAATCTCCTAAAATTCATGACAGTTGTATAAGGCAGATGCACCAAAAGCAATGCAAAAGAAAAAGGACTTGGAGCAAGTACAAAACCCATTTTTGAGTCAAAATGTAACTTGTAAGGCAATCTGTGCAGAAATTTCCTCAAAGTATAACTCTCAAAGTTGGAAAATGAGACCTATCTTTCCACTTCAGCATTTCTTACTACTCCATTTCCTAAGTTCAGTGAGCCACATTCTGCTCTTCTCTCCTTTAACTAGTAAATGGTTTGCTCCCCTTTTCATTTTGCTTAGCTTGAGAAAAGGAGTTTGCATATTTTGGAAGTCAATAGCCTTATTTTTTTTTTCCATAGTAAATGCTGAGTAACAGATTTCAGAACATCTGGGCAGCCCTGATCATACTATGATTTCATATCCCATAGGCTTGTTGTAATTAAGGAAGGCGGAGGGAAACTGGTGTGTCCCAAGTACATGGGCAATACCTAATTCTGAAGAAAAAAATATATCATTACATAGAACATCTGGTGGAATTCAAGCTTAAGTTACAAATGGTTTTGAAGGCCGATTATTAGACAAATGATGTCCACTGAAATTAGACTGCAGTTTCAATACCTGGTAAAATTTTACTGATTGCTCTAAAACTTACTTATCATGGGATCCTTAATATGTATTACATTACACTGAACTAAAAGAGCAAACAGTGGTTTCTTGTTTAGAGTGAAATGGAAGTACAAAGTGTAGGAGAAATGACAGAAGAGGGGTAATTTCTTCCTGTATCTATGTTGATCTCCTAATTAAGGAAATGTAATGTGTCGTATTTGAAACCCAAGTACCTGGCTAATATTAACAGTAACAAGACTAATAGCTATTATTTATTGTGCCAAGCATTTTATGAGCATTATCTCATTTATTCCTTAGACACTACTATTATCCCTATTTATCAATTCAGTAAACTAAGGCTGAGAAGTTTAGGAAATTTGCTGGGATTCAAACAAACTAAAAGCTGTGGAGCCAAAATTCAAATCAAGATATCCTAACCCCTAACTGCCACTTTTAAACACTATGTTGTGCTGAACTAGTCTGCATTTCACTACAGTGTGCATATCTCTACATGTACCTCTGTAATCCCAATATGATGAAAAATTTTTAACCTCATCAACTTACTCCTCTCGATCTTCACATTACATTTCTTGCATTCCCCAGCTATAGCTCAGTACAAACAACTCTCCCATTGCCTAACACCCGAATGAAAACTCGAACAATGCTGTGTGCTCTAGGGACTCCTGATTCAAAGTTATCTTTCCACCACTGAACTAGCCTTTATGAAAAAAAGTACTTTTACCTAAAAAAAGATATAAAGAATAGCAATTCATCTCTGCCTAGCCACTTATATTTTGTGCGTGTGGAGCATATACCCAAAACGAACAGAAAACATGGAAGTATAGATATTTACTTTGCATTCCTTTTTAATAATGACTACTACCTTCAAGAAGCCATGAATCCATTAGAGGACAAGGGACAGTAACAATTATTCTTCTATTTCTTGGTATTTGTAGATATGAATTCAGTGGTACAGCTTACTGAATATTAATGACTTCTAAAATATGTTAGATTCTATTGTTTCATATGCTGTCACACAGGCATCAGAGCAAAAGGTCAAAATACTTTTTTCTTGGTATCCGGGACCCGTTAAGAGGTAATACAGCTACATAAGCCAATTAATAACGAAATAAAAGAAACACATTGACAACAATACAATAATAGTAGGGGACTTTAACACTCCCCTCACGGAAATGGACAAATCATCTAAGCAAAAGATCAGCAAGGAAATAAAGACTTTAAATGACACACTGGACCAAATGGACTTCATAGATATATTCAGAACATTCCATTCCCAAAGCAACAGAATACACATTCTTCTCTAGTGCCCATGGAACATTCTCCAGAATAGATCACAACCTAGGTCACAAATCAGGTCTCAACGGTACCAAAAGATTGGGATTATTCCCTGCATATTTTCAGACCACAATGCTTTGAAACTAGTACTCAATCACAAGAGGAAAGTCGGAAAGAACTCAAACACATGGAGGCTAAAGAGCATCCTACTAAAGAATGAATGGGTCAACCAGGAAATTAAAGAAGAATTTAAAAAATTCATGGAAACCAATGAAAATGAAAACTCAAAATCTTTGGGATGCAGCAAAGGCAGTCCTAAGAAGAAAGCATATAGCAATACAAGCCTTTCTCAAGAAACAAGAAAGGTCTCAAACACACAACCTAACCCTACACCTAAACGAGCTGGAGAAAGAACAGCAAATTAAGCCTAAACCCAGCAGGAGAAGAGAAATAATAAAAATCAGAGCAGAAACCAATGAAATAGAAACCAAAAGAACAGTAGAACAGATCAACGAAACTAGGAGCTGCTTCTTTGAAAGAATTAATAAGATTGATAAACCCCTGGCCAGACTTATCAAAAAGAAAAGAGAAATGACCCAAATAAATAAAATCATGAATGAAAGAGGAGCGATCACAACCAACACCAAAGAAATACAAACAATTATAATAAATAAAATCTTTAAAAAAAAAAAAAAACATATTACGAGCAACTATATACCAGCAAATTAGATAATCTGGAAGAAATGGATGCATCCCTAGAGATGTATAAACTACCAAAACTGAACCAGGAAGAAATAGAAAACCTGAACAGACCTATAACCACTAAGGAAATTGAAGCAGTCATCAAAAATCTCCCAACAAACAAGAGCCCAGGACCAGACGGCCTCCCAGGGGAATTCTACCAAACATTAAGAATTAATACCTATTCTTCTGAAACTGTTCCAAAAAAATAGAAATGGAAGGAAAACTTCCAAACTCATTCCAGTATTACCTTGATCCCAAAATCAGACAAAGACTCCATCAAAAAAGAGAATTACAGACCAATATCCTTGATGAACATGGATGGAAAAATTCTCACCAAAATACTAGCCAATAGGATCCAACAGTACATTAAAAGGATTATTCACCACAACCAAGTGGGACTTATTCCTGGGCTGCAAGGCTGGTTCAACATCCGCAAATCAATCAATGTGATACAATACATTAATAAAATAACAAGAACCATATGATCCTCTCAATAGATGCAGAAAAAGCATTTGACAAAGTACAGCCTCCTTTCTTGATCAAAACTCTTCAGAGTATAGGGATAGAGGGTACATACCTCAATATCATAAAAGCCATCTATGAAAAACCCACAGCAAATATCATTCTCAATGGGGAAAAACTGAGAGCTTTCCCCCTAAGGTCAGGAACATGGCAGGGATGTCCACTATCACCACTGCTATTCAACAGAGTACTAGAAGTCCTAACCACAGCAATCAGACAACAAAAAGAAATAAAAGGCATCCGAATTGGCAAAGAAGAAGTCAAACTCTCACTCTTTGCAGATGATATGATACTTTATGTGGAAAACATAAAAGACTCCACCCCAAAACTGCTAGAACTCATACAGGAATTCAGTAAAATGGCAGGATATAAAATCAATGCACAGAAATCAGTGGCATTCCTACATACTGACAACAAGACAGAAGAAAGAGAAATTAAGGAGTTGATCCCATTTACAAGTGCACCCAAAACCATAAGATACTTAGGAATAAATCTAACCAAAGAGGCAAAGAATGTGTACTCAGAAAACTAAAGAATACTCATGAAAGAAACTGAGGAAGACACAAAAAAATGGAAAAAGGTTCCATGCTCATGGATTGGAAGAACAAATATTGTGAAGATGTCAATGCTACCTAGAGCAATCTACACATTTAATGCAATCCCTATCAAAATACAATCAACTTTTTTCAAAGAAATGGAACAAATAATCCTAAAATTTGTATGGAGCCAGAAAAGACCCCGAATAGCCAGAGGAATGTTGAAAAAGAAAAGCAAAGCTGGTGGCATCACAATTCCAGACTCCAAGCTCTATTACAAAGCTGTCATCATCAAGACAGTATGGTACTGGCACAAAAACAGACACATAGATCAATGGAACAGAATAGAGAGCCCAGAAATGGACCCTCAACTCTATGGTCAACTCATCTTTGACAAAGCAGGAAAGAATGTCCAATGGAACAAAGACAGTCTCTTCAACAAATGGTGTTGGGAAAATTGGACAGCCACATGCAGAAGAATGAAACTGGACCATTTCCCTACACCACACACAAAAATAGACTCAACATGGTTGAAAGACCTCAGTGTGAGACAGGAGTCCATCAAAATCCTAGAGGAGAACACAGGCAGCAACCTCTTCGACCTCAGCCGCAGCAACTTCTTCCTAGAAACATCTCCAAAGGCAAGGGAAGCAAGGGCAAAAATGAACTATTGGGACTTCATCAAGATAAAAAGCTTTTGCAAAGCAAAGGAAACAGTCAACAAAACCAAAAGACAACCGACAGAATGGGAGAAGATATTTGCAAATGACATATCACATAAAGGGCTAGTATCCAAAATCTATAAAGAACTCATCAAACTCAACACCCAAAGAACAAAGAATCCAATCAAGAAATGGGCAGAAGACATGAACAGACATTTTTCCAAAGAAGACATCCAAATGGCCAACAGACACATGAAAGAGTGCTCAACATCGCTCGGCATCAGGGAAATCCAAATCGAAACCTCAATGAGATACCACCTCACACCAGTCAGAATAGCTAAAATTAACAAGTCAGGAAATGACAGATGTTGGCGGGGATGCGGAGAAAGGGGAACCCTCCTACACTGTTGGTGGGAATGCAAGCTGGTGCAGCCACTCTGGAAAACAGTATGGAGTTTCCTCAAAAAGTTGAAAATAGAGCTACCCTACAACCCAGCAATTGCACTACTGGGTATTTACCCCAAAGATACAAATGTAGTGATCTGAAGGGGCACAGGCACCCCAATGTTTAGAGCAGCAATGTCCACAAAAGATGTCCATCAAAAGATGAATGGATAAAGAAGATGTGGTATATATATACAATGGAATATTATGCAGCCATCAAAACACAAAATCTTGCCATTTGCAATGACATGGATGGAACTAGAGGGTATTATGCTAAACGAAATAAGTCAATCAGAGAAAGACATGTATCATATGATCTCACTGATATGAGGAATTCTTAATCTCAGGAAACAAACTGAGGGTTGCTGGAGTGGTGGGGGGTAGGAGGGATAGGGTGGCTGGGTGATAGACACTGGAGAGGGTATGTGCTATGGTGAGCATTGTGAATTGTGCAAGACTGTTGAATCATAGACCTGTACCTCTGAAACAAATAATACATTATGTTAAAAAAAAAAAGAAGAAGATAGTAGAAAGGGAAAAATGAAGGGGGGAAATTGGAGGGGGAGACAAACCATGAGAGACTATGGACTCTGAAAAACAAACTGAGGGTTCTAGAGGGGAGGGGGTGGGGGGATGGGTTAGCCTGGTGATGGGTATTAAAGAGGGCACGTATTGAATGGAGCACTGGGTGTTATACGCAAACAGTGAATCATGGAACACTACATCAAAAACTAATGATGTAATGTATGGTGATTAACATAACATAATAAAATTTTTTAAAAAAGAGGTAATACAACTTTTTTTTTTTAATGTAGTAGTCTCAGTTCTCGGAAAGCATGGCAAATCAACTCTGATTCAGAAGCAATTTAAGAGATCTTGTTATTTCAAAAAACTCCACAACATATTTGTCTTTTTAAAAACAGAGAGAGCTTGGGACGCCAGTCGGTAAGGTCGGTTGAGTGTCTGACTCTTGGTTTTGGCTCAGGTCGTGATCTCAGGGCCTTGGTATTGAGGCCCACGTCGGGGTCCACCTTAGAATGGAGTCTACTTGGGATTCTCTCCCTCTCCTCCTACCCCTCCGGCGTGTGCACTCTCTCTCCCTAAGAGAAATAAATAAATAAAATCTTTAAAAAAAATAGAGAGCTCTTGCAAGGAACATAACCACTTCTGAGGGGAAAGTGGACATATTTTACAATTTGCATATTTAGCCAAAATGCTCAGTTTAAGTTCTACTCTTTACATTTACTGCTTGTATGGGGGAAATGTCACAGTCCTATCTATGTCACATGGCTATTTGAAGCCTGATAAGACGAAATTGATCTGAAAGACTTTTTCTAAAGCTCATTTCAAATGTTAGTTACTATTAGATTTCAACTTCCATTGTCTCTTAGAAATACATATTTTAAAAGAATTTTTCTTAAAGTGAGGCACAGCTCAACATAAAATCTTCAGCCAAGTAGAAAGAGCTTGGCTAAAAACTGAGCCACACTCACTTCTGGTGACATCCACTTTCATGGCAATAAGGTTCTCATTTCTTATCACTACCATGCTGTGATACTGTGATTTATAAGAAATACCTATTTGGTATTTGTCCTTGTTCCCAGCACAAAGCTCCTAAAACCAGTTGGGTTTCTTAAGGTAAGAGCAATGAAGGTGTTATGTTATTCATAACAAGCCCCTTTCAACCACACCTGAATTCACAGTAATGAGGTGACTCTTGCTTGGAAAGCTCCTAAGAACGAGGAGAAGCCAAACATGATTAGGTGGCTGGGACTTTCAGTCCCACATGCTGACCTCCAGGAAGGAGAGAAGGCTAGAGGTTGAGTGAATCACCAATGACCAATGATTTAATCAATCATGCCTATGTAACAAAGCCTCCATAAAAGCCAAAAAGAGAGTGCTTGGGTGGCACAGTTGGTTAAGCATCCGACTCTTGATTTCAGCTCAGGCTCTGTGCTCAGCAAAGTCTGCTTGGGTTTCTCTCTGTCTCCCTCTGTCTCCTCTCTCTCCCCTTCCCTCCCTCCCTAAAAATAAATAAATCTTTAAAAAAAAAAAAAAAAAGGACAAGGCTGGGAGCTTTGGGGTTAATGAACACATTCACATGCTAAGAGGGTGGTGAATTTCAGTTCTGTGGGTACAGAAACTCCTGTGCTCAGGACCCTGCTGGACCCCACCCAATGTACCTCTCCATCTAACTGTTCATCTGTACCATGTGTAATATTCTTTATAATAAACTGGTAAATATTTCTCTAACTGTTGTGAGCTGCTCTAGCAAATTAATCAAACATGAGGAGGGGATTATGGGAAACTTCTAGTCAGAAACACAGGTTATATACAACCTGAACTTGAAACTGGTGACTAAGTGGGGGCAGTCTTATGGGACTGAGCCCTTATCCGTGGGATCTGATGCTAACTCCAGGTAGTGGTAGAAGTGAGTTAAATTGTAGGACACCCAGTCAGTATCCTCTGAGAATCAGAGAAGAGCTTGATGGTGTTGGAAAATACACCTCATACAGGGCATTATCGTAATCAAAATTCTTTTTATGTAATTATGTGAGTTCAGTGTTATTTAATTTGGTCCTTTCCATTAGAAGCATGCAAATTTTTTAAAAGGAAAACAAATTAGAAGCACCAATATATATGACATTTAACAACCCAGAAAATGAAGAGTACAAATTAATTTACATAATATAATTTACATTTACATAATATAATTTACATATCCTCCTGATGTTCTGTATTGCTAACATAGAGCTGTCCTAGAATCTTTCTTTAATGTAATTTAATTATCAAAAACTCTCAAAATAGCCTTAAAGAAAAATCGAAATTTATTTCCAAGCTAACATTTGCAGTTCCTACAGTGACACACAACTCTTCATTGATTAACTCTCACCTAATTTTAGTTTGCATCTATTTACCTAATGTCTTGCTGAGTTCTGATACTATAGATTTGAAGAAACGACGGTCCCTGCAACAAATGCTCACAGTCTTCCAGGGTAGACAAATTGTGATGCAACTCAATAATCTTTAAATATCATAAATAGGATGAACTGAGCATTTGTAAAAAGAATGCCTATAAAAGGGCTAATGTGCTTTATACCTTAGTATCTTTAATGTGTCCATGTCTTTAGTAATTCTGTAATGTTTTCAGCATTTTGTACCTCTTGGAAAGACAGTGGTAGTTGCATACTGGTTGGAAACATCCATAATTATAACTCTTTTTAGGGTTTGAGTTACGCTTAGTCATTGTTACATTCACATGTGGTTATTTCCCTTATGAAGTTATTGATATCATTTATTTTTCATGTTATTAGTATTAGTATTAACAGCCCCTGCTGTCCCTCTAAAAAGTCATTTGCCCAAAATCTACAAAGAAAGAAGGCACACGGATTAATGATTATTAGAGAGTGTAAGTCATGGTTTCTCTATGTGTGGGTCTAGTGGAGTCAGGTATCTTTTGATAAAAGTCATCTCTCCTTGAGCCCCAATTCCATCTAATCACCAGAAAGACAGCATTTCACACAGTGGCTTTCATGGTTACCATAACACAACTTGATTAATATCCTTTGAACAGGGCTATGGTAAGACACTGGAGTTTGTGACACTTAACTGAGAAATAATTTAATGATTCACACACTTACAAATGTCTTTTACCTTTCAAGGTTGCCTAGACCTCCTAGGTAAAGTATACAGGTGCAGCGTAAAAGCAATGGAAAGCAAATCCAAACTTGGTTTCAGTCTTCTCTAAGATACTAAAATCATTCTCAGTTTTTAGTCACATAAACATCACTGAGTAGCAAGCATTTTCTTTGCCTACAGATAAAGTGGAATCTCAGAAGAACTCTGGAGAGTAGGTCATTAACCCTGGTGAGTGGTGTTCACTGTTTCTACTCTAAATGTAGAAACTAGATACAAATTCTTGAGTTCCATTAGGAGCTTTGTGAGCCACCACAGTGAACTCAAAGTGACAATGTGTCACAAAATTCATTCACATGATGCTTCATCTTAAAACACAGGATCGTTACTCTGCAAAAATACCAAGAAGAAATCGCTACATAGATCACAAAATCAAACAGAGCAAAACATACTAATACTTTTCCATATGCACCATGCAAGTTCACACATAAGATTTAGCTTGGGGCTTCCTATTTTTCTTGGACAGCTGTAGAAATTTAGTTTCTGTAGGGGGGTTAGAAAGGAGAAGAGCTGCTTCTCTTTCTAGTCTTGTTCATAGATTCCTATTGGTTATTAAATCTCAGCTGTATTCTACATAAAAAGCATCATTACTTTCCTTAACATGTGTGCTACCAGTAACATAAACTATTTTGGGAGGAGAGATTGTGACCATCACATGGGACTCCATATTTTAATTTCTGAATGACCTACCTTTTGTGAACAAAATAACCACATGATTTTTATTATCTGGAAACACACACATATAGCTTAACAACTAAGTTGTGTTCTTCCAATCAGTTAGAATGCTTTCAAATTCCATTAAATAAAAATCTAAATTAAACTAGTTAATAAGCCGATAAACTTCATGATTTTATGTGTCAAGTCCTCAGCTAAGGTAGATCCAGGACTGAACAATTCAGTGAATCAAAGATGCCGTCAAAGACCAGTCACCTTACATCTTGCTGTTCTGCCATCTTCAGCATGCTGGCTTTGGTTTCCGCTTGTATCATTTAGTGTTACAGTATGGCTGCTAAGATTACAACCATCACAAACAAACACAACAGTAACCAAAAGTGGAAGATGAGGCTTCTCTTACTTACGTCCTCTCTTAATTAGCCACAAAACCCTTCCTTCAAGCACCTTAGCACACTTCCTCTCATTTCATATTGGCCACAATTATACCAGATGCCCTTTCCTAAACAGTTCACAACAAGGGGGATGTGGAAATGTTTGTTGCACTTAATCAGCAGTATCTGCTACATTCTTTCAGTTTCTTATATAGCTGGTCTATTGTTTATATGAATAACAATGAAAGGGGGGGCGGTAATTAGAATAATATTCAGGCCTTGAACTTAAAACTTAAAAATGGTGACACAGGAAGGAGATATATTAAGAATACAGTTAGTATATCTCTATCTCTACACACACAAATATTTACATATGTGCATTTGTCTATTAAAGATAATATTTTAAAAGCACAAATAAAGCATGCTAAATATTTAACTACTATAATTATTGGAGTAACCTGAAGCTTAAAAAAAAAGTATTTTCCGGGGGATAAAATGGCAAGAAAGTTGGTTTCTGGTTTTTATTGTGTTATGTTTGTTTATTTGTTTGCATGGTTTTGTTGGTGTTTTGTTTTGCTTTGTTTTGCTTTGTATTTGCGTCATTTTTTTGTAAGATTTTTTGAGATCTTTACTACATAGAACTTCGAAAGACCCAGGAACATGGAAAGTATCGTGATATCCAAGTGCTCTATTGTATCTCTCCATTATGTTTTCTTTACTGATCTTCATCACACCAATTCAGGACATGAGAGGGCATTGGGAACTGCCCTCAAAATCACAGGCACTGAAGGCTGGCAAATAGAGAAAGTAAGGGACTGGCTTCTAAAAACAAAAAGGGAAGATTTAAAATACCCACTACATCGCCAGACTGACTCAGGGCCAAGTTCATTCAGCATCCAGCCCCAATTGTTCGTGGTCACAGAAGAATGAACTGAAGACGACTTTCCCCGGCAGGCCATCTGCAAGATGCTAGAAGCCTTTGCCAGTCCTGACAAGAATTCTGAGAGGGACCCTCCTTTTTCCAATAAGCACATCCCCAAGCATATCAGAACAATTTCATGGGATGCACACGAGCTGCTCTCATCTGCAAATGAGCTGCCTCACTATTGATTTCAAGGCACTGATTCTTCCTGTCCCGGTGACGGATCTCTGCAGGCCATTCCTCCTCACCTTACCTCCATCTTACGCAAAGAATGTCAGTAACTCCTCAAATTCCTCCTAAAAAAAAGCTGACATTTAGTGCTCTACCTCTGATTTTAGCAGTTAAGCCCAATTTGACTGGCCTTCAGAAAGGCTTTTATCAACCATTACCAATACCACCAGTATCACAATCTCTTCCTACAATTCTAAGAAGTTCACATAAACACAAGACAGTCAAGTTTTTATGCTACTAATCCAGCCTAAATCTTTTCTCCCTCTAAAAAATGGGCCAGTATATTGGTTTAAATGGACTTTAAGGGATCTTTAGTTAGGAAAAGCAAAACATGCACACATATGCACAACATAGATATGTATAGGGATATAAAATAAACTGTTCCAGTTACTAACATCGACTATCTTTTCATAGGTCACTGTAGTTTTGCTTTAATAAGTGTGGTAGAATATGAAAAGTCATTATTTGTTAAAGTACTAGAAGCTTTGTTAGCATAAATGAAATCTTTGTATTTGGATATTAATCTAAGGCCTGGTTCAGACCTTGGTTAGGCTGGGATGATGAGGCCTGTAATCCTGTGGGTAAATCCCCCATGATTCCTAGATACTGGGGCCTTTCCCAGGAGCACCCTGCGCAAAAGCCAAGGCTTCATTACAGGCTGCTGAGGCCCCTGAACCACCAGGAAATTGGCACAGGTGGTGGTCTGTGGTAGGTGGAGTGGGAAGCTCGGAGCCTTCAACCGCCTCCAGGCTTGGTGAGGACAAGTCTCCCTACATTAGGTTCCACAGGGGTTACCCCAGAAACCACAGGCCTTATCTCCATCTGACCTTGGACAGACCTAGAACCAAGCCCTGGGAAGGACTGGGAGTTGGGAGATGGAGCAGCCACCTGGGAGGGAGCCAGTCACATTAGAGTCCATGTTTTTAGAGAGATACATATATAGATATACATAGGGCAATTAGATAGAGCTGTTCCAGGAACCTAGGAGATGGATTTGATGACCTCTAGAGCATCCACCCACCCAAAATTCTGATGATTCCAATAAGCAGCTCTCAAATTAGAAACTCTACTTTATTTTATGGATCCTGGGCTGGGAGTTTTCTCTTCATCATCAGGGAACAGAACCAAGAGCATTACACACACCTTATGTGTTTGCAAACACTAAATGAGAATGGCTTCTCTCCACTTAAGATAGGAAAGAATAAAATGGAAAACAACTAAATGGGACCTAAAGCTAGGGAGATTTTAGAATAAGAGAAAGTAAAAACTCATGAAAACTTGGGAGAAGAATATACTTCTGAAAAAAATACAGTTCAGAAGACAGAGGATAATCCTCCATTGTATCCATGAAGTGTCTGGTATCAAGCAAAGGTTAAAATACATTAAGTAGCAAACAGGCTAATATCAAAAGATGGGATGAAACAGAAAGACAAAAAGAATTAGTTACAAAGGCAATAAGCTGAAACAAAACAAACACATGCAAAAAAAAAAAACAGGAGATACAGGGAAGGACTGCATGACAATTAAAATTACAATGGCAAAATCTTCATGGTAGATTTTTTTTTTTAAGTGATTTATTTATTTATTTATTTGACAGAGAGAGACACAGCAAGAGAGGGAACACAAGCAGGGGGAGTGGGAGAGGGAGCAAGCTTCCTGCGGAGCAAGGAGCCCGATGCAAGCTCCATCCCAGGACCCTGGGATCATGACCTGAGCCAAAGGCAGACGCTTAACGACTGAGCCACCCAGGAGCTCCCATGGTAGATTTTTAAAAGCAGTAATGGCATGCAAAAAGTTTCACTAACTTCAAGACAAACTTGATAAGCTCTTCCACAATAAAGAGGTAAAGGACAAAGGACCAAAACTGGTGAGAAGACAGAGAAGACAGATGATAGATACAGAACATTAAAATCACAGTTATTTCCAAGGGTGGAAAAAAAATGCACAATTTTAATACTAGCAAGAAAAGCAGTAATCAAATCCATAGTTAAGGAAAATTTTCTGGAACTCAAAGCTAAGCACCTTAAAATAGAGATTAAACAGATTCAATCTGTTTTGAATAATATTAATGGAAATAAATCCACAGATGGATAAAATCCAACAAAATTCTGAATTATGAAGAAAAATGTAATTTCACAAAAGATCCTGCTGATAGCAATCAAAACCTCAGACAGGATGCCTGAAAAGAAATAAAAATCCTCAAGAAGATGTATATTGCCAAACATTCTTATTAGGAGTTGTCAAGTATCACAAAGAACCAACATTTCCACTTGTTCTTCTTGGATTATACAGATTAGTTATCACATTTCAGCAAACAGCCAATTCTCTATTTCCTTTCAACGCTACAGACTTGACATTGGGTCCATGACAAATCTCTCTCCAACAATTCTGAGCTGATAACCAGTTAGATTAGCTGATGGCTAACCTTCAGATAATAGCTCTTCACTTCAGTTTTATTTTATTTGGATTTGGTTTTCATACATCAAAACATCATGGATCCAAAGTTTCCCTTGTGGGTCATAGGTCACAAGATCCAGGATGCAATGGTGGGATTTTCCTCAGACTGTTACGAATTAGCTGGAGACCACATGTTTAAGAGAAATAAAAACCAGAAAGGGCAGGAATTTCTATTTAGCTTCAGGCAGTAGAACACTGGATACTTTATGTACTATCCTCTATAAGAGCTATAGTTTGAAATACAGCCCAGGTTGGATAATGACTCTGTAAAGTTTCATTCTATCTGAGAGAAAGAGAGTTCAGAGGCTTCTGCATTGTTTTAGTAGGAGAAAGGAAGGTGACAATTAGATCAACCAAAAATCTGTAAGTAGAATTCATCACTAAAACAGGAGATATGTATGTACACATTGTACGACAAGAGCTAGGGAAAGAGAAAACTATAATGAAAAATATTAAACTTTGGTGAAGATTGAATTATACCAAGAATGATGAAACACCATTGGATCTGGTGATTAGGAGGCCATTAATAACTATCTAAATGTGTAGATTTCAAACAAAGGAAGTGCTGGCACTTGGAGGTAAAGCTATTTTGCAAAAGTACCAGCTACAGACTTCTCTCTATTATGCAGTTTAATGCTAATAAATAGGTGAGAGATAGGGCAGTAGCTTAAGGGACTATTGTAGTAAAAAGTTGAGAAAAAAAAAGAACTAAGAAAACATTTAGCATGTGTACAGCTAAGAGAAGTCTTTGGAAAGAAAAAGTTTAAATAATGCACCATATGATTAGTAAAGACACCAAAACAACAAATGAAGGGACGTGTTTTAGCAAGGAAAGAATATTTATTTTAAGATAGGGACAAAGTAAGAAAAGATAAAGATACAGAAAATGTTGAGAATAGAAGAGTTGAAGAATATTCCATCAAACTGGCCACAGACCTTTTGGCTTTCGTTAACATTGAATATTAATCCATATGCTGAAATTGAAGAGCTATGGATTAGACAGCAACTTAAAGATATGAAAATGGTTTAAATCATCACAGAATAGGGGTGCCTGGGTGGCTCAGTCAGTTAAGCATACAACTCTTGATTTCGGCTCGGGTACTGACCTCGGGGTTGTGGGATCAAGACCCCTATCAGGCTCCGTGCTCAGCTCTGAGTCTGCTTGTCTCTCTCCCTCTGCTCCTTCCCCCACCCCCCAACTCATGCTTTCTCTCTGTCTTCCTTTATCTCTTAAATAAAATCTTTTTAAAATTTTTTTTTAAAAAATCATCATGGAATAAGTTGTCAACTAGAGATGAATAATGAGCACTTTATGACCTACCTGAAACTGCATAGAATTAATCTTCCTTGTATTAAATTAACATTTTATTACATTATCCATGACAAACCACAAAAGCAGGAAGAAAGGGTGTGCAGTAGAAGCTGCCCATAGATATGGGATATGGGATCAATAAGGCAAATAACAGGGAAATTTGTAAATAAAGTTCTCATGGACTCCGAAGAGAGTCAGAATTTTCATGACATGATGGGCCTCATGATGCCATATGATAAAGGAGGTTCATGGAGATAGAAGGAAGAAGACATTCAGGGAAGACCTCAAGAGACTGGAAAGCGTACTGGAAGCAGCAGGGACAGTCAGTGCCCACCGAATCCCCCAGTGCTCTGTGCATCTCTCAGCCTCCACCACAGCCTTTTCAGGGCCAGGCGATAAGCTCAATTCAACAGACTTTAAGCAGAAATTAAGTGCATCTCTTACAGGAAGAGTCAGTGAAAAAGTCACTGTGTCTCCTCTATCCTATTCTACCACTATTAGACCTTCAAAGCCATGTATTTAACAGGATGACAATGTCACAAGTTAAAGGAGCCTGGACCCCAGATGGAGGCCCTGCTGATCCACATTGGATTTGTGTGAATGAGAAACTCCACAGAGATCTGTAGCATTATGCTGCTGAGATTTAATTACTCTGAGGATAAATAGAATGCCCAGCATGAGGGATGGCATGGAAATATGAATGGAAAGGAGGTCATGTTCTGAGAGGAGATTTTCATATTCTGAGAGCTTTTAAATGGGGCTGTTCTGACAAGGATGAGATCTAAGATACAGCCACACTTGAGGATGGTTCATGGAGAGAAAAAAAACAGAGATCACTGGACCTATGGAAATAAAGGAACAGTGACCCCAGAATGCCATAAAGGCAAGAAGGATTTTTTTTTTTTTAATTTATTTGAGAGAGAGAGAGCGCTTGTGCACAAGTAGAAGAAGCAGAGGGAGAGGGAGAGGGAGAGAGACTCTGAAGCCGACTCCATGCTCAGTGTGGAGCCCAACACGGGGCTCAATCCCATGACACTGAGATCATAACCTGAACTGAAACCAACAGCTGGATGCCTAACTGACTGCAACCACCCAGGTGCCCAAGGATGACTTTAATAGTTATAATTAAGAGCAAGATGGACTTGCTCTGAAGTTACAAAGACACAGTCCTCCAGGTTGGAAGAATGCAGTACCAACAGTGGCAGAAGTCTCGAAAAAAGAAAAAAAAAAAAAGTAGAACAATTGTCTGGAAGTTGCCTTGGAGCCTAAATCCACCAATCCCTAGTCCTACCCAGTGAATTCAAAGTGGGAGAGGAAAGGACAGTAATGGACAGTAATGGAAGAAAAAAACAGAAGCATTAGTAGTCTTGGAAGCTTTTTAGCATTCTGATGTACACCAAAGATCTGTGTCCCCAGTGTGTGCAGATCATGACCCAGATGGGTCAAGGGTGACTCAGGAAGATAAGTGAGTTAATCCCAATGTCCAGGAAAGACCTACAGAGCTCTGAAAATTCACTACACTAACTGGCTCCCCTCCAGTGACCCATCTTTGCTTTTCTAGACTAAACTACTTAGGATACTAAATTGTATTCTCATCTCTATTTCTAGAGAAGGGCTTTTTACTCATCTTGTTGCAGCCCTAATTGTCTGAACTACCTGCCCATGTTTTGTGAATGTTTTAATGTTTTGTAACAAGTTACCAGCACTCCAAAAAAAAAAAAAAAAGAAAGAAAGAAAGAAAAGAAAAGAAAAAGAAAAAAGAAAGTACACTCTCAAATAGCACACATAATAATGTATTCCTACATTTCTCCCTCAATCAGAAACTATTCCTACATTGGGAAGATCCCATTCACCCTAGTGCAATTTAGTTAGCCAATAAACAAAGAGGAGAGCAGGCAAGACTAAATGTTTAAAACAGGAATCTTACCCTGAAGTCTATAAACCATTTAAAATTGGCTCAGGGCTCTGGGAATTGGTTCTTCTCACCCCACCTCCAGTAAGAACTCCTATAGCTCTCATCTGAGAGTTAAAGGGTCCCGAGGTCTAAAAACAGTTAAAAACAACTTGCCCCCAAAACAGCACAGGTGATGATCACCAAAAAAAAAAATTATTGAATAAAAATATCTAAGATATAGTTCGTGATCAATCTTCCTATTTCCCAAAGTAAACATAATTAATTAATAATAAATAAGCCACAAAGAATTGAGATTTCTCCTTGCAGATACAGCAAACCCATTGCCATACCTCAGTCTCCCTGCATATATTCTTTGATGCCTAGGGACCTAGTCTCTTGTTCTGGAATATCTTTCTCCATCCTGGTCATCTCTCTGGTTACTCCCCTGACTGAGGGAATTTTGGTAGCATAAAGGATAAATGTTATAAACCCTGACAAAGTAAAAATACTACAGACCACAAAAATGAGGAGGCAGCAAAACAGTGGGAGAAAGTATAAGAATATTAATCTCCTCATATTACACAGCACTTAATGTACTGATTAAGTTCAAAAAATTTCTTAAAGAGATACAGATTTTAACTCTGGAATATTTTCATCATCATTTTCTTTTCTCAATCTTAACACCAATGGTTCACAATTTTGAGTGCCCACTCTCACCTGAGAGTTTTAAGAAACACTAACACTTGAGTCCCATCCCTTGAGATTCTGATTTAATTGCTCTTAGGTCCTTTAGATTTTTAAAGGGTTTTCAGCTGATCCCAGTGTATAGTCAAGGTTGAAAACTTCTGCCTTACAGGAGTGTTCTAAGAACTCACCGCACTGGTGTTTATGAAACATTTATCTGTAGCTTGGAAATTCATTCAGCTTTACTTCAGTTTTTCTACTACTAAATTCAAGGAAAATTAAAGGTAATTCATGAAGATGGCTTCTACATAGTAAGATTCCTACTTTCTTTGTAACCCTATGTTACCCTTACACCCATCTCTGTGTGTGTCAGCAGAGAGAATTGTCAGGAGTATATGTGAAAGTTAATACTGGATTTGAGAAAATTGGTTTTTGTCTGTTTTGACTTCTCTTTTGTTTGGAATTTGTATCATAAGCATGAGTCACATTTTTTAAAAACAATAAAATAATTACTCATAAAAATAAATTGTTTAAATAAAGCTTAATAAAATTAAAAGCAGTTAGGCAAATAAAAATGTCAAGTTAAAACTGGAGATTCCATGCATATTTCTAGTTCATAGGACAGCTGATTTAATTCTTGAAAGTGGAAATGGAAATCCGGGCCTGTCAGGACTTATTTTATGGCTATGGGCAAGTCTGTCTCTGTTAACCTTCCACTGGAGGGTGAGGGTGACAGGACAAATAGTAAGTTTAATCTGCCAGAGAATGAATTATGTTGATTTTCACATATACGGACAGAATATTTCGGAGTACTAATTACACAGCAAAAACAGGGTTACATAATTTCTACAAGACAGTCTAGAGAAGATGTGTCATCTGACTAGAGAAAGAAGGTTGTCGTTGTCTAGTTAATGTTCAAGTTTGTTCTTGAAATAACTGATTTGTCCCTACTCCCCTTTCCCCAAGTTTAAATTTGGCTTACCCTTCTGGAAAGAAAAATAAATCCATCTCCCAGCACTGACCTATATAAATCAAAGTCAAATATACATACATACATATACACAGATATATTTGCATACCCATGTATATTTACAAATCCATATATATTTATTTACATTATGCCCAAGCAAATATATGGAGTTGCGAATAAAGACAATATCCAGAGATATATGAGGGATACTGGTTCAGAGAGGACATACAGTAGAGAGATTATTTAACAAGCTAAAAATCAGAAGTTTCAATTTCAGTTCTACTGACATTTTGAGCCAAATAACTCTTCACTGTGGAGACTGTCCTGTGCATTGTAGGATGTTGAGCAGCATTCCTGGCTTTAACCCACTAGATGCCAACAGCAACCTCTCCCACCCCTAAACACACAGTTGTGACAACCAAAAAAATGTCACAGACATCTTCAGATGTCCCCTGGGGAGCAAAATTGCTAAATTTTAATTTAGCTAAATTCTAATACGAAAAATCTTAAAAAATATAGGGTGGTTGCTAGGGAGGTAGAAAGAATGGGAAAACTTAAAACAGAAGTTCCAGAATCAAAGTACAGCTTGTGATGGGGCGCCTGGCTGGCTCAGTCGGTGGACATGCAACTCTTGATCTTGGGGTTGTGAGTTCAAGCCCCACACTGGGTGTAGAGATTACTTTAAAAAAAAAAAAAAATGAAGTACAGCTTGTGAGAAATTTAAGAAATTTTATTTAACTTTTTGTTTCTATCTTTCTCTTGTGATAAAGCTCTCAATACCCTATGACTAGTCATGTGGTATATGGTGAATATGTGTATATATATATACACAAAGAAAAAGAGAGACTAAATAGACATAAAATTGGTCAAAGGTCACACCCAGCAAACTCTCTGAGAAACCATGTTGTGTAGACTTCCAAGAGATGATACTCTCAAGATTTTACTCTCTCGCTATTCCCTCTCAGGGAAGAGAATGTGCTATGACTTTGATTTGGAGGGATTAATTGAGCCTGGACTTCTAGCTATCTAGTCACCACTGTAACTCTCTCTCTGAGGGCTCTCCTATTCCTCTCGCACAGATGATGCAGAAGTGCTGCCTGAACCTCTTATCTGTCCACTTGAGACTGGCCTATCCACAGCCTATGTCCTCTTCTCTGTCCCCTCCTATTTTCTGCAGTGAAGGGATTCAAGTTTGAACTTAGCAAGATCAAAGATATCCCTGAGATCACATTCTGCAATCCAATTCATCAGAGCACCGTGAGCTGGAATTCAGAAGTGAGCAGGGCCAACAGCAACACAGTACTTTTCCAGTCACTACTGTCCTTCGTGCACATCCATAGATTAGAAAGCTTGTGGTGAGTAGTGGCTGTGGTTTAGGATACAGTTCTGGTATACCTAAGACCCTTGCCAAAAGGCCATGTTAATACCATTGTTAAGAACCCCAAAGTTTTTGTTTAACCCCTAACACATGGCAAGGGTAATTGTTTTTAAAAACAACAGGTTGAGACTATACTGACATATTTACTAAAAGAAACAAAAAACAAATACACACATACACAAATGTGGCATTGTTGAATGTGGTAACATGTACAAACCTTGAATACACTAGATTCTTTCCATGAGAAATCACATAATCAATTTTCATGGGATGAAAGAGCCAAAAAGTTCAATTTGGCATCATGTCACGCATCCTTCTTTGTTGGATCAGTTCGTGGGGCCAAAGAGCTCCCCCTGGAGTCAGAGTTGATGCAGCCTGACTTTGGTGATGTAGACAAAGCAAGCCAGATTCAAGACTAAACTTGCAGACAGTCTTTTTCAACAATAATTTGGGCAATGAAGGGACCAGGCACCTCCTCACAGACATTGAGCATTACTCATACCGGTAAGAAGAAAAAGGGTAAGCATGCCTGTGGGTAGTGAAGAATGTCCTCCAACTGTCTGCTTGCATGGAACAGACACAAGGTGGAAGGCTGACAGGGAGTCTGATCTTTCTCCCAGTTCCCTCTCAACCTTTACTCCCACTCTGGTTTCTTTTGCTTCTTTTCCACAAAGACTAAGGTCAAGTCCTGGTTCATTAGGACCTCTTCTCACCTTTATTCTCTCAATTCCTTATGGCATGTAGGCTGTGACCACAAACACTACCAAGTGTCAAAGGAAACCACAAAGATGTATGAATGTTAACCCCTGGCAAACCAATTCAGCTGAAACATGAAATTATCTTTTTGTCAGAGTCCAAAAATTGTTTCTACTTTATTACACTTTCTTTACTCCTAATTTATTGTTATCAGTTTCAGGATGTGATTTTTTTTTGCTTTTTTTTTTTTTTTTTTTTGCTTCTTCCTTTTGTTCTGTTGACTGCCAATCAGAAGGTGTAATGCAACTCTAAGAGACTGTACAATGTTCTAATTAAAACAATAGGATTCACACATTTCCTCCTTGCATAACAAATTAAAGGAATATAATGCTTTTAATTGCCCATGCTGGATTTTTTTTAAGCCTTTTATTAATTAAAACATGCAAATGGTGATATAATCAAGATCTGATCTTGCCATGAAGATGTATTTGTGAGACGTGACTCTAAGAATTTAAACTAAAGATTCTCTCCAAACCCAAGAGAACCAAAGACAATGCTAAAGTGAGGCCAAACTAGCAACAAGATATCTGAACAAGGAAAGCTGAAAAGGTGCAAATTCACTTCTTGGGTCGTCTTTCTTTCCATCATCGGCCCCCACTAAGGCTTGCATGATTTCCTAATTACAGTCAAGTTAAATGCAAGTTGACACCATCTTGATTATGTGAGGGAGAAAAACAAACAAACAAACAAAAAAAGTAGTATGTTATGATGGAATCACCTAGGATTTTCCCTAATTCCTAAAAAGGAAGTATTTTTCTGGAAAAACTTTAGGCGAATAACTCACGTCTTCATCAACAGAAAAGTCTGTCTGTTGACAGAAAAAGAAGGTTCAGTAAGAAAGACAAATGACATACAGATCTGTAGGGTAACTGAAGTTCCCAAGGCTTGTAGCTCTTCATACAGAAAAGGGGTACTTTCTGATTCCTCTGGAATTTAAGGTAGCTTTATGGGTTTCATAGTTCCTCTCTGTGTGTATCTTTCTTTTTCTGGAGTTATTGTGTGGACTTGCTCCAGACATTAGAAGACACTTAAAATATGATGACTATTGCAAATATAAGTCAGCAACTGGTGGAGAATGAAGGGTTAATGATTAACGCATACCATCACTTTCAAGGGAAAGGAAAGGATTGAGATCTGTGTATCAGAAGCAGCATCTCAGTGGCTATCATGCAAAGAGCTAAGTAGCCATGGAGTACACGTTTAAAAGCTGAGTCTCCTTTTAATATGTTGAATGCCTCTAGTGTTAAAGTATCCATTTCTCTCAACACAATTCACATACTTTATGCCTGAACATATAAATGTGATAAGGCTTATATATAAAACACCCAGGATTCAATGCCCCACATGGATGAGAGGATCTGATATGATACAGGGCCCACATGTTGCTGTGTTAAATAAAGAAATCACCTTGAAGACTAAACATCAACATTTATGAATGACCAAGGTAAACAGAAGACCATGCACTTGTCTCCTACTTTCTTATTTTGTATCTCTATGGTTCCTTTGTAATAAACATGGTAAATAAGAAAATGACCTACTCATTTATTTGAAGAAAATTATAAGGGAAGACAGACTTGACAGAGTTCACATGCAAATGCACATGAGTCTACAATAGAAGGTAGAGCTGTGATATGCTCAGTCTGCTGTTGTTCCCTTTTCCCTAACAGAAATTTCCATACCATCAGAGAAATACATGGTACCTCCAGGTAACAGTCCTCATCTTGCATTTTAGTGTAATTGCTAATGAAAAATAATCATTCGTGGACACTGAGACTGGTTATGTGAAACAGAAGTAGGCAATAGCCAAGGATACTTAGCAAAATCCCTGACCTGGACTTCTTTCTGAAATTCGGATAGGAATTGTTGATTCTGAAATTCACCCATTGTCAAAGCTGATTAAGCATCTTTCTTTAAGACTATTGCCTCTGGGTCTGGTGCTGGAGCTTGAAATTGGGTGGGTAACTGGGACAGGACAATGGGTGTAAATCTGGGAAGATCAAGGTCAGATGAGAAACCACAAGCATGAACTGGGACCTCATGAGGACTGCAACCCAGGTCAGTTCTTGCTGCCTCTGACCTTGGTGCTGAGGCTAGCCTATAAAAGTCAGGGCCCTTCATTATAGAGCTAAACACATAATCCTGGTCTAGGAGTTGGATGGTCTAGGAGTTGGAGAAGCTGAAGGAGGATCTAGGGAAAGGTAAAGTAGTTTCAGGTCCCTCTGATACTTCACACCAATAAGACAAGTCAGCAAGTTAGCAACAACATATATGAACTACAAAATAGGGCTGCTTCCTTTCCACCCTCCAAATCGTCCAACAATTGCCCTTGTGGTCCACCCCAACCAGAAGCATACAAGAACATAGGGTTGCCAGATAAAATACAGACACCCAGTTAAATTCAAATTTCAGATAAACAACAGATTTTTTTGGTATAAGTATGTCTCAAATATTGCATGGGACATGTTCATACTAGATAGATATGACTGATTGATTGATTATACGAAATTAAAATGTAACTGAGTGTCCTATATTTTTATTTGCTTAATCTGGCTCTCCTAAAAGAGAGGGAATTCTGGGAAATGTAGTTCAACCTAGCCAAGGTGATACATTACAAACCCATTATATCATGTATTAGGAAATTTATAAACTAAGATTATATTGGCCAAGGGTGCTCTCAACTCTGGATCATTTAGCTCTGCCAGGAATATAAGGAAGAATGTAACAAAACATGTCTGGCTATGTCTCTTTTCAAAGGAGATGTGGATACATAGTCACAGTAAACATAAGTCACTTGCCCAGTAAAAGTTCTCATATTTCAGAAAGCTTTCCCCTTGAAAGACTGATCTTCACCCAGGGAACACAAAATCACCAGCAAAGCTTTTTCAAAAGTGTAGATGTCTGGGCCTGACCCCTAAGACCTAATGAATGAGAATCTTTAGGGTTGAGAATCAAGCCTGTGTTGCTGGTGTTGTTTTTCCAAGACTACAACAGGTTGTCTCAATGTGCACTCTTAATTAAGAACCCCTGCCTTAGAGGAATAACTGAAAGTACATACATGGTGGAATCTTAATAGTTCATACTAGGTTGCTACATTATATATCTTCCCCAAGACCCACAGAAAATTCCTGGTAACACCAACATTAAATACAACTGATCAGGCATTTAAAATGTCCTACCTGTGCATTGTGCCTCTGACTGCTGGTAAGTCTGGATTTTTTGGCTGATGTGTCTAATCATTTACCACTTACACTCTGGCACACTGGGCATATCTCTGCCATCACCTTTATCACTGCATGGCTCCTTGAAGCTGGAAGCCATGCAGGACTCTTTTCTGCCCCTCTGACAGCACACAGAAGTCATGTGACACATCAGAAGTACTCATTATACATTGAATGAATCAAAAATGTATGCCATTCCTCTGTTGCTCCTTATTTTGGCCTTTTGTTAGTCTTTATTCAGAAATCAGAAAATAATACTGCATGCCCATTATAAACCAAGATCTGTCGTAAATTCTTTATATTACTAACTAAATCTCCAAAACATTTTTATGAGATATATGGCTGACAAAACAGATGCAGACAAAGATTAAAGTGCTGGCTCTTCATCACATAGCTAATAGTGAAGGATTTGGGACTGAGTCCAGATGCCTCCTCTGAACTTCTAGGCTGAAGTGGTTCCCTGGAGAGCTCTATGCAGGACAGCATTGCATTAAGTCACATTCTTAAGTCTTCAGTAAGACTGAATCTATTAGAATAAAACCTGAAACCACTATTACATTCAATTTTCTCCCCCTGCATGTACACCATTCTCCCAGGAAAGTATGCCCTCTGTAGTGGAACAGGGAAAAAGGTCTAAATATTCACATCTCATAGAGTGAGTCATAAATCAAATATTTGGCTCCTGTAGTCCAATTGCATCAATGTACAGAAAGATAACAAGATTCATCTGCGATCACATGGTCAGAGGGAGGCAGATCTGGAATTAGGACCCATCGGTTCTAATTTGCAGTCAGGTGCTTGTCACCCTTTACTCACAACCTTCACTGAGGTTGGCAACCCCTCCATGTGATGTCTTGGTCACAGTTTAGCTTAAGAACACACAAGGCAGAATGCCACACCACCTCAAAATGAGCACCCTCCCTCAAGGTGCCTTTCCCTTCTTCCCTGAAATGACTCTCTTTTAGCTCTCTAGTTTAGAACCTACAGTCTCAGACGGTAAGGATATAAGTACCCCAACCATTAGACTGAACAAGACTGATACAAAGAGGAAACTTCCAGGAATAGGATGCAGGAGGCCCCCCACACCATGCTCTTCCCTTTGGGTAAATCAGAGGAGCAGCTTCTGTAATGTTCCCTAGGGACACCAACATGGTGCCCCTGGCCTAACACACATAATTAGGGAACTTCACAAGACAGGAATTTCAGGCCATCCCAGACTCCAGGAATCAAGACATATTCAGTGCCTTTGACTTTCCTTACTAATAACTGCTGTCCCCTCCTTTTAGTCACAAAAGCAAGAACTGCACAAAGACAAGTTCAGAGACGGAAACTGCGAAATAGAAAACACAGACATAAAAACCAAGCAGTGAGATGGGATAGGGACAGAGGCTATTTAAGGAGATAAGCAAAAGGATTCATGATTCCCTGCAATAAATAAAAGAACATTAAACACATACATGCCCTTTAAAGAACTAAAATGATCAGAATCATTTATTTTCTCAGTGTTATTTAGCCAGGTTGGAAAACAAAACCCTGAAATTAATGCCAAGATAACAGAGATGGGAGTAGAACTTTCCCCTCTAATAATTATCTTGCTATCTGTCCATCTTAGGTCAACAAACATGCTATGATTGACAGGTTAAAATGTTTAGGTTAGTCTGAGCTCACATAAACCATTTTTAGTTTTCTAGGACAGGACAATGTTATAAAACAAACATATAATATACCCTCCATCTTCCTACTTTCAAATCTTCTTCTCACCTGCCCTCCTGTCTTTTGGGGGAGTATGTCCACAAAGCATTTCAGTCATTACCAAGGTTATCACCACACTGGTGAGCACAAGTCATGATGGGACCTAACAAAATACTGCATTCTCCTAAATAAAAGGATAGGAAGTGCCCAGGGAAACCTAGTTGGCTTCCATGTATATGAAGAAAAAATAAGTGAATTCAAAAAACTATCACTGTTACTCCTTTGAACCCTCTTACAAATTCTGGGTCTCCCAGATGTCTTGACCCTTTGTTGTAGAGAATCAGGGTAATGGATGAGGAGATAATTGAGAGGAACTCAGACCTGCTGCTTAATTTACAGTGGGAAGAGAAAAGAACCACTTGTAAAAAAGAACAGACTCCATCTGGAAGGTCACAGGAAGTCAGAGGGGGAAAAAAAGAAGAGCTTTAGAAAGATTTCTTTTGGAAATGTGAGAGGGAATTTGGTTGGTGGGCAGGGAGTATCTGTGAGGTGAAGAGTGGGACATTTTAGAAAATCCTGGTGTGTGCAGTAAGTGGAATAAAAACACCTATTTTTTATGGGTATCAGTAAAGTCAAAAATGTCTTTCCAATGAACATCAGTTTTGGACTGGTGTTTATTTGAATGGGGCACTGTGTGGAAACAGAACAGGAGGCACCTAGATTTGTGTGGATTACAGATATTTTATGGTCTGCTTCAAATGTTCCCTTAGCTTATCATGTGTGCCCCCTTGCCCTCAATGACACCCTTTTGTGAGGGAAAAAAAAATTCATTGTGAGGATGATTACAAGTAGACAGCATGAAGACTCCAATCGCAAATAACTTAAAATCCCAAGGGTTATATGAGAGAAAAATGCTGGTACAGCAAGTGAAAAACTCAGGTCCTCGAATATACAGCTACTGGAAAATGTGAAGTAACATCCATTTATTCATTAAGTAAATAGACTTCATGTGCCCTCTATTCATCTGGCCCTCCACTATGAAATGTGATTACAGCACTGAACAAAAGAGACAACAGTTCTTTCTTTGTGGAGCTAACTTTCTAGTAGGGAGAGATATGCCCTCCATACACAAGTAAGTATATTACATAGAATGCCATTTGGGGTAAGTGATATAAAAAATATAGTAAATCAACAAAGGGGTTTAAGAACTGTCAAGGGTAAGGATAGTGTTCATAATTTAAGTAGGACAGTCAAGACCTCACTAATTTGAAGGAGTTGAGGGTATGAGCCACGTTAAGTATCTGGATGGAA
The DNA here is from genome assembly GCF_029215605.1 of Mirounga angustirostris. NCBI lineage: Eukaryota > Metazoa > Chordata > Mammalia > Carnivora > Phocidae > Mirounga > Mirounga angustirostris. The sequence continues at coordinate 36,197,054 of NW_026991725.1, forward strand.
AACATTCTAGGCAGGAAACAAGTGCAAAGACCCTGAGGCAGAAGCCTGACAGGCATTACTGAGGAACCTACAATTTATAGAGTATTTTATAATATTCAGAGTTTTATTTCTTCATGTAGTCCCAAATGGGATAAGAAGGTCAACTTCACAGAACTTTTGTGAAATGATTACAAATAATCTATAAAAAGTGCTTGGCTGGGACACTTGGGTGGCTCAGTCAGTTAAGGTTAAGCATCCGCCTTTGGCTCAGGTTGTGATCCCAGGGTCTTGGGATTGAGCCCCGCATTGGGCTCCCTGCTCAGCGGGGAGCCTGCTTCTCCCTCTGCCTGTCGCTCCCCCCTGCTTGTGTTCTCTCTCCCTCTCTCTCTCTCTCTGACAAATAAAATCTTAAAAAAAAAAAAAAGGGCTTGGCTCTTTAGTAAATAATGAATATGAGTAATTAAATAACATTCTTCTTGCCATAGTGCTGCCTTGTAAAGTCAGATCACAGGAGAACAGGCTATAGGATAGCCTAGCCTAGTGGCAAAAAGTAATGGATCCAAATTCAAATCCCAATTCCATTATTTACAAAATGCATAAACTTGGATAAATTACTCAACATCTCTAGGTCTCTGCTTCACAACTGTAAAACTGACATAGTATCTGTCCTTCAGTGGTGATGTAAGGGTTAAATAAAACACTGAGAATAATGAAAAACGGTAATTAATAGCTAACATGTATACAGTACTCACCACCTACCAGGCACAATGTAAAGTTTCCCTGCACCAGTTCATTCCATCTTCATAAGACTGGGAAGTCATACCATTTAACTCATTTTACAGATGAAGAGACTAAGGACTAGATAAAGTGCCCATGTGTCCATAAGTAGTAAACTGTGGAGTCAGGATATGAATCCAGCAATCTGAAGACAGAGTCTGAGTTGCTGGCTACCATACTCTTATTTTTTTTTAAAGATTTATTTATTTATTTTGAGAAGAGAGAGCATGCGCATGCCTATGGGTGCATGTGAGGTGGGGAGGGGCAGAGGGAGAGCATCTTTAAGCCGACTCCCTGTTGAGGGCAGAGCCCTAGCAATGCTCTGGGCTCAATCCCAGGACCCATGAGATCATGACCCCAGCAGAAACCAAGAGTGAGACTGAGCCACCCGGGTGTCCCCTTGGCTACCATATTCTAAATCCCCTCATGCTATGCCTGGCACCTAATTAATGCTCAATAAGTGGCAGATGTTACTGTTGTTGATGTTATTATTACCATCATCATCATCATCACACCATTTAGAAGAAGCAACTCCTTTGGAAGGGGACAAAGCACATATTTAAAATAATACTGCTGGCAGGGTCAGAGACAAATATACCCATCACCAGCAATAAACAATAAAAAGATGTGCCATCCAGACCCCCGGTTTGTAATAGTTAAGAGAATGAATCACAGATGTGTCATGGGCTAAAAACCAGGGAAGACACACAGTTTTACTCTAGTCCCAGATATTCTAAAACTGGCAACTCCAAGTCTTGGAAAAATGCATTGTGAGTTTTCTTTCAATGTGGCTTAAGTCTTGTTTTGCTCAACACCCCCAAGAGATCTGTATATGCATGGTATTGTTAGATGACCCAGGTTTCCTCCCTGGAATGGGGAATAAAAGTAACCCCCCCACACACAGACACACACACATACACATATCATGTGCCTGCTGCCTGTCTTCCTTTCCATTGTTCAAGTAAGTTTGTACAGATGGCTTTTTTTTTAAGGTTTTTATTCATTTATTTGAGAGAGAGAGCGCACACAGAGGCAGAGGGAGAAGCAGACTCCCCACTGAGCAGGAAGCCCAATTCAGGGATCATGACCTGAGTGGAAGACAGACGCTTAACTGACTGAGCCACCCAGGCGCCTGATGTACAGATGGTTTTCTGAATTGACTTCTTTTTAAATAACTCACACTACAAAGTTGGTTCTTCTCTTCTCCTGCCAACCCTAACTAGAACTGCTTCTGTGTGCTTTCTTAGTAACTTTTATCCCAAGTAGATCTTCCTATGTAACACACACACACACACACACACACACACACACACTTATATAAGTTTATTCTGGTAAACTACTATTCCTGCAGGGGATCAAGAACCCATATTTTGAGCTTTATATGAAAGTATCATCCTATTACTTACAACATCTTCAGTTTCCCCAAAAGGAAGAGAATAAGAGACTCTTCCTGTAGGCAAAATTTATTTTGTGGCAATGCCTTATAAGTAACTCTTGTGCCATATAATGAATTTCCTAAGAAAAATCTTTGTGGGGAATAGTATTAGAAGAGAGGGTTTTGCAATTGGATGGAACAAAATATTATAGGTGGATACTCATGGCTCTTGGGACTTTTTTTTACTACCTGGAAAGATCCCCAGAAATGCTCGGCCCATTTTATAATGGGTTTCCCAGTCTCACTGGGCCAATAAAGATTCAGCCAGTACTTATCAGCATATTTATTGGCACAGGCATGTTCCCAGCCCCAGGCAGTTATCTGTGAAGACACCCAACTTCCAATCAGGAGTCCAGCGCAGTTATCTCCCATTCTCTAATGCCATTCCCCACCCCCTCTCATAGTCAAATCCAGATATCCTTGTTTAAAACAAACAGGGGCGGCATGGGTGGCTCAGTTGATTAAGTGTTCGACTCTTGATTTCAGCTCAGGTCATGATCTCAGGGTCGTGAGATCAAGCCCCTTCATTGGGCTCCACACTCAGCTCGAAGTTTGCTTGAGATTCTCTCTCTCCCTCTGCTCCTCCCCCTACTGGCACTTGCTATAAATAAATAAATAAATAAATAAATAAATAAATAAATAAATAAATAAATAAATAAATAAATAAATAAAATCTTTAAAACAAACAAGTCTCTTCTTTCAACCAGAAAGCAAGTCTTTTATTTTCAACTTAGCTTCAAGTATCTCTGTGCCCCATGTTCTTAATCAGCAGGAGAACCAAGATAAAGGCTTCCCAAGTTGAGTGCAAACCCAAAGCATTTTAGGGCTGAACAGACCTTAGGAGAGAACAGTATAGATGTCTCACTGGACTCAGGCACAGTATGCTGTTTTAAGCAGCTGCTCAGAATCACTGAGATCTCTGGGGCTCCCTCCTTCATAGGCAGATACTGACGTTTATTTCATTTCAGTCTCCCTAATCCTTCCTCCCCCCACCCAACCTTTGCAAGTTTTTGTTAGCAAGTTAATAAAGAGTTAACCAGTTATCAAAGCTAATGCAGTGAGGGCTCTTCAATGTAGGACTTTTATTCAAATAAGATTTTCTTTCTCCAAAGTGGAGTTTCTGCCAAATTTCCCTTTTCCCCTCATTTCCATCCTACTTCAGGAAGGTGAGAAATGGAAGGAAAAGTAGTAGTAGCAAGGTAATTTAATAGTGTCTGGAGTCAAGACACATTGCCCCTTCATTGTCCCAAGGCTTTCTAAATGGAGTCAATGCCGCTGCCTGGAATGTGTTCATCTTCTTTATGAGTGCGCTGAGCAAGCAGTGAGCTGTGGTTTTCTTAGCCAGGCCAAGGCAAGCAAGCTGGATGGCACTGGGAGTGCTGAAAGGCCCCTGGGTCACTTCATGGTATGCAATGAATCAGGAACTCATGAAGGTACTGACTCACGTTCGGGACATATTAAAATGCACAAGCAATCTCTGTTGTGATTTTCGTTTCCGATTTGTTAATATGCCTATGTCTGTAACTTACGTGAGATCGGGATATTCAGGTGAATGCTAACCTATGACAAATAATTTTGATAAAGTCTTATGTTTGGAGTCAATCCTACTTGTAAGCTCCTTTCTTGTTTAGAAGAATATTCTTCCATAAAAATATCTGTTTATTTTTATCTCTCCTACATTTTTGTTTTGCTGCTACCGTGATACTGCATATTGTATGCGTGTGTGTGTGAGAGAGTGAGTGTTAAAAGGAAGCACAGTCTAATATATATGGTGCAAGGCACAGAGCTAGAGACTCGGTGTGATGGTCAATTTTGTGTGTCAACTTGCAAGGTCCATAGGGAACTCAGATATTTAGTCAACACTATTCTGGGTGTGTCTCTGAGGTTGTTTTTGGATGAGATCAACATTTAAATTGGTGGAATGCACAACACAGATTATTGTACTCATGGGTCTCATCCAGTCAGAGGAGGGCCTGAAGAGAACAAAGCTACCCCTTCCATGAGTAAGGGGGAACTTCTGCCTGACTAGTTGAGCTGAGATATCATTTCATTAGACTCAACTGAAATACTGGCTCATCTTGGATCTCTAGCCTGTGAGCATTCAGACTAGAACACCATTGGCTCTCCCGGACCTCCAGCTTACCAGATGCAGATCTTGGGACTCATAAGCCTCCATAATCTCATGAACTAATTCCAAACAATTCTAGCATATACACATTGGCTCATGTTTCTCTGGAGAACCCTGGCTAGTACACTCAGGTTCTAGTCAAGTAACTGCAGGATCATGGGTGATTCAGTGAACTCTCTCAAGCTCCTTTTCCCCTTCTGTTCCATGAGGGGAAAAATTATCAAATGCCTATCAATGCTAACGAAAATTATTTAAAAAAATAATAAATGGCAAGGAGATCCTGCAAGTATACACCATACCTACACCCATCACTAAGAAAATCAGTCTGATAGTTTCATCTAGCAGAACCTACCAATCTTTCAGCTCTGACTGAAAATAGAAGACTTACCGCTCCATCATTAACAGTGTAGATCTGTTTGCTGGCTTTAGCCATTGAAATCTTTCTTATTCCTTCTAAAAACCAGTCCCTTTGATGGAAGAGATGGGAAGGTCATTCATAAACATATTCTGACAGCAAGTAAAACACAGGTGCTTAGCATAAAATAATTGAATGTAGAGCTGTCTCCATTCAGAGAAAAATGGGACCTAAGATATTTCTGGAGGACAGACCCTCTTTTTAATGTTGCACTCCCAACTCTCAAATGATTACAAAAAGGGGCACAATTTTCCACTGTAAGTAAAGTCTCCATTTACTCGTTCAAATTTCTGGTGGAGATAAAATTAAGCTCAACATTTTGAATACCATTTACATTAGATTTGACTTCTACAACTACACATCCATGCCATGTCCTACCCTAACACAATACCTGGTACAGTTAATAATTTCCCATTTCATAACTATTTGTGTAAGTGAGTGAGTGGCTGGAGAGCAATATTGTGTGTTTGTGGAGAGTAAAGACTTTGAGTCAAATGGACTGGGTGGGGTCTTGCCCTCAGAAATTGCTTAGTATATGACATTGAGAAAATTACTCAAACTCTTCAAGACTCAGTCTTACTATTTACCAAATGGTCAGTAACAGTAGTGAGCCTTAAGGAATCAACGTACTGCCTGCTGTGCACTTAGCAATATGCTTGGCAACACATACTAAGTCTTCAATAAATATGAGCACTGATTATTAGGATGACAATCTATAAATTGATTAGAGGTAACACTGTTCTAGATTCTACCTACATTTCTACTGAAAGAGAAGACTAACCCCCTCCTCAAATTGGTGTTCTTTCTTTTCCAAGCAAAGGAATGAGAAGAGAAGGGAAGGAACGAGAAAACATGGGGGGAAAAGCTAGAAGCTACATCTTTAGATAGAAATACTAGCACCTCACTTGCTTGGTTTTTTTTTAAACTAAACATTACTATTCAACAAAAAAGCAGAAGTTTCCATTATGAGACTATGCTTTATTTTCTGAGTGCTAACCTTCCCCATGATTGTTCTTTTCTGACTCACAGTTTACTGCCATTTCCCAAATAGGTTCCCAGAAGAGCATTCTAAAAATTACATTTTATCATGTCCTTCATGTGCTCAAAATCCCCTGATGGCCTCACATCCAGTTTAAAGTAAACCCCAAAGTCCTTGGCTTCCTCACTGTGCCCCCAGCATGCCTTGAGGCTGGCTGTTCCCTTTGCCGAATATTCCTCCCCTAGAAGATCATATGCCTCTCTCTCACCTCCTCTCATGTCTCTGCTCAAATGTTCCTTCATCAGAAACATCTTCCTGAGCCTGACCCCCCAGTCAGCCTCTATTCTATTCTCCAGTATCACATTTTACCGTTGCTCTTATTGCCACTATATGTATGGAACACTCTATGTATACTTGGTTCTTTATGTCATTACTTCTTGCCCCTCCCCCCACCCAATGCCCCTAGAATGTCAGCTCTGTGAGAGCAGAGACAGCACAGTTAACTGCTGTTACATTTTATATGTCTCAACAAATGACTCAACAAATGACTGCTGCATAATTAGCACTCAAACATATTGCTGAATATATAAATGAATGCGATTAAGGAAAAAAAGACGGAGGGATGTAGACAGGGTGGGAAGGAAAGTGAGAGAGAGGGAAAGTCATTCACAACTACAGGATAAGCTTATTGAAAAGGAGTTCACCTGGTAAAATATACTGGCCATTTTGTCTTAAAATGAAGAAAAAAATAATCACAATGAACTTGAGAACAGTCAGGGTGTCTAATGAAATGGGTAGAAGAAAAAAAGAGAAGGAATGATAATGAATATACATTCTGTCTTATCTCCTTTGCTTTGATTTCGAGATGGAAGGTAACAATGTGCTAGGAGCCCAAAACTTATCATAATATCATGAAATAATGTTCCAGAGAGCAATTCAGGTTTTCTTATCCTAGAGATAATATGAGAAAATGGAAGAGATGAATGAGAAAGGTTGGATTTTGCATTTCCTTATAGATTTAAATAACTAACTTTTATAGAACAGATTCTATGGTAGGTACAATGCTAAGTGATTGCATATACATTCCTTCATTGGGTTTTCACAATGACATTCTGAAAAAGATATTATAATAACTATTTACTATTGAAGAAACCGAAGCTCAGAGGAGTAAGTGATTTATGTCAAGGTCGCACTGCTGTTTAAATGGCAGAACGTTTGGGCCAGGCCCATAGCTTTTCCTGCTACTTCCTTCTGCTTCAAATGGATATAGCATATGTTACTTCTTAGGCAACATATCCAAGAGCCCTAGACATTGACAAACAAATTGCAAGGTTGCCAACCCCCCGGAAGCTTACAAGAGACAAAATATAAAGGCAAATTCTTCTACATTATAGCATCCTCTAAAGAAACAAGCAGCCTACCAAACAAACCAAAAAGTCTACTGGCTACTTTGAGGGTCTTCTCAGCCTTTAGGCCAGATCAGAATTCCTCTAATTGGCCACTTCCTCTCCATTCTCTCGAGTTCCAAATTGGATTAATATCTTATCTGATCTGTAAGCGCTTTTCCGTCTTTGTGAGCAAACTTATCCGGGTTTTCCCAGCTTAAAGGCTGCCAATCTCTTGGTGAAGTCAAAGTAGTAATTTTCTTACTCTGTTACTAGCTCCACTGGGTTAATTCAGATTAGGAAAAATTATCACCTTGTTTTTAAAGAACTCTGATTTCACAGGGGCCATTGTTATGCTAGTTTCAGGAGTTCTGTCCTCTGAGGTCATGAAATACAGTAGCTACAGAGGTGGAAGCTATGGATTAGAAGAGAAAAATGAGATGTCCCTCCTCTTCCTCCTCATTAATATCTCTAAAGATCTAGGGGCCCTTGCCAAAAATGTGAGTGAGCCTTCACATGGGTTTTCAAATCAGGTTCAGTGTTTGCTTAAGTTATATGGCAATCTTATCAGTTTGACTTCGTACACCCATTGGAGTTCAGCTTGATTTTAGGTTTCTAAAGTTGACTTGGTAATTTCTAATAGATGTCAAATATTACAAAGGTTCAGATGTGGAGCCAAACATATTTGGACTGCAAGTTTTTGGAAAGCTGGAACTGACTCTCTTGAAAGCATTCCAGTAGGGATGGGCTAGTGCTTCTTTGCCAAGTTTAGAACAGAATCCAAATCTAAGAGGTTTAGAACTCAGGCTTGGCTGGAATCTTCTGGAAGTTGAGGGGGAGTTGTTTTATTTTCCTCTAATTTAGCAAAAGTCTTCTTACCTTTCAGAATTATGCCCCAAGGGAACTGTGTATAGATATTCGGTGGCTCTGAGAAAACCTCCTTAAGTGATTTAATGTAATTTTTAATGTTTTTATGTTTTTGATCCTACGCAGCCAAATGCATCTGCACTTCCTATTTTTCATTGTCTTAATGTGAGTGACAGAGTTCTTTTCATTGAAGAAAACTCATCTCTATACATGCCGTAGGAAATAATTTCTTCCCCTGCTAAAGTTAAAGGCAAACCACTCCCCCAGGACAAATGGTTTGTGCCGAAAGTTAATATATCCAAGAAAGCAAAAGTTGTTCCTTGGCTCCAGGGGAATTACACAAATATCATTTTGTCTAGGCCCCACTCTCCCCCATTTATGGAGAAGATGTCATAGGCGGGACTGAACCTATTAATGGAATGAATGAGTGGTAGAAAGCAAGGAGACCTGTGTAGAAAAGAGAGAAGGTGTGGAATCAGGGGACCCAGATTAAAGTCCAGTTCTGCCACTCAATCATTCTGATCTGCCATTTGCAAGTTATTTAACTGCTAATCTTGCTTATAAAAGAGGAAAAACAGTATCTGTTGTATTTACCTTGAGGGTAAAATGATATATATGAAAGTACTACATAATGTAAACACACAAACAGACAAAATTCTGGGAACTGTAAAAAAGTGCTTATCCTGAATTTTGTAATCTGCATCCATTTTAGAGAACATGAAATAGGATCTGCTTAGACAACCAAATGTCATTATAGTCCTTTCACATGATGCAATTTTTAACAAACAGAATTACTAACAACTATGGAAAGCTTAAGAAAGTCTCCTTCCCAAATGGAACACTCTGAGTTTCCCCCACTAAAAAGATCTCTAAAACAAAGAGTCTGGGAGAGACCACTGATGATGACTGCCCCAGACTGGCAATGAGCAAGGCCTCACTCTTCTTATTCGGGACCAATTAATATTCATGTAGTCCCAACCTTGAAGGGATTTAGCCCCAGCATTTCATAAAACTGAAGCAATCCATCATCCAAAAGGACAAAGAGGCAAAATTTCTGAGCACTTTTCCTCAAACTCCATCAGAGAATATAAGCTCATGTTACTTCCCCTCCCCAATCCTTTCCTTCTTTATGAAGTGAGACTATTGTGGGCAACCGTGGTCTTGTAATGCATTTTTGGCGGGCCAAGGCAATACCATGGCTTCAGATACTCTCTTTAGTAGAAGTTGGCCAGTGTTCTATTGTTTGCATCTGGGACATGGCCAGTAGAGTTCGGACATCTGCCCACTGTGTTAGCTCCTTGGGCGCCAGTGGGCTGAAGCTCATTATTCCGCTGGGAATTATGCCTCTATTCCTTGAAAAAGGGAGTGACTCACCAACAGCCCTCTATCACATCTGACATTTGGAGGACGAAAATCCCTTTTGAGTTCCAAGTTCAGATGTGAGTGAGTTTCTTAGTCTGACCAAGCTGATCCATAAAGGCACTGCCTGACCAAGCTTGTGCTTGGTCACCTCACTGGAGTTGCTATTTAGTAGGAAATTTGGGAATCCCATTTCTAGACATGTTTAGGATTGTGCCAATCCAAATGGTCAGCCCCCTCTGGCTGCAAAACCAGAAGATAAAAACCATTCTCTCCAACAGTTGCTACAAGAGGCAGTGGGGTAATGCTGGTGTGGTATAGGAAGTTGGCAGATTTCTCAGTCCTCTCAATAATTTTGCTCTTTTCCTGTCCCTTTTAGTCTTATTGCAACCAATTTCCAGCCCTTTGAGAATCTCAGTAAACGTTCCTATTGTTGTTCCCTATTTTTGTCATTAGCTAATTATGGTACACTGGAAAAGTTAACCTAAGGCTTAATATCTATGCCTCAAAAATAAGAGACGTATCAGTGTTTACCTTACAGGATGGCAAAGCTTAAAGTGCTTAGTACAAGAGCCTGGTACCTAGTAAGTGCTCAGTAAATGTTACAGCTAAAAATGATGACGAAAGTGCTTAGAAACAGCTTTTAGCACAGTATTTAGCATGAAACAATGACTGGATAAGTGATGAGAAATATTAAAATTATTACATTATTATCTATTCTCAGCGTGAGAAGAATCCAGCTGGCTTTTTTTGTTCAGGTCCATTTACAGACAATTCCCCACTGGGGTCAACACATGGCTTTAGCCAGACCTAAAACTGAGGCTTGATCTTAAAATGCCATCATTCTCTGCTATTCTGAGACCTTGCTCCCTAGTACCTACCCACCAACATTTTAGTTCTTTAAGGGTTCCAACCTGGCCTTCATGGCTAACAATAGCCAATAACTTCCAGGAAAACAAAGAGCAGGATATTGAGGTCTTTTGGCCTTTGCAACAAAGAACAGCTGGATCCAATTCAAAGCCTTAACTGAAGAAAGAAAGAATAATGGACAGCCTTCCATTGGTCATGTGTCAGCCACTACAGGCTGTCTCTCCACCACCTGCAGGAACAGACTCAAATGGAGCATTTTTATTAAGGAAAATCTTCTACAGATTATAAGCAATGACCCAGTGAGAAACCAACCTGGTAGGGAATCGGTGGACAATGCCATCCTAGGATGTTGCAGCAAGGAGTGGCCTTCTAGGTTCAAAGCTTGACTGCGCCTTTGGGCGGCTTTACTTACCCTTTGAGCTTCAGTTTCCTCGTTTTACACAAATGGGGGGATTATAATAATTACATAACACTTAAGTGAAAGGCTGCTCCAAGATTCAAATGAGATCCCGTCTGCTACAGCACATGGCGCAGCCCATAGTAAGTAGTAAGTGTTCAATGTACGTCAACATGGATTAGTTCCCTTCCTCTTTTTCAAAGCTTTCCTGAACATGTCCTGAATACGGTGGTGGTAAATATACGGTGAATGCTCAGTTAATGGCACTTCCCTAAAAAGCAGTGAGGCATCCTGAGACCTATGCTCCTGGGAGTGATTCTCTAGTGCTGAGTGCCAGTGGGTAGCTGGAAACCAGCTTCAGGTCTGAACTTCTGGAAGCCCATTGTTCCTCCATTTCAGCTTGCAAATTATTGCCATGGCCTGCTTATTATTACTTCAACTCCTCCTTCCTCTTCCACATTTCAATAGCTCGCTTGCCTGGCCTTGGGCGTCACGGGGAAGCCTTTCCCACACCCTCTAGGGAGTCTGCGATACAGCCCAGATGCTCTCAAAGATTAGAAATACTTTTAAGTCTAGTCTAAAAAAATAGTCCTATCCTTTGTCTCAGGCCATTATTTCTACTCTTACCAATTTTGGAGGATGCCATTTCCCATTCTTCATTTATAATATTTTGCTCAGGGTATTTGTAGATTGTCAGCCTATATATCAAGTCTCCTGCTTGATTACACCATATAAATTCAGTTCTATTTATAAGCTAAAGCATGACTACTAGAATAGGAATTAAATACATTTCTAGTTTTGGAGGCAAACAAAACTCATTTTCTAATTCACTATCTCTCTGGATGAAACATTAGCCTCAATCTATAAATTAGAATTTTGGTGCTGTAGAAATCACCTCATTTTGGAGTGAAGAAAGGTAAAGAACTTGCTTCAAGTGATACTTTCTTGCTGATGGCAGAATCAGGACTTGCACATAGGTGGCCTGGTTCTCAGGTCAGGCGTCTTGTAGGGTTACTCAAAGTTTAAACTCCTCTGCATCCTATGTAAGTCCTTTGGTATATGGGCTCCTGCTGGGATCTCCTACTTTCCCTGCACTCTGCTCAGTTTATTGTCCATGGACTACTTCCCATTCTTTCCAACATGTCCAGGGGGCTTTTTCCCACTCTCAGGAGCGACCTGCCTCATCTGTCTACCTGGGAAATCAACTCATCCTTAAACTTTTCTTCTGCAACTCTCCCCAACATCCTCAGAAAAATTCATTTCTCCACTTGTGTGCTAACAGAATTTTCCATATGTCTCATTTGTAGAGGATATTGCATTGAATTATAGTTCTTTATCTTTGCCTCTCCACTTTGTGATTTGTTGCCTTTGTGAATTGTTGAAGCTTAGGAATTATACTTTATTCATCCATGTATCCACAGCTCTCCAAAGAGTTTCTGACACATCATCAGTCTTAATAACTGCCATCTTTTTGTTTTCATTTTGTTTTGTTTACAGGCAATTTTTGTGTTACTTGCTTTAGGTGAACAATAATGCACTTACACGGAGTATAACTATTTTCTTCTGACCAACATCTAAATATGTCTGAACTTCTGTGGATATCTTGGATTTCTAGGAACTACAAGTACTAAAAATAGTAATAATAATTGGAAAACTTTGCCTGGAGAATTGAGTAACTTTGTACAAAGAAACTGAGAGAAGGTTCACAAAACCAGAGCACCATATAGAATATCCAAGGGCTTCCACTTTATGTTTTAAGGTAGCTTAATTTGCTAATCTTAATAAAGTCCAGAATTTTCTACCTTCGACAAAAAGCAAAACAAACAAGCAAAAAACCACTTAAGATGATATATACACCAAAGTTTTTATATCAAAAGAGATTAAACTTAAATTGTAGCAAAATAAAAACTTGCTGTCTTGGAAAGTAGGTAAAACTCTAGTATACAAACTTCCAGTAACTTAAAATCAAGTCTTTTATCCCAAAATGGCAATGAAGTCTCTATAATTAAAATACCTCAATAACACTTATAGTAAAATCTTTAGAAGCAATCTGAACTCTAAAGTATGTTCCCATCCTTGGGAGATATCATGGAATTTCTCAACTCTGCAAATTATTTAATATTTTCTATTCCATTCAGTTCTTCAGCAGAAATACATGGTATACGGGCTCCTGCTGAGATCTCCTACTTTCCCTGCACTCTGCTCAGTTTATTGAGCAAGTTGCTTAGAAGCTGTGAAACACTAATGTTGAATGACCAAGACTGCCCTCTAAATACTACCTCTATAGGCAAATTCTTACTTAAGAGACCCCGTGGGGAGTCAGCCCACCACCACCCCCCATAACCCTCTCCTGTTCCCTGGGACTAAAAGAGCTATGATTTTGGTGTATTTGGTTTCCAATGTAGCTTGCCCTGGGATTATACCAGATTGATATTCTGAGCCATGTTTGGTTATTCTTGGCACCAGACAACCACAGTCTCTACCAATCAGGTTATGAAGTGCTATAATGGGAAGTCATAATATATGTAACAAAGCTGAAAACCAAAAAAAGAAAAAAAAAAGTTTTAATGCATGAAATACACATAATTCTACAGTAATAATGAAAGTAAGACAGGCTCAGGTATGTATTTTGTCTTAAGAACAGAGCACAAACACCATTCAAAACAAACTAGAGAGATAAAGCAGAACAGAACCCCTATATGTTGAAAGCATCTAGAGTCAGAAGCTACGAAAGGCAAAAGTTATTTGACAGAAATGCCGCTGTTTAGATTTCTTAAAGTTCTATGTGAACTTTTATCCTACCTTAGAGACTGAGAAGGGAGAGAAATATCAGCTCATGTATAGAATATCCCACAGATCATAGTAATGACTCTCTCAGCTGGAAACAGAAATAAAAGTCATATCGATGGTGTTAGTGTTAGATGATGCATGTGTGTTTGTCCAAACTCTATGAGAAGAATTTCAAATGGCTTGATCCTGATCACCAACTCCTGGCCAGAAACACACTTTCATTCAAACACAACTAGTCTATTTTTTTTTTCTTTTTTCTTCAGCATCTCCCCTAAACTTACCAAAAAGAAGTATTTTTTTTTTAATTCTTATGTTAATCCCCATACATTACATCATTAGTTTTAGATGAAGTGTTCCATGATTCATTGTTTGTGCATAACACCCAGTGCTCCACGCAGAACGTGCCCTCTTTAAAACCCATCACCAGGCTAACCCATCCTCCCATCCCCCTCCCCTCTAGAACCCTCAGTCTGTTTTTCAGAGTCCATTGTCTCTCATGGTTCGTCTACCCCTCCGATTTCCCCCGCTTCATTCTTCCCCTCCCGCTACCTTCTTCTTTTTTTTTTTTTAACATATATTGCATTATTTGTTTGAGAGGTACAGATCTGAGATTCAACAGTCTTGCACAATTCACAGCACTCACCAGAGCACATACCCTCCCCAGTGTCCACCACCCAGTCACCCCATCCCTCCCACCCCACCCCCCACTCCAGCAACCCTCAGTTTGTTTCCTGCGATTAAGAATTCCTCATATCAGTGAGATCATATGATATATGTCTTTCTCTGTTTGACTTATTTCACTCAACATAATACCCTCCAGTTCCATCCACATCATTGCAAATGGCAAGATCTCATTCCTTTTGATGGCTGCATAATATTCCATTGTATATATATACCACCTCTTCTTTATCCATTCATCTGTCGATGGACATCTTGGCTCTTTCCACAGTTTGGCTATTGTGGACATTGCTGCTATAAACATCGGGGTGCACGTACCCCTTCGGATCCCTACTTTTGTATCTTTGGGGTAAATACCCAGTAGTGCAATTGCTGGATCATACGGTAGCTCTATTTTCAACTTTTTGAGGAATCTCCATACAGTTTTCCAGAGTGGCTGCACCAGCTTGCATTCCCACCAACAGTGGAGGAGGGTTCCCCTTTCTCCGCATCCCCGCCAACATCTGTCATTTCCTGACTTGTTAATTTTAGCCATTCTGACTGGTGTGAGGTGGTATCTCATTGAGGTTTTGATTTGGATTTCCCTGATGCTGAGCGATATTGAGCACTTCTTCATGTGTCTGTTGGCCATTTGGATGTCTTCTTTGGAAAAATGTCTGTTCATGTCTTCTGCCCATTTCTTGATTGGATTCTTTGTTCTTTGGGTGTTGAGTTTGTTAAGTTCTTTATAGATTTTGGATACTAGCCCTTTATCTGATATGTCATTTGCAAATATCTTCTCCCATTCTGTTGGTTGTCTTTTGGTTTTGTTGACTGTTTCCTTTGCTTTGCAAAAGCTTTTTATCTTGATGAAGTCCCAATAGTTCATTTTTGCCCTTGCTTCCCTTGCCTTTGGCGATCTTTCTAGGAAGAAGTTGCTTCGGCTGAGGTCAAAGAGGTTGCTGCCTGTGTTCTCCTTTAGGATTTTGATGGACTCCTGTCTCACATTGAGGTCTTTCAACCATGTTGAGTCTATTTTTGTGTGTGGTGTAAGGAAATGGTCCAGTTTCATTCTTCTGCATGTGGCTATCCAGTTTTCCCAACACCATTTGTTGAAGAGACTGTCTTTTTTCCACTGGACATTCTTTCCTGCTTTGTCAAAGATGAGTTGACCATAGAGTTGAGGGTCCATTTCTGGGCTCTCTATTCTGTTCCATTGATCTATGTGTCTGTTTTTGTGCCAGTACCATGCTGTCTTGATGATGACAGCTTTGTAATAGAGCTGGAAGTCCGGAATTGTGATGCCACCGGCTTTGCTTTTCCAAAAAGAAGTATTTTATTTTGGTTTTGTTCTCTCCTCTTCTCGCTATTTAGAATAATTATAAGTCACATAAATAATGACTCATTGGCTACCGGGCCCAGTGGAGAGTTGAAAGGACAAAACAAAGGGAATGTGTTAACATGACTCTTGGAAAGAGCACAGTTGAAATGCATGGTTTAGCATCTGACTGGAAACTGAATCTTAGCTCTTCACTTGACTTCTTTATGCCCCAGTGTAAGAGGAGAATTATAAAAATCAGTATTTCAGTTTATGGTAGTAGCTCTCTGCCTGACAGACAGTTGGCATAGACACATTATTTTGTATCGTATCACACATGTGTTTATAAATACATTATTTTTCTATTTTGTATGTACGTGCTTTTATATACTTACACGTACATTTGCTGTTATATACAATAGTTATTATATTCGATCTCCAATTATGCATTAAGCAATGAGATACTGCAAATTAGGAAATAAGTAGAAAACAACATACAAATGAGGTTCTTCTTTTTCTGTAAGTTATAATTAGGGAGAGGGGGAGTAATCAATCCAACAAAAAAATTCCAGAATAGTTGACAAGACAGACCAGATTACCTCAGGGCAGTCCTGATATACATGTATTATCTCAGCATACTTATTTATAGCTCCCTCTTTCTAAAGAGTGTCCTGACTTGATCAATTAAATGTTCACACACTAATGGCCATAGTCCTAGGATAAACCTGTTGAGAAGAAAAACGTACTTAAGGACACCTGATCCAGGGAAAAGCTTCCCAGGGTTAGGTGGTGATGAGGGGACATAGCTGTGTAGAGAATGAGGTAGAAGCACAGTACAGACCAGCAATTTCAGAAGGACAGAACAGTGAGTGCAGAGATAAAAGCACAGACGTCTATGAAGAATTGGAGAAAAATGAAAATACAAAGGGATCATGTAGTTCAAAGGAGAAAATTGCAAAGGACGACACTAGATAGATCAGTAGTTATCAGCTCATAAGGGTTCGGACAGTTTGGACCAATCTATTTTAAGAGCAACACAAAGGAAGAACGGTGTTGTTTACTTGAATGAGAGGATGTGCCATGAACGTGGGGAGTTGTGGGCACAGAAAATAAAGAGCCCGTTTTATTTGGAAGACCTTGGGGAACTGTTTATTTTACAACAAAGTAGTATCACTTTGTGGCCTCCTTCTTCCCGACGGCCGATGGGATCTGGCTAAGAACCCCACAGCATGCAGCATCCATTTCGCTGCTGAGTTTACATTTCAGCAGAACAATTCCAGAATGAATCATTGCATGCACAGGTTGTTGGTTATGCCCGGTTTGAAGCCCATTTTCAAAGCTCTTTTCTACTTTGTGTTCAAGGCTAAGTATGCAGAGATTTATGTGGAGATTTCTTATTCTTCTTGAAAAATATAAAATCTTTCACCAGAGTATTTTTCTCACGCAGTGAGGCAGTGCTGGGCCTCCTTGTTGTTATTCTCCATAAGACCTTTTCAACTTCTACTCAAATCTCTAGCATTTTTATTTAAGAAAGAAAGGGAGCAATTGAGAACAGAGAAATTAGCCTCTGACATGATCTAAAATGGGATGGGACGTGAATGCACCCCTTTAAAATCAGCAGAATGTGAGAGAGAAACCAGTAATTTAAGGGGACAAAACTGTGTGCCATCAAATAGGAAACTGATTTTAGGAAGATTCAGTTTCTCCATATCCCCTACTTCTAAGACCCAGCAGGGTCTGAGGAATGCGTAGTTGTCTAAAGGGATGACAGTAGCTCAACACTGAAATAAACCTGATTAAAGAATGATTTTGATCAAGCGTGCATTATATATCCAAGAAGGATATGGCACCAGTTTACAAAGAGGGGGTTTCATGGGACAGGAATCTGGGAAATGAGTAAGTGGTAAACTCAAACGAGGCTCTCCCATTTATATGCTGTGTGGCCTTAGACAAGTGTCTTAAGTTCTCTGAGCCTCAGGTTCTTCATCTGTAAAATGGGGATAATAATAGTACCTACCTCAGAGAATTGTTATTAGGATGAAATGTGTATAAAGTACATACAGCAATCCCTGACACAGAATAAGTGCTTCTTAACAACAGTAATAAAAAAAACCTACCAATAATTACTACTCTACTCTAAAATCTCTATAAATTTGAAGTCTCTGTTTCTATGAAATGATTTAGTTTCTATGTTCCTTCCACCTACTTCAAATCTTCCTAAAACCAAGAATTTTTAACACTTATAGCAAAAAATACCAATTCAAAATTTATAAACAAAAAATTCACACTATGCTTTTGAAATTTCCGAAGATACACCTACACATACACCAAGTCCCTTAGTGATGAGAATATCTGCCCCGGTGAAGATGGGAAGGCCAAGACATTATGGGGAGCTACACAGGGTCAGAGTTTATCTTTATATCTCTTTGTCTCAGTTTATAGAAAAAGAAAGGCCCCAGCTTCCAGACAGCCATGAAAACAAAATAAACAGGCATGTAAATGAGATGTGTTTTGGATGTGGGTTTGTATATATTGGCAGCAAGAGCAGTGAAACTTTGACTCTACTTTCTTATTCTTTTTTCTGTCCCCCCTCAGTGCCAAAGGAGCTATTTTTAAAAGCATGGGTTTGTGTTTTTGATCATAATGTTATGGCAAAAGGGGAGATGACCTTTACGTTTAGTCAGTAGCTGTTATGCAATCAGCAAGTTCCGCATGGCAGCACTTCACGTTTGGTCACCAGTAATTTGGGTATTCTATGGTTCTTTCTTTTTTTTTTTTTTCTTAAGATTTTTTTTTTTTATTTATTTATTCATGAGAGACACAGAGAGAGAGGCAGAGGGAGAAGCAGGCTCCCAAGGAGCAGAGAGCCCGATGCGGGACTCGATCCCAGGACTCTGGGATCATGACCTGAGCCGAAGGCAGACGCTTAACCATCTGAGCCACCCAGGCGCCCTTCTATGGTTCTTTCACTTGCCCTCACAATTAAACAGACTTACTAAGCCTAAACATGGTTAGGTAGTAATTTATTCCTTAATTCATTAAAAGAATATATATTCCTTCCCAAGGTCTACCCAAGCATCTTGCAAGGCCCAGTCTGGTATGGAATAATACACAGAGATAAGTGAGTGTGCTAAATCTTTACTGATGCTTGCAGGTGTTAATCCAGCTCTGTGCACCACGACTAAGACAGAACGTAACAGCTGGAAGCATTTCAGGATAAAGAGATAACCTACAGAAGCACCCATGTGAGATACAATTCCACAGAAGACCTGGGCTTCAACTCAACAGGTGCACATCAACAAGAGCAGACTGGAATGCCATTATTTACACAGTGTCCTAACTCTCCAGCATTTCATTTCTTATTTTCCACCACTCCGTGGGGGTTAAATTCTGGGACAATTTTCCTAGAGAGAAGAATGATAATCTCTGGCAAACAACAACAACAAATGCTAACTTTGTATGTTTTATGCACTAATGTATTTTCCTGGAGAGAAAGGGGGGAAAAAACCCTAAATTCCTTCTGTGGCCTAATATTTTTTTCAAACCTTACCTGAGAAACCAGTGAAAGCACTGTCTATATCATTCCAGAATCTTGACAGAAACCAGAAAAATTTAGTAAGTGTTCCAAATAGTTTTCTTTATACAGAATTGAACAACATGGAAAAACCTCACCATGCCACTAACTGAATTTCTCTATTTTCTTTGGATATTTGGTGATGGATGGTCTAAGATTGTCCATTAAAATACACTCACATAAAATATGTAGCAGGGAAAAAGAATATGTGCTCATGAAGATTTATCTAATCTTCACTGCTAGCTTTCTGTTGTAAAACAAACCTAACTTTTCAATTCCCAAATCTCTGCTCCCATGATGGTATTCTGCAGGGAGAATTGTATCTAACAAAATCGGTATCAAATTAGATTTGATCCATCCAAAGAACCAAATAATATCTCTAAAGGAGAGGGTGGGGGAGATGGGATCTCATCCCTATACTCCCTATAGAAAGAGTAAAATTTAAATTGTGAAAATGAGTAATGTTTAAAATGTGTATCTCTTTATTTGCATCAACAAAAAGATTCACAGTTTTGAGACCTGTGTTAGAATAGTTAATACCAGGGGCGCCTGGGTGGCTCAGATGGTTAAGCGTCTGCCTTCAGCTCAGGTCATGATCCCGGGGTCCTGGGATCGAGTCCCGCATCGGGCTCCCTGCTAGGCAGGGAGCCTGCTTCTCCCTCTGCCTCTGCCTCTCTCTCTCTGACTTTCATGAATAAATAAATAAAAAACATTAAAAAAAAAAAAAGATTTGTTAGAATAGTTAATACCAGCCTCTGAAATTAACCACCTCGCATATCAGTGCCTTAGCCCCACAAAGATTTATCTGTCTCACAGGCAAAGTCCACTGTTGGTGGCCTCGGGCACCTCTCCCCCCAATGGCTTATGGGCCGGGATGCCCCCTGTCCTATGGCCTTGCCACCTTGGAGCTTTTTGCTTCTAGCTGCACAGATGGTAGAGAGAATGGGAGATCATGTGGAACAGTCTTGAAAAAAGCAACAGACATTTGAACTGATTTAAATGACACCTGACTGTCTAGGGGTTACGACCTCAGAGCCTCGCTGGCTTTAGTATTTTATCTACAAACAACCTGTTACACAATTCCTGGATCTTCATAAATCACATACACTCCTCTTAAAGGGTAAAGAAGCAGACAAGTGGACAGGCCGACACACAACGGCCACAGCCTGATTTACTGGTGAAGGGTAGTATAAATCACCCGCAGAAAACCAACAGTCACGTTGCTCACAAATGATACGGCAATCGCTCTTTAAATGTCTTCTGCCCACTCATCAAGCACCCAAGATGAATGAATATGCAGAGCTTTTAAATGGCCCTTCCCATCTGTTAAGAGCCGGGGCCGCTAAAAACAAGACATCCGGCCCAAATGGAGTTGGTTATGCTCGCCCAGAACAGGACTCTTGAACCAGGCCAGCGAGAACCACCCGACGCACTCCTGCCACCCGCACCCCCCCCCCCGGGGCACCCCTGCAATGACCAACCCGCCTTCCGCCTGGCCTCACAGCCCTGTTTCCTCTCCCTTCCGCCTCAAAATCTTCGCTTCCATACAACGCCTTTCGGCACCAGCCTGCACGCTGCCCGATGCCAGTCGATTCTGCTCAAGTCAACACTTAGGATTTTAACACGCCTCAGTTTATCTGTTAACAGTTCTGGGGTCAGAAGACGGGCTGAAAGAGACCCCCCGCAAACACCCCCCACACACAGGCGCACACACCCGCCCCGGGAGGACCGAGCAGCAAGGCCTAGTACCTGCCCAACTGTTGAACCCGCGGCTCCGTCGCCGCCTCTCGAGGTGGTGAGTCCCTCTCAGGTTCCTGGCTTCGCAGTTTTTACGTTCACGAGCTTTCCGGCTTCACTTGAGCGTTTCTCTCTCCAGACTGGGTCTGGAAACTTCTGGAATCGGACTGGGTCCAGTCTGACTGATAAGGGCTGCATCAGACCGGATCCCACGGCTGACTGGGTCGACGTCAGCTAGGTCTTACGTCAGACCCGGTCTCACGTCAGACTGGATCCTACGTCACACTGCGTCCCACCTCAAACCGGTTCCCACCTCAAACCGGTCCCCACGTCAGACTGGTTCCGACGTCAGATTGGGTCCCACATCAGACTGAGTCGGCGTCAGACTGGGTCCTACGGCATACTGGGTCCCACCTCCAACCGAGTTCCCACCTCAAACTGTGTCTTCCGTCACACTGGGTTCCACCTCAGATTGGGTCCCACATCAGACTGGGTCCCACGTCAAATGGTCGGACATCACCCTGGGTCGTACAAACGGGACTAGATTTGGGGTCAGACCGCGCCCAACATAGAAACCGGACTAGATTCAAGATGGACTGGATCCAGGGTCAGACTGGGTCCGACTTAAGAGCTGGACTGGGTCCAGTGGGAGACCTCAGGTGAATAAAATCGTGTTTCCAGGCTGTGCAAGTAAATTAACCTAAACAAAGTTAATCTTGAATTACTGTGGCCACAGTGGAGAACTCTGAACCTCTTAGATAAGCTTATCCATTTATGAAGTGCTCTGGAGAAAAGAGGGTGTCAGCCAAGCACTAACTAGAAACGGTAAAAGGGAAATTGTTTGTCCGCCTCTGCAGTTTCTGGTGACCAGGATGACATCTGCTGGGACATTCCACTGAGTCCAGAGCCTGCAGCCTGGGATCCTGGGAAAACTGGCTGGAGCCGGCAGAGGGTGACAATCCTTTAAAGTCAGCTCTCCCAAATCTCTGTGGCGCCTGGTCCAAGAGAGGAAGGTAAAATTTCACCTCGTCTCTTCTTTTCTAAGTTCAGGATGGCCGGGAAAAAAACATTAGTAAGAATTAGATCTTTGAATGTGACTGCTGAATTTGCCTTTACGGAACCCATTTGTTGCGGATCCTTTTTCTCCCACGGATAGCTGTGGTCTTCCTGTTTGTCTCACTTGTGTGTCTTGAGAACTTGGCTTGGCAACTGTCAAGTTGGAGAGTCCCCAAAATATTGTCAGACAGAAATGTGAGTTGTACTCCAGGTGCAGATAGGGTCCTACGAGCTATTGCCAGGTCTCGGGAGAATTGTCTTTCTTTCTTTTGGTTATTTTTGGGAGTGGCTCTGGACTTCAGGAAGACAGTATCTTCTGCACCGTCTTTGGGGATGGCTCTTGTGTTTATGGAGTTGTTTAATAGTGCCAGCAATATTTACTGTTTGTGCTGCTGAAACCTGACAAAATATTTGAATTTTTTTTTTTTTTTTTTTTTTTTTGTAGTTGCTCTATGGTCAGAAGTTGGCCAAACTGGAAGCTGATATTCAGAGCCTGATAGGGATTTTTTTTTTTTTAGGCCTCCTTCTCTAAGCTAGAATGAAACTATGTAATGGGGGTGAATTATAGGAGTGAGAGGGCATAATAAAAATTCTGAAGCCTTTGCAGAAGAATTTACCAAAATATTCCAAAGACACAGAGCTCTAAATATAAAATATAGGAATCTTTTGATTTCCATCTTCTCCCTGCTATAGAGAAGCAAATTGAAAATAATGTAGTTGGGGAGGGTGCCTGGGTGGCTTAGTCCGTTAAGCTTCAGACTCTTGGTTTCAGCTTAGGTCATGCATGACTCAGGGTCAGGGGATCGAGCCTCCTGCATTGGCCTCCATGCTCAGCAGGGAGTCTGCTTGAGACCGTCTCTCTCCCTCTCTGCCCCTCCCCCCTGCTCGCAGGTGTGCGCTCTCTACAAATAAACCTTTAAAAAAAGAAAAGAATGGCGTTGGACGGGTGGGTCAGCACCTTACATTTACAATATGTTTGATCTTATCTATTTTTTAGTTGCACACTTCCTACCCTAGCCCCCTTTTTACATTTTTTATTAATTATTATTTATAGAATAAATAATTTATAGAGAATAATTATTTATTCTCTAACCTCTGAGCCCATTCTCCGCCTACCAGTTCACCACAAGCAAGCACACACATAAACACTGAATTCCAGTTCTCTGGGAAGGAGACACCAAGATGCTACCAGAAGAGCAGGAGGTTTATTGAATGAAAGACAAAGGAGAGATGAAGCAGGGAAGAGCGTTGTCAGGCAGCTCTGACACCTAGAAACAGAGCCTCAGGCTACTATGCAGATCTAAGATCTCAGCCAGCCAATGGAGAATCATAAAGCAAAGACAATTGGGCAGAAAAGGCCCAAACAGAGCACCCTGCTGTGCTCAGTCCTTGGCTGGATGCCTCCCGGGAGGCAGGGCTTCCTGTAAATGCTAGGATAGATCCCAATCACGTACATATACATGTGATGCTTACCAAATTTTGCTTGACAAAATTTACTTACTTTACATTTTAAAAGTATTCAGTTTGGCTTTTGTACCATTTACATACATACACACATACATATGTGTATACATATTTACATAAAATTCAGTAAGAATTTACTGGGTTCCTACTCCCTTCTTTAGACTATGTGTTTTTTCCATCAATTTCATTTACCTCTAATATCTCTAGAGTAAATCTAAGTAGTTTTATCAAAAGTGTACACAAATTGTTCATATTTTCTTTATTTTCACATCTGAGAAAGTCTTTCTGTTGCTTTTGCTCATGAATAACAACATGGCATAGTGTGGAATTTTTGAATCTTGCCTTTTACCACTCCAAACTGTAGGAATTCCAGATTTATCTCTTAATGTTAAGTAATACTAAGGAGAAAGGGCTCACTTTTGTTCCTTTGTACATAACCTAAGTTTTCTGCTTGAATGTGTAGAGAAATTTTTTTAAGTCCTTGAAATACATTTTGTCAGTGTACATTTATGTGTGAGCCCTATTCTTTATAGTATGTTTTTCAGATTAATCTTACCTGGAAATATGAGTCATTATTTATAGATTTGGACCTCCATTTTAAAGCAGGAAATATTTCTTTTATATCTCCAATAATCCAATAATCATTTCTGTACTCATTATTTAGTTCTTTTGCCCAGATGCAAAAGCACTGGGGCTATTAACATTTTTATCTGAAAATAGACTGGACATAATACCCTTATGCTTCTCAATGTCAGTTTAAAAGTCCTAAGAGCTATTTTGCTAGTCATACTACTAAGCCCCACTTTTATAGCATCATCTTGAAATTTGTCACCCCATTCCTTTACTTCTGTTTCTTACCCAGTCTCAAGTACTCCTCTGGGAAGCAAAAAGAGGTCTCTTAATCATCTGTAGTTTATTAAGTGTCTAATAGACTATAGGAGAAAGCCAGTGCTCTGTTTTCCCAGCATTTCAGCTGAGTACCAGAATTTGGGGCCAAATTACAGCAAACCCTTTTCTAATAGAAAAAAAAGAAGAAAAGAAAAGAAACCTCGGGAGTTCTATCATGTCCTAAACAAAGAGAACAAACTTGGGTGTTTAGGGTCTTATCCAAAAAACTTTGTCACTATAAACCAAGTGCAACTCAATGTATCTCAAAAAAGATGAAGGGCTAAGTCAATGTGGCTATAATTTGAACTTAACAGTTCTAGGGAGTCTCCCTGTTTCTAACCTGAGATTTAGACCACTAAACTATCTCCCCTAGTGGATTTGTTTGCTTTTTTTATTCCGTTGGTTAAAAAATGAGTCACTATAACCCAAACACTGCAAGAATCTGCTTTTAAAAGAGCATTAAAACTGCTTGATTGATTCGGTGGGATCTTGGAAACTCTGTTTTGTTCTCTGAAAATTATGAAGGCCTTTATTCAATTCTGGACAATCAATGGAGGACGTTACAAAGGCAGTCTCATCTTCAACTTATCATCCTGAAAACCCTCACCCCTGCTCCTCATCCCTTCCTAAATGGCCCCCTCCAATTGCTCCTAAAAGACACCTAAAAAGACTGAACAACCAGGGCCTCACATACAACATACCTAATCAGGGCAGAACACAACGGGACTAATACTTTGTGTATTGAGGCTAGCACTCACTCACTTATTCACTTACACCGAGCATTTGTTGAGTGCCTAGTATGTTTATTCACTACACCAAATGCTCACAATACAAAGATGAACAAGACTGAGGCCCCGGAGGGCAATCTAAATATTCTATGATCATAATTACGATAAAGAGGAGGAAGAAGGAAGCAGAAGGAGAAGGGAGGTAGTGTTATCCCCATTTTACAGATGACAGAACTGAGGCATGGAGAGGTAAAGGAACATACCGAAGCATACAATGTTTGCAGTTAGCAGGACCAAAATTCTAAGGCTTGAGTTGGCCTTCAGCATACACAATCATAACCTCTGTGCTCTACTATCTCAATAGGAGACTGAACAAACAAATCAGAAAAGGAATTCATTGTAACTGCATTTGCCTCTTGATTCAGCTGAAGTCACCATCTTCACACCAATCATGTAGTACAAGCTCAGTGTGCTAAGTAGGTGACCAGACATTCTCGACCACTGGGGAGAGTAGCAGGTCATCTCTGCTGTTGTGTTGTAATTACTAGTAATGCCAACTTTCACTCTCTGAAATATACCCATTTGGGTAGTAAATTATATAGTCATCCTAGCACGAAGAGAGCCACATTCAAAATATAGTGGGAAGACAATGAGAGAGCAACTAATTTTCCATGAGGGAAGGGTCTGGTGCTCTAAATGACTGTTTTATGGTTTATAAGAAATCACTGTTTTGCATTTCACCTGCTAAACAAATCATCCTGCATTCATGTACTGGCAGGCAAAGAAATATCCAAAAAAGAAGATACCAGAAAACTTGTCTAATTCATGAATTGGGTCCTTCTTATTAAATTGAACAATTCCAGGGGTCCCTGGGTGGCTCAGGAGGTTAAGTGTCTGCCTTCAGCTCTGGTCATGATCCCAGGGTCTTGGAATGGAGCCCTGCATCTGGCTCCAAGCTCAGCAGGGAACCTGTTTCTCCCTCTCCTGCTGCCGCTCCCCGACTTGTGTGCTCTCTCTCTCTCTCTCTGTCAAATAAACAAAATATTTAGAAAAAAAATTTAAAAGTAAATAAATTGAACAATTCCAAA
Source organism: Mirounga angustirostris (assembly GCF_029215605.1). Lineage (NCBI taxonomy): Eukaryota > Metazoa > Chordata > Mammalia > Carnivora > Phocidae > Mirounga > Mirounga angustirostris. The sequence goes on from NW_026991725.1 coordinate 36,222,945, forward strand.
AATACATTTTTGAGCACCTGCTACATACCAGGCACCGCACTAATGGTACATGGATGAGGAGGTCATTGTTTCTTGAACTAGACTGTAAACACCTTACATGCAGGAACCAAAACACACAAAAATATGACACAATAAGTAGAAAGATAAAGTATGTATAGCGAGTTGAGTGAGAAGACGTACTTGTTCCAAGCTGGGCATTCAGAGAAGTCTCCTGGAGGAAACAATTGAAGTAATCTTTAAGGATCAATAAGAATGAAGGCAAATAAATAAAAGATTCATTTTTTAAAATAATTTAATTAAGTTTAAAAAGTGAAAAGGTCAAAAATTGAAATGAAACTTAAGGCAGAAAGAACAGTCACCCAGACACCATCAGGCACGAATTTTGCTCCCCTCTGAAGGGAAATGTGTCCCCCTGCAAAGAACAGGATTACATACAGAACAGCTGAGATGGATCTAGATGGTAAATCTACTTAGATGATAAATGTTTAAGCTTAAAGTGAGCTAAGCCCTAGGCACACCCAGATGACTAGAGCGTGAAGCCAGCTCTTAAGGAAAACCGTGTTATAGTGGGAGTCACTCACTAATTAAATAGAATTTATTTGATGACTTAAACTATCTTTCCCTAACTTGGGAGAATGCCTCTCTTTATTTTTATGCTGTCGTTTCAATTTAATGTGTTTAAACTGTATGTTAAAATATGCCTGATACCTTGCTTCCTGTGTTCTACCCGACAACCAACAGAAAATGTGATCCCATTGCTCAGTTGGACATTATAAATCCATCTACCAGATATCTTTCCATATCTGTTTCAACATCTTTTAAGGGCAAGTAACATGTTGCTGACGTTTTATTGAATTTTCGATTTACCTTACCTCCTTCATCTATCAACATTAAGTATCATTAATTGCATAAGTGGCTTAGTTTGGGAATGATTGGGAATGATTAGTTAAGGCTATATTGATCACAGTCTTGTTTCAAGATGCTCACAGATCTCCTACTGGGCAGCAAGAGGAGCAATCCTCCACCCTGTTTATTTTCTGGCTAATAGTTTCACATCACTGCAGTGTCTTTCCAACTCTTTTACAACAAGTCCAACGTTCTTTGGGAAGCACATCGTCAGAGTCGGGAAATGAGCAGAGTGTGATGGGATGGTCAAGAAATTGCGTCTCTCTTCACCTCTGCCTCTGTTAGAACAGCTTCCTTTTATCTGCTTCCTAACATTGGGGTTCTACACATTTCACTTTTTAAAATTCTGCTGCCCAAAAAACACAAATTCAAAACTGTGGTCCTAGCCTTTCCTAGCCTAGTTCTCCCCTGTCAACATGCCTGCTTTTTGTAATAGAGCTACCCTTTCATTTGATTCTTCCTGGTGGTGAAATCACTTTAGAATGCTATTTAAAGTATTTAAATTCGATTTACGTTGGTATGCCTGGGTCTTCAGTTTATCTCTGCCTGACGTGACTTTTTTCATTCTAATACATTTTATATCCAGTTCTTTATGTTTAGTGGTTGCAGAGAAATGCTCCACTGCATAAAAACAAAGGAACTAATTTAAGAAAGAAAACATTAAGGTAAACGGGGGTGTCAGCCTGAGCTCTGTTGTACCCAGGACTTCTTAATGTGTTGGTCAAAATATATACCATTTTGGGGCACCTGGTGGCTCAGTCGTTAAGCGTCTGCCTTCGGCTCAGGTCATGATCCCAGGGTCCTGGAATTGAGCCCCGCATCAGACTCCCTGCTCTGCCAGGAGCCTGCTTCTCCCTCTCCCACTACCCCTGCTTGTGTTCCCTCTCTCACTGTGTCTCTCTCTGTCAAATAAATAAAATCTTAAAAAAATATATATATATATATGTATATATATATATATATGTATATATATATATATACCATTTTTAAACATGCAGTGGTCCATTATACTGACCATTATGTTATGCTGGGTAGTTTGCTAAACATTTTGTTATTTTATTTAAGAATAAGCCCTGAGGGGCACCTGGGTGGCTCAGATGGTTAAGCGTCTGCCTTCGGCTCAGGTCATGATCCTAGGGTCCTGGGATCGAGTCCCGCATCGGGCTCTCTGCTCCTTGGGAGCCTGCTTCTCCCTCTGCCTCTCTCTCTGCCTCTCATGAATAAATAAATAAAAATCTTTAAAAAAAAAAAAAAAAAAAAAAGAATAAGCCCTGAACAGGGATCGAAATAGGATTTCTTATTCGACCATAACCATGGAAAGTTTTGCAGGCTGAATGACGAGGTAGGACACATACCGGATAAAAGTATATCCTGTAGTAGCCTGAATACTCAAAAGAGAACAAACGGCCCCTTGACACAGACCTTGCAAACTGATTGCTCTAGAACGACAGTAAGTGGCAAAAACACATTATGATCTCTGATCTCCTAAAAACTTCACCTGATCACTGAAATTGTGCTAACAAGAAAATATTCCCAAGAAAATGATCTATTTCCAGACTTCAAAGGCTCTCTGATTTTTACTTAAGAGTGAGCAATAATGGAGGACAGATTGGAGGGAGGACTCAAGAGCCTGCACTTGAGAGGCTACCAGGAAGGGAAGTCAGAAACCCGAGTCAGGCCCTCAAAGCCTTGCTGACTCTTCCCACAGTTGCTGTCCTGCCTAATACAATACACTGCACTGGCCCCAGGGAAAATGGGAATGCCTCTCCTGGCCCCGTGGCCTCCTCAATCACAACCTGCCACAGAATTTTGAGATTATAAAGCCCACCAATTGGGGCGCCTGGGTGGCTCAGTCGGTTAAGAGTCTGCCTTCGGCTCAGGTCGTGATCCTAGAGTCCTGGGATCAAGCGCGGGATCTGGCTCCCAGCTCAGCGGGGCGTCTCCTCCCTCTGCCCCTCACCCAGCTTGTGCTCTCTTGCTCTTGCTCTCTCTCAAATAAATAAATAAAATCTTCAAAAAAATAAAATAAAAATAAAGCCCACCAATTGCAGCATTTTTACAACTTCTGAAATCAATTTTGTCTGATTCACCGTTAAGAACACCCTTTTTTCCTACAACATTAAAGAAAAACCTCTCAACTATAAAAAATCAAGCCAATCTCCAATGGCTTTGATTTTAGGAAGGATTAAAGGTGAGATGTCTCGGGGTGAAAAGGGGTGCCTACTATTGACTTCCCACCCAGCCTCTTGGTGAAGAGGTTACAAAGACAGATCTAATTCCAAATCTGATGGGGGGGGTGGGACAGGATCTTTTATGTTTCCGAGTATCAACAGCACCAGAAACTATTCAGACGAAGTAAAGACAGTGCTACGAATAAAGTTGCGTTCCCTGTCAGGGTTGTAAAATGCATGGAAAGACCTTCATTGGGATATGCAGTGCCTGGATCCCAGGAGCAGAGCAAGGAAGTAACAGGCACTGAGGTTTCTTTCCGGAAAACTGGACACCAGTGATCCCGAGATAGGAGACCCTCTGATATTTTATTTTCAGAACAAGACAGAACCCAACTGCGGCTCCCTAAGGAGCCCTACTTCCCAGCACTGGGTCTGCATAAGGAGCCCTGGCATTTCCTCTTTCGCAGAGAGTGCAGCCAGCTCAACAATCAAGCTGTGATGGGGAGCTGAGCGCGGTAGTTAATTAAGGCTGCATCTTTTATTCTCCAGGGCAATTCAGCACAGCTTGAATGCGCCCCAGAGCCAGTCTGTGGTGGGAATGTCTCCCTAGGCAGTGGGAGAATCCAGTCTCATCAGCATGACAATAGCCCCCAGGATGCACTTGAACTGATGTAATGGCCAGAGTTAGGGAGGGGGGTTGAAAGCCTTGTAGCAGAAGCCTGGAGCGTTTGCAGCTGACTGGGGCTATTTCAGTGCACGAAATTCCTTCCCTCTTTCTTTATTCCTTTTATAAGAGATGTTTGCTAATTGGTAGAGCTCAGAAAACAATATACCATTAAGAATCCCTTTCCTTCCTCCCACCTCCCCCACTCCCATTTTTAAAAAGTCCCCGAGTTCTTGCTTCACTGGAAATCTCAACTTTTGTTCTGTGGTTTGCATGAAGTCTTCATTTTTCTTTCTCTCAAACATGGAACTTATAAACAACGATTTACTGAGAGACCCTGCAACCAATTCTTCTGTATTAGGGTTTCCCTAACGCGCTCCCTGCCTTGTAGAATCTTGGCTGTGGTCCTGCTACAGCGCATACGTTTTCCTTGTACCTGATACATTGATACAAAACATTTTGGAAAAGTGAGTCATGGAAAGTTAGTCTGATTTTAGTGTTTTTTTTCCTTTAATTTTTTTTTTTTTTTAATCACGAGATCCTATTTAAAGCCAGAGTAGTTGAATCACTTAAGTTGACAGGGTAATGGTCAAAATGGAGGCAATGTGAGGAAGTGCCAGTTGAGCTTTGGCTTTGCCACCAACTCAGAAGTGACCCAGGCAAGACACTGTCCTCCTCTCCTGCTTGTGTTTCAATCTGCTCATCTGTCCAAGGGGAGGGAGGAACTCAGTGTTTTCTAAGGCCCCTCCTGAGCTAGGCACTTAATGACTGATTGTCACATTTTCTTAATTTACATGGGACATAAGTTCTGATGTGCCAGAAAATTTGCAATGTGTTAATTCTCTAGGAGAACAAGATGTCCATATTCTATCTAGAGCTTTTATATTAATGCTCTTCGTCATTCTGCATGATGTTTCTAAAAGAAGCAGACCACAAAAGATAGTGTGCATGGAATCTGACTCACTTGAGAGGCTGGCAGCTGATGAACAGACATAAGAGCAGCATTGCTTTAGGAGAATGTTCTTTACTTTCCAGAGCATAGAGAATCCTGACAAGGGGTCAGCTCTGCACTCTGGTCTCCCATTTTCTACTCTGTTCCCCTTATCCAGCATTTGTAGGACCACTGGAGCGATTTAAACATGTCTCTTAAGCATTTCCCAAAGTCTCAAATAGTTTTTTTTAAAGTGGTCTAGTGGTCTGGATTTATTACTGGAATCACAGCCTGTCTCTCCAGCTTCCTTCTTCACGCTCTCATCAAATCATGTGAATTGATGAGCATTTGAAAGATGGCACCATCTTCCCCCAGGACAAATTTCATTTTTATAGAGACTGTGGTCATCAAGAGATCTGGAGGACTGGCAGGTGGCTCTTCAAAGAGTCTGTGAGCTCCCTGAAATTGTATACACTTTGAATATGTATACGTGTGCATATTACTGGGGAGCTTGTCCAGGAATTTCATTCAACTAACAAAGGTGGTAACGGTCATTGTCTTAAGGTAAACAATCTGAAGATTGAAACTTGGAGGAGTGGCATGGATTGTGAAGGTAGAGAGACTCCAGGTCTGTCTGAATGATTATCTCTTCTTTTGGCTATTAAACACTGTGACATCACTCTAGATGTTCCTATAAAATTCCTGATGATAATCTGTGGAATTGACTTCAGTTCCTCATCTTACTACTTTCTGAGATTTAGCAAAAGAAACAGTAATGAACTCTCAGAAGCTATGGAAATGTACAGTCCGTTAAATAAAACGTAACACCCAGGTTGCAAAAAAGCCGCCTGGGCACTGTCACTAAATAATTTCAGTTACGGGGTTATTTCAGGTGAACCAAGACTTTGACTTTACTGTTCCCATCTTCTCCCAAAGCAGCAAAATTCCAGTGGATCCCCAGTCTCCCTCAGCCAAAACCCTGGTCACTTGTTCGAAAAGTATCCAGTTGAAAAGCCTCTTTGAACTTGGTAGGGGTCCATTTTATTATCATTATTATAAAACTTTCGAGAAGAATGTGGCTTGCTTGATATTTTTCTCAGGCCCACGTCTGAAGTTAAGTAAAGGGATACAATACCAGTGTCTTTTTAAAGGTGCCAGATTTATCATCAGCATTCATCCTGGCACGGAAACACACACACACACACAGGCACACGCAGTTGCACACTCGTACATCCAGACAGCCACAGTGGTCTTCTCAAAAGGGAAAGAGTCTGTCCCTGTAGTTTAGACTGTTTGCAGCTGGGAGCATAATATGGTAAAATGAAGACTGCATATCCCCCCTCAGCCTCTCAAGCAGCCAAAGAAATCTTTGTCCAGCCCAGGTGTTCTCTGTGTCCTCTTCACTGACATCCTGTCTTGAATTATTCAGGCTCATTCATTATGTATCCCACACAGACACAATTAAATCCTTAACTTTCCCCTCAAGAGAGCGGCAGAGCACCCAGGGACTGGGGGACAGTAGTGCTCCTCCCGGTGCAGAGCCGCCTGGTGGAGCTCATGGGAAGGGGAATGGTTTGCCAAGAGGCTCCGGGCTGGGGGCCTCTCTGCTCTGGAAGTCAAGACCCCACCGCCCTGCCACATTATTTGACCGCAAAAGCAGCTCCCATGGAGATTTCCAGGGAAGGGGAGCTGAGGAAGTACTAAGCGATTCGAATTTAGCTTAGGGGTCTGCATAAATTCCCTGAGGCACTTCAGACCCGCAGACAGACATTTTATTTTTGTGATGAGCGGGCATTTGGTTCCATTAGGTAGGAAGTGAATGAACTCCAGATCTCCACCAAAGATCCTTGGCTTGGGGGGCGGGGGGGGGGGGAGGGTGGGTGTGTGGAGGGAGTTGGCAGTCTCAGGCTTGTATCTTCTGGAGACCAGCAGTGAGATGATAACTAAGGACTTTTTAACTCAAAAAAGTGTGCTTTTATGCTACTGTTCCTTCTCAGGATCTCGGACAGTAGCAAGTGGTTTATAGGAAAAGAGCTATTGCCAAGATGGTTCAGAGCATCTCTAGGAAATGAAATGATGAAATTATAGCCAAGCTAGGTGTGTGTTGGGGATAAGAAGGTGAGAGAGGGAATCTTCCTTCCCTTTGTGCATCCCCTTGTCCTGATTCCTTACCACTGGAGGCCTAGAACGTTATGCTGAAGGGTTTGACCAGCTCCACATACCAACCAAATCAGTTATATGTCATTGTTCACCCCTGCTGGGAACTGACCAAAGGCAATTTGGTGGCAGTTTATAGATTCTTTGTGGTAGGTAGTGGTAGGTACCAAGAACTTCAAAGTGGGAGAGTTTTAATTATTTTCCCCCTAAACTCACTAATCAGTTATAATCAAACTAGCTGTCAAACCCAATCTGTCACACACACACACACACACATGCATACACATGCACAGATATTAATGTACACAATTATTAGAAAGTAGCACAAAAAAAGCTCAGAGGACCTGTTCTTTGAGCTTGAGAACATCTCAGTGTTCTATCCTTTAAGAGGATCTGGATCCACCCTCTAAAAAAGGTTTACTCAAGATAGACATGACAATGGTCCACGTCAGAACTCAGTTATCCTTATGGTTGGTCTTTCTCAACTGAGGCAATTTTGCCCCCACCCCGCAAGGGACCTATATCAATGTCCAGGGACATTTTGGGGTTGACAAAACAGAAGGGGTGGAAGGAGGGTTTCTATTGGCATCTAGTGAGAAGAAACCAAGGATGTTGTTAGACATCTTACAATGCACAGGACAGCCTCAAAACAAAGAATTACCTGGCCCAGAATATCAGTAATGCTGAGATTGAGAACCCCTACTCAAACCCAATGATGATGTAAGGCCGTTAATCCTTGGTTGTCAACCCGGATGTAAAGATAGTGCCTTTGCTGGATTCCTGTGCCCTCTAACCACAAAGGTGCAGAGGTCTTTAAAATATTTGAGCCAAGTCACATCTCTCAAATGCTCTAAGTCAATGTCCCTTCCAAATATCCCTTACACTGGTTAATAAACTACTAATTTACAGACAGGTCGGTATTAGCTAAAGTCTGGTGTTGAGCAGAGATTTGATGACAAACATGCTTATAATATCCACATCCAGAGTTTGTTTTTCTGATATATTCCCAGCAACCACACCGTAAGTGGGTCTCTGATGACAATGAGAGTGATACGTAGGATGTAAGTTTATCAGGCACGTAACACACAATGTCAAAACCTATGCTAAAATATTCTAGAGCACACAACAGACTCTCATAGTTGTCTCTCGGTATGTGTGTGCTGAATGACCAGACAATGAATCAAGACTCAAGCTCAGATAATTTTTTAACGTCGTGTTTATAGTTGCACTGCTAGTTAGAGTGTAAGCAGAGACAAATTCAGGCCAACCTGCCTACCCTAAGGAGAGTCCTGAAGGCATCTCCTTGAATGCAAATAAGACACAGTAAATCCCTAAAAGTAATTTATTGTTAGAATATAAATTTGGATTCACTTTTTGTTTATACTTCAATGATCTTAAAGTCCTTTCCCTGAAAATTATGAGCACCTATCAACTGTTAGATTCACATGCATGAATGAAATCTCCAACTAAAAGACTCATTTTACATAGTAATTTCAGTAACTTTTCCCTTCAAATTTTCTACAAAAACTGCTAAGTGACTGTACATAGAGTTTATGTTCCATGGCCCTCATTCTTTAGTTTTTATCCTTAATAGAGATGCCAAGAAATGATGGCATTTTCAGCAAAGAAACAGAGGAAGGATATAAGCGAAGAACTCTTAAAAATACACAAGCTTTATTATGTCAGCATCGGTATGAAGAAAAGGAGGAGAAAATGTTCTGTTATTTGGGTGGAAAAGTGGTGAATCAGAATGATCAAGGGGGCATTTTTCCAGATGCCTTTCAGGACAAGTTGCAGCTTCATAGGTCCAGGGTTGGGAACTTCCAGGAGTGGGCTATAGGATTCCAAGTATCCTGATGGTATTACCTAGGGTTACGATAGCATTTGATCTTATCAAAATGGGATACTTGTGAGAGGGGGCATATAAATATGCTGAAACAACAGTAAAACAGGCAAACTGGGGCTCTTGATCACTCTGCAACCCCAATTCTGAATCCACAGTTCTTGAAGGTATGTGAGTGATAGCTCCTTGACAATAAAGACAAACTCCCCAAACAAAGGGCTGAGGCTGAATCAGAGAACTGCAGGGAGCCATATGGAGAAGGGGAACAGGACCTAGGACATTGTCAGGCAGGCTGCTCATGTCCCACGTTTGCCTTGGACTGCCTTAAATGCGTCAGGGTGAAGGGAGAGCACATCAGGGAGGTGGAGGATAAATATGTGATGTGGTTTCACTCTCCAGCCCCATCCTTAGCTACTTTCATTCTCTGCCTCTGATCAATTACAGTAATTCACAAAGAAAGGCCATGCTAGTTGTGAAGACAGAAGGGAGATAGATCCATTGTTAGAAAAGCAACTTTTGCAACTAAGGCTTACAAGAGTCACCATAAATTAGGGCGCCTTTGGCTCGGGTCGTGATCCCGGGGTCCTGGAATCGAGTCCCACATCGGGCTCCCTGCTTGTCGGGAAGCCTGCTTCTCCCTCTCCCATTCTCCTTGCTTGTGTTCCCTCTCTCGCTGTTAAAAAAATAAACAAAAAATCTTAAAAAAAAAAAAAAAAGAGTCACAATAAATTAAATGCCACCAAGGCAGGACTTCATAGAACTTGGGAGGGAACTGTGTTGGAACCAGGCACGGAGTCATTCAGGGAAGACGCAAATTAATTTTGAGTGGCACCACCCTGCAGTGGTCTTACACACCTGGTTCTAATCCTGCCTCTGCCATGTCACCAGCTATGTGACATTAGATAGGAGAGTATACACTCCATGAGGTCAGGGGGTTGTGCATATTTCATTTAGGAAGGTATCCCTTGTGCCTAAGTACCTGGTGGAACACAGGTGCACAATTAAAAAAGCTGTTAGAGGAACAATCAGGTAAGTCACCTCCGTGCTTCACTGTCTGCACCTATATAATGAATTATTCAGAGGAGTAAGTGGGTTAGTACATATAAAGGTCTTAGAATGTTGCCCAAAATATGCACAAAAATGGTAAGCTGTCATTATTTATTATCAATGCAGTGTATGAGAGGAGGAATTCATGTCACTCTCTCTCAAAGTGGTGTTCTGAGTTCAGGATACAAGATTTTTTTTTTTTTTCATTAAAAGTAGTCAAATCCACAGACATGTCCAGATAAATAATTTTACTGGAAAGCAGAAGCAAGAATAAAGAATTCTTAAGATTTCAAGCACTTGTTAGAGACATGAGAGTTTATTTGCAAGAGTTAGATGAATCCAAATCACGAGACAGAATTTGGAGGAAGACTGTCTAAATGTCTAAGCTGAAAGGATGGTGGCTTTCTTGGAGGCCAAGCTTGGGGCTCTGTAGAACCTGCCTGATTTAAAACATTATCTTGACCTCATATTCTTGACAAACCTCCTTTTCAAAGTCAGTATACATAGAAACACCCAAAACGAGCTCAGGACACCTGTTAGCTATGAGTGGAGGCACTTAATGTAACTGGCATAGATTCTCCCTCTCGGTCCACATTCTGGTCAGGCAAAATCAAACATTTAGCTTTCACTTTTGCATGACATATCATCCTACACACACCTCTCAACACATGTCCATTAGCTGTAAATGGTCCCAAATGTGGGCCTTTCTGAAGTGATAACAGCAGAGCTATTAAAACAGTGACAGATCCTAAAAATATCTACTATGCCATCCCCTCCTTCCATTGCTCCCTCCCACTTCATTTCCTACCATCTTGAATAACTTAACTTCTCTCATTTGCTGGTAAATTAAGACTAATTGATCTTGGCTTATTTACCTTGCTTATCAAATAAAGAGTAAACGTGCTGGTAAACCAAATAGCAACTAGAAAAAAGATAAATGATTAAAGGGGTGTTAATCATATTTTATGACTCTTCTTTTCCAAAATAGTGCTCATGGAGATCAGAACCTAAATTTAAAACTACTACATGCAAGAAAATAATGTCCAGATCTAGTGATATCCCCTGTGCTTTTAGAGTTATAAAAATGTTTAAATTGGAATGGTTATCGGAATACAAAATAGTTCAACCACCTATCATCCGTGTATTCATTCATGCGTTAGTTCATCCAATGTTTATTGAGTACCTACTATAAGCCAAGCATGTACCAAGCTTTGGGAGCATAAAGCTAAGCACAACACAAACTTGACCTCAAGAAATGAACCAACTAGAGCAGAAGTCTGCAAACTTCTTCTGTAAAAGCTGGAAAGTAAATATTTTTGGCTCTACAGACCGTATGGTCTCTGTCATAGCTACTCAACCTTCCATTTTAGTGCAAAAGCAGCCATAGACAATATGTAAACAAACAAGGTATGACTGTCTTCCAATAAAATTTTATTTATGAACACTGACATTTGAATTTTATGTAATTGTCACATGTCAAAAATAATCATTCTTTTGACTTTTTTTCCAACTATTTCAACATGTAAAAACCTACTCACAAATTGTACAGAATGAGGCAATAGAAATGTTTGGCCTGCAGGCTGTAATTCATTAATTGCTGGTCTAGAGGGGAAAAAATATAAGAAATCATAACTTGCTAATTGGTAACCTCAGTAAGGTAAAAAAGTATTGTGATGAGATGTCCATGTGGGCCTGTAATTACTACTGGAAGTTAAAGAATAAAGGAACATGAACCTTCACTTAGAACCTTTGGCTTCCTAAAATCTTACCTATGGTATCTCAGGTGCTGCTGTGCCCCTCTCCACCTCCAACCCCAAGTGAGGTCCTTGTACATCAGCCAGTGGGTTTGAGATCATCCAGATGGTTAGGGACACTTGCCTCAAGGCAGAGAAATCTTGAAGAGTTTGGATAATATCTGATACCATAATGAATTGGGAATATGGAGAATGTAATATGAATGAAAAATCTAATTGGCCTGGGACTTTCAGAATTTTCTTCTTGCCTAAAGAATCAAAGACCTTGGGGGAAGAGCTCATGATTGACAGGCCCTAGGATAATAGGAAATGTATTCAAATTAGGAATATAAAGAAGTAGAATATCCTCCTCAGGAGAGGGTGCAGAGATTTGGGAATAGAGAGTAAGATTTGAAGTAGGTCCCAGCAAGAAATGTTTAAGGTATGTCTGGAGGATAAATAAAAACTGGCCTTGGTATTTTCAGCAGTGATAATAGCCTAGTGATTTGTGATAACCTCAGATAGTTCAGCCTTTCTGGAGTGAAGTACCTGTGACAGAAAGTGAGAGGAGGAATGGACTAGAGGCAAAGCATGAAGGGTCTTCAATAACAAGAAATCTGGACCAGAGGAGAGTTTCAACAGGGTTTCAAGCAGGAGAAAGGCATGATCAGATCAAATCTGTGCTAAAATGATTAACTCTGGTCCCAAGGTAGAGAGAGGCATCAAACGAGAATCAGAGACATGACAACTTGCCTGAGGTCACAGAATTAATTAGAGGAAAAGAAACACACACATACATACCCACGAAAGACTGAAAAACAGAAGCTGCTGATACCTCTTCTAGCACATTCCGTTGATAAGATTTGTTCTCTCTTCTCCAGCCCTGATCACAAGGAAAGACCTTCAAGTAAAAGATGATAGTGCTGATTCACTCTCTATAAAACACCCACTTTGAATAATTTCTCTAAATAGCTAAATATATTTGCCAAGAGCCATGTCTTCTTCTTCTTTTTTTTTTTAAAGATTTTATTTATGTATTTGTCAGAGAGAGCACGCACAAGCAGGGGAAGCAGCAGGCAGAGGGAGAAACAGGCTCCCCGCCGAGCAAGGAGCCCGATGTGGGACTCGATCCCAGGACCCCAGGATCATGACCTGAGCCGAAGGCAGTCGCTTAACCAACTGAGCCACCCAGGCATCCGGCTTAGTTTCATTCTTTTTTTTTAAATTTTTTATTGTTATGTTAATCACCATACATTACATCATTAGTTTTTGATGTAGTGTTCCATGATTCATTGTTTGTGCATAACACCCAGTGCTCCATGCAGAACGTGCCCTCTTTAATACCCATCACCAGGTTAACCCATCCTCCCACCCCCCTCCCCTCTAGAACCCTCAGTTTGTTTTTCAGAGTCCTCGTCTCTCATGGTTCATCTCCCCCTCCTATTTCCTCCCCCTTCATTTTTCCCCTCCTGCTATTGTGTAAGACTCTTGAATCACAGATCTGTACCTCTGAAACAAATAATACAATATATGTTAAAAAAAAAAAAAAGAGCCATGTCTTCTTGTACCCTCCTCCTAGCTGATAACAGCATTTGACTATGAAGTGACTAGGGAAAAAATACAAAGGACAGCAGTCTGCCCTCAGGTCAGACCTACTCCTGATGCCTTATACACACCAGCAAAAGTTACTGTGAAAAGTTAGGGGACTCTAGGAAAAGCTTTTTAATGTTAGTCATTCTTTAATTATTGTCTGCTCCCCGCATAAGTATGCTTCTTTGTCTGTCATCTGAATCAAGGATACAGGGTATGAAAGCTAAAGGGAAAGAACACTGAGTATGCACCTGCCCTATGCCTTTCCGTCTTTTTGTTATGTAAGTTCTTTCTGTATTTTTTCTCATGGAACATTTAAAATATTGGTAAAGTTGATCATCGAATTCATTCCACTCCATCCCCAGCATTTTGCCAGGTCAGACTGGCTTGGCAGATGTGGAGAAGAGGGAACTGGTGACCGGAGGGAGGGTTTCTCTCCAAGGGATGACAGGACACAGCAGCTACATCAATCAGAGCAGCAGGCTCTTTTTCCTCTCACTGCAGACTTTGGATTTCTGTTTCCATTAGGAAAAATAATTCAAACCTCGGGCATTCATCATTAGCCCCCTATCTGCTCCATATAAAAAGAATAAAGGAAGGAAATGTTGCCTGAAGCACAAGTTAAGAAACTTTCTTTGTTTTCTTTAATTTTTTTATTTAAATTCAGTTTAACTAACATGTAGTGTATTATTAGTTCCAGAGGTAGAATTTAGTGATTCATCAGTTGTATATAACGCCCAGCACTCATTCCATCAAGTGCCCTCCTTAATGCCCATCACCCGGTTACCCATCCCCCCACCCACCGCCCCGCCAGCAACCCTCCGTGTGTTTCCTATAGTTAAGAGTCTCTTATGGTTTGCCTCCCTCTCTGTTTTTGTCTTATTTTATTTTTCCTTCCCTTCCCCTATGTTCGTCTATTTTGTTTCTTAAATTCCACGTATGAGTGAAATCATATGGTATTTATCTTTCTCTGACTGACTTGTCTCGCTTCGCATAATACCCTCTGGTTCCATCCATGTCCTTGCAAATGGCAAGACTTCGTTCTTTTTGATGGCTGGGTAATATTCCATCACATATATATGGCACATCTTGTTTATCCATTCATCTGTTGGTGGACATCTGGGTCTTTCCATATTTTGGCTGTTGTGGACATTGCTGCTATAAACATTGGGGTGCATTTGCCCCTTCAAATTACTATGTTCGTATCCTTTGGATAAATACCTAATAGTGCAATTGCTGGGTGGTAGGGTAGCTCTATTTTTAACTTTTTGAGGAACCTCCATACTGTTTTCCAGAGTGGCTATACCAGCTTGCATTCTCACCAACAGTGTAAGAGGTTTCCCCTTTCACTGCATCCTCTCCAGCATCTGTCGTTTCCTGACATTAATTTTAGCCATTCTGACTAGCATGAGATGGTATCTCATTGTGGTTTTGATTTGTATTTCCCTGATGCCGAGAGATGTTGAACATTTTTTCATGTGTCTGTTGGCCATTTATATGTCTTCTTTGGAGAAATGTCTGTTCATATCTTTTGCTCACTTTTTGACTGGATTTTTTTGTTTTTTGGGTGTTGAGTTTGATAAGTTTTTTATAGATTTTGGATACTAGCCATTAGGAAACTTTCTTGTATTTTTATAAGAAATATAGATCTGTGACATACCATGTAAGAGATATGTTCTCACCAACTTTATGGACAGCCCCCTAGAATTCTACCCCACTAAGCTGTTGCCTGTAAATTCTCCAAAAGCTGCCACCATGTTTTTGATAAGAAGCCAAGAGGAGAATCAAAAGGTGAGATGCATCCCGAGGCCTCCATCTGCTTAGTCAGGAAAGAAAGATTTATGGAAACTCAGCGTATCTTCCAGCATCTCAGCCTCACTGGAGTCCCACTACTGGAACGTTATGTATAGATAGACTACCTTGGCTTGAATAACCAGGAACACCACAGATGATGGATATTTTTATTCCCACTTTTCAGAATGCCCAAAATCACCTAGCTACTAAGTGGCAGAGTTAACATCTCACCCAGGTCTGGTTGGTTCCAAATTCCATACTGTCTTCAGTTGGTCACATTGGGTTTAGCTCAACCAAAGTAAAAAGTGACAACTAATTGTATAAGAAACAGACTTGGGAACCACACATATCCCAGACAATATACTGAAGACTATCATTATTTTATATATACAATAAGGTCATGAAGTAATACCCCACCAGGAGCCCAAGAAGCTGCAGTCATGTAGCCCATTGTTCTGCATCTCCACTCAGAGAAATGGAAGAGTCCCCAAGGGAAGCTCCATCTGGAGGGCCACCAACTAGACAACTTGAACTTGGCTTTTTCCCCTTTCATTCACCTCTCAGGCACCCAGTCCCTTCCTCAGACCCAATGGAGCCTGAAGGTTTCAAATGAGCCATGGGAGGAAGGCACATTATTAAGAAAATGGAAAACAGAGTGGATTCTGACCAAAAGGCAACTCCTCCAAATGTAGTATGTTCCAAAATAGGAATAATTGGAAAGTCAAAATAAGTGTGGGGGGAAATCCAGAAGTTTTGAAAAAAGTCTACATTTAAGAGAAGTTTGAGGCTATCAGGAATTTTCTGTCATTGCTCACTTGTGACTTATCCGGAGACATGGATGGGCTAAGAATCTAAGATTATTTTCACTCCTGTCCAGAACTTTGTTTCTTCTACACTTTACACATCTTGGAGACATGGGAGTGTGAACTAATCGAGATGGAATTACTTATGATAATAGTTTCCAGAGCGATTACATTACTTTTGGATTCTAAACACAGGTTTTGTTTCTAAAAGAAAACTATATTGTTTGTTTCTAATACTTGCTTTTTTTTTTTTTTAACACTTGTCTGGAGTTTCTCCATGGAAGGCGGCAGTAGCAATGTTATTTTTCCTAAATAAAAAGCATCCAAAGGGCCATTTAGCAACTTATTGTGCATAAATATAGCCACATTAATAAATGTGTAAGTGTAGTCCTACAGTCCCTACATCTCAGTGGGAAAAACAAAACATACTAGTTTGTACATAACGATGTGGTTTTCTTCTGTTATCTTTTACACAGATTACTGGCTATCTTCTAACATTCAAATAATATATTCTCTATGCAAGGCATTTAGAAAATACAAAAAATATATAATTATGTCATTTGAGTACTGCTAAGAAATTATTTTTTTTCTTTTCTCTCTCTCAATAGATAGAAACATAGATAACTGCATAGATCTAGATATACAGACGGACATACATAATACATATACATATATATTTTTATGTACTGTTTTTACTTAAAATGTCATGAATTTCATCCCTATTTTGATGACTGAACTAAAATCCATTGTATAATCTCACATAAATGAGCAATTTGAGCTTATGTTGCTGTCTGCGTCTTTGCAGACAGATTATTATAGGATCTCAGATGTTGATTGTGGAGTTATAAAACACTTCAAGATATTCTTTCAAAATCGTTTATTTTCAAAGGAGATGAATATTTTAATCTGTGTTTCTTTACCAAAATTCTTCCCTATTTTCATTCACAATTTGCATCTAGGGTAAGTCCTTATACTTCAATCAATCCGAATGGATTTCATGTGACATTGAGTGACTACGTTGACATTGGCTCTGTGGGATATTTTCTGTTCCTCAGATCTGATTGTCTATTTGGTGAGTCCTGTGGAGACCAAGGTTGAGCTCCCAATTTATGTTCTCTAAAAACCCCAAGGGGCAGAAAAGTACCATGAGGAAAAGGTATCATTACACCCATCTGGGGCAACCTACTTCCTTCTGTTCTGTGGCCTTGAACAGCCATCTCTTAACCCTCGTCATCTGTTCTGTTAGTAGGAGCCCTGGGAGGCTGGATGGGAGGGTCTGCAGATTGTTCAATTACTCATTCATTTTATTTGCAATCTCAAATGCCATGCCCGTGTGCAGGAGGGACTTGGTACGTGTTTGTCTAGTGACTGAAATCATCATGACTATTTCCCCGCATTTGATAAATGCAAGGTCTTGTAGTAGAAACATACATATAAACCAATAATGCCATGTGAGAAGTGCTATCAGAGATTTGGCACATATCAGAGAAGGCTGTGTGGCTCACACATTGAGGCTCATGCATAACGGATAATATAATCCAGCTACATGAGAAGGGGATTGGCTATGAAGATGAGGCTAAAGGAGCTTTCAGGCAGAAAACACAGGATGTGCAGAGATCACAGCGTTTCAGAAGCTCTGCACTGTTTGGGATGAACAGAATGTAAAGCTAAGGGTCAGAGAGTAAATAAAAATAAGACTGGAAGGAAGCAGGAAGAGAAGACAATGAGGAGCCTTACTGCTCACGCTAAGGAATCTGGATTTCTCCCGAAGATGACTGGAAGCACCTGATAGATTTGAGTAGCAGCATTGAAGTTTACTCTGGCACCAGCCCACAGAGTGGATAAGAGGGAAATGTAATTGGAACCTGGGGGTCAGATAGAACTGAGTTACAGATACAGGTGGATCCATTAACAGACAACACGCAAAATAATGGATAAATAAAAGAAGCTTGTAGTAGATGGGTGGGTAGATAGACATGGTTTAGGAGAGAGGCAGACAGGCAGAGCAGATTTAGACCTTCTTGCAGTTACCTGCAAGTTATAGGGAAAGACAGCCTAACCTACCAATGTCCAGTGAAGCAAGACCAATCCATCCAGGCCAATATGGATAATGATAGCTAATAATGAGAAATGTCTAAGTTTCCCACATGTTCATAGTGCTCAGAGCTGGATAATGAGATTTCAGTGATTTTTAATTATTTTCTTTTTTATTTTCATATGTATTTTACTTTATATTATAAACCATATAAATATTACTTTATGTGTGTTTTTGATAGTTGTGCAATGATGTATGTGTATGACCAAAAATGTCAGTTTTGTATATGGCTCCCATTTATAGTATCTACTGGTAGATTTTACACAATATCCAGGATTTTACGTATGTTTCTCATGACAATCCCTATGAGGTACTTGCTACCCTAAGAAAAAGGGAAGAACTAGTCTAAGTGCACTGACTAGTGTGGTAGATTACAAAACTGATTCTCTACCCCCCGCCATGTGCACAGCCTTGGCAATGTGACTTTTGATGTCCTCTCACTAGGAATTTGAGTCTGTTTCCCTGCCTCTTGAATTTCAGCTAGTCTTCTGACTTTCTTTGGCTGAGAGAATGTGGAAGGTGTGATATGGTCACAGTTCAAAGCTTGGGCTTTGAGATCCAGTGGATACCTCTACTTCCTCTACCTCCGCCCCGCCAAGAAGGCTGGGCTAGAATGCTGGACAATGAGAGACTGTGTCCCAGCCACATCCATCATCCCAGCCAATGGCCAACCAAGCGTTAAACATCAGACTCGGGAGCAAGGCCATCCTAGACCAGCGTGACCCTGGCTGACCTGCAAGCTGACAAGAAGACTCCCGAGTAAGCCCGGCCAGGATCAGGTGACCTGGCCAAAATCAGCAGAACTGCCCAGCTGACCCATTATGGTGGTTGTGGCTTTGAGACACTGAGGTTGGGGCGTTTTGTTACACATCACTGATACAACAGGAAGCGGAAGAATTGAGATTCGAACCCCAGTCTAGGCTTCCCTGTGTGTCTCCACAGCATCCTCTGTCTCCACACGGAGTTAGTGATCTCTCTGAGGCTTTATGTCTAATTCTCTTTCCCTGCCTCTCTGCCACAACTACGTTTAATAGGAAAGCACTCATTCTGTCTCCATCCAAGATCTAGTTTGGGTCACTGTTATTTAAATTTGTAGACTGCTCCAGGACTGACTAGTGTGTTTTGTTTTGTTTTGAATAATTTGTCGATATAATTAAGTTGCTGGAGTGGAGAGTCTCTATACCTTGATTCACTAATAAAATTAGAATGAACTTAAGAATACATTTTAAGAATGTATGCCGCCTTTACATATTTTATCTGGTTTTATATTTATATCACTACAAGGTTAAAAAAAAGTATCGTTATACCAATTTTACAGGTAAAACAAACAAAACAAACACAAATCAAGACTGGGATAGATACAGAGTACTTGTCTGGGATCAAGCCGTGAATCAGACACCCCGTCTGCAAGCTCAGCCTGACCTTACCACCAGACCATGAAATCTAGATTCTGACCCAGAATTATTTAATCCAGCTGTGAGACTTAGGAGGCCATTTAACATGCTGGCTTTCTAGTTAAAAATAACAATCCATTTCCTATTGGATTTCAAACACTGCTGGTTTAACCAGCACTCTTCATTGTCCCCAGAAGTGTAAGGGAAATGATCAGCCCTCAAAGAGTATAACCTCCACGAGGGCAGGCCATTTTCTGAATGAATGCCGCTGGATCCCCAGTGCACAGAAGAGGCACACAACATGGAATAAACAAGTGAGGGTATTGAGCATGTAGGTGCTAAGTTCTTAAAAGAATCACTTAATCCTCACACAGTCTTATTTCTTGCAAATTTCCTCACTTTACAGATGAGGCATTGAGAATCAGGGTTTTACATTCTTTTCCTAAAGTAACTCAGAGAATGAGTGGCAGAGTCGAATTTTGAACCCAGGATTGTTAAGGTCAAAATGCATGCATTTTTCTTCTAATCACCCTTCCTTCTTTCCCAGGTAACAGATACGCTTGCCTGACAGACAATCCTTAGGGTTAGATTGCTGTATAAGTGGCCTCAAGCAGCTATCTCTATCAGTGATTAAAAATGAGGAAGCAGGCTTCAGCTAAAGCAGAATAAACATAGTAGACATTAATTTAAAAGGGACTTTCAGATTGTTAAATTTTTGAACAATCAGAGTATGCTACGAATTAAAATGGGATTTTCTGATTTATATCTTGATTCCACAGGGAAACAATTTTGGAGGTACCATTGCCCATGTGATTGCACCAGGGAATTTGTGATCATTTCACAAAGTGCCAGAGCATGACTATAAGGGCCAGATCATTCCCATTTTGCCTCTCGATTTGCTCTTCATCCAGGCCTTTCCTAACATAGCGTGAACACAAAGGTCAATTTCCTGCAGTCAATTTGAAAAAGGCCAACTCTCAATTAACTTTGCAAAAGGGGTCAGAGGTGATGTGGAGAAATAAAACCCGCAAGTAATGTAAAACACCCATTTCAGCTCTGAGCTCAAATAGCCACTTCTAACCAAATGCTGACCAGAGCTGCTAACCAGTAGTAATGCAGATAGATTTGCAATCTGTTGCTTAAATCTCATCATTTCTGCTACCCACCTTGGGTGGACAGATCAATAAGGGAAAAGTTGTAAGACTAGCAACTGGAGAGAGAAGGAAAAAACAGAGAAAGGGACGCCAGCATAATATGCAAGCTAAATATTATTATTAAAGTAATTTAGAATTTATTAGATTCTTTCCTCCAACCTCAAATAGACATGGAAGGTTTTCCACTCATCTTTAATTGCCCTCCCACCCCTGCTGATGAACCAACATTTCTTGCACCAAGCAGAGGACTCTGAACCATTGAGAGGCTATCCTACCATCTCACACTATGGACTGGCCCCTTAAATCCAAACCAGACGGTGGAGAGGCTCACCGTGGTCTACCAAAATTCAACCCCAAATGCTATTAAGCCCCTGACTATTGACATGGGACAATAACAGGGACTCCTCAGTGTGTTGTGCTCTCTAGGGAATGGTTCGTTCAACCTTCTCGAGTAAGGGACACAAAGCCAGGGGGGATGGGGCATCAGAAAAAGGCACCATTCCACCCTTGATACAAATCCCTGTAATCAAATCCATATTCGGCCAGCTCAGTCTTACCTCCAAACTCCCTCTAAGATGCTATAAACATTGGGAGACAATGCATATAATTAAGGTGGAATACATTCTCATAAATGTTTGTTTCTGTCTGCTAATTGTTTTAGCAAATATTAGAAGATGTCCTGTGGTCAGTCCAGAGCACAGCAGCAGGGACACCTAAACCCCCCATGAGAAGCAGCTCAGGAGCGTGGCACCATGACCGTGCAGGGCCGTGCGGCCACAGCCTTGGGAAGCGTAGAAAGATGGAGGTTAGGATATGTTTTCCAGCCTTAATTGTCCAAGCGTGGGCTCGGCGTAACGGTGACATGATCAAGCTTCCCCCTCTTGCTCTAAAGAAACACTGAGAGACTGTGTGCATTGTTGTCTTTCAATACCAAGGGGGGAAGTGGGCGAAAGAAAGTAAGAGTGTTCTGGCACCAGAATAATTTCTCCGTTACCTCAATTAGTTCCAATGATGTGGAAAAGTTCTGTCTGGAGAAATCAAACTAAACGTAAAATCACTGAAGTGCCGGGGTGGCGGCAGTAGGTGTTGATACAGGCATTAGTCAGCAATACTGATGGCAATGAAGTCACTCAAATAGCCCTGTCGCTGGAACCCGGGCAGAGAAGTAAACTCATTAGATCACCCCCTTTAGTGAAGCATGTGGTTTTCAATGTGGCACCACCACAACCTGGCACCTACCACAAGATTTAGCTGTCTGCCCTTGGAAGGCACAATTTACCGAGGTGTCTGGTAAAGAAATCTGGGTAAGTTATTCTTATTTTCTACAGAAACATAAATAAGTCCTCTCTCTTAAGAGCCACATTAGCCCTTAGTTGTGAGAGGTTGGATTTTCTTTAGGGAGGTAACAGGCTCTTTGAGGCTATGGAGCCCAAAATGGAGACAACTAAAAGGCAGAGACTATAGGAGATTTGGGCATAGCACGGGGAAGAATTTATAATGCTTGATGCTAGCCATGAGGTTCTCATGTGTGATCGATACAAAGCTCCCCACTGGGTGGTCAGCGAAGGCTGGGTCACAATCTGCCAGGGGTAATACAGGAGAATTCTTGCACTGAATGGGTCATTGAATAATTTAAAATTTTCTTTCTCCAATTAAGATCCAGCTAGCGGAAGGAGATGAGAGACTAGAAGCCATTAAAAACAACAACAACAACCCTCTAGACTCTCAAAAAATATTCTGTCACATACACAGTTATATTAAAATCATACATTTTCCTTACTGTTTGGAAGAGTTGATAAAAATGGAGATGCTCTATGATGGGTTGAACAACTATCAGGAGTGAATTTTTCCCTCCCTGTTTAACTGTAGCCTTCTTTTGATAAAAGGTTGATGAGCACAGCATGCAGATGGATGGATGACTAGGTAGATAGGTAGGTAGGTAGGTAGATAGATAGAATATATTGTCCACTTCCTGTGTGGTCAATGACTTTATTACATCCACCACAAAAAAGCAGACTTGGGTATTATTCCCAGGTTATATAACTGAGGAAACTGAGTCTCAAAGAAGTTGAATAACTTGCCCCAAATCACATATCTAGAAAGTAAAAGAAACAGGATTAAGATCAAGAATGGAGTCAGTCCCGGCTCCATCCACCTTCTCAGACTGCTCTGTAAACCCAAGTTAGGGCATGGCTTATCCTGCTTTGAGTGACTTGAATGTTAAGACCAATGTCAAGGAGGGGTAGAGGCCCCTATTTCTTTATATATCATTGTGTAGAGATGTTAACTAATAAATGGCTGATTGATAGGAGAGTTTAAAATGTCTCCTCAAAATGATTTTCCCTTTTTCAAGGTGACAGGGTACATACCAGTCTAACTACTGACAAAGCTGGAATTTCACACCCTACTAGGAAGCCAGAGCCACTTGGCTTCAGCCCAGTCCCTGAAAACTAGAAGAGTAGTTAACAATGGCATGAGCCCCCAGGGCATATTGTTCAGGGAGCCAAGTTCAGAATTATTCATAACTATGTTAGAACCTCAATGACTAGAAGCAACCTCTTCTCCCTGCAAATCTAAAATTTTATAAGATAGATGAGAGTGATGAAAATATTACTCCTCCACATGGGGATTTCAGCAACATGGAGGTGTTTTTGAAAATGCCATTTGAATTTTCCAGTTCCTAAAAAGAGACTGGCTTTTTACAGCTTGACATAAACTAGGGCCCCGTGCAGGAATCCAAGTTAGAAAGAGTCCCTCATCCGTGGTTTTTCCTCTGATTCCAAACTTTGTGTTCATGTATGTTTGTTCATCCAACTAGTCTTCATAATGCTGTCTTTCAAATTACAAAAGGCAAGTCTTTATGAGTGAGAACAATAGTTAAGTAACCATTCTACTGTACATCCCTGCATAGAAAATTCCATATAGCCCATCAAGGAAGGGCTATTTTAATTAGTGTTTAGACTGAAAACTTGAATATCTACATCAGTGTTGGAACAAAGATTGCAAAAATAAACAAAAGCTGCAGACAAACTGAAAACGTCACACTAGGCTTTGATGTCCATATCCTTGCACACCAGCTCTTTCCCTACAGTCATGTTGAGGGCATCACAGCGAGTTTCATTATAGATACTAAAATATCTTAAGCTCTTTTTACATTGGTCTCATCACCCCTAAAACTTGTAAACAAGAACCACATCATGATGAAGAACTTGGACTCACTCCATAAAAGAAGAACCTAGAATCAGTCCATGATTCTGCCTCTGTGTGATCTTGGGCAAGTGATTTAACCTCTTGGAGTGTCTACAGTGAGGATTATAACAGTGCACCTTTCATTAGGTTGTGGAGAGTTATAAATGGGATTCTTATTAAAAAGGACCTAGCACAGTGCCTGGCACAGAGTGAAGGCTGGTACAAATGTGTGCTATTAACATGGTTATATTCTCTTCTACAAATAGTTTTGTGTTGAACACTCAGTAGAAGCTCAATCTAAACGTGATAATTTGTAACATGAGGGAGAGACAATAATTACAAATTGGACTACACTGACTATACTGAAGAGTAATTCTGGGAGTTTTAAGTTATTTTCTTTTTTAAAAAGTGTCTCCCTTGTTACATAATCCTTTCCCTGCCTTTCTTATTCCCCTATTTTATACTTTGCCCAAAGAATCATTTAGTGTTCCAAAATATTAGACTCTTACAGGTATTCAGAAGCCCCAGGAGAAATGGAATACATTTACAGACCCATAAACATCTAAATTAGTGCTATAAATGGGAAATATAGTCTATAGTTGGAGAGTGCCCAATACATAATATGTTGTGGCATAGAAGAGACTTCCTTTTTGGTGGCTGGAAAATCTATTTGCTCTAAGTATTCAATTTTAAAATGGATAATAAAAATAAATAATAGGCATGCTTCTGCTTAAATTGCACCTTTCATGGGAGATCTCAAAGAGTTTTTCAACTGTTAATTTATGACCCCTGGGGAAAGGTAGGTGGCAAGTAATATCTTTTTTCCTCAAATGGAGAAACAGACATAAAGAGGCCCAGGTGACTTGTCCAAGGACACAAGGCAAGCCCTGGCTTAAAGCAAACCATCCCAAAGAAAACACAAATGCAGAGATACTCTCTTTAAATGATTAAAACCTCTATTATTTGCCTGTAAAACCTGAGCTGAATGCTAACATGGGTTGTATAACCATCATACAACCCACACTGTTTTCATTAGTGTATCAGCTATCTCTTCCTGCAAACTACCACAAAACTTTAATAGCGTATATTGGTAAATATTTATTCTTGCTCATGCATCTGCAGGTTGGCTGGGAGTTGAGTCTCTAGGCGAGGCTCGAGGCTGAGCTCAACTGGACAGCCCAAGACAAAGGTTAAGTCTGGATCTTCTCCCTGTGTCTGCGTGGAGCAGCCATCTGGCCAGGGCATAATCATTTCATGGCAATGGCGAAGGAACAAGAGAAGAAACTCTACCATGTGAGTAAACCATGTCATTTCTATGAATCCACGCAAGTCAATGACTGAGCTCAGATGGAAAGGTGGGGAAGTACACTCTCCCCTACCATGAAGCTGAAAGGACACGTGGCTATATCCCAAATGAATTTCCTTGAAAGTATACACCCCCCCCACCCCGGAAGTGAGAGAAGGGAGTGAGTACTCTCAACAGTAATATAATCTGCTATCATCAGCACTTATGATTGTTAACATCTCAGACATTTTGTTTGGGCTAATCTTTGAAACTCTGCTTCTATAACTTCTACTGGACCAATGACTTGATCCTGGCTTGGAAGGGTGCAATTTAAATAAGACAACGAATACCTGTTGTCACTTCCTAGTATCTCCTTGGTACCTAATTAAAGACACCAATCAGATGTAAGAGTAAAGTGCCTGATAAGGAAATAATCCTGATTTATTTAGATGAAATCGTATATGGTAGATCAGTGTAAATAATTTGAGCTGATTTGAGCTTATTATTGAGTCTGTTCACAGACACTGTGAATAATCCCTGAGATTTCCAAGGAACCAGGAATGTTTAACATCTATAAAAGGTACAGTGAAATATCTTTAGCATATTGATGCTCATTGCAGATGAGATCCTCTTAACTAACAGTTCTATCTCCACGATGCCTCAAAACTCAAACACTCCAAGAGGCCACATGAGGATTCTTCCTGGCTTACAGCATCCTGGTATAAATCTGAATTCCCGTAAGGTCATTTCATGCTACCACTCTACTCCTCCAATACTCAACTTGTTTCTCAACCTAGACCAAAATTTCCAACTTGAGTATTCATTAAGCGTAAGATACACTCCCTCTCTTTCTCCTCATGCTGTGCAGAGCTAAAGAAAAATAAAGGATTAGGGTCCAGTCTAATCTGAACATTCTACACAGAGATGAGATTTAAGGAATTGTCATCATTTTAGACAACGAGTAATAAGAAAAAGAGTTCAATGCATGGCATGGCCCAATGGGGTAGCCCCGCTATAGAGGGAAAACAGAAAACCAGTTGTCTCTTTGACACTACTTTGAAGAACAGCTTTCTCTCCAAGGTAGCCAAGTCCTCTCCATGTCTCTGCCACCCCCTGCCTCCAGGCTCTATCTGAATCACTTTCCTTTTTGGTTAAATCTTTGGATTCCTGTGGGGAGAAGAGTGGCTCCCACTGGCTCAGGACTATTTCTCTAGGTTATATATGTCACAATTTTCCATGCCTTTAACAAGACTCAATTAAAAATTAATCGGTCCAGCATGGCAATTTGAGAGGTAATTGTTTCTTTTCCTGACTCCATGGCCATAGGCAAAAAGCACACCCAGAGCCTAAATTAATCATCTAATTGGGATTTTTCCATACTCCAGCCACTCAGCCTTCCAGGGGTCCCAGCAATGTGCTGCCTGACCTCAGTAATTAGATTGCCCTAGTGTCCACTCCGCAGGCTTTCTGCCTTACTTTCCCTTCCAAGTCCCTTTAGTAAAATGGAAAATAGCCATATGGGCTGTTTACCTGGGCTCTCTTCAATGACCAACAGCCTTTATCTTTAGAAGAGGAAATACTGGAAACGGGGCAGGTTAATATATTCAACATGGTTTATAATAGCAAAAGTCGGTTTCAAACTAACAGCAGTCCTGGATTGGTGAAATATAAAGTATAGTCTATTCATATAACACATAGCAATCAGCTAAAAAAGCAGTAAGGAAATGCTATGATTTCATAGGTCTTTAGGTCAAACCATACACATTCTCACTTAACATGAACAGCAATGCTGCAAGTTGTAAATGTAATTATCTCTTTTTTCTTTTTTTTTTAAACAGATGAATATATTGAGCATGAAAAGAAATTAGGTTACTACCAGAGGTATTTGTGTTGGTTCATAGTAGCTAACATACATATCACCTTTACATTTGGTTTTTTTGGTTTTTTTTTTTAAAGATTTTATTTATTTATTTGACAGAGAAAGAGACACAGTGAGAGAGGGAACACAAGCAGGGGGAGTGGGAGAGGGAGAAGCAGGCTTCCCCCTGAGCAGAGAGCCTGATGTAGGGCTTGATCCCAGGACCCTGGGATCATGACCTGAGCCGAAGGCAGACGCTTAACGACTGAGCCACCCAGGCGCCCCTATATTTCGTTTTGATAGAAGACATACATTTTGTTGACTCCTCCCCCAATTTAAGATTAATAGCATTTTTTTTTTGTTTCTCTAGGAAAAGAAGGTAAAGGCCTATATTTATTATTTCATTTTTAAACCCTGGCATGAGTTTTGTATTTTCCTAAAGAGATGGTATGGAGGAGTCTAAGTATCTTTTTTTTTCTTAAGTTTCTACCTGTAAAAAATTAATTCGAATGTTTCACCATATCCTTCCCATAGATTTATCCATTATACACTAAAGACCATAAATTAAAAAAGATTTGGAACTATATTTGTTTAAGTGGAAGATAATTCCTCCCATAATGGATATTCAGAAGACCAGCCAATGTTTGAGAGTCTCTTAAAATAGGACTTAAGTTCTCTCTTCTCCATGACCATAAACATTTATCTTAATCATGCAGTGTTCTGAGTACATACAAACTATAAATTTATATATTCTTGCAAACTTTTGCTATTTATTTGTGAAGACTTTGGATCACCAAAGACATACTTGTCACCTGGTAGGTAATTAAGAAGTTAATTTTAATTGAATCGACCTGACCATATCCTTCAGTTTCAAGCCAAAATCTTTAGCTGAAGCCAGTGCCATATGTGTTTTGTGAACTATGTAATAGCATACAAATATTAGGTATAAATATTGTTAATAATAATGGAAATGATGTATCTGTATTGGCAGTTAAGTTAATAGTATAAAAGAGTTAGTCTTACCTAGCAGTTAGGATTTCATCTGCCAATGCAGCCAGTCTCTTCACAACAGTAAATGTAGCATCAATGACACCTTTTATTTATGGCTTCATAGTCGTATGAAATTGTGGCTCAGTCGGTTAAGCCTCTGCCTTCGGCTCAGGTCATGATCCCAGGGTCCTGGGATCGAGCCCCATGTTGGGCTCCCTGCTCAGCGGGGAGTCTGCTTCTCCCTCTCCCTTTGCCCCTCTCCTCTGCTTGTGTTCTGTCTCTCAAATAAATAAATAAAATCATAAAAAATATAGTCATATGAAGTTGAAGAAGGCCACCTTTTTAATTTCTCTGGGTGTAATTTCTTGTAGGTGTATAAAGAATACTACCAATACTCTTTCAAAAATCTTTGGAGCATACTCCAAAGAAGTGAATAAATAAGAAAGTAGGCAGGTTTTTTCTGATACTTGAATCTTTACTTTGGAGCTATCAGTCCGAGACCCTAGCTCCAGTACTAAAGGATACTGGCTCTAGCACAGAACGATTAAAGCCATGCTTCTTCATCCCGCTAGACACATTTTCAAACAGTTAATTCTGCTTTTACTAGCCTTATCTCAGTCTTTAACAAGACACACACTTACTTAATACCTATACTGACAAAGAGCAATAATATCGCACGTAGTCTAATCATGATAGTCAAATGGTGCTTAGAAGTTTCGACAACATCCGCTTTACACGTATATGGAAGGCAAAGACAAACCCCATTTTCAGTGTATCTTATTTAAAGTGTTCTGTAAAGATTCAGCGTTCACATCGTCAGCTCACAGACGCTACCTGAACATAATAAAGTTATTTATGCGGCTGCTAGTGGCATATTAGAAGCAGCATTGTTACGATTCTCCCGACTACCTGTGAATCGTAACAGTCCCAGAGCTTTATTCACTATCTCCAGGCAAAGCGTCTCCCCAGAGAGAAGAATTTGCAGCAAGCAGGAAGCTCTAGCTTCTTCACATTCATATCATGAAAACTCAAGAGGGCTCCCAAAGACCTCTGACCTTTTCTCCATGGCTGAGGTTGCCTTGGGGGCTCTTTCTCATGGAGAAAGATCCACCAGCTTACTTTCCCCTCTCTCCTTCCTCCTTCCCCGGCCAGCCTCACTTGTGATCACCCAGGGTAGGAAGAGAGGAAAGCCCTCCCCGGGCTCTGATAACAGGGTTGCCTGACTGTAATTACAGGCTTTTGCTTCCCAGCTATCCAAATGACAGTCACAATCGAGCCTGAAACTCCTCAGTCAGATGGAATCAATTACTGAGCAAAATTGGGAGGTTAATTTTCCCCAGAATGAGATATGCCTTTTAGCTTTGCCATCTCTTTCACTCCAGCTGGTGGCTTATTTGGATGCATTGTTCTCTGGCCACATGAACAAAGTTCCATTAGGAAGGATTTCCAAAAGAGTTGATTTGAAAAGGAAACTCCATCAGCCCCCAAACTCAGTACATGCTGAATAGAAGAACTGTTATTAACTAAGCAGCATGGATGGCTAGTCACTAGGATTTACATTTGATGGACATGGGGTTAATCCAATAAGAAGAAATGGAATCTTCCAGTATAGTACCACTCCCTTCTTGGAAGTTCCCCTAACACTACTGTAGCATGACCCATCATTGAAAGAGTCTTCCCTTCTGGAAACTGCCATGAAAATAAACCATTTCCCTCATTTGAATAATTTTCTAAGTATGACAAAGCATCTCTTTAAAAACAAAACAAAACAACCAGTATTCATCTTCTCCAAATGGAATTGCCTCTTCTGAATGGCTGAGTAAAGGGTTATAATAGCTTCCATTTAATCAGCGATAATTACAGCAATAATAATAATAATATCAGTGACTAAAATTTATTTAGTCTATACTGTGTTTCAGGAAATGCTAATAAATATTTCTGAATTAACACAGTCCCCTCAACACTGCCCTGAGCTGAGGCACTGAGAGGTTGGATAACTTGCTCACATTTACCTGAGTGTTAAATAACAAAGCCAGAATATAAATCCAGGTGACCTGATTCCAGAACCTCTGATTGAAAATCACGCTACTACATGAACATTGTCACTCCATATGTTCATGAATTCCAAAAGGGAGTACTCCTGTCACTTTGTAGGTGGGGAAATTGAAGCATAGAGATGTTAACTTGTTCAAGTTTAGGTGTCTCACGAATTAATGAAGCTGCTGTTCCACATCACGTCTGTCAGACTCAAAAGCCTTCACATCCATTACATTAAAACCCTACAAAGGCTTTGCAAACAGCCGCTTTTGCAGTCTTAGGTGATAATTAACTAAAACCATTGGTGGTGATTATCAATTCTAATATAACTTATGTTCTTCCATTAGTCCTCTTTAGGAGTATGGTTAGGTCTTATTAGTAGACTTATAGGATTCCTGTAATCATATTGTATACATTGCATTCCAAATCCTATTAGCTGTTTCCCTGGTAGCATCTTTAAAAGCTGTCTCTCCATGAAGTACACATTTCATCAGGAAACAGACTTCGAGAGTTTGAATAACTTGTAATAAGATCTTTGGAATTAAAATTTGGTGCCATTACTCCTACTGAAACTCAATATCCCCATGATATCTGACAGATTTAAAGGTAGGTGCTTCACTGTTGCCCCTCAGTCTCTGAGTCAGAAAAGTGAGCTAGTATCTACTAATTGTATGACATTTGTTAGAAGTAGAGCTTGGTGTGTTAATTCAATCGTTCGACGAACAGTTACTGAGTTCCTCCTGCATCCCAGCACAGTAGCATGGTAGGAACCCTGACTAGAGTCTCAGACTAGGACAGACAGTGTCTCTGCTCTCATGGACCTCACATTCTGCTGATAAACGTGGCAAACACATCTTACATTTAGCATATTGCCGACACATTATGTAACATGGTGGGGAAATTAATGGCAAATGAGTAGTGTTTTCTGGTTGGAAGTGAAATAAGCTTTTTCTTTCCCTAAGGAGTATACAATGCTAATATAGGCTTTTATGAATATATGAATGTAACCAAGGGGAAAATCGGGGAGTGATATTTACGTTACAGCAGGACTCTTTATAGTTCATATATATGTTGGTGTATGTTGATCTTTAACTTCATGAAGAAAAGTTACTGCAAAGAAACATCAAGAATACAGATTGACAAGTACTGCTAATTTAAAACCAATTTTAAATAAATGAAGTTTAAAAACTTCTGAAGTTCAAAAAAGAAAAGTCATAAACTTATAATTATGTATTATATGTGCCAAAATTTATATATACATTATATGTATGAGCATATATACATAATTAGAGAATCCATTGTAAGAATTTGATTCATCAGCATAATGTTCTAGGTCCCAGATTTTATAAACTGAGGCTCACCTCTATTTAAAATGTCTGGGGTGACACCATATTGAATAAGTTAGGAGGACATTCAGTTCTCGGTAGACACTGAGAAATAATGTTTCATATAAGCCAAAAGAAACACACACCAACACACTTTTTGTACCCCATAATTTTTTTTCAGATCACAAGAACATGATTTCTGGATTCCAAAGGGATAAGAGGCCATATGGCTCTGCATCTCTACTAAGTGGTCTCCATCCCATTTTTTCCTTTTCTCTTAACCCTGGCTTTTCTTCTCATAGACTCTGTTTCCTTCCTTGCAAAAGGTAGCCCCTGATTGGGGCACAAGCACACCTGCATGAGCGCTAGCCTCCCCCAATTACAGCATCTTTAGTGTAGGTGTAGGAGCAGACCTTGTAAAAAGGGGCTTTCTCATTATTATTTTGTGGTCAAAAGGTTGCATATACTTTCTTTCTTTTTTTTTTTTTTTTGCCGCTGCTAAAGCTTAGAAAGGGTGGAAAGCAAAATATTTTGATAATTATTCAGGCCATCAGGTTACATAAGAGGTTCCATAGCTTTTCTGCATCAAACTTGAACAGTTGAAACCACAAATTCTGTTTTTGCAGCCATAAAACATTCGTGGCAAAAAAAAAAAGAGAGAGAAAGAGAGAGAGAAAATAATAAAATCCATTTTCCATTCGCTTGAAACATAAAATTTAATGTGGTGAAAAATGACAGTTTACTCCCAGTAGGAAACTGCTCAGAGCCATGTTTCATAGGCATGGTGTGGAGACTTCGGTACACACATGCAGTCACTGAATGCTGTAAGAAATTGCATACTGAAAGAGGATGTCACAAGGGCGCCTGGGTGGCTCAGTTGGTTAGGCGACTGCCTTCGGCTCAGGTCATGATCCTGGAGTCCTGGGATCGAGTCCCGCATCGGGCTCCCTGCTCGGCAGGGAGTCTGCTTCTCCCTCTGACCCTCCTCCCTCTCATGCTCTCTGTCTCTCATTCTCTCTGTCTCAAATAAATAAATAAAATCTTAAAAAAAAAAAAAAAAAAAAAGAAAGAGGATGTCACAAGGTAAAGACATGTAAGGGTCAAGGTAAATAAGGTCTTGCTCTAGGTGGAAAAGGCTTCCTTCTCTACCAAAATTATTAAGCTACATCTATTCAAGAATCACTGTTTGATCCAACACTCAACTGGAGAAACACATACAGGTAGACATAGAGCAGTGGATGTCCTCACACCAAGACTGAAGACATTTGGCTATCAATGGTGGGTGAATGTGATTATCAGCATGGGAGACATTGAGTGATATTTCAGAAAGATGAAGTGGCAATAGCTATGAACTCCACAAAATATAATATTTACACAATATTTGTCTTCTTTATGAATATCTCAGAGCAGAATCAAGGCATCCAATGTTAAGTAGCAATAACACTAAGCTCCAGCTCTGTCAATAACAGGAGAAGCAACTGGAGACTCATTCTTTAACTCAACTGGCCTTGATTTATTTCCTATAAAGTTAACAGCTGGACTAAGTGACTTCTAAGCCCCATTTTAACTAATGTTCTATATGAATTTTAGAAAAGGTAATTACCTGGTTATCCAAATCAATGGAGCATTGAACCAAGTAACAACTGAAAACAAGAACTGCCTTGTCCATATCTGAGTGAAGTTGGATATTATATGTGGTTTGTAGAATTTCTGAGTCTTACACAGACTTCTGTCATGCCTTTAATGTTTAACTATATCAGTTGTCTATTGCCACATTGCTGTCTAATCACTCCTAAACTCAGTGACTTAAAACAGTAAGTGTCTATTATTGCTTGCTCTACATACCGGGGGAGAAGTTTTGATCTGGGCCAGGTTTGGCTGCTCTCAGCTGGATTTGCTTATGCATCTGCAATCAGCTGGTGGACCTGTTGGGAGATGGCTGATCTAGGATGGCTTCGTGTACATGTCTCATGAATCGTTAACCTGGTGACTGAGTGACACTCAGCCAAAAGTCTCTCATCATTTGGGAGAATGGCACAAACTCATTCTCATGGCAGATGGGAAGGGTTGCAAGAGAGAGAAGAGACACTAAGAAGACCAGTGGAAACATATGTACAAAACTGGCATATGGTCACTTTCACCACATTCTAGTGGTGAAAACAAGTTGCAAGACAAGTCCAGATTCGAGGGATGAGAAGCTGCAAAGTCCAATCGCAAAGTGTGTTGATTTAGAGAGGTGTGGAGAAATAGGAACATTCTGATAATCTGCCACACTATACTTAGACACAAAGAATGATCCCTATTTTCTAGTGGTAACATATGTATTTCTCTACTTACTTTGTAGTGTTCTGTAATTTCCTATAGACATCATCTTCCATTGTTTTGTTTTGTTTTTCCCCTATGTAAGCCACTCACTCTACTTACCATCATTCAGTATTATATTTGGCTAAACCAAAATTTGGGGCCAATTAACCCAACTTGATTATTGTAGCATTTACTATCTATTTACTCTTGGATTAATGGTATGGAGACCGACATCCTAATTATAAATATGTAAATATTATTCCAAAACTGACCCTAATATAGTTAATACACAGAAAAAGATAGATATGATCCTTACAGAGCTGGGATTCTAAAATATTAGAAGAGATCGGGAAATTTAAAATGATACATACTACTTGCTGCTATACTTTCTAGATCATTTTTGAGTCTCAGTTAGCTTTTCTACAAAAAATAGACATTTACTTATCTTAATTGTCTTCTAATGTTAATTTCTATGAGTCAGTCATTTTAAGTAGACTCAGTATGGCAACATTCCTGAGTCATGCTAGACCCTTTTAACTTACTGAAGCCTTAGACTATATATACTTTTAAATATTTTGAGTATTCTTAATGTTTAAATAAGTAAAAATGTCAAAGTTACCTAGCATGGATTGACATCAGCAAGTGGCTTTGACAGAGTTTAGTCAGGGACAAATCTTTAGCCACATCAGATAAAGATAGATTCATTCCTTAAAAACTTCTTTGGTATTTTTTTCCAATATGCTTGTGAAAACATTAAGAATGCTTTTCCATACAAATGTTTTTTAGTAACTCTGCAATTACTCTCCACTAATCATGTTCAAATCTTTCCTTGTTACCAATAGTCTCTCTAAATCCGGGTAGATCAGTATGATTAAAAGGAGAGAAATATTTGAGATCAAACACGGTACTACAACATAGTAAAAATCTTGTCTCATTTTCTGTGTCATCTGAAAAAAAAAACTAGTAAGTAAAAAATAAGATAAAATTTTATTATAGTTTATATATGCTGTGCCCCAGAAAAATATAACTGACATACAGATGTAGACCATTGATGTCCATTTTAGAATGAGTTCTAGTGATGGTTGTGGGAAAGAGATTTACCTTTCTGTTCAACATTTCCATAAACTTTTCACAAACTTCAAATAATTTAAAAATACAAGATGAAGAAATACATTAGAAATTTTCTAATAGTCAACCACAGAAATATGATATTACCAACTTAAAGCCAAAATTATTCTCCCTCCTTATTAGAATGTGGCACATTTGACCATCAAATACGATTAAAAATACCTTTGAAGAATATAATTTGATATTTTCTATTTGAAAAGAAGAAAAATGCAATGCTTAAAATACTGGCTAATGAGAAAATGCAAAACTGAAAAGTAAATATAAGACAGTGGCACTCTGGAATAAGCAATACCTTTAGCATTTTAAAAGCTGGTCAATCCCAAAGCCACTGTTTTTGTTGCTGTGCATGTGTCCTAAGAATTTTTCCAACTGGCAAAGCAGTGACAAGATGCATATGCTTTCTCATACTTCTTGTTGTTTGTACAAAGCTATTTTGGTTGACTCCACACAAATACAGGGAAATAGAAGCTTGAGGCCACCACTGGAATATTCAAAAAACACAAGGAAAACCCATGTGTTTCATTCATACAGCAATTTGGGGTGAATGTGGTTTTTGGCCCACATTTTCCAGAAAACCACTTAATCCTCCAAGTTTCTTCTAAGTCTAGATACACAACCAGAATCCCAGCTGAACCGATTCACTCAGTCTGGAGATCCCAACTGGTCCAGGATATGCAGTCAACATCTTTCTGAACTCTTGGAGGATCAGAAGACATTTACGGGTTATATGGAAATAGAAACCGCTCAATGCCTTTCAAACTCTAGTAGAGCAAGAAATCACAGGCTGAATCCTTTCAACTACCCAGGACAGTTATAGCATTCTCCACTGTTTCTCATGGCCCTTGTTTTACACTAACACACCTGTATAACGCTCTGGAACCAGGCTCCCTAGGTTCACATCTAGACTATACTATTCACTAGTTGTGGTATCCAGTCACTTAAACACTCTCTGGCTCTATTTCCTCACAAATAACATGAGGATAATAATATATAACTTACAGTGTTCTTGTTAGCATGAAATAAGATTATAAGGTAATCTTGCCATAGAGCCTGGCACATGTTAAACACTCAGTGTCAGCTCTGATATTGTTATTATATCATATCACCATCATCATCACCATCATCATCAGTTTTTTTTGTTTTTTTTTTTTAATTTTATTTATTTATTTGACAGAGAGAGAGATAGCGAGAGCAGGAACACAAGCAGGGGGGAGTGGGAGAGGGAGAAGCAGGCTTCCCGCCGAGCAGGGAGCCCGATGTGGGACTCGATCCCAGGACCCTGAGATCATGACCTGAGCTGAAGGCAGACGCTTAACGACTGAGCCACCCAGGCGCCCCATCATCATCAGTTTTATGCAACCAAGTACATACAAGAAAG
This sequence comes from Mirounga angustirostris, assembly GCF_029215605.1. Taxonomy (NCBI): domain Eukaryota; kingdom Metazoa; phylum Chordata; class Mammalia; order Carnivora; family Phocidae; genus Mirounga; species Mirounga angustirostris. The sequence continues at coordinate 36,258,721 of NW_026991725.1, forward strand.
TCAGACTGTAAATCTGACATCAACCTTACATATCACATAAAATGCTTATTACTAAGAAAGGAATTCTTACAGAATTCCTAATTGAAGAATTCCTAATATGGGGAACTGCCTTCATAAATCTGGGATCTAATGCTCATCCGTGGCAAATCATTAAAGGGGATTGAGAAGTCCATCTTTCAAGCTCATCCTAACCTCTGAAAGCCCTATTCAGCCCTGGACTCATCAATCAGTATTTATGGAGCACCACATCAGACAGTGATGGAATTAAAGAAGGAGAAATGTCCCCTGCTCCAGACAGACTCATCACCCAGGGAGGAGACAACCATATTCACAAATAATTACCGTGCATTAATGCATTGCATTTGCTCTTGGGAAGCAGCAGGCCAACAAAGAGGATACTTACATTATGCCTGAGGGGGTCGGAGAAGGCTTGACACCGGAAGGGACATGAGTCTTGGAAAATGAGAAGAAGCCACCAAATAGAGAAAAGGGAAAAAAGGACTCCACATACGGAGTAGCAGGTACCAAGGGGTTATGAAAGCTCTGGTAATGAGGATGTAGTTAGATGCGGTTGAAGCAAGAGATATATTCTAGAGATCAAACAAGTAAGCCTGGAGAGGGAATTATGAGAATACACGCCCTACCACATTCTGTAGAAAATAAAAATGAATTAAAACATAGATATTTTAGAGATGCCCACACAAACCTCATCTGAAAAAAAATGACCCCCCAAAAAATGGCAAAAAAAATAAAATACTTGCTTAGATGACAGTACATTTTACTTGCTCTTGGAAAAATCTCCCTGTGAATGCCTTCTTTCCTTCTTTTTTTTTTAATGGACCAAAAGGAAACGAAGTTATATTTATTGTGTCTCTTGCATTTGCTCCTTAGGAAAATGGCATTAGCCTCATATGGAAACACTTTGACAGGCCCCTGAAAATAATTCCTTAACCACAAACATGTCTTCTACTTGTCTGATCTCAAATTGTTCCAAGTGAGTATCACAGTTTCAGGTCAGTTTTAAGGATATGACAGGCACTATCAGTCCATTAAATATGAATGATATATGAGGTAGAGGGCGGAGGTGTTGGCACAGAAGGAAAGACTGCCGGTAGGAGCCCCATTCCAGGTTCTGTAGAGTGTCTGCCTCCCTAGGAACCTTCCAGTTCCACCTGAAGACGCTTACCGGTGGCTCCTCAGCACAGATGAAGGGAGGAACAATGGAACTTCTCTGTGTTCATCACCCAAATACCATCCCAGTACCTCAGTGGAGCATGATTATTGGAAGCAAAATAACACAGATAGAATTTCACATCCAAGCTTTGGAAATGGGAATAACAATGATGCAAGGACACAAACAACCCCTCTCACTGCACTCCACCCCTCCGCACCCCCTGCATCCACCTCCTTGTTGCTTTTTTGCCTCCAACTTCTCATTGGCGGACACTTGATCCACACAGCCATTTATTTCATTTTCAGAGTGTGCGAGGCCACTTGAGACCCACTGATACGTGTGGGAAAGTGGCAGCCATTCTACCTGCACCTGTCGGGAGGAGCTGCCCGTTGCCCCTCCCTCCCTGCTGTGCCCATTGTGTGCCACCTTATTCTGTTTCAGTAGCGGCAGAAAAGAAGTCAAAGTAGCCAGCATTCAACATGACCACATACAAAAAGGAAGCCAGAAAGCTTCCTTGTACCTCTTTCCCTAGCAAAGCCTGCCCAGTGGCCTATTTCAATAGTAAGTGTAGCAATCCTATCTCTTTTCAGAGCTACAGCATGTCAGAATCAAGAATCAAAAAAAAAAAAGAATCAATAGAAGGCAACAGTAAAAGCATTTATTTGGATGGCCCATTGAGCACAACTGGTATGAACCAGCTACACACACACACCCTAATTCAAAATTATTCATATTTGGTATCCCCAAGTAGACCATATCTACTACTTTTGTGCAGGTTAAGTAGATTTGAGATCCAAGGCTCCAAGGACTTTTAACTTCCAAGAGAATAGGCTGCAATACCAATAAATTTTCACAGCAGTCTCCTTGGAATGCAGACTAAAATTGGGTAACTCTATGTACAGATCTTAATGACAACAGTGAAGAACACACATTCAAAGGAGAGGGGAAAGAAGCTTAGCAGCTACCGTCTTGAACGACTGTGCAGCAATGAAACAAGACCAAATTTTGAAGTTGGATGGCCAAATTGTTTAGTTGGTGTCTGTTACCATGCGGAGACTATAACTGCTCGATGGTGGTAATAATACATCATAAGACCTGGAAATGGAAAAGACCCATTAAATCATCAAGTAATGCCTTTGCCAGCACAGGATGCAGTTCCCAGAGAATATTCCTTAAAGTGCCCCTTGGGATGAGCTCCAAAGACCATGTCATTTTATCCATCTCCAAAGAGTGCAATCCAGCTATCTACAGTATCCGATTGCTGTTATGAAATTAAACTTTGGCCTTAAAAGCATTGTTCCATACCGAACTAGTCCTTGGTACCAGGTTTTCATTAAGAACCAGTCATAGCCCTTGGAGGAGGCAGGAAAGGTCATTTTATCCATTCCCCTACCTCCGGGCAGGTCTTGTGTGAAATGACACCAGCCTGGCTCTTATTATAAAATTCCCAGAGCAGGAAGTTCTATAGCCCCTGTTGTAATGTGCTTTCCCATGACACATAACCCTCATGTAGAGAGTGTTTTCTACAGTCTAGACGAAATCTCTCCCACCACAGTTTAAAAACATGTTCCCACAGTAGCGGAGAACTATCTATCGCCCGCCATGTAATTGTGTTCACCTCAGAAGAAGAGGGCGGTGTGAGTCTTGATTTTAGCTAGGGTTTTTATATTTGAGTTTACCAAGAACAAAAGGTGATAGGGGCTTTTGGAAGGCAAGGCTTGTTCTTTCCCCCTTTGCTATTTTTTGGATTTTGATTTGTTAGAAAGTAGCACTCTGCTGACCGAAACCAATAATTCGGATTCTGATGTGTGTGATGCAAATCCATTTAATGCTTCATTTCATATTTCATTTTCATTATATTGAAAAAATTACAGATTTACCAATCAATTACATATGTAAAATCCAGAATCTACAACCTTGGAAGATTAAAATATTCACTATATAATATGCTGATTATGCATCATTATTATTTTTCTCTTACTTAAAATTGATGTGATTGGACAGGACCTTTATTGGCAATCTCTTATTCTATTTTTTAAGTTACTGTAAGTAATTGAAAGTCAGAAAATAGCATGTCTCTGCACTTTTACACAAATGGCAATTGTTTTTTTAATTACCTTTAACTGCTCTTTTCAAAATTTGTCCAGAGTAATGAAGCCTCAATCATCTTTCAGTAAGAAACCTGGAAATACATCACCTGAGTTTATGCTTCTGACAACTTCCTTATCTGACTTTTGATCATCTAGTGAGTCTGTGGTTATCCACAAAATACTTTGAGGGAAGAAATCAGAATTATCTTCATGATATTGTTTTCTCATTTTTGAAAAAACAAAGTTTACAGGAATAGTTTTATACTAAAATGTATTAGTTTTCATATTAACACAAAATTTCTAAAATGTATCATGTTGATAAAATGAATCAATGTAAAAGAAAAAATGTACAATGTAGTCATTTGTATATCATGTTTATTTCAAATTTTTGACAAAATTTGAAAGCATTAAATTCTAGAGTGTAAAAGAGTGAGCTAGTGCCTTTTACAACACATACATCATTGTCTTTCCCTTATTCTCTCTTGTGTTAAAGAGAGAGAGGGAGAAGGAACATTTTCTTGAACTTAGCAAGAGGTATTCCCATGAACATTCCAATGAGAATTTTCTAATACAGTTGTCAAACCAGAATTTCTTCACATATCATAAGAAAGTTTAACCTTATGAAAATTCTTAAGAAATGCATACCTTAACTCAAAGTGGGTCATAATCTTAACAAGTATTTTATTTTACATCCAAGAATGCAGTGCTTCTGTAAGCCCACAATGCCCATATACAAGACAGTGGTGTAAGTATCATGCTTAACACCTCATATAACATTTTAGGAGATCTTCCTTTGCACGTCTCTGACTCCAAAGACAGACATACTTTTTGTGGATTTCTAAACTCAGCCAATATTGTTGGGAAAATATTCACTTCTGTACACCAACAATAATAGTTAACATTTTATTAAGTGCTTACCATGTGCTAAACACTCCACATGCATCATATTATTTGATTTTCATAATCACCCTGTGAAGTAGACACTACTGTGATTTCCATTTTGCAGGTGAGGTTTACCAAGGTTAAGTATCTTGCCCAAGGTCACACAGCTGGTAAGTAGCATGGCCAGGATTTAAACCTGACAGTTCATCTACAGAGCCTCAGACTGTATTCTAACCAGGCTTTGCACATGAATCTCTTGAAGTATCACTTTTATGTGACTCGACTTTCTTGTGCCCAACAGATTCAACAGCTTGTAGCCATTAGAAAAATAAAAGCACACAGAAAAGCAAATCAAATAGATATGAAATAAAAACAGTGTTTTAAAATACCTCTTTCAATCTCATGATCAGTAAGAATGAGAATAAAATTAACTCCTCAGTTAGATGTGTTTTTCTTTGTTTAAAACCTGGAAGGCACCCTAACTGCCTTACTAATTCTGACCTCATCAACGTTATATAAGGTTGGGTCACATAGAACAAATGAAAATGAGACTGGCCTCCTCCCTTTCTACTAGAAATAATAGCAGCACTTAAATATGCTGCAGCTACTTCTAGTAAAGTTTTTAAACCCCCATCCCTCGAAAAGAGTGTATTTAAGTACAGAAAGAAAGAAAATAAAACAATCAGAAAATAATTATAGGCATGCCCTTTTCAATAAAAGCAATTTTGTAAATTTTATTTAAAGATCTTGTCACTTTTGTCCAATCACGAATCATTTCATGTAAGCCATCAACAGGAACAATTCCATAATAACGAATTGTTCCATTTTGGGGATTCAGCGGAATATGCAGAGCTTCTGCATTTACCTTAAAGGATTTTTAAAAAAGCACATAACTGTTACTAGATATGATTAGGTATTTCATGACACGGGAAGTAATTATTTGACCCAACTGGCAGTTTTAGCCGACTTTAGAAAGCTTGCCTCTCTCTGTGGTCAGGCGCTCATTGCTAAGAGCAAACGGATGAGCTTCAAAGCATTGGTTTGGACCATTGGAAACAGATAATCAACAGATGACACAGAGAAATGTGCCCCTCTTCGTTTTTTTTTTTGTTGTTTTTTTTTTTTTCCTTCCAGTTCTCCTTGTCAAAGGATGATTGATATGTATGGAGCAGCCCTTCAAACGCCAGCCACTGCCTGAGGCACTTCCTATAATCAAAGCACATGCCCACCCAGAGCTAATTAGACATTAGATTAGTGTCAACTGATTGATTTAAAGCAGCCGGCCCTTCTTCCCCACCCCTCCCCTCTCCCAGCACAGTTGAGGATGGGGCTGGTCTCCAAAATGGCTCTCTCACCAGACAGGCAGATTATTCATGGAAGCTCCAGGAAGGAAGCCTAGAGATAATACAATGTGGCTAAAACACAGCCAGAAGAACGTTTCTAGAAGGAAAAGTGAGAGGGAGGAGAGAGAGAAGGAGGAACAGACAGAGAAAAAAAGAGAATGAATCATGTTTCCGAGAGCAATGAAACCCCTCGGTCCAATTTGTTAAGTTAGAGTGTTTGTGATGTTTGAAAGAAAATTATTTGCAATTTAACCTAGGAAAGTTCTGAGTACATTTGGCTACAATTTAGATACCATTTTTCAAAGTCTTTTCCCTTCATTTTTTTCCCCCTTTATAAATATATGAGCCGGGAACATTCAAAGTTGTCTTAATGGATTAAGCAGAGACAAGGCTGCAAGGAGCAAATTAAAAATGAAATAGTTACAGCTGTTGGACCTGGCATTGGGCAGAGAGGGGTAAAAAAGATTTCTCTTCTAATAGGATAAGGGAGATCTCAGAAAACACCGAGCCCTTGCAGAGTTCAGATGCGCATGCCTGCAAAACAGTGATTCCTCGACTTCTTAGCAACTGCACAGCTCAACTATGCTTACTCTGTAGAGGAGCCCAAAGAGCTGTAGTTCAGCTAAAAAGTGAGCCCATTCCCAGAAGAGACCACCAGAGTAGGGGGCAGCCAGGGGCCAGTTTTAGACTTTTCATTTGCAGATTAAAGGCCTTTTCCACTTGTCACGTCCTGCTCCTATTGCACTCTGGGGTCAGGACTGATCCAACACAAACACACCTCTGGAATTATTTCTGTGAATATGGGACCCTGAGAAGTGCTGTAATGGCCCCAGAAACGTGTAAGACAGTACTCGTTAATGGAACTCCAAAAGTCTTCACGGAAGGACGCTTTCTCATGTCGTGGATGGGGGAGGGCTGGAGCAAAGGAAGAGGGGACAGCTAATGATTTGGGGAGAGGCAGGTAGAAAGTGAGAAGAACGGCAATGGTCAAGCAAGTGAAATGACATTCCAGTTAGCCATGACGTTTGATACTTTTAACGTCTCTATAGCTTTCAAGGCTGTATATATTATTTCACTGATTTTCTGCAAAATGCCTGGACGATAGATAGGGCATGTGTCATTATGAACTTACAGATTGGATATTCCGCCCATTACAGACGAAACGATTAAGGTAAGTAATTTTGCCCTCACATTAGTAGGGAAAGTCAGTGAACTGGTACAAGATAAGTCTTACCAATGTGTCGTACTCCTTCCAACCTTCTGTCTTAATGGCATTTCATATATATATATAGTTCTTATTATTTTAATATTTAGATACCCAGTCCATTTTCATGCATTCTAAGACTTGAAGACCTACCCCTCTTAGCTCGAGAAATGAACCAGACCATAAGCCAGAAATCTAGAAGGTCATTAGGGAGGATGTACGGAATCCAGAAGAGGAAATGCTGAATCCTTGATTAAATACAGGAGTAATAACTCAGATTTTTATTCTATGAGAGGACTAAAGACCTAAGCCAGCTTCCGACTGGTTCCCACCAAACAGTAAAGATGCAGGAAAGTGGGCATTGAAAATTGAACACTGCACTCTAAAATATGTGAAAACCGGCGGAAGTTTCTGGAATCCAAAATGCAATCAGGCACCAGAACAGAATGGAATTATTGTTTTATATTTCTTGTGTATGGGTCTTAGCATCATAATGACAGCTTTCAAGGACTACTTTAGGTTGAAATATGAAGCCACTCGTGCCTAGAGTGGGTAAAGTCTGGACAATTCCATCCACGTCACTGTTTTCCCCTGGCTCTCTTGTCTCCCTGTGGAGACAGGAATTCAGGGAACACAATCAGAGAGCCAAAAGGGGTGAGGCATACGGGAGAGTCCTCCAAATGCCAATTCGGCAAATTTTAACTTTTGTAGCTATAAACCTTTCAATACCTCAAAATAAATCCTTCAGTTTTATATGAGATCTTGGTTCCTGCAGCTATAGATTTATGCAGTGTGCTAAGGCCAGGCCAGAAGAAGTTAACACAAGCGATGTGACAGATAGAGTACGGATGTTATTCAGCTTCTCACCACAGTCTTGCTCACTTAGGAACTTTCCAAATGTCATGCATAGTCCCCCTCATTAATTAGCTGCTAAAGCAGCTGATCTTCTGCCATGGCTGTGTGTCTCCAGCTGCTCGCCTTCGGCTTGTGAGACACCGAAAGCAATGTACTTCCTTGCCCCTGGCCTGGATCTGAGACTGTCAGACAGGCAAATCACCACAGGCATCACTGGGGCAGACTGATCTGTTCATTGCTGGTCTCCCCTCTTTGTGTGCCAAGTTATGTGCCTTGGTTGCTAGTGAGAAATGGATTACTAAAACATAATGTGCTTCAGGAGCCAACTATATTACCTAGGAAAATTGTTAAGACATGTCAACCACATAAACAGCCATTAGGTTTTGACAGTAAGACCCTGTGCAAGACAACAGACCTATTACTATATTGCCTTTATTGACATTCTTAAAAATAAACTATAATTTATGAAAATTATAATGAATCACGCTCTGTGCTAGTTTTCTTACAAGTATCTTAGTTAATCCTCATAATGACTGTAAGGTAGATAATACTGACTTCACAAAGAAACTAAGGATCGGAGAGGTTAGATGCCTTACCTGAAAATCATCCAGGTAGATGGTGAGGAACACTGTCTCCTTCCTCCTCGACATCATATGATGAACTTAGAGGAGAGTGGTAATTCCTTCAAAAAATAGCAACATGTAAAAAAGAAAGAGGAGACTATCCTCTAGCTAAAATTATTGGGAGAGACCCATATTGTTGCTCTTCCATGAAAACCGTGGAGCATCACCTGTATGTGAGAAGACTGGGATTTGTTAACAGTGACTGAGACTGTGATTTTTTATGTAATTTTAATTTTGCCAGAGTTTTACCTGTGTGAGTTCCACTTCTGGTCCACGCTCTCAAAAGTGGGACAAAAATGCATGAGACAGTGGTTTTGAAGATACTGGACAACAATCAATGAAGGACAGTGAATCCCAAGAGAAGGGAAACAACAAGGTGAGTCCTGTGGTTTACTCATCTTACGACCAGGCGCCCTGCAGGGAGGGGTAGCCAGGTGGAGCTTAGCATTCTCCTGGAGCTGAGGAGTCAGAAGTGGTTGGTGGGGGAAGGGGGGGTCCATCAGGGCAGCTAGAGCTTCCAGAGCAGAGCCCTTAAAAGAATAGCAATGTACGGAGCAGAGAGCTCCAGGGATTAAAAGTCTTTCACTGTTCAGTGAATACACTGGGGAAAACTACCTGAGGCTGAGGAAAGAAACACCTACAAGGGTTAGGAGGAACAATTTCTAGAGCTCATCTGGGGCCTTTTCCCACCAGCTGGAAAGAAAACCTCACGGTTCATGAGTCCTCAGGAGAGTAAGTAGGGCCAGATCCACCCTGACCCACATGCTGCTTTGTTCTTGCCTAACAAAACCGAAAAGCATGACCCATAAAAACCTAACTGTTCCAAATGACTGTCCCAGAACATTTTCTTGTATTAGCTCTCTGATAATTTCTTCTCCTCAACATCTCTTTGGATAGTTGAGTAGCTTTGTGAGAATAAATCTGCTACCAGGATATACTTGCAGAAAACTTGTCACCACAGCAGAGGTCCAGAAACTTGTCCCATGTTTTTCATCTACAGCATAAGCATTACTCTTGACTCCCAGTTCCTTTTAGTATTTTCCAGAAAGTAACCCCCCTGCCTCCTGTTGGGATAGGGGTAAGAATGTGGTAAGAGAAGGTTGGGAGCCAGATTTTAGTTTTTTACACCTTATCCTTCATGCCTGCCTTGCTGAATGCCCCCCCTTGGTGCCAAGTACCTGAAATTTACTGTGTTTTATTAGCACAAATCAGCTCATTTTTTATTAATATCTTCATTTACAGGCATATGGTTTTCAGCTCCCTACTCTCTGTTATGCCATTTACCAAACTGGTTACCCACTTTCTTTCTTTCTTTCTTTTTTTTTTTTTAAAGATTTTATTTATTTATTTGACAGAGAGAGAGATAGCAAGAGCAGGAACACAAGCAGGGGGAGTGGGAGAGGGAGAAGCAGGCTTCCCGCCGAGCAGGGAGCCCGATGTGGGACTCTATCCCAGAACCCTGGGATCATGACCTGAGCCGAAGGCAAACGCTTAACGACTGAGCCACCCAGGAGCTCCCCACTTTCTATTAACCTAACTTTTAAAGAAATTTCTAGTTCATTGTGTTTGCCTTTCTTACCTTTTTCATCTAGAACTTCCTTTGGAATTATTTTACTGCCATGTGAGCAGGGCTTTAAAAGAAACACATGTATGTTGTATTACACATATTCAAATGCATGTTCAGACAGCGTTTAGCCAGAAGTTCCTGAGAATTCTTCCTAAATTGTGCACAGGCAGCCCACACTGAAATCTGATGAACTGGCTCCCCCCTTGCTTTTCTGTTTACTATCTCATTCCACCCATAAGAAAGCGCAGGTGTAAAATGATTCCACAAGATATTCAAAGTCACAAAAATCATACTTCTGTCTCAGAGCCATTACGAGAATTAAATGAGGTAAATCACTTAGCATGGTTATAGTCTTATCATCATCAAGTAGAAAAAGTTGTTTTTCATGACTATACATCTGGTCCTTGTTCACACTCCGGATTCTGGATGCAGTATAGGTAGGTCTGTAGGAGAATGGAAAAGACAGAAAGGCACATGAAGGGATGGGATGCAATATGCTCAACCAGGGAATAATGGCATCCCAGGAAGTGACAAAAGGATTATTTTATTAGCTCAGTTGTAGGGCTTAACGTTTGTTTGATTTTTGGATTTTTTTTTTTTTTTAATTTTGCAAGCAGCTACAAAACCAAAATATGTTGGTAGTACAATGACAAACTAGTAACTCTTTCAGTAGAGTAGGCTGAATCATTCCTTATAATGTGAGAAAAATAAGGTATAAAACTTTCAGTAATCTCTTGGTCAAGTATCTTTAGCATACTAATGCTACATTCAATTGCATTTTCTGAAATCCCTTAATCTGTTACTTTTCTATTTCATTTTCTTGTGTTTCCAAGTAACTTCTTAAAGTTCCTGCCTCCAGCTATGAAGGCAGGAATAACTAGTACCAGACTAGCCCTCCTGCAATAAACAACTAAGAAAGTGGACAAAAGGGGTGCCTGGGTGGCTCAGTCGTTAAGCATCGACCTTCAGCTCAGGTCATGATCCCAGGGTCCTGGAATCCAGCCCCACACCAGGCTCCCTGCTCAGCGGGAAGCCTGCTTCTCCCTCTCCCACTCCCCCCGCTTGTATTCCTGCTCTCACTTTCTCTCTCTGTCAAATAAATAAATAAAATCTTTTAAAAAAAAGAAAGAAAGTGGACAAAATATGTGAAACAACAGCCTTTAGACACTGGGCAACAGGTATTACAAGACTCTGATCCCTGCAAGAAGGGAAACAAATAAGGTGAGCCTTGTGATCACCCTGGCTTTCTGCCCAGAGGCAATTACGGAATCATGGTGTAATAAGAGAAGAAAAGCAGGACCCAAGGGTCTCCTTGAGCCAAAAAGACAAAGATCAGAGTTGGGAGAGGCTGAGGTGGTTGAAATTTGTGCTGCTGAGTACCAGAAAGGAGATATCTACAACAGAAAGAGTCTCAGAAATCTGCACAAGGGTCTGCTCATGTCTTTGGCTACGTGTGCTTAGAGGAAGACTCCACAAGGCTGACCAAGGAACGATGAACAGAGATAAGACAACTTATGGAAAGCTCTCTGGAGGAAAATTATTGCGTTACATAGATCTGAGGAAAGAGTTTTATCCAAAATATATAAAGAACACTTACAACTCAGTAATAAGACACACACACACCAATGGAAAATGGGCAAGTTATTTGAGTAGCCACTTCACAGAAGAAGCATGAATGACTGCTAAGCATATATAAAAGTGCTTATTAGAAACCATGGAAATGCAAATTAAAACCATAAGGGAGTATTTTACGGATATTATCACATACCCATTAGAATGACTAAAATTTAAAAGACTGACCACAGCAGGTGTTACAAAGATTGGGAGCAACTACAACTGTCATACAAGGCTGGTGGGAGTGTCCAGTCACTTTGCAAAACAGACGAAGAGCTTCTTGTAAATTTAAGCATATACCTCATTAGTGACCCAAGAATTCCACTTCTAGATATTTATCCAAGAGAAGTGAAAAAGTAAGTCTACAAAAAAGATTCATGCATGAATGTTTATAGCAGCTTTCTTTATAATAGGGCCAAAATTGAAACAACACAGATGTACATCAACGGGTAAATAAATAAATTGTTATATATTCATAAATGAAATAAACTCTGCAATTTAAAATGAACAAACTACTGTCACAAACAACAGCAAGGATGGATCTCAAAATCTTTATGCTGAGTGAAAGAAATAAGACACAAAGAGTATATACTATATGAATCTATTTATATGAAATTCTAGAATAAGCAAAATTAATCTATCATATAGAAATCAGATCAATATTTGGAGAAAGATTGGCTGGGAAGGGGCATAAAGGAAATTTTCTGGGGTAGATGAAAATGTTCTATATGTATTGATTTGGGTGATGTTTACATGAATATAGAAAATTATCAAATTTATCAAATTTCAGGTAACACTGATCTGCTCTGCTTAGTTCAAACTATTTTTTAAACATTTAGGGGTGCCTGGCTAGCAGGGTCGGTGGAGCATGCAACTCTTGATCTTAGGGTCATGATTTCAAGCCCCACATTGACTATAGAGATTACTAAAAAAAATAAGACACTTTAAAAAATTATTTTTTAAGTGTTTAATTGCAAACATTTCCACCTACTGATCCACTTCAAAACAAACTTAAAAAAAAGATGTAAAAAAAACTTCAGTGGAAGGGCGCCTGGGTGGCTCAGTCGTTAAGCGTCTGCCTTCAGCTCAGGTCATGATCTTGGGGTCCTGGGATCGAGTCCCACATTGGGCTCCCTGCTCGGCTGGAAGCCTGCTTCTCCCTCTCCCACTCCCCCTGCTTGTGTTCCCTCTCTCGCTGTCTTTCTCTCTGTCAAATAAATAAATAAAATCTTAAAAAAAAAAAACAAAAAAAAACTTCAGTGGAAAAATCAGTGTACTTATCATTAATATGTAAACCAACAGTGGTTATTCTAAAATATATATATTTTTAAAGATTTTATTTATTTATTTGAGAGAGAGAGAATGAGAGACAGAGAGCACGAGAGGGAAGAGGGCAGAGGGGGAAGCAGACCCCCCGCCGAGCAGGGAGCCCGATGTGGGACTCGATCCCGGGACTCCAGGATCATGACCTGAGCCGAAGGCAGTCGCTTAACCAACTGAGCCACCCAGGCGCCGCAACAGTGGTTATTTTAAATATGCACATTAATACTCTTCTCCAACCATGAGTAATTTGTATTCTAAGAGAAACACAGGAAAAGCTTCGAGGCACAATTAAAGAACACTCATCTGTCAGAGGAAGAAGACTAGGGTCCTCTCCTGAGCTACTGTGGTGGGAATTGGCAGTCAGGTAGGATACACCCCCAAATTGACTTCTAAATCTAAGGTATCAGTGAGGAGTAAGGATCACGCAACCAGCTCATGATTAGAACTATCAAAATTAAGATCAGAAATGAAGCATGTGCATCAAAAAGGAATTAAGATAAGAAATGTAGGAGATCTGTGCCCAATGAAGGGCCAAGAGAAGAAATACCATTGGTCCTTCTTAGTAGAACAGACAGTATCATGATTTATTAGACTTATAAGCACAAACATGGTCATACTAAAGAATCGTAACCACCAGCAGAGAATGCTGAAGAACCCTGATTATCCTACTGTATTTACTGGTGTCTCCTTTTCTAACAGACTCAAGTTATCCTGTTTCCTCAAACTGTTTGTTTCTACTCAAAGTTTAGTCTTCCCTGATTGCAGGTCCAGGAAATACCCCAGAATATTTCCTTCTTTGCCACAAGACCATTTTAGAGACCTAAAATTATTGTCACTGTAACAGTAGGTGGCTACACAAAGTTTGGCATTGAATTATTTGTGACACATGTTATGCTATGATGAGCTATTTATTACTGAGAGCAATATATGAGACTACAGTGTGAGTGCTAATCAGTCTATAAACATTTTCTTTAGCTATGAATTCCCATTTGTAGGAAACATTTTTTTTTTTAAGGGCATGGATCATTAACATTTCAATACACCAAGCTTAGATCTGGCAACTTACAGAAATTTTTCAGAGGAAAGGCACACAATCCAAGTGACTATTTTAATTACCTGCATCGGCCCAATTAATTTGTGGTGTATTTCAAGCTGAAACAAAGGCCCAGGAATGAATCTTGCTGTCCCAGCCTAGCCAAAAGATTCTATGAAGCCTCTCCCTCAGTCATTCCAGGGAAGAAAGACAATAGGATGTAGTTGAGCCCTCAGGGGCTTGGCAGCCAAAAGAAGTAGAGAGGAAGCTTTGCGAGAGCTCATATCAGTGTAGAAAATCACATCACAACCCGCTACAGTGAGGAATTCTTGAGAATGGAAGGAACAGACTGTAAAATGATAAAAGCAAAATTTAAAAACTTGTCCTGAGGAGGAGTTTTACTGCCTGAATCAACAGATGTGAAAACTCAGAAACTCCTCAGAGACCTTTACTACCCTCTTGATTGTATATGGTTCCTTTTCCTTTATAAGTGAGTATCACAGGTGTGTCCTAAAGCTGGATTCTGGGAGGATCCTCTGCCAACCAGGAAGCACCTACCATCCACCAGGAAGCAACTGCCTGAGTGTCCTTACTCCCCAAGCACTTTTCTGTTAAATCCCTTGCATGTGACCACAAGTTTGAATCAGGCCAGAGCTTGCTCTCTTCAAAGTTCTTGCTCTAGTTTGAATTGTTTCTACTGCATAACAAATTAATGCTATGTAGCAAGTCAGTGCTTACATAGAATAGGTGGAAACCCAGATGGCATGTTTTGTAAGGATGCTAAGAATAACTGTAACCTCAACACCTATCAAATCCCCACAAGTCCATTGGTGATGTCTGAAATTCCATCATTGCAAGTTTACATCTTTGGGTTCAAGTAGAAAAATCGACTAACATGTAAAGAACATGTGGACAGATAATTAAATTATTATTAGTCATCAACCACTTACTATAAATTTTCCTATTCTAAGTGTTTCCAAGAGAACAAAAGTCCCAAAGATTTATATATAAGAAGGTGAATATATAAACCTTATGCACCAACCAAATGGAATGGAGCCAATTGGGAGGAAGGAAATCAGGGCAGATCAGGGTACTGAGGATCTTGGGAGAAGAAGCACATCAAGAAAACAAGAACGGGAAATAAGCAGTTGCCCAAGACCCATTTTACCTATTTCACAATTCTATAAATTATCTGACACAGGGAAAGGTCCACAGTTAGTACTCTTAGAGGAACAAAAGCCCAAGATGACTTTTCTCCAAACTACTCAAGAAATGACTGAGTGAAATCAGTGAAAAATCACTGTGATCCCTTTGAGAATGGTAAAGTGCAGTACCTTTAGGCCATGGTGTCAGGCAGGTGCTGGATGACCACCAGCATATTTCAATATGGAAGTCTGGGTTGGGCCAATTGGGTCTCCTTGGTTTCATGTATGATGACGTATGTTTTATTGTAGAGGATTCTCAGAGTGGAAAACATAATAAGGCATTTCAAAACCAATAAAAAGACAACTATACATCTGAATCAGGATGCCTACTCTTTCAGGGTTCCCTGACCCAGTTCCAACATGGGGGTTGGGGTCTCCCTACACACAATATCAGGCATTCTTGGACACCAGTGTCCAAGAATTCAACTCAATTCTGACTCTACCTATCCAGAGATAGCATCAGACTCCAGGGGTTAATAGTTCAGCCCTACAAGACTGTCCCCCAAACCCCACTTCAAACTCCAGTCACAAGACCCAGGCTGTTACCTGTGCTTCTGACCAACTGACTACAGATTGGAGGTTTCAATGACCTCCTCCTCAGGCTCAATTAATTTTCTAGAGTGGCTCATAGAACTCAGGGAAACACTATGTTAACCAGTTTATTAAAGGATATGATAGAGGATGCGAATCAACAGCCAGATAGAGAGTTACACAGGGAGAGGTCCTGAACAATGAAGCTTCTGTCTTCATGGAGCTTAGGGCCCAGCTCAGTGGCACATGGAAGCATTCTGGTTCCCCAAGCATGGACCGTCTCTGAAAAAGGACCAAAAAACTGTCCTCTTGTCCTCTTTATGGAGGCTTCATTACTGTCTGAGTCATTGGCCAATGGCTGATTCAACCTCCAGCTCTTTCCCCTTCCTAGAGGTCAAGGGTGTGAGACTGAGAGTTCCAACTGTCTAATCATATGATTGGTCCTGGCAGTCCCCTGCCCTTGCATGGGGTCCAAAAGTCACCTTCATTAATAATAATACACCCATTTCACCTTATGGTTCTGAAGCATTTTCAGGGACTGTGGTTGAAGACTGAATATACGAGAGAAATACATTCTGGTCATCTGAATGACCAGATATATATTTCTTATAAATCATTATATTGCCCCTACCAAGTGCCAAATGCTATGCTAGTTCTTACTCAATAAATTCATAGTCTGGCAATCAATCGACAAGTAAACCAATGAGAACAGTATAGGAGAAGTGCTTGAATGCTGGATGAATCTAGAAGAGGGTTCAAACCCACTTTGAAGGAAGGCTCCCCACTGCCCACTATGCAGATCTTGAGGAGGGTGAATTCTGTGCAGAGGGAGTGTAAGTATAATGCACTCGCAGGCATGGAGGCGGATGGGGGTGTCCAGAGTGTGTAATGAGTGAGAGGTGAAAGGGTGAAGGCCAGAGAAGGAGATGCCAGGATCCGTCATCATCAGGTCTTTCTTATATGCCCTGCTAGGAATTCATGTAAGCCTGCACCCCTGTTTGTATTTACACCCCCACCTTGTTCCAGAGAGCATTTAGAGTGGTTGTTGTCATAGAGCTTGGATTGTATTATGAATGCAATTGAGTGTAATTGAAGGATTTTAAGCAGGGAATGACATGCTCAGGCATGCATTTAAGAAAGATTACTCAGGCAATGCAGAAAATAAATTGTAAGGGGTACAGGGAAAGGGACGAGACTTCAGGCAGTTAAGGCAGAATAGAGGCAATTACAATAATCCAAGGAAAAATGAGGCAGGCCTGAACTAATGCAGTGGCATTGGGAATGCAGAGGGGCTAGGTAGATTTGAGATGTACTTAAGATTGGACAGATTAATTTCTAAGCTAGTGGACCTAATGACACTTAACGCTATGGGAGTAAACTGAGTAGAAAGAAATTACTCAGGAAATGTGTCTTGATCAGGAATTTGAATAAGGGAGACAAATGATCTAGACAATTTGCCTGATATTAGAGAGCATTTATAGTGTAGAAATATACAGTTTCAAGTACTGTGGATTTACTTTGAATTTCCATTTGAATCACCAGCCTAGTTTCTTTTGAGCACAGCCCGATTTCTTGCAAGGTACAAACTCCAGGGATTGTCATAACTGCCCTTGAAGCTGCTCAGTGCATTTTTTCACAGGAGAACTGTTGCTATAGCAACCCCTCAAGATGTAAAAACACATCTCACTCTCATGTCTACTTTTCAGCATGCAGAAACTGGGGGAGGTGATGTTTCTCTAGAAGGGAAAACACCTTCCCAGTGAAAGCAAACACGTTCCACAGGAATTTAAAGTCCAGTAACTTGAATTAGACATTGTAAGTGAAAATGTTTAGTACAGAACCTGGAAAATAATTCTTTCTCAGTAAGTCTTCATGGGATCTGAAACCACTTAAAAAAAAAAGAAGAATTTTAACAATTATCATTGAAAGAACTGACTTTAATTCAAAAGCAAAATTTGAGAAATTTAAATATCATAGAGTGTGGCTTATAGAGAAATAAATTGGGGTAAAATGTTCGTGTTTGGGATGAGGACACGTTTTTGTAAATGGGGAGTGGATTTAAAAGAGATGATAGTGAAGGTTTGGCTGTATGGGAAGTTCATGCTTTCCTTCTAAGAGTTTCAATACGGGCGTAGAATCACTACCTAAATGAAAATTTAGGCTATAAAAACATGCGCAGCTGAGAGTGATTCTGTTTTAAAATGTGTATATAACAGGGGCACCTGGGTGGCTCAGATGGTTAAGCGTCTGCCTTCGGCTCAGGTCATGGTCTCAGTGTCCTGGGATCGAGTCCCGCATCAGGCTCCCTGCTCCTCGGGAGCCTGCTTCTCCCTCTGCCTCTCTCTCTCTCTCTCTGTCTGTCATGAATAAATAAATAAAATCTTTAAAAAAAAATGTGTATATAACAGTAACGGTTTTATCCTAAAAACATAAAGATAGCTTAAGATTAGGTTGTTAATGTGTTCAAATCCATAGATAGCACACAAAAAAACAAGCTAAAAAGTAGTCTTGAAAGATACCTAAAAGACATTTGATAAAATTCAATACTACCCATCCTTCCTTCCTTCCTTCCTTCTTTCTCTTTCTTTCTCTTTTTTTTTCTTTTTCTTTTTCTTTCTTTTCTTCCTTCCTTTTCTTTCTCTTTTCTCTTTCTCTTTCTCTTTCTCTCTTTCTCTCACAGAGCATAGTCTGTTCCTGTAGGGATTAGGATTATATCACAAGGACAGTGAGAAGCAACCCAGGGTTCTGAATAGCAGAGGTTGAGAAAAATGAAGAGATTGAGAGATATTTGGGAGGTAGAATCTGTAATGCTAGCAATTGTTCGGGATGATTGGGTAGTGGTGCCATTGTGTGAGATACTGTATATGGGTGTGGGTGGACCCTGGAGGAGGGGCAGGTTCCCAGGGAAAGGTCAGTATGGCACTGTTGATGAGAGAATGCATCCTGGCTCTGACTGCCCAGGTTCAAATCCATCTTGATCGTTTTGGGTGAATCTTTAAACTTTCATAGTTTTGGCTTTTTCATTCATAAAATAGAGATGATACTAATGGAATCCACCTTGAGGGGATTATCTGAAATTACTCCTTTAGTGTTTAGCAGAATCTTTGCCAACATGACTGATACTTAGTAGGTGGTCTTTAGCTTTATGATCAGTTGTAGTGTTTAGATGCATTTATTCCAAAGGGTCTGGAAACATCCAGAAAAGGACATTTAAAAGATATTTGGCTATAAAGGCCTGGACCTCTGGAAAGAGACTTGAACCAGATGTACATTTGAGAATCGACACGTACATAGTATTTGAAACATTTTTAATAGTGGGGAAAATATTGATTATTGACTAAATGGTTGTGGTAACTGGTTAGTCACTAGAGATACAAAATGAAGTTAAATCCTTCTCACAATCTGAACATATAATGTAAAAGGATTAAGTGCCTTAATGTAAAAAAGAGGAAGTGTTAAAATATTACCTTAAGATAAGGTAAACCAGAAACACAAAGGAAAAGCTTTAAAAGAGAATATAGATGTATAGATGTATTTGAATACATTGAAGTTTTTTAAAAATTAAAACTAAAAACCAAAGTTTTAAAACAAGAACACACTGGGGCGCCTGGGTGGCTCAGTTGGTTAAGCGACTGCCTTCGGCTCAGGTCATGATCCTGGAGTCCCAGGATCGAGTCCCACGTCGGGCTCCCTGCTCAGCAGGGAGTCTGCCTCTCTCTCTGACCCTCCCCCCTCTCGTGTTCTCTATCTCATTCTCTCTCTCATATAAATAAATAAAATCTTTAAAAAAAAAACAAAAAAACAAAAAACAAGAACACACTGGAAAAATTTAACAAGTAACATGAAAAGAAATAAGAAGAGGCTAACAAAAGTAGATAAAGCATATGATCAGATAATTAACAAAAGAAGAAATGTAAATTAAATCAACATTACATATTATTTGCCCATTAGACCAGCAAAATATCTTAACATTTTGAAGTTTTAATGCAAATTAATTGTGAGTGAAGGTAAAAGTAAATATGTACTCTAAAGCAGTAATTATGCAATTCTTTGTTCATTTACCAGTAAAATAGATTTCTAAAATTATAAACACTTTCATATTTTTTAAAAAGATTCATTATTTATTTTAGAGAGAGAGAGAGCATGAGTGGGAGGGGCAGAGGGAGACAGAAACTCAAGTAGACTCTGTGCTGAACGTGGAGGCCAATGGTGGGTTCAATCTCATCACCCTGAGATCACGACCTGAGCCAAAACCAAGAGTCAGACACCCAACTGACTGAGCCACCCAGGCGCCCCACAAACTCTTTCATTTTTTAGATTAATATTTATTCTTAACTTTAAAGAGTTGTAATATTATAAATATTGATATCTAAAACTAAAACTATATCACTCATCTACATTTTTGCAATGCAGTCTAAATCTAAGAATTATTTGACATCCACGATCATTCACTTTTAAAAAATAGGCTCTTCTAAAAATAATAAATAAATAAATAAATAAATAATAGGCTCTTCTTTAAGATTTGGAAATTATACTCAGTTTTATTTCTCTTTGAATTTATATTTTTATTCCCCTTCCTTCGTATATCTTTATCCTAATATATTTTATACTTCTACAATTTCATTGATCATTTTCTGATTTGATCATTTTTTATCCACAACAAAATTTAACTTGAAATTTTTAAAATCTTTTATTCTCTCTAACCATGCATCTTTTCTGGAGTGAGTTGTGTTCATAGTTATCGGTAGTATATAATTGAGCAGAACTATATATAATATTAAATATTTTATAAATAACCAGTAAACATAAAAAGTAAAATTTTAATGGATATCCATCTTTGTGGTAGGCAGAATAACAGTTCCCAAAAATGTTCTTACTCTAACATCCGAGACCTGTGTTATATGACCTAAAAGTAGAAGACGGAAGTGGAAAAGTCAGAGATGAGACGATGGGAGAAAAGTCAAGAAAGATTCCAATCTTTCCAAGAAAGATTCCAAGAAAGATCTCCAAGAGAGATCATCCACCATTGCAGGAACTGAAGATGGGGAGGCCAGCAGAGGGCCCAATGAGGGTGGCCTCCAGAAGCTGACAACCAGTAAGAAAATGAGGGCCCCCGTCTTACAACCTCAAGGCACAGAATGAGGAAGGAAACAGATTCTACCCTAACGTCTCCAGAGAGAAGACCTCGTGTTCTCTTCAGAACATGCTTTCTCATTTTTTGCAATAGGAGCAGGCTGAGCATTCTCCAAATCCTCAAGTTCTGATTCCTTTTTGTGTAATAATGTCCTTTAATTTTTCTCTCTCTTCTCACATTTCACAGTGAGGAGTAAGGTGTAAGGAGAAACCAAGCCATGCCTTCAACAATTTTCTTAGAAATCTCTTCAGCTAAATACCCAGTTTCATCGCTTGCAAGTTCTACCACCACAGAACACTAGAACACAAGGATGCCAAAGTCTTTGCCCCTTTGTGACAAGGATCTCCTCTCTCCCAGTTTTCAAGAACAAGCTCCTCGTTTCCATTGCAGACCTCACCAGAATGTCCGTTAGCGACCATATTTCTACCAGCATTGGGTTCATGATGATGTGTGTACTCTCTGACATGATAGCAGCTTCCCCCATAGGGCTTCTCTTTGCTCCCTGAGCCCCCACCAGAGTCGCCTTTAATGGATCTAGTAAAGTCACCTTGCCACCAAATGAAATGCCACATCAGAGGCATTGTTTCAAGATCAGGAGCAGCTTAAATTGTAAACACATAAACAGAAGGACCGAGGACTTCTTCCTAACTTCTTCGTGTCTCTCTAGCCCACACGGGACTCTTTCCAGAATACTGACTTAGGCAGAATATCCATCTGCTCTCTTACTAAATGTAATACCTCACACTTCTCCCATTTGGGTCAAATTCACTGTGAATTCCATTTTACGACATCTAGGGCAGAGGGATCACATGCTGATTCTCCTCTACCTGTGCGAGCAGGGACAGCTACACCGATACAAGATTTTTATTTAAAAAAAAAAAAAAAACTAACAAAAACGTGGAGAACATAAGTTTCAAGATCTTTCGGTAGAAGACAGAACCTTCTGAAGCACAGAACACACTAAAGACAAAGCCCTGTGGACAAGCCATGGGGAGAAGGAAAGGGTCAGAGCAGTGAGGGGAGAGCCAAGCTAGGAGTCCCCAAGAGTGACCCAGCGAACATGCGTAATGGCCAGTTCACCTGGAACTCGGCCCCGTGTCCCCCACTAGTTAAATGTGTGACTTAATCAAGTCACTTATCTTCCCAAGCTTCTAGTCCCTCTTCTATTAAAAAAAAAAAAACAAAAAAACAAAAGCAAGGATTAGATTAGATGGCTTTTAAAGATTTTTTTTCTGCTAAAATTCTGTAGTTTTTAATACATTCAGACATTCTTTCACATGCTCTGACTACTAGAAACTCCACCTTCTTTTAATAAATTCTATTTACTTGCAGGTGGTTGGACTATTAAGAAAAGCAAATTGTTTAAATAATGTCTGACTTTTTGACTGGCTTGACTCCCCTAACGGGCCATATATATAATTTTTTTTTCTGGGTAGTGATTTTTTAGGTACATCAATCAAGTAGTCAGCATTTATTGCATGGAGCTAATTAACTTTCAAAATGACATTTTCATTTGTAACATGGGTTGAGATTTGAACTCAGATCTCATCAATGAAAAGCAGCTGCACTCATAATCCGAGCCCCTAATTCTCCCTGCTTAGCTTCACCATAAATGTGTGATTAATCGCAGGTTTAAGGGAGTTCTCAGTTACTGTGAAAACAAATCATTACCAGAAACTGGCATTCCCAATTTATTTTATTTATTTTATTTTTATTTTTATGAGTTATACCCTATTCTCCATATTTTCCATATGTTCTGGGTCCTTTTCATCCATTCAGGACCTCGTGGAAAGCTCAGCTCACCCCATCTCCTAATGGGTCACGATAAACAGAAGAATGTCATTTTCTCTCCACTTTTCCATTTCAAAGGATGTAGAAATATGAGCACTGTCTAGGAAGAGGCAAAAGAATGGAGTCTTGGACAGCAGGACAGAGTGAACACAGAGATAAATGCAGTTACTCTACATCTTAGGTCACTACCGCAAACGCAAACGTCAGCTCCCTGTTAGATCCAGACACGTGAGCGGTTAGGAACCTGGGAGTGGGCAGAGGGGCCTCGACAGTGGCTTATCTTTACTGAATTCTCCTTCACTTTTTCTGTTTTGGGGGAAAGTTACGTAGGGAAACCAAGAATCGTTAGAGGAATTTTACCATTTGGAGAGTATTTGAGGGATATTCTGATTAAATAAACTTTGAAGGCGCTGAGGCACTCATCAAGAACATGGACACCAAAGCAGTGAGAACTGCCTTGGGAATCCAGTTGGAAGAGACATGTCTTAGTAAGATGCCAGGGACAGAGATGACATTTGGCGCAGTCAAATGCAAGCCTGAATCTGAAGTCACAGGTGCATGCAGCGTCTCTCACCTGCCCCTCGAATCTGCAGCTCTGTGTAGACCAGCATTTCCAGTTGAGGACCAGCAAAGAATTAATTTATTTGACAATAGTTCACAAGACTTCACAGCAATATTAGACAGGTTAGGGAGTGTGTATGTGAGTGTGTGAGTGTGTGTGTAACTTATGTCTTACACACCAAAATATCCCAAGTCCTTGAGTGTTGTGAGGACACCTTTTCAATGAATAATCTACAGAAGTTGACTTTATCCTCTCTCTTATGAGGAAGGCAAAGACCTCTCTGCTTAAATGGGTGGCTTTTCTAAAGGAATTTAGGCTTCTCATGGTCAATGCTTTCTCCACGTTCCTGTTCTTACTGAACTTTCCTTTATTTCATTAATGTCTCATGGGAGTGTTCTCTTTTCCCTACCCAATATAAGCCCTGAAAACACATCCCCCTTTCCCTGACCTTCCCCCAAAACCACCACCCTAAGCCAGTTCTGTATAATGAACACATAAGGAAGTTTGAAGTTAAACAATGAAACAAAGTAGTTCCATTGCAAGATGTCAGAGTAACCAACTGAGCAGGTCTTTGCAGGGTAATTCCATTGGCTGATCCCTTATCAGGAAATTTCTCACTGGCTGTCTCTTTGTCTGCCCTGTTTTAAACTTCCTTCTTTCTCTCGTGGCCAGCCTCCAATTTCCTTCTCCCCATGCTGACTTGTTTCTTCACCAAAATAGTGCAGCCCTCCACCCACTACCTCAAAGGTTTCAGGCCCACCATTACCTAGGCCAAATCTCAGGTTGCTCTAGGAGACAAAAATGGTTTTACTTTGTCTCAGGATCAAATTCTTAGGCAGACCAAGCTTCCCCCACCAGCCTTTGTAAGTAAAGAAGAGTTAATATGAAATGCCATCTCCCCAGTATGAATTATATGAGCACCCAGAAAGCAGAACTGCCAACAATCGGGTCTCTTTGTGTTTTGTTTTACTTCTTATAGTGTATTTTGTTTGTCACCCAAGGTCACCCTCACCTGTACTCACACTCTTAATTTCTGTCTGTTTCTGTCTCTCATTCTCTCTCTCTCTCTCTCTCTCTCTCTCATACACACACACACACCCTTCTCTTTCACTCACATATTCTCTTTAAAATCCACACATTGGGGGGTGCGTGGGTGGCTCAGTCAGTTAAGCGTCTGCCTTCGGCTCAGGTCATGATCCCAGGGTTCCTTGCTCAACGGGGAGTCAGCTTCTCCCTCACCCTCTGCCTGTCACTCTGCCTACCTGTGCTCTCTCTCTCTCTCTGTCAAATAAATAAATAAATAAATAAAATCTTTAAAAAAAAAATCCACACATCGGTAAACATAGGAAATCAAATGAACTATTCATAATCCTTATTCTTTCAGTGTCTTAATCTGAGACAGAGGGAAAAATAAAAAAAAAGAAAAGAGGAAGGTCACAGAAAGCAAAAGACAGGAGGACAAAAAGTGGAAGTAATGAAGAAGAAAAAACAAGTTAACTAGGTAGTGTCTTAGCGTGTTTGATCGCAGGGGATCAAGGAAGCAGTGGAAAAGTGAATTCTAAGTGCAGGCGTAACTGCCTGTGAGCAGTGTCTCCCAGCGTGCAGCTCAGCCCTGGATCATCCCAGGTGGGGGTTAAATGCTGACATAAACCTCTGTACACAGCCGACATGTCCCCCTGGAGACGTCACACAGTCTCACTCAGCTGTATCTGCCTTTTATGTAAGAGCTACGCCCTCTTCCTCTGCAAAGAATGACAGCTGGAGGGGAATGAGGTTATTGGGATTAAAACAAAACAAAACACAGACAACACCGATTACAGACCTTTGTAATTTTTTTCTCTTTAACTTTATTAAGATGTAAGAAATGTAGCTGTTTCTCCGGCATTAACAAAGAATAGCTTGACTTTTATGTTTTTCTTCTCGTTCTGGCACAATGTCGACCAAAAATTGGGACCGCGGAAAGGAGATTCAGAACATAAAGATCAGGGTCCGCGCGTCTGGGTGAGCAGGAAGCTGTGTCCCCAGGAGGTCTTTTCTTATAACATTTCCAACCTTATAATTCACCCTTCTGAGGTTTAGCAAAGAAGCCAAAGTAGCCGAAGCAGGGGGTGTTAATACAAGCCAAACCTCAGCCCCTTTCAAGGCTCCCTCTGGTGCCTTCTGAGCTTTAGCACAGCTCCTCCACCCTGAGTCACCACCACCCGCTTTGAAACCGTGTCTTTGGAGAAGGTCATGCCCACAGACACGTCTTTCTCGGTGTGTGACCGGCCTCTGCCAACTTGTGGTGAGACTTTGCATGCCAAATGTAACCAGTTACAGGAGTCCCCATCCTGTGGCTGAAGGCATCTGTTTGTGGGAGTATATTCCCTGCATGCTGGGATTAGAGACCACTGGGCTCCCCAGGACATCTGGAAGAGAGTCCTCCTGGAGCTGGCTCTTCCCCACTGCCGGCATTAGCCTCCCTTATGCCAGTCTACAGCTGTATCTTTTAGGCCTGTGAAACCATCAGCCACCCAAAAGAGGCTTCTGGGCCACCCAACAGCCATTATTTCTTTCATCTCTTGGATCCCAGAGCCTTCAGGGAGACTGGGACAAAATGGGGAAGTGACTGAATAGACTCAAAAACGAAATTGAGAAATAGCTTGAAAACTGTCCCCAGGGGCACCTGGGGGGCTCAGTGCGTTAAGCATCTGCCTTCGGCTCAGGTCATGATCTTGGGGTCCTGGGATCGAGCCCCACATCCTCTACTCAGCGGGGAGCCTGCTTCTCCCTTTCCCTCTGCTGCTCCCCCTGCTTGTGTGCTCTCTATCTCTCTCTTCCTCTCTCTCTCTCCGTGTCAAATAAATAAATAAAATCTTAAAAAAAAAAAAAAACTGTCCCCAAATTAGAGGGCAACACTTTTTCAAGCTGATCATGAAAATTTTGAAGTATCTATCACATCAGTTCCCTCTTGTCCGATTCCATGACCCTTTCATTATCTCCCATCTGGATTCTTATAACATCTTTGCCAGCATTCTGCTTCCCTCTGATCCCTCTGTCTTCCAAGTTATCATGTTATCTTTCTGAAAATAAACATCTAAGAATATTTCTTATCTTTAGTGGTTTTCCCTCCTCTATGGCATAAAATGCAGAATTTTTAATATATGCCCTTCTCACACATTGGGATGTTTACATTTCCCACCCATGTTGTGTACCTCCATGTCAGTATTTCTCTATTACCCCTTCTGGAATGTTCTTCTCCTGCTTCTCGTATTAGCAAAGTGTTGGTCCTCCAAAGACCAACCCATTCCGTCATCTGCTCTGTAAGGTCTTAAAGCCCTTCGATAGAGCTACTTCTGCTTCTACTTTGGTTTTATCTTCCATCATGCATACCACTTTTATAATATGCATCCTGTTGTAAACTATTGACATCATAAGTTAATAGTTTGGCTCCTGTAATATAAAATAAACTCAAGGAGAATATAGACCACATTTTGGATCCTAATGTAAGACATGGCATATAAAACGTGTTCAATAAATATTTGATAAATAGCTGATGAAAAAATGAATTAATAAATGAACAAATGGTTCATTCAGTGAAACTAATGGAAAGCATGTTTGCTATGAATAATGTAAAACAGTGGCTAATCTATGCATAATTCCGTGCGTTCACATACATATGAAGAATGACACAATTTATATAAAGCCTAATATACAGATGCGCACAAAATCCAACACTTTACATTATCTTTGGATATATACATGCAACTTGCATTTTTTTTTTTACCGAAAAATAAGCCCTAAAGGTCTTTTGGAGTCAGGTCTGCCTGTATTTGTTTGCCTTGGGTTTTTGTTTTTCATTTTGCCTTTCTGATTACTCCTTTGGATTCCAGAAACTAGGTATATCCCAAATTTTTAAGCTATCCTTCTTGGCTGAAAGATGTTTAGGTGGACTCTAATTTTTTTTTTTCACTCTTAGGAGCAATTGCCGCTATGAAATCTTTGGGCAGATATGCATCCTTGTGTACATATGCATGTTTTCCTTAAAGGTGACACCTGAGAAAAATTGCTAGGTCATAGGAAATGTACTTTGTACCTGTCACTCAGCCCTATAGAGTAGCTACTTCTGTGTATCCTCACTGACATCAGACACACTAAGGGATTATCTATCTTTCTGCTGTTCTAGCCTCCCATTGCATCCCCACAAAATTCCTCATTGTTATAGTCTGGAAATTTAGTTTCAGACCTTTCCTTTCTTCCTTCCTTCCTTCTTCCTTCCTTCCTTCCTTCCTTCCTTCCTTCCTTCCTTCCTTTCTTTCTTTCTCTCTCTCTCTCTCTTTCTTTCTTTCTTTCTTTTTTTTTACAATGAGTGTTTATTAAACTTAGCATTAAGTTTCCTAATGCGTTGCTCATCTTTGATTTTTCTACCACATTATTTGCTCTCAGATTCATCTTTCTTACTGCTGGTATGTATCTTCTTTGTTGTTGGTTTTTTTTAAGATTTTTTATTTATTTACTTGTCAGAGAGAGAGAGAGAGAGCACAAGCAGGGGGAGCGGCAGACATAGGGAGAAGCAGGCTCCCCGCTGAGCAAGGAGCCTGACTTGGGACTCAATCCCAGGACCCTGGGATCATGGCCTGAGCCGAAGGCAGACGTTTAACCAACTGAGCTACCCAGGTGCCCCACTGGTATATATCTTCTCCCAGGAGTTTAACGGTCTTATTATTTATATGTGGAAAACTAGCTTCCCTTCAAACTTATTCATGAATACCTCTAGGTAAAAAATTATAGGCTAAAAGAAATTTTCTTAGAGCATTTTAAAATTTAAATAGCATGTAAAATGCTCACTGTGTTCTTACATTCATATTGATTAGAACTCGTATGTCAGTATGATTCTCCATCTATTGTAGGTAATCCTTACTTTTTTTCTACTCTGATAGCTTTAAAATTCTTCTCTTGATTTGGACATTCTAAAATTTAAATATATTTGTATGGAACACTGGAGGTTGATAAGTAATTTTAAAAACTTCTAAATATTTGGATGTCTTATATTAGATGGATAGGCCATCTGAATGATGAAATGCTTATTGCATTTTATTTATTTATTTTTAAAGATTTTATTTATTTATTTATTTATTTATTTATTTATTTATTTATTTATTTTGAGAGATGAGAGAACGAGTGAGCAGGAGGAGGAGCAGAGGGGGAGGGAGAGGAAGGGGGAAAGAATCCCAGACAGACTCTGTGCTGAGTGCGGAGCCCAACGTGGGGCTCCATCTCACAGCCTTGAAATCATGACCTGAGACAAAACCAAGGGTCAGATGCTTAACTGTCTGACCCATGCAGGCACCTCTGGATTTTATTTTAGATTCTATGCCAAAAGACCTAGACTGAGTTCTTTTTTTTTTTTTATTTAAATTCAGTTAGTCAACATAGAGTACATCATTAGTTTCAGATGTAGAGTTCAGTTATTCATCAGTTGCATATAACACTCAGTGTTCATCACATCATGTGCCCTCCTTAATGCCCATCACCCAGTTACCAGTTTCCCCATCCACCTCCCCTTCAGCAACCCTCAGTTTGTTTTCTGTAGTTAAGAGTCATGGTTTGTCTCCCTCTCTGATTTCTTCCCATTCAGTTTTCCCTCCCTTCCCCTGTGATCCACTGAGTTCTGATCCTAGCTCTATACTGATAGGCTTGTGACTATCATCTGGGTTTAAAACTTCTCTGGGCATTACCTTCCTCTTTGTTCATATAGGAAATAAGGAGGTTATAGAAAGTTATGTCTAGGATCCTTTTCAGTCATAAAATCGTGTGCAAGGGACTCCAAGACTTTACAAACCTTAAGAGATTTGATATGGTTCTTTTTTCTTTCTCAAGACAATATCAAACCTATACTATCCCAGTGGTATTCCTATCTATTATAACTATTTCATGGAAGTGATTTCTAGAAATATAATGTCTCTTAACTCCCTTCTGTGTGTTTCTTTTTATTGCAACTGCATTTCTTTTGAAAGTATGACATTAAAAACTGGGAGAATACATAAGTATAGGAATGTTGTTAAATGTTTCTTTTAATCTAGGTCAGTGAATTAAAGAAGGAGTCTATATGTGAATACTACATATATTCCAACTTTTGCCAAAAGGATACTTAAATATTCACAAAGGGAATTCTAGAAAGCAAAAGGTTTCTCCCTCCAAAAGGCATAGGAGCCCTCTGAATTAAAGCTTCCGACCTCTGAGTACCAGGCTGCCCCTGATTAAAAACAAATGGAACATATGCTGTGGAGCATAAGTCTACCTGATTTATGGTTTGGAAAATTAAGTTACTATTACTTATGGGCCTTGGAAGCAAAGGCCCAATGCAATAGCTAATTGAGACTAGAGAAGGGGTATATGCTGAAATTGGGAAAATATATTTTAGAGAATGGCTGAGTGAAGACATCAGGGTATGTAATTAAATGGCCTTAAAAAAAAGTCACACTCTCAACAACCTCTTATATCAAACAATTGGAATGTGTTGGTTTTATTAACTGGTCTTCTGCCATTAGTTCCATCAAGCTGGGTACCGCTGAGTTAACCTTCCCTGTTGACGGACTCTAGTAAACATATTAAAACTCCCATGACCAGGGTCATTCTCCCATAAATAAAGACTCTTTAGAATGCAGGCAATTATTAGGTTTCGGTAAGCTACACAGATGCCTTCTAGGTTCTTAAGAGTGTATTTTGATGAGTTTTTGGACTCATCAAATACATTTCCAATAAATCCTGGGAAGGAATTTTGTTTTCATAGGAATCAGGGACCAGAAGGTTCTGGCTGTGAAAGTTAAACCCTGGAGGACCAGGAGGGAAGGAGACCATGCCCATCGCCCTTCCTCCACCTCTCTTCCCAGTGTAAATCCATTTGCCAAGCAGCTCAGGAAGTTGCAGGGTAAGGAACTGAAAATATCAGTTATTTCTCAGAATTGGGCTGTGGTAAAATTGATGACATATGTAGAGACTTTTTATTTTTAGTGGACAATCAAACATTCCAGACTGATTGCTGTAATTTGCTCGAACAAGTACTAAAAGTCTTTGAAATTGAAGGGTGATGCTGTCTCATCATAAGAAGAACACTTTCACTCTCATTGCACTTGGTGACTGAGAAATATGGATATATACTTATTTAAATACAATGAAGACCTATTTTGCTAATTGGGAGTTACTTTTTCTAAATGAAACACTAAGTGAATATTTCCCCCACATACTGTCATTTTTTTTGAATGCATACACTTCATTAATAGTTGCGGTTTTCATCTGTGGGTGATTTTGCCCTCTAGGGAAAATTTGGCAACGTTTGGAGATATTCTTGGTTGTCACAATGGGGCAGGAGGTCTCTACTAGCATCTAGAGGATAAAGGCCAGGAATACTACCAAATTCCCTAAAGTGCAAAGGATAGACTCCCTCCCCCCCCCAAAAAAATAATTATTCAGCCTGAAATATCAGTAGTGCCAAGGTTGAGAAACCCTAATCGAGAGAGACCTTTCCCTACTCAGTATGTAGATCATTAGCTCCGTAAGTGATAATCCATGGACACATAAAGCAAACAGAGAGATTACTAATTATTTCTCTAAGTGGACTCAATTTATAAAAATCTCAATTTACACAGTTTTTCAGAAGTACATTTATTGTTGAAAATGAACTATAGATGTAGAGATTTAAACCAACCAAACAATAAAAACAAAGCCCAGGGATAACACATTTAGAGGGGACACATCCTTCCAATTCCTGCCCTGGCACTTTGTCCACAGTAAGAACTCAATAAATACCTGCTGAATGAGCCTTTTAAAAAATCATTTAACTATTTAAAATACATAAGAATAAGTTAAGATTTCTATAATTTCTTTATAATGAAGATCTAAAATGGCCCACATGAGAAAAAAAAAAAATCCTTCTTAAAGAAAATAAATCCTTATCTTTCACTAATTTAAATACGATTAAATCTTTAAAAGTGTTTTAAAGGTGTGGACTTGGTTAAAATAGTAAATAGTTTTCTGAGATACACTGTTTCCAGATACAGAATCATCTGTGTGACCTTCTGAGGAACATTCCTCCTCTCCCCAAGCTGTGCTGTTCCTGGGACCCTCTTTTCTCCATCAGTCACAGTAAGAATAAAGTCTTAACTTCAGCTCACTAGCCTGAGGTAACAAAGATGTTTCACACCCACTAATTAGCGGCTGGCAGGTAACCCATCGAACTAACCCCTGAGATGGAAAACACATGGTTCATAAATTGTTTGGTTACACTTCCTGCCCCTCTGACTCAGATGCTCACACATCAGCTCCCCATCCACAGGTCTCTAACCTTTCGGGGTTTGTGGTCTGGAGTTTTGAGTCAGGCGAGGAAGCTAGAGAAACAGAGACAAAGAGAGATCCAGAGAGACCAAGAGCTGGGGACAGCTAATCTGCCATAGAAGTTTTCAGGCTTTCACTGAAGTGCCTCCTTGCGCAGTCACATAAACACAAAGACGGAAATATTGTTAAGCAAAGAAATATTAATTAAATCTATCTAGTTGTATGTAATCATATATAGAAAACACGTTTCACACATTCTTGGTCATCTTGCTTAAATCGATGATTCCGGACTAGCATAACTTTCCTTTATTACAAAGGATTTTAAAAGATTACAAGACAGAAAAGAATTAAATATTAGGATAATAAGAGCGGGACTGAAAGTTAAGGGTGTTGTAGCAAAACAAACTTCTATCTACATTCCTATCTATTTATGTCTATGTTATCTACCTATCTTGTGTGTGTGCACACACATGTGCACATATTCTCTAATGAGATAGAAGAAAATTATACTAATGTTTATCTCTTTGGTCAATGATGATATTAGTCATATTTTATTTCTGCAGTCTGACCTGTACTTGGAAATAAATTAATGGCTGCCTGATGAAAGTTAAGTGTGACTTAAGGGTGACCAATAAGTGTGTTGTTTTTAATTTTTAAAAAGCAGTTTCACAAAAACAGCTGAACCTGACCACTTGTGAGCCATGGGATAGAGCACTGGGAAAGGTCAGTGGGCACTTGTTAAACATGAGTAAATGGATAAATCAGGTTGATCCTGTGAGATGTTCAGTTGGATAAAAAATAAGAAATCCAACCTACTATCTGCTTGTTTAATAAGGTTAACCATATGAAATTTGCTGAGTTCGTAGATCAACAATAAGTATCAATGATTTTACATGGTTTCATATAATAATGTCATATGTAAGAAAGAAAAACATGTTTACCGGAAAATTTTAAATATCTCTTCTTACTTTCGAATTATCTGTGAGAATCTTCAAAGTTAATCCTGTCTTCCCCTACCATTGGTGTGAGTGACATCTTTTTTTTTTTTTTAAAGATTTTATTTATTTATTTGAGACAGAGAGAATGAGAGAGAGAGAGCACATGAGAGGGGGGAGGGTCAGAGGGAGAAGCAGGCTCCCCGCCAAGCAGGGAGCCCGATGCGGGACTCGATCCAGGGACTCCAGGATCATGACCTGAGCCGAAGGCAGTTGCTTAACCAACTGAGCCACCCAGGCGCCCGGTGTGGGTGACATCTTAAAAGTAATTTCTTCCTCACTAGGCATCTACAATGAATTTCATTTCAAGAAAGAGCCAACATTTCTGGATTCATTGGGTTGGTGTGGAAAGAGAGGCTGAGACTCCACAGCCATAGTCAGGCAAAGAGGTGCCATCATGACAAAAAGAAGCAGGAACAGACAACACTCACAGAGCCAGGCTCAATTCTACCTTTTTGACATATTTAATCTCAGAAGAACCCATTTTATAGATGTGGTAACGAAGGCACAGCTGCTTAGGTAACTCTGCTAAGGTCACCCATTTGTAAATGTTGAGACAGGATTCAAATCCAGACACCTAACCCAGACACTGTATTCCTCCCTAAACAGCACCCTGTCCTTCCTCTGCCCTTTACCCGAATTCAGATTTCTTTAGGCTCTTTATCCTTATCTGATGAGTAAATGTATACGGGCTCATGTATTTATTGTTTGTGTTAAATAGGAGGTTCCCAACTGTATCAACTGTGTCTGTTTCATTTGTGGAGGCATCCTCCGGGTTCGGACATAGGAGATTCTAAATAAATAATTGTTGGAATAAATTATTGTGTGAACGAATGAGTGAATGAATGTGTACCCCACCCTAGACTAAGGAACAAAGAAAGACTCAAAGCACCAAGTCATCAAATTTAAGAATAAGTTCCTAATCAAGTGTTGAGTCCCAACGTAAGGGATTGGGGGCTAATGCCTGAGGACATTCCCAGGGGCAGCCTTGAGGGTGAGGCTGAAGAAGGCATGTTTTCTGCCCTGTCTGGTGGAAAGCACATGGTACCAAGCCAGTTGTGTCGAGAATGTGTGCCATGTTTGCCTGTGTGCCTGATGTCTTCCAGTACCACCAACATTGTGAGTTCAAGTTCACTTTTCAGCTGCTTTCCAGCAGAGCCTATGTACTGAGTCATGCACACTCTCTAATGAGTTTCCAAGAGGATTGACCAGGATTCAGGTTTCATTCACCCTGTGGCCCCAGATCAAAAAATTTCCCCATGAAATCCAAATATCCCAAACAAGGATTGAACCCATGCCTCAGTCCTAATTAGCACCAAAAGGTGGCCAAAGTTCCCACTGTGGAGGGGAGAAGTAGAAATGGGTGAAAGATTGCATAATTGGATGTGAAATGTTTCCATGAATTTAAATGAAAGCTATTTGAACACATTTACACTTTTATGGATAATGATTTCAACTGCTTACTGAAGTTGCAGAAAAAGAAAACAAAATCGACGTTAGATGAAATAAGATGAAGAGCATTTTCTTTTTCCAATGTTGTAAATGAGGTGGAACATAAGGCTGAAGTCGTAACAGCAACAGTTAATACAAAGTGCAACAAAACAGACTCTACGTATGCTTACCTATGGAAGCATGTGTGGAGGAGAGGGAGCCAGAATTTGGGGGACCATGATCATTCTCAGTCCTTTATCCCCAAGAAAATGAAATATGACTGCTGGAGAATTTCTCATCCTTCTTTTGGTTCAGAGTATGGAGGCCTCCATGTATTGTCCACACACAAGCACATACGGAGATCAGGATATATTAAGTGGAGAGACCACATTTGGTTCCTTAATACCACTCCCAGTCCTGGAGCTGAAAGAGCCATGGCAATGGGCACCAGGCAAAGTTCATTCCTCCATCTACACATCCAGCCATCAGCCATTCAGCAAATGTCTGTTGAGCCCTCATTCAATAAGAGGCAGGCATGTCCTGCATGCCTGGGATACAAGGATGATATGGGCAGGGTCCTGCCCTTAGCACTTGACAGTAAAATGGGAGGGAACAGACCAGTGAAGAATTATGGTCAAGTTTATAAAAATAAACATGGACGTACAAAAGAACCTAAAGGAAGGGCAGGATTGCCTGAGTAGCGATTGAAAGCCTTAGAGCCAGAGGTATATATATAAAATATATAGATCCTGTATATATAAAAATATATCTCTCTATATATTTATATATACACTGTATATATAAAAATATATAGATCCAAATTTGAAGACACTTAGACATGGTATGAATGCTACCATCTGCCACAGTCCCCACCCTGCCTAATCAACCTTCATCTATATGAGTGGTCATTGCTGGTGACAGAGTGACCTCTGATGGAATTCGCTAAGTTCACAAGGGACTGAAGAAGTGACGTCCAAGCTGGCTAAAACTTACCTAAACATTAGTCATGCTGAGAAGGGAAAGAGCCTCAGGAGAGCAAACCATCCATGAAATGGAGTAGAAGCCTAAATATGAGCAACTACTAGAGAAATCAAAAGTTCAGTATTTCTGAAGAGGGATGGTAGGTAGGAAGCATCTTAAAGAACCACTAAATATTTGGAGTGACTTTTGAAGTGAATTATACATTTTTTGAAAAATTGCTTCATGTCCATTGTTTGCCGATCTCAAACAAAAATTTTACAATTTTTAAAAATTTGATTTATTTATATTTTTAGTACAGAGTCTGACTCAGGGTTAGCAAATAAAATATGGGATGCCCAGTTAAATTTGAATTTTTTTTTAAATTTTATTTATCTGAGAGAGAGAGAGAGGCAGATAGCAAAAGAGAGAGGGCAGGAGGGGAGGGAAGGGGCAGAGGGAGAGGGAGAAGCAGGCTCCCCACTGAGCAGGGATCAATCCCAGGACCCCGGGATCATGATCTGAGCCAAAGGCAGATACTCAATGGACTGAGCCACCCAGGCACCCTAAATTTGAATTTCAAATAAATAATTTTTTAATATAAGTAGGTCCCACACTTCATGAGACATATGCCAGGAAAAAAAAAAAAAATGTCCCAAATATTGCATGGGACATACCTACACTAAAAACAAAAATCTTGTTGCTTATCTGAAATTCAGGATTAATTGGACATCCTTTGTTTTTACTTGCTAATCCTGGCAGCCCCAGCCTGCATACCCGAGAGCCCCTCAGAGTATTCCTATTTCCATCACGTAGCTTGCCATTTGACAGACATTCAGATGCTTTCAGAGAGCCTTGGGGAGTTCTGGTGAGTACACAGTAACTTCTTCTAGCCCACACATGTCTTCCTGTTTAGTCCGTAACCCCTTTTCCACCCTCTGATATCACTCCTTATTGCAATCCCACTCTCTGTCCTTGGGCCACGCTCCCAGACATCCTGAGAGCAGGCTCAGGAGGAGAGTAGGTGGTTGGACAGGTAACTCTGAGAATTTGGAGGCCAAGTGGGAGAGAGTAGGTAGGTAGAAAGAGAATAAATTGTCAACCAAGTATCAACAGCCTGCTGGTTGATCTATTGCCTGTCTCTGTTTCACAAGGGCAGAGTTGTCTGTCTTTTTTGCTATTAGAATATCCCAACAATATCAATAATGACCATGTTGCCTTAATACAAAGGAGAAGGTGTGGCCTGGGACCATTCAAATGCCATCCATGCTGTGGTCTACTGAGGGAAGCCTGCAGAAGCAAGCTGGCTGAGGAGCCCATTTCTCTGGAAGCAACTCAATTACAGCACAGACAAGGGGCCCCTTTGGACATATTTTACCCAAGTGCAAGCACGTTATTCCACACAAGCACCCATTACCAACTTCAGAATACCGTTGCCAGCCAGCTCCAAGCACTTGACATCTTTACAATAACCAGTTTCCCACCTTTTCTTTAACCCAGCCCCTGATCCTTGCATGAGGGTCAGAGTTGCTGTCTGCAGAACAGAGCAAGAAGGGACTGACTCTCAGATCACCAGAGAATCCAGCTCCATCTTCCAATGCAGAATCAAAATTTTAATCTGATTTGACACAGCTATTTGGAGAATCTGAAGGCTTGTCATGAGTCAGATGATTAAAGCGGAACTAAGGGATTTTGCCCTGTCTTTGTGAAGAAGATAAAAAAAAAAAAGGTGGGAAGAATTTGCTTTGTTTCTCCTTTTATGCATCCCACACAAGAAAAGTGCTTGCACTTAGCAATGCACTTGGTTCCCATAGCCAGGCTGGGAATGAAAAGCAAAGAGACAATAAAAGATCCACTCTCACCAAGTTGTTAGTGTACATTGCTGTGCATTTTATTTTATTTTTATTTTTATTATTTTGGTCTTTGTCACTAGCCAACTTGGCTAAAGGAGTTACAGAAAGAGTGAAAGAGAATTACTTTATTTCTTCTCAACCAAAGAGTCCTTATAAGCCGTAACTCAATTGTGATGAAAGAGCGATAGAGATAGCTTTAGGGATGTGCCACAAGAAAAGACAGAGTATGTTTCTGTGGTTCATTTTGAAGTCCCTGTGATCAAATTCAGCTTTTAGTTATTTTAGTTGTAGAAACAGCTTTTGCTGACCAATCTCTGAAAGGCACAGCCAAAGGACGCTTGTTTCCTGGGTTTAGGAGAATGAGACTGAAGGTGGCTACGTGGGTGTAGACGCTGTTAAAGTAAAAACCAGGGTAGTATTTATGCCAGGGCAGCGTGTGTTTGTAGGCTACTTGGGGATTTCAGATGGCTTCCGTTTGTCATTACACATTCTCGCAGATTACCCTTCTTCTCCTTAGTGCTGCGGGAGGATTATCAGGTGACAGCAAGTTCCTTTCTCAGATAAGGACAGGGTTTACTGTCATTGGGACCTAAATCACCTTTTGCCTCTAGCCCAAGAGAACACCAAGGTCCAAGGATCAGAGCATCACATTCATTCCTTCTACCGCCTGTCGACACCGGGAGACCAGCGTGTTAGAATCCCATTGGGGAAGCCAGCAGTGGGATTGAAACTCCTAAGGAGAGAGAGTCATTAGTTTCGTGAACCTCACACAGCACATGGAATGGGGTGGGGGTGGCATTTCCTCCAGTCATGATGTCACAGAACTGTTTTTTATAGGAGTCCTCCCACTCTGTCTGAGAACTTCATTACACCCCCTGCTGCAGAGGCCCCACAAGCCAACAGAGAAGTGTTGTTCCTTCTCGGACAGAGAGACTCCCAGGCCTTGTATTTTGACCTTGGGCAAATCACATAAAGCCTTGGGACTCCATTTCACCATCTATAAAACAGGGATCATTCTCCCTGCCCCTCCCACCCTCGTCGGGGTTGTTTTAAGGGCAAGAGGTTGAGGTCATCAATTTAAAAGCATTCAGGAGTAAAAATTAATGCAGCTCAGGCATTAATATCCTAATTGCTGCCATCATTCTGATAACAGTATCAACATCCATTTATTTCGCTAGTGGATAATTGTGTAACTGCCCCCATGTGCAACAGATAGCCCCCCACCATCACACTGACTGTTCCCTCTGCCTGGAATGTTCCTCTGCCCTTACAGCATCATTGCTCGCTTCCTCTCCTCCTTCGAGATTTGCTACAATGCCATATTCTAAATGAGGCCAGCTGTGACTATTCTATTCAAATTACAACCCCCCCACCCCCCCCCCACACTCCTGATACTCCCTGTGCTGCTACACATTTTTCTATAGAATTTATTTCTTCCAACATACTATAAAGTCTGTTATGCTTAATATAATAATGACTGAAGTAGTCTATTACATTGACATAACATCGTTTATTATGTTGATGATCTATCGCCTGTCTCTGTTTCACAAGGGCAGAGATGTCTGTCTCTTTGCTATTAGATTATCCCAAGCTTATTTAGGACAGTGCCTGGCACAAAGTTGACCTTCTTAAAAGTATTTGTTAAATTAAGTAATTAGTTGAAAATAAACCTTAAAAATATTTGTTAAATTAAGTAATTAGTTGAAAATAAACCTATTGCATATCAACTAGAAAAGCTCCATGTTCCTTCACCTAGAATCCAGGTCAGTCAGCTTCCTCTTCTCTTTTGTTCAGTTTCCCCCTATAATAAACACACTTCAGGCAATGCGCATTGTTCTCAGTTGCCCCAAACCAAATACCCTATGGAATTCTATAAACTTCCCTTATCCTGTTCCTTTTGCTTAGATGCTCACCTCCCAAAGCTTCTCATTTCAAATCCTATTTATCTTTCAAGTTCGAATGCTCTTTCCTCTAGCAAGCCCTTCCTGATTTTCAAACAAGGACATAACCTTTCCCTCCTCTTAAGTGGGCGCAGGACTTATGCCCACAGTATAGCATTTGCATTATATTATAGTTATTTGGGGTGCTGTATTAGTTCTCTAAGGCCGTGATGACAAAGCCCTATGGACTGGGTGGTTTAAACAACAGAAATTTATTTTCATATAATTTTGAGGTCTAGAGATCAAGATGGTGACAGGGCTGGTTTCTTCTGAGGCTTCTTCTTGGCTTCTTCTCTCCTTAGCTTGTAAATGGCTATCTTCTCTCTGTGTCTTTGCATGGTCTTTCCCCTGTGTGCATCTGTGACCAAATTTCCTCATAAGAACACAAGTCATATTGGATTGGGGACCACCCTCATGACCTCGTTTTAACTTAATTACCTCTTTAAAGATCCTATCACCAAATACAGTCACATTTTGAGGTGCTGGATGTTAGGACATCAGCATGTGATTTTGGGGGGACACAATTTGACTCATAGCAGGTGCTTACCCTCAAGCTTCCTCAGGGACCTTAAAAGCTGCTCCAGGAGCTATGAGCTCCCTTAAGACAGGCACTCAGTTTTATTCATTTTTGTAACTCCCAAGCAATCTATCAAGGTTTTGGATTTCATTGGCTCTCAAAAATTGTGGAGTGAATCATGTTGCCCCAGTACACTCTCACAGAAGCCAGAGTACATGAAGAGTGTCATGACTCCCTCATTCCCTGCTTTTTGGGCTGCCTCTCAAACCAAAGAATCTCCCTGAATTGGTCCCAGTTCCTTATCCTTGGTTCCTTATCCCTGTCTCTTTCCCCCAGGTTTGCCCTCTTAAGGATTCTTTCCCACCTGAGGAAAGATTTGCTGCTTCAGTTGCTTTTTGCAAATGAGAATACACTAAAACTTTCTTCTTCTTGGCAATAACTGAGCATCCTTGTAGCTCTCACTGAGGACAGATCTTTTGTAAACGTGCTCATGTGGTAGTAAATAGGGTATGATTAAAAATTAGAGAAAATTTGGGGTGCCTGCGTGGCTCAGTCGGTTAAGCATCTGATTCATGATTTGGGCTCTCATCATGATTTCGTGGGTTATAAGGTCGAGCCCTGTGTCAGGCTCCATGCTCAATGGGGAGTCTGCTTGAGAGTCTCTCCCTCTGCCTCTCCCCCCACTCTCTCTGTCCCTCTCTCTCTCTTTCTCTCAAATAAATATATTTTTTTTAATTAGGGAAAATTTCTACCTAACAATGTTATAACTAATTATTCTAAGAAAGCACCTGTCTATTTTGTTTTTAATGCTTTTGACTTGGAGGCACATGATATTCTTGACAACCTGTACTTCAACTGTAGAATTTCTAAAACTTTTCCAAATCACTAGAATTGTATGATCCAGTCAACACATAAAATGCTGTTAGCTAATACACAGTTCCAACTTCAGAAGCCATTAGTTGAGAGAACTCTAGAAACTTGTGTTAGAAGATTGACAATAATAAATGCTGTGAGCCTGGAAACACAGAGAATTCTTAATTTTCCAGAAGGTCACTGATCTTTATGATGCAGGTTAAAGATCTTTATGTACAAATCCAGTCCTCAATTAGATTCTTCATTTATTTTATTTTTTAAATTAAAAAAAAATTTTTTTTTTAAGTAGGCTCCATGCCCAACGTGGAGCTTGAACTCACAACCCTTAGATTTAGAGTCGCATGCTCTACCAACTGAGCCAGCCAGGTTCCCCCTCGATTAGATTCTTCAGTTAGCATTTACGAATAAAACTTTCATCCCTGATTTTCTGTTACTGAAAAGAACATATGGTCTATCAGCAAGACTGAGGAGCACTGAAGGGGCTTATTGGTAAAGAAAGCAGACTACTTAGAGTTTATGCTTAAGGAAGAATGTTATCAAGCAACCATCTCTGAGGAACTAGAATGCCCAACAGCTCTGAAATTGAACAAAATCATTCCTGAAGTAACTTTTAAGAAGAGGAGATAGTGTTTTCAGGAATTAGACCCCAAGGAGTTTAAGTTTTAGCCCTGACTCTACTAGACATTTGCTGTGTGGATTGGGCTAACTCACACATCTTTGGGCTTCTGTGGCCCCATCTGGAAGAAGAAAGGGCAAATGAAATGATAACCCTCCTTGAGGCAAGGTTGAGTTGTGAACTTTAGGAGACTCAAACTTCTTCGTGAATTTGGATTATTTTTTAAAACCTCCCTTCAATTCAAGAAAAACCCCATGGAAT
Source organism: Mirounga angustirostris (assembly GCF_029215605.1). Lineage (NCBI taxonomy): Eukaryota > Metazoa > Chordata > Mammalia > Carnivora > Phocidae > Mirounga > Mirounga angustirostris. Next base: position 36,299,408 of record NW_026991725.1, read on the forward strand.
AATATCTTAAGGAGTACTTGGATTGTACAGAGAATAAAAGCCAGGAACACAGAGCGCTTCACAATGGCTAGAAACGAGGTCTCAGGATGCACCATTTCTGTGAGGAGCCATGATTATGGACAGGGTTCTCTGACCTCTGTCTCCCACCTTCTGACATAGAGATACTTGGACCATTTATCAAGAGGTCCCATGGTGACAACAGTAAACACCTCCCAAGACACTGTAATATGAAAGCATGTCAATAAAGCAAACATATCCCCTTGGGTCACACTATGTCACTCCCCAACTATCTTATAAGGTGTAAAGTATAAAACACAATAACCCATAAAGATGCTATTGAAAGCATAGGTCAAGTTCACACAGTAAAAATGAAGTCAAGAGGGAAATTGACTATGTTTTCAAAAATTTCTAGATAAATAGGGAATTAGTCATGCAGTATTTAAGCAATCTTGTCCTAATAAATCCAGTTTTCTACAAATGCATTCCAAAGGAAGAAATCTCCTGAGTACCTCCATGGCAAATGCCAGGAGCTGCTCATGTGGCATTGCCTAACAGCCCCTAGAAAAACCTGCCAGTTTCCATTCCTGATAGGTTGAACATTCCTTGGCTGTAGACAGAAGACCACATTACCCAAGCAACCTGTCCACCGGGTAAAGACCAAAGGCTGGTCAAATCATAATAAGGTCTGCTTGTTTGTGAATTGTATACTAGCGTGGTATTTTCTTCTCATTCCACTTGGCAAATCTCATCAAGCTCTAGGTATTCAAAGCAAATTGGGCTTTAAAGAGTTGCCCCACTAAAGCTTTCAACAACATGGAAACTCACAGAACCTCATTAAGTCAGAGATCTGTTAATCAAATCTTGCAGGCTGGTAAACTCCAACAGAGGATTATGCCCAGTGTTATAGAACTAATAGTAAAAATCATGCACAGCAGCAGGCAACCAATAATCTATTTTCTGTCTTTATGTATTGGCCTTTTATTGACATTTCATATAAACAGAGTGAAATAATACTTATAGTTCTATACATGCCTTTTACATATGACTTCTTTTATTTAGCATAGTATTTTTGAGATTCATCCGTGTTATAACATGTATCAGTATTTTATTCTTTTTTAATGCCAGACAGTATTTTATTATAGGGATACTCCACACTTTATCTCTTAATTGTTTGATGGACATCTGGATTGTTTGGGTTTTTTTTTTTCAAGTCTTTTATTTAAATTCTAGGTAGTTAATGTACAGTATAATATTAGTTTCAGGTGTAGAATTTAGTGATTCATCACTTACATACAATGCCCAGTGCTCATCACAAAAAGTGCCCTCCTTAATACTCATCACCAATTTAACCCATCCCCCTGCCCACCTCCCCTCCAGCAACCCTCAATTTGTTCTCTATAGTTAAAAGAGTCTGTTTTCTAGTTTGCTTCTCCCTCCTTTTCCCCCCTATTTTCATCTGTTTTGTTTCTTACATTCCACATAGGAGTGAAAAAAATATAGTATTTGTCTTTCTCTGCCTAACCTTTTTCTCTTAGCATAATACTGTCTAGCTCCATCCACATCACTGCAAATGGCAAGATTTCATTTTTTTTGATGGCTGAATAATTCCATTATATATATATATTTTTAAATCAAATATATATATATAATGCTGCTATAAATTTTTATATCCTTTGGGTAAATACCTAGTAGTGTAATTACTACATTTTTTGGCCATTATGAATAATGCTTTTTTAAACATTCATGTACAAGTCTCTGTGTGGACATATGTTTCCATTTCTCCTGGGTGAATATCCAAGAATGGAATTATTATCTCATATGGTAAATTTATATTTAAGAAACTGCCAACCTATTTTCCAAAATGGCTGCACCATTTTACATTCCCATCTGCAGTGTAGGAGTCTTCCAGTCTCTCCATGTCCTCACCAACACTTGTTATTATCTGTATTTATTATACTAGCAAGAATATTGAAACTCAGCTAATCTTTGGGTCCACAAAGATTGACATCTGGATATTCTTCATGTGATGAAGTAGACAGCAAAAAAAAAAAGTCATTGATATATTATTGTAAATGTGACTTAAAGACTTAAAGATCTCATATTTAACAAATATTTCTTCTACTATATTAGAAGTCCCCAAATTACAACCTGTCATTTGCTTTACTATCTGAAAATAATCTCTTGTTCATTTCTAACCCTCTTCAATATTTGATCACCTCCATGGTAGCCTAGTATGAAAGTTTCCATTATAGCCAAGAAAAAAAAATAACCCAGAAGTGGTGGAAGGAAAAATGACAAACCAGAGTTTTTCAACAGACACACAAAAAAATTATGCAGCCTGATGTTTCTGAAGAGGAAATGGAAATAGTTCAAGACCATAGCAGCAAAATCTAGGCTATTGAGCTTTGGCTTCTCATTTCACCAGTTACCAGTGGCTCCGCTGAAATAAAAAGGTCAGTCATTACTCAGTGGAAAATTTTGTTGAAGGGAAAAAAAATACACTAATGGAATCTCTTGTCCAGACCGCAAATTACTTTACAAGTGACAATTAATTAGGACTCACAACACATGCATAAAGCAGTTCTGCTTTATATTGCAGCAAAGCCTTGGCGAACCTAGTTATTTCTTGGGGTGTAGCATGTGGGAGAGACTACTGGGACATGGATGAGGATTTCATCAGAATTTTATACAGATGAAGGCCACTTATCACTTCGTGGACAGAGCCCTTCCTTTTGTTAAGCCACTGAGAGAAAGAGCAGGATAAATCAAGCAGATTTGCCATATGTTCTCACAAGTTCATCCTCTTTGGGGACATGGATTAAGTGAGACTCTTCCCACTTATTTTTAGGACATTTAGTGGTCTGTTTTCACTCCTAATACCCAATTTTGACCAACACCGAGTGGCAATCGTGGCAAAATCTTCAGTTTGCAGTGTATCCAACAAACATTTATTGAATACCAACTGTATGTCAGTCACTGCATTTCTTGAAACTGTCAGTTAAAATATTTTTTAGAGTAGTGGCACAGCACTAAAGTGGCCAGTGGGTGGTGGTGGGTGGGTGGTGACAGCGTTGGGTGCGGGAAGAAGAACCACAAGATAAAACAAATTAAATCATGGAAGCTTTGTAAAATAAGGGAAGTGGCTGAACAGGGAAATGCTAACTCCCATTCCCTAGGATTGTGACATCATTAGTCAATCCGTTCAATACCTTGTTGATGTTGGGGTGTTCTCTTCGCCTCCAAATCCAGAACTTTTCCAAGTTTGGTCAGTGCCTGAGCCATCAGGCCAAGTGCTATTTTCAGCTCCACTGGCTCCCTTGTTTTGTGAGTTCAGCCCAGACAGGAAACCACCCAGTCTGGGAGGATTCAGTTAGATCCCCAAAGAGCACACACACTCAGGTGCAAGACCTTCAAGGTGGTGAAGGGATGTTCCAGTTAATTGCCACATGCTGCTTAAGAAGTGAACAAGCAGTCACTGTCTCTCTAGGGGATAAGCAATGTTTCATATATGTATATATGTGTATGTATGTATGTATATGTATGTAAATACATGAGGGGCAGATCTAAAAGGTATTTTACAAATCCTGTCGCTCCTTCTATGTAGAACCCCCTCCCCCCACCCCAGGATTTCCACAGGGAACTTGTGAAGAACTTAGAAATAGTTTCATTTTAGGAAGATGTTTTATTTTGACTAAAGTGCCACTGGTTAAAAACATTGTGTGAGAGAAGTAATATACAGCAGATTTTGTAGACAGGGAAAAAACACCTGTCACGTACAAAGTTTTGGTCTAGAATTTGGAGAACTTCTTTAAAGTGTTCTTGGCTTAATCATTATCCCCTGTCATGAGGAACGGAGCTTATCTGAGGGTCCAGTTAGTAAATCCATCTGGTGTGCCTGGTCCTACCAGGGACCATGTGGCTTCAGAGATAAAAGAGGAGAGGGAAAGGTCAGTGGGACTCATCAGATGACCCGAAAGGATATGCAAGATCTGGGATATACTTATGCTAAAAGACTACTCATTGTTCATCTGAAAGTCAAATTTCACTGGTTTCTTGAATTTTGTTTGACAACCCTATCATTGATACTCATCACTAAATCAACTTTATGCCATGATTTCTTCATGGGCACTCTTTGCCTCTTTGATCTTTATTTCCCCACGGACTAGGAAAAGAGTATATAATCTATACTAATATTTACTGGATGAATGGATAGATGGATTACTAATATAGCCCAAATCGTTAGTTCTTATAAGACCCATTATCTTAAAATGTTCAAACTGAGGTTAATTGAGGAAGAAAGTGTCGATCAGATCTTTCAGTTGAATGAGTTCATGCCAGACTATCTATCCATCTATTTATTTATTTATTTTTACAGAGAGAGAGAGCAAGCTCCAGCAGGACAGAGGGAGAGGGAGAGAGAGTCTTAAGCAGGCTCCACGCCCAGGGTGGAGCCCAATGCAGGGCTTGATCTCAGGACCCTGAGATCGTGACCTGAGCTGAAACCAAGAGTAGGACGATTAACCAACTGAGTCACCCAGGCACCCCCAAGGCCAGACTATTTAATACAGCGGTTCCTTCCTATGGTCATAGGTTCATATCCAAGTTGGGGTGCATTACTTCCCTGTAGGGGGAATCAAGAAGTTCCATCCAACCATGAGTAGCTAACATTGATTTGATGCTCACTATGGGCCAACATATATTTATGTTAACATCTAATTTTCTTAAAACCCTACAAATTTAACCTTCTTTCATAGTTGAAGAAGTGAAGCACAGGGAAGTTAAGTAATTCTCCCAAGATCACACAGCTGTTAGGTACTACTGGAATTTGAACCCAGGCAGTCAGGCTCCAAAGCTGGTCTGCTAACTATTCAGCTACACAGCATCTCAGATAGAATGATACTATATATTCAACTATGCTAACTCCATAGCTTTTGCCACAAGAATGAGGTGAATTCTTCCTGATTGTTCATGCCTCATCTCTCTTCATCTACCAGCCAGTACCATTCTTGAACAGTCCCTGTCAGGGTTCTTTCTTTCTACAACCCTCTCCCTCCCCCACACTCCCACCGGCTCCAGGTAACTCTTAGCCAACAATGCAGATGACTTTCCAAATGGTGGCAGCAACATACAAGAGGAAACTTCCAGTGGAGTTATGTTCCAAATTTAAGAATTTATCAAGTACATCCTCCTTTCACCCCCTGCCCCAGAAGAGAAGACTGGTTGGAAAAAAATAGGAGCAATTAATACACTATGAGAAGACTTCTTTTTGTAAACTTTTGCTTTTTGGGTGGGGAGGGAAGGGACTGGGGTACAGATTTCTCACACTGGAGATTTATGTCCAATAGATAAATAGGGACCCAGAAAACTGGACATAATTCACTTTATTAAGGATGACTCAGGTGATCGCTAGTGATTCATCTGTGTTTTGGGGGAGAAGAATATTTTTGGAAAGTTCCCTAAAGTCATTTCATGGAGAGGACTATAAAAATATTAGGCTATTTTATCTGCATTTGATAGAGATGTAATGTATCTTTATTATCCAATTTAAAACTAATATTTTAGGTGATGACAAGTTGAGAAGACTGGACCCACAGAACTGGAACTGGAAATTATCAACTGGGAAAATCTAATCCAGTTTGACTGATGGCTGGAAGGAACAGGAGTAAGGTTGAATTAACATTTTGGAGGCCGATTCATCAGCTGTAATAAGCCAGTTTCAAAGGGAAAAAAAATAATGTGTTAAAGCATGAGATCCTTCAGTTAGAAAGAAGGAAAAATACTACAAAAGGCCAAATAGCAAGAGACATTTCCAGAGAAGTTTGTTCAAAGTATTTCCCAAGATCTATTTTTAGAACTGCTTTTAAAGAAAATTAAATAATGGTCCACCTATAATGACTGGGTAAAATTCTCAGTAGGGAGATAAAGATAGGCAGAATGACGCTCTACTTCCTACGATTCTTTGAATTTCATATCAAAGGGCTTTCAGTTCAATACCAAGGGCTTCACAGTGAATATATTCATTTCTGTGCCATCATCCACCCACAGCAGCCCACTAGACTTTGGTGTTCTGGGGATTGGGAGACACAGCTGAGTGATCTACCACTTCAGAGACATTGAAAACCACTGTCACTGCCTTTGAATATCAAGGCCCTATGTTCCTCAGTCAAAGTACCAGAGGCCTCCAACCCATGTCACTCCTGACATTCTAACTACTGTAAGGAACAATTGACATACCTGCTTTATTTCACCGCCACCACTCAGGCCACACCCAGTGGACATAAGCAAACCCAACACGTGGCTGCAGAACACTATGTAGGCCAGGTGTGTAGACATCTGGGCACCAGCCAGGTGTGTTGATCCATTACATCTCATCTGGATGCAAAACCTCATTTTACTCAAACCACTCTCCTCTTGACTCCTGGGTAGAGGGGAGGCATAGCTCACAGTAATGAGAGGGTAGAATCTCTGTGCCTAACTTACCCCCTTTGAGGTAAGGAAACCCATCACGAACTTTATCAGGGTGGATCTGACCCAGGGATGCCATTGTTTATACTTTGGATCTGATATTCACTCAAGTAGAAAAGATCACCTCATGGGGAAAGATCAAGAAAATTTCACCCAGAAAACAGGGATGGAGGACAGAATAGGGAATGAAAAGAAGAGAGGGAAGAGAATAGGAATAAGACTGGGGGTGGGATTAGGGAAGGAAGAAGATGGGACAGAGTTAACTGAAGGCTTGCTGATGAAGACTCTGACCTGTTGCCAGTCCACGAGGAACTTGCTAGTTTGTGCATGTGTGTGCACGTGGATGCGTGCGTGTGTGTGTGTGTGTGTTTAAGGCTCTGTTTCATTAAGACCAGGAGTTGGGCAAGGTTCCCTGCTGATCACTGGGCCAATATGTTTCTCTATTATTGCTACCATTGAGATGGAAAGAAAAAAAATATTTGGCATCAATGCTTAGACAAATTTACATTTCATTGTGGAAGAGTCATGTTTGTTCAACTTTACTCAGTTCCAATCTGTTCCAGCTAAATAACATTCTTATCCTTCTTCCTCATTTTTGTAGGGTCAGAAAGGAAAAGAGAAGAAAGAGACAGACAGAGACAGAGATAAAAGGAGAGAGAGACTGAGACAGAGGGGCAGGAACAAAAGCTCTTAGGGTCTATTGAATTTTGCCCAACCCCCTTTGAAAGTGAGATATTTCCTACATGTGTTAAAAGAATTTGAATTAAACTGGGTTTTTTAAAAGATTTATTTATTTGTTTTGGGGAGGGGCAGAGGAAGAGGGAGAGAGAATCTCAAGCAGACTCCACACCTAGTGTGGAGTCTGATGCAGGGCTCGATATCACGACCTTGAGATCATGACCTGAGCCAAGACCAAGAGTCTGACGCTTAATCGACTGCACTACCCAGGTGCCCTGGATTAAACTGTTTCTTGATTCACCCACGGTTTCAAATATTGAAAGAAAATAAGAACCCAATATGGCTGCCCCACATCGGGCTCCCTGCTCGGTGGGAAGCCTGCTTCTCCCCCTCCCATTACCCCTGCTTATGTTCCTGCTCTCCCTTCTGTCAAATAAATAAATAAATAATCTTAAAAAAAAAAAAAAGAACCCAATATGGCTTAGGGTTTTTCTTTTCCACAGTGAAAAATCTTATATGAGGCCGAATTCAACACCAAGCAGAACTATCTTGGTTCCTCTCCAAAAAATAAAGTCTTATTTGTAAAATGTCAAAAGAACCTCATTTAAGAGCAGTTGTATCCATCAGACTGTTCAATGTCTTAAACTTCGAAAGGAATGCTCACAGAATGCTGCAGGCTAGACCAATTAGAGACAGCACTGATACCTCTGAAGTGCCTGAAGATCCCGTAGTCAAATGGTTCGGAGTCAGCCCTATTTGCACTGATCCATGTATTTTTCAGGGGAACAAAACAGCTCTCCTTTCAGGATGACTCTCCCCTATCAATCTGCAAACCACAAGAAGAGAAAGACAGCAAACCTGGAAAATATAAATCTCATCTTGGAAGTTGGCATTGAGTATGTAACCAGAAAAATCTGAATAAATCAAGTGGGGCTGCAAGACTTCAGTTGAAACCAGAACCAATTGCCCAAGTGCCTTATCAGGTATGATCCCAGCCCCGGGGATGGAAGTAGAGTGAGCAAAGTAAGCAAGCTATAAAATCAGATCCTTGGAGCATGCAAACCCACCTTTCTCAGGTTCTTATGCCTTTGGAAAAGGTCTGCTGCATTTGGAATTAAGTAACTTAAAAAAAGCTAGTAACTATTGACTGCATTTTTCTTAGAAGTATAGATAGATATATAAATGTGTAGCTCTACAAGTACACATTCCAAATAAATTAGGAAATGATATAATTAGTTTAGCATGGTGGTTACAGTCGCTTGAAAGAAAAAAAAAGGAAAAAGAAAGATCTAAATGCCTGTTGCCTGTTTCTGGATACTTAACAAGGAATTGAAAGGACTCCACATAGGTTTGCCCTATTAATGCCTTCTACTTTTGAAGATTGAACCTCTTCCAACCTGATCAAAAATGACCAAAAATTGATTTGGCTAAGTCTCTGAATGGTACAACATTTCAGAACATTTTTGGATATTCTCCACTCTTTGTCCTAGGACAGCCAGAAAATGACAATGCAGACAGAGGAGGAGAAGGAAAAGAAGACGAAGGAGAAATGAAAAAAGAAAAAAAAAAAAAAAAGCTCCATTAGGATACAAGAGAGAGGTGATGTATTTCCACCAATTACTGCCAAGAAATTCTCAACCCAATCCCTTCACTAACCATAGTACAATGTGTGTGGCTTAAATCCAGCCCCGCCCCGTGCCATTTACCTAATGAATGAGTCTACCCCCGATCAAGGAGCACAGGAGCTGAACTTAAGGGGGATGGAAGATTCGATCGTACACTCTCTTCTACTTAATTAAAACTGAACCCCCAAATCTTTTTCATTTTCTTAGGAATTCCTGAAGAACTGAGTTGAAAATAACGCGATGAACCTGCTCCATGGTGAGAGGATGTAAAGGTTAAGCATTGTACATTTTTTTTCCTCAATGAATTTGACTGTACAATAGTTAAAAAGTTCTGCATCCATATTCACGTTAGCAAAAAAAAAAAAAAGGCAAAACAAGAATTCCAAAAGAATCGGCACTTAACTGGTATCAGTAAGTCAATAAGAGAAGTGGGAAGTCTTATTTTAATCAGAACTCTCCTGTGATCACCCACACCACCCCCACCTGAGCCAATACTGCTTTTGCTGAGCTAAAACAAAAACCAGGATAAATGTCTGAACTAGGTATTTTGTGGATGCATGCTATCCCAACCATTGTGTAGGCTGCTGGGAAAAAAGCTGGTAAACAAGACAGACGCACTCATTGGTTTGATGGATTTTTACATCTAGAAGCAAATAATCACCCCAATTGTGTCAAGTATTATAAAAGGAAGATAACGGTGTTGTGAGCAGGTAAAGCAGGTGGGCCTAATTTAGATAAGGTGGGAGGTTCATGAAGGTATCCACAAAGGTCTGCATAATTTTTTATTGCAGACTCAAAATCGCATAGATATGGCACACAAGGCCATCAGAGTGAGCAGGGGCATGAAGATTGATTCAATGGATTTTTCATTTTTGTCTTGTTTAGAAAGAACATTTTTTTCTCCAAGTCGACGGGATGCGGGATTATTTGGAAACACATTATCAACAGCAAGAGAGAACAGACGGAGACATCTTGAACTGGAAATCAAAATTAGGCATTTACGATAAAACCATGGAATAACTGCCAGTGAATTTTTGCGTTTAGGTGGGAATAATACTCCCTGTTTGTGTCGTGGTGAAGGGACATTGGGTGACAGAGGCAGAACCTCACCCAGAAACCCCAATGCCGAGGCAAAGGCTTTCTGTCTTTATTACAATTCTCAGGAGCCCACATCCTGTTTTCTCCCAGGCTCTGAACTCATCTGCATAGCCAGACCAAGTCAGAGTGTTCTTTCCAGCTCTGGGTCTCTGCGCAAGGCTGGGAACTATTTCAGAAGCTCCTTGGTGCATCAGAGAATGGCACGCTGCAAGAGGAGGCTCAGCTCCAGGTTTCCATTAAACTTCAATGATTGACAAAGACTACTTTGCACTTTGAAGTTTCATATGCAGAAAAAAAATGTGACGCTTTCTTCCCATCTTATCGATAGGAGAGCTAGAGCTCAGACTTCCTGATTTCTTGCCCAGAATCCTTCTCAGAGTTTTTATTTTTAGGTCTGTGGGCAGCAGGGGGGAAAAATGCACTTTCTCTTTTCCAAATTTGAGGTTAGTAAAACATTATGTGCCCTTGTTTAAATTGCAGTGTCGCTTTATACAATATACTTGTATTATTAAAAATCGACCAAGTTAAATGACCGGTAAAATATGTGGTATGGCAGCAAACAATTGCTGGGTGTGTTTAAATGCATTTCGAGTACCTGACATCACAGAGTCCCCCCACAAGTCAGGAAAAGGGTAAGATTATATTTACCATTGTAAGAATCATCTTAAACATATGCAAAATGCATTTAACCTTAATATTATAGGTAGAAAACCAGTCAGGCTAAAGGTTTCATTTAACTGCCCTTATTAAGGGCTCTGAGAACAGAGGACATAGAGTCACAAATTGCAGACCTGGACACATCATCCAGTCTAAGCCTTTATCGAGTGCTTAAACACCTCTAGTGACATGTGGATTTCACTATCTAGAAAGAGAGGTCTCACTACCTCCTCAACGGCCCATTAGACAGCTTTAAATGTTAAAAGCTGCAATCCGGAAGAACATGAAGAAAGAAAGACAAAAGTCTTTCTTTCCACCACCTTCAATATAAACAATAGACAAGTTACTGAGAATACAATATACCATTTTACCAGGATAGTCAATTAAATCATCTGTTAAATAAATAAAGCATTGCCTTAAAGAATAGAGCCAGAATAGATCTAATATACCAAGTCATTAGCTTAACAAATATTTATTGAATACATATTATATATCTAGCTCTGATCTAACCATTGGAGATAAAGCAATGAGTAAAACTGTCTATGTTCTGGCAACTTAGAATAGAATAGCTTGTACAAAGATAGCTTGTAGAAGTAACCATGACAGCAAGCACTTCTACCGTGCTGTGTGCTAGGTTTTGTTCTAAACGTTTTGTGTACATCATCAATATATTTGATCCTCATAGTGACCCTATGTAGAAGGCACTTTTATTGCCCCTGTTAAACTCCTATATATGAGAAGACTGAGACCTTTTCTTCAAAGTCACATGGCTAGCACATGATGGAGCCAGCGTGCATCCAGGCAGCCTGGCTTCAGAGCCATCATGCTTGGTTCTTTTATAAGAGGGGATTGCCTGTTTCATCACAGGGGAAACGCTGATACTGTGGGGTGCATGCCAAATTTAATTTTAGGAGAAGGATCTGTGAATGCTTCCTGGAGGAAGTGACCCAAAGATGAGGACTTACAGTCGAATACATGAAGTTTGCTGCAGGTGGAGCTAATAGAAGTGATTCCACCAAAGGGGACGCAGGTACCCAGACCCAGAGAAGTAAGACTGTATGACATGTACTGGGAACAGAAGGACCACAGTATATCTGGATTCTTGATGCACAGGCAGAAGCTCAACAGTGACACAATTGAAATGAACTCATTTTTTGGGTCATTGCTGTTGTCACCTGGATCATGCCTTCATTTATGAGTTAGTTAATTTGCTCCATGATTATTGATTTACAATGACATGTCAGTCACCCCACAGGAGCTCGATCTACAGTGTCCCTGCCTCTTGTTCTGGATGAAGTGAGAAGAGGAAGGACCAAGCAGTATTCAAATAAGCAACATACATGCTCTGAAGATGGAAGATGGCATTGTAAATGTGTCATTTCTTTCTAAATTATAATTAATATATATGATTAATGCTTGCCCAATCAGAACACCAAAGGTATATTTTGATGAAAAATATTTCTAAACTTTATCTGGGGGAAAAGTATGCAAAAATAACTAATTAAGTCTCTGAAAACAAATACAAGCAATTTGGATTAAAGAACTACCAGATAATAAAAATGTATCATTAAGCCATAATAACTTTAAAAAGGGGTGCTGGTAGAAGAAGAGACAGCTGGCCCTCTCATTGCTGTCACCCTGCACTTACAATGAAAGTTTAAAAATCATCTAAAATCTCCAATGTTTGTGAAAACAGGATGCCATGTTATTTTTTTATTTCTTTAATTGCTACTAAGATTGAACATCTTTCATTTATGCATTGGTAATTCGTATTTTTCTTTTTGTGAATTGTTCATTCCCCTTTTCCATATTTCTATTGTTTGGGGTTTTATTCATGGATTTGTTTAAGATCTTTATGTCAAGAACACTGAGTTTGGGGCGCCTGTGTGGCTCAGTCATTAAGCGTCTGTCTTCAGCTCAGGTCATGATGCCAAAGTCCTGGGATCGAGCCCCGAGTCGGGCTCCCTGCTTGGCAGGAAGCCTGCTTCTCCCTCTCCCACTCCCCCTACTTGTGTTCTCTCTGGCTCGCTGTGTCTCTCTCTGTCAAATAAATAAGTAAAATCTTTAAAAAAAAAAAAAAGAACACTGAGTTTGAGTAGCATTTTCTTGTTGCAACAGAACCATTGCATTCATTTTAATGTGTTGACACACCTGTGGACACTTTACTACAGCTTCCTACAGCGTTATGCACATGCATGTGCACACGCTTGCTTGTCTACACCATCATTCTTTCCACGATGATGGCAAAGACAATAAGGCAGCTGGTATCTGGCAAAACATTATCATGGCATAGTCTCGGGACCCTACATTAGCCAAGTCAGACATTTCAGGTGTGATATCTACACAACCATAGCTTTCTTTGGATGAGAAACTCCATACTGCTTGAAAAAGACTTCAGAGCCAAAACACTTGGGGAAAAAAAAATGTGTTCATTTGAAGAACATTTTCAAGACACAAAAATATTTGGAGTTGTAATTCACCCTTTTCCCACATCTATCCTTGACTATTTTAAAAGTATGCTTTATTTCTCTCCAAATATGATTCCCATATAGATTCAATGATATCTTAGAGTGGACATGTGACTAAGTGGGTAGCCTGACTCTCCACCTGTGTAATACCCGAGTAAATAAACGAAGACGTCTCCCGGCAATGTGCTCCTTTACAACACTAAATCCAGCGTCTCTAACTCTCCCTCCCTTGGACTTGATTGACTTCTATCCTCAAAGCATCTCCCAGGCCTGGGTGCCCAGGAGAATCCAGGATTACACCATGTAGTATATTTATCTAATGAAATATGAGCTGCGGGTACAACGAGCAATGCCTTGCCGCAGACACCCCATCCATCTGCTGAAAATAATCAATCTCGGAAAATAAAAGTCTTGGGAAAAGTTAAAATTGGGTACATGCCGAGGATTAACATGAGTTCAAAGGCAGAACTGCACTCATTTCTTTGACTTGGACTGTGCGCTTGGGGTAGGGATTTGGCCATTTACCATTGGTCTAAAACATGCATTTGTCATGTGACAGCCAGGGCAGGGCTGCTGTCTGCATGACACCGAGCCAGGCAACTCAGAGTGGCCTCTTGAATGGGAAATCACATGATTGTGGTGGCGGCTGATCATCCATTTCTGGACACACTGATGCTCCAAGTTGGTCAGCTTACTTAGAGAACCTTCATGCCATCCCATGGTCCCACGCGTACCCTTAACCTTGGCTGAAAATCATATTAAAAACAACCATAAGAATAATGCTAATAACACACAACATTCATTGAGTACCTTTGATATGCCAGGAACTTTCATAGAGATATTTCAAATTAAAAAAAAAATTTCATTTAGACTTCCTAAGCACCCCTTGAAGTAGTTATTACTGCTCCTGGCTTATGGATCTGTGCATAAACCAAGGCTCAGAGCAGATGAGATTTCCAACCAAGATTTAAATAAACTCTGTGACTGGAAACCGAGCCACTCTTAATGCAGCACCACCCAGCTAGAAAGTCAGGAAAGACTGGGTGTTTGTCCCAGTGCGGTCCATTTCTTTTGCTGGAAAAACAGGGATATCCCATGGCTCTAATAATGTCAATATCAAATTGATAGGATAGTAGCTAACCAGGAGGGGGAGAGTGTTTCAAATGGCAAAGTCTGGGGTGGGAAGGATTAAAATTTGAAGGTGGCTTTCCAAACATTACAAAGCTCAGGAGGGGAAATGCACAGAGCATGTCCATCTCCCCTTTGGGCAAGGCTGGCTGCAGGCATTTGCCTTTCTGCTCTTGCTTATGGGGAGAACTCCTTCCCAATACTTCCTAATTTAGCTCTAAACATTTATTCCCAAAGAAAAGAATCAGGCTCAGGTGGAAAAGTACTTAAACAGGGAAAAACAAAACAAAACAACAAAAAAAACAACCATGAATGAGGAGAACTGGAAACAAAAAGTGAGAAGTAATGTTGTAGTGGGCTTCCTAAAGTCCAGGCTCATTAAGAATGTAAACTCTAGAGTCAGCTAGACTTAAGTGTGAATCCAGACTCTGTCGTTTGGACAGAGTGACTTTTCCCTGTCCCTATAATATTAGGTTAAGAACAGATCCTATTGCATGGGGTTGTTGTCTGGATTTAATGAGATAAAGCATGCAAAAGAGCTTGGCACATAAAAAGAACACAATTCAGGACAGTTGTCATGGTCATCATCATCCAGTCCCCCTTCTAACATCCATGATGCTTCCTGTATACTTTCCTCTTCACCTGCTTCCCACATCAAGTCTCACACCCTCTTATTTATGCAGAGTTGACAGTCAGGCTTATGACAAGCCAGAGAGACTAGGCGCTCCTGTTTGCTGTCAGATATGCCCAATAAAGAGTGGACATTTTCACCACTTCCTTGTCTGAGAGGAATCCTGAAGATCCAGCTACTCTCAACTCCAATTTTACTTTCCTAATAAAGACAAACGAGTGACTCCTAACTTGGCAGGTCAGCCACCCGCGTTCAGCTATTAGATATTTACACAGAAGTACCATCTCTTATAAAGGTCACTTTTCTCTCCATAAAATGTCAGGTTGCCATCTTCCATATGCTTCTACTATTTTCATGTACTTTTCCTTAAAACTGATAGACCCAATTGTTGAAGAACATTTGGGGTGAAAATGTAGCCTGGCAAAATGCAGTGCCTAAGAACCAGAACTGGACAGCAAGACATTTAGCCTGGAGCAGCAAGGAGGGACTGACGCAGAAGCAGAAGGGGGAGTAGGTGGGGACCAGGCTACAGGGGGAGAGCTAAAAAAAGGGGCAGAATTCCCTGGAAGCTTGGCTGAGTTTCTGGACTTTAACCCATCCTCTTCCAGGAAGGCACTTCCCTTTGATATGGAACTTAATCACTCTTTTATAAATCCATAAGCATAGCCTTCCAATCATATTTGTGCCGGCTGGAGAATCACCTCCAAAGCCTCCAGGTACCACAACAGTGTTTTTCAAAATGGGGTTCGCAGAGATCCACCACATAGACCGGCGCAAATAAAAAACTCAGTTCGGCAGCGACATCATGGAAACACAGTCCAAATAAAATAAACCCAGGGGTTTTCCTCCACTGACCTTGAATTACAAATTCTATTTCTCATCCCACACAGAGAGACTCTTCCTTGCAACATCCCGGAGATGAAGCCGAAGTGTCAGCTTCAATATTAGAAGTTAATTCTACATTTCCTTCTGCGGATCACCAATGCCAAGGTTCGGCGTGCCTGAATGTTCTGTGGTTGAGTAGATGTCAGTGGTCTTTAAGAGATTACCTCAACTGCAAAAGCCTCTCAGTCCAAGACCAGAAAGATTTCAAAAGAAAAGGAAAAAAACACGTCTAACTGCTTTATAATTTAGCTTTCAAGAACTTAAAATTACTGAAAGCCACATTTTCATATCTAAATGGTGCCAGGTTTCAGGCATGGGAGATGTCCTCTTCTTGCTCTGCAGACAATATGTCATCAACCCAGTATTTACTGAGCACGTGAGTCATGCGGAGCGAGGTGCCAAGGCAGCTGGAGAAGGTAACGAGGAGCTGATGCTCTGCCCTCAGGGGTCCTACAGTTTAATTGGGAGCCCATTGTTCTGCGTATTGTTGTTATGGTTATTTCAGCTCCTCGTGCACATGCAGTTGTTTAATGTACAATCCAATAACAAGAGAATGTCTTGTTTCGACTCATTCGGTTTTGGAGAATAACTCCCATCTCGACCTTTGGGGCTTCCTGTTTGCATAACAAATTTTGATCTGAAATCGGCGATGTGGGTTAATTTCAGAAGGCAGGGGGCCAGGGACGCGTTTGTAGAGGAGGACGTGAGTGAGGCCAAAATCAGGGAGGGCAGGGGCGAATTGGGTCTGAGAGGAGGTGATGGGCAGGCCGCGGCGTGGAGAAGGAGGCCCCGAGGGTCAGGATGAGCGCAGTGGCCGGGGAGCCGTGGAGTGGTGGCTCTCTTTGCTTTGGCCGGGACACGGTGGTGCGCAGATGCCTTCGAACTGAACTTTAAAGCGTAGGAAACAGAAAGTGTTTTGTCCCCTTCGGAGAGTGTCCCATTTTCCACTCCGGCCCAATTTGCGTGCCACAGTCCTGACTCGGCGATCCTCCTTTCAATGGGCACTTATGTTCTCGCCAGGAAGGGCAGCCCTGGCTAAATGTTATGGTTTGGAATGATCCTTCAGAAGGATGGAAAACCGAGTCAATTCAATTAAGGCCCGGGGTCCTGGGCTTTGAACCAGCCACAGTCTAAATTTTATGAGAGGATGAAAAGTTAATTATTTGCCGAGTTTGAGTGAAGTCTACTTTGAAAATCCCTTTCCAAAGACTAATTTCCACTTTGGCTTCCCTGTGGAAAATCAAGGCAGGTTGAACCAGGGTCATAAGTGGAAGCTTTGGAGCTCGGTGTTCAGACGGGGGTCTTGAAACACAACCTCCCCTCCTCCCCCCCCAGCAACACTGCCTTGCCTGTCTTCATCCCACATTCAGAGGGCTGGACGGTATCTAGAAGGGGACCACAGCCTATGTTTCCCACCACAGGCTACTTTGAAAAATAGAAAAGAAAATATAAGCTGAATTAGGGAAGTCAAGTTTTTAGGGTGCCTTTTTTAGAGGAAGGTCTTAATAATTCATTTGATAGGGTTTTCCCTTTCTAACTGGCAGCTTCGTTGCTGCTTTTCATGTTATTATTTTATTTACCTTTAAAATTTTAACTTTAAAGAGTTATACGTGGGTATGCATGTATATCTAATAACTAGGAAATAATTCCCATGATGTAGAAAATATAAAGAAAGTGAGAACCATCCATTAACCCACTGCCCAGATAATAGGTGAATGGTTTTGGTGTATGTAGTTCCAAAAACTCTGATGCTTGAATACAGATAACACCCACCCCCCCACACATAATTAAGCACATACAAAAAATAGTATGTACCAGCTTTGTTCTGTTTTTCACAACGGCATATCGCAGACATTTCCACATAAGCTGGAGAGCAAAAGGATGAAGTGCATAGGTTCTGGGGGAGAAAAAAAACTTTAGAGTGAAATGAGAAACTACTCAAACTTTTTAAGCCCCAGGAAAAATAGAACCTATCTTGTTGTGTTTCTCAGGCTTAAATGAAATATTCCACGTAAGGCTTTTAGTATCTAACTTAATAAATGCTCGGTAAATATTAACTATGGTCTTAGCATCAGTGATTCATGTCTCTGTCATGAAAGCAAAATGTCCCCTCATATTTATGGATGTACCCCAATTTATTTTAGAATGGTCCTTCTCGATGGACATTTAGATTGTTTCTGATTGCTCTCTCTCGTAGATGGATCTGTGCAACTTTTGCTGCTTTGGTGTTGATGCAGGAAACTGGAAAGATTTTCTGAAAATAAGAAACATCAGCTTCCATCCCCCCAACACACACACACACACACACACACACACGCACATTATTTTAACCTTACTAATGAGTTTACTTAAGTAATCCTAAGGAACATGCTAGAAATGCTACCACCGGACTTAAACAAAAGTAAAGGAACATTTTCCAATAATTGTACTTTGAGCAACGAGAGCAGACATGAAGTTAAAGAGAACCTGTTTCTGACTCTGAGTTTATTATCAACCCCAAACAAATGCCAACTCTCCGGGCCTCAGTTTTTCTCTTTAGCAGAAAAGAAGAGGTTGAATGAAATGAACCCACAGTTCCTTTCCACATGGCTAGAGAATTCAGACTCTGTATGGATTGCTTGCAGGATGTCTTACCATGGATGCTAAGAGAAAACCTAAGTCCTGAAGTACAGTGGACTAAGGCTCAAGGACATCCTGATACTTCATGTCTTTGGGTTCAGCTCTAATGAAATCAGATAAAGTGAAATGCAAAATACAACTCTTCCCCTCTTCTCTGGCCCCGTGCTAACTCTAGGCAATGGATACTAACAATATTACACAACACATCAGTAATAGCAACCCGTAAAAGTCAAAAGAGCAACAAATCACTCGATCCTATCACGTACAAACAGAACTGCAAAGAGCTACAGAGGACATGAGGGACTGAAGATGTGATTTCTGCCTTAGCATGGTTACCACGTGGTGGCAGAGAAAGGGCGTGCGCATAGAAAGCTCTCTGGAAATACAAAGCTTGATTATTTATGGATTGATGCCCTTCTTTGTTTCAAAAAGGATTCATGGCAATTTAAAAAATTGCATATAAGACCCCAAAATGCATTAAAATAATTTAGAGAAACAGTGCTAGCAGAAGACAAATATGGGTGCAGGATTAAGATAGGGATGATGTTCCCCAATTCACTCAAAAAAAAAAAAAATGCTGTATGCTACTTCTTTAAGTGAGCATTCTGGCAGCCCGCACAAAGACAAGGAGGGACAAACATTACAATATTACCAGGGTCGTAATAATAATAGTTGAGGCCGGGCGCCTGGGTGGCTCAGTTGGTTAAGCGACTGCCTTCGGCTCAGGTCATGATCCTGGAGTCCTGGGGTCGAGTCCCGCATCGGGCTCCCTGCTCGGCAGGGAGTCTGCTTCGTCCTCTGACCCTATCCCCTCTCATGTGTTCTCTCTCTCATTCTCTCTCTCTCAAATAAATAAATAGAATCTTTAAAAAAAAAAAATAATAGTTAAGGCCAATACAGGACTTACTGTGTGATGGGGCAGGCAATGTTCTAAGAATTTTACACATAGATTGACTCATTTCACCTCATGATAAAGTACGAAGTGATCCTGGGATTGTCTCCAACCTACCATTGGAGAAACCGGCCCAGAGTAGTCAAGTCAGTGACCCAGGGTCACCCAGCACGGAAGTCCTTCCCAGAGCTAGCTTTCAATTCCCAGCTGTTTCCCAGTTCCTAGACTCACTACACCCCCCTCTCATTCTCTCTCTGGGCTCTGAAACAAAGGGCAAGTGTTTTAGTTTTCTGTTTTGTTTTTTCATTCCTTAGACTTCCCTGAGCACTCCTGTTTCTCTGGAAACTAATTGTTAAGTATATGTCTCTATAATTAATTAACACCTTTACAGAAATAAATGAGGCAAGATAAACTTAGGGCGCACTCGGTGAACTCACCACGAGGAAGTGTTACCTGTTATAGAAGGGTAGACAGAAAAGCTGCATGGGAAAAAAAAGTAACAACATCATAAAATAAATTTAACAATTTTTTAAATTGAGAAAATAAAGAAAGGCTTCGTGGAAGAGGGAAACCTTGAAGGTCAGGCAGGATCAGGAAAGAGAATTTGGGGAGCATCTCAGGAAACAGAAATCGTGGGGAGGCTAGCGTATTTTTCAAGACCTGTTGACACACTGAGCTCCTGAAATTCAGCTTGATTTCCGCAAAGACGTTGACCTTCCTGTACTGACAGACCAAAGAGAGGAAAGTAAGTTAGAGCCACGTGTTTTCCTTGCGTGTATTTTCATACGCCCAGAAAGGCCCCAAATTCCTTTCAGGAAGATGGTGACATTGTGGCCTCTGTTCTTCTTTCTTCTTTCTCTCCTGTTTTTCTTCTCACTCATCCATCCCTAAAGTCACAAACCCACAAATTCAGATGAGAATGGCATAGCAGGGAAAGGAAGGAAGCCCATAGTGAGAGAGAGAAACAGATGTAAAGGCAAGTGGCCTTTGGATCCTGCTCCTTGGTAATTCCTGCCATCAGACCCCATTGCCAAGATGCAAAATCCAACCCTCATTAGCAGCCTGGTGACAGATATGAGAAAGGTCACCCATCTGAAGCCACTGGAGCTTCCTTGTCTCTGAGAGGCCCAGGCGAACAAAACCCTGCTAGCAGATATTTTCAGAACATTCATTTACTTCAAAATCAGATCAGTGAAGGGTTGAGAATATTCTCTGGGAAATCTGGTCAGCCTTTAAGGAGAGGTTCTAAATGCAGTCATTGATGCAGTGATTAAGGGGAATAATTATCTCTTCCCTTTATTCTGCCACAGAGAATTGCTAGAGGCCAAGAACCGATTAGTGCTGACTAACAAATCCTGCCCTACCCCCATCCCCACTTCCCAGCCCCACTGACTCCCAAATGGAAAGGGCCAGAATATTTTTCAGCTGAACTAATTCACGAAGCTATAAAACCAGCAGCCTTGCTCACCATTCACCATTTGGGATTTAAAAACTGAAAAGAAAAAAAAAGAGATTAGATAGATTGGCTTTATATACTGTTACTACAATTAAATAAACAGCCCCCTGTGTGAATTAATATTCTCGATCGGCCTAAAATAGAGCAAGAACCTAGGCGAGATTTTTGAAAAATGTTGAGACTGATTTGAATCAACTGGGAATTGCTAATGGTTTTTATAGCTAATACTTTTCAACTCTTTCCCCCCAAAGCAAACACACACACACACACACACACCCGACACTCAGGTTGTGTCTCCCTTGGTTAGCCTTAATTTTGCCAAATGAAGATTCATGTTACTCTTGCATTGCTTCTCCTCTGAACTTCTCAACGTGGCTCGGGGGAGACAAAGAATGCAGGTGGTTCTCCCTTTCCACACCTGTGGGCATATTATGTTCTATGACCGGTTAAGTGTTGATACCATGGTGAGATCTTGGGCCAGAGGCCCCAAGCGATTGTCCAATAATCCGTGAAAGAAGACATCAATGTGACAAAAGTGGCTAAACTTTACATTAGCATAGTCAGAGAATCCTATTCCCTAGAAAAACTCTAAACATTTCAAGACTCCGCCTAAGAAAGAAGAGAGAGACAGAATTAAAGAATAGCAATGCTTGTGTGTCTCTCTGTGTGTGTGGGGCCGTGTAGGAATAGCCATTCGGGTTAATTTACTTCAACTAAAAATAAGATGAGAAGAAATGATACCACTGGGGCGCCTGGGTGGCTCATTCGTTAAAACGTCTGCCTTTAGCTCAGGTCATGGACCTGGGATCAAGCCCCGCATCAGGCTCCCTGCTCAGTGGGAGTCTGCTTCTCCCTCTCCTTCTGCCTGCCCCTCCCTCTGCTTGTGCTCTCTCTCTCTCTCTGTCAAATAAATAAGTAAAATCTTTTTTACAAAGGAAGCAATGATATCACATCATTAAGGGGGAAAATGTACTGAGGTATCAGCTCTGCAGAAGTGACCGTCTGATCACAGCAATGGGACTAGTACTTGGAAGTCAAGTAGCTTGATGATTTTAAGGAAGGAGTGGGAAAACATAGACCACAAATGGGGCAGGGGATAGTTCTAGGGATGGTGGAGAGAAAAGAAAGGAAAGAAGAGCAAGTTAAACAAGGACCGTGATATAACCTGGGTAATGAAGAAGAGGGGGTTGCCCTTGATGAAAGCCCCAAACACAGCAGCAGGTGGAGAAGATGTTGACTTTATTTAGCATTAATTGCAGGAAAGGGTCTATAAAATGTGGTCAAAAATTATTAAACCCCCAATGTTATGCCAACATTATGCCATCTCCTGTTCCAAGGCAGGTGTATTATTCCTGGTCCCTAGGATTAAAGTAAATCATTGCTTTTCCACATATTCTGAATATTGCATTTCATTATTTTTTACTGCCCTGTTTCTCGAGGTTTTGTCGCTTAATAGCACTGTTATATCTAAAGTCATCGTGGGTTCTGTGTTGGGAGAGGGAATGTCCGGAAAAGACTATCCTTTGAACGTTCCTTCTCCATCCTTAAATTCCTAGATGCACTCTCTCTACATACATTTCCAGAAACTTCTCCTGGGCCAAACACATCTCCAGTGATGGCCCCAACAAATCTCTCATGCCACTGACGTTGAAATACTCATTTGTTTAAGAGACTTACCTCAAGCCACTCACTCATTCGTCTGGAGAAGCCCAGATTTGCTTCATTGAAGCCCCAAACTTTGTTCTAGAAGACACAAAATGATGCTATTAGTTTCAAACAAACAAACAAAAAATGGGTTGGGTTCACCCACAAATCCAAAATAAATCAAAGCAGACGTATTAAATCTCATCTTGAAATTAAAATACCCAAGTGGCATTTTGCAGGAGGCTCTCGCTACTGCCCACTAAACGTTCACGAAGACCCAGAAAAACATCACTGAGATAAACAACTTCTTGCCAAGGGTCCGGAGAGTACTGTCAACTCTCAGGTCTCGTGGGTGGGTTGAGAAACATATAACAAGCAAAAGCATCCCCAGGATTGACAACTGACCTCGTGAGATCGGTGCGCCCACTGACGGTCCAGCTGTTGACCACCCTCATGCATGCCAGCCGGGAAACTGAGCAGCCTCCCCTTTCTCAATGTGTCCTGATCTGGGAGGTGGCCAACACACTGTCCCTTCACATTCTTTCTCACCTCCACACTCAACTTCCTGTGTCTCTTTGTCTTTCATTTGCAGAAAACAAAAGCAGAGGCAGTGAAAGAATGACCTACAGCAGCCTCCCTGCTTCCCAGCATGCAAACGGGTGAGCAGAGAGAAAAACTCAGAGAACTCAGGGTTAGAGCAGAGTCCTGAATCGTAGTGCGCATGCCTGGCACCTGTTCCAAACATCAAGCGCCACACAGAGGATGGGGGGAGGGAATTGCAATCATGTTACTTCAGGGTTTCCCAGCCTCACCCTGCCCCCCCACGCCCCCACCTCCCACCATTACCACTCCTTCCCAAGACAACTTTTTAGACATTTTTTTCCCCTAATTGCTTTCAGTGTCACAGATGCATTGTATATCCATTTATATATTGTATCTGTGCTTTATACATAAAAAGAGTGAGGTATTTTTAGTTTGTTGTTGTTGTTGTTGTTTTTGCCCTTGCCCAGAAAGAATCAATGTTCACCCAGTAATAATACGGCTCCTGTAGAGAATGGGCATGCAGTTAGTACCAGCTCCTTAGACCCCGGGAGCGAGGTTGTGCATTCACTGCCAATTGCTTTTTTTTCCTACAGGTAGGATCTCTCAGCCTCTGAACTGTTGCTGTTTGGACCAAATGATTCTTTGCTATGGGGCAGCCCTGTGCATTGTGCACGGTTAGCATCGTCCCTGGCCTCTAGATGCTGCGAGCACTCTTAACCCCCATCTCCAGTTGAAACAACCAAAAATGTCACCAGATGTTGCCAAATGCCACCTAGCTGAGAATCACTGCTGGAGGGGGAGGGACACAGCAGTTGAAGAAGGCAAACAGAGCCCCTGCTCATTTTGCTACTAAACAGTTAATCTTCACAGCTCTCCGTGGCTTTACCTCGCAAAGGAAAAAATTAAATAATATCCGAAGCCCACTCCAACTTTATTATCCAAAGGCAAGTGACTTCTTTGTGTTTTTAATTTAACAAACCTGGGTTATTTAGAATAGCTGTTTCTCCCTGCAAGGTTTGAGCCCAAATCACATACACAATTAATTGCATTTTAAAACAAAACTCAAAAGCATTTATTGATACTCTTTCAAAATCAGTTTGTGGATGATTTTATACAGGGATAATTATACAAATATCATCTTTTTTGCATACATCTGAGCAAGCAACATGGGGTCTGGTAGAGAGCAGAACAGAGCAACGTACAGAATCCAGCATACAGTAGATGTCAGGCTTTAAAGCCATCAAAGAGTGTAATAAAATCACATTGAGCCTCGTTAAAGATTTTGTTGACATTTTTTATAAAAAGCATCTCTTTCTCCCTCCCTCGTTCTCTTTCTCTCTCTCTTTCTCTCTCTAATGTAAACATAGAAAAAACTAATGCTTTGCAGCTCAAAACCCAGGCTGAATTAGGTGATTGTAATGGTGACATAAATGAAAACTTCCATTAGCCTGCTACCTAGTAGCACAAAAAAATCACTTAGTTCTCACGCACACAAGAAAGTCTTATGATATCAATAGTGGAGAAGTGAGGATGGGATGTAGGAGAGAGAGGCTTAGACATAGGAAGTGACGGGAATAGAATCTGCTCACAGGTCCTGTCGGCAGGTTATACAGAAGCTCTTTGGATGATCTTGAAAGTTTCCTAGCCATTCTTGCTACTGCCAAGTCCTGTTTGCCCAAGGTCGCTGAAATATTATATTCCTGGACTCAGGAATAAACTGCAGAGTGTCTCTGAACGAGAAGAAGCTTAAGGTCAGTTTTCATTCCACGTATGCCTCTTCAACCTAGGAGATTCCATAATATCTTAATGAACAAGGGCTCAGAGTCAAATGGATTTCTTTATTTATGACCTTAAGCAGAATATTCCACCCAAGTATGGAACTGACTTAATGAGAGGGCCCCAAACTGGGTCTGTAGCCCATTTGCATTTTGGAGTGCTCGATGCATGTCTCTAGCTTGTTGTTTCCCATCGCAAAACCATCATCTAAGAGTATTGGTGACTCATCTGCTTTGGAATCCCAAAAATGATTGGAGAAGTACATTGAAGATTGGGATGAATCCCTAATTTTTTAAACTAATGACCTATGTCCCTCGGATCACTCTCAGTCCTCGAGAAAACCAAAGATCTACTCATGAAGAGGTCATTGCCCTTTTTTTAAAAATGTAGATAGACAGGGGGTTGGCTTCTTTTTTTTCCTCCAATTTTGATGACCAAATCACCTTGAAAGGAGAGGGGGTTTTATGTCCTCAGAACTGACAACTTCATATCCCATGCTGAAGCCGTCTCACCATTCAAAACTTATAAGCATTATCTGATGACCTGCTCCTAAACAGTTTTTGGTGCCAGAACTCCCTGAAGGAATCAAGGGACCCTCTCAGTGTCATATTCCCAGAGCCATCCGACTTTATCCTTCTGTCCGAGGGGACCCACGTGTAGATATTTCCCGTTTTGACAAATTCCTCCACTCCCTGTGGGTTAGCTAAGAGTCTGCTGTGGTCAACATCTGGAGAACGTAGCCAGAAAGCCTCAATAGCTATTATCTCATTTCAGAATCTTCTCACTCCTTGGCCAAAAGTTAAAATAACTGGCCGACGAACCAGGAACTTCTCCCAAGGAGGCATCCAAAGGGAAAGCCAAATAGCTCATAAAATCTTTCCCCAGTCTGTAAAACAGTGAAAGAGACACTTAGCATAGAGTGCTGTTTCCTTGGTTCTTGTTATTTTATGAGGTCTCAATAAGTTTCCTGGGGCTGCTGTAAAAAAAAGATTTCTTTTTAGTGGTTTACTAGGCTAGATCCCCACCCACCCTCACGCACCCCCACCCCCCGCACCCCGGCTCCTGCCTTCTCCCCACACCTCCCCTCCCTTTCTTTTTACAAAAGTTTTTCCATGTCCTGTGCTCACTCTGTCAACTGACTTTTTTTTTTTCTTTTTACTCAAAATGCTTCTTCCTCTCATAGGGTCATGTTCGCTAGTGATGGGGCTTGTCACAGTTCAAATTATAGGTTTGTCATGACTCTTAGGTTTAGACTTTGGGTAAAAAATGAAATATGCTGGGAATGCCTCATAATCATCAGAGGTAGACACTGCTGTGTGCTGCTTGGACCTCCCTTCGGGAATGGAGGCCCAATTTCTCCAGGTGCTGGCTCTCAGCCTCATTTGTTTGTTTGTTTGTTTATTTACCTATTTGAGAGAGAGACAGAGAGCATGCACATGTGCACATGAGCGGGCAGGGGCAGAGGGAGAGAATCTGAAGCAGGCTCGATCTCATAACCTTGAGATCATGACCTGAGCCGAAATCAAGAGTCAAACGCTTAACTGACCGAGCCACCCAGGCGCCCCTGTCAGCCTCCTTTAAGAATCGCCTCCACTGGAGAAAGATGCCTCACTCAAGGCTGTGCCTATTTCTAGGACAACTCACACCCAGGGACTGATCACTGTGAGGTATAAACCCAACCTGCTCACCCTACCTCTGCACAACTCATAAGGCAATTCCAGCTCCTGGGCTTCTTCTCTGCATTACTGCTCAGCATCTCCTTCCAGCCGATCCTCTTCCCTCGCCCTCTCTGTCACAAGACACTACTCCCAGGAGCTCTCCATAGCATCCGTCCCACACACTACTCTCTACTTTGGAGTCAGCTTCCCAGAGAACTCAGCCTGCGGCAGTGGGTACCAGGGATGGCCTAAGAAAGCAGTCACTAAGACGGGAGTTAGGACTGTGATCCCCTATTACCCAGTTGGTAATGAGGACCCCTCCACTCGTGCCACTTGAAGCACCATGAAGCAGTGTGATTGTTAAACTTGATCAGTGGTAGACTGGGGCGGGGGGGGGGGGGTGGTATACCTGGAAGGTAATACACGAGCTGGTACAATGTATCAGGTCTTTAAAAATATAGAAGGAAGAGCAACTATCAGGACAGTGGACAGGGTGGGCTATTGCTAAGCTTGACAGACAATCTAGAAGAAAAGCTGAGAGTGAAGAGTCAGCAATTAAAAGCTAAGTGGGAAAACCAGAAGACTTCCTTGGTAGCATAGAAAAAGGCTCTTCTTATCTCCAACAGAAGGAAAACAAAGCAGAGGACTAGACTAAAGAAGGTTAATTCCCAACCAAATCAGGGTGACTGTGCCAAGGCCACGGCCCTGGTTGGAAAGAATGGGGTCTTGACTCATGGGATGGAGACATCTAGGATGATCATACCCATAAATCTTGGATCCCCAGATTTTCCTGAATTCTTTGAGTCTGTAGAAATTATCCCCAATCCCAATGAGCTAGTGCTTGCCCCTTGATTAAAGCAATGCCAAGGCCTCTTTTCTACAAGATAATGTGCCTCACTTTTATGATCTGTGCCCACCTCTTGTCCCAGTCATTGGGCTAAACTAGGGATGTGGCACAACACAACATAACCAGAGAGGTGCTGGGCCTTTTCCTATAACCCCTGTGAGCTGGAGGACCTGGTTGGCATGTCCCTGTAGGGGCTGGGACAGCACTCATGGAACTGGATTATGGGGATGCTGGGGGACAGAAGATAAATTTGAATACAAGAGAGTTTCATTGAGATGGATGCAGTCTCCCAGAAAACAGCGTTTAACCACCCTGGCGAGAACATTGGGAGATGGCATGAATGCACTGTTAGGATGGCCCCCTTGATGCATGGGAGAGTGGTGGCCCCCCACTAAGTTAGGTAGAAGTGCCTGAATTCCCAAGGAAGACACAGGAAGAGATAAATGGCCAGAGAAGGGAACAGCTAAGAGTGGCTAAAAAAATCCCACCTGGGAACAATGCTCATGGGACAGCCCAGAAGAACCACCCCTTTCCAAAACAATAAGGAATACCCTTCTGTGGGGGCACCAGCCTCTCTTAGTTCAGTGGTGGCCCTGCTCCATATTACAGGCTCGACAGGAGAAGATGCTGATACAAAACTGAGCTCAGTGATAGCAGTGAAAAGGTGAGACCTCAAAACAATAGAGGCCAGATGATAATGCTTAACTGCTACAACCGATGGGTACAAATATCGTAATGAGCTGCAAGGAGGGAGGGCAAGCAAGAAGCTCTGGTGGGCAGAGTCATGGACACGGTTAAAAGAACATGGTGAGCGCTGTGAATTGTGCAGGACTGTTGAATCACAGATCTGTACCTCTGAAACAAATAATACATTATATGTTAAAAAAAAAAAAGAAGAAGAAGAAGATAGCAGGAGGGGAAGTATGAAGGGGGGGAAATCAGAGGGGGAGATGAACCATGAGAGACGATGGACTCTGAGAAACAAACTGAGGGTTCTAGAGGGGAGGGAGGTGGGAGGATGGGTTGGCCTGGTGATGGATATTGAGGAGGGCACGTTATGCATCGAGCACTGGGTATTATACACAAATAATGAATCATGGAACACTACATCAAAAACTAATGATGTAATGTATGGTGATTAACATAACATAATAATTTAAAAAAAAAGAAAAAAAAAGAACATGGCAAAATAAATGAGAAGCCAACAAAGGCATGCTCAACCTTCACAATCACAATAAATAAAAAATGGGTGATTAGGTGAAACGAGTCATCCCAATAAAAAGTCACAATGCCCTGAGTTCTGTTTAGACTTGAGCTCGTTTTTGACCCTGAAACCAATGGAACAAGGAAGAAGCAGGATCCCCAGGAAGAAGAGCCTTGTAACACCTCTACACAGTGATGAGTCCCCTGGTCCTTCCTCAAAGGAGCCTATTGCCATTGCCTTGGGTAAGTACCCACAGGGAAAATGAGAATGCTCAAACATTTTGATGATTGTGGGACACTGGGTCTGAGTTCACATAGATAACCCACATCCCCAAGGATAATCACGGCCCCTCTGTTAGAATAAGAGCATAGGGGGACCAAGTAATCAATAGATTCCTGGCTCACCTTCAGCTGACAGAGGATCCACTGTGTCTTCAGCATGCCTGGGTGGTCATTTCTTCAGTCTGTGGAATAGATACACTTGGTATTTGGCCTAATCCTCATAATGGGTCCTTGGTCTATGGGGCAGAGGAGGACCAGTGAAAGCTCTGAAACTATCCCCCCTTCTGGACAAGACAGTGAAACGGTATCAATATTTCATCTTGAAAAGGAAGGCACAAATTAATGCCACCCTTAAAGATTTAAGGATTAAATCATATCAGATCACTCCGGCCTGTGAGCTAAGAATGGTTTTATATTTTTTAAAATGAGTACACTTTCAATGGTTGTAGAGTTACCTACATAATAGCCTCAACTTTTCCACTCAATAGATAAAGCCTAAGATATTTACTAACTAGCCCTTTAGAGAGAAACTTTGCCAACATATACATTAAAAATAGTCTCCATCACATTTCCATTAATTCAAGCATCTAGCTCCTGCCAGAAAGCAGACAAATTCTGGAAGCTGACAGTGGGCCACTGCAAACTAAATCCAGTGTTAGCCCCAGTTGCAGGTACTAGGCCAAGTGTGGTAGTTTTGCTAGAGAAGACTGATGTGAGTCCTATATATGGTATGTGCCATTGTTCTGGGGAATATATTCTGTTCCTACCTTAGCAGAAAAAAAGGGCTATAGAACAGTCTGCTTGTCTTGGGAGGGGCAGCACAGTACATTTAAAGTTTCGCTGCAGGGCTAGCTTAACTCTCTTACTCTCTGTCACAATATAGTCTTAAGGAGGTCTGAACCATCTAGACATTCCACAGAAAAACACATTAGTCCACTATACTGATGACCTTGGGTTCATCAGACCAGAAAAGCAAGAAATGACTAGCATATTGGAGGCTGTAAGAGACACATGCTCCAAAACATAGGTGCTAGATCCTACAAAGATACAGGGGTCTGCTGTGTCAGTAAGAGTTTAAGGGTTCCAGCAGGGAGGCATTTTAGCACAGAGGTCAAGAGAACAGTCCTTGGCTGTTCTCTGCCAACCAAAGAGTAGGTGTTCGGGAATTGGAAATTAATGTGATTATGGTACTGATGATAATCATAACTGTTGGAGTTTGGAAGATGTAGCCCTGCGTCTCTTGTTCACCTGCCTATGTCCTTAAGTCGTTAACTTGGTGATGCCACATGGCAATATGATGCCTTGGATTTGGAATATTAGAGCTTGATCAGAATGTTGGCTCAGCCCCCTGAGTGGTTGTGAAATCCTGAGCGTGTTATTTCATATCTCTCTGAAATGTGTGTCTTATCCCCCATAATGTTCATTTTGGATTAGATAATATCTAAAATGTCTTCCCCCCCCTTGAAGTAACTGCAGGCTATGATGGTGGCTACTAGCCACAGGTGGCTATTTAAACTTACAGCTAAATTAAGATGGAATTAAATTAAACATTCCCTTCCTCTAGTTCTACAAGCTAGTGTTCGATAGTCACAGGTAGCCAGTGGTACAATGTTGGGCAGCACAGATAAGGAACATTTCCATCATCACAGAAAGTTCTATTGACGGTGCTGCTTTCTAGTGCCAAGTACTAATACCAAAATATAGTCTTTTTTTTAGGTCTGATACACACACATAAATAAAATAGACATAAAATAGAGCTCACAGAGCACTAGATCAACCATTCACAAGGGCTCAGTACTAGGAGATGTGTATGTATTATGTCAATTTCATCATACAACACCCCTATGAAATTGTTCTTATGATTATACCATTTATAGATAAGGAATCTATTTAGTTTCTTAAAGTGATTAAGACCCTTGCCCCAGTCATACAGCTGGGAAGTGGTGGAGGGAGGATCCAACTCTTTTTGAGACTATCCTCAAGCACCACACACGGCTTTCTCTTAATGAGCTTCAGTGTCGTTGTCTTTTCCAATGTGACTGTCTTCTGAATTCCAATATGAGAGATTCTCTCTCTCTTTAAAGATTTTATTTATTTATTTATTTATTTGAGAAAGAGAGAGAGAGGGCACGAGCAGGGAGGAGAGGGGCAGAGGGAGAAGGAGAAGCAGACTCCCTGCTGATCAGGGAGCCCGACGTGGGGCTTGACCCCAGGACCGAACCGAAGACAGATGCTTAACCAGCTGAGCCACCCAGGTGCCCCCCCAATATAACACATTCTTAAGGGCTGGAACTAGAGCAGCTAGTAACTGGCTTGCAGGCCCTTGGAGGCAGAGACTTGCCTAGTTTCTTAGATCTCAAGGCAGTATGTTGGAAATAAAGGGAGCATTGCCTGGAAATGCTTCCTTCCCTCTGGCTTTCAAGTTAATTATTTTCTGCCTCAAGCTGACATTTTGACCACTTTGTGCATCTCTCTCCCCTAATCTTCACACATATCCTCTTTTCTTAATACTTTTTTTTCCTATACTGCAGTCTGAAAATAGCACAGATGTCTGAATGCTGGGCTATTCCATTAATTTAATAACAGTATAGATGTCTAGATGCTGTGTTATTCCTGAAAATAGCATAGCATAAGTGCTAGTCTGAAAATAGCACAGATGTATGGATGCTGTGTTATTCTATTAATTTAATAGTTCCAATAGTATTCTGCTTTCATCCTATGCTCTTGTTAAAGTATGCATGTGTTTTGTGAAAGAAAACGGCCTTACTTTTAGGATCGGAGCTTCAGAAGAATTCCTTGACATGGACAAGTTGAGAACTGAGTATTATGTTTTGGAAGGAAAAGGGGAAATCCCAGGTGACGGTTGTGAAATCTCACTGATTGAAGTTCAACTGGCTTTAAATATTTTTTGAGATGAAATGGTACTGCACATTTTGAGGGACAATAATTTTGCTTAAAGGCAAACTGGCTTGGAATCAGAAGACCTTGGTTTTGGTACTAACTCTGCCATGGACAGTTGTGGGACTTTTGGTGGGCAATTAAACTACCAAGTCTCATTCTTCTCCTCTGAAAATGGTAACCATGGTAATACTGGCCTTACCTACTAGAGTGGATGCTGTCATGCATGGCCCAGAATCCTCCTGTGAGACCAGGGATATTATTTCGCCAGGTGTAGGAAGTCTTGCCTGCTGACAACTCAGACCAGTCTGTCTTCAGGAATTCCCTTCAGCCTAAAGCAGTCATCTTGCCCAAGGTTCTACACCCTTCCCAAGAGCAGTGCACATCCAATGACTGGTGTTTGCGGTATACAAAGATCCAATATGCTTATCTTAGTTTAGTCATCTCTGATTGGCCATTCCAGCTCCAGAGCTCCCTTTGGGATCAACTGGTGTCTCTGTGGTAACTACATTGCAGTTTAATTTCTCTCTTTAGTTTCTCTCTCTGCCAAATCATGACCTGATCATGACCTCAACTGACGGAGCCACCCAGGTGCGCCTCTGTGTCATTTTGTAAAAGTTGGGCACAGTTATTTATATATATGCTTTTCTTCCTCAATTGGTTATGATGTTCCTGTAGGCAGAAACTATATATTATCCATATATTATTCCCCCAGAAACAAGTACATCATCTGTGGACAGCTGTCCACAGATACTGTTTGAATGTCAATTTTGGTAGTTATATTTGTTGTAGTTTATATGTATTTATAAGGCAAAATTTCCTCCATTTTCTGTGAAGACTACAGAAAAGAGAAAATATCTTTAAACTCAAACCTGAGAGATTCAGGTGTGGTGTAAATTTTTTAATACAATTGTGAGTTTTGTTATATATTAAAAATAGCTATTAACACTCATATGTTTATGGCCAATTGATTCTTGTCAAAGGTGCTAAGACCATTCAATGAGGAAAGAATGGTCTTTTCAACAAAGGTCCTGGGACACCTGGATATCCACATGCAAAAAATGAAGTTGGACCCCTCCTTCATACTATATATAAAACTTAACTCAAAAATGGATTAGTGACCTAAATTTAAGAGCTAAAACCATAAAACTTTAAGAAGAATATGCAGGGTTAAATCTTTATGGCCTTGGGTTTGGCAATGAACTTAAAGCAAGAGCAACAAAAGAAAAACTGGATAACTAGATTTCACCGCATTAAAAACTTTTGTACATCAAAGGACATCAACAAAGTGAAAAGACAACCTACAAAATGGGAGAAAATATTTGCAAATCATATATCTGATAAGGATCAAGAATTCAGAATATACAAACAATCCTTACAATTCCACAAAAAAAGACAACCCTATTTAAAAATGGGCAAGAAATTTGAACTTTTTTTTTTAAAAGATACATAAGTGGCCCACAGGCAAATGAAAATATGCTCTACATCATTTGTCATCAGGGTAATGCAAATCAGAACCACTTCACATCTACTAGGATGGCTATTTAAGAAGTAATAACAAGTGTTGGCAAGGATATGGGAAATTGAAACCCTCATACACTGCTGATGGGAATGTAAAATGGAGCAGCCACTAGGGAAACAGCGTGGTGGTTCCTAAAAAGTTAAACACAGAACTACCATGGACTCACAATTCCCCTCCCAAGTGGGTATCCCAAAGAGCTGAAAACAGGAATTCCAACAAGTCCATGTGCACTCGTTTTCACAACAGCCAAAATTTAGAAAGAGTGAATGAATGGATACACAGACTCTAGTATTCATACTCGATGCAATATGATCCGGTCACCAAAAAGAATGATGTACTGGTAAATGCTACAACATGGATGAACCTCTAAGCCATGCTAAGCAAAGGAAAGCCAGATGCAAAGGGTCACATATTGTATGATTCTATGCACATGAAACATCCAGAATGGATAAATCCATAGGGACAGAACACAGGTTGATGGTTTGTTTCCAGGGGCTAAGGGGAGGGAGTAACTGCTTGATGGATTTTATTTTGGGGTCATGGAACTATTTCAGAGCTGGATAGAGATAGTGCTTGCACAACATTGCAAATGTAATGAATGCCATTTAAAAACGGTAATTTTATGTCATGTGAACTTAACCACAATAAATTATTTTTTAAGATGTTTTAAATGGCTTCTGAGGAAGGTTTTTACATGTCTCGTGTGTTAGCCCTCTGGACTTTTTGGGATTTTCTAAACATTTTGTTGCTTTTAAGTCAGGGTAATAATGTTATTTGACCCTCCAGGTCAATTCTAAGTAGGCAGACAGCAGACCTAAGTATTATGCACCAATGCCTCCATCTCTTCTATTTTGGGAAATATAGAGGGAGACACTTCCCTGGTACCTCCTGGAATGAAGGTAGGCCATGTGAATAGTTCTGACCTGGAAACTGTGAGCAGAAGATGCCTGGGTGATTTGAGTAGTGAGAGAATCTGCATGTTCTCTTCCTCCATCAGGATCGTTGGGAAAACAAAGCATGGGTTGATATGGAGGTATTGAAACCATCTGGAATGCTGGGCTCCTGATGGAAGATACCTGTCCTGTACCTGGACCTGCAGTAAACTTTCAAAATGCAAGAAACTGACTTTCACTGTGTCGAACCACTGAAATGTGGGCAGTGTTTTGTTACTCCACAGAACCTAGCCTATCCTTGTTAATATAAAGAGGCACATGGAAGGAGAAAGTTTGTATTCTCTTGAGACTGTGTTCTCTTGAGATTGCTCAAGTTAGGTCTATGACTCCCATGAACAGGCTGGCTAAAAATACATAAACCAGGGGCAGCTGGGTGCCTCAGTCGGTTAAGCATCAGACTCTTGGTTTTGGCTCAGGTCATATCTCAGGGTCCTGGGATAGAGCCCCATGTTGGGCTCCCTGCTCAGCGTGGAGTCTGCTTGAGATTCTCTCCCTCTGCCCTTCCCCCATGCATTCTCTCTCTCTCTCCTTGTAAAATAAATCTTAAAATAAATAAATAAATAAAATAAAAATACATAAAACATCCTGGTACATGGTCAGTACTCAATAAGTGTTGAAATTACTTGTAATGCTTGAGACCAACAACAAACAAGAGAACATAACAAGGAGAGAGAAAGCCTGCAGAGATTCTTCCCTAGAACAATTTGCTAATGTCGATGCCACTAAGAAATGCTCGGCAAAATTATAGCACACATGTCCGCTCTCCTCTGCCTTCTCACATGGGCTGTTCCTCCTCAGGGCATCTCTCTCAGAAATTGCCTGGTTGCACAAATCCAGGAAGAAATATCTAGGTGAAGTGAATATCACCTCTTTTTTTATTTTTTATTTTTTTTTAAGAGAGAGAGAGCATGCAGGGCAGGTGGGGTGGTGGTAAGGGGCAGAGGGAGAAGGAGAGAGAGAATCTTAAGCAGACTCCATGCGCAGCATGGAGCTTGACATGAGGCTCGATCTCATGACCATGAGATCTGAGCAGAAATCAAGAGTCAGACGCTTAACTGACTGAGCCACCCAGGTGCCCCTCACCTCTTTTTAAATATAGCCTTGATTTATTTATCTCTTTAAGAATATTTCAAAGTCACATGGATTAGATTATGAGATGCCCACCTCTAATGAATATAGTGATTTCCTTTACCTAAGGTAGAATCTGATTTCTGGTTGTCACTCTTTGGAAGATTAATACCATGAGGTCCTTCATCCTTAAAGAAACTACCATGGAACACTGTTCATTTATCTGCAGGATCCAGAAGAGAAAGTTTATTGAGTTATCTAAGAATTTAGACTGTGGAGTCAGATGACCAGGTTCAAAGTCCAGCTCATCCACTAACTCAGTGTGTGATCTCAAGAAACTTAGTTGACCCCTCAATGCCTCTGTTTTGTCATCTATGAAATGGGAATACTTATTCTTACTTTATAGGGCTGTTGTGAGGATTAAGTGGGTATATATGTCAAGTGTTCAGAGTAATCCCTGGCCCACAGCATGTCCTATGTAACACTTTGCTAATTTTGCTAAGGAGCTGGTCAAACATTCCCTAAACCTAAGGACTGGCTTGGAAGTAATGCCTGAGTTTAAATCCTGCTTTAGTCTCTTACCAGCTGTGGAACCTCAGCTAGTTAAACTCAGAGCCTTTATTCTTCTTCTGTCAAGTGGACAATATCGGGGGAGGGATTGAGCAACATAAAGTGCATAAATAACTTAGCCTGGTGAGTGCTCAATTCATAATTCCTTCCCTTGAAAGACCATTCTCCCAAACCATGAGCATAGCTACAGAGGTGATGGATGGGTTAGCTTTCTGTCACTTACAAACAAACCCTTCCTGAAGCTTCAGTTAGAAAATATAAGATCTTATTGACTCACAGAGCTCACATAAAGCTCAATAGTGGAATTAACTTCAGATACAGCCAGAAATAAGTACCCAAGTGAAAGCAAAGGGGATCTTTCTACCTTCCCATTGGCAGCCTCTACTCTATTTTGTGTTGGCCTCCTCCTCCGTGGTTGTGCTTAAAAGCTCCAGATATATTAGTTCAATAACACACAGAGAGTAAGAACTTCTTCCCAAGAGTTCCGACAAAACTCCCAGCATTTTGCTCTCCTTGGATTAACATGACCACATGGACACCTTTGAACCAGTCACAGTGATCTGAAGAAATGCATATGCTAATTAGGCTGGGCAAGGCAGAGTGTCATTTTTCAGTGGCATCCCAAATACAGAATCTGAGAATTCCAAAGTGGTACTAGCCACAAGAAAATGAAAGGTTGCTTTTTTTTTTTTTTTTTTTTGAGAAGGGAGACAAATGGAACAGCTTTCTACTGTTCTAAAAAGGCATGAGTAGCATAAAGAGAAAAAGGCAAGGAGATACCTGGCTAAAGATTCTGAAGAGCCTGGGCAGTAGAAGTTGCAACCAGATTTCCATGTCCTGAAACTCATGATGGGACTTTAACTTATGTGTCCAGGGGTAGTGAATGAACCTTCCAGTCGGAGTCCCTTGCCTGGTTCCTATTTGTGAGCAGCTAACAGGAGTTAGGTGTGGGGTTTGTGGCTCCATGAAACAGCCTCGTTCGCTGGATTTTATAGGAAGTAAACCTGTGACCTAAATGTTAGCAAAAAGAGACTGGAATCTTGAGATATCTATTTGCTGTAGAGCCAAAATGAAATACATCAACCAGTATGTATTTGTCTACAAGCAACAGAAAACCCAGATTAAACTGGCTTAAATAAAAAGGATATCTATTCATTTCTTTAGCTATAAATACAGAGATAAGGCAGGTTCTGGGCAAGATATGATGTGTGGCTCAATGACATCAGCAAGGATTCAGATTTTTCTTTAAATGCATTTGCTTTTCTTCATTCAGCATCTGCTATGACTTAAGATTGCTTGTCACAAGATGGCTGCAAGTAGCTTCAGGCTCCCTACTCTGGTCCAGCACAAGAGAGAAAAAAAACTCTTTCCAAAACATGAAACATAAGTTTTTCATTTGGTCTACCTGAGTTAAGTCAAGCCGGACCATATTAGGAGCATAGTTACTTACACCGAAAAATTACTCGTTGTTTAGCTGAAATTCAAATTCAGCTGGACATCCCATATTTTTTTTCTGGCAACTGTGGTCCCGGTTGATTTAGACTAATCCAAAATGTCCTGTAGAGGGAGGTAGGGAGGACACAGGAACGAAATCAGGCTGCATGTCTGTCTCATTTTTAGAAAGGAAAAAGGCAAACTGAATGCTGAAAATGCAAACATCAGTCAGCTGCACCAGATGTCAGTTAAGGGATTTTGGAGGAAAAATTCCAGGATGAGTTGCTTTATCCAACAAATAATCTCAAGGCTTAAACCCTGGATTAGTAAGTATTATAATTCAATCCAATTACACAAATATTTATTTAATGCTTTTTATCAACAAGGCACTGTTGAAGATTCTGGAGGTCTATTGAGACTGTTTCCTAGGTGCTTCCAAAATATTAAAGAGAACGAAGCAAGTGAGAGCACAAACGTGAAGGGCTCTGTGAGAAAGATCCAGAGACCGTGGGGCGCCAGCGTGATGCTCTCCTGAAAGAACCAGGCTTGGAAGCACGCATTAAAGGATAATGGATACGAAGTGACATGATCGTACCGTGGGAGATAAGGCATGGAAGTAGATTTGATCTTAGAGGTACTTTTTACAGAGAAATTCCAATCCAAATTTGAGATCTCCACGAGCTATCCAGTAGAAAACACGGCAAGGAAGATTTTTCGAGCGGTGACATGATTAAAGCTGCATTTCAAGGAAAATCCGTCTGACAGCCACGTGAGGGCTGGATTGTAGTGGGAAGAGACTGGAGGTAGAGAGGCCAGTGATGGAGTGGGATAGTCTGCAACCGTCCTCCCAGATCCAGTGCCCTTTTTCAGTAACCTGCATCTTGGAAAGGCTACTTTACTATCGTAGAATGCAATTCACAGCCTACAAACATAATTCCAGAGAAAGAAGTGTAATGCCCTAATTGTAACATAAAGAAGAAATGAAGTGATTATTTTACAATAAAAATATTCGAGCACACAGGTCATTAAACTACCAAATACAGCCTTACACCTGTTTTTATATGGCCCATGAGATAAACATGATTTTTTGTAGTTATTTTTAAAAAATAATTATAGAAGTGCCTACCTAGGATCTATGATGCCCTCTTGGCCCTCAAAACCTGAAGTATTTGCCATCTTGATCTTTGCAGGAAAT
This sequence comes from Mirounga angustirostris, assembly GCF_029215605.1. Taxonomy (NCBI): domain Eukaryota; kingdom Metazoa; phylum Chordata; class Mammalia; order Carnivora; family Phocidae; genus Mirounga; species Mirounga angustirostris. The sequence goes on from NW_026991725.1 coordinate 36,337,603, forward strand.
TATCTGCCAACCCCTCTTCTCAGGAATGGCTGTGTAATTTGTGTGACCCAGTGCAAAGTGGGAATGCAGGCTCCTGACATTAAGAATGTCAAGACAGTGATAACAAGTCAAACATGAGCAGGGTCCCTCCCCATCCATGAAGCCAACCCTGCCCGTTCTAGCATATAAATACTTAGATGTTCCTCCACTACAAACATAATGAATTAGTCGGACATGTATACATGTCAACGCAGCAGGTGCACATGCAGGTGGATACAAATAGGGCCGTGCGCCCTGAACTACCCTTTGCGGCAACCCAATACAAATGTGTTTTATGGACAACTCCAGTACCAGGGTGATATTTCCATTCTCGGTGTGATTTTTCCAAACTGGCAGACAAGTCTTTGGGAATTTACAAATAATGCATGGTATCACCTTTCTTTAATTACATGAAAATTGCATTTCCAGAATATTCATGAAATGTTAAAACATAATGAACTGTATTTTATGTGTGAGATGGAATTAGCTTCTAGGCTCAGTTAATTATTAGCAGGTTTTATATGAACATTCAGTGAAACATTTGAGGAATGGTTTGGGACTCAGGGTACTTCTTTGCTGGGCAACAGTGGCCAGCACATTGCAGAATGAACAACAAGACGGACCCCATGTGTGCAGGGTCACTAGACTCTCCACCACCTCGTATGGTAACACTCCAAGGTGCCCACGGCCATTTTCAAACCACCCTCTAGGAGGTGGTGCTACCTGGGTTGCGAACAGTTAATCTTGAGAATCCGATTATAATTAGATATTGGGTGGTAAGGGTGAGATATTATAGAAATGGAGTTTGGGGCCCTTGGCTATTGGTTGTGATGGGGAGAACATTCGAAGAAAAATGTAAACATGAAAACCATGACCTCGCACACTGGAACAGCCCTTCTAAATGCATCAAATCTGAATTGCTTAGCTTCTCTCACTTTCTCTTTGTGACATCTCTTCAGGAAGGTGGGACAAGCATTAACAATATAAGTACACTAGATCTCTGGTGCCTGGGTGGCCTGGTAGGTTAAGCGTCTGACTCTTGGTTTCCACTCAGGTCATAATCTTGGATTCCTGATCTCAGGGTCATGATCTTGGAATTGTGAGATCGAACCTCATGTAGGGCTCCACACTTGGTGTGGAGTCTGCTTGAGATTCTCTCTCTCCCTCTGCCCCTGTCACTCATGCTCTCTCTCTCTAAAATAAATAAATAAATCTTCTAAAAGTATACATATAATTACACTGGACCAATGTAGACTTAACCCTCTTTGGCATTTTTTATTTTGCATTTCACAGAATATAGATTCAGCACGAAGGATAGGTATTACTCAAGCCCCTGAAATACTTTTTCTTTTTCTTTTTTTTTTTAAAGATTTTATTTATTTATTTGACAGAGCGAGCAAGAGAGAGCACAAGCAGGGGGAACAGCAAGCAGAGGAAGAAGCAGACTCCCCGCTGAGCAGGGACCCCAATGTGGGGCTCGATCCCAGGACCCTGGGATCATGACCTGAGCTGAAGGCAGACACTTAACCGATTAAGCCACCCAGGCGCCCCCCACTGAAATACTTTTATTAAAAATTGTATATTTACTTCAGAGTTCATTATTAACACTCATTTATATATAAGACACATAGTTTGGGAATACAGATAAGAACTGTCTGAGACCTAGAAAGAGGGAGCAACTTGCCCAGGTTCCCTTGACACACAGAGATGGTAGAGCCAGGGTTAGATTCCGCTTTCCTGATTCTTAATTCTGCATTTCCTCCCCTCATGGGGTAAACGAGTCGGCCCAGCATCTGCTTTGGAAAGAAGGCATTTGAACATGCAGCTTGGAAGAACAGGGAACACCAAGAATGATGACACCAAGTTCTCTTCCAAGTCAAAAAAGGCACTCACATGGCACCCCAAAAAAGGCACTCACATGGCACCCCTGAAGGAGAGAGGGTAGTTCACAGGTAGTCCATGAGAATTCATTGCCAGTGACTTCCCACGAAGAGTGTATTCATATCTATACTTATGGGGAGCCCATGGAAAACACGGAAAATGAGACACTGGAGTGTTTTTAAAAAATGTTATTGTTGAAACAGGCCCAGAAACCCACTACAGAGCATATAGGTCTGGAACTTGGCAAAACCCAAAATTAATGGTATCGTCATAAAGTTTATATAGAATATAATTTCTTAAGCCATGCACCAGGAAGGAGGCTCATATATGGTGACCAACTCAGCCCACCCATAAATAATCCATGTTAATATCCTAAGAGAGGTCACGGACTAGAGTAATGTGCTGACATCTGGCTGCTTCTGGCAGGATAGGCTGGATGGTATAAACAGATGGCCTTTAATTAGTGGTGGGTTGTCTCAGCAGAGGGCAGCTTGGGCAGGAATGGTTATTTGGATTACCCACCTCGTGCCTGGCTCCTAGAACTCTTGGCATATTGTCAGAAGCACCACTGCGGTTGCTGCCAATAGGTCTGATGTCACCGGATGGCAGCCTCTTGGGCTACCATCGTCATTGTGTCATTGGAGGGAGGCCTCTTCGGGAGAGTCTCAGCAAAGATGCCATGGTGCAAATAAGCTGGAGAAACCAGGGGGATGGACGGGGGTGGAGAGAATCCATCAAATAAACTTGCCTTCAGGAGATTTCCTGACTGAAATCTTTGGGCTTTGTAGCCCCAGTTGTTGCTTCTTCTTTTTGAATTCCACACACTTTGAACCCTTTCAGCAGTAGAAAGAGATAGAAACGAGGAGGTGAAGGTTTAACCTTGTTGCCTACTATATACGAGTTCAATGGCAGAGGAAAATGCCCATTGGTCATTATAAAGAGCCAGGCTGCTGAAGGATCATAAGCTCTACTGCTGAGATAGAAAACAATCAAGCGTCTGTTTCAGATATAACAAGAAAATGACTTACTGTGTCCAAAATGGAACACAACAGCCCACCGTGTCTTCAATTCACCCAGTCCTGAAAGTTCTGAGAACACTTGGATCCAGAGCAGAATGAGGCAGTCTTCTCTTTTGAATTGAAAAAAAGGAAAATAAAATATTCCTGTGGTACCTGACCCTGTGCTGGGACTTTTGAGAATGCGATACAACGTGTGCCTTCAAAGCTAGGGTTGTTGTTCGTGAGGACCAGATCCGAGCTCTGCTATCCACAGTAAAAGTGTGAGCTGATTGGTGGACATGTGAGCATTTAGCCAATTTCCTGCTGAGTTTTTCCAACGATGGCCTGAGAATTTACTTTTCAGTATGTGATGATAGTGGGGATCACACTTAGCCAACTCAGGTGTTCTCAAACTGGACAGAAACCAAAGAGCAGTCTGATGTGTTTTCAGAACTTAAAACTGATACCTCCGTTCCCTTGTCTGGTCCTTCAATATCTAACGACTTTTACAGGTCATGGTTGACTCCGATGCAGTTTCCAAGACTTAAGAATTGGCATGATTTGGGGCGCTTGGGTGGCTCAGTCAGTTAAGCGTCTGCCTTCAGCTCTGGTCATGATCCCAGGGTCCTGGGATCTAGCACCACCTGCTTCTTCCTCTCCCTCTGCCTGCCGCTCTGCCTACTTGTGCTCTCTCTATCTCTCTGTCAAATAAATAAAATAAATAAATAAATAAAATCTTTAAAAAAAAAAAAAAAGAATTGTCATGATTTGCTTCCTTATACAGAAATCCTAGAAGTCCAGAAATCATCTTTATACATGTGATTTGGGGTATATTACATTGCCCAGATGGGAGAGGTCTTTTTGTACATGCAGCATAGTATACAAAAACCTAGTCATAGATAGGAGGCCTCCTTCTATTTCAGACAAGGTGACCAAGAGGAAGTCTGAAAAAGCACGGTCAAATCTTCCTAATTACTGGGAGCTTTATAAAAGTCATGAGACCTTTGGGAAGGTATCTAGAATGCAAGAAGAATCTGGTCAATAGAAAAAAAAAAGTTTTCCCTATTCATATCTCCAATTAAATAGTAATTACCTGGGCTGAAAACACCAAGGCTAGGAAAGATTGCAATGATTCCTGTATGAATTTCATGGATTTAAGTTGAAAGTTACCTTGTGTCAAAAGTTATACAGGTAAGGTCAAGGCCCAGATTATTCTTGAATGCCTAAGTGCTTTCATTATTCTTCATTATTGGGATAAACTGGGAAAGACATCTGAAAATTCCAGCATGAGTGTTAACTCAGCAGTGTATGGTCTGTGTAGCCATGCAAGTCTTCCTCTGCACAACGGGAATTATGTACACATTTTATTTGTTCGTTCATTTAATTGATATTTAGTGTACGCCTTCTGGATTTTGAGCTCCATTTTAGATGTTAGAAATGCTGCAATGAACGACGACAACAAAAGACAAAACCCCTGCTTTCATGGATCTGACATTCTAGCAGGGAAGCTAGGTAATAAACATATTAATAAGTAAATGCATATCACGCAGGTAGTGATAAAAAGGCAAATAACAGGGGAAGAGGGATGGGGAGTGATTGACGTGGTGGGGCGCCATTCTAGAATGTGAGGAGAATAAGGTCTCTCTCCAATAAGGGACCTTTGAGCAAGTGTCAGAATGGAGTCATGGAGTTAAGTCATGACGGTATCTGGGAGTAGAATATTCCAGGCCGAAGAAAACAGCAGTGGGACAGGCCTGGATGTTTGACGTGTATAAAGAAATTCCAGAAGGTCAGTGGAGCAGAGCGAGCCAGTGTCTGAGGGAACAGAGACAGGGTCAGAGAACAGGTGCGGACCAGAGCACTTGGAGGCTCACGTACATTCTGCCAGCGTGACCTTCAGGCGAAAGGCGTGACCTTCAGGCGAAAGGCTTGACTTCCACATGTTCGTAATCTCCGAAGTTGCAAGCACAGCGGACGTTTCTCGAGCGCTTGCTATGAGCCAGGTCCTGTGTGAAGTGCGTACGTATTATTATCCCCTTTTACAAGACAGGAGACTTAGGCTTCAAGGTTAAACCACTTGCCACAGTTGCCTGCTGATAAGTGCTGGAGATTCCAAAGTAAACAAGACTAAACCACAAAGGGGTTAAAGGCTCGCCCTGTTGTTTGAACCCCCCCCCCCCCCTTCAAAATTCCCGTAGACGTCGCCTTGGCCTTGCTCTTCCCAAGCACGGAAGCAAGATAGACGGAAAGCAGGAGATAAAGCCCTTGGGAGGAGCCCATCTCTTTCTCCCTACACTCAGCTAAGCTTCCAAACCCCTCATTCCCGAGAAGCCTTAGCTCTTTGCTGGCCCCGGAGTGTGTGTTTCCATGGATGCTGAGAGTCATGCTGAGCGCTGAGAAGCCCTCTGTATTCTTCCCGCTGTGTGGTTAGAGGTGGAGGAGAGTCTCGGCTGCAGTGCCAGGGACCACACCTCTTTGTCAGGAACATGTAATTAAAAAAGAAAGAAAAAGGGAAAAGAAATGAGCAAAGAAATAGCCACCCACCTCCATTTTTCTTAAACGCATGTTCATGGGAGTGCACGCGCGCGCACACACACACACACACACAGGCACGCAAAGCCCGCAGACGTCCATCACTCGGGTCCTTGGGACTCTGATGAAAACATTTTCCACCTGGCACAGTGAGGCACTAAACACCCCTCAAACCCAACCTGAGACTTGGACCGTCAGTGGAGATATTTTTAAAACCATGACACAGAGGAGTGTGACACACTCGGTTTTCTCAGTGGGTGGGTAGAGCGCTATTTCATGTTGTTCTTGTCACCAAGCCCAACGTTGTAAGTGTGCACTTTATTACTACACCGAGAATGCTCTGCAGCCAGACCTAGCACAGTGTGTTCCCAAGGAAAGAATGGCAGCCTGGACCTGGACCAGCACAGGGACGGGGGAGGGGAAAGTTGCTGGGGACACAGGCGACCTCTTGAGGGGTCCTCCTTCGTGCGTTCAGCTCATGCTCGGCAGTAGATGAAGTGTCCCTATTGCTGCTTTTGTTATTCTGTATCTGTCAGGACCTGTCCTAGGGAAAATTCTAGATAGTCAGATATTCAGTGATACCTAAGTAATTCCCTAAATGACTAGATTTTTTCCCCCTACTCTCCTGTTCTCCTTTCTCTTTTTCCTAATGGGAGACTTTTCTCAACATCACATATACAATTTATGACCAAACTAGGAGTGAGCACCCCCCTCTCACTGTTCAGATGCAAAGGTGTTTAGTCAAGGGTTCTTATTGTTTTCTTGGGATGACTAGGAAATGGGGGGCAGTGGGTGTGTCTGCCCTGGGCACAGGCAATTAAAAGTGGGCTGAAGGTAAGGAATTTATTTATTTATTTTTTTTAAAGATTTTATTTATTTATTTGACAGAGACAGAGATAGCGAGAGCAGGAACACAAGCAGCGGGAGTGGGAGAGGGAGAGCAGGCTTCCTGCCGAGGAGGGAACCCGATGTGGGACTCGATCCCAGGACCCTGGGATTATGACCTGAGCCGAAGGCAGACGCTTAACGACTGAGCCACCCAGGCACCCCAAGGTAAGGAATTTAAAAGCAATCTAGAAAACAACAGTTGATCTGCTTTTTATTGGCCCTTTGCCCTGGCAATTCTAAACAATTTCAGTGCTACAAGCCTCCTCCCCATCTGAGAAGACCATCCCCCTCCACAGCCCTCGGTGAGTTACTGAGTTTGAGGGGGATAGAAGATTGGCTTGGCGGGGGGAGGAATATTGTGTTTCAACAGAAAACCGGAGCTCTCTGGGTAGAGGTCACCGTATTTCCCACTATGTGGACTTGTTTCTTATTTTTCCATTGATAGCAAAAGGATTGTACATATTCACCTTAATACGAGTGTAAACGTTAGTATTGTCCAAAGAATGACAAATAAGAAATGCCTGCGAAGCGTTGAGATAAAATGGAAAGATTAAGAAGTGGATCTCCAGAGGGTATCTTTGATTCTGTACTACCCCTTAGCTCCCACATTTAACCCATTAGTAGCAGAACATTCCAGAGCTACTAAACAAGACCTGTGCTATAGGCCTAGGCCAAGCCATCGGCATTTCTGGTTTATTTTTTTTTTAAGAGAGAGAGCAAGTAAGTGACGAGGGGCAGAGGGAAAAGGAGGGAGAGAATCTTAAACAGGCTCCATGCTCAGCGTGGAGCCCTACATGGAGCTCTACGCCGGGCCCTATCTCATGACCCTGAGATCATGACCTGAGCTGAAATCAAGAGTCTAACCAACTGAGCCACCCAAGAATCCCGCATTTCTGCTTGAAAACAAAGGTTTGCCAACTATGGCCCTCAAGCTAAATCCAGCCCAGGGCTATTAATGTGTAGTTGGAACACAACCACACCCATTAATATTTCATATTGTCTATGGCCGAATTATTGCTCCAACAGCAGAATTCAGTTGTTGTGACAGAAACTGTGTGGCCTGTAAAGCCTAAAATATTTATTATTTAGCCTTAGTTCAGGTTGCTGTAACAGAATACCATAGACCGGAGGTATGGGGCGGCTTAAACAACAAACATGTATTTCTCACAGTCCTGGAGGCTGGGAAGCCGAAGATCAGGTTGCTGGCATGGATGGGGTCTTGGTGAAGGTCCTCCATCCTCCTGTTATATTCTTGCATGACAGGGAGAGCTCACTCTCATATCTCTTCTTATAAGGGCACTAATCCCTTCATGAAGGCTCAACCCTCACGACTTAATTACCTCCCAAAGGCTCCACCTCCAAATATCATCACACTGGGATTGCGGATTAGGGTTTCAATGTATGAATCTGGAGAGGACATAAACATTCAGGCCATAGCTAGCCCTTTACAGAAAAAATTTGCTGACACCTTCTCAAGAATACTGCAGTAAGCTCCTCGCTGAGCCCATGGCTTCTTCTCTTGCTCTTTACAACCCTTTCTCCACCAGGCAGCCAGCATTCCCTATATAACATAAAGCACATCATGATTCTCTCCTACTGGAAACTTCCATTCGTTTCCCATAACAGGTAGAACTAAATGCAAACTTCAGGCTTAGGCTGACAGGATCCTTCGTAATCTGGTAGCCATAACTCTCAGCCTCCATAACTTCTCAGCCAGCTTCGAGCACTCTGAATGTGCCTCTCGGACATGATGTGCTCCTGGCCACCTCATGATCTTTGTGCTTGCTCTTCCCCCTGCTGGAATGCTCTCTTCCCACATCCTGCTAGAGCTTGTGCCTGCCTATATTTCAGGAAGGTCTTTCCTTTAATGTCACTTTCTCAAAGTCTAACTTCCCCTCCCCTCTCGGAGTCTATCTTCCCCTCCCCACACCCTGCTTTATTTTTCTTCATGGCATCAATCAGTTCCTTCCATTAACATGGACTGCAGACAGACCTGTTGATGGATTTCTCGGTGAGATAGGAGGGAAGGAAAGGGTTCAAGGATGACTTTTACAATTGGGACATGAACAGCTACAGAATGGCGAGACCATTGATGGAGTTTGGGAAATTTGTGGGAGGAGCATATTGGGGAGGAGAGAGGGAGAGAAGAATCCATATTTCTATTTTAGACATGTTATATTTAACGAATCTATTAGATGTCAGGGTGGAGATGTCTGGTAGGCAGTTGGATATACAAGTCTGGAATTCAGGGGAGAGATTGGGTCTGAAGATAAAAATTCGTGAGTCATCAACATATAGATGACATTTAAAGCTATGATCTCAGATAGGAAGTGCCAGGTAGTGTAGACACAGAAGGGAAGATGGCCAGAGCTAAGCCCTGGAGCAAACAAATATTTAGAGACCAGGAAAGAGATGAGGAAGGAAGAAGAAGAAAAGGAGATGGAAAAAGAGATTCCATTGAGGTAGCAGGAAAACCAAGAGAGTAAAATATCCAAAAAGCCAAGTGAGGAAAAATTGCCATTCCAAATGCTGCTGTAATCTCCAGATGAAGATTGAGAATTGGTCTTTAAGCCTGGTCAAGGGCTGAGAAAAGAGCAGAAAAATGGGGACAAAGCCTTGTGGGAGGAGATTGAGAAGAACGAAAAATGTGAAGATGCAGAGGCAGAGTACAAGTAACAATTTCAAGGAGTTTTGAGAGGTGGCAACGAGAAAATAAAGTGATAGCTAGAGGAACCTATGAAGAAAGAGGGAGACTATCTAAATGGGAGATATTCCAGTGCATTTACCAGCTGGTTAGAATGAGAAACTACTAGAGGGAAATGATTGTATTGAGGGAAGGAGAGATCATTGAGAGCAGTTTTTAATTCAGAGCAGGATCTGGTGTGATTCAAGAAGGGATCTGGTGTAATTCAGGGCAGGATTTGGTGCACTGATGACAAAGTCTCAGATGGGAGTGGACACGGTCTGCAGGGAAAGCAGGGGACTGCGGGAGGTGGTAGGTGACTCATTTGCAGGTGGATGAAGAAGTTCTCTTCTGCCTGCTTCTGTTTTCTCAGTGAATAAAAGATGAGGTCATCAACTGAGAGTGAGGGGGTGGATGTAAGGAGAGAGGAGATGTGAAATAGTGACTTTGGAGAATGGGATTTCGAATTGACCACGGGAATGTACTAGAATGGCCAGGGAGCGCTGAGGGCCCAGCTGAGGTTGGTGGTCAAAAACTAACACGTGACCAGATAACCCTGCTTTGTGTTTTCCTCCAGCCATGTTCAAATACTCTGGTGCAGGTTCCCAATGGGCAAAGAGCTGGGTTGAAGCAGGGTAGCTTTCAGGTCAGCAGGCTGGAGGGAGAGATGAAAGCTGCAAGTTTATGCAAGGCATTGAACATAACAATAGAAATAAGAGGATGAAGACTGTGAAAGGCTTGAAGGAATGGTGCCAAATGGACCAGTTGGTGGGGTAAAGGTCTCTGTAGACCAAAGAATTGCTGAGGTCAGGGTAGTAGAGGGAATCACCTGGAAGATAGCAAGTGGTGTTTGGAGAGTGAGATTCTTAAAAATGAGATTGGGAAGGAAGAGCATCTACTGAAGGGCTATGTGTGAGCATGGGAGGGAGCCACAGAATGTAGAAGACAAGATCATTGGAAGAGAACAGCCCAAAAATCTGATAGTCCTGAGGAGTGAAAGGCCTCTCTAAGTGGTCACTGAGACAGCCCTAGATTGTGATAGCTGCAGCTAGTGTTGGCTGTGAAAGGTAGCCAGTGGAAAATCTTGTGTAGATGAGAAGTTCAGAGGGTGTCAGTGGTTGACTCACCCAAGGAGGGGCTGTTGAATAGCATATAGTCCAACACTCTGGGCCTCAAAGGATCTGGGGTTGGAGAGAATAAAAATGGAGGATGGAATGTGGCACAAGGAAGATATAACTTCCTTCTAGGCCCCGTGTCCATGGGGAGGAAGGAAGAGCCACTGGCAGAGAGGGTTGAAGGGGAAGTCCTGACCTCAAGGGGTGACTGGTTTCGGGCACAGCAAACATTCAAGGGGAACATTCATAGAAAAGGGTAAGGATATGGGGCATTTTGATAAGGAGAGACTCTGAGTTATCAGTCGCAGTGGAAGGATTTTGAAGGACTTCTGTGTCCAAATTTCTCCTTTTTAGAGGGACTTTAGTTGTACTGGATTAGTTTTCACCCCGATGACCTACCTCATTTCAACTTGATTAAATCTGAAAAAAACTTTCCAAAAAAGGTCACATTCTGAGGTACTGTGAGTTAGGACTCCACCATATCTTTTTTGCGGGGACACAATCCACTCAAACAAGGTCTGAAGGTCCAAGTGACATACATGTCCCTGTGGGCTTGGACGTTTGATGGTAAACTGCAACCTAATGTATGGGTGGGTAAGAAGCCTTCATCTTGGGGTCGTTCTCTGAGAGAGTTTGTAGGACAAGCTGGGTGGTATTACAGCAGGGGAGAGGTGGTCTTACAAAGGACACATTAATTCCAGGACTGTACAAAGTTTGTGGACCTTCTTTGTGGACAACTGTGAGGAAGGTGGTGGTAGGCAGTGGCTCTCCTGCTACTCTTCCCCTTGTTCACTCTACTCGCTACACCTCAGCTACACCTGGTCTATTTCTGCCTCAAAATAAATAAATAAATAAGTAAATAAAAACAAAACCAAAAACCTAGATTGTTCCAGCCTTGGGACTTTTGCACTTGCAGCACCAATGCCCAGAAGACAATTCTCTCAGAGCTTCTCGTGGCTAGCTCTGTCTCATCACAGACAGTTCATCTCAGAGGTCACCTGCTTGGAGAAGGCTTCCTTGCCCCTCGTAACCTAACAAACCATCCCTTCTGTCACCAGTTCCTTCATTATTTTCTGAAAAGTTGCCATTTTCACATGTGTTCACTTGTACAATCTTTGTTTCTCCAACCAGTCTGTAAGCTCCACAGAAAAAAAGAATATGGTCTCCCTTTGGTTCACCAGTGGCTCCCCAGTGTACAGAACAAGGCTTAGTGTGCGTAGGTGCTGAATAATAACAATAGCAAGAACAAAATGAGCGATGGTAATAATAATCTTCGATGAATAAATGTAGGCGTATACAAAGCATTAAGTCATTTGACCTCCCTCAACCTCATTCATAAATTAAAGACCTTGACCTGGGTATTATCTTTAAGATCCTTTCCAATCTTATAATGCCAGTTACATAACAGCCTGATATAATCTGAGGGACCCACAGGAATGTGAACACTCGACGTACACACTAATATCCCAAAGCCAGGAGAAGAAAGGTCCCATGTATTATACCTGAAAAAAAAGTCTCTTTATCAGGTCAAGATAACTGATCTAACTTGAGCAAAGAAGGGTATTACATCTTTCCTTCCACTTCCTATTAATCCTTTAAGCTGCAGTTAGACTCCATGCTTAAAAGGTAAGGCCAAGGGACAAGATGGTCCCACAGGGGCAGCTGTGCTGACTCAGTCACCATCTTGGGCCTTTGGGTGAGTTCCATTTGGTTTTGATTTTTCTTCTCATGTGCTTAGAGCATAAAAGGGGCTTCCCAAACTGTAGAAGGAGTCTCATTCCTCCAAAAACCATAGAGACGGTCATCATTGATCTTAGTTCAATTTTTTGTGAAGGAGGTGGAAATAACTGAGTTTACCCATTTCTTCTTTCTGCAGCCATTAGTGATTCAGAGCTGACTCTGGCCCTTCTTGACCTAAAGAGGTGAATTCAATTCCTTTCTCAAGCTCCAAATGTCTAATGCCCTCTCCCTTCTAAACTCAGTTGAGCTGAAGTTCCTCTGGTGTCACCCCCCCCTTTTTCATTTATTCTGTGGCCAAGGGATTAACTGCGTAAAGAGGGAGTCTGAGATAGCAGAGGTCACAGTTACTTGGCAGAAGTCTTGCCCTCCGTGGCTGTGGTCCTGTGCTGTCTCTTTGACACTTTCCAATTCTGTCTTCCATCTCGCTACATTAGGGAGGTATCTTGCCTTTCCCCCGGGGGGATTGTGACACACGCCCCCCTCATCTCTTTCCTTTCTTCTAATTTCAAAGCACATGTCCAGAGCCCCCTGCTTGGCGGGTTACTGTGCCTTTGGGGTTGCGGGATATTTGTGAGGCTGAGGGGGAAGCCAGTGGCCGTGCAGCTAACTCTGGCCGATGGGAGAAGCCGCAGCAAGTCTTGGGGAAAAGGCAGGAAGAGTATGGGAGGAGGCGAAGCCTGCCTTTTTTGATGACTGGTCTAAGGCTTCTTACTTGAACTTTTGGTTTTATAGTTCTATAAAAGGCAGCTGACAAGAGATCCCGTTTTGGGAGGGTCCAGCTGGCGGGGCTGAGCTGGGCGGGGCAGCCCGAACATTTGAGAGCCAGGCCTGATGTTCAGCCATGATGTCAGAGAGGCCTGGGGTTCCCGGCGAGCCAGGGTGGAGGGGTTGGGGGGGTGGAGGGGGAGAACAGACAGCCCCAGCCCGCGGCCTGCCCTGTGCCAGCAGAAGCTTCAAATGCTGCCTTCCTGGCTCATCTGCAAGAGCCCTTCCTCCTGGGAGACGCTTTGCAGTGCTTGGAAGGAAAGCTCCCTCACTGGTCCTGTGGGTGTCTGCTGGAGCAGGCGAGCCAGGCCTCCTCCGCGGGCTTCCCGACTCCCCCCACCGCCAGGCCTGGCCCGGCTCTCTGCCTCCTTTCATTCCAGGCTTGGAGGCAGGAAGCCCGAGCGGGCTGGCTGCTCTGAGACCCACATCTTTCTACAAACCTGGGGTCCTGCGCCCTTGGGCTCCAGGCCTCCATTTCTGGATTTGGGGGACCAGCCTCTGTTCCCCCTTTAGTCGCAGAGGCAGACGCCGGACCACAGTGCTGCCCGAAAGGAAGGAGTGTGTGGGCGTGGGTGGTTGTTTTCAATTACATTCAATCTGAAGAACACTTTTTTTTTTTTTTTTTGGCTTATTCACATCCAACTACCCCATTGCTCTGGCCCAAGCCCTGCAGTTTCCTGTGGACAAAGCGGGTCGGCTCTCCAAGCCCTCGGGGGCTGGGGTGAAGCAACAGCTCTTCACTCAGCCCTGACTCAGAGGAGGTTCCTTTCTCCGCTGCCAGGACTAGCTGCTGCCCAGCTCCAGGGAGAGGCCAGGAGGAGGGGAGAGGGAAGGACAGTTACAGACAGGGCACACAGTGCTTGTTTTAGATTCTCGAAAGGTTTCAGAAGGGAAGGGCTCTGGCAGCCCGCAGGTCCCATGATGGGTCTAATCTGCCTCCTCAGCTCCTTCCTGCAGAGACTGGGGAGATTCACCTGAGGAGCCCAGAGACAAGGCCTGGAGAGCAGAGTTAGAGCGAACCCCCTGGAACACTGCTGAGCGGCCCGAAGGACTAGAACTATCCATTGCCACCAGTAATTACCATGCTATGCAATTTAAATGTGTTCCTGTGTTTCCTTGGCTCTTTGTGGTGGCCAGAGACCCATCATTCCTGAACGCATTCATTCATTCAACCGTCAGATTTATTTATTTTCAGGAGCTTCTACGTGCTAGATGCCTTCAGTAAGGGAGCTTTGAGATTACTTGGTGCTTCATTGATTAACAAGTTGCCTGGGAACCAAGGCTCTGTTAACAAAGCTGCCTTAGGGGCAATGGGTATAGGGGTGACGGCTTTTCCTCTGTATCACCTGAGACTGGGTGTGCGGGTGGCCCTCTGACCCCCATGGCCTATGTTTGAAGGTGCACACGGTTTCCTCGAGACTGTCCCCTTCTTTCAAATAGGAGGGGCCTGGATGGAAGGTAAACTTAAAGAAATCTCCCAGAGAGAGTGGAAATAGAGCTTCCTCTACCCAAGGGTAGCAAGGAGAGACTACCACTTACCACACACCCTTATTCCTCCTTCCCTCCCTTGTGTTCTCTTTTGCTAATTTCTTATTCCTTAAATATCCATTGAGTGCCCACTATGATCCAATTGATGACCTCCTTCTTACGAGACATTGTTGTATGTTCAATATGTAAGTCAAGTCAAATTTGTAAGGCAAAATAATAATAATAAATTAGTTAAATGAAACACCTGTAACAAGAGCGCCATCCGTGGCCCTTGGTACAGGAGTAAGTGGGGGTGACTGGCGGAGCAGGTGTCATGCAGTGGGTGGATGCAAGTATGGACCGCTCTTCTGTCTCAGTGAGGTCACAGAAACTGCTCGATTAAACAAAAACATCCTTTTCAAAGTCCTTTCTCTTTATCTCATTTGTTCTTACAATAGTCCTGGAGGGTAGAAGGACCAGGGGAATTGTGCCCATTACAAAGATGAACAAACAGTGGCCTGCAGTTAAGTGACTTGACTTCTTCTGGTTGAATATTGAGTTATTGGCAGAAAAAGAACCTGATCCCAGGACTTAGTTATTCTCAAGGACTCCAGCAGTTACACCAGAGGAGGTAGAATATAGCTCCATCAAGGAATGTTTACTTTTCTTCCTTTTTTCTTAATTAATACCTTGGATCATGTCTCAGTTTGGACTGCTATACCACATTACCGTAGACTGAGTGAATTCTCACAGTTCTGAAGGCTGCTAAGTCTGAGATCCAGGTGCGGGCGGACACAGTGCCTGGTGAGAGCCTGCTTCCTTGCTCACAGATGCTTGTCTTATTGTATCTTCACTTGGTGGAAAAGAGAGAGAGGAAGCAAGCTCTCTCCTGGCTCTTCTTATGAGGGCACTAATCTAACTACCTCCCCAAAGCCCAATCTCCTAATGCCATCATAATAGGGGTTAGGATTTCAACATAGGAATTGGGGGGGGCCAAAGGGGGGGATACACAGACATATAATCTCTAGCAGGGAGAGAGAAAACCTACGAGAGCATTCTAGTTGATCCATACCTTAATGTTACCTGGATTTAAAGTCAGAAGATGGCAGCATGAGAAGGCAGAAGCCCACTGTTGCTTGCTGGCTTTGAAGAGGGAGAAGAGGCTGCGAGCCAAGGAACAAAGTTTACCTCTAAGTTGGAAGAGGCACGGAAATGGGTTGTCCCCCAGAGCCTGCAGAAGGAACCCAGGCCTTGCTGACACCTTGCTTTTAGCCCAGTGAGACCCACTTCACACTCTGGAACTGTAAGATAATAAATTTGCATTAAGCGCTTACATTTGTGGTCCTCTGTGACATTAGTCATACAAAAGCAATGCAGGTAACTAACCTTCAGTCCGGGTCAGTCTGGTTACGTTCCCATCGGTCGCATCCTGAGCACATCTTCGAGTTATTTCACTGTGCACGTGAATCACCAAACAGACAAAGATGGCCGGGAGGGCTTCTCGGATCTCTCTGCCTCGCTAATTCCCTCAGGCCACTTCGAGGATCTCCCTTTGCCCTGGTCGGTCACCCCAACCTAAGTGAATCTGGACCCTCTCTGCTTCCCTGTATCTTTTTAAACAGTGCTTCCCCTCTGAGGCTGTTGCCGGGGTACAGGGCCCCGATGTGCACCACAGGTGACGTCGTGGCTCCTGCATATTGGCAAAATGCAGCTCCAACAAGTCACCACCCAAGGAGGTCAGGACCACAAACATCAAACAGGAAAGCTGGGTCGGGCCTGCACACACTCAGGCCGAGACTTCTCCACCTGCCTTGTGGGCAGAGCTCATCCTGGTGTGATGGTGCTCTGGACAGTCGAGGAGAGGCTACGGGTGGTCATGGCCCCATCTGTGAAACTCAGCAGGGAAAAGGCCCAGCAGAGGTGGGCGTGTGGGTGCAGAAGGCTCCAGGTTGGAAGGCTATGGAAACTGAGCATGAGCCGGAACAATGGAGAGGCTCTGGTGCTCGGCTATAAACAGAGGGAGACTCCTTCCTTACTTTTTCCTGTTAAGAAAAAGCCCAATTCCATAACGTAATTGTAGTGATTAGTATCTGACAGTGGGGGCTGTCCTTGTTCTTAGCAGAAAATAAGAAAAGCCCTGACTTGCTTTCCACCTCTCCCTTAGCCTCCCTGGGCTCCCTCTTTCTCCTTTGAAAAGGGGAATAATAATAATAATAGTGAGCTCATGGTAAGCTTTGGAAGATGAATGGGTCAATGACTGAAAAATGACCAGCACATCATAGACAATCAATAAATACTAATTTCCTTGCCTCACCCTTTCGTGATTGGTTTAGATTAAGCTGTATTATCCATATTGGCTCTGACCCCCCAACTCGGGTCTAGGCTTCTGCCTTCAAAAATGACTATAATTAAATAATTCCCCAAATGACAGAAATGACCATGTTCTTAAAAATCTACAATGGGAGATTCCAATGTCACAGTGTCCCTTGGCCCATGTTGCCTTCTGCCCTCCTCCAGGCCACTAGCTCTGTTTCTGTCCCCAGCAGCAGTGACATAAACTGTGTCCTCTCATCTGCTTACAAATAATGCAGTTCTTTGCAGTTTCTTTAGACTCTTCCTTCCATCTCACGCAGATGGCATTTGGGAAGCCATTTTTTTTTTCTTCTGAAGTGCTGTTAGTATTCAGGCATTCAAATCCTCACATCCAACGTCATGCTGTAAAAAGATTAGTTCACTGAGTCCCCATAGTGCATTCCTTCCCTCCACCCTTGTGTGTCAGAAAATGCCATGATGGTTTAATCAGGGAAATATGTCCCAAAGGCTTTCACCTCTAGGCTTCTGGGGACCCAAGGCCAAGATGATGGAATGCCATTCCCATCTGATAACTGGTTTCTTGGCTTAGGGGAAACCAATTTCTAGAGGGCAGAAAGCCAAATCCCTGGGCCAGGCCCTGAGCAGGCATTTCCTTCCATTGTGTTCACTTGTCCAATACACCTTCTTACTGGGGTAGAAGTGACTCTTACTGGTGCCTACATCCCTGGAACAGGAACAGAAGCCTCCATAAGCTTCTTTTAGTCCAACAGATGATGCATTCTCTGAACTCTCCCATATCCACCAGAAGTAGGGAAGCATCCATGGATGGGAGGACTTCTCGAAGGCTCTGGAACTGGTGTGGGTTCTTCAGGCAAGATCGGCTGTGATCTTGGTTCATGGTCTGGCTCTGCTCAACCACCCATGGGGCTCTCTTAGTTTCTCTCCTGAAATGGCAAGGGCAGGATCCGATGATCTCTCTGGTCTATCCAAGCTCTTAGAACTCTCTATTCCCCATTTCTGGTGATGCCTGTTTATCTCCACCCACAAATGGCAATGCAGCAGTAACTAGAAAAATAGTATGGGTGTATTACTAAGTGAATTCTTATTACTTCTTATTACTAAGTGTTTTCTTTTTCAGGGCTAGCTGTTACCCTTCTATGTGAAAGTACTTCATGAGGTAAATTGAAGTCATTAGAACTAATCTCTATTAGTCAGTCAGTGAATATTTATTGAGTGCTACATTGGGCTGGGTCCTTGGGCACAGGACAAAAGACAGAGCCTCTCTCTCAAAGAGTTCACATTCCACCAGAAGGTGACAGGAAATAAACATGAAAGTAATAATAATAATAATGTGAGGAGTGCTCTGGAGAAGAAAATGTATGTGATTGGGGAGCTACTTGGCTAGGATAGGGGGACCAGGGAAAGTCCTGCTAAGGAGGAGTCGTGTAAAGATCAGAGGGAAAGAAACAGCTGTTCAAAGCATTCTATGCAGAAGGAACAAAAGTTCATAGGCTTGGGGTGTTTGAAAGTCCAGAAGTCCAGGAAGATTTTAGCAAGGGCCAGGTCACTAAAGCCTTGTAGACCAGGATGAGGAGATAAGTTTTAATTTGAGGAATTTTATGATAGATTTCAGTGATGTGAACTGAACTTTTAAATTCCAAAAGAATCCATGCAATCCTAGAGGTAAAGTAAAATAATTTACACTCACATTTCAGTGGTAATCCATTTCAGCGGGGGAGCATGTGGCTGTTCAGTAGACTGGAGCCCCATTCCCAGTTAATTTGGCAAGTCAGCCTGGGAGGGCTGAGATCTGAGAAAGTGTCCTAATGATGGAAGAGGTGAGGGTGGTGAGCTGGAGGGGAGAACTGCCAGGTTCAAGGTGTACTTGGGTGAAGGAGTGGGAGGAGATAGGCAAATCTGAGTGACAGGAGCCCGGAGGAATGATAACAATCTGGGGGAGATAGCAGGGGGTAGTCTGGAGACCCCTGGTTTCTGAAATAGACGATGAGAATTTTGTAACATGAATTATGATCAACACAGACTCCCCCCCCCCTCCCCGCCCATTCCCCATCATTTCCACTGCTCATGAGCCCTAACACACAGGAGACTGGCCTGACATTAGACAGAAGACTGATTTCCACTCATGGGAGCTTGACCTTGCTTCTCCCACCAACTCTTTCCAAGTTAAAAGAGTCAACACATGTTGGTCGTTTTTCCTTCCCTCAACGTATATAATCTTCTAGTCATTCCCTACCTATTCTAATTTCTTATTAGAAAAATGTTTACTTGTTGGTTGGTTCTGAAAAATAATATTTAGAATGATTTTTTAAAAAACAGTAAGTAGTAAAGTCAACCTTATTCCTGCTAGGCAGGGACTATTCTTAATATTTGATGTATTTATTCCCAGGCCTTTTATGTGCACATACATGCATTTATGGATTTTTTTATCCACCACTGGAATAATATTGCACATTCAATTTTGTACTCTGATTTGTTTTCACTGTGGCTTTTTTCTGTATCATCGGTATGACTTAAACTCATTAATTTTTTGGCTGATAATATTCCCTTATAAGGGCATACCAGTATTGATTTAACATTTCCTCATTATTTGATTTTTATTTTTTTAAAGATTTATTTATTTATTTATTTATTTATTTATTTATTTATTTATTTATTTATTTATTTATTTGAAAAGGAGAGAAAGAGCTTGGCGGGGAGAGGGAGAGAGAGAATCCCAAGCAGACTCCTCGCTGAGCACAGAGCCCCACATTGAGTTTGATCCCACAACACCAAAGTCATGACCTGAGACTAAATCAAGAGTTGGACACCTAACTGACTGAGCCATCTAGGTGCTCCCATTTTTATTTTATTAATTTTTTCATTAGTTCATTTTTAAAAAATTATTGGGATTTAATGTGGTTGCTACTATATGACATGCAGTTTATGTCTTCATAAAAATGTCCATGGACCATTATACTGCACCTTCACCACAGCCCTATGACTGGGTACTATTTTTAAATTCACACTTCACCCACAATGAAATGGAAGCTTAGCAAGGTTTGGTGGCTCACACAGAGCCATCCCAGCTAGTAAGAGGTAGACCAGGGATACTATTACTTCAGGGAATATGCTCACCTTTACATGTGTGTACCTGCAAAAGGTTTCTCAGAAGTGGAATTTCTCAGTCAAAGGGCATAATCCTTTTTTGGGGGGGGGGGGATTAAGGTTCAAACATAAACTGCCAAACTGCTTTAGAGCAGCACCCCCAACCAATAAATAGTCTATGAAGTTGTCCACATTGTGACCTCCTTACTCCAAAGACTGGTAGGATTGTGATTTATTTTGCTGGTTGTGACTGCTCACTTGTGAGTCCGAACTCCCTTTTGTTCATGTGTTGATACTTTTGTATTTTTCTTCAGTGAACTATCTATTCATGTCCTCTGCCTACTATGGTCTGGGAGTTGTTCAATAAATCTGGAAGGGCCCTTTGTAAACTTAGGATATTTTTCTTTGCTTTGGAATATTTGTGTCATGTTTCCTTTTGTTTCTGAGTTTGCTGTTTGCCTTTTAATTATGATGTTTTTATGCAGAGCTGGTATTAGCAAGGTTTTTCTATAAAGGGCCGGACAGTAAATATTTCAGACTTTGTGGGCCATATGTTCTCTATCACAGCTACTCAAAGCTGCCCAGTTGCCGGAAAACAGGGATAGATAATACATAAATGAATGGGTGTGGTTGGATTTGGCCCATGGGTTGTAGTTTCAGACCTTCGATGCAAAAAAAATTTCTAATCTTATGTTGGAAAATCCACCAATTGCTCCTCTTTGAGATTTTCTCCACTGCTTTTATACTCAGACACTTGATAGGCACTTCCTGTCCTGTAGAGATTGCTGAAAACCAGCCCAAACTCCGATTTGGTAGTTGGTAACAGTTCAACATCTTGCTTCTTCTAGACAAGGCTTCCTCTTCCCCTCCACACACATTATGATGTCTTTTATTCTTTCTTTCTTTCTTTTTTTTGGGGGGGAGGGGGGCTTTCTTTTTGCCTTCCTCTTCTCTTCCTTATTAGAATATCAAGGAAATTCTCTTTGTCTTCCACAGAGCAACGTTTATTACTCAGCCCCCTCGCCCGCTTCTCTCTCTACTTCATGAACTTTCCCCAACAAATGAGTTCCATTCATCTGTGGAATTGTGGTGAATAAAATTTTCCCCATCTCATTATATGTAGACAAACCAAACTAAGCTGAAGATCAGAGATATATCCATCGACATTTTATTTTGGCTTCTTTTTGTGCATTTAACTATTTAGTCCTTTTGGTCTCTGTATTGTGGCATATGCTTTGAGAAATGATGCCAGCTTTATTTCAAATGGTTAACCACTTCTCCCAAAAATAGACTTCGGTATATATAGAAGGGTGAGTTTATGATTAAATTTGGCATTCAAAATTAGCAGAGAAAGAATCATTAAATTATGCCGGGACATCTTCCCTTCATTCTTTGCCTATCAGTTCTACTACCATCATGCTATTTTGATTACAACCTATTATAATAGCTCTAAAAAATGTCCTGGCTACTTGCACCATTTCTGCTTCCAGATAAATGTTAGATTCTCTTTTTCAGGCATCCCTTTAGCCCATACCATTAGGATTTTTATTAAAATTATTTAAATTATGGCATAATATAGGAAGAATATATATCTTCGGACCATCTAATCTTCTGACCAGCAATATCTATCCAAATCTAATTTTGGATTTTTTTAGTAATTTTTTTTAGTATTTTATCATAATTGGTCTCCAAAAAAATTCTTAATTTATTTGGATTGAGATTTTGGAAATTTACTAACTAGGGAATTGATGCTCTGGGAGCAACTGATAATCATTAATGAAATGGATCTCTTATTTCCTTCTAAAAAAATATCCAGAATTTTTTATTGAGTCTTTGTTCTCTCTTTTCCATATTGGTCATTTTCCTTTTAGGGTTTTCTTACTCTCTTTATCCTTTCTTACTGCATTCTTGCAGTTTCTTAAGTTTGGTCTTAAGTTTTTCTCTGTCCATTGACTTGGTTCTACTCCAAGGATGCAAAAATGACTTGGACTCTATGAAACAAAAGAGAAAACCAGGAAGAGAAAACAGGTTAAAATGGAAAGATTGAGAAACACAGAGCTGGTTTTATTTGTTTGTTTGTTTTTAATTTACTACCTCCTATAGAAGTAATTTTCAGAGGTATGCTTTTCTTTCAGTTCTCAGGATACAGTTCTGTTTTCTTTGTCTTGACTATTTGTCTCCCATAGATATGATGTTAATTTTTCCCCCCTTACTCTCTACTTGTCATAAAAGGAAGAGCATTCTATCCAAAAGCAATGTTTTCAAGCAGTTTCTATGTTGGGTTCTTCTTGACTCTCTCGCTGTTCACTTCTGGGCCAACTGAAACTGTATCTTACCTGGAGGATAAGTTCAAAAGTGAATGAATCCGTAAGTTAGTGAATATAAAGGGAGAGGCTGATGAACTTATTCCCCGAACCCCATATCCAGAAACATGGTGGAGATTCCTGCCAAGATGTTCACATCTGAGACTTCCACATCTAAGATTACTGTGCCCTGTCAGTTGTGGATGGTGGCATTTGTTAAATGCTTCCCTGAGATGTCAAAGATACACTCCATAGAGTTTTGCAGCCGGAATGCAGAGCCACGGAAGCCTGCCAGAAATGTAGGCGGCAGATACACTCTACCCTACAAATCTCGTTTCCAGGCACAAAAGATGCAAGCAGCGACTCAACCTGTGACTCAGTGATTCCCAGCTGTGTGGGTGCTCATCACATGAATCCCAAAGGTGAACCAGGGGCCACAGGGCATTGAGTATTGGTCTGGAACAACACAGGAGTTCAGCAGAGGCCAGAGGAACCACGGAGTGGAGGTCATAACTGTGTCTCTTTGGGATCCAATAACAGACATAGTAAGGTTAAGTTGGATGAGGGAAAATGAATAAGGAAGCACTACATAGCCACTTTGATCCACTTATCCTACATTAAGTCACTCTCCTGAAGGGAAGTATCACATTGTGGTTAAAAGCTCAAAATCTGCCTCTGACGTAGTTGCTGACTAATAAGTCAGCCATGTTGGTTCATCTTTTCATCAAGGCATGGGGAGCAGTACCAGCTCACTACCTTGCCATTAGGCAGGGGCCATGTGACTCGTGTTGGCCAATGGGTTATGAGCAGAAGCGATGCATGTCATTTCCAGAACATAACCGCTTTTAAGAAACTCTCTAGTGCTCTCTTCGCTGCCATGGCAACCAGGGGGTTATGTTTCCAGATTGTGAAGTTTCAAGACAGTGAAGCCTCCCTCAGTCTAGGTCTTTTTTTTTTTTTTTAAGATTTTATTTATTTATTTGAGAGAGAGAGAATGAGAGACAGAGAGCATGAGAGGGAAGAGGGCAGAGGGAGAAGCAGACCCCCTGCCGAGCAGGGAGCCCGACACGGGACTCGATCCCAGTGTCCCTGAGCCGAAGGCAGTCACTTAACCAACTGAACCACCCAGGCGCCCCCTCAGTCTAGGTCTTTAATTATGTGGGCCTGTAGTGTACATGAGAAATAAACTTTTGTTGGTTTAAGCCATGAAATTTGAAGACTATTTGGTGGACTTTGAGGATTTTTGACCACCATGGCATAACCTAGATTATTTTGACAAATATGGCGTCTTATTTTTTTTTAAAGATTTTATTTATTTATTTGACAGAGAGAGACATAGTGAGAGCAGGAGGAGTAGGAGAGCGAGAAGCAGGCTTCCTGCAGAGCAGGGAGCCCGATGTGGGACCCGATCCCAGGACCCTGGGATCATGACCTGAGCCGAAGGCAGACGCTTAACGACTGAGCCACCCAGGTGCCCAAATATGGCGTCTTATTAATCGAGTGATCACAAGCAACTCTCTGAAACTCTCTGAGTATTGATTTCCTCATCTGTCAAATGGAGAAAATTGCAGCACTTGCCTTATAAAAGGGATACAAAAATATTGCTTCTAAAGTGCTAACCAATGTGTCTAGCATATAATAAGCACCTTGCAAATGTTACCTCTTAGCTGTATTTGATTCTCCAGAAGATAGAAAGTAAAAGGAGTGTCCTTCTGTCAAATTATCTCAACTCACATCTGAAAAGAAAATCAGAGAGAGAGAGAGAGAGAGAGGAAATGAATCCTTTGGAAACGTATCTCATTTACAGAGCAATTAATGGGATCCTCAACAAAACAACCAGCACTTTATTGTACAAGTCACCCATGCCAACGTGTTCAAGGTCCCATGAGATATGAACTACTTGAGTTATTTTCAGATAAGTATCTGAGGAGAATAGGTTTCCAACTCTCCAGGAAAACATTCCCATATGCCAGTCTTCTCTCTTGTCATTATGTCCCAAGATGGTAGTGGTAGACCTCTGGGAAAAGGAATGATTTCTAGAGGCTCTTTTTTATTTTCTCACAGCAGGGAGGGAAGCTGACTCAGGGTGTGGTGTCCCCGCCTGCCACACATGCTCCTTGGGGTGTCACAGCATACCAGAGGTGTGGTTAGGTGAGTATCACTCCACCCATGAGGTGTCTTCTTGGCCAAGCCTCTTCTGACCCAAACTCTCATAAATATGATGTACAGTGGCAGGAATGATAGGGTATATTTAGTGTCCTCCACTGTCTCCCCCAATAGACTGTTGGCTATATCTGCCAAGGACAATCTGCCTTCTATAAAACTACCTTCTAAGCAATTCCTTGAAGATCTCCTACTCAGCTATCCCGCTGGCCCAAGCGGGCTTCTTGGATGAGGCCTGACACTATCACATTCCAGATAGTTAGGGAAGTTAGGGAAGACCTCACACTGAGGCTGCAAGGTGCTTCCCAAGCATCACACCCAGGAGAGCGAGCTTCTGAACAGGTGCTGTTTAGGCTTGTCCCAAATACAATCACACAGTGGAGTCACCAGTGTCCCAGGACAATTATGCAGTCCTTTGAAGCTAGTGATTACAGTCAAGCTCAGAATCCAAGCCCCTTCTCTGGTAGGGATAATAGTGCAAAGACCAGTTCTTTCCAAACTCATATCCAGCCTCCAAAAAAATACACGAACCTCACATCTCCATCAAGGTGCTGTTGTCAACATCCTCCCATGTACCAGTTTATTCTCATTGAACATAATCCTGAAACTTTTTCTAGTGAGTGAACATCCAAGGAAGATTCACAGTAAGGATTAAAGAAGACAGAGCCTACCTGCAAAGCTGGGAGCAAAGCCATATGCATGACAGATAGGTGTGTGTTTGTGTGCGTATGTGTGTGCAAAGCCCGTACTCACAGATCTTTCAAAATAACAGAGTCAAAATGGAATTAGTGGACCCCAGGCAGAGTCTTTTCCAGCCTTACTTCAAAGGGAGCAACATATTTTTGGATTCTTTACAAAAACAGGATAAATGGTGCTATTGTCCTGATTCTATAAAGACTGGTGTTGGAAGATAACATGAAGACCCTCTATTATCATCCATCGGCGCTTTGATTTCTATAGGTGTGTGTCCCTCCACTTCTGTCTCCTTTATCAAGGGTAGGGAGAAAATGGTAACTTTCACCAGCAGCCTGGACCAAGTTGGAAAACCTCATCAGTTAAGACCAGGAAGCCCACGGATATGGGACCCTGCATCCTGCAAGCCTCATTCCAATGGGACAGCAGGTTGAGGGGCCTGAGAAGGAAAACGGGAAGACTCATGGGACACTTGTGTATTTCAGGATGACCCTCAGTCTGTTAGTTGTTTTCCTTCCTCCCCTAGAAGATGGGAGATTCACATTACATTAATTTGGGGCCATTTAAAATAACATAGCTAAACTTATTTTCTATGTTATGGACTCAGTGCTCTTTGAGCTCATCAGAAAGTCCAGAAGCATCCTGGGAAAGTGGAAAGAGAAAGATCTATTTTAGCTTATGGGTAAAATCCTCATTTTCTTACCTTACCCATGATGCTTCCAAGAAGCTATGACATATAAAACAGTAACTGTGGGCTCTAATTTCTCTTCTGGTTCTAAGATTCTATAACCTTGATTTCAATGATATTAAGACCCTTTGATTCTACAGGTGACAAACTAGCAATTAGTCATTTGACATATTTCATTGAGACCTCTCAATAGCAGGTCTCAAAGATAAAGAGAACTTGATCCTTCCTTTTAATACTGTTTAATGTTTAAATTCGTGAAATGGCTTTCTATAAATCATAGAAGTCACTAAAAAAAACCCACGGAACCAGCCTCCTTTGATTCAATATGGCCTTTCCACTGTCTGCCCTACAAATCTCGTTGTGCAGTGATCAGTAAAGAGTTTGATGCTACTTCTTTTCTGAACTTTTTGTCCATTGACTTTACAGATGGAGCCCCCATGACATACAGGGTCTTGTGATTCACAGCTAAGAGAAAATATTTCTATGTAGATAGGCTTTTAACTGCATGGAGCTATTTTAGATAAGGTACACATTTTCAGAGGGAAGAGTATCCTTTGACTTACACAGGTTATCTTTCACCCATATTCAAATCCCCACATTATGAACAATGAACATTGATCATCTATTATGTGCAAAAAAATTTTTGCCTTGTACACTTTCTTACAATACTTTAATATTTCATCTATTTCTGTCTGTCTTCTGTCCAAAAAATTTCCATGATTCAAAAGGATACATTAATAATTTTAAAAGATTTTAAACGAAGGTAAAGGCAAACTTCTTCACCCTCCAAGCCCCCTCTAGATCCAGAAAGTTGCGGGTTGCTCACCACCACCGATTTTCAGGGGATGATAAATCATTTATTTCCACACTGAAACTGCAACTGACAACTGCTGAGAGTTTCTGCCAAAGGGTGTGTCATAGCCAAAGGCAGTTAGAGTCCCTATAGGAATCCAGTTCTCAGATTTGGGGACCCTGAGATACCACTGGAATTTGCCTACAGGCCAGAATCAATAACAACAGAGTTCCCAGTGGAAAGCTCAGGATTGCCTCCAGACTGTTCCCTCTGCCTGCTCTAAAAAGTGCTTCTTGCAGAAAGATGTTATGGATGTCAATAAAGGGACCCTAGAACTGTTCTATCAGCAATCAACCAGAATCTGCACCCCCAATGGCAATATGCTTACATTATTTCTTTTGCTTTTTATTTTAAGATTGAAGAATCCATCTTTCTAGTAGTCGCTCTTATATATATCTTAATATTATATAAAAAGGGTGCTTATTTGCTGACACTCTACTTTCTCTATATACTTTTACTTGACATTCAGTCTTTAAAAAAGTACATGGCAACCAAAACTATCACCGTCACAGAATTCTAGGCAAGTTTTAAAACAGGAAAGCTTGATTTAATTTGCTGTGTTACATCAATTTAATGGATGACAAATATGTTCCTTAGATGGAATGAGTTGCAGAAAGAAATAAGTCAGAGGATTGATGGAGAAACCAGATTGCCTTCCAGGTTCTTCCAAGTTAGTGGAATCACAGAGTGGCTTTATTGTTTAGTTTAGATGAAATTCCCACTATATCAGCAGGAAGACGTAAAAAGATGATAATGCTAAACAGAACTTTCTTCTTTGATAATCTGCAAACCTTTTTTATAATCTCAAAATCAAAATTACCCAAGTGTGGAGGATTTTGATAGTTGGTACACATACGTACAAGGAAGGAGAGTCACATGGTGATGCAAACATGATCAGTACTCCAGAGACGTGACACAGTGAAGATAAATAAAGGAAGGATTCATAGAAGTCAAGCAACTTGGCTCAAGTTTGAAAGACAAGAGAGATACTTGGAATCAATCGCAAACTCTCAGCCCACAAGAGTTAAGAACCAATACCCTGCCGAGGTATACAACAGGTGTAGGACCACGGCCGGCAGCTACCACCACACACAAAATAGCTTCATTGCTTACCCAAGTGATGCTAGATTTGACCGGGTGAGATAATAGAATAAAATAATAGAGTAGAATAGAATGTAGAAATATGAACAGCCTACATTTTACACCTGATTGTCATCCACAGCTTGGCCAGTCTGAAAATGTGTTCTCCAAGATTTCATTTTCAACTGGCTTCTCATCCTTACTTTTCACCAAAACAGTGTCTGCAGAGGATATATACTTCTTTTAAATGCATGGAGCCCATTTTTTGATCAGATTGGTTTTTGGTGGTGGTGCTGGTGTTTGGTGTTGAGTTGTAGAAGTTCTTTTCATATTTTGGACATTAACCCCTTATCAGATATGCCATTTGCAAATATCTTCTCCTATTCAGTAGGTTGCCTTTTTGTTTTGTTGATGGTTTCCTTCACTGTGCAAAAGTTTTTATTTTGATGTAGTCCCAATCATTGATTTTTGCTTTTGTTTCCCCTGGGGGACATATTTAGAAAAAATATTGCTACAGCCTATGTCACAGTAACTGCTGTCTATGTTCTTTTCTAGGATTTTTATGGTTTCAGGTCTCATAGTTAGGTCTTTATCCATTTTGAGTTTATTTTTGTGTGTGGCATTAGAAAGTGGTCCAGTTTCATCCTTTTGCATGTAGGTGGACAAGGAAGATGTGGTATATATATATATATACCACTGGAATCTGTTGGGGGATTTGACATTTGAGCTGAGATACATGTGCTTGTCAGAATTTAGATATGCAAGGATCAGAGAAGCATCTAGAAAGAGTGAACTGCAAGTGATAGCCTGTGGTCAGAATGAGCTGGACTTATTATTAAACAGAAAGGTCCATGTGTCTGGAGAAGAACAAGAGGGTAGAGACAATGGACCTTTAGGGCCTTTATACACACACACACACACACACACACACACACACATATATGCACAATGGACTATTACGCAGCCCTAAAAAGGGATGAGATCTTGTCATTTGTGACAACATGGATGGACTTAGAGGATATTATGCTAAGTGAAATAAGTCAGTCCGAGAAAGGCAAATACCATATGATTTCACTCATATGCAGAATCTAAAAAACAAACCAAGTGAATAAACAAATGGAAGGCAGAATGAGACCTATAACTACAGAGAACAAAAGGAATGCTACCAGAGGGAAGGGGACTGGGGGGATGGGCAAACTGAGTGAAGGGTTGGGAGATACAGGCTTCCGGTTATGGAATGAGTAAGTCACAGGAATAAAAGGCACACTGTAGGGAATACAGCCAGTGGTACCATAATAGCATTGTATGGTGACAGATGGTAGCTACTCTTGTGGTGAGCATAGTATAATGTGTAGAGAAGTTGAATCACTACGTTGTACACCTGAAACTAATGGGACATTGTGTGTCAACTAGACCCCAATTTAAAATATAATAAATACATAAGAAAGAAGGAAAGAAAGAAAGAAAGAAAGAAGAAACAGAAAGAAAGAAAGAAAGAAAGAAAGAAAGAAAGAAAGAAAGAAAGAAAGAAAGAAAGAAAGAAAGAAAGAAAGAAAGAAAGAAAAAAATGGAGCAAACCAGATGTAAAAGAGAAGTGCCTGGCTGGATGCTTATGTTGCAACTAAGAATGATGCTGCCATCTCTCATTGCCTTTTAATGCTTAAAAATGCCCATCTTCACACCATGCATAAGGACAGCTAGTTTGAGACTCTGCTTCTACGGACTCTTGCTAGGAACATGGAGCCACACCCTCTGGTGCAAATGTCACCCATATGTTGTTGGTCCATAACTCTCAAATCTACTTCTCTAGTCATTGTATTCTGCAGAGTTCCAGGACTCCATCTGACCATCTGGTGAACATCTCCATTTAGGTGTCTGACAAGCATCAGCATCTCTAAAACTCAAATGAGGGCTCTTTCACAAGGGGAGTGAGTGCCCTGAGACATACATATTAAGGAAGAGTCTGCAGTTTGAAAACATCCACATCCTTACCCTCTCCTATCATGCCCTAAAGGTCCATTGTCTTTACCCTCTGTTCTTCTCCAGGCACATGGACCTTTCTGTTTAGTAGTAAGTCCAGCTCATTCCAACCACAGGGCTATCACTGGCCATTCACTCTTTCTAGACACTTCTCTGATCTTTGCATATCTAAATTCTGACAAGCACATGTATCTCAGTTCAAATGTCAAATCCCCCAAGAGAATTTTTCTGACCTAAAGCAGTCTTCTTTCCCTTACTTTTATTCTCTATCACTCACTAGACCCTGCTCTGTGGTCTTCAATATCTAAAATTCTTATTAATTTTTTAAATGACTTACCCCCTCCATCCCCCACCCATGCAAGCAGGAACTTTGCCTGTCTTAGTCACTACTTCCCTGGAACAGCATCTGATACATAGCAGCCATTCACTAAATATTTGTTCAATAAGTGAATGAATGATGGAATGACTCCATGAAGCATCATCCCCTACAGATATGTTCTTCCCATTGTCTCTCTTCCTCAGAAAATAGTACTGTCATTATCCTTTTACTCAAACCCCAAACAAGGGTTCTTCCTAGATACTTCCCTCCTTCTTAATCCCATCATAAAATTATTCCCACCCCCCAAATTACCTTCTGAAATATTTCTCAAATGTAACTCCTCCTCACTGCCTCTGGATCACTGCCCTAGCTGAAGGATTTCTGTTTCCTCACCATAAAGATGAGCCCCTCTGATTTCAATCCTCCACCCAATTCAACCTTTCTAGTTTACCACCTAGATCTTTCTAAAAGCTAATTTGGGTCATATCATTGCCTTTCTCAACAATCCTGCAACTGCTTCTCGTTGTCGAAGGATAAAATATGAATACATTATTATGTCCTGTTAGGTTGTCCATGAACTGGATCTTACTTGTCAGTCCAGCCTCTTCTACCATCTCTTGTTTATAAACTTCAAGCACAGAGCACACACTCTCTCTCTGCTACCTGATGGCTGTGCTCAGAAGCTCTACTGTGCCTGAAATATTCATTACACATGCATGGATCTGCTCTGAGATAAATTGCTACAAACTAGTAAATGCTTAGCTCAGGCATTTTCCAACTTGTCTGGATACATTAGGTACACCACGTCCGATCTCACCTCCCTTAAGGGATTTTTCACACTATTACAATACTCTTTTTGCACGTCTATTGTCTTCTCCTAGGCTATGAGGTCTTTGAGGGTCTGTCTTCTTTATTTTCATGGTCTTAGTACCTATCATATGGCCTAGCACTTAGAAGGAGCTTTGAAATTTTTGTTCTTGTTGAATTAATAGGTAGAGAGGTCAATAAATTTATGGGAGATAAATTTTGTGGTGAGTTTTAATCAATTACAATCCTCTGGAATTTCTTGTTGACATATTGGCTTCTGACTAGAAGCCATTATTCAAATGTTGAAAAGATTATAACTCCCATAAGAGCATGTTTTAGGCTGAGCATATGTAGAGAGCTCCTGTAATCATTGCAGAATGTGATAAAGGGGGTCACACCCATGCTCTTTTGGCTCAGAGCCCGCCTCACTTCAGCCATGTGAGAAACCAATTGAATGGGATTAGCCTTTCCAGTTCCTTTTACAACATAGTTATTGACTTTTAAACAATGAGAGGTGACTTCTTCAATCCCTGATGACAGAGCTGGTATTGGAGTTGCACTTCCCTGTAAACAAAAATAAAATGGGTCAAAATATATAAGGCACCTATTTTCAGTCATTGGAAAATGAATTCCCCTCCATTGAGATCCTTTATATAAGGGACATTTATAAGATAAGCCCCATGTTCACCTGGGCTCTCTGCCAGGGAGTGTTTCCCAAACATGGCACAAGAAGGTAGAACCCAAAGAGCATGGCAGCCCTGCTGAGCTGAGGGAGCAGAGATCAGAGTTTGGGAATACTTATGCAAGCAGAAATTTCAGGGCAGCATATAAGGAAGGGTTAAAGTACATGGGTTAGTGGGGAGTGAGGAATGGTGCAAGAGGTCTGTGTAGGGTTCTTTGCAAGACCTTAGCCAAGGGCTGGGCTGAAAATGTGCATGGTGAGACTCTGTGAGTCCTTACAGAGAGAAGCTGCTTTAGGATTGAGAATGGAACCAAGATTCTAGGGGTTACATAGTATTGGGAGACACTGAATTACTCTTGCAACCAGAGTAAGAGAGATGCTATTAACATCTCAGTCATTCAACTGGGTACCAGTGGATACTAGGAATAAAGCCCATGATCAGCAAACTATGGCCAAGGGACTGTTATGTTTTTGTAAATAAACTTCTATTAGAAAACAGTCATGGTTATTAACATATATTTTTATGGCTGCTTTCATGCTACAGTGGAGAGTTGAGGAGCTGTAAGAGACAACAGAGCTTACAAACCTAAAATATTTGTCATCAAATCTGGTGGGGTTTTTTTTCTTTTAAGTAGGCTCCACTCCCAGCATGGAGCCCAACCTGGGGCTTGAACTCACAACCTTAAGATCAAGACCTGAGCTGAGATGAAGAGTCAGACACTTAGCCAACTGAGTCACCCCAGCACCCTTGACATCAAGCCTTTTAAGAAAACCTTGTCAATCCATGTGATCCAGTAAAGACTACTTTAGATTGCCCTAACAAAGCCTAAAACAGGATCAAGGCAATCCTCTAGTATATTATTTGTTTGCCAGGGTGAAACTTAACACCCTTTAAACAGACAATATAATCCAGACTCCTTAAAATCTATTATCTATATTATTCATCAGGTGACTAAGAAAAATGCTAACCATGCAAAGGACAGGAAAATGTGACCCATAATCAGGAAAAAATAGACAACGGAAATTGATCTCAAGGTGACCCAGATGTTGTAAATAGCAGACAAGGATTTAAAATAGATATTAAACCTTTGCTCAAGAACTTAGAGAAAACTATAGGTTTAATGAGTAAAAATAGATGTAGACTGTCAGTCATAAGAAAAAGAACCAATTGAGAATTCTAGAACTGCAATTTATTTATTTATTTTTTTAGATTTTATTTATTTATTTGACACAGAGAGAGAGCAAGAGAGCACAAGCAGGCAGAGGGAGAGGGAGAAGCAGGCTCCCCACTGAGCAGAGAGCCCAACATGGGGCTCGATTCCAGGACCCTGGGATCATGACCTGAGCCAAAGACAGACGCTTAACCAACTGAGCCACCCAGGCGCCCCTAGAACTACAATTTAAAAAAGCAAAAACAAAAGACATAGAGAGACGTAACAGCAGATTGGAATTAGAGGAAGAAAGAGTGAGTAACTTTGAATACAGATAAATAACAATCTAAACTGAAGAACACAGAGGGGAAAACAAAAAGATTGAGACAGACAGAGCCCCAGTAGCTTGTGGGAAAATACCAAGAAGTCTAACATATATATAAATGGCATCCCAGGAGGAAAACATAGCATATGGGAAAAAAACAAAAACAAACACACACACACACACCCAAAACAAACAAACAAACTTGAAGAAAAAATGGTCAAATAATTTCCAAATTTGGTGGAAAATATCAGTCTGTACATGCAAGATGCTGAGCAAACTCCAAGCAGGATAAATACAAAGAAAATCATACCATAGACATATCATAGTCAAACTGCTAAAAACCAAAGACAAAGAGAAAATCCCAAAAGCAGCCAAACAAAAATAACACTTCACATAGTAGTGACCAACGGTACAAATTTTGCTAACCTCTCATCAGAATTGTGGAGGCCAGAAGACAACAGAATGACATCTTTTAAAGTGAAAGAAACAGGGGCGCCTGGGTGGCTCAGTCGATTAAGCATCTGCCTTCGGCTCAGGTCATGATCCTGGGATCCTAGGATAGAGCCCCACGTTGGGTTCCCTGCTTAGCAGGGAGCTTGCTTCTCTCTCTCCCTCTGCTTGCCTCTCCGCCTGCTTGTGCTCTCTCTCTCTCTCTCTGTCAAATAAATAAATAAAATCTTTTTTAAAAATTAAAGAAATAAAGTGAAGGAAATAAAAAGGGTCATTGCATAATTTTTTCTTATCCAGTGAAAATATTCTTCAAAAATGAGGATGAAATAAGAATGTCAAGAGAACATTACAAGAAATACTAAGGAATTTCTTGAGCTTACAGATGAAATAATACAAGATGGGATCTTGAATCTACAGGAAAGAAAGAAATGCATTGAAAATGTACATATATGGATATATACTAAAATATTAGCTATTTTTTCTTTGATTTCACTAGAAGACAAATAACTGTTTACAACAAAAATAATATCCAATCTAGGGTTTATAATATATGTACAAGTAAAATATGTGAGAAAGAATTGGGGGTGTGGTAAGTGAAATCATTCTGTTATCGGGTTCTTGTGATGGTTAATTTTATGTGTCAATGTGACTGCACCGTGGGATGCCCAGATTAAACATTATTTCTGGGTGTGTCTGTGAGGGTGTTCCTGAATGAGGTTAGCGATTGAATCTGTGGACTCACTGAAGTCAATTGCCCTCCTCAGTGTGGGTGGGCATCATCCAATCCACTGAGGGCCTGAGTAGAACAAAAAGGCAGAGGAAGGAGAAATTTGTCCCCTTTTTTTTCTGGCCCACCTGTTCAAACGGGACCATCAGTCCATCAGTCCTCTCCTGACCTTGGACTGGGATTGATACCACCTACTCCCTGGTTGTCTGGCCTTTGGACTCAGTCTGGAATCACGCTACCTGGTGTCCAGTTTGCAAACAGCAGATGGTGGAACTTTGCAGGCACCACAATTGCAAGAACCAATTCTTCATCATGACAAATCTCTCTCTCTCTCTCTCTCTCTCTCTCTCTCTATATATATATATATATATTAGTTTGGTTTCTCTGGAGAATCCTAACTAATACAGTTCTCACATTTGTAATGTATGATAAATGAAACGGTGCAACACTAATTCTAACTAGACTATAAAAATAAAGAAAATAAATGGATAAGTAAAAGTACTCAGTTAATCACCTGCCCCCCCCCCCAAAAGGAAGGAAAAAGAACACAGAAAGAAACAATGTATTGGACAAATAGGAAACAAAGAGCAAGATGGCTGGCTTCTACAAGATCAAATCAATAAGGACAGTAAATGTGAATGGCTTAAATGCTCAGAGTAGAGCGTGTGCTAAATTGGATAGAAAAGCAACACTTGGGGTGCCTGGGTGGCTCAGTTGGTTAAGCGCCTGCCTTTGGCTCAGGTCATGATTCCAGGGTCCTGGCACTGAGCCCCATGTCGGGCTCCCTGTTCAGCGGGGAATCTGCTTCTCCCCCTCCCTCTGCCCCTTCCCCTGGCTCATGTGCTCACTCTCTCTCTCTTGCTTGCCCTTCCTATCTCAAATAAATAAATAAATAACATCTTTAAAGAAATGATAAATAAAAGCAACACCTTACTATCTGCTATCTTTAAGAAACTGATGTAGATTGCCTATATTTTAAATTAAAAAACAGGCTGAGTGAACACTGCCAATAAATATAGTTATACTCCGTGAAAGCTTTTTTTTTTTTCAACAATTGATTTTCTTGGCTTGTTTATGGCTTCCAAATAGAGAACTAAAGTGTGCTATTAGGTAGGTAGGTAGGTAGGAGGGTAGGTAGGTAGATGATAGAGATAGATAGATAGATGATAGATAGATGATAGATAGATAGATAGATAGATAGATAGATAGATAGATAATTTTCTCCCCAAAACATGAATGAGTATATTATTTGGGATCTTTCTCCATCTTCAAAATTCTAGTAAATCTCTTGTGGTAGCCCCCCAGACCAACATCTCATTTTTGTTGTTGTTTACATGTCTTATCTTCCTTCCCAGATTAGAAGTTCACTGAGGGTTCCAACACTGCATAAATATTGACCGAGTATGTATTATGTCAGGCATTGAAGATACAACTGGGAACAAGTTTCACCAGAAGCTTAGAGACTAGTGGAGGGAATTGATAAGTAATCAGGCAATTTTAATAAAATTATTATAAATATGAAGAATAGTTAATAAATAGATGAAAGAATAAATGAATGGACACATTTCCCCAATTTAGAAGTTTCAGTTTCTAGATTAAGGCCAACCAGAGCCTGAGAAATCTTCAG
Source organism: Mirounga angustirostris (assembly GCF_029215605.1). Classification (NCBI taxonomy): domain Eukaryota; kingdom Metazoa; phylum Chordata; class Mammalia; order Carnivora; family Phocidae; genus Mirounga; species Mirounga angustirostris. The sequence continues at coordinate 36,372,956 of NW_026991725.1, forward strand.
ACCTCTCCATGCAGTGGCAGCTAGCAGAGAACAAAATAAAATATCAGGCAGGAACTAAAACCCCTTAATAGGATTTGCCCTGAAAACCTGGCATTTCATAAAGTAACAAAGTAAAGGCATTCTGTCCTTTGCTCCAAAAGAGTACTAGCAATATCTTTCAAGTGCATCATATGAATGATAATGTCTTTGTTGTTCTTTAGCCTTAATTTAATTGTAAAGAAATGTGGTATCATGTTTTGTTCCATGAAGAGGGAAATGATCCATGCATTATGCCAGCCAATAAAAACAACTCAATATGTCTAAACTTCTGATTATCTCCATTTCCTCAATGGTAATTCTTTTTTTGGAGGATTTGGCATTAAATCAAACTTGAGACTTAATGCAGGTCTTATATAATGTTGCTACTGTTGTTCATGTTAGAGGTAGGTATCCAGCAAAAACTTGAAAGAACACTGATTCATCATGCTGTGGTTTTGGCAATGACCATATTGCAAGAAGTCAGTGTCACTTCTGTAACAGTACGCATCATCATAGTCTTACAAGGGAGAGACGGAGCAATCAAACCATACAGAATGTAGAATCCACTCATCTAAGCCTACAGCCCTGAATATTGCAGGAAGGGTTCATGGCTGACTTTTAAGGTCAAAACTTAGCCTGATATTTGAGAACTAATTGCTTTGCTGTCCTTCATACATAATAATGGCATTTTTTAAATCAAAATCCTCTATTCCCAGCCAATATAGTCTGAAGTGAGCAATAAAATTAGTTGTGAACCAAGCAATAGGACAAAACCAAGTAGGTAATTCTGTAATTATTTTTTTAAATACAATCAAATAAATTCACTGCAACAGGTATTACAAAGTTGCCTATCATCTGATCAGAATGATTCTAGGTCCCATTATTTTTGATTAATACAATATCTGACCATAATCTTTTGCTTTCAGAGTTAATATTGTTGAGAAGGAAAGAGAAAATAGGTACACATTAAATAATTATAACTGGAAAGAAAACAACAGTGTTGATATACTATAGTTCATGCTACATACCTAACTATGACTAGAACAATGAATAAGTGATGGGTCATGAAATGTAGTTGGTCAGGGAAAGTTTTTGGAGGATTAAGTGTTGAACCTGCAAATGAAGTAATAGGTATGCATTGAAGACACATACCTGAGTAGGAAATTCCGTCAGATAGGTACCAGCATGAGGGAAGGGAGCTGGGCATGGAGTAAGCCAATGGAGAGTCTCCCCTTGGTCTGTCAGGATGCTAATCTTCAGGAAAAGCACTGCAAACCCCTCTTTCTTCCTATTCTCTATTTTATAAAGGAACTTCTAGTCTCTCAAATATAGCTCTGCTTGAGAGTAACTTTTGGTTCTTAAGAAGAGGGTGCCATATGCCCTCTGTCTTTAACCTCTATATCTGTCCTCCACTTGTTTACCTGAGTCCACTGTTCCCTTCCCCCTTCACTCTCTCCCTGATTCAAAACAAAATAAAACAAATAATACTCATTCTCCCCTCTTTTGACAACCCCTGGCTTCATGGAAAATTCCAGGGAGTCTTCATAAAGGTATCGTGTAGTTTTGTTTTTGAAAAGATTCATAAATTTATGAGCTATTCTTTTCGGAGCCCAGCTAATAATATCCATATTATTCCAATTTCAGTGTATGTTTGACGAGGCAAGCACTCCATGAGTTTTTTTTCACAACTTAAATAACAGGTTGTTTTAAAAAAATGAGCACAACTACACAGCAGAAAAAGAATTTAGTATGTCCAGGGAAGGATAAGGAGGACTTAAGTGCCTAAGACAAAAATGGCCACATTTTGAAATACTGAAATATAAGCCTTGATATGGAAGTAATATTTACTAAGATATTATATGCATAATTTTTCCCATTAATTCTCAATACAAACATATAGGAATAATACAGACATGAGGGAACTGAGGCCTTATAAGGTTGAGGGCCTTGCCTCATTGGACATGGCTGATAAATGATAAAACCTAGAATCCAACTTATTTCTCTCTGACATTAAAATTTACACTTTTATCACATTTCTCATAGTACTCTGCTTGGCCAAGAATATAGTTATCAGAGGTCTCAAATTTCTTCCTGGCAAGGAGGAAAATAAAACAAAAAAAACTCTATTTGATCAAAGATGCCAAAGAAATTTCCAGAAGTAGTACTTAGTAGAAAAGGGTCACACAGTGTGCCTCCCATTTCCATGTAAATTGTACACACAAAGCATTGCACTTTAGACATGTTCATATTTTCCCAGACATGACAGATGGCCAGCATCATTTCATCATTTTGCAAGTTAGTACAAGACCATTCTTTATTTCCTTCCTGTCCTCCTTATACACTATTTCTTTCTCATGGCTTCTTAACATCTCAAAATTTCTGCTTAATTTTTTTTCTTTTGTAGGACAAGAGGAAAAGGAGGTTATCTAAGACTAATATCTGAATTTACCAAAGTAGTCTTTAAAAGTTGATACTTTATCACAGTAACAGAGTGTTACCTTCAAACGTTTTTATCTTCCTTAAAATCTACTACCTACCTGGTGCTGAAAATGGGACTCAGAGCTCATTGATGAGATTCCACCAGTCATCCCTCTCCAGGTTGGTCAAACCCATAGCGTACATATGAAAGTTGAAACCAAGAAAGAACCAACCATGTGCTTCAGGGTTTGAAGAATAGCACCAGGGTTGTGGCAGTGGGGACAACAATGGTCTTTACATACAGTTACCATCAACTGAATTGCAAATTAGCATCATTTTTCTTGAGTTAGCAGTTCAGATGTTCAATTCTAGAGCCACATCAATTTACCACAAATCAACCTAAGAAAAGCTATTCCAGAAAGCTCTTGGCTTCAAATCAAACTCCAGGAGCAATTAGGAAGAGAACAAATGGAAGCATTTGGTTTTCAGGAAACAATTTCTGGTCTATCCCATTTGCAAACACAGAGGCAGCAAAATTGAATCTTACAGAGATCTGATGGGGGGTGGGGGGTGGGCAGTGGTGAGAGGCAGAGAGGCCGGACCAGGAAAAAGGCAGTCTGGGTAGGCGACCCCCTGCCGTTGGTCAGATTCAATTGCTAAGTCTCAGGAAACCCTGAACTACTTCTCCTGGAAATTAAATTGAGATTTGAAACTAATGAGGGGCCAAAGTATAGAAGAGTGTTGGATAGCATGTGTCGCTAATTATTTCATTCAGAGGGGCCAAAGGGACGTTTCCATACAGCCTATAAACTGGGGAAATTAATCCTAAAAGCTTGGAGGAAAAAATTAGGGTCCCATCATAAAACTACAGATATTAAATTTGCTGATAATTACTCCTCACCTTTCTAGGAGGTTACATTAAGGCCAGGTAGGAATTTTCAGCCTCAATTAGGGTCAGTCTGACTCCTTTGTGAAAATTTGGCCAGGACCAAAAGCTATAACCTGAGCCAGTCCCAGACTGCTCTAAATATTTTCATGTAAGAATTCAAATGTTCTGTTACAGTTTTATTTTCATAGGAAAATTCTTTCCTGAGCAGGGAAGGAAGTCAACATTTACTATCAAGAACTATATTATCTAGTCCATCAAGTAACCAGGTTTGGGCACTTCCTATGTGCAAAGTTCTGTCTCATTACCCTGGTGGCTGCGGTGGGCTGGGGGTGGGGGGACTGGGAGCTTGGGAGGTCAGAGGTTAAAAAAATAAGGACATGAGTTTCACTCCCCAAGAGCTCCCAATCAGGTGATAGTCACAATACAAGCCTTACCCTTCTGAAAAGTGTACCATAAAATAATTACCTTGGCTGCTGGCTCTTACATCAGGCTCACTCTTAGCATCCCTGGTAAAACTTAAAAATGAAAAACCAAACAAACAAAAGTGCTGGGTCCCATCCTCACACCCTGCTTCATTAAGTCCAGGCATCTTTTAAGTGCCCCCGGTAATACTGATGAAGAACCAGTTTTTTTTTTTTTTTTTAAGTATTTATGACTGACTTCATTTCACAAAAAACCCCGGCTTTGCATAAATTAATATTTGCAATGGGCTGCATGGCAATTTCCCAAGTTCTTTTTTTTTTCTTTTTTTTATTTATTTTTTTTATTCTTATGTTAATCCCCATACATGACATCATTAGTTCTAGATGAAGTGTTCCATGATTCATTGTTTGTGCATAACATCCAGTGCTCCATGCAGAATGTGCCCTCCTCAATACCCACCACCAGGCTAACCCATCCTCCCACCCCCTCCCCTCTAGAACCCTCTTTGTTTTTCAGAGTCCATCGTCTCTCATGGTTCGTCCACCCCTCCGATATCCCCCGCTTCATTCTTCCCCTCCCGCTACCTTCTTCTTCTTTTTTTTTTTCTTAACATATATTGCATTATTTGTTTCAGAGGTACAGATCTGATATTCAACAGTCTTGCACAATTCACAGCGCTTACCAGAGCACATACCCTCCCCAGTGTCTATCACCCAGTCACCCCATCCCTCCCACCCCACCCCCCACTCCAACAACACTCAGTTTGTTGATGAAGAACCAGTTTAGTGCAATACCTAATTTACACAGCATCAAATATCTGGAGCGATGGTAGAACTGGAAGGATTTCAAAAGAAACTCTTATTACTATTAGTTCCTCCAGATGATCATTAACATGTAGAAAAGCCCAAAGCTAGAGGCGTAGAAGTAGACAAAGGTGGGGTCTGTAAGGATGACAATCACACAAACACTTAGCAAATATAATTTTTTTAAGTGGAAATGAACACCATGTGCTCTTGGGCAGGGGATGTGCACACGCCAGACACAGTGTAAAGATTGCTAACCACTGTTACATTATCGCTTTTGTGTGTACCGTGTAGAGCAGGGGGCGGCCAGGTTTCCTATAAAGAGCCAAAGAGGGCGCCTGGGTGGCTCAGTTGGTTGGGCGACTGCCTTCGGCTCAGGTCATGATCCTGGAGTCCCTGGATCGAGTCCCGCATCGGGCTCCCTGCTCGGCAGGGAGCCTGCTTCTCCCTCTGACCCTCCCCCCTTTCATGCTCTCTCTCTCTCTCAGTCTCTCTCTCTCAAATAAATAAATAAAATCTTTAAAAAAAAAAAGGAGCCAAAGAGTGAGTATTTTAAGTACTTTAGGCTCTGTGTGCCATGGAGTCACCACCACAACTCTTATGATGTTACAAAGATAGCCACAGACCTTACGTAAGTGGACGGGCACGGCTGAGTTCTAATAAAACTTTATGGAGACCGGAATTTGAATTTCATGTACTTTTCCCATGTCCTAAAATGTTATTTCCCTTTTCTTTTCTATTCCTTTCGACCCGTTAGCCCTTTCTTAGCTTGTGGGCCATGCAAAAACAGGCCATGGACAATACAGTATTGTTTTTTTTTGTTGTTGTTGTTGTTTTTTAAAGAGAGACAGAGAGAGAGAGAATGAGCAGGGGGGAGGGCAGAGGCAGAAGCAGACTCCCCGCTGAGCAGGGAGCCCGATGTGGGGCTCCATCCCAGGACCCTGGGATCATGACCTGAGCCGAAGGCAGACGCTTAACTGACTGAGCCACCCAGGTGCCTCGACAATACAGTATTGTTAATGACGGTGTGTGGTGCGAAGGTGTCTAGAACGCACTCATCTTGCATAACCAAAACTTATTTCAATTAAACACCTTCCCTTCAACATTTGTCAAGAGGGTAGATCTCACATTAATTGTTCTCATTCCCAAAATACAAAACCAAAATGAATAAAACAAAAACAAATAAGTAAAAAGAACCAAGGGGACAAAGGAAAGTTTGGGTGATGGGTATGTCTATTACCTTGATTGTGGTGACAGTTCAGAGGTATCTGCGTATGTCCAAACTCATTGAATTTTATACATTGCATATGCGCTATTTTTTGCATATCAATTATACCACATTAAAGCTGTTACAAAAAGCAAACAGTCTGAGGGCCTGATTTGTCCGGCAGACCTTAGTTTGCCAGTGACTGGTCTAGAATCTAACCTGCCATTCGCGGGGCAGGATACAAAGAAATAACTGAGGATCTTATAACTTGCACACCAGAATCTGGCATCTGTCAGTACTCGGTCCCCCAGTGGAGCACTGGGTGTGTGTGCTTTAGGGATGCACCTGCCATTTAGAGGGAAAACCTTGCCATATTTAAAGGTTTCCCCAACCCCTGCTGCAAAGAACATCTGATCTTCAGAATGTTGTAAATCCCAGCTTTGCCTGCCAGTAAATTCATGTACATCATGTTAACATCAGGTTTATATTAAACATTTACATTAAGGATTGGATTGGAAGATTAAATTGTTTGCATACGTTGCAGCCTAGAGGGAACGCCCGCCTCCCCCCACCCCCGCTTTCTCTGCCAATGGCACTGAATTGGAGACCCATCCGAGAAGTGTGTGAAATGTGTGAGACAATAGTGCATGTCCTTGGTGAAGCTGGGCAGCCTCCATCCACTCTGCCTGTGTCCTTAGCAACTGCCAGGCAAGCTATGAGATACACTGCCATACCCCGCAGAGGGAGGATTAATTAATGACACTGAGGATAATGCAAATTGAATATCAGAAATGCTGTCTTTTTTCCTAACGCTGGCCTTTTCCTACCCACAAAGTCATTACTTACTTGCTAGTTTGATTCAAATCAGCCTAATAACAATGTTGGCTCTCGTAGCGTTGGGAATATCTGGTGGTGCAGCTTAAACTCTCTGCAATAGATTGAGCAGGGAGAGACCGAAGGTGGTTCTAAGTCGGGTTCCTGAGGACCACTGTTGCCTTTTGACTCTGAAATCCAGCTCCAGAGAGACTGGACAGGAGAGGAGTTCGGGTTTGCAGCCTCTCGTGGACCAGCTCTCCCTGCCATGAATGAAGAGTTGCCCAGGACACTCGAACAAGCAAATGGTCTGCAGAACAAATGTTTTTGTGGGAAAAAAAACAACCACCACGGACGCCAAGTCAAGTGGCTGGAGAAGAGTGATGTTGTTAAAGTGTATGATTCATTAAGTCTTGTCTGAGTGTCAGATGTTCAGCATTCAATGCTATTGCCTCCAATTTAAATCATTTTTAAAGAAGTGGCAGAAAAGGTGCTGAAAGGCACCTCACTCTGTTCCTGCACTTGAAAAACACTGTCTACTTGTGCGCTGTGGTAAAACTTTGCATTTTGGCTAGACACCCTGTGTGGAGCTGCAGCTTGAGCTTTTTTTTTTTTTTTTTTGAGTTTGTACAGTCATCCGAAGGCAGCAAGAGAAAACATAGTATTTCCACAAGCCAGAGTCCCTCCTGATGGCATCAGTAAAATAAAAAGAAGGTGCTAGGTGGTCAGAAGGAAGAAGCCCCATTACAACACAGCCTCCAAGTCTCCCCAAAGTGATTGCCTCCCCCAAATTGCTGAGGGTGTGGGCTTTTCTGTCAGGAGTCCGTGTCTTCTAGAATTCTCTTCAGGACCCCTGAAAGTCTGGAGCTGTTAACTGTGGTTGATCATCACCAATTACGAGTAAGGCTAATGTTGCTATCACACCCGGGATTCCTGTCAGTACCCAGCGACCTCACGGAGACCATAAACATGCTGGTTCCTTGACACCCCCCGAATGTCCCAGAGAGACATTGCTACCACTCTCTGCTCACACAAAAGGGGATGGTCCCTACCACATGGGTGAACCTTGAGGACGTGATGTTAAGTGAAATAAGCCAGTCATAAAAGGACACACCAGTATGATTCCATTCATATGAAGTAGCTAGAGTAGTGAAATTCATAGAGAGAGGAAATAGATGGTGGTTGCCAGGGACGTGGAGAGAGTTAAGATGGTAACTTACGTTATGTGTATATTGCCACAATTTAAAAGGATGACGTGGGCAAGAAGGTGGTTAGAAAAGCCCCAGTTAAGACTCCATAATTATTTCCCAGGTAGAGGTGAATTAACATCCATGAATGAAATCTGGTCTTCAAGGACATTGATCTGGGATCTGGGCTTCCATATTTTCAAACGTTTTTGACAGGGATGTCATAAATTTTATTAGAAGCACAATTCTCACTGATAGAAACTTCCCTGGTTCGTCAGGCTGTTGCCGACCCGGGCCTTCCACAGTAAACTAGAAGATGCTTGACTCAGCTGAAGAGTTAAAGTGGTTGTGTCTCCTATGATTCCAAGAGAGCACAGCCGGTCATTGGAATTCCACAGAGCTGGAATTTGGTTGGAAAGTAGACAGATACAGGGCAGATGAAGACTGCTCAGGCCATTTGAAATATAACCACACTAAGAAATAATAATGACACATAATTTGTTTAGCAATGTATAGATTTCCAAATGTTTTCACAAATATAGACCACATAGTCCTCACAACTAAGCCATGGTGAACTGTTACCCTGGAGGGCCTGCCACGTGCCAGTTGCCATCTTCATCTTTCACGTTATTTCATCTTCAGCCAAGATTCAGACATTTAGAGAAGCCAAGAGGCACCTGGGTGGCTCAGTTGATTAGGCCTCTGACTTAGGCTCAGGTCATGACCTCGGTCAGGGTCCTGGGATGGGGCCCCGTGTCGGGCTCTCTGCTCAGTGAGGAGTCTGCTTGTCCCTCTCCTGCTGCCCTCCCTCCCCTCCCATTCGCGTGTGTGCAAGCACTCTCTCTCTCTCTCTCTTTCTCATGAATAAATAAAATCTTTAAAAAAAAAGAGAGCGAGAGAGGTCAAGACCACCTGGCTGGTAAATGTAAGAGACATGATTCTAAGACAGGATTGTTTGTGGTAATGGTATTTTTTTTAGCCCCAAACTCTGTATTTTGACCTTTTTCCTAATATAAGAATCAAAGAGGAAAGGAAAGAAGGATAGAATTCCAGGAGTCTCTAGGAGATAGATGAGATGCAGGCCTTCAGAGAAGCTGGAAGAACATCTCATTGATACCTGGCTCTGCAAGGCTTTTGGAAATATCTTTTCGGTAAAAAAATCATAACCATAATCAAGGCCCTTGAATAAAGCAGTCATGGTATCAAATAATAAAACTTTCTTCTTTATCCCATTGACTCATTTTTTTTTTTAGCAGCACCACATGTATGTTGTGAAAGCAGAAAGAAATACAAACGACAACAACAAAAAAAGGAAAAAAAAAAAAAGGAAAAAAAAAAACTTAGTACTAGTTATTCTTACCATTAGATTGCCAATCCCTGAGATGACCAATTCTTTAGGTCAACTGTTGTGTGCCATCATCTGAAACTTCTTAACCTACCTCCCCTCCTCTCCTTCCTACCCTGAATGCAGATGTCCACCTAAACTTATCTTTCCAAAGTGACTACAGACACATATCCCCAAGTCACAGGCCCACTAACCTGGAAGGAGCCCTAAGACAGACCCCTGCGGGCCTCTCCTTAATCTTTTCCAGACAAATGAGATACGATTTCAAAAAGATCTTCAGGAAATGCAAATCCCCTCCCTACTTTGGTGACCCGTTTTTGAAGCTTTACTCATATGATCAGAAAAACCTTCATTATCATTACTCTCAAGTTCATCCTGCTGCAATTTCACCTTCTTAAAAAAAAAAAAATCTGTCCAACTTCACGAAAACCTCTCAAGTATAAAAATGAGTTTATGCACTATAAGTAGATTGAGTGATGGTGGATAATTTACAAAATAATACCATATTCTACAAAAGGACATAGTATAAAGTCTTTTAATAATGTCTCATCCTAATACTTTAAAGATATGGTTCAGCATAGGAATATTTGTGATATAAAAAACTTTGCAGAGACAAATATATTGAGTGAGGTGAAAGACCATTGCACATATGAATTTATTTAGACAATGCTTTTCCGGGGTCAGTTTCATCCATCTGTTCCTATCACATGCCTGCATAAGCAAATACAATTTCCTAGATATATCCACCTTGATTGGACTTTGCTGGTCTGTGTGCATTTGCATCTGTCCATGAATGAGTCCATTTCAAGCACATATACATATCTGTGCATGGGTAGAAAGATAAGCTTAGCAATTGTGTGATTTGTTTCTGCTTAGGCAGTAAGTTACTAATCTCCTGATTGGAACCAGATTTGTATGAATTAGGAGTTGAAATTGGAACAGTCACTGCTGTGTGCAGGATGTAAAGTGAATAAAATGAATGGGGTATTAACCTTCAACCACTGAATATTAATCAGCTTTTCATAAGAAAGAAAACACAGAGCTTGCCACACTAAATATTTTCAGCGCTTATTGACAGGATATGATTTCTTTTCTCCCTTAGCCCTGTTCCTTCCAGTCAAGGACCTGAACACTGGACAATAGTCAGCTTGACCCAGACTGATGTATGATTTGAAAAACCCCAAGTACTGTGGGTAAGTCAGACTCTGCGCATGTGTGTCTTCCAGTCACTCCTGCAAACGTGGGCCAAACTAAGCCCAAAGGGAATTCACAGAAGGACCATGGACAGGAAACCCTGATGACCACAAAATGAACATGTAAATGGAATACATTTCCCATTGTCCTGGAAAGGACTTGCAATTGTGGGATGACTCTGGAAATTTGGATGAGATCTACATCTACGCCAAGGGGGATTGAAAAAGAGAAAGAGGCATGTATGTAAGCATGGAATCTGGGTAAAAACAAAACTTGCAATGGTCTTGTGTGTGTGTGTATGTGTGTGTGTGTGTGTGTTTAATGTGGTATTCCAATTGATTTTATTTGAGAAAGTGAGGTCTTGTATTTATGTCTATGTCATGATAACAGAGCATATTTATATCAATTTCCACATTTATCCATATCTATCAATTTATCTATCTATCTATCTATCTATCTATCTATCTATCTATCTATCTATCATCTCCATAGCAATACTTATGGACAAATAGAAATGTTATGTGCAGTATATTTACACAATGTCACCAAAGAAGGCAATGGATTCTTATTTCCTGAAGATATTTTGAAATAGCATGTATTTTATTTAAACATTACATATCTATATCTGTGAAACTACATATATAGTACTACAAAGAGTATATTTCATGAGACTAGGCTTACGTGGAAATCAGGCAAAATTTTAAAAACTAAGGAGGGTTTAAGGGGCGGGGATAGATTTCTTCCGTATCCAGCTCAGGCAAATCTCTTCAAAATTTTCTTAAAGATTTTTGAACATATTCAAATATTTTTTTCATTAATTTGCAAAGCTATACTCCAAATGATGGTGGTGTATATTTCTATGGTATTGCATTAGTTGCAAATCAGTAGGTACCTCTCAATCACAAACATCTCAGCATAGTGTTAAGTAAATGATTTTCCCCCTTGGTGAGTTATTTTATTTTATTTTACTTTATTATTTTATTTTATTTTTCCCAATAGGTGACCCTTTCTTTGTCTATACCACCTGGTTTCACTGCCCTCATATGCTCCCTGCCAATAATTTTTAACCCTTGATCCTAAACACTGAAGTAATCTCCCATGTAACATCCCATTTAGCATTAAAAAAAAAAAATTCATCCTACTCCTTTTAACTGGCAGTGACACTGGAAACCCATCCATTAGCCTAATTTCATAAAGGTGCTGATGACTAGTAATAGCTCAATAGGTTTCTTGTAGGACAATTCTTTAGAATTCTAAAGATGGTTCCTCCCCCTCTCATGGTTTCCAGCCCTTGGTTATTCAAACACTCAATCTAGGTACTGTTGTGTTCATTTGCAGGGTTATTAAAGTTACTGATCAGCTGACCTGTAGGGGGAAATAGCCTGGTTATCCAGGTGGGCCCAATGTAGTCACCTGTATTGGGTTCAGCTGACCCGGACTGATGTATGATTTGAAAAACCCCAAGTACTGTGGGTAGGTCAGACTCTGCGCATGTGAGCCCTTAAAAGAAGAGGAAGGCAGACCAACAAACAGAAGAGATGCAACAGAAGTAAGCACAAGAACGGAGGCCAAAGCGGAGGTCAAACCTTGAATTTTGACTTGACTTGCTGTTGCCGGCTTTGTAGAAGGAGGAAGGAAGCTGGGAGCTGCATGCTGCTGGCCTCCCCCTGCTGACAGCCAGCAAGGAAGCAGGAGCCTCAATCCCACAACCCTGAGGAACTGAATTCAGCAACAACTGCACGCACTTGAAAGGGACTCTTCCCCAGAGCCTCGGATGAGGAGTGCAGCCCTGCCAACACCTTGATTCAAGCCTAGTGGGACTCATGTTGGACATGTAACCTACAGAAACCATGAGGTATGAATTTGTGTTGTTTAAAACCACAAAGTTTGGGGCACCTGGGCGGCTCAGTCGGTTAAGCGACTGCCTTCAGCTCAGGTCATGATCCCAAGGTCCTGGGATTGAGCCCCACAACTGGCTCCCTGCTTGGCTGGAAGCCTGCTTCTCCCTTTCCCACTTGTGTTCCCTCTCTCACTGTCTCTCTCTGTGTGTCAATTAAATAGATAAAAAAATCTTAAAAAATAAAATAAAATAAAACCACAAAGTTTATGGTAACTTCTGATGGCAGCGATAGAACCCCAGTACAGGCAACCACCAAAGACTCCCGAGGGAAAACTTTATTTAACCCAAATTAATAAATTTCAAGAGCGCCCCAGAATGGCCTGGAAAGAAAAAAAATTGCCATAGTTAGCGCATCCCCAAGTCTCATCTCTATACTACCGTGTTGACAATTGCCTTTAAGAAATCATAGCTCCTCACCTCAATGTGCTGGATACAGTGTGGTTAACTCTTTTATAAGAAAACGTTGACCAAAAGAACTATGCACGGGTGACATAGAAACAGTGGCTGAAATTAACAGAAAACCCTTAATAATGAGGCCACAAGAGAGTATGTTGTGATAGTACATGTAAAGGGAATATAGTGATTTACCTGAGTTTTTTGTAGCCCTGGCCATGTCATCAAAAGACAATGTTGGTTGTGTGACTCACTGATAACTCAGAACCAAAAACAAACAAACAAACAAAAACCAAAGAAAAAAAAGAGAGGAAAAAATAGATACCCAGATACTTGTTACAAGGAGGATTTGGGTTTAGATCATCTAAATTGATGTTTCCATAATTCTCTATTGCATTTTCCCCAAGATCTCCTGGCCACTTCTCAACATTAAATAGCCCTGGTACTAACAAGCCTGGGTCTGCCTGAGCAGATAATATCAATTTATAATACTGAAAGGCAAACTGAAAAGCCCTAGGAAGAAAATGGAATGACTCAGTATGCATATTGAGAATGGAATCCAGAAACTCAAGGCACAAATGCCCAATTACTTGAAAGGAGCCTTATTTGGAGGATGTTAGAGTCCTTGCCCCCTCCCCACCCCTTTGAATTCCATTGACATTGCTAGCATCTTCTCTTCCATCTACTGGGTTTCTCCCTTTCTGTCAACCTCAACCAACAGCCAAACATCTCAAACCCAAAATCTTGAGGCAAATATCCGTTGCTGTCCGCTGGGTTTCAGGATCAGACCACAGACTCATCCCTCTTCCCAGTCACCCCACTGAAACATTCAGAGCTGGAAGAGGATTCCGGTGGTTTCTGCTGAAGCTGTTCATGAACTTCCTGGCAAAAGGCTACCCAGCACATGGAGGGAACCCTACAAAGAGGTGGAATGGTTTATATAACATCTTAGCTGAGATCATAAAGATGTGGAATGCCCCTCCCTTCACCTTTTGGAATGAGATCCATAAAAAAGCAAAATGATCTGGAAAGCATCCTGCAAACACAATGGATGTGAAATGTCCACCTGAGGCATTTCTGTAAAGATTTAAGCTTTAGCCTAGGATTTTCATCTCAGTCTATGAGACCCTTAAATCTCTAGCTGAGCTTAAGAAAATTCTTTCAACTGATGAAGAGAAAAGGGATAGTTTCATTCGAGGTCCCTACAGGGAAGAGAGAGAATGCACTGGACAAAGAGTTGAAGTGACATCAGACACAGCTCCAACTTACCCCCTACACTATCCTATTCTATCACCATCCACTCTCCATCAGTTAGAAGGACCCGCTAATGGAGGAGAAAGAAAAGGAAGGGATTCTTGATGTTTATTTATTTTTGGCCAGAGAAAGCCAAATAAGCCTCCCGGGATGCCAGCATTTATTCACCTCTGGTCCTCTCTTTGATTTGACAGTCTTTGGAAGCCAAAAGTAAGGATGAATCTCCCAAACAATGGCATTGGCAAGCCCAGACTTCTAGTCCTCACTCCCCACAATACTGCGTATGACAATGATCTCCAATGCATTGCTACAATTCTTCCCATCTCAAAGACTCATAGCTACATGAGTTGGTATGACTGGATATAAAAGTGTAGTCTTTTGTCCCCTAGACTGCCTCCTTGTGTTGTAGCGTTTAGAGCAATATTTTTTCCAGTGGCTCTACAGGAGTATGGAAATTTGCCAGCTTCAAAAGATACGGATTTCCTCAAATTGGGAAGTCTTCCTCCAAGTCCAGAATGATCACAGAGTGAGCATGTTCTATCCTTGGGAGTACAGGGCTTAGAAAGGGGAGGAGGGAGTGAAGGTCATGACACCTCTCCTACTACTATACAATCCCATTCCAGAAGGAGAGACCGAGGATGCTTAAAATACTGTTTTTGCAGCTGTCATGCAAATGCTATTTAGAATTCGTATTCTGTATCCCAGGATTTAATGCAAATTGTCCACATAACGGAGGGTCAAAATGATAATTTAGATGCAATTAGCCAGATGTGTTGGAATGATATTTCTCCCACACCCCCCCAAAATTATCTGAATAATTTACACACACATAATCACCTTACTCCAGCGGGAAAATAGTATGCCCTTGTTGATATCCCCCAAATACCTAGACTTTCCAATGGTGTTGCATCGAGAAAGTGCCAAGTCCAGGGAAGCAAAAAAGATAACTCTGTGAGGCCAAGCTGTCTCTCTTTTTAATGCAGACAGAATTAATTTGTTTTCATTAACTCCTTATCAAATTACTTGACTTTGATTCCCAGCACAAAATGTATTTTAAAAAGGGGGGTGGTGGTAGTGATGGTGGTAGATTGTCAGGAAATAGCAAGTTCTTTTTCTACTGAGATAAAAATCATTTGGCAAGCCAGGGTGAAATACTTCTGGTTTCCAGTAGAAAGAGAGGGAGAAAAAGAAAAAGAAAAAAAAAAATAGAAGATGCTAATGAACCACAAAAGAAAAAGAAGGAAGTACTTTCTTTTTTAAATAAGACCTCACTTTTGAAAACAGCTCAGTTTGCAACCAATTTTTGAAGAAATGTGAAAGCGATTCCTTTGGGAGCTATGTCAGAGCTCAACCAGGCTATAGAAGGAGTGCGATAAAGTGAGCAATTCAGATGACTTTAATGAAAGGGCCCAGGATCATCAGAACTGACCTTTCAGACACAGCCTTTTGTCTCCAAAAAGGATGAAGCTGATAAGAGCCAGTGATACAGGGCAAAGGGAAGGAGCCTTGGAACCCAGGTGCCCAACTGCACTGTGAGGATAACTGTGTTGCGGGGAGGGGGACGACAGCAGGCTGCTCCTTGGGAAAGCAGTCTGTTTTTATAATTATGCATTTGAAAGAAGGGGGGATACCCCACAGGCTAGTGAGGGAGAATAGGACTTGCAGATGACTCCTAGGGTTCACTTGCCCTCTTAACTATAAGGAGCCTTCAGAACCCCTTGGCCTCTCAAGTGGGCACCCTCCTCCCATGCTCCAGAATCCAGATGCTAATATGAGAAGAAATGTTCTTCAGGAAGGTCTGGGAAGGAGGTAAGAAGGGAAGCTTGGAGCCAAGGTGATCCCTGCAGAGGATCAGCCACGTTCACACCAAGAACAGCAAGACCCCTTAGTTCCCTTCTGAAATGAAGACAACTCAGACATCAAGGTTGCTTACAAACCTGCCCAAAAAAACAGCTTAGAGGCTGGTGGTGAAAGAGGTCATCAGCCCAGCTTCTACTCCAGGGAGAAAACAGGTCCTCATCAGTTGGGACTGAGGCAGGAGACAGAAAGCAAGGACTAGGAGTCACAGCGTCTGGAGGAGAAGAGGGGACTATGGAATCTTACTGTTTGCATTTATCCAAATCCAAGGAGGGGCTACCAGCCTTTTCTCCCAAAAGGGAGGGATTAAGACATTTGAGGTCCCCAAACACTGGAAAGATTATTGTTCTCCCCATCTCACCATCTGTCTGGCTATCTTTCTATCTGTTCTCTGTCTGTCTATCTATCTATCTATCTATCTATCTATCTATCTATCTATCTATCTATCTATCTATCATCTATCTATCTATCTATCTATCTATCTACCTACCTATCATGTATCTATCAGCAAAATTGTGATTGTCAGGATATTCCCCGATATGCTGGGTTTTTTCCTTCCATTCACATTACCAATCTTTACCTCCTTGAAATCAGATATGCCATGAGATTTGCTTTGGCCAATGGAATGTCAGCATAGGAGACATTAGAGAGATTTTCAGGCAGAAGACTGACTTTAACAGCCAATGCACAATTGCCCATGTTGTCTCCCCTCTGCCACTGAGGTCAGGACTGTTCTAGTTACCAGTCTGCTTCCCGGAGTGAAGACAAAGTGGTGCAGAACCACCCCACCTCAATGCTCACAGCCCCTGCTGGCTGACCCACAGTGAATGTATAATACAAATAAAAAATATGCCTTTATTATTTTCAGCCATGGGGATTTTGACATTGTTTTTTGTTGAGGTTACAAAAAATATAAAATAATAAGAAAGAAGTCTGCAAGATTTCTTCCCCAAATGACTACTTTGATAACTTGGCACTTCCATGAAATAATCAAATTCTTTCAAGAATTTCTCTCCTCTTTTATGCTTATGCTATTGTAGTGGTGTGTTAAGCATGCAACTCATCTGTCTATTGAGCAATCAAAAACCTTCCCACTTAGAAACTCTGTCCTATAGTAAGCATAGCAGACCTCACGGACTTTTGTTTTAAGATTTATTTATTTATTTATTATTTATTTAAATTCATTTAGCCAAAAACAATTCATTCGTTTTTGATGTAGTGTTCAATGATTCTACGGAATAGGAGAAGATATTTGCAAATGACATAACAGATAAAGGGCTGGTATCCAAGATCTATAAAGAACTTATCAAACTCAACACCCAAAAAACAAATAATCCAGTCAAGAAATGAGCAGAAGACATGAATAGAGACTTCTCCAAAGAAGACATACAAATGACCAACAGACACATGAAAAAATGCTCCACATCGCTAATCATCCGGGAAATTCAAATCAAAACAACAATGAAATACCACCTCACACCAGTCAGAATGGCTAAAATTAACAAGATAGGGAACAGCAAATGTTGGCGAGGATGTGGAGAAAATATTTATTTATTTGAAAGAGAGATCGGGGAGAGGGGTAAGGGGGGTGGAGAGAATTCCTAGCAGACTCCCTGCTGAGTGTGGAGCCTGACATGGGGCTCGACGTCACGACCCTGAGATCATGACCTGAGCCAAAATAAAGAGTTGGTCATTTAACAGACTGAGCACCCAGACGCCCCTCACTGACTTTTAAATACTACACTGAGATTCCTCTACAGTCATTTGCCAGTCACATGTCCTTGGAAAATTTACTCAAACTCTCTAAATCTCAGCTTCCTTAGCTATAAAATTAGGATTGTAATTCCTATCTCTCCAATTTATTGGGCCACAGGGGGAAAAGTATACAACGTATAGTGACACCCCCATTCTTCACCAGCAGAAATGTTACTTGACCCTTCTGAGGAAGTATTTCCCTTCCATATAATGGGGCTGACAATACCTACCTCCCACCTGGTAAGGAAATCGGCCGACATAGAGATCTTAAACAGGGCTATACAGGGCTATTCATAGCTGTTCATATAATCGTTGTGACCATCACTATATTAATAAATCACATCGGATTCAATATGTGTTCGATAAATCTTAGCTGCTTCCCTTGTCCTTAGCTCTTTCCTTACCCTTCGTGTTTAGGAGTGGGGTCATTCAGAATAGCATTATCCATAGCTGATCAGGAGGGTGGCCAACAACCTAAGAAGAGAAAATAACTCAAAGAAAGAGTCTCTGCTTTGGACCCATTTACAACGAGACACGTCTGGATCCTTAAGATGCCAGGTTTTTTCCATTCTGCAAACACATGGCTTCCATTAGTTGACTGATACTGACACATCAGAGGCTTCCAAAGTCCTCTGGGCCTCTGATGAGTGAAAAGTTTGCATGCCCAACAAGGAAAAGGCAGCCTTTGCAGGCGTGAAAATGCTGCCAGGGGCGGGGCGGTGGATGTGTTGAGTTTAGGTAGGAGACCAAATCTGGCTCTGTTTTTAATGACCATCCTGTCCACACCTGAAAATAAACTAGCCACACCTGGTGAGATTCCTAACGCTCTGGAGCTCCGATGTTGATGTCAGTATGCATACAGGGCCTCCATTAATCAGTGTGAGTGTTGTGTGGTGCGTGTTCACCAGGGGCTGCAGAATAGTGAATAATTTGCAGTGTGCACACACCGCCTCTGCTGAGCTTTCTCATCCAAAGCAAACCCAAGCTCCAGTGTTATGCTCCTTTTAGTTTGTGTTCTAAGGACACTGTTGTTTGGTTGGCTTCTTAGGAACAGTCCTGAATTCTAATTAGTTGGAGCCTGCATAATGGTAACTCAATCCTTTGCCTAATGTCATCATCTGTTTCCTGTCTTCAAAGATGCATGGTCCATTGTTGTATTGCACAAGAGTGATACTGGGGACCTCATTTCATGTTTTGTGTCTCACAGCAATAAGTGCTACTTAAAAGGGGGGAAAGTCAGGGGCATCGTTGATCTGAGAAATTTGGGGTAATTCTCTGCTCTAAATTTTATCCCGAGGGGATGATTCCAAGGAAATAAGTCTTTGTATCCTCTATTACAGAGGAGACCTTGATTACACTTAGTCAGGACAGTCCTGTTATCTCTCAAAATGTTTGCAATTTCAGGTTGTGCAGCAAGGGTGAGCAAATACAAGTGTAAGGAAGGAACAGTGAAGGTATATTTGCCTAAAACTTTAAGCTGATCATGTGTTTTCGTATGTATCAAATCACTGGAGTCTTTCAACAGCCCTGTGAACTAGATGAGCAGTTACTCTTAACCCATTTTTTGTAGGCAAGCCGGGACAACTGGTCATCCTACACAAGGCAAGTACTTTCTTCATCCCATTTTGCAGATGAAAGTACTGAAGCATGAGTCCCAAGGTAACACAGCTAGCCAGGCTAATGGAGATTTTTTTTTTTTTCCTAGAGAGAGAGAAAGCACGTGTGTGTGTGTGTATACGCATGTGCTATTGGGGGGTGGCTGTGGAGGGGCAGAGGGAGAGAGAGAGAGAGAATCTCCATGCTCATCTCAGTGTGGAGCCCGATGCAGGGCTCTATCTCATGACCCTGAGATCAAGAGTTGGGTGCTTAACCAACTGAGCCACCCAGGTGCACCTGGGCTTGTTGGGGACTCTTGATTTCAGCTTAGGTCATGATACCAGGGTCCTGGGACTGAGCCCCACATCGGGGCTCCACATTCAGCAGGGAGTCTGCTTGAGATTTTCTCTCTCCCTCTGCCCCTCTCCCCACTCTCCCGCTCACTCTCATGCTCTCTCTTTCGCTCTCTAAAAATAAATAAATAAATCTTTTTTTTTTTAAGTGTTTACTATTCTGCTAGGCTGTGTTTCTCTGTTGTTGATACTATTCTTCTTTTTCTGTTCCATTGTTGTTATACTTCCCAGTGATTTGGGGCAAAATCTAAAATTTTAATTAATAGACTTTACGTTTTTAACCAGTGCCATTCTATCTTTGAGGAAAAAGGACAATGACGTTAACATTAGCAACTCTAAGAGAATCAAGACTTGATTCATAAGAGATGAGTTCTATTATATTGTTTTTGTATTTTCCACTCAAAAGAGATCTTGGCTAGCAGTAACTTTCTGTGAATTATAATTTCAAAGGCCACTAGTGACTCTCAAAAGCCATTATCTTAGCCCCTACATACTTTCCAAATGTGTTTCAAAGACACATCACCTACGATACGATGCTCTCTCTATAAAACAGACTCAGAGTGGGATCCATCTGTTGTGTGAACCAAAGGAGTCATCACCTCAAATTATAAGAAGGCCCAGGAAGAAAGTTTCCTCATGGAAAAGGATTTTCCAATTTCCCAAACAATTGTCCATAAATGGATTTACTTAAGCAAAAGCTTAAGTACATTTCAAAAGAAACCAGTGATCAGGACAAGATGAGCACTACCACAAATTTAAGGGCTACTTGGGGACACTCTAAAATCCCAAGGCAAAATTGACTTTCTTGATTTGATAGAGGAATAGAGCCAGTTGGGAGCTTTGGCTGATTCTGTTTTTTACGAGTCATTTCATCTGTGGACATGCCTTACAAATTAAAACCTAAAAAAAAAAAAGAAAATCCCTAGGTGTGAGATGATTAAAGTTTCAAATCTGGTCATTTGAAAATCACAAAATGTTGAATGAAAGCCATGCTGTTTTGAGGATTTTATTTTTCTTTTTAAAATCCTACCGGTTGCTGAACTTATAAAGAATTCTTGATTCAAATAAAAAGTGAGGGCTTTTTGAGAGAGTCATTCTCTTTGATATCAGATGTATTTTAGTATATAGTTTTCCACTCTGGCTTATGTGGATGTCTAGGCTTGCTTCCATCAACTCATTTAATCTCCGATTTCATAAAAAAGCATGTTTCCTGTTTATCTTTGTCCAAACTGAGTGCAATCTGTGCTTCCTAGCTCTCCCAAGAATCCCAGTTTTCCAAAATTCATATCAGAATGCCTGTGAGGCATGGTAAGTCCATACTTATCTTGACAGGTTGGGAGCTGCATATCCACAGGGAGAAAAGGAGAAAACCAAGTTACTACTCACAAAGACACCCACTTACCAAACTCTGATTTAAAAAAAAAAAAAAAAAGATCAACACTTTAATTTACTGCAAGTGAGTGAAGAGGGGGGGGAAGAAAAGTTAATACAAATAAGTGCTGAGCTACAAGTTTAAAAATGAATAGAAGAAATTCTCTCCAAACATTTAATTTGATTTTCATACATGAGCTAGTTGCTGAATTGAAGAAATGTTAGCATTCAACACAAGCTCATTTGGAATCAACCAAAACCAGACACTTGAACCAAATTCACTTATTACATCCATTTCTCAAAGCTGAGAAAATTGATTGTGCTTCAGGGAAACTTTGATTAACAACCATTTGACCACAGAGGCCAAACATTTTAATATCACATACTCACCAACCCAACATACAGATGAGAACAGTGAAGGCCATCTTTTGTTACTACTAGTAGTCCTCCTTTTTTAATAGTTTAGTCTAGAATTTATGAAGATATCGTCCAATGCATTTGTATCCATCATTGTACCAAAGAGATATTCAACATCCAATATATAAATATACAAACAAATAAATGATTTTTATGGCCACAAACATTTGTTTCCCAAAAACATTTGCCAAATTCTGTTTGTTAGTTTTTTTATATATATTTAGAATATGTTCTTTCTCAAATCCTTAGCCCTCTGAAAATCAAGGCTTGAGAGAAATTAATAATTCTATACCCTCACCACACATGCATACACATGCACAGAGCAATAACTTTTGCAAACGAGTACACTGGTGAAGAAAAAGGAGAAAGTACGGTCTACCACATATCATGAAATAGCTCACTTAGGTTCACTGTTCATGGGGAACAAAATCTTAAAAAATAACCCAAATGCAATATTTTTGGTTAATCATTTGTTTTTATTTCCAATTCTTCATCAGTTAGGTAACGTTGGTCTTTTAAAAAAGAATTTATTTGTGGGGCACCTGGATGGCTCAGTCAGTTAAGTGTCCAACTCTTGGTTTCAGCTCAGGTCATGATCTCAGGGTGGTGAGATGGAGCCCCACCTCGGGCTCCGCACTGGGTGTGGAGCCTGCTTAAGATTCTCCCCACCCTCCCACACCTCTCTCCCCACCCTCCCCACTCAAGTGCACTTGTACTCTCTCTAAAAAAAGAAAAAAGAAAAGAATTTATTTGCAAATAGAAGTAATGAATTAGCAATTGAATTCAGGTCTGGTCATCTTACCTGAGCCATGAAAACATAAACGCCATGGAGCCCTGCAAAACTGTCTACTTCCCCCCTGGCAGTTCTCTTGTTTCCTCCTGAGATTGTCTAATTATACAGTAATGCTGGAGTATTCTTCATTTGTAGATTAATTAGTTGGTGCCTAAGTAGTTCTTTGAACATAAAAGGCAACATGTAAATCTAAGTATAACTATTCATCCCCAAGCTAATGATCATTTAATTAGTGTTTTCTGCTGGCTTAATGGTCCATAAAGAAGAGGGTAATTTGGGGAAGGGCCTTCTAACATTGCTGTAAGAGAAATTTAGGATTGTAGCTCTAACTAGAATGAAAAGCAATGTTCAGTGTTCAAATAAAGCTTTTAAAATTGGAAGTAAATTGGAAATCGACTTCCTCCTCCCTTGGCAACTAAGAGCCGTGAAGGAACTGAAAATGAAGCATATCATTTGGTTCATTTGCATATTTCCAGAATTCAGAATCATAGTTTGATTTGGGCTAATCTGAGGTTTTGTGGCAAAACCAAAGACCTACCTTGAGGTGAAGTTTATAGAGCAGAAAAGAGTTTAACTCTGGAGTGTTTGTACATTATGAAGTTTCTTCTGCCCTTTTAGTAAAATAAGATACTGGTTTCCTAAGTAGGAGATCATGTCCAAGGTGAAAGTCATCAGATGAAGCTATGTGTTTTTGCAAAATATCCACATTAGAACTTCTTACATGGTTTTCTAATTATTTCTCTCTATATTTCCCCTACTAGATTATACACCCAAAGCCAGGTACCTTGGCTTTTTTACCTTTCTACTTCCTGCCTTATCCATCCAATAGTCAGTATTCCTTAAGTGAGTGAATCAGTGAACAAATAATAACGAAAAATATACATATACAGCAGAGAGTAAATATGCCTCTGGGTATAAAAGCTATTCCTATGAACTTAAAAAAAAATTCGATGTCACAGAAATTGTGAACAGCTCTATTACTTGTTCTCATTCCAGATTCCCTGTTCTGATGCTGGGTCATTAACATAAACATCACAAGGACTCTATCCAGACAACATTATCAATTAACCTGGCATTGCAAGCAGCTGTCTTGGTCTATCTGATTGATATCTGCATCAAGGGACTTCTTTATCTTTTTTTATTTCTTTTAGAGAGGGAGGGTGGGGAGGGGCGGGGGGGAGGAAGCAGACTCCCCTCTGAGCATGGAGCCCAGTGCCGGGCTCAATCCCATGACCCTGAGATCATGACTTGAGCCAAAACCAAGAGTCGGATGCTCAACTGGCTGAGCCACCCAGATGCCCCTCAAGTGACTTCTTTAAAAGCCATAGTTTTCTCAGTTATGAAATGGAGCAGTTGTGACAGTTAAATGGAAGGATCACAAATCTAACAGAAAGTAATTATTCAGTAAGGGTCAGCTCTACTAACATCAGATGATTTGTCTTTTTACAGAAACTTTGATTCAAAATTAAATAAATCAGAAACCTTGCTGAACATATGTGGCCTTTTACTCCATAGACAAGAACTTCCCTTGCCAACCTATAAATCAAGCAGCACAAACACAATATTGGAGATCATGGTACTGATATTTTGTCATAGTAAGTGGCACACCCCTACACCGAAGCTTTGGGGAATGCTGTAAAATAAAATATTCAAAAGAGTTTAAAGATTCAAAGGCAGTTATATAGATACACAAGTTATATTAGCTTTTTCTCGGAAGAAGAAAAATTAAAAGAACACAAAAAATGTAATGGCACAATAAACTATAGTGTAGTTGGAGGGACTATGATAATAATGCTATTTAAGGGCGCCTGGGTGGCTCAGTTGGTTGAGCGACTGCCTTCGGCTCAGGTCATGATCCTGGAGTCCCGGGATCGAGTCCCGCATCGGGCTCCCTGCTCGGCAGGGAGTCTGCTTCTCCCTCTGACCCTCTCCCCTCTCGTGCTCTCTGTCTCTCATTCTCTCTCTCAAATAAATAAATAAAATCTTTAAAAAAAAAAATAATGCTATTTAAAATTTTACTTACGGCGCCTGAGTGGCTCAGTTGGTTAAGCGACTGCCTTCGGCTCAGGTCATGATCCCAGGGTCCTGGGATCGAGTCCCGCGTCGGGCTCCCTGCTCGGTGGGGAGTCTGCTTCTCCCTCTGACCCTCCCCCCCTCATGCTCTCTCTATCTCATTCTCTCTCTCAAATAAATAAATAAAATCTTTAAAAAATAAAATTTTACTTAAAAGAGAGACCTTGAAATAATAAGTGAGAGATGACTGTCCTCACGTGCCCAGAAGTCTACTCTGCTTTCCGGAAGGATGTTTCTCATGTTCCTTTTGGAACTCCTGGAAGAATTTCTACATCCGATTTCCTCAAAACTATCCACATCTCCATCAGACAATACGAAAGTGTCAGGCATTCCTTACCCACGAGGCTGAAAGTACAGCAATGTGCATTTGATCAGGTTATGAAACACACGTCCCAAGAGGTTCTATTAGGAAGGTCCTTGCAAAGGATGAGCACAGAGAATCTACATTGGCCTTGGAGCCAGAGGTAAGACATGGCATCCCCAAAACACATCTGCCCTGCACTCATCTGACAAGGGTTTTGCCTGGCCTAGGCTCTATCCTCCCTATTTCTTGACTAGCTCCAACACCACCAACTCCTACAGCCTATGCGTGATCTTGGTCCCCTCACCTGAGATCACATAAGAGAATCAAAGGAAATAGATCTTGATGTGAATAAAACATCAGTTTTTAGAGGGCCTGAATCTGTTTAAAACAAGGCAGGAGAAACACAGATACTGTTGATACCAAGAAAAAAAGCCTGCACTTAATAATATATTTTATAGACCTCAAGAGAAGTGCTGTCTCACGTTTTTCCTTGGTTTCTTTTCTGAATATGAATGCTTTCTGTATTTCCTAGAAACTGTGAAGATTAAAAAAAAAATCCAAAAACAGAACAAAATTTTTATCACTGAGGATTTCTTTTATTCTTGAGTTTTTCCCCCCTTTTTTCAGAAAAATGGAAAAATGAGGGGCGCCTGGGTGGCTCAGTCATTAAGCGTCTGCCTTCAGCTCAGGTCATGGTCCCAGGGTCCTGGGATCGAGCCCCGCATCGGGCTCCCTGTTCAGTGGAAGCCTGCTTCTCTCTCTCCCTCTCCCACCCCCCCTGCTTGTGTTCCCTCTCTCGCTGTGTCTCTCTCTGTCAAATAAATAAAATCTTAAAAAAAAAAAGGAAAAATAAAAACAATATCCAACAGACAAATAAACCTATACAAGAGATGCTGGATTCTACAACATTTAGCACTTTGTAGATCTGTTGGTAAAACAAGATAAAATACATGAGTGCCCGTTTACGGAAGTTACAGGCATTATGAAATGTACTGTTTGCTTTTAGCACAGAAAGCCAAGGGAAATAGGGTGAAAACCTAACCAGATCATACTCAAATAATTAAAGTACAAATGTATTTCACGAAGACTCTGATTCCAGACGGCCGCCCTCACTGTCCTCCTCCCCCTTTTTATGGGACTCTCTGAAACCATTTCACTTGGGGGAGAAAGGAGATTTTAGTAGAGTGAGGAAAAATGCCAAACATCCATGGCAACTTAGAATTTTTCCACTTTCTTTACATGTTCAATTGAGACGTTCATAAAATTATAAATGAAAGGACACATTATGAGCACTTTCTTTGAAAGGAAAAAAAAAGGGTCTTGCCTGGAAGTAAAATCTTGGAGTCTGTATCCTTCTTCTGTGCAGAACACTTGGGAGCTTTCTCTGCCAACAGCAGGACCCCTAAAAGAGTTGGCCTTTGCCTTCAGAATTCAAAAAGGTAGAAGCAGTGGTTACCCTGGTTGTGGGTGAGGTATGGAGCCCCAGGAGGGGGCTGCAAAGCACAGGGCCCTGGGCTGGTGTCCCTCAGGGACTGAGGTCAGTGTGTTTGGGTACCTTCCTTCTACCTCCCTCCACCCTCTTCTCTTCCCTCCCCCACCACCAGGGATTCATTCTTGTTTACATTGAGGAGACTGCAACTTCTGTTTCTTAACGTTTAAAAGCTTATAAAAAGGCTCTTAAGATTTCTTGGACACCAAATGCCTCTTTACAGAACAATATTTTGATGAGTTAAGTGTAAATGAATCAGAAACCTACATATTAAATTTCCCTTGACATACACATCAGTTTAAAAAATTAATGGAAAAAGCGCCCAGGGCTCAGAATGTTTGGGGTTTCCTCAAACCCAAAATGCTTGAACATGAAGAGTGGAAATCCATTTGAACCAGTCAGGTTTGCTGATTCTCCACACCCCGCCCCCCCAGAGCCCTCGTAATAATGGAGGGAGCAGCATGTCTGGGGCTGGGGGCGGCTGGGGACATGTCACATTCCTGGTCATCACACTTTGGTTGGGGCAGAAGCCAAAAGCTGGGCTGATGCTGTAGAGATATCAAGCCACCGTTCATGAAGGCTGACACTGAAAGCTGTCTTAAAAAAAAAAAAAAGACAAGCAAAATTAAATAAACAATCACAGGAGATCATATATCACTGATGCAGATATTTAGATCTGAAACAACCCTAGAAAACCTAACGTGCTCTAATTTGTCCTTCAAAGATTAACCCGGGTCTGGGTCCCATAATTGAGGATCTCATGACTTCTGATGGCAAATGGCACAAGGATCAAAACTTGAGAACCATTATGGTTTTGCCATTTGGGTTTTTTGTTTATTTGCAGCTTTTGATGTGGATTGTCGGTCCAAGGAAACACCCACAAGGACAGAAATAACCCAAACTCCTGAAGCCAGGCTCAATGCCTACAATCGTCATTCTTCTGACTTTTCAAATGAATTTTTTCATTTGGCTGGTTTTGCTTTGTGAGCGAACAGCCACACGAGGTAACAGTTAACAGGGAGTCCGAGCCCAGTGAGGAGGATTTTCATGCTGTCCCCAGGTGTCATGGTGGCAGTCTCATCGCTTGGCAGTGTGTGTCAAGGATATTGCAAATAGAAGCGCTTGCTAAGTTATGAGAGAGACATGGCATGTGTCCAGAACTTCACAAGCACCATGGGGCTGCCAAGTCACCAGGAGGCTTGTCTGGGGCAACTTCAGCCCCAGCACTAAGCGTAGGGCCCAGCGAGGGGGGAATCATGGCTTTGAGCTCACGCCTGGCCCTTTCTCAGGGGAACTCTCCCACCTCAAAAGCCTTTTGGGAACAGTGAAGAGCTGTCTGCACCTAAGCTCTCTCGACTATTATTTTCAAAATTCACATCCTCCATCCCCCTGAGGAGCCTTGGCCATCCCAAGTGGCTCCACAGAAGCCTGTCATGACCTATAGCTCGGGAAGAATGGAAATGCAAGGGGGAGTTTCTTCCGATGGGTGTGAGCCTCGCTCATCCTTTCTCAAAGAAGTTCTCTCAAAAGCTCAGCAAGGCCTTGGGGGTAAGGGGGCGGGATTTAGAGAAATAGACCTTTGAAAGACAGTGTTCAGCCTTAGTCCACTCAACGTCTGTGCTGGGCAATGTTTGTTCAGTGAGTGATGGGACAGAGGATAGTTCTTCCCCAGGAAAGCTGCATCCATAAGGGAAATCTGTGATAGTTACAATAGAAACAGCTTCAGGGGACCCGGTAGACATGGAAAGAGTAGAAAATACGGAGGCTCTAGGTTGCCGGATCACAGTCTTATTTCCTCTCCCATGAGATCTGAGGTCTGGAGAAAGTGTTCTCAGCAGGGAATGGGACAGAGGTGAGAAACGACCGATTCCAGCACATTCTCTCACCCACCTTTCCCTGCTGTCCCACCACAAAGTGATTCCTTTTCACCCTAAACAGTTGAGGGCAAATCACACACACCGCCCCCATCGGCTTCTCTTCTTCCCACCTGACAGCTCAGGATCAAGCTGTGTTCTGCCCTCTAAGGTCTGCTCAGGTGGATGAAGGGGCTGGACATAAGAAGGACGCAGTCTGATGTTACCAGGTGTCCCTTGATTATGTGCAAGTGTGGAAGCCTGTAGTTATGCCCCCCTCCCCCACAAACGTTCTGGAGCTGGCTCTGAGCATTCCCCCCCCTGCCCCCCACCGCCCCACCCCGCCCCATGCCCTTATCCTGTGTTCAGGGGAAATCCATTTTCATGCGAGTCAAGACCACTCCAGTCCCTTAGGGGAAATTCCATGTGGGTAGAAAACAAGCAGAATAAAACAAAAGAGGGGCGCCTGGGTGGCTCAGTCGGTGAAGCGTCTGCCTTTGGCTCAGGTCAAGATCCCCGGGTCCTGGGATCAAGTCCTGCATCCGGCTCCCAGCTCAGCGGGGATCTGCTTCTCCCTCTCCCTCCGCCCCTCCCCCTGCTCTCTCTCTTTCTCTCTCTCAAGTAAATAAAAATTAAAAAAAAAAAAAAGTTACACTTGAAGGCCTGCAG
The DNA here is from genome assembly GCF_029215605.1 of Mirounga angustirostris. Classification (NCBI taxonomy): domain Eukaryota; kingdom Metazoa; phylum Chordata; class Mammalia; order Carnivora; family Phocidae; genus Mirounga; species Mirounga angustirostris. The sequence continues at coordinate 36,401,330 of NW_026991725.1, forward strand.
ATAACCTGCTGCCCTCTCAGCAGCTCAGCCAGCGCTGTGCTAATTGAACCAGATAGATTGTGACTGCAGTTTTCCTCGCACATTCAAAAGGCCACAGAGATGAGGTCTAGAAGTTCAGCTGGTGTTTGACTGACATCTTTTGGGACTTGGACCCACCCCCACCCGCAGTCCAGGACCTGATGGGAGATTGCACAGACTGGATCTCCTTTTCCTTTGAAATGGAGTCTGGGCCTACGCTCCGCTCTCGGGGCTAAAGCAAACAGCCCGCCCTGATTTGCCTCCTGCCCGCGCTGTGGCTAATCTACAACACACCATCGCCACAGTGTTGCCACGGTTCCGAGCTCGTGTCACGGGGGCAAATGGTAGGGGTTCTTTCTTCTTCAGGTTTGATACATCCTTCCTTCCGCTGCTCCTTGCAAATCAACCACCAGGAAAAGGAGGGAAGCAGGCAGGAGGGACAGCAGGAGACTTCCAGAAATCTCTTTCCTCCCTTGCCTTCACCGGTTGCCCGGTGCTGACCCTGGAGACTTCCACCTGCCCCCAGCGAAGGACTTGGTGACTGGCCCGGAGGCCCCCCTCCCCAGGCACCACCCCCGGGGCTCACTTCCTGCTCTTCCTGCTCCCAGCCTCTAGCCCCCCAGCCTCCTGTGGCTTCACAGCCAAATTCCTCATCGCAGGAAGAACAAGATGGAGCTGAGTTTTAGTGAGCTTTCAACGCTTCAGTCTCCATCCCCCACCGCCCCCAAACGCACAGATTCAAGCAGTTGCTTTCCTTGGGATCATTTGTGAACCGAGAAGCATGAAGGTGGCTTCACACTTCATTCTGCTAATAAATAATATTTGGGGGTGCTGGGGGGGAAGTGCTCTCTAATTTATATTTTTAAACTGGCTTAAAAAAAATTTCTTTTAATGTGCAGTCTCTCTAGTTTCCCCTGGAGTCAAACTGTGTAAACCCTAAACTTGGAGCTTCTGCAGTTTATTAATACAGCAGGAGGGGAGACTCCCCCCCCCATACACACACACACTCACCCTTTCCACCAGCTCTCAATTACACAAGTTGCTTCCCCTTTGCCAACCTCCGCAGATGGGAAGCAAGGGCTCAAGTCTCAGTGACGCACACGCCCCTACCTGCAGCCTGTGGCTGGGTGAGACCCCAAGCAAAGGCACTGCTACTTAGAAAACGTTTCTATTTTGTTCCTTTTTGCTTCTTTTATTGGAAGAATCGTGATGGCTGGAAGGCAGGTGCACACCTGTGGCAGTGGGGTCTTTTATGAGAGGACTTAAGGTGCTCGTGATTTTCATGGAATCGGCCCCCTCACTGCCAATTAATTTCCCTCTGTTTCAGGGTCACAGATCATACCCCTAATCCTGGCCAGTTGTCTCACCAAGGGGGAATGACGTATAGAGGCCCAGCAGAACCACTGCTTCTGGTGGAGAAAAACAACTCCAAGAGCATGTCCCACAAAAAGCAGACCATGGTTAGAGGCGGGCGTAATTGCAGCCACTAAATTAGCAGGGATCTCTCAGCCAGGGGCTAATCGAAGCCAGACCTCACGTAATGTCAGGCCATGAGCACATCACAATTGCAATTAAAAAGAAAAGAGAAAAATCACCCTTGCTTCCCAAATGTTTATTTTTAACATGGCAGGTCCTTAGTAATAATATGAGATACTAAGGCATCTGGCATAAGCAAGAAAAGTAATTTGGGTTAACAATCTTTGAAAGGCTAAAGGATTTTAAATGCATCTCCAGGGCCAAGCCCTTTGCATGCTTCCTTTCTTTCTCTCTCTCTCTGGCAGCCACATCTGTCCCATCTCGTTTGCTACCCCTTGGTTCTACCCAGGATCTTCCATCAAGCATGGTCCTACCGTGTCTCCTGCTTCATCTGGACCTCCTGTTGCCTTCCTTTACTCGGTTAACCTAGCCTTCCAAGTCCCCTTGACAGGCCATAGACCTTGGACCCTCCGACTTGGATCTCTTATTCTCTTCTCTGTTTAGGTTCCCCTAATGTCCATCAGGTCCTGCGCCTCTAGACTAGGCCCTAACACAGAGCCTTTAGCGCTCACATCCACATAAAGGCAAGAATCAAGTCGGGGGAAATCTGAAACAAATGTACTTTCTCAGCGGGACGGTTATGAGGGAATTTTTTCTCCTGTGATAAACATGTACTAGTTTTGCATTCAAAAATACACTTTTTTTAGTTCAATTTCAAGATCCAATATACCATCATACCAGACTGCTTCTCTCGACTTTTGAAACTCTTTTCACATCCCACAACCCTGGATTCACTAGTGCAATTTGTCTTTGAATTTGCCACTTAGGTTTTTAAAATCAAAGTGGATATCAGAGACTCGTTGTGTTTCTACAGGTCAAATCATATTACAATGTTGCCAAGAGTTCATTTGTATGGGTGAATGGGAGGCCTATTTTTCACAGTTTTCTTTTTGTTAGGGACTTCTGTCTTGATAAAACTTAGGCCTTTTCTTGGCTGGGGCCTAGTAACCCCTCTGGCCATTTTACAATGAATTTTTAAAAACTTGGCTAAGCGCTGGGCTCTACTGGGATTTCACCTTTTTAAATTTTGGAATAAGTAGGCTATCAGCAGGACCATGGACAACTTTTGATCATACACAGAAACTCATTGTAATAGGATTTTTTTCTGTGTTAATTTCATGATTTAATAAAGACGTTGGGCACATAAATAAGACTCTCACAGACCAAGCATTTTTTAACAATGAGAGGATTAAGATCAGCCTATCGGAGATATTAGTAAAAGTGTCATTTCTAGCTTTAGTAAAATTCTTCCATCTGTTTAGAGGTAAATTCATTACTCTTAACTAAAAACGCTCCTGAAATAGATGTGGTGAAAAATGTTCTGCCCCCGTTATGAGACTTTCCAAACAAGCCTAAAATTGCTCAGAAACAAAAGGCAAGAGGAAAAAGAAAGGACCATGTCTCCAGATAATGAGGTCCTGCCTTTGTGTTTTATCTGCCGAACAGCACAAGCACAGTTGGAAGAGTCTGGATCCCATTTCATTTGAGCCGAACATAAATGTAGTGCCTGGAATTCTCCCAAATGAATAAATTCTTTGCCGATAATTTTTAAGTGAAGAAAGATCAACAGGATAGGGGTATGAGGGAGGATTATAGGCTACAGGGTGTGTGTGTGTGTGTGTGTTTGCATTGAGCAGGACAATTGGGACAGTTCTGGACATGATTATTTCTTTTCTTTTTCTTTTTTTCCTTTCCTTTTCTTTTTCTTTCTTTCTTTCTTCCTTCCTTCCTTCCTTTCTTTCTTTCTTTTTCTTTCTTTCTTCTTTCTTCCTTTTTTTTTTTTTTGATGTGCTATGCTGAATTCTGTCTCTCTTTGTTGGAAAACTCCAATAGATTTATTTCCTCTAAAAGCCCCCTGCTGACTATTTGCTGCTGTTAATTCCTGCTCAGTCTCGCTCTCCCATCCTGAGGACAGCAACTTGACAAACCTCCCTTCCTTACATCAGCTTCTGATCTTCTTTCTCTGTTTCTATAGGTTGGTTTCTCTCCCCTGGATGGTGGCCAAAATGACGCCAATTTATGGCGGGTAAGAATACACCATGGGCCATTTCTCTCTTTAATTTTCCTCCATTTGGTGAGGTCTTGCTGAGCACAGTCTGCAGCTTCTGTACTGAGAAAGGGGCAAAAAGCCATAGGATCATCGCATTCACTCTTAGGACCAAGGTCACCAAAGGAAGAACTGAATAATTTGCATAAATCTCTCCACCGATCCTTGAAAAGTCCTGCAATGAACACAATTCTCTTTCGGTCTTAATGTTCTTGTGAAACTTCTTTGGTTGAAAAATGAAGGAAAAAGAAACAGCCGTTGAGTCTCCTCCTTCTCTGACCAGTGGAAGAAAGGTAGAGAAAAAGAAAAAAAAAATTAACAAAGAGAGGACACACGTCCCTCCTCCTTCCTTCCCCTCTCCCCATCCACAGGCAAAATCTAATAAAGATGATTAAATTACATGTCTTTCCTTCCATTGAAATCCACTGCACACTATTCAAATATTAGAACTCAGGAAATAAGGCAGGACAAGGTCCCTCATGAAACTTTAGAAGGCAGCGCAGGGGTCTGAACTGGAGGTCTGCCTGGCTGGGCGGCTCTAATTAAGAAATCACCCCGCTGAGCAGAACTTAATCTAAATAAAATATAAAAAGGAATTCAGTGAAAACCATTACCTCCTCCCCACACACCTCACGTCCAGAGCTTCCATCCCTCAGTCTGAGGGACTCTCCCTGCCAGGACTGGAGAGTTCTCTGTTGTTCTGTGTGCTCCCGGCACCGTCACATAGAAAGACCCTCCCTCTTGAAGAGGGAGCTGGGTCTTGTGCCTGCCTCTTGCTGTTTGGCCAGACTTTCTCAGGGCCACAGGCAGGTTTAGTCAATGTTGTTTTGGTTTGGAGGGGAAGAGGAGATGGGGTTTGATCAAGGATTGATTAAAGAGTTGGACATCTGGCCAACTTCTCCAGGGTTACTATAGTCAACTGCCAACCCACAGCCTCTCCGTAGGCGGCTGAGTTCTTCCTGCCTATCCATCAGCTGCGTTCGATGGAGTGGCCACTCAAGAGCAAAGGCTAAGTCTGTTTAACATGGTTTGGGTCAGTCCTTAAGCTGACCCTGAGTCAGCCTCAGACCTCTGCTCCATCCAGGTCCTGCATTATCCCTCCGACGGTGAGCGACACGTGGTTAGCCTTATTTCCATCTGCACCCCACAGAAACCTATTTTGTATTCTCACTGTCGACCCCTCAAAGTGGATTATTCTTTCTTACGCATCTGTGGCTTTGCACGGTCTGTCATGTCTGCCCCAATAGTGATTCCTGAACAGTTGAAAACCTGTTGTAAGAAGCAGACCCTCTCCCTAGTGGGGAAGAAATGCACATAAATGCAGATAAACACAGGTTTGGCAAACAATTTCAGGGGTACCTTACCCCCCGCAGGGAGTCCATGGTCACCAATTTAAGGAACCTTGAAAGAGACTGTCCCTTCTCTCTTTTCTCTTCTGACAGACACTCAAAGATTCTCTCCTTTGACCAAACTTGAGTCAGACTCTTCTGACTCCTTTTTTCTGACCAGGCCCCAAACCTTGAGTTCTGTCCTTGGATCATTCCATCTAGTTTCAGCAGGAATCCTGCTGGATCAGTTTTGCAGAAATCTCCCACCCTTGATATCTGATCAAATTCCTCATCCTACACCCTGGATATCTTATCACCCTGGCCAGCTTTCAGCAAAAATCCTGTCATGTTGGTTTAGCCAGAATCCCCCCAATCTTGATATTTCCTCCTAGTAATTTTCCACCAAGGGACCCCACCTTGCTCCTTGGCTACAAACCTCCACTAACCCTTGTTGTATTCAGAGTTGGGTCCACTTTCTCTCTCTTGCTGCAAAATCCTCATTGCAGCAGTCTCTCCTGAGTAAAGTCTTCCTCAACTATCTCTAACAAACGCCATGAGTAATTTTCTCTTTAACACCTCCTATTTCAGGAAAACCCTCTCTTATCCTCAAGGAGACCTTCACGAAGCCATTCATCACCAACCCTGAAGCAATTATGAACAGAATTCATGCCTGTGTGCTCCTGATGACCCCGGTATGTACATCTAGAATATCACATATCACAACACAGTAATTATTTGTTTGCGTGTCCATCTTTCTCCGGACCAGAGGGCACAGACTTCCTCTTCAAGGGCTAGACAGTAAATATTTTAGGCTTTGTGAATCATGTGGTCTCAACTCTGCAAAAGCAGCCATAAACAGTATGTCAATAAATGGGCATGGTTGTGTCCCAATAAAGCTTTATAGGCACTGCAATTTGAATTTCATACCATTTTCATGTGTCACAAAATATTATTCTTCTGTTGTTTGTCCTTTCAAACATTAAAAAATGTATAGCCCTTTTTATCTCAGGAGCTATACACAAACAGATGAGGGAGAGGCAGATTTGACCCACAGGACGTAGTTTGCTGAAACTTTGTGTAGACTGAGGACTGAGGAGAGGCCCTCAAAAGTAAATCTTATTCACTTCTCGGTCCCATTATCTAGTCCCTCCAAGGTAATTCATCTTTGAGTTTCATTATCTAGCATTAACTGATATATAAATAAGTGAATAAGTAAACCACTAAATGAGCAAGTGACTAGGAAAATTTCCCTGAGGCATATTGAACAGAACAACCGTAAATGGGGCTTTCGAGACCCTGGTGGTTCTGTTTCTTCATGATTAGGGACATAACGCCTTAAGTGGCTAGCTACCAAGGCTCCAGTCACAAATTTTGCAGGTCTAGGATTATTCCACAAATCGCTGGGTAGATGCCAAAACCTAGTGCAGCCCAGCATAGTCAGAAAATACCTCCTTTTATTTTTTTAAAATTAATTAATTTTTTTTTTCAGAGAGAAAGAGCGTGTGCATGAGCAGGGGGAGGGGCAGAGTCTCAGCAGACTCCCTGCTGAGTGTGGAGACCAACATGGGGCTTGATCTTATGAACGTGAGATCATGACCTGAGCCGAAATCAAGAGTCAGACACTTAAACAACTGAGCCACCCAGGTGCCCAGTAATGACTCACTTTTAATCAACTGAATACACAAAAGGGATGGGCTGTCATTTCTAAAATGAGTTTATATAAGATGGTAACTTTGGTTTTGTCTACTGCCTTCTCAACTTGGATACTTTGATGGCAAGCTGCCATGTTGGAGTGGCTTGTGTAGCAAGGAACGAAGGGCGGCCTTTAGCCCACAGCTGGTGAGAAATTGAGACCCTTAAGGAACCATCAAGGAGCTGAATCTTTCCAACAACCTATGGGTGAGCTAAGAAATGAATCTTCCTGGAGTTGAGGCTTCAGATAGGACCACAGACCCTAAACAAACACTTTTCATTCTTTATAAGAAGACCTGAAGCAAAGGATCCAGCTAAGCCATGCACATACTCCTGACTTACAGAAATTGTGCAGTGATAAATGTGTATTATCTCAAGCCACTAGGTTTTGGGGTAATTTGTTATGCAGTACTAGATAACTCATACATCTACCTATATGACAATTGGGTATATTATTTATTCATTTTTTTCCACCAAAATGCCAAGTTCCCCCAACGCAGGGGTCAGTTACATCATACTCATCTTGGTCCATAATACAAGTTTATCAAATGTTTGTTAAATTGACTTATATTTTGGATTCCATTGAATTCAGTCAACTTAAACAACAATGGTAATATTGAAATGTGTATCAGTGATGGGACAAAGCAGACAGCTGGTTATGGCAGAAAGCTTTTGAAAATCATGAGAGAAAAAATTATTTGGATTTGTACCCTATTGTTACCAGTTTACAGTTTAAAGACTTTCAGAGGGTTTTCATTCATTTTCAGAAAAGTCTTCAGGGGCGGCTGGGTGGCTTAGTCCGTTAAGCATCTGCCTTCAGCGCAGGTCATGATCCCAGGGTCCTGGGACTGAGCCCCGAGTCAGGCTCCCTGCTCAGCGGGGAGCCTGCTTCTTTCTCTCCCCGCTGCTTGCACTCTCTTGCTATCTCTCTCTCTCAAATAAATAAATAAAATCTTTTAAAAAAAAAATTCTTCAAAGTGGGTGCCTCCTAACTGCACAAAAGAGGATCTTTGTCCTCATTGACCTGACCATACAATCTGCCCGTTGGATAGTCAGTCTAATTATTTAGGCAACTCTTCTCCATTCCATTGTTCTGCATTTTACAAGGGCTGTGAGAAATACTATAAAGAGAGGAAAAGATGGAACTAGAGAGAACTGAGAAAAAGTTGGAAAAATGGAAAGGAGGAAAGAAAATGGAGGAGAAGTGATCAGAACACCCAAGCCAGAGGCAAAGAACTGATTCAAAAGAAAACGTCAGATTTCTCTGCCTCTGGTCATAAATATTTTGACAAGGAGCTTGGCATTTATCAAAAAGGAAAAAAAAAGAAAGAAAAGCAGAAGTTGTCTTCCAAAGGACCCAACACTCTTGGAATTCCATGACCTAATCCCGTGTAAGGTTGTAATAGCGAGACAGCCTCTCTTGTCTCAGTGTTGTGGCACTGGGGCCTCTGTTTCCTCAATAACACACGCCATGCCACTATCAGAGGTTAGGAGTAGAGCCCCAGGGATGTCGGGGGACAGTCTGGATACCATGCTTGAAAATGTATTTTTAAATCACTGCAGATTCTCATTCTCTATCTTACTGGTTGCTTATCATAGCAGTTAAGTCAACTTTTCATGACTTTTGTAGACATTATATAATATGTTCTTCCCCCTGCTCTGGTCACCAGCTGTCAGCCTGTCTCATCCCAGAATCGGATAGGGGTTGGGTCAGCTGGAGCTGGAAAACTTTCATGCTGGTGCATGAGGGAGCCAATTCCCAGCAACTGAACAAACCTACATTTTCTGCAGTTATCACAGGACCAAGCAGACCTCAGAAAAGAAACCTGAAAATGTTCAAAGGCCAAAACAATTTGAACTCCTTTAAGCCCAAATGTTCTTGTCCGTAAAGCAGAGACATGTAGAGTATATGTCTCATAGGGTTATTTTGAAGGTTAAATATGTGTAAAAACCTCAGTCTGCTGCAAGGTTACTGAACCCTTGGCATTTTGAGTGGGATAATTCATTGTTGTGGGGGTCCGTCCTCTGCATTGTAGACTGTTCAGTAGCATCCTAGCCTCTACTAGCTAGATGCCAGTAGCCCCCACCGCATGCCACTGCCCCTCCACCATGACCACCAAAAATGTCCCCAGACATTTCCAAATGTCCTGGATGGGGGAGGGTGCAAATCACCCCTGGTTGAGAACTGTTGTGCTAGTACTTGGCATAGAGTATTTGTTCTAGAAATATTAGGTACTATTTTTATTATCATTAAAATTAATTCCAACAACAGCATCAGCTAGTGAGGTTAACAGCTCCTCTCTCTCATTGAATCCTTGAGATAGTTGCTGTTTTTCTTCTCCCTTCAAAAGAAAGGGCTGAGAAGAGGCAAAGCCATTAAGTTGGTAACAATCCAATAGGAAACCTACTATCTCCTATGAAATCTCTTTTCCTGGAAGGAAAAAGCGCCGCCATCTTGTCCTGCTCCAACTAGGTAGATTCCTTAGCCTCCCAGTTTGTGAGACACTACAGATTCTTCCACAGGCATAAATATTCCAGCTGTAGGCACTGCTGGTACAGTTGATTCTTGAAACAACTCTTGGAGGTTTCTGAAAGTACCATAAGAAAGGAAAGCAAGAGATGTTCAAGGAGAACTGTCCAACAGAAGTTACTCCCTTTGCTGTTTTATGTGGCTTTGTGCTTGTTTGGGTTCACAAGTGTGTTTTTTTGTTTTCTGGGGTTTTTTTTGCCCAAATTATTCTTGCAAATTCTAACAGTTTGCTTTAGGTGTTTTGATACCACGCTGTTTTGAAGGTACAAATGTTTTTCATGGCATGTCTTGTGTTAAGTGTACAAACTGAGAGGTGAATGTTGGTGACTGAATAGAGCGCAGTATTCCTCAAAGTTTTAAACAAATAGATGTTAATAGCACAGGAAAGTTGCAAAAAGACTTCTGGGGGTCTGGGAGTGGCCAGCTGAAAATATGAAAATTTGTTCCACCTTCTGTTTTTATTTTTAGAATTCATGCATCCTTTACTTTCTATGCTAAATTTTCTTTTTCTTTTGTTTCAAGGTAAAATTTGTGGATAGACTCTCAGCATTGGGCCCTTTTTTTCCGGCAGCTTTTCCTATTCCCCTTTATAAAGCACGCATGATGCACGGCAAAGCAAAGATCATGACCTTGGAATCAGATGGAACTATCACAAAATTTGTTTTAATAATAGTAATAAAAAAGTCCTCAACCTCGCAAGGATCTGAATAGATCCTATGTAGATTCCTTCTTCATTATTCTTCCCTTTCCTTACCACACAGCTTTGCTCTCTCTGTCTCGTTAGATGAATCTTTTCCCCCGCCTTCCCACCACCCACCACCACCGTGCTGACTTCCTCCTTCCTCTCGACAGTCTGCCCAAACCTTTTCTCTTCTTGGACTCCCTGCCTCTCTGTGCCCTACAACTTCTTCAAAAACTGTCTTGAATCCACACCACCTGTGAGGGTTTCTCGGTTGAATTACACTCAGGACGGCCACCCATCTTGCACATTCAACATGCCTCGTCAGCTGAAGACCTCAACACAGAGAAATGCTTCTTGAAAATATTCATTTCACTGTCAACTTTTCTTCCCTCTTATTTTAAATTTTTATAATATGTATTTATTTATTTGAGAGAGAGAGAGAGAAAACAGGAGCATGGGGAGAGGCAGTGGGAGAGGCGGAGGGAGAAGTGGACTCCCCACTGAGCCCAGGGAGCCTGATATGGAGCTCAATCTGAGGACCCTGGGACCATGACCTGAGCCGAAGGCAGATGCTTAACTGACTGAGCCACCCAGGTGCCCCAATTTTTATATTTTTAAATCTAAGAATGACTAGGAAAAGAGTGATATCTGTCTGAATCTAAGGAGCATGCTTGCATTTTCCAAATAACATACTTCCTAGTAAATAATAGATCCCATATTCATGTTTTACAACACAAATATAAACAAGAGCTACTTACAGCCTCTCCTGGAACCCTAATGATAAGCAACTTGAGGACAAGAAAGGTATCCATCTTCCACTTATGGTTGAACTCAGAGGTTTGGACATTGAAGACCTTCAAAAAATTTATGTTGAATGAACCTAAGAATAAATGTGTGGTTATAGTTTTCTAGTTCATTTCTATGAGGTTTAGTTGATCTGCATACTTTAGCAAAAGCACGTGTTTATGATTCTTTGTCAGTAACGTGTTTGTACGACCTGTGTGTTGACCCTCAGTTGTTGCCTAGTCCTAGGCACGGTCACTGAGTTTTCCTTATTCACACTTGACCTCATCCACGTTCTTCAGAGCACCAAGCAGAGGGCTTTGCCCGTAGCCGGTAATTTAGAGATGTTATGGAATGAATGTCATTTGCTGCATCATACAAAGAACCAATGCAAAAAAGTTTTGGGGAAAAGTAATCAGTCAAAGTATATAAGAGTCATCTTGCCCCCCAAAATGTATAAGGTTGGATGAAATGTTCATAGAGGGAGGGAAAACCATCTGATGAGGAGCGGTGGGTAAGTCTGGCAGGGCAAGTACTGCTGCCTGCTTGCACTTCCCAGGGTGCTGGGTTGATGTCTTCTGGAGTCAGAACTGGAACGCAACATCTTTTTCAGGTATTTGTGCTTCAGGCAGAGGGAAGGTCGGCCTATTATGAGAGACTGTGTTCTCCGGGTTGTCAAGCACTGAATGGAAAATCATAACTTGTGTTAATAACGAGGGTGGCCACAGACCAATGCCTCTGGACCTTTTCACTTATAGATGTTATCTGGATTTTTGAAATGAAGACAAGCCGGCAGTCACCAAAATTGGAAGTGATAACAACAACTGAGGGCAGAGTGTGCTGGTTGATAGAAGAAATAATGGGAACGGGGATAGCAGTGGGGACCTAGTAATCCATAGAACCTGAAATGATGACTCTGCCTAGACTTAATCAGATGCCAGGGGCTTTGAGCACTTTCCCACCACTCACTTCCAACTAGGAAGTTAGAAAGCAGCATGTAGAGCTTATACGCTGGGCATTACCTTTATAAGGGACAACAGGTCACCTGGAGCGTTGTTTCATGGACCTCTTGGACCCTATCTTAATAGCTGCAAGTGACTGTCCTGTGATGTCTTCAAGTCCATTGTGAGTCGGCTGGAAACCACATTTAATAGTCTCCCTCTTTTGACCAGTTAAATGCACACGTGATCCGCTCCTTGACAGAACTCATCCAGGTATGACAAGAAGACAATAGTTTTGGGGTGAGGCATTTGTTACATCCTTTGATTAAAGAATCATGAGACTCTATCACCTGCATCTAAATAAAACTCAGTTACAGATATGTGATAAATGACTGGAAAATCTTCAAATGGATCTTTCAATCCAGGCATGACCAATTTTTCCAGGAAGAGTGACACTGCAATTAGATGGAAAACAAAGCTCAAGAGAAAAATCCTCCCATTAGTGAGACTCAGTGTAACAGAAGATACAGTAGAGGAGGTAGTCCAGGCTGACCTTGTCTGTGGCCGAGTCAAGATACTCAACCTGGCATCCGTAAAGCAGGTCCAATGGCACCTACCACAAGGTGTTGTTGTAAAGGTCAAATGACATAATGTATGCTAAATGACTCATCAAGTGCCTGGTATACTGTAAGCATATAACAAATAACTTGACCCATGGGAAGATCCAATATTCAATCACACTCCCAACTTCAGGCCAACATTGGACTCAATTTCCACTATGGGCTCTGAGAGAAAACTGCTAACCAAGTGGGCCAAACCTGCTGAAAGCGAATGGAACTTTCCTGCAAAGCCAACCTACCGCTCATGGAAGGTGATGAACTAAGTCTTCACCATGAGAGTCTAAGCCAGGCAGGGCACGCTCCCCATAGGACTTTTAACCAACCGTGATTTGCCTGCTGCATTTTTCCACTACCCAAGTTGTTTCCTTCCCTTATAATAACTGTCCACTTGGTAGCTTGTGGCCAGTGGGCTGAGAAACAGAAGGCGGTTGGTGTCAGCCTCTTGAGCTGCCAAGTGGAGATATTTTTCTCAGGTTTCTGGGTGGGTTTTTAAGCCAACAGCCTTGAAAGGGCAGCAGAGCCAGCATGCCACAGGCATCCGGGACACAAGGCCTACACAGTATTTTTGAAAAGTCAGTATCGCTCTCTGACGATAAAGGGGCATTCACTGTGGGCAAAGCCACTCCACAGGAGTGGGTGGAGTTGGGGCTACCAGGCAGGCCTCGGACTGAGTTAGCAGCCAATTTTCTTTTTCCACCATCTCTAGAGTTGAGTAGGTGCCAATACAGCTCCAAGCGTTTGGAGACACCCATGGACACCGATAGTGAGCCCCCCGATCCCCCGCAACTCCAGGCTTTTCCATGGAACTTAGCAGTAGCTACCAGGGGCGTCATCACAGAGCATTAATTTTTTCCCTTGCCTGGTTTCCCACATTCTGTGACCACCTCAGAGCGTGCCAGGGAAAATACTGAGAGCCTAGGTAAACGAAGGGGAACCCAACATTCACCAGTCTGGCCTTAAAATAGCCAGCGGAACGCCCCCATCCCAGGGAGGACACAGGCCCCAACTGTTCACTAGTGTGCTCAGAGCACCCGCCCACCCCACCCCAACAGCTCACCCCGATTCCCGTGAAAGCCTATCTCAGAGAAAAGTTGAAGAAGTAGCCAGATTACTTGGCTGTCTCGTTCCCTTTGGGCCCCATGACTCGGGCGAATACTAATGAGCACACAGTGACCTGATGCAAACCAGTGCACCCACTAGGCAGGGTGGAGACCTGGGTGGAACAGACGTCTGGGGTGGTGGAGGGTTGGGCAGAGCAACCAGGGAGAGCCAAGAGGAAGAGTGCTCCTGGAGGAAGAGTGGAGGCCTCGGCAGCTACAGGACACACCCCAGGGCTGGGCACACGGGCAGAAAGGAAAATGTCTCCACGGTGACTGGGACCAGCCTGGGACGGAGCTCTACTACAACGGAGCTGGACCGCCAGACTGTGTATTCTGGATGGAGCGCATGCCGTGGGGAGGGGCCCGCCAAGAAGGGACGTAGACGAAGAGAAGGAAGAAGGGGAGAAAGATACTGAGGCGTGACGATAAGGGAGTGCGTATGGCACACACAGCCTGAGCATTCCAGTGTTTTCTAGGTGCTCTGAGCAGTTGCCAGCTTTAACAGAATGCCCGGTTACATTTGAGTTCCAGATAAATAACAAATAATTTTTAGTATAAATACGTTCCATGGAATGTTTGAGACATAATTATACAAAAAAATATTGGGTGTTTATTTGGAATTCAAGTGTAACCGGGCGTTCCATATTTTATTGGCAAGCCTAGCGCTGCCTCGACTAGAATGAAAACCACCAAGGGCAGAGATCGTTTCTGCCATATCCTCCCTGCAAAACCTGACGCGGTCCATTCCATGGGCTACTTTGCTATGTAATGTACTACAGAAAGGCACACTCTGCCGTGGCACTTTCTGCCAATCTGACTGTCCTGACTTCACCTATTCTTAGCCATGTGATCTTGGGCAAGCGTCTTCATCACTGTTTCCTCTATGTTCTCATTTGTTAAATGGGAAAAATGGTAGTTGTCTGCCTTAGAGGGTTGTTATAAGGAAATAATATAGGTAAAATCTTTACTGTGTGCTGGGCTCATAGAAAGGACTCCATAGACGTTAGCTATTATTATTGGATATTCAATAAATAAGGGAATGTGATAGAGAAAAAAAAAAAATCTCATGGGTGTTAGAGACCCACCTGAGCTGAGCATTGGGCTTCTTCAACCAGCTTTGTGGGGCTTGAGAGAGAGTTTACCTTTCTGGGTTCCTTTTCCTGAGGGTTCCAAGAGTCCTTCAAATTCTAAAACGCCATAATTTAAATAGATTGAATGGTTGGGAACCACATGAAATAATAACCATGTCAATAGAAATGTGTAAGGGACTTAGAGAGTAGAAGCATGATGGGGGATGTTTCACTGGTCACATAAAAAAGTCTGTCCCCAAATGCAAGACTGGCCTTCCCAAGGCTCTTCTCCTCCTGGAGGAGGTAGGAAGGCTGGGTTTCAGAGACTGAGGCAACACACAACCTGTGTGAGAACAGAATATTCTTCCCTCAACTCAGATATACACCAAAAGGATCCTACTTTGAGGCCAAGTGGGAGAGCCTTCCCAGTCGGCAGCCAACCCAGTTGCAATAAATAAATTCATGTTAGCCCAGTGCCAACATATCAGAGAAACCATGGTCCCCCCCCCCATCCACAATGTCTTTTGAGGCCCAGTTAATTTTCAGTGATTTGCAACATTTCCAGATAATTTCAAATCTTACTAGTGACTTTTATAGCTATTTCTCACCACCTCTGGAAAATCATCTCTTAGCCACAAAGAAACGATTTGTCCCTGCCACGTAATTCTGAGGAGAGGGTGGTCACCAAGAGACCAGTGATAGGCGGATACCCTCCCAGTAATGGTTTCCTTCCACAGGGCTCTTTTCTGTAGCAGGGGATGGAGGAGAAGAGGATCCATTGACAGCACTACCAACAACATGGACTCACAGCACGTTGGGTTCAAGAGCCTTGGGAGAATGATGAAATAAAGAGAAAATACAATCTCCTGCCCCAGAGTATTCACAATATACCTGTGAGGCAAAATCTTTGTTCAATATAACAATGACTTCAGAATCTGAGCATGGCAACATGTAAGGCTGAGTGGAGTGCATTCGTGCTGATATGACCAAGAATAAGCCAAATAGGCCTAACCAAGATGTGAGCTTTCAGTGGATATATGGATAGCTGGGGAAGAAGCTAAGAGCCTTGAAAGAATATAGAGTGGTCTAGGCAAAGATGGGAGCGTTTCCAGAGCATGCTGGGAAATGGCCATGAGTGGGAGCCTACTTAAGGAATGAGGCTGGAGACAGATGAAGTCTTCAGCATGTGGCAGAGCTCTAGACTCATTAAATTAGCTCACAGGCCATGTTGCACCTAGATAATTGGATTACCTATAGTTTTTCCTATTGTCCTGTGATTGAAGGAGATCTGCAGAAGCATTGAATGGTCCACCAGTTTAAAAACATTTCCTCCGGGTGCCTGGGTGGCTCAGTTGGTTGAGCGACTGCCTTCGGCTCGGGTCATGATCCTGGAGTCCCTGGATCGAGTCCCGCATCGGGCTCCCTGCTCGGCAGGGAGCCTGCTTCTGCCTCTGACCCTCCCCCCTCTCATGTGCTCTCTCTCTCTCATTCTCTCTGTCTCAAATAAATAAATAAAATCTTTAAAAAATAAAATAAAATAAAAATAAATAAAAACATTTCCTCCACCAATGCGAAATTCCATCCACTGAATCATCTTGATGAGACATGGCTGGGGGCATATAAATTCATCCACTGTCTGTGGATAGCAGTAGGGCAATAGCCTGAGAAATAACAAATCACATTCTCTTCAAGCAGCAGCTCAACTTTTGGGAATTTATCCTGAAGATACACTTGAATGTGTACCAGATTTTTGTTACAGCATTGTTTATAAGACCAAAACATTTGAAGTAACCTAAATGCCCATCACAAGGGGACTAGTTAAATCAGTTATGTTATCCATACATCCACAGAATAAATGCAAATTCATAACAAATATGGAATTTATCTAAACACCAATAATGGAGCCATCTCTAAAATACATTGTTTAAAAAAAAGAAAGGCGGGCGCCTGGGTGGCTCAGTTGGTTGAGCGACTGCCTTCGGCTCAGGTCATGATCCTGGAGTCCCTGGATCGAGTTCCGCATCGGGCTCCCTGCTCGGCAGGAAGCCTGCTTCTCCCTCTCACACTCCCCCTGCTTGTGTTCCTGTTCTCGCTATCTCTCTCTCTGTCAAATAAATAAATAAAAAATCTTAAAAAAAAAAGATAATAGAAAAGATAATAAAATCTTTTAAAAAAGATAATAAAAAATAATTAAGAAGATAATAAAATAAAATTTTAAAAGATAATAAAACAAAAAATAACATCTTTACTAAAAAAGATAATAAAATTTCAATCCAAGTTAAGTTTGTTTCAAAAGATGCTTTAGTTGTGAAATTCACTTTTTGAATAATGCATTAAGCCAGTAGCCCCCAAATAATTTATTGGTGTGCATTATTTCTTATAGTAGTAAGTTGCATGGCCCCAAAGTGCAAGGCTCCAAGGAGAATGGCCCTGAGGACATGGGAGTTTTGAGGGAAAAGAGAACGTTGGGTAGTGGTCTGAGTACATGGTATTGCCTAAGAAGATCCTGGACACCCAATTGACAAAATGAAGGCATGTGTCCTGAGGGAGATATGGGAAAAAGAGAGATGAGATGTCCAGAGGGAGTGACTCAGTGCCACAAAGACTAAGTTTGCTGACATAAAATATATATGAGATTAGCTCTCCTTCTGCTTCCCAACCCACTATGTCCTATATCCTCCCAGGTCTGGAATGAGCCTTTCTCTGCCTTTTGACTCTTAAGAAAAATATTCTAGATGGTTGGCACGTGAGGGACACTCTGAACCCTTCGAGAGCTGACTCTGAAGTCATTCTTTCTGTCATCATTCTTCTGTTTCAGCCACTACTTGGCAAAACCCAGAGGTGACAGTGAAGTGAATTCAAATTTGACCCCATGAGAGAAACTGGGCTCTTTAGGTCAAGCCTAAAGCCCGAGGGAAAGGGCACAGGATGACAGGTCACTGAGCCAGCTGGAGGCAAGGCGCCAGGAGGACACCCACCAAGAAAGGCAGGGAAACAGTTAATAACTCAAGGTGACACATTAAGCCAGCAACTCAGGGGCTGCAGTTTGGCTGATCGTGAAGTCAAACAGAACTGTCGGAAACTGGGAAGGCGCTGTCACTTTTACTGTATTTTTCCACATGTATTTTTTTTTTTAATTTGGAAATGTTCGTGGGGAGCTGGAAGACTCAGGCTGGAGAACTCCCGGGGTCTGAGAGGGAAGAAACTGTGTCTGTGCTTGGATCTCAATCCAGTTCAGACTGGCAGCTCCCAAGGGCATCAGCTGCTAGTGGCAATTAGGTGGCCTCCGTGGCCAGACCCCCATCCTCTGTGCCCACCCCCCTGTCCTGTGGAAACACGCTCACCTCCTCTTCTTTTCACTGCCCTCTGGTGCCAGCGTGCAACCTCCTGCCAAGTTACACGAACAACGTGCTCCCTCCACCAGCCACACCAGCCTCCTTGTTACCAAGCCCAGCAGCTGCTTAACAGGGAGCAGATGGAGAGAGGTGAGCAGCACCCCCAAAGTGGGCACTAGGGGAACCTGGGGCTGAGAGGCAGAGTGGAATTAAAATGCTCTGCACTTACCCCCAGTTGATATGTTGGCAAGGACCCTGCTTTCACAAAGTCTCACATGTGAGCAACCAGCTCGTGGAAATTCACTAAAAGGAAATGGTAGGCTCGGGATGTTTAATGCGATTGTGCACTCCATTTTGAGGAGAGCGTAGGACATTAGCACACATGGTGACGGAGGTACTGTGAGGTTTACCTGCCCTCTGGATCTTACAACCCTTGAGATTCTCGTTCTGACCTTCTAGGCGTAGGTATTTACCAAGCACTTCTTTCTAAGTGGTAGGGAGAATTCTCCCCACAACTGAACATGTAAATAACATTTTCTACATCGGAGGACAGGTCCTCATCACAGACTGATTCTGTGGATGAGTTTCATTCCTCACGGAGCTAACAACATGACTTTAACATTACAGATGAACGTGTCTGCCGCCCTCCACGCCCTTACACCCACACGCATGCACACACACACAGTTCATTCTGTAGGGACGTCTCCACTTAGCATCTCTACTCTGAGTTTGAGTTAAATACCATCCATTCTAAAGAAAACAGAACAGTTTGGGCGCCTGGGTGGCTCAGTTGTTAAGCGTCTGCCTTCGGCTCAGGTCATGATCCCAGGGTCCTGGGATCGAGTCTCACATCAGGCTCCCTGCTCGGCAAGAAGCCTGCTTCTCCCTCTCCCATTCCCCCTGCTTGTGTTCCTGCTCTCGCTGTCTCTCTCTCTGTCAAATAAGTAAATAAAATCTTTAAAAAAAAAAAAAGAAAACAGAACAGTTTCACTTAGTGAACTTTAGACGAGAGAAAAATGGACAGGAGGCAGTGTATACATGAGCAGGAATGCACATGCACACACCCCTCCTTGCTTCTTTCCCCATCAGCAAGAATTGCACCTTGCTTCTGAGCATCCCCACCAAGGGGCACTGGATCTGATAATCCCCAAACAGCTACTGTTCCATTGGCTGGGCTGGAGAAAAGTTTCCCTATAATGTGGCCAAAGTAGTCGTGCTCGGGTCTCAGGTTCCTTCATGACGGCTTGGGGCTAATGCCGTGGGTCATCCATTGCAGACCTGACCTGCCCAGTGGAAGTTCCCTGACCTATCTCATGGAATTGTGCAGAAACACAAGTCCCCCATTGTTCTCTGACTTGGGGATTGAGGGAAGGGGGGAATATGCGCACACACACAAAACCTCCCTCCAAAAGATTAGTGCAATTATTAGCCAACAGTAATGGCTATAAGCCAATCTGTTCTCAAATCCTCCCAAGCACCAAGTCGCCTCAGAGCCTCTTAAAGCCCCAAACACAAGACTGTGTGTTCTCCATCATTTTGCCATGTTGTTCTTGAAGGCTGCTGGGCCGTTGCTTAATGCTGCCCTTACCCACAAGGCTAATAAGCAGAGAAAGAAACAGTGAATAACACACATGTCTGAGCCCTGGGTCCCTATGCCCCCATAAGTCTGTGAAGGCAGATGTCCAGGGCCAGACATCACTGGCGACTGCTTCACCCAACGTCGTGCGGTCGAAATGCTGCGATTGTGACTTGCGGTTAGTGTTCATTGTAGAACTCTCCAGAATGATGTGCTCTCTTCCCCTTTCATCTTATGTGAATAACAATCTTTGATCCCTGAGCTACAACCTGCTGACCTCTCTAGTCTCCCACCTGGAGTAATGAGTATATATTAGGAAAGGAAATTGAATTCCGTGTGAGGACCCGGTGTACACGTACTCATGCTGCATACATATTTTAAACCATCATCTCTGAGAAAGCAAACTCTTTTGTTAGCCTATATTGACATATATATGATATATTTCATTAAAAAATCCATAATATATCTTGATTAAACATGGATAATGATGAGAGAAACACAAAGAAGAAAATTCGAAGGACAGAAAGGTTGGTGATATATTTACCTAACACCAAAGCAATGCAGTGATTGCATTTAAGTTACAGATACATTAAATGAGACTCTAAGAAAAGAATATGTCGGCTGAGTTCAAAGATAACTGGTCCAATGACTCTGGATCTTCTACTCAAGACAGTACCTATGTATGTAAATAAATATAGAGGGGAACATTCGTTGCCTGCAGCTCAGACACTATCCAATCACTCCTTTATTCTTCAAAAGGTTACTGAACTCCTACTATGTTCCCAGCATGGGTGAAGGCCAGACATTTGGTAGGTTTCTCCTAGAGCAACCATATTCAAAGCCCCATTACTTCCCGAGAAACCAGTGCTATTTGGAAAACGCAGGGGCAGAAAAAAAGTCTCAACACTGAGCAAACGAAGGGGAAATTTTCTATGTGATGACACATCGGGAAAGCTTTCAAGCCCCTATTGTTCATTACTGAGCAGACCAAGACATGTTAAACTTTGCGCATGTCTACGAAGTACAAAAATGAGGTATTACATATGACCCCGTTCCTACGAATTAATACCGTGTCTTCGCAGTAGAATGCTCTCCGAAAAAACTCTGTTGAAAGAGCTAGAGCCTGAGTCTAAATTACCAAGTCACAATGACTCAGTATTCTCCCGTATGATTATTTCATAGTTCTGTACA
The DNA here is from genome assembly GCF_029215605.1 of Mirounga angustirostris. NCBI lineage: Eukaryota > Metazoa > Chordata > Mammalia > Carnivora > Phocidae > Mirounga > Mirounga angustirostris. Next base: position 36,421,779 of record NW_026991725.1, read on the forward strand.
CACACCTAAATAGAACCAGCACTACACCACTGTTTATATACAACTTCCATAGTGTATGTTCTTACGCACACACACACACACACACAAACACACACAGTCTTTCTCATCTGGGAAGTTTTAGGTTTTACTTAAATTCCAGAAAGTCTCCCTTTGTAATAATTGGAAGATAACCCCTGATGAATCATTTTCAAAGCTGACTCCCAAAATGGAGGTTAAAAATAAAAATAAAATAGTAATAGAGGCGCCTGGGTGGCTTGGTGGGTTAGGCATCTGCCTTCAGCTCGGGTCGTGATCCCAGGGACCTGGGATCAAGCCCAACATCGGGGTACCTGCTCGGTGGGGAGCCTGTTTCTCCTTCTCCCTCTGTGCTTGCTTGCTTGCTTGTGCTTGCTCTCTCTCTCTCTCTCTCTGTGTCAAATAAATAAATAAGAAAGCTAAAAAAATAAAAATAAAAAATAGATAGTAATATATAATATAAAAAATAATAATAAAATGAAATAAAAAGTAGAATAATAATAATAATAATAATAAATGGGTCATTTGGGAAACACCTAAAATCCTGAGACTAACCGTATTGTATAAACTTATGAGAATCTAAACTTCTAGAACGCACATACTGAACCACTCTTTGGCATTACTCACTAATGAAAAGATCGACACGAATACATAGGTGCTACAATGATTTTCTCTTTAGGATGCGTAGTCTAAGTCCCTGATGTAATGACACTGTCTGTATGCAGTATAAGCATTCTTGGGGCTTCATAAAGCACGTCTGTGGAGGACGCATATCACATTCAGTTGTGCTTATCCGCACACAAACACATACACAAACCCACTTCAATCTCATATTCTGTCTCTGCAAAATTGGTATAATTGCATTCAGGTCGATTATGAAGTTGTATTCCCAGTAATGGTGCTTGTAATCCAGGAAAAGAAGAGCAAACAGCAGTGCAAAGAATAGCGAGGCTCTGATGAAGCGCAGAGCCCCCAAACCCTGGGGCCCCCCCTTTCATCTTTAGTTACTTGTCAAATCAGGAGCCCAGCCTATGGGAGCCCAGCTCACCAGCACCTGCGTGTGGATGAACTCTCTGGGCACCAATTCACGAGGGGAAACCAGATCCACAGTTGGTGCCCACTGTTCACTCTCCTAAACTTCTTGCCTTTGAAACCAGGCAGGGTCAAGACTACCCTTGTGCACTTATGGTGAATCTTGCAAATGGAAAGCACAGGGGAATCATAGAGAAGGTGAAGGGGCCCGGCCAGGAACAAGAAGTCTAATCGAAAGAAAGCTTGCCTGTTGGGAGAAGAATCATTCATGCTTCTCTCCCTCCACCCATTGCTGACTATCCTCCCAAATCAGATGAGCCCACCCAGCTCCTTCCTAGACACGGATACAATCCCTGCAGAGTTCGGCCTGCCTCTCACACGCAGGTGGCCAGAAAGGATTCTGCTGGGAGATTGCCCCATGAGTACATAAACCATGATGACACAAAGAGAAAAACAAGTAAGCGTCACAACAGAATCCCTGTCAACGTTGGGGGGTGGGGAGTCAGATTCAACTGCACAACCGCTTTTTAACTCCGGTAGCTACTCACCCGGATCTGGCACGAGGATTGACAAAGAAAGTCAGGTCAAAATCCAAAATCCAAATGAGCAAGTCCAAGGGTCTCTACCCTGCCATCTTTTCCTCTGTCCCTCTGCCCCTTAGTCGTCAGGTGTGGGTTAGCTGCCCAGGGACGTGGCCCCGATGAATTCAGCAAGGTTCCAGAAAGGGGAGAAGGGGGTCTAGCCTCATCCCACCACTACCCCCAGGCCCGGCCCAGCTTTTGGAGCCAAAGCTCCAGTGGTGCTGTGCTCCCAACATTGAATGAGCCCACAGAATACGTCAATCTGATCTTTTATAGTGCTTTGTTTATTACCTGTGTGCCCTTATTTCATAAGGGAACCGAGAGAGAGAGAGAGAGAACAGGCATGATGAAGATGACTATTAGCAGCAATCCAAAGACAGCTTTTCTTAAGCTTCATTCATACCAGCAAATGTGACCAAACAACCTAGCAATTGTTCTCTCAAATGTCACCTTTCCGTACGGGCCGCTGTGCCGATAAAACTCGGCTCTCTCTCGTTTTTGCTCCCCGCTGCCCCTCCTAAAAAAAAAAAAAAAAAATTGCTGTGTTATCCTCCAAATATCTCTAGAGAAATCGAACCAACAAGGAAACCTTTTCTTCTTCCCTCAACCACTCCCCCAACTCGTTTTTTCTTTCTTCTTCACGCAGCTTGAACAATTTGGCTCTGTTCTGGGTGCATTCCTGTGGCCCATTCTCTTTCAGTCCCCTGTGCAGGGCTGAGGACGGTGGACCAGGAGAACACAGGCCCACATTCAGACCCAGGACGGCACTTGGTGGGAGGGGATGGCGGGGGGGGGGGGGGGACTGGTGAACCAAACGTACCTATGATCATTGCACCACCAACCTAATACCTGGGTGGAGAGACAAAGGCTCTTTAGAAAAAGCCCAGGCTGCTGGGTAACCCATCCCCCGACCTGCTAGGAGTTCAAAAGATAACAGAAGCTGGAAATAAGGCAGTAACACGATTAAAGTTTTCCAATTCATTCCAGGAGCTATTACAAACGATGACAGAGAATTCACTGCTAGCCCTTCTGATGAGCAACCTCTGCCCCTCTATGGAGAGAGGCTTTTTCTCTTTGCGTGCATGTTTGTGTGTGTGTGTAATTGTGTGCATTTACACACACAGGCATCCAGTCCTGGACAACAGGATCAATATTCTCCGAGCCCTGCCACCTTGCATGAGCAGAGGTATAGCCACGACTCGGAAAGTCCCTGACTGGAGGGGCACCTACAAAATGAGGAAGCCCTTTCGACATGAACCTTATTTTGTTCTTAACAAAGGGTAAGTGGGCATTTTCAAGTTTTTATTCCTGTATTTATTCCTGCTCGGGATCCCAGAATTTGCACTTGCCCATGGAAGAGCATGGAGGCCTTAGGAATAAGTTCTGACGATGCAGGGGTGGGGGGGGTGCAGAAGGGGGATGGTTTGCAGTCACTGAGCTCTAAACAAATCACAGGTGTTTAGAGGCCCTCTCTTCTAAATGGGGTGGGTGCCAGGCCACTTAGCTGCAGACTTGGAGATAGCCCCTCGTGGCCCCGAGCTCCACAGTCCCAAGCCAAGGTTCTTCATTAAGAGGAAGAATGTTTAGCCAGAAAACTGAAGAGCAATGGCAGACAGAAAGAGCCAGGCCTAGAAGGTAACCAGGAAATAAAGACGGGGCCACTCTGCACTTGAACCAAACAGGATTTGTCTGTCTCATCATTAAAACCCCAACCCTCACTTAGAAAACCAAAGCCTGCTTCTCCCTCTCCCACTCCGCCTGCTTGTGTTCCCTCTCTAGTCGTGTCTCTCTCTGTCAAATAAAGAAATACAATCTTTTAAAGATAAATAAATAAATAAAACCCCAACCCTCACTTGGAAAACTCTCTAAATCACGGCTTTCCCTATTTGGTTTTCAAAGAGACTGTAAGCTCCATGAGAATTGCAACCATATCACTACGTCCCAGCATCGAACACACCTAGACACTGAATAACTCTTTTTGAATGTTGAAGCATTCCAGATTCACAAGGAATTAAAAAAAAAAAACAAATATACAGCGGGGTGCTGGAGCCGGCTCATGCCCACTCACAGGGGCTGACTGTTAGATTTACAAGCGTTTTGTGAGCCAGTTCTTAGACACAGCCACTATTAAAAGTGAAATTCTATAAACTTACAATGAAATAAATTATATTAAAAACGAAGGTCAATGAGCTATCACTTCCTTACTATTTAACCGAGTTTTACTATTATCTCTGGTCTTGCGGTTATTTATGTCTATTGCATCTACACGGCAGAAATACCGGGTAATGCTGACCACTGTCCATCTCTCCCCTACTCTATGTTCGGGGGTGTCACATTTGTAGCTTAATATTGGCCACGGGGGGAACATTAACACCATGGAAATCTAAAAATGCTACAAATCAGGATTTGATTTATGGTTTTGTAATTGTCCAGACTTGAGAGTGGCTCAGTTGTTTAAACGTCTGCCTTCAACTCAGGTCATGACCCCGGGGTCCTGGGATCGAGTCTCACATCAGGCTCCTTGCTCAGCAGGGAGCCTGCTTCTCCCTCTCCCTCTGCCGCTCCCCCTGGTTGTGCTCGCTCTCTCTCTCTGTCAAATAAATAAATAAAATCTTAAAAAAAAAATCAATTAACTATGGAATTTACAGTAAAGGGTTTTGCATATTTTATAATTATTTGCAAATTGTGAGCTACACATTCTTTATGTCAATGAAATTCCTAATCTACTTGTGTACATATAAACATGAACACATTTTCTTCAGAGAGCTGGTTGTTAAACATTTACCAACACACCACAGTCTAACTGCACGTAAGGAAAGGGGATAATTTTCATGGTTTATAGGATGACCATTACCTAGAATTATGTGTATACATGCATATGTGTACATGCAACATGCCCATGTGTGTGCATGTATATGTGTTTAGTTTATTGCTTGGCTTTGGCTTAATAGATGTGGATCACAAAACACTGAAAAAAAGCTATTGGTAGAAAGACGACACAGTATGAGCTATTATCTGCCCTACTCTTTCCTCAGGGCCTCAAAGAACAAGGCCCATCGAAGGACAGGCAAAGGAGGCAAGAGTCCACCCTTAAAATTTTCATTCATCTGGATAGAATTTTACAGTTTCCAAAGGGACTTTTGCACAAACTGTATCATGAGAGCCTCGCGGGGGCTTCGTGTTAAAGGCAAGACGGAACATTCCCATTTTACAGATGAACATGTTGAGGCTCCCAAAGCATATGTACTTCGCCAAAGTACCCACACAACGAGGGTGGGTGCCAACATAAAAGTAGAACACAGATCTGACTCCTAGCCCAGTGTTTCTCAAGAGAGGATCAAAATACCCGCTTTGAAGAAGTGCTTCTGGAAAGTTCCATCCTTCTTAGACCTGAGTGTAAGCAAGGAGGCAGTGCCGTGGAAAGAGAGGACATTTGGGAATCTGGAGGTCCTGCTGTCAAGCTCAATCATGCTTACTAGTTGTATCTCCTTGGGCACGGAACCTATAATGTCAGAGCCCCGGTTTGGGTCTGGCCGCCGGCCCACCTGCAGCCGCCGCCCCCGGTCAGCATCCACCCGGCCAGAGAATCAAACCCAATGGACAAATAGCTACAGCAGAGTCCAGGCCCACAAGCTCCACTGATTTGTGTGCTGGCTCTCGTACTTTTTTTTTTAGAATAGCCAAACCCTTTTAATTTTTTCAAGCAAAACCCTATACAAGATAGCAAAATATAGTTCAGCTCAAAAGGCAAGTTTCTTTGGTTGAATGGGAAGATTGAGGGGCAGGTAGCCAGCTATCCTTACAATTCCTGTCTGCTCCTGGGGACCCTTACAGCACCACCAAAGACCTAGTCTCCTTGAAGCTTCTAAAAAAAAAAAAAAAAATCCACATTAGCATTTAATGTTAATGAAGGCAGTATGTGTGTCTGTGTGTCTGTGTGTGTCTGTCTGTCTGTGTGCCTGGGTGTGTATACCAGGGAGCAGAGGGCCCCATGTTCTATATTGTGGGTCTCCTCCTTAAGCTTGGCTAAATACCCTGGAATTTTCTGCCACAGGCCCAAAAAGGCAAAAGGAAAGAGAGGAGCTCCTCAATGACCTGGATGGACAACAATAAAGCTTCAATCCTACATCCTCCCCTAGAAAAGTAAGCAGGCAAACCCATAAATGTTCTATAACATCCCTCTGAGATAGTTACCTTCATCATCATGACTTTGTAGATGGAGAAATTCATGCTGACAGAAGTTAGGTAACATTCTCAAGCTTTTTACTGCTTATAACTGGTGAAGCGGAGACTGGGGCTGGCTTCCTGGGTGGGCAACCAGTGCAAACATCCAGGGAGATGCTAAGGGCCCGTGCTTGGGCTATAATGTTCTGCAGGCACTTGTTCTAAAATTCTTAATAATTTTAATCTCTGAATTTGGGTTCTGTAAATAAAGTCAGATGGAGCACGTGTAGGGGCTTGGAGACTCTGCTCACCTGTGGTCCTGCCTCCCACTGCCTCCCAGCCTTCCCAGGATGGGTTCTGGTCCACCTGCTTCCCATCCTTGGTGCTTCGTGTTTGGTCATCAGCTTTCACAACCGTGGCACAGGAACACATGGGGACAGGGTCAAGTGCATGCCCTGGGGGGGGGGGGAGGGCTCACACACCCCCAATCCAGATTCTGAGCATGTTCTAGAAGGGAGGTTGTGGTCTCATTGATGCCCCATGTAGCTGGACTTGGCTCAGATTCAAACCCAGGTACCTCAAGTCAAGAGATGGAATATGGATCCTTGTGTGGGATGCCTCCTCTTCTACCCATGAGGGTCAGCACCTTGTTATTATTCCCTGAGCCATTCGGTCAGCTTCTTGCTCCAACATTGACAGACTCCACCTTTGCCAGCACCCAAGTCACAAGAAGAGGGAATATGTGCAGCTAGGAACCATAAGCCCCAGGTGTGTCCTGCGTCCAACAATAAACTCAGCAATAAAGACAGCAATGCTTACTACGTATTTAGGGCACCGATACTGTGGGACGGGTCTACTCCAGATGCCAATGTCCTATTGTTTAACTCCATCACTGGCATTTGTACCTACTTCAGCCCTAGATTTTTTGAGTGCGGAGTGAGGAGGAACACCCTCATCCTCTCTCTGGTCCCCTCCTTTCTTCCCCTTACATCCATCCCTGCAGCAACCAAGAGCGAACAGACCAGGACCCCTTGGCTCCTTAACAAAGCCAAACAGGTGTGAGAGATTAGCTCCCTGGACGAAGCCTCTGTCCAACAAAACGATGTCAAATTCCTCCCTAATACAGTCCAGAGCCGTAAGCAATTCTCCTTGTTATTAAGCGAGAAAGAAAACCCAGCCCGACTCCTTCCCAATTACCTCGGAGGACCCTCCGATGAGCCGAATTTAAACTAGAGACCTGCCATGATCTGGCTTCCAGGGCAGACGGGGCCTGCCTTCCCCAACGAATGGAAACTCACTGGCCCAGGTTCCCAGCCATCTTGGCACGAGGGTGCAGACAGCCCCCAACCCCCACCCCAGTATCCACGGGCTGTCTCTGCCTCTGATTCAAACCATCTTTGCGACTTCCTGCCAGATCCCTTACTTTGATTTTCCATATGGAGGCTTGATCTCCTTTGCCAGGTTAGTGTTTATAGGGATGGGCTTTTTGACCGTTTCACTGTCAGCAAGAGAGGGGATGGGATCCCTCCCCTGGACGTGAATCACTTTCTTGTCATCCAAAAAGGGAAGAAAGACCAACATCCTGAAGCAATAACAACACAGTTGAAACCCCAAAGGGATCTAGCAATGAGGATGTCTTGTCTCTCCCTCCACCCCCTCCTCAAAGTGATAGGTCTTGGGGTAGGAAACAGAAAGACTCCAAGGTGCTTCCAAAAATGGCCCCTAGCTCTGTTACTTTGTGTTTACACGAGGGGTTAGAGCAACTCAGACCACTCAAGTCATCTGATCCGCTCCCCCACCCCGTCTCAGACAGCGGTTGGAAGAAATCTCGTCCAATCTTGAACATCTTACCTGAATAGGGGATGTTCAGACGGTCTTCATAATAAGCTCTCAGGAAAGATTGCAATTGCCAGGCACTGTCCTAAGGTTGTAAAGCATTACTTCTCAGAACTCTATAAATTTTATAAGTGAGGTTCCAGTATTTAAAAAGTTACTTGTCCAAAACACACAACTAGCCACCAGAAGAACTAGCATTTGAACCCAGAGTCCAAAGCCAAACCCGTGGTAGACTTTTTAATGCTGTCTGCCAAATATTTCCCCCCTTTCCCACTCAGCTCCCCCTTCTGGGGACATGGTAGGATTACATTTCCTGGGAACCTCAGGACCAGCCCAGGGTCAAGGAGTTGTGAACGAAGGTCATGTTTATCACTTCCAGGCTGGGCCAATGTGTGTCTCCCCAGAAGGCACTGTTCCCTCTGCTGTGCTTGCTGGCAATGTTCTGGAAAATTCTGTGTCAGCCTGGGTCCCAGAATATGGATACAATGACAAGGGAGCAACACTCTCAGCTTCTGGTGATAGAGATGTAGTATGAGTAAACAATAAACTCTAATTGTTTTAATCCATTTAGATTTGGGGTTTTTACAGAAAAGTGAAGAAGGTGGTTCGTTTTGGAGGGAGCAGAGGGACAGGGCATGTGAAGAACTTCTGGGGTGCAGTCTGAGCCCCATTTCCTAACTTGAGTGCCTATTACAAGGTTGTTAGCCTTATAATAATGTGATAAATACTGTTTCTCAGGGGTTGCTGTATCTGTGTTTTATTTTACACTAAAGAGTTAAAAAATATCTGGGGGCTGTTTGTTACCTCCCATACCAGACTAACTGAGAGAGTGCAGCCAGTGCTGATCGATACACCATCACGGCCCCTGTCGTGAAGTGCCTTCTGGGCTCAGAGGTCAAGAAAGTTCTATCTTCTGAGTTGAAAACTGAAACCTTTGTTTTTTTCGCATAAGTCTAAGTCTTGTCATGAAGAGGGCAAAGTAGAAAGATGAAGGGAAACATGAAATGCATCACCCGGGGCTGAAAGTCTTCCAAGGTTCCTCATCCAGAATTTCTTTAGGAACTGCCAAGAGGCACGACATGACTGTGAATTTGAGAATCTAAATAGTGGACATCCCTTGAACCTCCTCTCTGTGCCTCTCTCTACTCTAGCAACCTCAACACAGCCTCTTGTGGTCATTTTAGTCTCTAGTGGGTGGTATATACACACAGAGGGAGGCCAGTGGGGTATCTTCAGGGATATTTAGGCAGGAGGACACATCAGAGGGAGAAGGTCCTAATGGTCTTCGATTTGTCCCTGTTGGCAAATGCTTAAGAGGTGTTCAGAGGAAATCTCACTTAGAGATCAGCCAGTGTACAAAGGGCAAAAGCAAATTGCAATGCCTTTCCTCTGCCATGACCCTGGCTCAAGCAATGCCCGCTGGCTCTTGCAACATCTGGGAGCTTGGAGACCCAAACTACGCAACTCCCCATCCCCCACCCCCAACCCGTGTTAGCCGTAGAGAAGCAAGATGCTTCCCCTTGGAAGGCCATTGTGGTGTTTTATAATCCATTCTCCTTCTGTACACTGCCCCCCGCTCCCCAAATAAAGCCATCACTGCATGGGGAAGTGACAAGGGTTACCAGTGGGGTTGGGGAGAAGACTGTTTTTTATTTGTTTTTGTTTTGCTTATTTAGTTACTGATCTACTAACGTGTGAAAGCTTACTGCAGGTTTGACTGTATTTTAGAACTCTCACCCTCTTGAAAGGCAATTCCCAAACCAAACCCCAGATTCTTACCACCCACCTTCAGGCCAACTGCTGAGCATTCAGTCCAAATTCAGCCCTTCAAGGGCCCTCTGTCAGCGCTCAGAAGCTCTTGACCAACAACTGTTTCCCAAGCTCGGCACTTGCTGATCTAACCTCATTAAGCCAACGCAAGAAGTCTATGTGATTGATTTATCCCATATAATAAAACCAGGCAATTACTCACTGGGACAACCTGGCACATGATCTGGTCCCTTCTGTAAGAGGCAGCAAACCAACAACATAAGAAACCACCCTGCTATTTGGGGGAGATAAATTGCTAATCTGTGGTTGTCGTGCTGCAAATGAATTTTCATTAAATGTCTGTGGCAAAGCTAAACTTTAAGGACCTGTAATTATAAACAATTGATTTTTTATTGTCACCTGCTGAAAGCTGAAGCATAAAACATTATCACTTTAACACCACGGTCCAGCTGGGTGTGAGCCCTCCTGCTGTAAATACAGGTGGCAGCCGATAGATGTACGAGGTAAGGCGGTGATGCCCTCCTCCCCCACACCCGGAAACTTGCCCGAAAGAAGCCCACGCCAGGGATGAATCATTTACAAAGGGATCAAAATGAGACCACTTTTTCCAGGCACAGGAATCTGCACTTTCTCCTTCATGGCATTTCTCTCTTTTCAACCTTATTTGCAGGAGATTATACAACCTACTGGTAAAGGGTGCAGAGCCGGGAGGCAAAATTCTTACGTTTGCCTTCTGGTGCCTCTTACTCTTAGTTGTGTGACCTTGAGCAGCTGTGCCTCAGTTTCCTCCCGACTAGGGGGAGGTCAATGAGTATCTACCTGCCTCACAGTGTTTTTTGAGAACAAAGTGCGCTAATTCATGTCAACCTGCCCAGAAAAAGCATCCAGCACATGCCACGTGTTATACAACATGAATGGAAGTACGGGTGGCTGTTGTCCTTGCCTTCGAGGCTGTAAGTCACTTGTTAGTGGAAAACTTGCTTTAGGCATCTTTTTAGATATTTTGACCAAACTCATTAAAGGCAAATTCTGGAATATTTCCATCATTACATCCCATGGGCCCAGTGGTGTGCCTGGTGCATAGTAGGTATTTATTGAAATGCTTATAATGCCTTGTACATTATAGATATCAGAAATTCTTACAGAAGGTGCCTGAGTGGCTCAGTCGGTTAAGTGTCTGCCTTCAGCTCAGGTCATGATCCCGGGGTCCTGGGATCGATTCCCGCATCGGGCTCCTTGCTCAGTGGGGAGCCTTCTTCTCCCTCCCCCTCTGCCTGCCGCTCTGCCTACTTGTGCTCTCTCTATCTCTCTGTCAAATAAATAAATAAAATCTTTAAAAAGAGAGAAATTCTTACAGAATGAACAAGTGAATTTTCAACAATTATTTTTATCCACTTTTCCTTTAAGTGATCATGGGCCCTATTTCATAGATCAGGCTGATGAACAGACAGAGACTTAGGGAGGGGAGGGGTGCTCCCCCACGCAAGAGGGGAGGTAAGGACAGAATATGGAATTGACAGGGGAAGGAGCATCTCGTTCATTGAAAAAGATACTATATTCTCCCCTGGTGGGCAATCTTTGGGTGTATGATTTTCACTCTGGGGACCACATTTAAGAGGGTCCCCAACAAACCTCTGTGTTTGAAGAGGTGATGAGGATGTTGAAGTTTCCAGAAAGCATGTGGTATGCGGTAAATCAATTGCGTGCCGGGGAAGGGAAGAATCCTAGGGAAGCATAACTGTGTTCTGGGCGCTCCAGAACTCGGGACAAGGTTCTCCGTCACTCTCCAGATACGGTGGTCGCTAAGTTTTGTGACCCTGCCTCTAAATATTTATTGAATTCCGTGCTGCCTCAGCCCCAAACTCCTGGCTCCCCTGTTCAGTCAGAAGTTATACTGCTGATGCCCATACATTGCTCACTTTAATGGCTCCTCTTCTCAGCAGCAAAAAGTTCAAAACCCTTGGCTGGGCATCCAAGGTCCACATCGATCTCACTCCAGGCCAGCTCTCCAGAATCATCCATCCCATAACACACCTGTCACAGAAAGCAGCAGGTATGGATGGATGATTCTAGTTTGGAAAGGGATGATTGTCTTTTCCTTATGACTCAGTACACTCTTCTTCCACTTTCTCAGCTTAGAAGTGTGACCCCATCCCTACCTCTCGAGGTTCAGTTCTGAGATCACATCATCAGTAGAACCTCCTTCCACCTGCCCTAGCAGGATTAAAAGCACTTCCACCTTTGCTTCCAAGAACTTTGAGCATCATACTCTGTGACCATTTTCATTGCTCCATTCTGAACCCCTTCAAGGCAAATCCTGGAATTTACCCAACTTCTTATCCCACGGGCTGAGTAGCATGCCTGACACCTAGTAGGTATGGAGCAAATATGGAGTGAATGGAAATTGGAGGTCGTTTCCCATTTAGTACGAGAAAGATGTTTTCATTATGAGAATGAGCCCACGTGGAGCATGCCAGACAAGCACAGAAGCCTGGGATTCCCAGGCAGGGATGTCGTAGAAAACATTTCCACATTAAGCAGAAGGTTGAACCAGAGAAACTTTAAGAACAGTTATCAGTCTGGACTTGAGATTCAGGGATACCATAACACTTGCCACTTCAACACCAGACCTTGAGCCAGTTCACTGGAAAGAAAAAAGAGACACATAGAAGTCTTGGTCCTGGGACGTGCAACCTCACAGCAGCATTTCTTTAAGAAATGGAGGATTTTGACCCGTATATGAAAGTTTTAAACTCTAGAGCAAAAGAGAAGAATAGTCTAACACTTTAACAGTGTAGAATGTCTAAGACTTTTCTCCTAAAAGATCCAAAGCAATGAACTTGCTTCCTAGGTATAAAAAAATGACTTGATACCTTATGTTCTCATCACTGAAAGAGGTAGGGGGTGCAAAACATGGCCTTCTAGATGTGTCAGCGTTGTGATAAGTCATGTTTAAACTTTACCCAAAGTGAAATGAAGTGTCAACAGAAACTGCTGCCCAAACTCTCTGATCAGGTCAAGCAAACAACCAATCGAAAAAAATCGATCAAATGTGAAAGATGGCCCAACGGGTGGGAATGCTTAACTCTGTGATTCCCATAGGAGCCCGGTCTACTTAGCATGATTCCTGCCAACTTCTGCTGCTCCTTGTAGCCATAAAAGAGCCAGAAGCACATCAGAAGGTGTTGTTTTGTGAGCTGGCTTGGCCACGAACAGGCTCCGAACTTGGCAGCATTGGCCGACAGTGCAGGAAGGGTGCTAGGAATGATGGAGCCCCCTCATCCCCAGGGCCAGGGCTTTGGGATAAGAGGTGACCAAAACTCCAAAGAAGAATGGAAAATTTGCCCTTGATCTGGAAAATGGTAAATGCTCAAGGAGGTTGGCCCTTGTAGGTGGGAGAGAGGAGCAAACTCTTTTAAGCTGGTGCGACAGAATGACAGTAGTGTGCTTCCATGTGGTCCATGCAGTTGGAAACAGACTGCATGTCCCCAGGGGTAAGGAATTGGCAGGAACCAGACAGTGGCTCAAGCCCCCAGCCAGGTAAGCTAGGGTTTAGGACAAGGTTTCCACTGCAAGGAAGAAGTGAAGTATAAGTCAGGAATTCGGGGAGCAAAGGTTCAATTTTATGGACCAAACAAGTAAGGTGGAGTAAAACGGGTTTGGTGGACAGGAATGTGTTTGTGTCTCACCACCCACAACGAACCTAATTCTGGACCCCTAGAGTCGATGGAACTCCTAATGTATCTCCAGTCCTGCCGAGCTTGGTTCAGGAACCAGCTGGGCTGATCCTCTGGTGGTTTCAGCTGGATAAAGCTAGAAGTGGGCAAGGATTTGACATGGCAACCTGTTCACACGCCTTCCCAGTCTTTGGTAATTGACTCCAGAGCACACCCTGCTCCCCATCCTCTTGTATTTTAGCATAACCTGAGACTAGAGCAGAGCATAATGAAGTTGCACAAACCAACCAGGAACTGGATTCAAATAACAGCACTCAATGTGGAAGAAAAATTGGTATAAACTCTCTGCAAAGGAACCTAGCGATCCATATGGAGATCTTTAAAAGTGTGTAATACTTTCACCAAACAGCTACAATTCTAGGGTCTTATTCTTTGGGGGAAAATGCATTAAAGATAGAGAAACAGAAAAGTAGATGGTGGGGGGAGACCATTGGGAAGAATAGTATTTTGAATGTTTACCACTATTATATTAGAAATTTTACATGGAGGGCGCCTGGGTGGCTCAGTTGGTTAAGCGACTGCCTTCGGCTCAGGTCATGATCCTGGAGTCCCGGGATCGAGTCCCACATCGGGCTCTCTGCTCGGCAGGGAGCCTGCTTCTCCCTCTGAACCCCCCCCCCTCATGTGCTCTCTCTGTCTCAAATAAATAAATAAAATCTTTAAAAAAAAAAAGAAAGAAAAGAAATTTTACATGGATAATCTCATTTCATCCTCATGAAGTCTACAGATTGGGACAACAATGCTCACTGCAGCCTTGTTTGTAAGAGTGAAAAACTGAAGCCAGCCTTCTTGTGTAACTGCTAAGAGTAACGTTATGTTGTGCCCCTATAATGCTTTACCACCAGACCCTTAAAAATCATTTATAAAGAATTCTGCACTAATAGGAGATAACACTCAGAGTATAATACGAATCAAAGTATAGAAAATCATCTCTGTAAGAGAATTACCAAAATACTGGGACACCTGGGTGGCTCAGTAGGTTAGGTGTCTGCCTTCAGCTCAGGTCATGATCTCAGGGTCCTGGGATTGAGCCCCACGTCAGGCTCCCTGCCCAGCAGAGAGTCTGCTTCTCCCTCTCCCTCTGACCCTCCTCCCTGCTTGTGCTCTCTCTCTCTCTCTGTCTCAAATGAATAAATAAAATCTTTAAAAAAAAAGAATTACCAAAATACTTCTATATTTTACTTGTTTGTATGTATGCATGTATGTGATATAGTTAAATGCTAATGTATCCACATGTATATCAAAAAGTTCACAGTGTTATAAATGGGTGATGGGATCATGACTGATATTTATTTTCTCTTTTACACTTTCTAATGCTTTCCAAAATTTTTACAATGAGTGTAGTATCTTTAATAATCGGTCAAAATAATTAATGGAAGCAGCGTGTTTACCATGTGCTTTTAATGCTAATATATGAGCACACATTACTGCTTGGCTAAAATACCAACATCAAAGGAATTACAGAGGCCATATTTGTCTAATAATGACAAATTACAGACAATTGAAAAATACCTAAGCTGTGTCAATAACTACTCTGCTGCTATCAGCCTTGGGATATACTTGGTATGTTCCTGTGACAAGCAACATCACAAAGAGTGTGACCCCAACATCACCAAATATATATTCAGTGTTTTCCTAGCCTGAAAATAACAGTGACCTGCTAACATTCTTTGATATTGAGAATACTTTGGGACTGGCTTTAAAAAATGATTAAAACCACGTATGTGTTACTCCAATATTTAAAAAAAAAAATCTCAATGGCAAGTTATAGTTTGCAGTATGTTTTGTTAATTGACGACAGTCCTAACATCATAATCTTAAGATACAGAGTGTCATAAACATTTTAATAAGAACATATGGTAGGAAAATTTGGTAGAGCCAAACCTTTGAAGGGTGGTTTTCTTTCTCTAAAACAGAGTCATAAAAGGTGTGGGGAAGCCTGAGGAGATGAAAACAGACTGTGGTTCATCACTGAGAACCCGAGGCTCAGCCTTTTCCTTAAGGAATTAGAAGGAAGCAGGGGAGGTGGGTAGGCTCTTGAGCTTCATTCGACTTTTCTTTCCCTGATCAGGAAGGTGCCACCTTCCTTCCTTCTGTTAAATTCAGGAGCCAGAGGAGCAGCTCACCCATACCTCATCAGTGGTCTGGGACTCTACGTCAGAGGGGCCTGGAGAAGTACTCCTGAGGCATACCTAGATGCAAATCATGTTTAATGTCAGGGGACTTAACTGGTTTGCAGTTTCGCAGCTATAAATCATGAATATTCTGAGACAATTCAGATGGGTTACTTTTTCATTCTATTCAACAGTTTAGAGTTAGGCAAATATAGTGATGTTATCTAGAGGATTCCATCCTGCTAAGTACTCAGGTGTGTTTCCAAGGAAGATATATATTGTAATATATAATATGTATACTATGTTGTTCAGAATAGTATCACCAATAAAGTAGCTATTGAGTAAATGATCGCCTACACACAACAATTTGAAGAGAGATGAGAGAAACCCATTGTAAAAAATGTTTTCTTCCTGCAAGTAAGATCACATCTAGTGCTCCACCGTTGGAAAAGTGGACTAAGCATTATGTTTTCCTCAATAACTCCATTTAAAAATGTTAGTAGGGTTGCTAATGATGGCGCAATGAGTTGCTGACATTGGCCATGAAATAACCAATTAGACTGTGTTTTCCCATGGATGTGGGGATCCAAAGTAGCCAGAATATTGCTCAGGGAAGAGGGGGAAGAATCCAGAAGAAAAGAAGGCACCAACAGGAGTGTGAATGATGGAGGGGAGTGTAGATTATGGACAGCAATGTTGAAAATTGCATAATTCATAGTTTCATCTTGGATGACCCTGGTTTTGGAGCTTCCAAGCAGAGGGATGGATGAAGTGGTCATTAGGGCCCCTTCGGTTCTAGGGTTCCCTCATCCAGTTATCATATCCTTGGGGAGCCTCTCAGTGGCCTCCTTCCCTCTTTCCACGCTTGTGAATGGAGATAGGATTCACCAGAAAATGGGGAACAGCCATCTTTTGAAGACAATGTTGATAAAGGAGGTGTTTCTTTTTACTCTACAGCCAGCCAGGCTTGTTGGCCGTAAGCGAAACCAAATATAAATATTGAATTTGAATCTTCCCACTAAACCACAGGAAAGTTTTAGCCCAACCCCCACTACCATCCTACTGCTCTGGAACCTGGAAGCATTAAATCAGGATTTCTCAATCACTACTTCTCACGGGATTTCACAGAATTTCTCACAGGATTTCTCAAGCACTGTTCACATTTGAGACCAAATAATTCCTTGTTGCGTGGGGCTTTCCTGTGCATTGTAGATTGTTTAGTAGGAACCCTGGCCTCTATTCACTAGGTGAGTGGTAACACTCATCCCCCTAGTCTGACAATCAAAAATGTCTATGGACACTGCAAATGTCCACTGGAAATAAGATCACCTCCAGATAAGAACCACTGCCCTAAATAAACAGAAATCTTCATCTTCAAGGGACAGAGGATATATAACTGCAATCCTATCCTAGTTAAACCTATACATCAAAGTCCCTCATTGATTTTAAACCCAGAGCTGACAGAAATGGAGGTCCTTTCTTGGTTGATGCAGAAGCTTAAATAATAAAAAGACATTTCCCATGACTGGGAGAGGCCTTTAAAGAAGACTATTGGCCATATGTTCAAGAGCCATTTGGTTCTCTGCACCTGTGATCCTAACTAGGAGATCGGGATAACATTTGTAACCAAGGCATCATATCTGTGCCTCGCTGTCTGATTAAATGGGCAGTTATCTTCTTCACAGGGGACATCTTAGCCTACCCATGGCGGAGTAACCAAAAACATCTCCATGATTCTCCATGGTGTGTTGCCACTGTGATCCCTGGCTGGGTTTGAGGAGATATAAAAGACGGTGCAAGGACTCTCTGTCTCATCCTGGTACCACCTTGTAGACAGCTCACCTAAAGTTAGAAGCTGCCTATGTCTATCCTGCAGACTCAGTGAGGTACCTTGGCATTAGAGACCATAAATGTCAAAGCTGGAAGGAACACACATGACCACCAACCAACCCCTCATTTGACAGCAAGTTGAGGAGGGTCATGAGCTACTTAATGGCAGAGCCCAGGGCAGAGGACAATAGGATATTCACAGCTAAAAATGGATTGATCAGGGTCACAGCAATAAGAAAAAAATAGTGTCAAGATATAAAGAAGCCCCAAAGCAATGACAGCCAATCCTGCTTGTGTGGTTCTAAGTTCTCTGAGGTCTAACAATAACACTCTCAAAAATATTTTTGAAGTATTTTAATTTGAAAAAAAAGAAACATAGTCCATAGATCCTTTTTTGAAACTTGAAGTATTTATAATGGCAAGGCTTCTGTCCCTCTAAGAGCACTAGACAGACTGGAGGAACAAGTAAAGGCCACAGTTGACTCTTGTCAAGCCAATCAGTTCTCCCCACATCCAGATCCTTACCCCTCCCCATACCATCCCCTGCTGTCATTTATCAGCACTGGCCTGGTCCTGTGGAATTCCACTCATTCTTTACCAGGGCTTTGACCTCCTCCAACCAAACAAGCAAGGTACTTTCTGGGAGAGTGCTAATACGAGGGCATGGGGGGTGAAGAGGCGGAAACAATCGATGCTCTAGGACTTTCCCACACTTAGGGGAATCAATTTTATCGGTGTTTAGACACTGGGTGTCAAGGCTGGTCAGATGGAAGCCAAAGGTTGTGGGGGGGAGGGAGGCTGAGAGGAAGCTGCTATTATAGCTTAAATCAGGACAGCTTCCTGGAAGTGACTGACTGCAGTGGCCCACTCATTCAGAGGGACCTGCTCATCACACCCTGCATATCCAGATGCTGTGGATCCTTCCTCTCTAAAATGTGAAGAACCCCAAAAGGCCTTGGAAACAAAGGTCCCAATATGACCTCTCTATCTTAGAAAGCATGGATTGGTTCTAGAGAAAGGCAGACGCCAAGGGCATTGGGTTCTGACTTCATAAGTAAATCAAGACTCTTTATGTGGCCTCCTTCTCTCAACTCTCCAAGAGCTGATTATCCCAATGATATATTGTCCAAATCATCTGCATTTCCTTTTCCTTTGGTTGCTCTCTGGGATAACGATGATTATTGCTCTCATCAGAGGTGAGCAGAAGGTGAAACCCAAACCGGTCAGGCTGCTAGCTGGTAGCATGTTTGAGCAGAGAAAGAGGTTGAAGCTGCTGTGTTAGTGGAGACCCTAAGCTTCTCATGCTATCCTTCCCACTTTCTCACATGCATCAGACTGTTCTACACCTCTGGGCCTCTGTTCATGTTGCTTCTTCTTTCCCCCTTGTTACCCACTGAGTGTCCATTCTTACATCAAGACTCAGGTTCTATCTTCTCCCCGAAGCTGTCCCTGATGTGCCCTCATTAAGTTACCTTCCCTTCAACTCTGTTCTCACTCTGCCAGAAAAAAAATGACTATACCACTCTATTGGACACACTCGTTAATATTTGAACTCCCCTAAAGGCATATTCATCTTTACCTGATTCATCTAGCACGGTGGGCAGCATCTACTAGACATTCCATAATTATTTGATGAGCACATGAATCTGTAGATTTATATTATCAAGGTTCTCTCTTTTCCTTATAATTCCAGAAACTTGAGCCAGAAGCAGGTGTAGATGCCTTACAGACCAATACACTTGTTGCTCATGAAAATGATACTGGTGTGGTCCTTTGGATATTCTGTTAGTTTCCTCTCTGCCAAACCCCAGACTGCAGCTGAGCCCAGTAAGCCCGGTTCTGACTGCCGTGGAGTTTCTAGTAGATGCTTGGCTGGACAAGGGGCACTGGCACTGCCTCCCACAGCTCGGCATGCCACAATCTCACTCTTCCCACACCAGCCCCACTCTCTCTGCCCCAAGCCACGGGGCTGTGCAAACAGGAGAGAGGGCCCGGGAACTCTGAGGTCCCAGTGACTCACATGCCGGCTCTAGGCCATACCTCCATGACCAGGAGACTTCCCATTAAATCAGCCTCTTCCTGATACCAAATGTCCCTACTGGTGACTGATGCATCCTCTGGTAATCTGAAAGTGTCCCACATACCTGTGTGAGGTAGTAAGCTATTGTCCCCTAGCTCTAAAACTTATCCTCTGCTTCTGATGCCAAAGGAACTCTGCAAATGATATTTCATCTTTGCTAACTGCTTCTTAATAGGTCCTGTCAGTAGGGACACTGGAGAGAGACTGAGAGCAGGAGAATGAACAATATATTCCCCTCACCCTTTTTACTAGCTATTCCTGCCAAGGACACCTCACACCAGCCGCTGATGCAGGCTCCACCTCCCAGAGCCAATCTCAAATAACTTTTTTTTTTTTTTAAGATTTTATTTGTTTGAGAGAGAGAGAGTGAGAGAGAGAGAGCATGAGCAGGGGGAGGGGCAGAGGAAGAAGCAGACTCCCTGCTGAGCAAAGAACCCAATGCAGGACTGGATCCCAGGACCCTGAGATCATGACCCTCGCCGAAGGCAAGATGCATAACTGACTGAGCCACCCAGGCGTCCCTCAAAGAGCTTCTTCAGAGGTACAAGCCTCAGCAGGGCAACATTACTCCTTTCTCAGAGGTCTGAAGTATCACTCCACAGGCCTTTCCTCCAAGCCCCTGAGCTGCTACCAGCAGCCATACAGAACCTCCTCCTCAGGTGATTGGGCCCCAGTTCCTCTGGGCCCTCCCTCTGACCTCTTAGGCTCCATAACCCTAGTCTCCTCCTGTATTCCCCTATATTCAATTCCCTCTGTTGAAATTCCTAATGTGGCTTCTGTTTTCCCACCCTATTCTTTTTTTTTTTTTTTTTAAGATTTATTTATTTATTTGACAGAGAGAGAGACAGCGAGAGCAGGAATACAAGCAGGGGGAGTGGGAGAGGAAGAAGCAGGCTTCCCGCGGAGCAGGGAGCCCAATGCGGGGCTCGATCCCAGGACCCTGGGATCATGACCTGAGCCGAAGGCAGATGCCCAACGACCAAGCCACCCAGGCGCCCCTCCCACCCTATTCTTAACAAATGTAATATCCAAAGATTCTTTCTGCCTGCTGCCTAGGGAGAAATCTGAGACTCAACCCAACATATTCTTAAACACAAAATGGCAACAGAGTCTAATAGAGAAAAAAATTTCACTGTGGGTTGGATACTGATTCCCTCAATAAGCTTAAACAAGTCACATAGCCTTTTTTTTGGCCTCTAGTCTTCACACCATAAATGGGAGCTCAGTCCTAAAAATGCAGCAGAATGTCTATGTGAAAGACCTTCAAGGTCTATCTTAGAAAGACACCATCATCTGCTCAAAATTACTTTTAATATCAGTGGGCTATAAAGACACTAGTTTTGATCTCAATAGTCTCTGCAAGACAGCTCCTCCCAACTATGTCAACCACACAGGAAACATTCCAGATTGGCTGCTTTGTGAAAAACTCACACCTTGACAGGAAGCAGTTGAAATCTCCAATTTCCTTTATTGATAAGAGCACAATCATCCGTTTTCAAAATAAGATTTATTCTGGATGTTGCAATGCCAGGTCGACCATTCTCCCTGTTGAGAGATGTTAAGTGTTAGGGGTGTCATTATTGAGGAAAGGTTAGGAAAAAGAGGGGAGGGGAGAAATAGGGTGAGGATAGAAAGAATGTGTTTCTTTCATATTTGGAGTCATGCCAAGGTGTTATATTCCTATGAAGAATGGCTAGATCTGGAAGAAACTTGAGGGATTAGTGGAAATGGGGGTGAGGGAAAGAGGCGGCACCATCAATTGCCTCAAATTGGCCCCAAACAAGTTTCCTCATTGTTCTGCCAATCGGTTTTGCAATAAATTGGAGGAAATTTGGCGAGATATTCAACCAGGGCATGGACAGTGTATTGGGACCAAAATAAACAACTGTGAAGAAGTAACTCACAACTCAGTGTCTCATAACTCACTTCTGAAACATCCAATGAGAAAGTGCCAAGTTCTTCCAGCTTCCTGCCAGAGCTCTGGGCTGGGAGAATCTAACCAGAAGCTGAAGGGCAAGGGGGCCCACTGATGTCCTTCTAAGGACAAAGTGGACAAGGGTGAAGAGGGACCTGGAGAGACCACACAGAAGAAATCCAGCACAGTATTGAAGACTTTTCAAGCTCTGGTTCAAACTCCTCCTCACTCCTCTCCAGCGCTCGCTCACAGGTAGCCTCCATTATGGACCTTCCAAAGTCCCAGACATACCAAGTTCTTTGAGTTGTCCATACTTCAACATAATCTAGACTAGTATGCCATTAGCCTCTTCCTCTAGTTGAGTTCACGTTTGGGTTCTTACCAAGTCTTCAGGATGAAGATCAAGTGTCCCCTCTTTTGGGAAACCTTCTCCAATATTCCAAGGCAACTTTTGTCCATGCTACCTGTGTGTTTCCCCAGAACATTGCATCACGCCAACATTTCCCAAATTGCTTCACTAAGAACATGGATCCTAGAAGGTGCTGTTAGGTGGAACATGAAATACCAGTTCACAGGGGATCAGTGTTCCATGAAACATATTTTGGGAGATGATACTTTATTTCACTGCAGCAGTTACCAGATTTCTTTAGACTCTTGATAGAAAATTCCCAGAAGGAGGGGACAGATTTATCTGAAGAATAATCCAGATAGCAGTGGAAGTGAGAGGAAAAATAGGAAGAGTTTGTGCCTTTGTTGGGCACAAGGTATATTAATCCTATATGCTACATAAATACACACGGAACAAGATTCTCCCTCTAAATCATAATCCTGTCCTCAGACGGTACACACTGAGGACCACATATATTTGAACAACAAGAAGAAAAATGCCAGTCAACAGGTAACTTTAATCAGAGCAGGAAGCTTAGGCCAACTGGTTTCTTAAAAAAGTTCCAGACCAAATGGGACAGAAAGAGGAACCAGAGAAATAAGGACAAAACCTGTTGGTCCTAGTAGCTATTCTAGGGCACTATTTTAGTTTTCTAAGAATTACATTTGGAAATACATCCATTTTGTGTTCATACGCTTTTGTGTTTTCTTGGGATAAAAATCTATTTTCTAAAAAAACTGATTTTTTTAAAAGCTTTTGACTGTTCTAGTCTAAAGAAGGATATTTAAAAACCTCTCTTCACACTCCCCAACTCCCACAAAGAAAAGGGAGCAGCATCACCATGGGATAAGTGTGACCGCCTCACAGTGTCACCAAGAGGGAGATGGAGTGAAAGTGGTGGAGAGTTGGAGGTCCTTGACTTTGTATCTTCCCTACTAGACTTGTAACAAAACCTTTTTATTTCTTGTCCCTAGTCAGTGGAGAGGGGTTGTTTGTGATGGTTCCTAACTCCGTGGTGTTCTCAGAACACCAACCAGAGATACCCAACCCCAAAACAGCAGTAGTATCTGAACCATCTTAGTCCCTCGTGGACACTATTTTTCATACACTTCTTTGTCCTTAAGAAATTACTTGATGGCGGGCGCCTGGGTGGCTCAGTCGGTTAGGCGACTGCCTTCGGCTCAGGTCATGATCCTGGAGTCCCAGGATCGAGTCCCACATCGGGCTCCCGGCTCAGCGGGGAGCCTGCTTCTCTCTCTGACCCTCCTCCCTCTCATGCTCTCTCTCTCTCATTCGCGCTCTCAAATAAATAAATAAAATCTTAAAAAAAAAAAGAAATTACTTGATGGCTATTGAACTAGAAATGTTCATGATAACCTGTGGATGTTTTCTTTAGCTCCTTTGGTGGATGTTATGGATACTGTGCCTTTGTGTCAGGGGAAAGTTTTAAATCAGAGGTGATTTTCAGGAAGTGTGTCCCTAAAGCAACCTGGAAGCATGACTTTCAGACCTGTCACACCCAGTTAGGATCTCCATCAGTGGCCCGTCTGGTGTTGGCAAGGCCCTAAGAGTGACCCGTGTGACCCCTTTGCTAAACTACAAAAGTAAATTAATTTCTTCCAAATGCCATTCCTTACATTTGGCTATTAGGACCTGAGCAGGACAGATGCCTGGGTTAATTGAAATGAAAGCCATTTTTCTTGTGACCAACTCATAGTTTCAAGTGAAGCAGACTCAGCAGAAGCTTAACCTCCTTTCCACTCAAGCTCATAAAGAGACAATGGCTCTTCAGAGGGCTGAGCAAGCATGCACATCCTTGTTTATAAGAGGAGACAAACCAGAGGTAATGTGCAGTAATGAAAATCCTCCGGGGGCACTGAGAACTTAGATCATTCGGTTCCTATGAGCAGGTCCTAACTTCTCTGCATCTTGAATTTTCTACCTGTAAAGCATACTTAGCAAAGGTGACTTCTGAGCTTGGAAATGATGTGGCTAGAAGAGAAGCCCAACAAGGCTGAGCACTGCTCTCCCCTTAGAGATTATCTACCCCACTGGTCCTGGGACCCCTTGCTTACCTTCTCTACCTGTTAATGCATCACCAGCTTATCACACTTCCAATACTTGGCAACTCCAATATATCAGCCTCAAGAAGGGAATGTGTGTGTATGTGTGTGTACATGTGCACGTGTGTGTGTTGGGGGGGTGTCAAATTGTCGTATTCTTCTTACATGATGACTACTAGTTACAAAAAAGTACAATTGACTTTTTGTCCACCACATTATCTTTCACTCAGGACCAAAAAAGATATAAAGACTAAACCTCATTTGCCTTTATTTTTCTTCTTAATTAATGTTGCAAAGTACACCAATGGAGGTAACAAAAGTGCTTTAAACAGGAGGGACACATCAAGAAGTCATGAGGTAGGTGGATCCAGGAAGGGTTAATTCAGAAGCTCAATAGTTGGCTTCTCTCAGAGTCTCGTGGCTTTCCCTGATGGTTGCACCCTTCAAAAATTACTTCCTATAAGGCAACGTTCAAGACAAAAAGGAAGAGCCTATTTTGATGAATCCTTTTTGTGCAATATTTCCCCAAAGCCTCTAGCATATTCCCATCATCCTTCATATGCTAAGATTAGACTGCCCAGTACAAGCTTATCACTGGAAAGGGGAAGTTTAAGAGTCTCATGATTGGCTTAGATTAACCAAGGACCCTCCCTTAGCATCCTCCTTGCCCACCTTCCCCGACACATTGCTTCTCCAAACCTTAACCAAACCAGGGTTCTCTTAGGGAGACATGGCAACAATTTCATTACCTTGTTTCATTGTGTTTTCATTGTTCATTTATCTGTCTGAACACAAATTATATAAACCTTCTTAAATGAATGGCAGACTACACAGTTACCTGTAATTAGAACAGAAATCTACTGTCTGTATGACAGGTGTGTGGAAGTTTTTTATTATAATTTAATATGAGTTTACAGCAAATTATCCACTGATTTCTAACTTCCTTTTTTGTTTGTTTGACTCTATCTGGGGTATTAAAATCCTAATGTTCTTACCAAGCTTATTTTTACCTCAAGGATCACTTTTTTGGTAGCCATGAGAATGAATTGGCAACCAAAGATTTAAGCAGGTACCATCAAGTGTCTAAAGGCCCAGTTACCATTGATATCTGGCAAAGAAATCAAGAATTGCTGAAATGAAATGAATAGAACTAAGCTTAGGTTATAATGTAGCAGAATGGCCTGTATATGTGTGTGCATGTCTATTTGAGCAAGGGTGTCTATGAGGGTGTGTTTTATTAGCTGACAACACATGTTTGCAACATGACTTGTCGATATGGTTCTTGACTTAAAGACCTGCTGCCCAGTGTAAATGCACTAAGCACAGCCCTCAGCAGTACCCATGAACTCAAGAGTGGTTTAGATATCTTCACAGGGACCAGCCACTATGTGTAGTCAGCCTTGTGGAGCCTGGCTCTGATGCTGGAATCAAAACCAACTTTACAGAAAAGGGGGAAACACATATATTTAGAGGAAACAACTCTGGAATAGAAGAAGGTTTCATGGCAGCAGAAAACACACTGGTGGAGTGGGTGGATGCCAGTTTTTATGCTCTTTTGTCCCTTTGTAGAAGCCCCCCATCAGTGTCTGTCACTCCCTAGTCCTCAGTGATTGTGTCTTGACTCCCAGAGAGCCAGACTTCTTTTCCAAATTTCCAAAGTAATTATATGCAATTAGTATCTCAACTGTCCTCCCACCCATCCCATCCAAGTGTACCTGTCCTGCGTCTTGTTCTACAGTGACTCCACTTGAGGTGATGCTGTTAGCCCTTAAGATGAAATGAAATGTCAGTGGATGCTCATGGTCAGTGGCAACTTTGGGATGACGTTTTTGCAATGGGGCAGCTGCTGCTAAGTCATTCCCGAAAGGGACAACCATATGGGAAGATTGGGGGGGCCTCTCAGCATGGGAGGCAGGGAACTCTATTTGGAATAGGGGAGATCCTTCCCAGATTGGACCAGGACGATGGCCTCTGGCTCAATGTCAGCTTCCAGCCAATTCTGACCATGAGGACAGAGATTTGGTCATCACAGGGTAGTCCTGGGCTCATGTCTGTCCACTTTTAAAATAGCCAAGTGATCCAGCCTCAGAACCTAAAATGCAGAAGGATCAGAGTACAACCCAGACTCTGCAATTCACTCTTCCCCCACAGGCCAAACAAGAACTAATTTTGAACAAACCACCATGACCAAGCCTGGGGGAAAGGCCCAGAATGCTAGGCAATGGGGCCAGCAAAACTCCACACCCCACCCAAATTGTTTACTCCTCCCTGAGCCTTTCAGAGACGGGACGCCGGGCTGGGGTTTGGGATGCCATCCGTTCCACCCTGAAATTCCCTCTTCAGGTTAGGATTAGGAAATCCTTCCCCACACCGGTCCCCACCGAGCCAGGAGCTCCTGCCTTCATCCTTTTTCTCTGTTTGTTTTCATTAAAGACTCAAGTCTAGATTCCTATAATAGATGAGCTGAAAAAAGATTCCAGCTAAAAATTATCCACAGACATGTGTAAGTCATGAGTTTCTATGCCAGTCAGGTTTAGCCAGAGAAACAGAATCAATAGGGCATTAATATATATTTACATATATATATAATGTTTATTTTAAATATTTAATATAGTTTACATATAAAGATAAATACACTTTTATAATACACATTATATATGTGTATGTATAATAATCATAAAATATATTTTTTACATGATACATGTGTGTGTGTGTATATATCTCTGTGTGCGGATAATAAAGAAATTTATTTTCAGGAATTTGCTCATGTGATTATGGGGACTAGGAAATCCAAAATCCATAGGGCAGGCCAGCAAGCTAAAAACTCAGGTGTGGGGGTGCCTGCGTGGCTCAGTTGGCTAAGCGTCTGAGTCTTGGTCTCGGCTCAGGTCATGATCTCAGGGTCATGAGGTCAAGACCCACGTCAGGCTCTGGGCTCAGGGGGCCTCTATTTGTCCCTGCCCCTCCTTCCACATGCTCTCTCTCTCTCTCTCTCAAATTAATTAATTAATTAATTAAATTTTTTAAAACCTCAGCTGTGGATTGATTCTGCAATCTAGAAGCAAATTTCTTCTTTTCTGGGAAACCTTAGCTTTTGCTCCTAAGTCTTTCAACTGGTTGAACAAGGCCCACTTGCATTTTGGAGGTACTCTCCTTTACTTACAGAACCACTGGTTGTAAATGCTAACCACACCTGCAAAAATACCTTCTCAGCATGTTTAGACAACTGTTTGATTAAATAGTCAGTGCTCTATCTTTGCCGAGTCGACATGAAAGTAACCATCACTGCTTTCGATGGCTTCCTTGGCATCTGAACCTCTATGAAGTTCTTGTATTAGCAGAAGCTTTGGGATTGTTCAAAACTCTTAGCTATGCAAAGGCCCAGACCTTGTGGGCCTGGGATGGGTGGGTGCCACCTCATGCCACACTAGGCAGCGCGCCCTCCTCTCAACATGGGGGTCTCGGTGTCTAAAGTAAAGATGAAACAACTCTCAAGTTACACACTTGTATGATGAGTTAGGCAATTTGCTCAGCAATTCCACAGCATCATTCGACTGGTGTTATTTTGCTGAAATGAATCCTTTACAGATGAGGAAAATCCAAGGCTCAGATAGGTGTCTGAGTCACACAGTGCTTTCCGCAGAGGGTCAAATCTGAACCGGACCATTTTAACTCCTGAGGCCAGTACCGTGTCCTGTAGGGCAATGTCTCTAAGACTGACTCTGGATGGGTTAGAAATTTCTTCTTCCTTCTTTCCCTTGTGCCTTTTCTTTCTTCCCTGTGTTCTTCCCACCAATCTTCCTGGAGTGTGACACACATCTACTCGGGGCACCGCAGTGAGCTGGGGAGTTTGCAGTTGGAAGAGGAAGGGGGGATATAAGGGAGGAGCAGGTAGAGCTGAGGTCCTGAGTTTGTTCACCTGACAACTCATCAAGGTAAAGCAGGAAAGTGTTGAGCTGCAGAGCTCATTTTTTGCCCAAATTTAATATTTGGCTTGGAACAGGGCTACAATATTACCTCTGGCCAAGGATGTCCCGGGGCATCTCCCAGCACTCTCAGTCACACTTACCCGGATCCCGTTGTGATGTAAACTTCATTTGAATGCCATGGAGGAGAAGAAAGAGGCTGCCCAAACCAGCCCCTGTCTTCAAGCCAAAGTGCTCATCCCAGGCTAGAGCTTCACCCATCGAGGTGGAGTCCGGGCCTCCCCTGACGTATTCGCCGGCCCCATCAACTGCACATAATAATGTCTTTGCAGGTTTTGTCCACCCCCAGCCTCAGGTGGGGCCTTGAAATCCACTGCACGAGCACTCCTGGGTCGTGCCACGTGCAGCATCATTGAAAACCCTACCAACGTTGCCCCCCAGAAAGGCTAATGGAAACAGCATCTGCAGTCACCGACCAGAAATGGTTGCATTTCACACAAGTCAGGCAGTTTTTTCCTCCAAGTGAATCAACACAAATGAAAACTGGCTGATGCTCGGGTCCACCAGAGACTGAAGAACAAAACCGCGAAATGGAGCCTGCCCAATTCTAATTTAATTCAGAAGAACAAACAGAGGATCACTCAGCAGACCTCAAATCCCCAGTCTGAACATGATGCCCAGGGAGCCAACAGTTTTATGGACCATCTACCCCACCTCCTCCCTCTTGCCACAGCAAGTAGATTAAAATAGCTCAGAAAGCCTTGCTTGGTGAGTGACAGTCTCGTTCTGACATTGTTGTCCATGTTGACCTTGTACTTTCTTACTGAAAAGTCAAATGCTCTGTAGAAAGCATTTAGTTCACAAAATAACTACTGTACTTCTACGTGATGCTTGCATTTTGTGTCTCTCCTTCGTCACTCAAGATCCTATTCAAATGCCACTTTCTCAGAGAGATCGTTCCTGGCCACTTGCTCTAAAATGGCACCCTCCACTACCCAACACTTGCTACCCTCTAGATCTGCTTTATTTTTTTTTTACTGGCATCATATCACATATTTGTTTACCTTTGATCTGCCTCCCCTGCTAGAATATAAGACTTTATGTGGGCACAGACATTGATTAATTTAATCATGGCTGTGATCCCAGCATCTAGAACAGTCTCCAGCACAGAGCAGGGGTTCAATAAATATATGTTAAAGGAATGAATCAGTGAACTGGTACAAGGATCAGTTGCCTCATAGGCCATGCTGACAATAAGGAGTCTTGGGGTTTGATACGTGACATTTCTCTTATTAGAGAGCTACTCTGAGAATTCTTGACCTTCAGCAATTCACAGCTTCAAGTCCCATGTGTTATGAGTAGACGGGTATTAGGGAATATCTGGCTTGAAAGTCCAAATACATGGAAGTCCCCATTTCAATAGGAACCTGTTGTTGCTAATATTATGATTGTGAAAAAGTAATGAAAACATGATTTCATTCAGTGCTTGGGTGAAGTAAAGAAGCACCGAGTGTGCGAAAAGTCGGGAGGCACTCACTCTCAGGCACCAACCGTGCACCTATATGACCCTGAGAGTGAGTGTTTCCTTACATTTTGCTCTCTAGGTATGTTGCTCACCTCACCATAGTCCCGGCTCTGCAAGAAATGACAAGCAAAAAGACTACAGTGTAGAAACATTTATTTAATGCAGTTTGTCTCATGGTGTCATGATGTCTACTGAAAACACATCATTCTCAAGGGAAACGTGATGCAAGAGCAGAGCAAGATCCAATACAACAGTAGGATCAACATTCAGATTTTAGCTAATCTGAGGATTCCCAGAGATCTCTGGACAAAACTCACATTGACAAGGGGACCAGTGGTTCTAAGAGCTCATCTTCAGTCTTCACTTGAGGTTCCTTGGGCTTCCACCTGGTATGTCTATAGGCTTAATTAAATACACGTTAGGCAAAGAGAGGTCTTTTAGATACACCTATAAAGACCAAATTTTATCCCTGGGACAAAATGCATTGGTAAATGGCACACCAGTGACATTATACTCCAAGGTTTTGGACAAGATGAGAATGGCATGAGCAAGGGGCTGCAGGAGATGCACCAAATCATCAGATGCCCTAACTGTTCACACACAATTAAGGAAAAATGGCTAAAATGGTTCGTTCTTATATATTATGATATAATTCCTGCCATGTTGTATGGATAAACCAGCCTGCCCTGCTCTCTTACCACACCTGATAACCCCAATCAAGGGATGATAAGTCAAAGATAGCCACATACACACTGGATATGAAAAAAGCTAAATGTCTTTGGGCATGTTGTTCCTTAATTCTGCCCAATAAGGCTGTCCATGTAGGATGGTGGCATCTCAGCCCTGAAAGAAAATCCTTTCTTTCAGAAACTATGACTATTAGGCAAAGAGAAGGCTAGTCTCTGAAGCCCAGTTCTCCATGAGGGCTGATATACCTCACAGTCTGGGATCTACTAAGATCTAGGGAGACACTGTGATAGAGGACATAGCATTCCTTTCTCCCCCGAAACCCACATCAACCCTTGCAATGCATCCCCCATTACAGAAGAATACCCATGGGGGAGGGGGGTTCCTTGAAGAACCTGACACAAAGTCTTATACATAATCTTTAATTTTTTTTTTTAAGGAGATAGACGTTTATTGAAGACACTACAAGGGATGACAAGCAGGACAGCAGAGGAGAGACCGTCTGCCTGATCTTCAAATGTTTTCATACATTTTAATAATGATACAACTACCCGACTAAAGGTGAAAAGTGTTAAAATACCAAGAACAAATGTGTCTGCCTGCCATCATGTCCATTCAACACAGATTACTGATTTTTAAGGAGTTAGTGAAGATACAAACAGTGGTGTTCATGATGTTGGATTATTTCTCCACTGTGTTTGTTAGAGAACTGAAGCTCTGAGCTAAACAGGAAGTTTGTTGCCGTACAAAAGCGCACCTCAATAGGTTTGCTTAATCACAATATATTGCTCTCCTCCTAAGTTAACCACGGCTTCTGACATGGAGAAGATTCAGAACTCGAAGCCACTTCACCCTGGGAAAATAAAATGGAAGAGAAATATGTAATTCTAACCAATTGTTTAGTGGTCAACCTTCAAATATGCCATCGGGGCTGCGAAACCATTTAACCACATCAAAGACAACACAGCATGTTCTGCTGTTTTTATTCCTTCTTCTTCCTTTGGTCAGAAGGTGGTGGTAGGTGATCATCCACTGGACTGTCCCTTCAAAAATAGATGTCAGGGCGCCTGGGTGGCTCAGTTGGTTGAGCGACTGCCTTCGGCTCGGGTCATGATCCTGGAGTCCCGGGATCAAGTCCCGCATCGGGCTCCCTGCTCGGCGGGGAGTCTGCTTCTCCCTCTGACCCTCCTCCCTCTCGTGCTCTCTCTCATTCTCTCTCTCGCAAATAAAAATTAAAAAAAAAAAAATAGATGTCAGCATTTCACATCCAGGTACCAGATGTCCTGGTTAAACAGCTGGCAGTGGAATTTGACTTCATGGAAAGGGTTTAAGGCATGATTTAGTCATTGACCTCCAGTGTTTGCTCTGACTTCTTACGGGGGAGTTCGAAGAGGAGCTGCGAAGTTTCCCAAGCTCCATTCAGGCGACAAAGGCCCACCCTACAAACAACAGTCCTTCACCTTCTGAAGACCTGACACCTATGAAGTAACAAGGAAGGAATTTTCTGGCTCTGCTTCCTGGCACAGTCATTACCCAGGCTCCTCGATTCCAATTAGTTGGCCTTCACAACTGAGCCTCAAGAAATTTGTTATTTAGTGATCTGAATAAATTGGACAATTGAATCAGAAAAAGTACAAAGCACTCCCAATGTTAAAAAAGTCCGGATCTATACATACCCCCCCCAACCCCTTCATGCCTCTCACATTGACCCATGGTTTCTGATGTGGACTGAACAAAGCTGGTGTCACTGACTTCAAGGAAAAGTGAAGTCAAGGAGAGAGGTTAG
This sequence comes from Mirounga angustirostris, assembly GCF_029215605.1. Classification (NCBI taxonomy): domain Eukaryota; kingdom Metazoa; phylum Chordata; class Mammalia; order Carnivora; family Phocidae; genus Mirounga; species Mirounga angustirostris. The sequence continues at coordinate 36,453,228 of NW_026991725.1, forward strand.
CAGACTGGACACATTTAAAGGCCAATGTGCCCAATTTTTAAAATCTTTATTCACCTGTCACTTAACTGGATATCCTGCTTTGGTGGTAGTAGAGACTACATTTAAGGATCTAAGTGCCAACAGGAAATGAAAAAGCACATTCGAGGGGCGCTTGGGTGGCTCAGTCGTTAAACGTCTGCCTTTGGCTCAGGTCATGATCCCAGGGTCTTGGGATCGAGCCCCGCATCAGGCTCCCTGCTCGGCGGGAAGCCTGCTTCTCCCTCTCCCTCTCCCCATGCTTGTGTTCCCTCTTTCACTGTCTTTCTCTCTGCCAAATAAATAAATAAAATCTTAAAAGAAAAAGCACATTCTATTTGTCATTAAGTACAGAAATGCCATGGTTCTTTTCAACCTTTTCCTTTCCTGATGTGTAGGATGACTTACAGCTAAGGTGAAAAACCACTTATGACCTCACATCAGTTTCTGCGCCCAAGTGGCTTCAGCTAAACATTATTCAAAACTCAGCATAAAGGCGAATAGTGAATAGACTGAAAGCCTTGAAACCCAGCACCTGTCTTTTTAGTATCCCATAAAGAAAAATGGTGGGGAGTACACTCCTGGACTGAACACCAGGAAGGGAGCCCATGTTCTCAGTGGGTTAGGGCAGGGCTGTGGTTAGCTCAACTTTCTGACACCAAAGAGGAACATGTATAACTCTTCAGAGGCATCAGTGGAGTATTCGACCGATCATGAAAAAAAATTCAACTGCTCTCACAATCTGAGTGTGGGTGGGAGAAGGAATGAATCTAGGTCTACAGCATGAGAAGTGGTCAATTGCAGTCACCATTCTATTCTAAAAATGCAAATTGGACCTCGTCTGTCTCCAGCTTCATAACCTTCATTTGCTTGTGGATAAACTCTAAAGTCCTAAACATTATATAAAGAGCCTTTTCTGATCTGGAACCAGCCTATTTTCCCAGGGCTTCATCTCACACCCTACCCCAGATAGCCCCAGCCCTCTACAGTCCAACCATCACACTGACTTGTAGTCCCCAGAACCTGCCATATTTCTCGTGATACCTGATTTTTGCCTCTGCTGTTCCATCTGTCTGGAAATTATTTTCCCTACCTTTCCTTTCTCTGGCTATTACTAGACTAAAAAGCATATGATGGAAAACAAATAGTATAAGCCCACAGCTGAGTTTTTGCATTATATCAATATTTTGTTGGTCTGAAAGCTCTAAGGAAGAGGGTGCAATGCAACAAATTAAGCAATCCCATATGATAAAATGGTTTTTAACCAATAAATGTTAAATGTAGTTTATATATGCTTATACAAGTTTGTTAAAAAGATAACAGTTGGGGCACCTGGGTGGCTCAGTCGTTAAGCATCTGCCTTTGGCTCAGGTCATGATCCCAGGGTCCTGGGATCGAGCCCCGCATCAGGCTCCTTCCTCAGTGGGGAGCCTGCTTCTCCCTCTCCCACTCTCCCTGCTTGTGTTCCTGCTCTCGCTATCTATCTCTGTCAAATAAATAAATAAAATCTTTAAAAAAAAAAAAAGATAACAGTTACTCAGATTTCAAGGTTCATCTCTCAAGAATGATCCATATTTAATTGGTGGATCATCCTTTTTGAAGTCAGATACACATGGCTTTGAGAGTGAGCTCTACCATTTACTAACAGCATGACCTCGGGCAAATTGGCAACCTCTTTGTGGTTCAGTCTTCTCATCTGCAAAATGGGGGCTGCCCTAGCACCTGACCGATAGAGTTGTTGTGAGGATCAATTTAGACAATAAGAATGAAGTGCTGAGTATTAGTTACCAGGGGGAATGGACAGCTCATATCTCCCCAAAGTTCATATGTTGAAACCTTATCCCCCGATGGGGTGGTTTTAAGAGGTGGGGCCTTTGGGAAGTGACTGGGTTCTGAAGGTAGAGCCCTCATGAATGGATTAATGTCCTGACACAAGAGACCTCAGAGAGTTCCCCTTCTGTCATGTGAATTATCCATGAAGAAGAAAGTCGTCTAGGAGGAAGGAAGTAGGATCTCGCCAGACACTGCATCTGTCGGTGTCTTGATCTTGGACTTCCCAGCCTCCAGAGCTATAAGAAATAAATTTCTGTTGTTTATAAGCCACACAGTGTGTGATATTTTTGTTACAGTAGCTGAGCTAAGACACCTGGTAGGCAGTAATATTCGGTCAACTCAGTAAAGGGCCACCGTCACCATCATCCTCTTCTTTATCACCGTCATTCATCATATGTCATCATATGTCATCAAATGTCAAAAGAGCCCGACTGCATCTCTCCATGCTGGCTCCTGCTGTTTAAGACTTGATGGCACCATTTTGCAGCTAACTAAGCCTTTCTAGATCACACTGAAAAACATTCACCCACCAACTTCATCTTTGGAAATAGGAAACTACAGGACTCTGCTCACACGGTTTTGCCCAGGAGGGTGAAAGTCACTAAGACACTCTGGGTGGGAGAGGGAGAAAGTCTAGCTAACAACATAATTAAAGAGGGAGGCAGCTCCCTGTGGGAACCCCTGACGTCTGAAGAGTCTGTTACCCTTTCCTAAGACTATCCTCATTCCTGTGTTCAACCCGAGGGCACATATTACTCTTCTCATAATTTTAAATATGGGGAAGCTGACTCCCCCTAAAGACAAGCTGCCCAAGCTCACTGTTGAGCCTTGTCTTCAGATCACCCATCCCCAGCCCCACCGTTCACGCACCCTGAGCAGCAGTCCCTAACCTCAATATCCTCTCGCTTTCCAGAGGCGCCACTGGGGCTCCTTTACTCAGTTTTGTTTGCCCTTCTCCCAACATTGGCTGTCTGTAAGAGGCCCTCAGTGCCTGGAATTTGAAATTGTTTTTCTTCCCTCCCTTCCTGAGGAGCGGATTGTTCCTAAGCTCTGGGCTGCCCGGCCAGTGCAGGCCTGACTGGCTGGCACCTAGGGTTGCATGGAGGATATGGATTTGTTTTTGCAGGGTTGCTCATGAACGATGGAGTGCTGGTGTTGGCTTCCTTGTAGAAGGGGTGCATGGCAGTTAGGCATGGATTTGCAGGGAAGTAAACTTCAAGAATAAACAGAAAGTACACACACTCCACATCCTGTCAGCCAAGCCCCAGCCTCCTTAGTCCTGACAGGTGATCCATTCTGACTTCCTTACAGAGACACCCACGCCCAGCAGACTGTAAGTCCTTGAAGCATGGCAGGCAGGAAAAAGCACAAACGTGGATTCTCCACTCTCTAGCATGGTGGGCTTGAAAATTCGCTCAGCCTCTGTGCCCAGACTCCACGATTGAAAACTTGCCAACATTCTTTTGGTTCCTCCCATATACCAGAGTCTTCCCCCTCCTCAGGGCCTTTGAATGTGCTCTTGTCTCTGCCCTCCTTCTCCTGATGGCACTCCTCTTCCTTCAGGTTTCAGCTTCGATGCCATCTTCTCAAAGAGCCTTCCCCCAGCTTCCCCTCAACCCGATTATTCTCTGTTTGGGGCACTCATTGGCTTTCTTCAAATGTTTGTCACAATTTCCAATAATTTTTATTTGCTTTGTCTTCCTATTCAAACTTGAAGCTCCTTGAGGGTTGCTCTCTGCGATGTCAGCACAGCGCCTGGAATTTGGTGGGGACTCAATCAATATCAAGGAATAAAGGTCCTTGCTTTGTCTAAGTTTAACTGGCGCAAGGGAGAGGTAACAACCAGCAGAATCCAGAATCCCTGATCCTGTGGACAATTTTATCTTCGACTGCACTCACGTGAACAATAAATATCAGAATCTACATCAGAAAGATGTAGAGTTAAAAAGACCAAGGAAATTAATCAGCATAAACTCTTTCGTGTATTTTATAATTTGAGACAAGCATACTACCCCAACTGGATAACATTTTCCCGACACCCACTTGGGAATCTTTTCTACCTGCACAAGTCTATGAGTATACTTATAAAAATATCTAAATTGTTAAAGAATTTAACAGCAGACCAAATGAAAAAATATTACCTGCGACAAGTTAATACATAGGAATTCACAGTTAAGGTCTATTCATACAATACAAATTTGTTGAGTGCCTGGGATTGTAAATATATGAATGATGCAATTCTACATTCAGTAGTCAACAATCTTGCTCGAAAACAAAATATACAACTGTGAAACTATCCTAGGAGCCTATAAAAACAAAACAATATAAAAACTACTTAGTTAATGGCACCTGGATGGCTCAGTTGGCTAAGCATCTGCCTTCAGCCCAGGTCATGATCCCAGGGTCCTGGGATCGAATCCGGCATCAGGCTCCCTGTTCAGCAGAGAGCCTGCTTCTCCCTCTCCCTCTGCCCCTCCCCCGTGCTCGTGTTTTCTCTCTCTCTCTTTCATGCTCTCTTTCTCAAATAAATAAATAAAATCTTAAAAAAAAAAAAAACTACTTAGTTAAGTGTGTTGAAGCTCAGAGTGAATTACAATGAGTTAGGAGAAAACAATTTTTAAAGAGTTTTGGTTAAAGTCTTGAACAGAGTGAGTGAACAGGGACAGACACAGAAAAGTTATAAAGGTTTAAACTGAAATTTTTTTATTAAGTAGAACCCCCTCATTACAGTGTTCTTTGTTATCAAAGTATATTTGACATATAACACTGTGTGAGTTTCAGGTGAAGCACGTGTTTATTTGATACATTGATATATTACAATATGATTGCCATTAGATTGAGATCATTAGCACCTAATTATCATGGCACATAATTATCATTTCTTTTTTTGTGGTGGGAATAATTAAGATCTAGTGTCTCAGCAAGTTTGATGACATACAATGTTGTCTTTATTCACTACACTGTGCATTAGATCTCCAGGACTTGTCTCCTAGTTGCAAGTTTGTGCCCTTAAAAAATACCTCTTCGGGTGCCTGGGTGGCTCAGATGGTTAAGCGTCTGCCTTCGGCTCAGGTCATGATCCCAGCGTCCTGGGATCAAGTCCCGCATCGGGCTCCCTGCTCCTTGGGAGCCTGCATCTCCCTCTGCCTCTCTCTCTGTCTCTCATGAATAAATAAATAAAATCTTAAAAAAAAAAAAAAAAATACCTCTTCTATTCTCCCAGCCCCAGCCCCTGGTAATCACCATTTTACTCTGTTCTTATGAGTTTGGCTTTTTTAGATTCCACATATAAGTGATATCATGCAGTATTTGTGTATCTCTGTCTGACTTATTTCACTTAGCATATTGTTCTCAAGGTCCATCCATGTTATTGCAAATGGCAGGATTTCCTTCTTTCTCATAGCTGAACAACATACCATTGTGTGTGTGTGTGTGTGTACTGCATCATCTTTATCCGTTCATCGCTTGACTGACAGACACTTAAGTTATTTCCATATCTTGGCTATTGGGAAAAATGCTGCAATAACCATGGGAGTCTAGATAGCTGTTCCATATCCTGTCTTAATTTCCTTTGGGAGAGCCCCCTTATTTACAAATGCAGAAAATGAGGTCCAGTGGGTTTTTCCCTCACCTGGGTCCTGTAACAGAGGAGGATCAGGGAGTCAGGAGCCCAGGCACCCAGTCTTTCCACTACATCACCTGGGCCATTTTCAGAAGAGGTAAGGCGAAATCTCAGCCACAGCACCAAAATGGGTGAGCAGGATGTGGCGGTGGCCGTGGCAACAGGACTAGGCTGGGAGTGGAGAGATGTGACAGAAAAGGCTTGGAGGTGAATTGAGGGGTGGCCAACGGCTGGTTTCCTCATGGAACATCTTTATTTTTGGCACGTTGACTTGTTGAGTGGCACCTGAGTCATCCCTCTTGAAGCCAGTAACCAACTCAAACAGAGGAACTCACACATCACTCCTTTTACCTTGGGCATCGTGGGCACCCACCAAATATTTGCTGATTTGCTTTGACTCTGATGCTGGACCTATAAGAGTGCAAAGAGGCGCTCTGTGTGCACCACCATGAAATGTGTTCTATTTATGATGGGAAGGTACAGAGCAGAAAAAAATAAATCACCTCATTTACAGATAACAGGCATTGCTCTTATTGAATCAAAATGTCCTTGTTGGCATGGAAACAAGAAACAGTTGAGCTGGAAGAACGTGGCAGAGAATGGAAATGTAGCATGGAGGTACCATTTTCACCCTCCCTTTGCTTATTACAACTACGCCCAAGCATGGTACCACTGGGTATGGTCCCCTTATTCTAGCTGGAGAAAGAACCTCCCCAGAGAAATGTGGATTCCAGCTCTATTCTGGTGTTGTTGTTGTTGTTGTTGTTGTTGTTGAGATTTATTTATTTATTTGAAAGAGAGAGAAAGAGATAGCAAGAGAGTGCAGGGGGAGGGGCAGAGGGAGAGGGAGAATCTCAAGTCAACTCTGACCTGAGAGCAGAGCCCAACTCGGAGCTCAATCTCACGAGCCTGAGATCATGACCTGAGCCAAAACCAAGAGTCAGACGCTTAAATAACTGTGCCCCCCAGGCACCTCCCCCAGCTGTATTCTTTAATAGCTGCATGATCTTGGGCATTTACCTCTTTGACCTGCAGCCTCCTCATCTGCTAACACAGGTAAAGTACTTAGCACAATGCCTGGTAAAGAGCAGGTACTCAGCACACATTAAGTCTCTTTTCCTTCCTGACAAAAGGAGCTTAAGGAGAGAGACCAGGCTCTGTAGGGAAAAAGAAAACAATCCTGAGTGGTCTGGTGGCAGGAAGATGGGAGTTTGGGGGAAGACAGAGGAGTGAGAAGTTGTCAAGTCATGGAGCAAGCCTTGAAGCTTGCAGAGAAGAGGAAGGAAGGGGCCATGGCGTCTAACTAAGAGCAAGGTTCAGAATATGTGGATTCAAAGTCTACTTTAAGGCAAGAGCACCTGGGGCAAGTTCAATTCCCTCTTTGGACCTCAGCATTCTTGAGCAAAAATAAGAAAATTTTAATATTGATCTTTGAAGTTCCTTTTACCTCTATGATCCAATGGTTTTAAACATGACCATTAAAAGTAAGGGCCCTGAGATTGATCAAATAGGTAAGAAAATCCATTGAACCATCTGGACCTTTAACCAGGCTTGACTCTAAAGTGAAGCCCTGTTCTAAGCATTTCTCTCTTGGCTGCCCTTCCAGAGTAAAGGAAGAGGATGAGGTAGGAATTCAAAGTAGAAGTCTATCATACTAAACACCTGTCTCAGTTATATCCTGACCTCTATTAGTAATGTCGCCTGAGGTGTGCTTACAGTTGATTCAGTCCCCTGAAACTTAAACACCTCCAAGATAGGCCAGGGACTTCTGAGACATCAGTGGTAACAGACCAGGGAGCCCGAGAACTTCTCACTGCCCAAGTTGGAAAATCAAAGGACATATGTGTTCTTTGGCTTGGGCAGGCTGACACTGCTCTTCCCATCCAAATTATTTGGATCTGCGGAGCTAGGTATACTTTCCTGGGGCTGGCTGCCATACAGGGCACCACAAACTGGGTGAGTTAAAACAACACAAATGTATTGTCTCACACTTGTGGCAGCTGGATGTCTGAAACCGTGGTATCAGCAAGGCCATGCTCCCTCGGAAGGCACCAGGAAAGATCTGTTCCCCTCAGGTAGTCCTTGGCTTATGGATGCGTCCATCCTCTCCTCTGTCTTCTCATGACGTCCTCCCCGTGACTTCTTTCTTTACTGTCTGTGTCCAAATTTCCCCTCTTGAAAAGGACACCAGTCATATTGGATGAGGGGCTTACCCTATTCCAGCATGACCTCATCCTAACTAATTGTATCTACCATGCCCTTATGTCCATAGAAGGTCACATTCCCAGGTCCTGAGGAGTCAGGCCTTTAACATCTTTTAAGGGTACACGATTCATGATCAAGGAGTCAGGATTTGAAAGTAACATTCTGAAAAGATTAAAGACCATGAACATTCACTCCTTGTACCCAGTACTCCTTCGCCAGAAGTGATACATTAAGATGGACACAATGCAGGCAACTCTCCCAGATGACCGGCCTCCAATCTCTCTGTCCATTGACCCAGACCTTATGCTACTCCTCCGTGAGCTTGTAGGCACTCGTAATGCATTCCAGTCACCAAGTAATACGCCACTCAAATGAACCTACACTGAAGCTGTTTATGTAACTAATGAACCCTGATTATGTTGCATCCAAGTAGAAGTAAAATTTTTATTCTATGTAATGAAGGAAAGCTTTCTGGCGGGGGGCGGGGGCGGTCAGAGAAGACTGAGATCAAAGACAGACATCTAGGAGAAGCCAGATATGAACAGATCCCCACATTGACAAAGAATCATACCAAATCATTTCCCCAAATCTCCACAAAGAAACATTCAAGCCAGATACTTTCGGTGGGGAACCCACAAAACTACATTTCATTTACTTCTGCCTTTGTTTCAGGCACAGAAATTTGGGGGGTAAGGGGGAGTCATAAAAGAAGGATCCCTCGCTGGTGTCTTCTGACATATTATTTCTACATTAGTGTTATCGGGTTAGTTACTGAAAGACAGATGCCGAACAAGAAGCTGATCACATTTCCCAATCTTATTTGCAAACAAGCATTCATTTCCTGCTTATCAAGGCACAGTGCGGGTACTTTGTCCATTCAAATCATTGTCTTAAGCCAGTGGGGCACGCCACTGGGCAAGGTTCGCCCCAGCCAGAGCCTGGATGCTCAATGTCATTGAACTCAACGAGCACATAATTAGTATTGAAAGGTGTGATTGCAGTCCGGTCGGCCAGGTAATCAGCCCCCGATTTTTCTTGGGGATTTTAGACCAATTGGAAATCTTAGCCCAAGAGGAGGCTGGAGGGAATTATCCTGGAAGTGTAGTATCCCTTTTCAAATATAAACACAGGACAATTATCCCAACCCGTCGGCCCTCCCTTGCTCGGCATGCCGGGTCTGGGCAGCAAGCAGAGGGGACCTGGCTCTTCCCAGGCAGGTCTGCCTCTCAGCCCTGGCTCCCCGGGGCGCTTCCATCAGCTCACTCACATCTTCCAAGACTGTCGCAACCTTGGGATGTCTCTGCAGAACGAGCCTCTTCATCCTGGTGCTTGTTTTGCAAACATTTGGCTGCTTCGTGGGAACCTGCCTCAACCTGAGGCCCGAGTTCCCTGTTGGCTGGGATGGTGGAGGCTTCTTGAGAAGGGCTGGTCTCTTTTCCCAGTCAGATCTGATGGCTTGGAAGAGACAGACTGGAATGCATCTTTCTGCTATCCCTTCAAAGACAGGAGGCCAGTTCTTGGTCCTCAGAAACCAACAGCCACAGTTGACATGAAACTTTGGTTACGTATTTAAATGGGCATTCACATAAAAACGCATTTTTTAGGCAACTCAATGAAGCGTCAAATCAGGACTCTCATCTCCTTCTGGATCAGGGGTGGCCCCTTCCTCCGTGGACAGGGGTGCCATCTGACGAGGCAGATACACGTGGAAGTGTAGTTGCCTCTGTATCAAAGGATGCTTTCTCTGTGTCTCTACAGTGCGTTGCTTTAACCGAACTCGCAATGGCTAACATAGTTAGACAGCAAAATAAACACGAGTAGCCATAAAATACTGACACTTCCAGGCTCTGATGGAGGCTGTGCAGCCAGCTACCTGCCCCAGACTCTGAGGGAGGGCCCAGCGTATAAACAAAGTTTGCATGCAAGACTCCATGTATTATCAACATATCGCGATCAGCTCCTGCCAACCACGCAGCAGACACATAACTCTACATTATGTAATGTGACCATCAGCCAGGGCTGGGGGGAAAAGACTTTTTGTTCCTTACCACCTATCCTCCAACTAGGGCGGACGGCCTGTGGATGCTGTCCCCAGGAGAGTGCAGAGCTTCAGGCCAGGGCTCCTGCAGCTACTCCCTCTCACCTCTAGAAGACACTGACATTCCAGCCTGGATCACCTGGCCGAGGCCCTTTTGCCTTCTGCATAAACCTCACCATGTTGATGGCACTATATTTTCTTAGCATTTTATTATGAAAATGTCAAATATCCAGAAAATTTGAAAACAAACCATAGAGTCATCACTCATGAGATAGTTTTTTTTTTTTTAAGATTTTATTTATTTATTTGACAGAAAGATAGCAAGAGCAGGAACACAAGCAGGGGGAGTGGGAGAGGGAGAAGCAGGCTTCCCGCGGAGCAGGGAGCCCGATGCGGGGCTCGATCCCAGGACCCTGGGATCATGACCTGAGCCGAAGGCAGACGCTTAACGACTGAGCCACCCAGGCGCCCCATGAGAGACAGTTTTAAGTGATTGCCTTGTTCTGCATGGTGTTTGTGGAGACAGGACTCCCTTTCTCCACAGACAGATTTGGGTTTTTTATCACAACCCTTCCACTTACCAGCTAGGGGAACTTGGGTGTATTATTTTATTGTTCTGAACCTCAGTTTGCCTTCAATGTACGATAGGCATGGAGCTAACTCCAATTAACCTATGCTGAGCATTTATTAGATGCCAGGAACTCTTCCGCGGGACACCGCTAGCCCAGATCCTCACTGTAACCGACTGTGGGGAATCCGGCTGAAAACCTAGGCCACTGCCTTGTGGTGCCATTGTGAAATGAGTGACAGTGAGCATGGTTCATTTAGTACAGAGCTTTCACTTGCAGTGGCTTTTCAAGGAATAATTCAAGGATTCTTATTACTAGCTGTAGTAGTATTTTAGAGAGGCCACCCAATCAGTACCCAATTACAGCTCAGGACATAACCAACAACAGTATTTTTCTCATTGCTCCAGCTGGAGCTGGAGTTTTTTGTTGTTGTTGTTTTTATTTCTTTATTTGACAGAGAGAGCACAAGCAGGGGGAGTGGCAGGCAGAGGCAGAGAGAGAAGCAGGCTCCCCGCAGAGCAAAGGAAGCCCGATGTGGGACTCGATAGCAGGACCCCAGGATCATGACCTGAGCCGAAGGCAGTCGCTTAACCAACTGAGCCACCCAGGCGCCCCCTCATTGTTTTAATAGTCAAGGCCACCACAAGTTTGGTAAGGGTAGCACCCCAGATGACAGGTGCACCTGGAGAGCTATTTTCTGTATGGCTTGGCAAAGACTCTTCTTGCAAAGCATTGCTCAGAGAGCTCGGATTTTTAATTCAGAACACTGGATGGTACAGCTATGATAAGAAACTGGAAAATGTGAAAATGCCACAGGTGGGTACTTCCATGCTCTATCAGACCAATAGAATTCTAGCACAAGCACTTGTTAAAGTATACCTTTTATGGGGGCACCTGGGTGGCTCAGTTGGTTAAGCGACTGCCTTCGGCTCAGGTCATGATCCTGGAGTCCCGGGATCGAGTCCCGCATAGGGCCCCCTGCTCAGCAGGGAGTCTGCTTCTCCCTCTGACCCTCCCCCCTCTCATGTGCTCTCTCTCTCTCTCTCTCATTCTCTCTCTCAAATAAATAAATAAAATCTTTTTTTAAAAAAAGTATACCTTTTATGGGCTGGATCATATTTTTGTGAAAAGTGATGGAGATATCAAATCTAAACTCCGTCCATATGTTCTACTGTAAACATGGCTATTGACATCATGGAAATATGTCCAGACTGGTTCATCTCTCATCTGTTCAGCACAAAGATATTTTCCGTGGTAGCTGCCATACACATTCTAAACCCTGAAAGTTCTGGAGCCAATGCCCCATAGATGATTAGTTCTTCTCTGTTTCTAGTGTAAGACATGGGAATCCTGAAAGGCAACTAGATTGTCATCTTTCAGCCCAAAAATCTCTGGACTGCTTCCAACCCTTCCCTCATCCTAAGTTCCTTCAAACGCATTCTAACTAGACTCCTCCATTAAGGAGCCTGTCACAGATCTCTGAGGTAAGTCTCTCAGCCTTGGGAAAGGCAAAAGAAAGGGTAAGTGGACGCTAACTTTTGATGAAGACCCACCTTTGAATAAGAGATACCATGGAAGCCCAGACATGTGGTATAACTTTTCTAAAGTCACAGAGCAAACTGAACAAAAGAAAGAAGGAAGGAAGGAAGGGAGGGAGGGAGGAAGGAAGGAAGGGAGGGAGGAAGGGAGAGAGCAAACCCATGAGTTCTGAATCCAGAGTGCTGCTGTGCGTTAAATAATTAATAACGCCCATTGGCATAAGTCCAGAGACCTGACAACTGAAACAAATCAACTATAGAACAAGTGTTCTGAAAAATTGAAGGCGCCCTACTGATACTGCGTTTCTCAAAGGGATGCAGTTTCAGATAGACCAAGAGAGGACACTGGATGAATCTCACAGATTTTGCATCCAAGATGACCAAGCAGAGGCATATTCTGAGTCTTTGCCAGTAATAGTTGAAGAAGATAAGTTAGAATTTGAGGAATTGGAGCTACAGTTGGAGTGAGAGATTCCTCAGCCCAGGAGAGAGACAAAGATCCAAAAAAAGGGGGGATGGACGTGTTCAGAAGGAAATGAATCCAACACTGACCCAACAGTGAAACTCTCCCCCAAATAGAGTTACAGGTGATTCCAGAGCTATATCCATACAAGTAGAGTTCTTGCTAAAATCTAAAGAGAAAGAGGAATGAAGGGGAGAATGAGGGATACATTAGGTATTAGGGGCCATCGGGAGCCTACATACACTCATGAGAATTGTAATTAAGAACTTGCTATTGGAAAGGACTGTCCTGCCAAGACCTTTGGTCACATTAATCCTTCCTTGGGCCTTCCTTGGGAAGTTCACCGCCAGCAGCTGATCTGTCATCATAGAGAAACAATCAGCGATGGGGAAGAGAAAGTGATGTTTTAGGTGGGCTGGCAGAACAACTTTGCGGACTGCCCTGTTTTTTAACATACCCACAAAACTATGTGGAGCCAAGTGTTCTTTACACCGGGCCAGACTTTCCTACCCCACCTTGGGGGGCTGCCAGTTTTCGCTGGCTCTCTCCACACTGTCAAGCCTTCTTGTGAAATGACTGGTACTTCCTGCTTCCTGTCGCACCCCAGACCCAGACACACCACCTCTCCCTGGGTATCCGCCCTATGGTTTCATGAAAGAAAGCCAAGGGGCTCTTGAGGACACAGAAGCCCCTGTTCGGATGAAGACAAAAAGAACAGGGTCATTTCCCTCCCTGTTTCCTCGTTTCCTTCCACCTTTCTCTGCTCCCCCTTATCCCTTACTGTGGTCCTTGTGCCTGGCTCTAATTCAGCGCTGCATTCCTGCTCCTTTGTGTCCCAGCCTCCCAGCTGCAAGGCCATGGGGGATGTTCGCAGAGTTCTAGCTCCAAGAAACTCTCATCTCCATAGACCTGTCTACCCACCTCCCACCTGGCCTCCAGAGAAACAGCCAACATTCCTTTAGTCCCACAGAGAAAGGGTGTGACTTGGATTACTCAGTGAAGCCTCCAAGCCAGCATCTTATGCCCCCAAAACAATAGAGGTGTATTTTTCTTGGACTTCATTCTTTTTATTTGGTTTCTCCTTTGATTAGCAGAAAGAACGCCTCTCCCTCTCCCTACTTTTTTTTTTTTTTTTTTTTATCCACCAGCCTCGTTCTTCTGCTCTTCTGGTAGAATCCCAGCCCCCAACCTCAGTAAGGTAAAGCCTTGGATCATGAACCTGAGTGATGTCAGTGAGCTTGAGAAACGCCATCCGTTTCTCCTGGGCTTTCTCACACGTGGGAATTGTCTCTTGGGAGTCTACATCCCATCTCTGATCTGTTTGTTTTGGATGCTAATCCCAGGACGCTGGGTGAGGTGTTAGTCAGACTGACCTTTCCCGTTTTCTGAGTCAGTGATCTTAGATCACTAAGTCAGGCGCTAAGTGTTGAAAATTAAAATCAATGTGTGGGGCCCCGTAAGCGGGAGCCAGAAAGGTGGGAACAAAGGGGTGAAAGGGAAAGGTGATACCTCAGTTTGGGTTGAAACAAACAAACAAAAAGCCTATCGATCTGCTATTAAACCCATCCTCATCAAAAAAGGATTCTGCTCACTGGGTGTGTGAGGCTCACATTACAAAGAATATTACATGGACATGACCCCCTCTTGGCTCGTATTATCTCTGAAAGTTCTATCCCACATCTGAAGTCCCAAGGCAGCTTCTGGCCATCCCCAAACAACCAAACCTTCTGGCAATCAGGGAGTTTTCTATTTTGTTGTCTACTGAGCCACTGAAGTACGTCCATCAGGCTGCAAGGGATATTTATGGAGCACCTTACCTTTCACTAGGCTGGGGCATTTAGGGCACCTACCACTTCTACCCCCAGCTTCTCTATCAAGCAGACAGATCTACTGGAATAACAATGTTGATAAGGCCAGGTGTCTGATTTGGATTGGCCTTTTGAATCTAGCCCTTATCTGGCATGTCAAAACTCCTAGTAAACCGGAGTCAATGCAGCTTAAATATCAACGGGAACTCAGACAAGACAACTTCTTATTTTTAATATGAGAAAACTGCCTTGTTGAGAAGCACGGTGTTTTATGGAAGACCACAGAACATGTGGTGACGTTTTTGGTCTAAGGATTCAGGATTATTATCAGAAAGATATATGGAGGCTGTATTGTGTTGGCAAACGTTTAGGTTTAACCAAATGTCCAGCCTGTTTATGCTGTGTCGCATTTGGGGAAACGCTCGTATCCCCCAAACCAACCACAAAACATGTTACTCCCAGCTGACAAATTCCAGCCCATAGTCTGGGCTTCCTTCTCCTTCAACACATCAAGCATAGCAGGTGCAATTCTTTTCGACAAATATTTGTGCAACATCAATTACATGCACAGCATTTGCTCAAATCAGATAATAAAAAGATACTGAATCTGCTTGTGAGACCAAACATCCTAATAGACTTTCCATATACGTGTCTCTAAAATTCAGCAACTCCTTCTTTTCTTTTTCCTACCATCCCGTCCTCAAGAAGAGACAACTTGATTATAAAAGGAAAGAAATTATCTCTATTTCCCTTTCCCTGAGAACACGGATACATACACACGTAGACACTCAGACACATGTGCATACCCATATAAAATCATTATTTGTCCAGTAGGATTTACACATAAGTCATGGATGTTTATAGACTAGACCTGCCGAAATCCGAACACCAAGTATGCGTCCATTTTTTTTAAGGCTCCACCAAAAGAAAAAGGGGAAAAGGAAAACGCAACAAGCCCCTCAAGGAGTCAGAGCCCCTTCTATATTGTCAGATAATTGTTAGCAGAAATCGCCTGTAATAACAAGCCATTTTAAAGGAATGTCAATTCCATTCTACCCTGCTTAAAGAAGACCCAGAGTCTGCCTTTGTTCCTAACCTGGGCAGTTTTGAGGAAATAATACCTTCTTTCAGAAACTGTGGGGAAATTTGAAAGGTAGGCCTCCTGCTCTCCCAGATCAGCGCTGGAAGGAAAGGTGACCACTATCAAGAAGGAGGCTAGCTAGTTCTGGGGGTCAGCCAGGAGCCCCTGGGGGGAGAGGACCAGCCTCGCCCCAGGGGGCAAGGTGATAGGGCAGCAGAAAGCAGGTGCCTTGCTTTTCCCAGAAACTTATGAAGGATCTCCACTCCTCCTTGGTGTGGACTCGGCAGCCAAGGCCTCCGAAGTGTGGCAGAACCACCAGTATCTCAGGCAACCTGTCCTTCACCCTCCCTGCCGACGGCATGTTTGCAGTCTGGGCCGATTTCGTGCAGCTGCTTCTTTCCAGGAGCCTGAGGTTTAGGGTTTGGGTGAACTTGGTGGTTCGCCTTTTTTTTTCCTCCCCCTACCTTGTTATTCACAGCTTCCAATACACAAAGCACTTTATAGCGTCCATGGAAACCTCTGTGGCCGCAGACTTAAAGAAGACAATGACTGAGCGTCAGCCCCACGTGGGGAAGGAATACGGGAGGGTCCAGTTTGGTAGCACAGGTGTGTGGCTTTCTCTTTTGCTGATCAGGTCCCAAAAGCAGGGGGGGGTTGTTTGTCTGTGTTTTGTTTGGGAGGTTTTTGCTGTTGTTTGTTTTTGTTTTTGTTTTTGTTGGTTTTTCTTTCTCTTTTCTTTTTTTTTTTTTTTTCCCCACAAAAGGCCGAACTGACAAGGGCTTTAGAGTTAAGACATGATGGATTTAAAAATGCAGTTGCCCTTGAGTTGGTCCGTGGGGGTAGGTGTACAGCACGGAGCCAGGCCTCTCTTAGACATTGGTGAAATGTTTGTGGAATGAATGTGCACTGCTTCTTTAAAGAGCTCTGTGTCATTGTTAGAACATAGTGGAAGCTTCTTCAAGGCAGGAGTCCTGACATTTGAATTGGTCATCATTCTTGTCCCCAGTACGTTTCCCTGGCTCCCCTGAGAGGGATCTGAGCTGAGGGGACAGCAATTAAATGGGGTCTTTGTCCTCCTGAAATCTGCTGTCCGCATTCTGTATATTCATTCTCTGGAAATAGTCCTTACCAGTCGCCTTTACCCCACTTTTCCATCTTTTCCAACCCATTATACAGGACTAATTGCCAAAAATGAAGACTGAGGCCGGGTGAGTTCTAAGCTGGCTCTTGCATGGAAAAAACAGCTAGAACAGTGGATAGACCCCTGCGCCGTGGTCAGGGGTCTGAGTGTCTCCGCGCCCCCCCCCCCCCCCACCGTGTACCAGCTTCCTCTCTCCTTAAACCGACATCACGGCCTTCTCTGGGCCGTGTCAGCTTCTCTGACAGCTCATAAGAGCAAACAGTGAGTGTCAACGGCAGGTGCAGACAACCACTGAGATCATCAGGTCACCACATCCTCCATGGCTTGCACTAAATGCAAGACCCCAAATGTGGATTAGCATTGCCCCATGAAACACAGAGTCCCAAGAAAATAAGGCAGGGCCCAAAAGATACAAGACTGTGGGTAAATAGTTTTCCCCACCATAGAAGAGAGATGATGAGGGCATAGCCTGACTGGTCTCCTAGTAAATGAATTATTACACAGTAAGTAAGCATTCAAGAGTTGGTAGCTACTGTTTTCTTATTCCACAGTTGTTGTGAGTGGGTTTTTACCCCTTAACACTTAGAGTTTTGTAAGTTTAGACAAGAGAATTAACCATTCTAGACCTGGGCTTTCTCATCTGTTCAATGGGAAAAGGAGTAAGAACTCCTATGAAAGGTTTTCGGGGCGGCGGGGGGCGGGGGGCAGCCAGGTGCTATATCCAGGGAAAGCCTTTTGCACACCACGAAGTACATAGTAAGGGCTCCACAAACATCTCCTCTTGCTAATAAATGTCCCAACGGAGCAGAAAAGAAGAATTTAGATCAGGGTGATAATGGAGGGCCTGCACTTCCAAATGAGATTTGCCTGGATTTAAAGGGGATAGCGACAACCCGTTTCTGCCCCGCAGAACAAAATGATTTGGGAAATCTGGACAGGCCAGGATCAAGGGGTACAAAGGCTACCACATGCCTCCGAGAAAAAAGAAATCCAACACGCACCAGAGTAAAATGAAGCAAAGCGATTGCCCGGAGACCAAATCAGCCAACGCGGCCACTCCTGCAAACCCAGAGCAGTTCTCAAGAAAGACAAATTAAGAGGCGGGAAGACACGTTAGATGTGCATGGTTCAAGTCACACTTTGTTCTCTGCTCCCCCGAGAGAGAGGCAGCCAAACTCTGATTAGGAAAGAAAGGAGGAGATAAGATCAAAAAGTGCAGTTCACAAAAGAGCGAAGCCCCAACCTCCCCGCGTGACCCAAAAAGCAGCGCCAGTGCGGGGAGGACAGGGCCGCGGGGGAGCGGGCTCCCCGGCGGAGGCGGCGGTCTGCGTGCCTGCGAGCAGGGCTCCGCGCTCACAGCGGCGTGTGAAATTCTCCGCGCAGGGCCCTGCGGGGGCGGCAGCCACGCCCCCCGCCCCCCCCCCGGCCCCCACACCGGGATCCTGGGGAATCTGCCTCTCCCATCAACTGCACGACCTTGAGCCAGCCACACGCTATTCTCGGGCTGCAGTTTCTTCACATGAAAAGCAAAGAGTAATTTCTCCCCCTCGCCACCTCCGAGAGACGTCCAGGGAATAGAGTTGACGAGTGGATGTAAGGGCACTTCAAACGCAAAAACAGGAAGCAGCAACCAGGAATATTCATTAGCAGTGGGATTATTTTTTCAGCAATAGGTGAGAAGGAGGAGAGCAGATGGATACGTGTGCTTTAGAGGGACCTGCACGCAGGAGACACAGAGAGGATAGGGGGTGTGCTTGCCAGGATCCTGGTTCTGCAGCGGCCGGACGCGTGTTGGGTGGGAACTGGGGAGAGCTGTCGTAAGTGAGATACAGCCCACAGTGTGGACCGAAGCCAACACAGTGCCTGGGCGGAGGGGGGAGACTACAAGCTCTGGACAGATTGAGGCCAAGGTGAAGGCTTCTCCTCTCCAAGTCGGCTCCCCACGTTTCCCTCCGTGGGGTGGCTGCCCACTGGCTAGAAGAGAATGCTCATTCTTGACCCCTCACTGCATGGCCCCACCCACCTGAGCAAAAAAGTTTCACCCAGGAGCAGCAAAAAGCTAAGGCACTTTTGACATTTAATACCTAAATAAATACCTGTTGAAATTAACTCCGCCCACCCCACCCCACCCTCCAGCCAGTGGATAGTTCCTGAAGCTAGTGTTTCTCTCCTCCTTCTGCTTCTCATTTTCTTGCACCTCCTCCTTCTCCTCCTCCTTCTTCTAAGTAAATCACAGTTTGGATTTAGGGGCAGGGAAGGAGAGGGGTGACATTGTTTTTCAAATGCCTCTGGTTGGAAAGGATGTAGGGCCTTAGGTCCAAACTGAATCACAAGTCCCATATACACACACTTCCATCCTTGTTTTGCCTTTAAATCCGCTCCCGGCCCCCCCGCCCCCGCGCCTCCCCAACCAGGAGGAGTTGGGGAGGGATTTGTGTTTCTGGGGCTCTTGGGACTGCAGTCCCTGGGGCCATCTGGGAGTGATTAGCCTACAGATTTCAGGTAGCTCTAGCCACACGTGCAGCCCACATGACACCCCCTAATTCCATACCCACAGCTCTCCTTCTCCAAACAAACAGCAGTGCCCTTTGCAGAGAAAAGAAAATGCCTTCCTTAGAGGAGCTGCAGGGGAAAGCAGGTCAAACTTGTCTCCTCTGCCCTGCCCCCCACCCCCACTCCCCCACCGCCACCCCACCCACCATTCATTCAGCAGTCAGCCACTCTGGGGCTCATCCATGAAAAGGACTGTGCTTTGTGCTTAGAAAAGCAAGCAAGAAAACCAGGAAGAAAAAAATATTTATTATCATTGTATATTTGGGTAGCAAAGTCTAGAGGTTTTAGAGGTTCTGATATGTTAATAATGACTTCAGTTTGTGGTTTGATTGTTTTCTCAAAACCTGTAAATCCAGGCCAGAAATGTGTAAAGATTGCAATCTGAAAGCTTTATGTCCATCACTCCAAATATTCTCCAAAGGCATGTCTCTAACACCCTTTCCAGAGGACAGGAAATTTAGAAGGTTCTGGGCAAGGACAGACTTCCTTGTGAGTGGCACAGATAGCCATCTACAGGCCACATTTTGAGGGAAACCATAAAGACATCTCATCTAACTGGCCAAGGTATCCCACTATGTGCCTGGTAGCTGAAATGTACCATTAGGTATTCATTGCTTTGGCTAAATTCAATGCTTTGGCAGAGTCTATGTGGCACACAGAATAGAATAATACTCTGTCATTGTCCTCAAGAAGATCACAGTTTAGGGGGTGAGCATATACACACAGTAGACAAATGACAGCATGAAAGGGCATGAACAAAATCTTATAAGAACACAAATATCTTTTCTTGGAGAGAGATCAAGTTTTCACGGAGGGTTTAGCATTTGAACTGTATCTCCATTCCCTACCACAGTCTGGTTGCCTCTTGGACTGAGAAGAGACTGAGCCCTAATAGTCATTTACTCCATAGTCTGAATGAGCCTCACATC
This sequence comes from Mirounga angustirostris, assembly GCF_029215605.1. NCBI lineage: Eukaryota > Metazoa > Chordata > Mammalia > Carnivora > Phocidae > Mirounga > Mirounga angustirostris. The sequence goes on from NW_026991725.1 coordinate 36,473,023, forward strand.
TTTTCTAAGAGAAGAATAGGTGAGGACGGCTTTTATTGGGAGAGACACTCTTCCCTGAAAAGAGAGATGAGGACTGCGAGCAAGGGTTGTAGGGCAGGCTCCCCAGTACAGTAGAAAGGAAACTCTTGAAGATGGGGAAGAAGCCAGTGTATCCATCAAGGAAGACAGGGCTAGTTCTACCCATGGGTCTTGGAGAAACAACCAAAGGACATAGGGGAGACTTGAGGAGTTGGGGATGCTCTTAGGCATGAGCAATAATAATAATAATAATAATAATAATAATAATAGTAGTAGTAGTAATATTTCTTTCCTTCTAAGGGAGCATTGCTTGGAATTTTTCAGAATCCAGAGAGAGCCAAATCCTTTCTCTGAACTCATTCTTAAGTCTCAAAGGCAACCTCACTCCCACTTCCTGGTTGGTTTGACTGAAAAATCAAAGTGTCCTTGGCAGAAGTGAAGTTGGGCTGGGGACAGAAGAAGGGGGTAAGGGAGTGTTCCCTCCGTCATCTGTCTGACCTGTGCAGTGTTCTGGGCTAATGAAACTAGCCCAGAAGTTGGCTGAAACAGGTCTTGAGCCCCACTGAGCTGAGGCAGGTGAGCTTGGAGGCCAATTACCGCAACCCCCCCCCCCCCCCACCGCTGTGTTATCACACTGAAAGCCTGCTTTCCTCAGACCTAAGTTCTTGGAGGAGAGTCAGATTCCAGAGAACCTCCTAAGTGCCAGGAAAATAAAAAGCAATTAGTGACTTTTGCTTTAGGCAGACTCTGGAGGGGAAAAAAGAAATCCTGGAGCCCCACAGAACCCCACCTCCCTGGGCCTCTTCCGGAACCACAATGTTCAGCCCACTCAGCGTTTGGCCAATGCCGCTCTCTCCTCCCTCAGAAGATTTCTTTGCTCCTGGAAAATCATCTGGAAACTGTCATCACCACTGTGCTGGTTGGCAGATGTCCCCCAAAGAGAGAGTGAAGCGTACCACACACTACAAGGCATTTCTGGGCTTGGACCAAGAAAGGGGAGGGGTGGTGGGGTGGGAGGTGATGGCTCAGGCCAAGAGCGGCACAGCATCACCAACCACCAGCGATGGAATAAGAGAGGTGACTTCTGGGGCCCAAGAAAGGGATGGAAAAGCATCTGCCATTGAGCCAGGTGTTCAGGGACCCCTCCTCCCTCCTTTCCCTTCCCCTCAGCACTCTGACGGAGGACCAAGGATGGGAGGCAGCCCTCTGTGATCCATGCACTCTTTCAGAGCAAAGAAAAAGAAATCCATGGTAGAGGCAGAGAAAGAGGTTCTCAGAACACAAAATGCCCCGGAGGGGGGCACAAAATTGGGTATGGGCAGACAGAGGCTGAATCCACCCACAACTGTGTTCCGTCATCTAGGGCCCAGTGCTCAGGCCCATGCACCCTGCTGTTCCAGGTCCTGCACAGCCTTCTGGGGTCACCCATGCCTCAAAATCTGCAAACACCTGTTGCCCAAGATACCTCATGCCTTTATTATAGTTGAGGTTCAAAGGAAAACTGGAATCTGGGCTTCCTTGGGAGACTTTGTCCAGGAGGGACCCCGGGGAGAAGTGGACCCTGGAGGCAGAGGGGGTGTCGGTGAATGCCTGGGGACAGTGTCTGAGCCAGGACCAACCAGGGTGCCTTCCTTTCCTACAGAGATATCAACCCCCCCCCCCCCAGATACCACCATTTCTCCTAGTTGCTGAAGGAGACGAGTCACCCTGCGAGATGTCTCCATTGCTCCAAGAAAGTATTTAAGGGAAAGATGCCTACATTTAGGGCCCTCTGAGACTTGACCTTCTCTTTTAAAGAATAATAGAATGTTCTTATAGCAGGAACTGCTTATTTGTCTCTGCTTTGCACATGGATATTAAGGCACACAACGGTAAAAAGACAGTCCACTGCCAACCTGAGGTGACAATTTTGTTAACCTTAGGAGCACCCCAAAGGGAGGCTGTTTCTGCAGACAGCCCATACCTCGTCCAGACCCTGCTCTGTTGGGCTTTCCCTTGCATTTCAGCCAACGTGGAAATTGGGGGAGTAGGAGGTTCCAGTGCTAGGACTTGGTGTGAAAGCAAACAACCTGCCCTTTCATAAGATGTAAATACATTGTGTTCTTAAGATAGTAACAGGGACGCTGTGAGATTTTCTGGAGATTTAAGGGAGGAGAAAGGAACAAACAAAAAACTCTCAGTCTCTTCTTTGCCTGGCCAAATGTCATTCTCATTAAAAAAAAAAAAAAAAGTGGGGAGGAGATGTAACAGAGGGGGAAAAAGCCATTTAAGACGCTACTTACACCTTTCACATAAGTGAAAGGGTCTTGGGAGAAAGATGTTAAAGAGAAAGGGGGAAATGCAGGAAAAGGGGGTGGGGACCTGCTTTCTCCAAATTCCCTGATCTGCCTGTTCAAAGCTGAGATGGTACCAGAGAGCCCTGGCTTCCCCTTCAAACAAACCCAGAATGGAATCCTGTAATAACACTGTCTCTCCCGCAGGCTTGCACACAGCAACGCGCACCAAGAAATTAATTTGAAATAAACAATGACATGGTAGGCAGCCCCGCGGGTCTCCGCGTTCCCTGCGGGCCCCCACTCTCTGAAGAAGCCCTGGGCCATTCTCCGTGGCTCCGGATCAGCCAACCTCCGGGTAGTTTTGTGACGTCACAGATCCGAGAACCCTCCGCGACAGAGCCCCCCCGCGTTAAGACGTCACTCTCCAGGAAACTCCAAAGTTGGGGGCTGACTTCAGGGCCTCGGCACTCCTGGTTCCCCCGCTGCCCGAAGTCCGGCAACCCCGCTGCGCGCTCACGCTTCTCCAAAGCCGAGCTCAGCTCGCAGCTTCAGGACGCTCGTTTTCGCCCCGCGAATCTATAGGTTCCAGTAACCCCGGGAAGATGCGCTCTTGCCCTGGGGAGCCCGAGGGCCCGGGTGAGGGAGAAAAGGCTTACAAGAAAGTCACAAGATAATTCGTATTTAACTCTGACAGTTACCTTGGGAATTGTATGCTGATAGCATTTCTCCCTTTTCCGTGGTTTGATGGAAACATTTTCTCTGATTAATAAAAGACCCGACATAATAACCCACCCAATAGGACATCTTAGTGGGAGTAGCTGGTTATAGTCCCTTCAGCCTGAGATGAAGTGCCCGCTATAGAGCCCAGTCTATCAGGGGAGAATCACACAAAACTGTCCTGAGACTCTCCGCTCTTTTCTCCCTGGGAACGAACACCCCTAAATCGAAAGGGGACTCGAGGGGAGGAGGAGGAGGCACAGGTGTGAGCCCTGGAACTGAGGAGGAAGCTCTTGGTGCTGAAGGGAGCCCCTTGGCCCGGTAGACACGGCTGCCAATGGGAGTACTGCTGCGTTGAACACTTAGCTTTCTATTTTTAGATCAGCAAGGCAAAGAGCACCTTCAAATGAAAATGCCTGAAATATTTTTAAAAAGAGGAAAATTGGAGAGGGAAAAAGAAAACTTGGCCTAAGGAAATTTCCAGGCAGTTCTAGGGATGCTTTGAGGGGATCCAAATGATGCGCGGCTCCCCTGTACCCTGCCTAAAAGACAGATATTTTCAGAAAAGGAAGGGGGAAGCACACACACACACTCACACACACTCACACACTCACACTCCCTTTGGAAGCACAGTCCCTTTGGAACTGGGACTTCCTACTCCCATCCCTCCCCGCCTCCCCTCTGCTAGTCTGCCCAGGTTGAGCCAGCTCTTCCCATTTCTTGCTGGGCTCTGGCCCTCACCCTCCCAGCGCCCCGCTGGGCCACAGCCAACGGCGGCCCCACAACTCGGCCAGGTCACCCTGGAGCACTTTGCAGGTTCACGCCTCCCTCACCCAGCACCTCCCGTCCACCGCATTCCTCTTTCTGTTAGAAAACAGAAAAGGGAAGAAAACGGAAAGCCCTTTTTGGCCTACAATTTCGGGGGGGGGGGGGCGCTGGGACTCTATGGTCCTAGGTGACACATGTCGGATAATCTCCCAAAGTAGGGCGCCCGTTTGGGGAGAAATCCACGTAGGACTCTACAGTCACGTGCGTTTAGGGACCTCTTGCTGGGAACTCTGGAGGCCTGCGACGGGTCCCACACCCACAGGGGCAGATTGTCCAAAGGTCGCTTTTATTCGGCCGTCCACAGATATTTATTGCGCACCTACGAAGCTACCTGGCATTTTCCTTTTCCCTTGCGCTGTTGCTGTCCAGTCCCATGGCCGTCCTGAGACACGGCCTACCCGCCGCCTCTCTCCCTAGAGAACCGGTGTCGGGTCTGAAGAGCGACCTGCAAACGCGCTCGCAGCCGCGTGAAAAGTACTAACCACCGAGGAGAGCGCGGGGTTCCCGCCAGGGATTGCGGTTTTTTACCTCAAGGGAACCGAGCCCCCTGAGAATTGAGAGAGAGAAGGGATATCCACTTCCCTGAGCACCTCTATAGAGAACATCGCCCGGGGCTGAGATCTTCGGGAGACTCTGCTGCTCAACCCAACCGAATTCTCCGGGGACATGCACCCCTGCTGAAAACGGATTTAGACACGCTCCCCACTTTTGCTAGGAAATTTTGGAGAGGGAGGTTACGGTCCCTAATTCCCCAGGTAAAGGGAACCCCATTCGCCCACGCCATCCACTGCCACCCGGAGACGGAAACCCCCCCTGTGAGGTGTGTTCACACCGCCCCACAGAGCCCACGAAACTCGCTGTAATCCAACATCTCTGGGCTCCGGACTTGGCGCCCGCGTAGACGCGGAGGGAGCTCGGCGGCCCAGGCTAGGGAAATTGAACCCGGCGCCGGCCCTAGTCGCTGAAAGAGACGGGGCGGGGGGTGATCCCGGACCTTGGCTTCCCGAGGCCCGCCTTGGGATCTGCTTGCACCTCCAAGTCTCTGCCCCCGCGGCAGACCTCGCGGCGCTTGCTTAGAGCGGGGCCCGGAATGCACGTCGCAGACTGGTGAAGGGCCCTCCGCTGCCTGCCGCTTTTCTTGCCCTGCACCCTTTCCCCACCAGAAAGAGGAGCCCACCGCGTTTGGCTCTCGGCAGCATGCCCTGGCTAAGACGGAGCCAACAGACTCAGTTTCCCGATCTGTAACCTGAACATTGAGAATAGGTTCCTTTCCCTCTGGCGCTCTCTGACACTGGTCCTCTGGTAGCGGACCGCGAGCGTCTTCCTGGGGCAGGGAGGAGAGGTCAGGGGAGACCCGAGAAACTCACACCGAGCCGAACCCCTGAGTGGGGGTGGGGGAGTGGGCACCGGAGCCCCTGCAGAAATACAGAACTAATCAACGGTGTCCACGACTCAGACTTGTCCTGGTCCTGGCACACGAGCAGAGGGCAATGTCTGGAATTTGGGGACAGGGGTCCTTCTCCTGAACCCGGTCTCCCCGTTCCATGCAGACTAGAAACGTCGGGCACCTTGAACGCTCTTCTCTTGCCATGTCCCGTATAGACACACACCTCCCAGTTCCTCTAACTGGGCTGCCTAGAGGTGAATCCAAACGGGAGGAAATATCGAGTAGGAATTTCTGCAGAGATAAATCTCAGCAGCAAAGCAGTCCTGATTGAGTGGAGCACACCACCACCAGCCCCCACCACCATCAAAGTTTTCCGGCCGTATCTGTGAGTTAAACAGTTTCTGAGCTTTTGGCGCCCCCTCTGGATGAAGCTGAAAATTGCACCATTTAAAAAGTCCACTGTTTATCACTTTTCAAGAAGATACAATACAAAGTGTTTGCATCAAACGAACAGAAAATGTACAAAACACTGTAAATTTATGATTTAAAATTCTATATATTACGTATCTCCTATAACGTAATTGTATTAAATATGTATTTATGTGTATGTATTTATCTTGACAAATATTTAGAGAAATATTCCAAAATATCTTAAAGTCACAGTCCTCAGTGCCTTTAAGCCAGTAAACACGAGAATTGCAATAAAATGCAACTAAATACAGACGCCTTGGTTAAAATTTCTGCCCGAAGTTCTGGTCTCTGAGTGTCCTCCTGGGTCAGGTGCCTACGAATCACCCAGTTATACTCACAAATGTCCCCTCCCCACGACACAGAAATCAGTTGATACTACGCGGGACTCTTCTCCCAAGAAAGGACGAAGTTGTTCTTATACTTTTCCAGCGTATTCACGGAGCCATGAATACGTGGCTATTGTATGGAGGTTTCTAAAACTTGTAAACAAGCTATAGCGTACCAGAGACATCCACTGTGAGTGAGTTACATTCGTTTAAAAAGTAAATAGTATTTAACTGTAGTTGCAACTTACTACCTTCTGAAGAGTTCCGTTCCCTATAAGAAAGGTCGACTTCTTCGGAAGAAAATGAGACAAAACGAGATTAAAAAAAAAAAAAAAAAAATCTTCCAGGAAAACATTCTTTTAAATCTTGCAATAGTGTCCGCAATGTGCAAATTAGAAATGAACAAGTCTTTGCTATGATGCGGGCCGATTCACCATAACAATAATTTAATTCGAAGCGGACATCTGGGAGAGCCAGAAGGGGGGAAGTTTAAAATTAGGAGATTTCCACAGTTGTGCGTTTATTTGTGATTCTGAAGACATGTAACCCGCAGGAGCCTAGGATTTTTTTTTTCTTCTCTTCCAGAGCTGATACCTAACCAGGCACTAAAGGCAGTTGGTGCAAACACAAAGGTTGTGCTCAAATCACACTTGAGATACACCAGAGACACCCCCAATCCCTCCCCCAGGACTTCTAGCTGTCTGCGAGTCGGAGAAGGACCCGATCACAGTCAGGAGACGGGAGCGTCACCCCTCCAGGTGTTTTGTAAAGGAGGACGAAAACAGGCGAGCTGCACGACTCCACCAAAGCGGAGTGTTTTGTCTGCGGTGGTGCCCGTGTGTTTGGCGTTTTACAAACCAAGGGACTGGCCTCAGCCTCTCGGCCCGGGACGGCCACATTCGCAAAGTTCGATCTCTCAAAGCCAGAGCAGTTTGCAAGCTCTTTCCAGTGGCAACCCTGCTGACGTTTGGATTCGGCTAGGAGGTGAAAAGCAGAACGTCAAAGCAGTTGCCTGTCACCGAGCAGTGTCGCGGGGTGGGGGCTTGGGGGGGCTGGAGAAGGACTTGTCAGAGTTCAAGGTCGCTGTGGCGCGGGGACGGCTCCCGCGAGCGCGGGGCTACTGCGTCCCCGCCGCCGCCGCCGCCGCCGCCAGCCTTCGCCCGGACTTAGCTTTGGTTTTCATTGATTCCCCTTGCAAGAGCGCAGCAGAATCCCAACCAGCCGCACCGGCCCCGGCGAACCAGAGCGTGTTAATCTATTTATATGGATTATTACAGAGGGAACAGCGGGCGTTGAGTCACCAAAACATTTGCTTCGAAAGACCATTTCTAAGCACTTTCGGAGGAGGCAGTCTCCAGGAGCATAAACTGGGCTACGCGTTAAAGAACGACTGCTTTACGAATTCTACAAACTCCAGCTAAGTCTCCGGGGCCGCGCAGAAAGCAGTGAAAAGAAATGCTTGGGGGTGGGGGCAGATCCTAGTCTAGACACGCGCGCGCGCGCGCACACACACACACACAGGCACGCAAAATTCGTGCGGAGACGGCACCAAACTTCTGACATTACGAGAGTATGGCAAACTTACACACTTGGACGTCCCGGGTCCCCCGCCTTCCCCGCTGCACCCCCCCCCAACGCCAGACCAGAGGCAGCGCTCCCCTCCCCGCTCCTCCCCTCCCCTCTCGTCACCCAAGCCCAGTGCCACAGTCCTCCTCCCCGCAAAATCCAGTCCAATCAGCTGCCTGCCAACCCCTGAAATGCCGTGCTGTGATTGGCTGGCCGTCTCTAAGGTGAGGAGCAGTAGTTATTAAAGAGCCCCGGGGCTGCGAGTCGAGGAGCTGAGAGCGGAGCTTGAGACTCCCTGGAAACTTGCGCCGCGACTTGCCAGTTTCACTCCGGGAACTTTTCTTTGCAGGAGGAGAAGAGAAGGGGTGCAAGCGCCCCGCTTTTGCTCTCTTTCTTCCCCTCCTCCTTCTCCTCTCCAGTTCGCCTTACCCCACTTGGAGCGGGCAGCTGCGGGCTGGCCACCGCGCGCCTTCCCGAGTGCTCGCCGCCGCAGCCGGCTGGCGTGCCAGGCTCCCCGGGAGCCGCTCGCTCCGCGTTCGGGCAGCCGAGGGGAGGGGAGCCCGCGCCTCGAGTCCCCGAGCCGCCGCGGCTTCTCGCCTTTCCCTGCCACCCGCCCCCTGCCCCGGGCCCGCGTATGAATCTCCTGGACCCCTTCATGAAGATGACCGACGAGCAGGAGAAGGGCCTGTCCGGCGCCCCCAGCCCCACCATGTCCGAGGACTCGGCGGGCTCGCCCTGCCCTTCGGGCTCCGGCTCGGACACCGAGAACACGCGGCCCCAGGAGAACACGTTCCCCAAGGGCGAGCCGGACCTGAAGAAGGAGAGCGAGGAGGACAAGTTCCCCGTGTGCATCCGCGAGGCGGTCAGCCAGGTGCTCAAGGGCTACGACTGGACGCTGGTACCCATGCCGGTGCGCGTCAACGGCTCGAGCAAGAACAAGCCGCACGTCAAGCGGCCCATGAACGCCTTCATGGTGTGGGCGCAGGCGGCGCGCAGGAAGCTCGCCGACCAGTACCCGCACCTGCACAACGCCGAGCTCAGCAAGACGCTGGGCAAGCTCTGGAGGTAGGGCCGGCGCGGCAGGGTGGGCTCCGCGGTGGCGGGGGGCGCTGGCCAGGACACACTCTCGCGCCCCGCCTCCCGGCAGGAGGGAGTTGCCGGTCCCGGAGGCGGCGGACGGCGGCGGCGGGGAGGGGGGGTGCTGAGTGGTGGGGGGGGGGGGGGCCCGAAGTGTAACTTGGCTCAGAGTTTGACAAAGTTCTTGGATTGCTCTCTAGGGGGAAAGGAAGGGAGGCGGGGAGGGGGGGAGGGGAAGGGGGCCGAGAGAGTCAGAGGGTGGGAGAAGACTTGTGGGAGACACGGTGGGAGGGGGCTGCCAGCCCTATCTCCCGTCTCTGTGAAGTTCAGTTCGATCCCAAGTGGGGCGTTGGGTGGGAAGAGAAGTTTGTCCCTCTCTCGCTCCAACTGCGCTCTGTCGTGTAGCCCCACGGACCAAGGAGATGGGGTGGAGGGGGGGAGACTTCAAGGCCAGAGGAGACTACCGGCAGGAATGGGGGGGGGGGCGCTGCTGGAAATAGGTGGGGGGGGGGCAGGAGGAGCTCCTTGCCGATTAAGTGGGTTTTGGGAAAGCTTTTAAGAGTGTTGGGGGCGGGGGGCGTTATAACTACAGTAGCAGAGGCACTTAGAACAGAAGCAGCCGAGAGCTATTTTCATCTCCAGGGTTTTCCAAAATAGAAGGAGCGAGGGCGGGGCGGGGAGTGACCGCTCAGGTCGGACTAAAAGAACCGAGATTTAGTTTTCCTTTTTTTTTTTTTCTTTCTTTCTTTCTTTTTTTTTTCTCTTTTTCTTTTTTAATTTAAGAAAAGTTACGAGCTGCAGCAGTGGCTGGAAAGCAGGGAGGAGGGAGGAAGGGGTTGTGTGCGAAGAAGCCGAGTGGTCGGGGTCACCTCCCCCTCCCGCCGACCTGACAGCTCAGCCGGTTTCACAGAACCCCCTCTGTTTCTCTCTGCGCCCCCTCCCCGCCCCCAGACTGCTGAACGAGAGCGAGAAGCGGCCCTTCGTGGAGGAGGCGGAGCGGCTGCGCGTGCAGCACAAGAAGGACCACCCGGATTACAAGTACCAGCCGCGGCGGAGGAAGTCGGTGAAGAACGGTCAGGCGGAGGCCGAGGAGGCCACGGAGCAGACGCACATCTCCCCCAACGCCATCTTCAAGGCGCTGCAGGCCGACTCGCCGCACTCCTCCTCCGGCATGAGCGAGGTGCACTCCCCCGGGGAGCACTCGGGTGAGTCCCCCCCACAGCCCCAGGCTAAGCCTCCCGCGGGCCCCACGGGCACACCCCAGGTCTCCACCAAGTAGGCTTAGGGACTTTGCGCTCCCCGGGGAGGGAAAAACTACCCGTAGCGCCTAATCCTCCTCCCCTCCCAGCCCAGGGCCCCGCGAAGCACCCCCCCACACACACACACACACAACTCAATCTCTACATCCTAGCAGATTAATTTTTATTGCGAGGTAAAATGCCTTTACAGCTTTACAGGACTTCTTACTCCTCTCGCTCCGCCACCCCAGAAGCGCACACAGGGTTCTTCCACAAGTAGCAATTCTGTCCTCCCGACCCTCCGGGCCTCAGACCCAGCCCCCCTCCTCCCCGTAAAAGGAGATCGCCGAATGTGTACTGGCAGGTTAATCATTTGGCGACTTATCTCGGGTGCACCGCGCCTCCCGCGCGGTTGCGGGTCTTTCTGACACTTTAGCTTGGAGGGGAGAGTCCCAGGAGGGTTCCTAAGATTAGGGCCTTTGCACAGCCCTAATTGACTTTTCTATGCTGCTGCTCTTTTATTGCCCGCAGGGCAATCCCAGGGCCCACCGACGCCCCCCACCACCCCCAAAACCGACGTGCAGCCCGGCAAGGCTGACCTGAAGCGCGAGGGGCGCCCCCTGCCAGAGGGGGGCCGACAGCCCCCCATCGACTTCCGCGACGTGGACATCGGCGAGCTGAGCAGCGACGTCATCTCCAACATCGAGACCTTCGACGTAAACGAATTCGACCAGTACCTGCCGCCCAATGGGCACCCGGGGGTGCCGGCCACGCACGGCCAGGTCACCTACACGGGCAGCTACGGCATCAGCAGCACGGCGGCCACCCCGGCGGGCGCAGGCCACGTGTGGATGTCCAAGCAGCAGGCGCCGCCGCCGCCGCCCCCGCAGCAGCCCCCGCAGGCCCCTCCGGCCCCACAGGCGCCCCCGCAGCCCGCGCCCCCGCAGCCGCAGCCCGCGCCCCCGCAGCCGCAGCCGGCGCACACGCTGACCACGCTGAGCAGCGAGCCGGGCCAGTCGCAGCGAACGCACATCAAGACGGAGCAGCTGAGTCCCAGCCACTACAGCGAGCCTCAGCAGCACTCGCCGCAGCAGATCGCCTACAGCCCCTTCAACCTCCCGCACTACAGCCCCTCCTACCCGCCCATCACCCGCTCGCAGTACGACTACCCAGACCACCAGAACTCCGGCTCCTACTACAGCCACGCGGCGGGCCAGGGCTCCAGCCTCTACTCCACCTTCACCTACATGAACCCCGCGCAGCGGCCCATGTACACGCCCATCGCCGACACCTCCGGGGTCCCTTCCATCCCGCAGACCCATAGCCCGCAGCACTGGGAACAGCCGGTCTACACACAGCTCACCAGACCTTGAGGAGGCCTTGCACCAGGGGGGATGCTGACCGCGTGATGATCCTAAAAAGCACCGAAGAAAGAAATGACCAACCAGAATTTCCTTGACATTTTTTTTCCCTTAGTCCTTAAAGACATTTAAGCTAAAGGCAACCCGTACCCAGATTCCAAGACCGAACCATTAGCTATCCAAACGCATTACCACCTTGTTGCAAATCAGTGGCCAGGCCGCTCGTGGCCAGGCGGACCGGCGGAATCGAGGAGAAACCGAACTTGAAAACTTTCTTCAAAGCAAGCAATGGAGGATAAATGGAGAATCATCGTGTGACCAATTTGCTCAATCTTTCTGCCTGTTTGAACTTTGTAATTATTTTTTAGCAGTAATTAAAGAAAAAAGTCCTCTGTGAGGAATATTCTCTATTTTAAATATTTTTAGTATGTACTGTGTATGATTCATTACCGTTTTGAGGGGATTTATACATATTTTTAGATAAAGAAATTAAATGCTCTTATTTTTCCAACAGCTAAACTACTTAGTTGAACAGTGTGCCCTAGCTTTTCCTGCAACCAGAGTATTTTTGTACAGATGAGCTTTCTCTTACAAAAAAAAAACAAAAAACAAAAAACAAACAAAAAAAAAAGTGTGTGTGTGTTGTTGCATTAACATTAAAAAAAAACACGGATTTGTGTTACGTGATCAGTTTTGGGGGTTAGCTTTGCTTAATTCCTCAGGCTTTCTGATTCAAGAAGGAGCTGCCTTAGAAAGAAAAATAAAGGCCTTATTTTGCAAATATGGGAGTAAACCATAGTCTAGAGAAGCATTTGGTAAGCTTTATCATATATATATTTTTTAAACGAGAAAATACCTTGAGCCTTAAAACCGTGCTGCTGGAAAATACTTGTGCTCTCTGTTAGTGCATTTCCTTCCTTCCGCATTTGCTTGTTTGTTGCAATCTTAAGAAAGAAGTGAAAACCAAGCAAAGGAGATGAAATCTGTTCTGGGAATGTTTCAGCAGCCAGTGAGTGCCCCCTCCCTGGTTGCCTGCTCAAGCCCCTTGTGGGACACAGATGCTGGAGCCTTCTCCCTTACGCTGTCACCTGCGCCTCTCCAAACACCAGCAGTGAACCTTTAAGACATTCCACGAGCTAAAATTATTTATTTTGTAAGGAGAGGTTTTCGTTAAAAAAAAAAAAAATCTTTTTCTTTAAAAATTTTTTTTTTTTTAAATTTTACCTTCTTTAAAATAGGTTGTTGGAGCCTTCCTCAAAGGGTATGGTCATCTGTTAAATTATGTTCTTAACTGTAACCAGTTTTTTTTTATTTATCTCTTTAATCTTTTTTATTATTATTAAAAGTAAGTTTCTTTGGATTTCTTGTCCTAGATTTGTATAATATACATGCCTTTTTGTCTGTCCTTTTTTTTTTCTTTGTTGTTTTGTTGAAAACAAACTGGAAACTTGTTTCTCTTTTTGTATAAATGAGAGGTTGCAAATGTAGTGTATCACTGAGTCATTTTCAGTGTTTTTCTGCCACAGATTTTTGGGCTGCCTAAATTGTGCGTGTGTTTGTGTGTGTGTGTGCGTGTGTGGACACAAAACAAGGCTGGCATGTGTCATGGATAGTCCCCTGCATGTTCTCTTGGAGACAAGGAGGAAAAGTGGAGGGGATCAGCCCACCGAGAGACCTGAATTCTTAATTCCTTCTGTGGCTGGAGAGTTTGAGGATTGCTTTTTAAAAAAGACAGCAAACTTTTTTTTTTTTATTTAAAAAAAGATATATTAACAGTTTTAGAAGTCAGTAGAATAAAATCTTAAAGCACTCTTATAATATGGCATCTTTCAATTTCTGTATAAAAGCAGATCTTTAAAAAAATATTTCTGTAACTTAAGAAACCTGGCATTTAAATCATGTTTTGTCCTTAGGTAAGGTTTGGTTTGTGTTTGTGTTTTGTTTTGCTTGTTTCCCCCCAAACCTTTTGTTCTCTCTGTGAAACTCATCTTTCCTTTTTTCTTTCTTTTTTTTTTTTTGTATATTATTGTTTACAATAAATATACATTGCATTAAAAAGAAAATGGCCCCCTGGACTGACTTATTTGCCCTCTTCTCCCCTTCAAAGGATGATGTGAAGAATTGAGGCACTGAAGAGATTGTTACATACTGATCACTGTGAGGTTCTTTTTTTATGTTACACTTCTAGCTATCCCAAAATTGGCAGTGATGAAAAGACTATGTCCCCAAAAATCTATGCGGAAAAATCTTAGAAAGTGTCACCCTGTTAGGTCACCTAGACAATTACATGTCAGTAGTTCGCTCAGGCAAAATGTTTGTTGTGCTATTAACAGCCTCATGCTTCAGGGCAAAAGCTGTTTCCCTGTGGAACTCACAGGGGAATATTAGACCTGAAATCGGTAGCTTGTCAGCAGTAGACAGAATGCCAGAGGGGGTGACTTGCCTGCCTCAATTCAGTCAAGCAAACTTTCTATTATCATGAACACATACCAACCAAGGGTGCCATTTAAAAGGCAGAAAAAGCCAAAAGAAAAGTTTTCAAAGAGGACTGGGGGGAAGTCTGTTCTATTAACCCATTATATGTGATTCAGAGCCTTCCTGGTCTATCTGCAGGAACAATGGGATGAGATTACCTTATTCTGCTGTTCCCTCCCGTTTAACTCATTCTGAGAAGATGCAAAACTGTGGTAGAAGTAATAAGACCTAATCCTGTTTTTCTTGGCCTGGGTGGGATGGGAGTTTCCAGGATCAGAGAAACGTCCAGGTCATTTTTCATTAAACAGATGAAATCACTCCTTCCCTCCCACCCCTGCACAGAGACAACCCCCGCCCCACCCCCCACCACCTCCACAGACACCCTGGCTGATGGGGGAAGTGTCTGTAAAGGAGGCAAGTCCCTGTCACCTCAGGCTGGTTTGACTTCTGGGCCCCTGGTATCCAGACTCTCTGGTATTATGCCACATTGTCTGTTTTTGCTTTTTTGGATTCCTGGCTTGGGTCCCACACCAGGATCATGGCAACCAGGAAAATGGTAGTTATCAAATCGAGACAACATTAGTGCTCGGCCTCCTTTGCAAATTCCTTCAACAGCGATTGAGGGCCTGTGATCTGCGAGGCGCTATGCACGTCTCCCCCTGCCCCCACCCCCACCCCCAGACGTCACATTCTGTTGCTGGATTGTGCCACACTGCCCGTTGGCTTAGGCTCAGAGTCTAGCCTCCATTCTTACAAAATCTCTATTGTGTTTCCCCTTGCCAACACTCACGAAGTCCTTTTTAAAGTGTCTGTGGTGTTCACCAATTCTTGTCCACCCTTATTCACCCAAATCCCCTTATCTGTTAAACTCAACACATACCACCCAGTTCTGACCACCCCTTCCCCTACCAAATCCATAATGTATGCAAGATTGTTTTCTCTTCTCCTAGAAATATGCTCTTTTCCTCAGTGTGTGACCTTCCACAGATCTTCTTAGAGCCAGAAGGTTCCATTTGGGTATAATTGGATAGGGCAAGTTGTTTACTTTCCTATGCCTCGATTTCCCCTTTTGTTAAGAACATTTGTAATCTCTCCTCTTGTAACAGGGTTGCTATTAGAGTGGTTTTTAGCAAGAAGTCTGGCAACTGACTGTGTCCGAATCTTCTGGTCCGCACAGAACTCCTACTAGCCCGGTATAAAAGGTAAACAGTAAATGGGGTGTTCACAGGCTGGTTCTGATATACAGGAAAACACAAGAGACAACGAAGCACAGACAGAATTCCTCTGAATCTCCCCCACCCCCGTGCACCAGATCGAGGCAAAGCCCGGCACCACCAGATTATAAAATATTTTAGAGGAATTTTTATTCTAAATCTAGAAACGCAGAGCTTATCACCCTGACAACAAGACATTTATTGAAAACCTAGGAAAGAGTCCTCCAGAACAGAAAAAGCTTATAATTAGATCCAGGGTTATTTTGTTTATTTGCATTCAAAATAAAACCTTTTTTTTAAAAAAAAAACTATCTCCACAAAAAGGGCTTTTTTTTTTTTTTTTTAAACAAAAGGGAATAAACATAAGGAAATAAAAACCTCACTTAGAATCAGTCCTTTGGGCGATTATGAAAATGGCACTTACGGATTAGCTTGAGCTGTGTGTTTGACTTTCCCACCTGAACTCCGTCCTACTCCTTCTTTTCCCTGATTTCCACCCTGAACATTTCTGAAGCACTGCTGGGACACTTGGTAAATTAACTGATGAACTGTCATTATAGCACAGAGAGATTTACCGTGGACGCTAAAGAAGTGTAAGCCTCAGGCCTGGTCACTTGCACAGAGTCCTTGTAAGGCCCTGTACTTAATCTCATATTTTTTTAAAATATTTTATTTATTTATTTGACAGAGAGAGACACAGCGAGAGAGGGAACACAAGCAGGGGGAGTGGGAGAGGGAGAAGCAGGCTTCCCGCCGAGCAGGGAGCCCGATGGGGGGCTCAGTCCCAGGACCTGGGATCATGACCTGAGCCAAAGGCAGACGCTTGATGGAGCCACCCAGGCGCCCCTTAATCTCATATTTTAAAAATGTTTATCCTGGGCGCCTGGGTGGCTCAGCTGGTTAAGCGACTACCTTTGGCTCAGGTCATGATCCTGGAGTCCCGGGATCGAGTCCCACATCAGGCTCCCTGCTCAGCGGGCAGTCTGCTTCTCCCTCTGACCCTCCTCCCTCTTGTGCTCTCTCTCTTACTCTCTTTCTCTCAAGTAAATAAATAAAATATTTAAAAATAAATAAATAAATAAAAATAAAAAATCCTTTTCTTTTTAAAAGAGTGCCCTCCCTCAAACACACACACACACACACACACACACAACTATGTAAGCTCCAGGCCCCACAAAACTTGGGTCTGCCCAAGACCAGAGCTATTGGACATCAGAGGATACAAGGTAGATACTTTTATTTCTGTTCTCACCAGTGCCTGGCACATGGTCTGCTTACGGAACGACGACCCTTCATGGTACCCGTGGACTTGGTGGTAATATTACAGAACACGTCACTGAAAATCTGCCATTTCTAGCGTGCGACCTTACACAGTGTTCTTAGCCCTCTGAGACGCAAGTGATTTTCATTTCTCAAGTATTCTTTCATGGGCATCATGGAGGTTAAATGAAGTAAAGAGCATAAAACTGTCCATTACCTGTCCTTCCTCATTCCTTCACACTTCTGACTCACTTCTAGTGTTTTCTTGTCTGACACCACCTCTTTCTTGCCTTTTCTTAGCCTGTCCTGTTGACTATTGGCAGCTCACAAAGGTTTGTTGGGCCCTGATGGGGTTATTCCTTTGCTGTCATTCACAGACCGGACCTCTTTTCCTCTGTATATCTGAAGAAGAATTATTTTTTTTTTTTAAGACTTTATTTATTTGTCAGAGAGAGAGCATAAGCAGGGAGAGTGGCAGGCAGAGGGAGAAGCAGGCTCCCCACTGAGCAAGAAGCCCGATGCGGGACTCGATCCCAGGACCCTGAGATCCTGACCTGAGCCGAAGGCACCTGCTTAACTCACTGAGCCACCCAGGCGTCCCTGAAGAAGAATGGTTTTAGACCAAATACAACATGGGGCCGGCAATATCGGGTTTGGATTTGAAACAACCAGGCAAAATTCAAGGCAGTATGTACATTCCTGTGAAGCTGCTGCTAGGCACATCCCTTGAAATTTCGGGATTTTATATCAAACTTAATCCAATTACCATGATATCATGCCACCATATTCCACTTGAGGAAGATTTCTATTCCTCATTGTCCCCACAAACATTTGCAAAACATCTCCTGTGGGGCAGGATTCAGCAGTGAACAAGGACTGATGTGGTCCCTGCCCTCATGGGGCTTACATTTTACAGTAGCAAAGGAAGGCATGCCGAAACCAAACATACTCTGGTATTTTCGTGTTCAAATGCTATGAAAAAAAAAATGCAGCTGATTAGGGCCAGTTGGGAGTCTCATCATCCAGGCGGAAGATGATGGTGGTCTAGTCTCGGATGCAGAGGGACTGGGTAGTTGATGGATTTGGGAATGATTTTGGTGAAAACTTCCGGATTTCTTTCTCTCCTAATCTCCATCCATTTTTCAGTGATGTGAATTTATTCTGACCCAATTTACATAAAGGTGACCCACTCTGTTTTTACCTTAGTCATTCCTTCCTGGCCCCCTGCAATAACACTCTTAGTCGTTCTACCTCTTGATGAACCACACATTCATGTATCACACAATTAATTCTCTTTTTGCCAGAGAGCTCAGGAGAACGACCCAGTCCCTGAAATCCAAGAGGGTCTCTTGATCTCTAGAGACTTGCTTAATGCACCCCCCATGTTTGTGGAATCAGAAATGGGAAGTGTTTTAGTTTGGTTGTGTTCTCATTGCAAAAATTCTTTATGCAGTATCTCAGCCATTGAATACTCTTCAATCTCTTCTAGAATGCTTACATTGATTGAGAACTCACTTTCCCTGTCCTGGAGAGCTTTTTTTTTTTTTTTTAATTTATTTATTTTAGAGAGAGAGACAGCTTGGGGAAGGCACAGAGGGACAGGGAGAATTTCAAGCAGACTGCCCGCTGAGCACGGAGCCTGATGGGGGGCCTCAATCCCATGACCCTGAGATCATGACCTGAGCCAAAATCAAGAGTCAGCGGCCCAACCTACTGAGCCACCCAGGTGCCCCTGTCCAGGAGAGCTTTAATTGTGCAAAAGTCTTATCTCTGCAGTCTCTACCAACAGTCCAAGGTGACCCGGCTCCACACCAACATGGTGGGAGACTTGTCTTTCTTTCAAATGACAGCCCTTCAACTAGTTATACAGTTTTCAAATTTTCTTTCAGTTTTTTTTTTCCCTGCATGCTAAACATGTCCAATACATTTTACACATAACCTGTTCCCCAAACCCTTCCCTACCTTGTCATTTTTCTTTGAATGTATTTCACTTACTAGCATTCCCCAAATTAATTCCAGGACTCCAAATAGAGTTTGACTAATATGGAAGATGAGTTGATTCATCCGTTTTGGAATCAGAAATTGTGCTTTTATTAATTTAAATTAAAACTGTATTCATTGTCATGGTAGCCAAAGCACCCAGTTATGTTACGGTGAGATATTTCTCACCTATCCTATAATCGTACAACTGAGTTTTTGAACTTAATTACCAAGCTTTACATTTGTCTCTGTCTTGACTGGACTGTGATATATACAGGCTCTGTGGAAGGAAAACGAGGAAAAGGGATTTACATCATTGAGCCCTTACTTTGCCAGGCACTGTGACAGATGTTTTATATACATGATCTCATTTAATCCATTTAATAACCCTTAGAGACAGGTGTTATTATTACAGTTTTATTAAGGAGGAAACTGAGGCTCAGAGAGATTAAATAATTAACCTAGCTAAGGTCCTGTAACTAATAAATGGCACAGACAACTACCATTGACTCCTCCCAACCCACTACCCACCCCCACCTACTGAATCTTCCGTTTTCCAAAGATAATTTGAAATAGAGTTTATAATGGGGAAAAAGGGAATAAATTCTTACATTGTAAATTATTTTATAGTGAATCTCTTTAAGGAAAATCTGACCATATGACCCCCCACCTCCTGCTCAATACGTTGCAATGGTTTCCTATTCACTTGGAATATAATCCAAAATCTCTACCAGAGGATCCTCCAGGGGGTTGCAAACTATAGCCCACAGATCAACTCCAGCCCCTCACCTATTGTTGCCAATAAAACTTTATTGGAACACAGTCACATCCATTAGCTTATAAATCATGTATGTTGCTTTCTTGCTATGATGGCACTGTTGAGCCGTTGGAATCGAGATCATGGTCTGCAAAGCCTAAAATAGTTACCAGCTGACCTTTTACTCACACTTTCCCTACACTCTCTAGCCCTTGCCTGTTTCTGTGACCTCGTCCCTTGCCATTACTCTCCTTATTCCCCGTGACCCCACCCCTCTGCCCTCTTTCTCATTCTCAAATCTGTCAAGCTCTTTGCCACTTAAGGGCCTTTGCACCTGCTAATTCCTTGGCCTGAAGCACCCTTTCATCATTCCCATGTTTCTCTTTCCATCTTTCAGATCTCAGCTCAAATGTCATCTTCTCCATGGGACCTGGCCACCCTAGATCGAGCAGTCCACAGTGCTGTCACCCCAGTCACTCTCCCATTATCCTGTCTACTTTTGTAACACCATCACTTTCTGAAAACATCTTTGTCATGTGTGTCCATCACCTTCGACTAAGGCTTTGAACTTTGTGTGTGTGCTTTTTTTTTTAAGATTTTATTTTTAAGTGATCTCCACACCCAACATGGGGCTTGAACTCACAACCCTGAGATCAGGAGTTGCATACTCTACTGACTGAACCAGCCAGGTGCCCCCAAACTTTGTCTTATTCCCAACTTACCTCTGTACCTGGAAAAGTGTTTAATGCATAACAGGAGCTCAATAACTATTTATTGACAAGTTAATTGGGAGAATAAGCTGTTTGTATTCCCCCAGATCCTCAGGTGGGAATTGAGTGTTAGGGATGAAGAAGCAAAAAAGTCGTCAATTCCTCTGTAATTAAATAATCAATGAAGTGAACACGTGATGAGTGTTCAGCTAGAAACTGAGGACTCTAAAGCGAGTAAGATAAGGAGCTCACAAGAAAAAGGATGGAAGTAAAGTAATTAAACCAACAATAGTGTTGAGGGTTGAGCTAGAGGTGTGTACAGAGTGCTATAAAAATACAGAAGATGCAAGGCAGAGAGGGCCTTCTGGAGGGAGGGGAAGTGGGCCAGCTGAGGGAAAATATTTAGGCATAGAGAACGGACAAGGTGAGAATGTGGGGATGTGAAATAGGTTCATGCTTCGGAGCCACCGCAGGTTGGTTGGGTGCGACTAAGGTCAGATGTGGTTAGGTAAAATGGCGGGGAATTAGTTGAGAGATAAGCCGGGGTAGACTCACAGAGAATTTTAGAAAGATTTTAATCAGGATAATGACAAAAGCCATTGTGTGCTAAAAAGAGGGTATTCTTTCCTCCACACCAAACCAGACTTGTGATTTTGCTGTCAAAATCCAGAAACAGGGAGACCACTTGGGAGTCTCTTGTTTAGTCCACTGCAGATGACGTAAAAACCTGAGCTAAAGTTAAGGCAGGGGCGGTAAAAGGGGAGAGACTGGAGTGGAGATGGCTATGAGGAAACTCAAGAGGTAGAAGTGGGGTTTGAGAACTGGTGGGATGTAGCCCAAGCAGGTGGAGTCAAGCATAACCTCTGCGCTCTGTCTTTGGTGACCTGGTGAGAGGTGGGCCATTGAACACATGGTCGAATATAGGAGCATACTCAGTGGGCATTGAATACATGTATAACCTCTAATACAAAACAAGCACAGCATGCGGGATGTGATCAAAATGCAACTTTAATCTTTCCTTTACTGTTTCTGTAGGCTTTATTCAGGAGCTGGGGTCTTCCCTTGGTCCTGAGTGATTGTGGGGGGGTGGGATTGGGGCTGAGGGGAATGAGGGCATGACCTGTGCCAACAATCTCAGAAAATAAAAAGTCTTCTGGTGATATGGTTACAAAATAATAATCACTTTTCAAGGTCCCATTTCAGTCACTGAAATGTCCCATTTCAGGAAATACCTGAGTTGCCTTAATTGTCCTCACCTCATGATTGCTTCAGGATGGAAACCCATACTTGGGGAGAAGGTAGCCCTCCCCTTCTCTGCCCCTCTCCCACTGGCTAGCTGCTGTTCTCTGTCTGCCCAACAGAGTCCCAAGGGATGGGACAAACAGGGGAGGAAAGTCGAGGAAAGGGAAAGAAATATTTTTCGGGATGGCGCCCCACGACGGGTCCTGGCAGATAGTCAAAGCTGGTACCCTGGTGGGCCAGGCACTTGATCAGAGCTGACTTTTTCCCCTGGGCCACCTTCAGGACCTTTCATTTGTGCAGCTGTCTTGACTCAGGCATATATCTTATTCAGACTGGTGGTTTTCAACTCCTACCCCACAGCTCAGCATCCTCAGAACACCTTCAGCCTCTTTCTGTGAGGTCTCGCCAGTGCAGACGACTCTGCTAGACAGGAGTCAAGAAGCGCCCCTGCTCGCTCTCTGTCCCAGGGAACCACACTGGGTGAGTGGAGACATATCGCTGACCCAGGAGAAGTCACCGCTTCTCACATCCCACCTGAGTTACCTAGACTCGTGAGTCAGCCTCCAGGTGTCTGTGTTTCTTGACTATAAGAATGCATTTCAAAGCTTTGAGTGTAGCATCTTTTAAAGCCCTGTTTGCTAAACTTGAAGATAGTGGATAACACTACCGTATGTCCCCAGGGAAGAGAGGATAAGCATGGAGAGCATGGCAACAATTCTCCCAAAAGCATCCTTCACAGATTTCCTTTTCTGCCTCTGCCTCTGCCCCTCCCTTATTTTACTGAGGTAAAAAATGAAAACAAAAACAAAACCGTACATATGGTGAAATGCATAGATCTTAAGTGTCTGTATCTCTGTACTCTTTGATAAATGTATACTTCTGAGCCACCACCACCCCAATCAAATTAGAGAACATAACCAGAGAACAATTCATCAACCTCAGTCAATCCCCATCTCCCATGGAAAACCAACGGTCCAATCTCCATCACCACGCATTAGATCGGCTTGTTCTTGAACTTCACATAAACGAAATTATACAATGTGTACCTATTTATATCTGGCTTCTTTTGCTCCTCACAATTCTATTCTACTTCTATGAAGTCCATTAATGTTGCATATATCAATGGTTGATTCTTTTCTCTTGCTGAATCATGTTCCCTTGTATAAATGTACAACAATGAGTTCATCCATCTTCCTACTGATGGACATTTGGATTTTGTCTAGTTTGAGACGACGGCGAATAGAGCTGATAGAAATCTCTCTTGGGCAAATACCTCGAAATGTTACTGCTGCGTCATAGAACAGATAAATGCTCAACTTTGTAAGTACCTTCCAAACCATTTTTCTAAGTGCATAAATCATTATATACTCCCACAAGAAATAGAGAGCATTCCAGTTCCTCTATGTCAATGGCAACATTTGTTGTCAGATTTTAAAATTTTGATACCTATTTTTGTGAAATGGTATCTTGTGCTTTTAATTTGCATTTACAGTGACCCTTCTTCCTTGACACCCTGTGTAATTCTCTTGCACATTCTTCTGCATTACAGAATTAATGTGACGTCAGATCTGATGATCCCCTACATTCTTTTGGAACTCAGATGTTTATTTCCTTTCTTTGGATGGGGAGAGTTTGGGTATCCATTTTTCTTATGACCTTTTTTTAAAGATCTATTTATTTATTTATTTATTTTAGAAAGGCAGGGAGGGCAGAGGGAGAGAGAGAGAGGAGGAAACCCCCCCCCCCGCGCCACCGAGCATGGAGACTAACATGGGGCTCCATGTGGGGCTCAATCCCAGGACCCTGAGATCAGGACCTGAGCCAAAACTAGGAGTCCAACAATCAACTGACTGAGCCACCCAGGCGCCCCATGATTTTTCATTTTTGCAGCTGCCTCAGAACTGTATCAATCCAGCTAGAACCATATAGGGCATGCCAAGCACTGTGGGGGGTGGGGTGGCTGATTGTACTGGCCCTCTGGGTCCAGCTGCAGACAAATAAGGCTGGGAATCTAGGAATATCTAATAGGAGACTCCCAGCTCCCTTATGGGCAGCTCGGGAGACAGAGGAAGTCAGGATAATGGAAGGGAATGTTAAAGCCCAAATAAACATCTGAACTTCTAGGTGGTGCTTATTCAAGTTACCCTAAGTTCTCTCACCTGTAGGGACCCACATCTATGCAGATAAGGACGTTACAGAAAGGCAACATTTGTGGGGCTTTTGCACTTTATGGCTTTAAGTCCCTTGAAAGGGTAAGATTTGCTCTTCTGGGTGTCCTTCATCTTTGTAAGTTCAGGGCAGGGGGAAGCGGGAAAAGGGCACTCTTCTTCTAGGGTCCCCAAAGCAGAGATAGAGGAAGGAGCCTGGAGCTTTATTTCCCCGTATGCCTGAGGCCTCTGAATCCCAGAATGGTCATGCATTTGTCTAATCTCCCAGCCAACAGAACTACCTCTCTCCAGAGCCAATTTTGAAAGTCCCTGAAATTTCTGAAGCCTTCACTGAACATGAGCGCACATCTGACCTCTGCGTTGATTTCATCACCCAGCTGGCCCCTGTCTGAACTCCTGCCTCCATGGAGAATTCTTGAAATCCATCCTATTCTCCACCTGCAGCTGTTTTCTGGGATTTGAAAAAAAAAAAATGATATGGCATTTTTAAGTCTCCCCAATGCCCCTGCTCCTAGATTCCCCTACTCCCACCAATGCTCTTTCACGTCCAATTTTCATCTGTGTTATCTGGTAATTTCAATTCAGGCATAATGCAAGTGGTTAACTATTGAAAGCAAGCCTGCACTCATGCCAGACAGCAAAATTAAGATGGCAGGAAAGTAACTTGAGCCAACAGAGTACCAGAAATCAGCCATGAGCAGTCACTGATCAATGGACATGAGGGCAAATGAAATTCATCTGTCCAGCTAGAGGCCAGCACCCACAGCTATTAATCAAAACGATCCTCATGGGCGTAGAGTGTAGAAAGAACTATCTTGCTCTGGTCTATTCAGCCACATTGCTCAAGAGGTCATAATCACTGAGACAACAAATGTTTCATGCTCGTCTACCACCCGACAGGCTCCACGCTAAAAGCTAGTGGTACGGAAAGACCTCACACCTAGTAAGGAGAGACCTGCATTAACAAGTAATTTTAATAAATTACGGAGTTGTGTTCCTGGATTAAATATAGTCAAGGGAGTGAAACGAATAAAGAGCTTATAGTCAGGTGTTCCTTAGCCTCTAAAATTCATCATCTGAACACGTATTGCTTTTAAACACCAAAAGAAAAAGAAAAGATTACTTAATAAATAAATAAATAAATTGATTACCTTGAAAAACAACAACGATAGCCTGATTTGTAGAGCCACCTTTCATTTGATCAGCATCTCGATTACCCCACTTGGCAAGGTTATACTTTATTACAACTCTAGAGGTTTAATTGAAGCTGTAGTTACCATTCATATTGATGGCGGGCGGAGGGGATGGGCTGGCCAATTCCTCGCTTTCCCAGAAACTCTGTCTATTCTGATGTGATATCTACACTCTTTCTCCAAGTGGCCACATTTTTCACACTTGATTTCTCAGAGCTACCCAGCCCAAAAGTCCCCCCGGAGAAAGAGTCCAATCGCTTTTGAAAGGGAGCCAATGATTCTGTCTGTCTTTTCTGCTTATTCACTATAACATCCTGGGCCATCGTGGACAGAAACGATACGGGGGGTTAACCCACTGGTTGACTTGATGTGCCAAGTGCCTGACAAAAACCAGGTTTAAGCAAAGCTGACATAACCAGATTTATCTCGAATTTATATGAGATTGAAAGAAAGAACAGCTACGCCGCATGGACAGTTCACCCCCAGCAGCAGCGAGGAGGTCTGCTTGCAAATCTTCCCCTCTGATCTGGAACAGATAATTCAGTCTCCATTTTGCAGTCTGGCTCGGAGAGTGAAGAGGGAGGAAGGGTGCAGGGACCCCCATCTCTGCCGAGGACACACTTCTTGGGGATGCCCACCCTGCCTGGGAGAAGGATCTTGACAGACTGTAACCCCCCTCAGGCGGGGACCCACCCCGCAAGCTGCTGATGTCTTGCCACAGCTGTTTCCGTGTTTTATTACGATTTTCTCCGCCTTTCATTTTTCAGGCCAAGGAGAAGCTCAGGGGGCCCATCTGTTTCTCTCTTGCCCTTTTCCCTGTTCCCAGAAGCAAAGCATACACATGCATGCGCGCACACACACTCCACACCAGGCCACCACAGACTCCTCTTAGGACAGTGCAGAGCAGGAACCAGAAGGGAGCCCTACCCACCCATCCACACCCCAGGGACCTGCAGTGAGAGGCCCTATGGGGAGGGGAGGGGGCACTCTCAGAAAGCTGGAAAGGAAGAGTGGCTGGGGACAAGAGCAGCAGATATGGGAGCAAAACCTCATAAAAGCAACAGGTTTTCTCCCTAGGAGAACATTCTGTTTTGTTTTTTGTTTTTATTTAAACTCTCCTATTAAAAAACAAAACAAAACAGGCCTCACGGTGTAGATTCACTGCAGGGCGGATTCACTCCCGTCCAGAAAGCCTAAGAGAAACGATCCCATAGGGCTTAGGAAGAGCTAGAAACAAAGTAAAAGAGCAACTTTCCCATCAAGATGGAACAAAACAGTGTCATTTCTAAAAAGAATAACACTACAAAAGCCAGCCAAAGCCCCCCAAGGCCCCAAGGATGAAGCTAGGCCCTTGAGGACATTGTTGCATTAAAGTTCCAGACTTTATGACCATCTCTCCTCCCTTCTGTGGCAGGAGTGGGTCTGCACGTCCTGTTGGTTCTTTCTCTCCAGCGGGTCCCTCCACAGCCACCACCCAGGAAGAACTGGTGCAGCCCAGGCTGAAGCTGGTACAACTGTCTTCTTCCTTCTGCTGTCATCAGTTTCCTGGAGCACCGATCTTGTGTCTCTGGATTATCCAAGAAGCTGCAACACTGGGCCCTAAAGACCACTTGGAGCTAAGCAAGCAAGACTTTAGGTTCTTTTTCAATTTCAGGTCCCTCCCACCCCCATGGATCCATCCCCAGTTGTCTCGCTGGATAATCTGTCCCACACCCCATCGCCCTGCTGGATCACCCCTCCTTTGAGGACAGCGTTTCTCAGCCTCTGTACTTTGGGCACTGTGTTGTTGCGTTGTCCTGTGCACGATAGGGTGTTTGGCAGCATTCCTGGCCTCTAGCCACTCGATGCCAGTAGCATCCCTCTCCAGTTGTGACAACGCAAAGTCATCTCTAGATATTGCCAAATGTCCCCGGGAGGGGGGGCCAAATTGCTCTGGTTGAGAACCGTAGCTGTGGGTCTCTGTTTCCACAATTCTTGGGTTGGAGCATACTTCTACTTCCTCTCTTTACTGAGAACTTTGAAGACTTAAATCATCTCCTCCAAAGATCTTGAGTGAGCCATGGCTGAGCTGGTGTTGGCCATGCGTTTTCCCTCGCTACCTACATAAGTCCCAGATACTTACTTGTGCTTTACTTTGTCATTGTTTCCCAACTGTTTTATATGGGGTTGTCTCATTTAGAGCAATTGCTTTCAAGCTTCTAGATGACCAGAGTTGTGCCTTACTCCTTTCTTCAGGCATCACCTGTAGCTCTTAGCAATTAATACAGCGTTCCACTCATCCCAGAGTACCTGGCAGCTAGTAAGCCCTGAATAAATCTCTGTGAAAGGAAGGACGAACAGAAGGACAGAAGGAAGAAAGAAGGAAAGGGGAGGAAGAGGGACGGGGGAAGGAAGGAGAGAGGAAAGATATTTAATAGCTCCTTAGAGATGGAAGAATGAGCAGTGTTCCTTAATTATCTCTTAATTATCTCTGTCTCTGCCCAAATATTTCTTTGTCAGTTTACTGGCACCTGCTTCCCGAATCACTGAAATCATCACCAGTAATCCCAAGTCTGGGTAGCCCTGGCTTTGGGGGATGCCAATAGGACCCTGATTCCTGCTAAATGACGACTTCCAATTCGAAAACCTCCTGAAATGCACAGTCTTCAATCCAGAGCTTCAGGGTCTGTAGTTTTGTTCTGGTTTTCCATTGGGGCGTGCTCTCAGGAGCTGCTGCAAGTAGAGTCCAGCCAGGCCTTGGGTCTCACCAGTGCCAACTCTGAAGGACATCCAGATGGCGTGTGAAGGCGGAGTGGAGGTGAAGCTATGGAAGGCATGAAAACACCTGAAAAGCCAAGCAACCAAAATGGGCATCGACAGCCCACATCTCACACAAGGCACGTTCGTGTGGACTGGGCTTGGGGCAAGGTCTGTCCGAGCCCGAGGTGGGACTAGAGGGAGGAAGTGAGCCTGGAGAGGGAAGACAGTGTTGATTCACTGGATTTTCCCAATAACTTCCAAGGTCATTTCAAAGAGCACATGAGATCATACATGGTGCATTGTGCGGGGCCAAGATTTGAACTTTTGTCTCTCTTCACTACTTCTCCACCATGCTGTCCTACTAGCCTCCGAGGTCACCTCACACTCTGACTCCCATCCGTGTGTCTATGAATCTGTAACCCCTGAGCACAGCCTTAGTTACTCACCACGATGCTCCCACCACTCCTACCAACAGTTTCACTGGCCCTCTCTTATTTTCATGATAAAATCCAGAAACTCCTGAGCTTGTCGCCATCCCACCTTGCCTTACTCACCTCCTTCCCCTCCATTATCTCTTTCCATTGCCCTAGTGTTTCCACCAGCCTCAAGCTCTTGCTGCTCCCCTTGCTTGTTTTTATTTGGCTCATGGTCTCCTCTCACCCCATCACCTTCTGCCCTGTTCTGTCCATCTCAACAGAACAGTCTTCCCCATTCCACACTCCCACCCAAGGTAAAGGACCTCGCCTTCCCCCAAACTAGCAAAGCATATCCAAGGGGCTGTTGTATTTGATCAAACCTAAGATGTCACTGATTGAAAGCAAAACGTACATCTTCAAATAAATGAAACAAATATGTATTCTGAAAACTTGTCTTTCCTGTACGTTTAACCTCGCCACCATTACTGTGTATGTGTTCTCTCTCTTTTCTGAGCTGCGATCTTTTTTTTTTTTAATTTATTTATTTGAGAGAGGGAACACAAGCAGGGGGAGTGGGAGAAGGAGAAGCAGGTTCCCCACTGAGCAGGGAGCCCGATGCGGGGCTCGATCCCAGGACCCTGGGATCATGACCTGAGCTGAAGGCAGACGCTTAACGACTGAGCCCCCCAGGTGCCCCTGAACTGCAATCTTCTTAAAGGCATGGCCTCCTACTGGTCCACTTCTGTGATCCTCCTCCAACCAAGCACAGAGCTGATGCTGGATTTGCACAAAAAGGGGAACATATTCAGATGTGCATACAAAACGGGCAGTAAGAACGAATCAGTATTGCAGACTGCAAGAATCCTGGTACAAATATCCAACTCATTAGGTTTTGTAGTTAAAAATGTGTACTAGCTTACTTTAATGGCCTAACTCATCACCCACCTCAAACTATTAACTTATATTGAAAAAATATAGACATTTATACAAATTAATGAGGAAGAGCAAAAAAAGTCACAAACTATCAAAATATATCCCCCCAGAGCACCTACTAAGCACAGAAAACTCTACAAACCACCCAACGGATGCATTTTGCCCTGATTCTCACACAGCCCCAGGAGGTGAGGGAGTACTATGAACTCCACTTCACAGATGAGCACCCCATGTTCATCTCTGTGGGGTCCGGTCCCAGCTGGAGAGTGGTCGAGGCAGAATTTGAACTCGCTCCATCTTGATGCCAGAATCTGAGCTCAAGAATTTCTAAACAGTGCCTAGTCTACCTCTCTCATCAAAGAAGCAAAATGCAGTCACTCTCCTAGAGACGAGCACACCTCACTGCCAAGCCAGCCAGCCATTGCCCTCCTGCCCCGCAAGGAAGGAATTGGGACACCTTGGGACAAGATTCCAAGGGAGGCCCTGCGAGGCCATGAGGGGAATCCTGGAACTTTCCTCCCTCTTCCGAGTGAGAAACCGGCAAGGATCTTCCCATTTGTCTTTCTGGAGGTTGCAGATAGGAAAACAAGACAAACAAGCAAAAAGCCCCAAATGTGTTAGCCTGGGTCTTCCGAGGAGC
The DNA here is from genome assembly GCF_029215605.1 of Mirounga angustirostris. NCBI lineage: Eukaryota > Metazoa > Chordata > Mammalia > Carnivora > Phocidae > Mirounga > Mirounga angustirostris. The sequence continues at coordinate 36,502,015 of NW_026991725.1, forward strand.
CCGAGCTAAGAGGAGATGAAATGTGTACGGACTTTATGAAGGGAAATGCCTGTGTGAGGGGGAAGAGGGAGGAAGCTGGAGAAACAGGGAGAGGCCTCTGACCACCATGTAAGTCTTTCCCTGATGAAGGAGAGGTAGAAGCATCCTAGACTGCTGGGCAAGACCATAGGGGGACTATCCTGCCACAGGGGGCCTTCACGGGAATGCCAAGAGCAAGTCTCCCTTGCCCGCGCTGAGCCCTTGGCCAGGAGCCGCCTGGGGGAGGCATGGCTTCTGCATCGGGGAAGCACTGGGTTCCACAGAGCAGAGGCCTTCGGTCAACTGTACTCGCTGCAGGTGGAGGTGCATTCTCAGTGGGAGGGGGGAAGGGGGATGCTCCATGGAATTAAGTAGATTGTATGCATGGTTGGTGAAGAAAGGGGTAAAACTGGCTCAGCCCAGTGGCTCCGAGCCATTGCCTTTTCTCATCTGCTCTGTGGGTGCAAATAACCACTATTCACACTGGGTGAGGTGATTTCCCCTTAGCTGCTTCGCTGTGTTGGGGGCCACAATAAGAACCCCTCAATTTTCACTACTATGGCATGTAAGCTTTTCTTTTTACCTAGGAAAATGTCATGCATGTGGTGAACATTTGCAGATATGTAGAAATGTGTACAGCTGCATTGCAGATAGGCAGAAATAAGGAGTAGAAGAATCCACACACTCCAGCTCCCAGTGGAAACTCCCATTAACCATGCGCATGTACCCTGGCATTCACTGTGTGTGTGCCCTGGAAACGAACGAATGAGAAATAAGGCAACATGATTTACTGGACTTCTATCTACTTAGCACCTTGTACTGAGCACTTGTCTCATGTATCCTCCTGGTGACCCCCTGAGGGAGGGCCCATTTGCCCCATTTTCCAGGTATTCTGTAAGGAAGTAGCAGTGAGAAGAACCACTGAGATACTGAAGGTCAGGGGGACTAAGGACCTGACAGCAACAGACCACTGACCAGATCCTCACTGTGACTCTAAGCTTCTGGGCAGTGAGAGTGCAACTCACACTATGCCAAGCCTGTCCTCTCTCCCCAAGATTATACCAGAATGCATCCCTCAACAACATATCTTATATGAACTCTGGAAAGGGTTTCCACACTCTCCCCGGGATAGACGGGGTGTCTTCCTTCCATGACTGTCGATATTGCACTTTGACTCAGAACTCATGCGAGAAAAAGATCTTCCCATTCATCCACGTACAATACATTGCTGCTTACCTTTCAGTCATTAGAATAAAACACCATCTCGGGTGAGAGTTGATTCCTGAGAGTGGTGCAGAGTTCCCCTTGCTACAGCATAAAAGCACACCATCCCCTAACCCCGGAATCTTAGTCTAACTCTCAACTGACCACGTGTGCTTTGAACAAAAAGATGCTATCCCAGGAGGAAAGAACACAATGCCTCCAGAGATGCTAAACCTGGACCGTGTTTCCTTTTGATCATCTCCGTTTATAGGGCTGTGCGATCTGTCCACTGGGCTTTATTGTCTACCTAAGGAATTGTTACCCTGAGTTGCTGGGGCTCTGAGTTCCTTATCCCCCGCAGTGGTCTCAAGTCATAAATTTCAAGCCGCTATTAACTTGGCCAGACAGATTTTTAAGACTCCTATAGAGAGCATACAATTAACCATCTCCTGTCAGCTGGAAAATCAGCTCAATGGCCATTCAAGTTCATGTCCAAACTCCTTTACATTAAGGAATGCTTAGAAAGGTTCCTTGATCTCAGAACTAGGATCTCTTTGAAACTATAGAGACAGAAGAAGTCCAGAATGGGAAATAGAGTTGGCCATGAGGAGGAAGAACTCCACAAGTGTTATATATGTGCACGGGCTAGAATTTTTTAAAAATTCCATTCTTTCGGAAGACTCAGAAAGAAGGAAAATAATGCTCCAAGAGGGGTAGGGTTCTTGCCCAGTTGGTACCTATCCTTGTCATCCTGGCATGGCTGGGAAACTATCTTAGTCCCTACAGCCTACTGTAATCAAACACCACAGTAACAGAAATTCATGTCTCATAGTTCTCGGGACTGGGAAGTTCAAGATCAAAGCTCCTGCAGATTCCGTGTCTGGTGAGAGCCCACTTTCTGGTTCACAGATACCGTTTTCTCCCTGTGTCCTCATAGGGCAGAAGGGTGCTAGGAAGCTTCTGGGTCTCTTTCACAAAGGCACGAATCCCCTTCATGAGGATTCCACCCTCATGACCTCATCACCTCCTGAAGGCCCCAGCTCCTAAAACCATCTCCTTCATATGTTAGTACTTCAACATATGAACTGGGGAAGCTGGGGGGGGGGGGGTTTGGGGTAGAGGGGAGGGACATGAGCATTCAGCTTGTAAACGAAACACATCCACAGCCATGTACCCAGGACAGGGGCTCTAATGCGATGACTTCATTGGTGTACATCATTATTTTAACCATATTCAAAACTTCAGTGTGTCAAGAATTAAAAAGTAAAAAGATCATAAAATAATACAATAAAATAAACCATCCTGGGATTTCCTCTGATTAAGAAGACATTTTCAACCCTCTAAAAACCCGAAACCAACATGAGATTCCTCTGATTTCTCTCCCTTTGCCTGGAAATGACAATGTTCACCATGAGACCTAGCAACTTAAAAATCTCCAAAGGAAAAATAAAAAATTGCTAAGTCTTGAAATTCCGGGAGAACACAGTCTGGGTCTTGAACTTGGACCTTTTATGGGGAATCTATTTAAATGCCGATTATAACTTTCTACTTGGGGTTGCTAATCTGTTTTGCCACCAAATCAAATAAGAACGCCTTTCCCCAGAGTGGAGCCTGGGCTGTGTTTGAGTTTGGTTCTCCATTTCGTCTGCCTCCCTCCCTGGGTCTCTCTTCATGATGGGCCAACTTTCCTCCTGCCTGCAGCCCAGCTGTTCAGGAACAAGTGCATGTGAGGAGACGATGAGCAGGGGCTAGGGGAAACGAAGAAGAGCAAAACGCTTGTAAAGTCTGGAAGCAGTTAGACCAGGGTTGTCTTTCTGTCCGCAAATGGGAATCAAAAGTTATATTTATACTGTTGTTCAGTTAGATTTCGACTGAAGCTATATCAAAGCCTGGTTGATTTATAACAGAGCTGCTAGGTGAGAAGATATATTCCGAATTCCAAACAAAGTTACAAATGAAGGCTTGGGAAATAGTCTGTTCTTGAGGTGGAAATTACATGTGTCTTTATGAAGAGACCATTAAGACTGGATTCAGTAATTTTGGCTCCTTTCTCAAGACTTCCGGTTCTTACTGACTGAGCTTGCCTTTAACCCGGATAGCTCGTTTTAGTCCCATAAAAACCATTACCAATTGGCTTTTGAAATTAAAATCTTCAGGAATTTACTGTTGACCCTGTTGAATTTCATTTGGCTTCTCTGGATCTGCTACTACCAACTCTCACATCATTCTGAATTTTAATTGGTGAAGCTATCCATATGAGTTATCCCTTCCAATTATTGATCACAAACACATTTCATAAGCATTTCATCGAATTTTTATTGATGAAAATGTCAAGTGGGACCGTGGCAAAGTAGAACCCAAATGATCTTCCTCTGGAGATTTTCTGTCATGTCAATTTCAATTTGGTATGGAACAGCTGAAACATGCTTATAAGATATGGCCATCTTGGGCACAAGGACAATTCAGCTGCATATCTGTCTCAAGTCCCTCCACTTTTTGATGCCATCCTACCGTGGGTACCACCCAGTTTCAGTGCTAGAGCTTCATGAGCTGAGACCAGACAGCTAGTTTTTCCTTCGATCACACCCTCTAGTAAAGGACTCACAAAAAGGGTATTTAAATTAGCACCTACTTGATTTACATTTAGTGAAAATATCTTTTGAAATACTAGATGACAGTATAGGACTTCAAATAATTCTATTTCTCAAAACCGAACCTGAGCTTTACAAAAACATGTAGGAAGCTCAGCCAAAACCCCCGGTCTCATTCTCCAAGCCAGTTGGGTGGGTCATGGGATGCCCTTCTTTCTCCTTCTCAGGGACACTGTGGGGCAAAATTAAGAAACTCAAAGTTACTTTTAGAGGCAGTAATTTCAACTCCGGCAATCAAATCTTGTTCTGGGGAAGAGAGAACACTTCATACCATGAGACCCATTGTAGATAAGCCTTCTAGAACTGGCAGCAACCACAGTAAAAAGAGCCGGGCTTCTCAACGGACCTATTACGTACCATGTGACAAAACAGGGCACGATCCGATCACGAGCTGTCCAGTCCCAGCAAGCCTGCCACCCCCATGGTAGCAATGGCAGGGAATAGCCATGGAGGGGTGGGGGTTGGGGTGTCAATACAATCAGTCATCCTGCAGTCTAAGAGGCCACCTGGGTTCCTCGTGAAGGGACACGAAGACAATGGAAACCACTGAGTGAAAGAATGAACAAGAGAAGAAAGGAAGGATGGTGACACCTAGCACGTATCCCACCTGGCTTACGATGTGCCAGGTATGTTCTAAGCACTTTGCATCATGCGAAAAGGCACTGCAATCTCCATTTTACCTGTGAGGACACTGGGGCAGCAAAGAGTTAAGTCACAGGGCCAAAGTCAGGTGGCTGGTAAACAGCAGAGATGGGATTTGTACCCAGATAATCTGGCTCCAAACCCTCCCCTTGAATTCTACAGCCTCCTGAGTAGAGGGAGGAAAGCAGGACGGAACAGAGCGGCTGCATCATCCAAGTTCAAGTCCTTCAAGGGAGCGCTGATGGGAAAGCTAGGAGAGAACAGCTTGCTCTGGTCCGAACTAGACTTCAAGGTCCTTGAATAGTCCATGCCACTTGTGTCTCTATCCTTTGCCCCGTACCCCACTCCCACCCTTGACCTTGGTATCTTCTGCCCCACCTACTCCCACAGCAGCTTCTCCCCCAGTATCACCAATTACAAGGAGGCTGGCAGCATTGAGGATCCATCTGTTTTTAATTAAACTACACACACTCACACCTCTTTCTTGGTCATTTCCTAAGAGGTGGGAGGGAGAAACAGGGGTCTGGGGAGGTTTTGAAAAGCATTCTTTCCACATCATAGCACCCTTTCCTCCCCACTAAGAGCCCCCGCCCCAGGGGATATTCCACTGGGTGAGGGTCTAGGGCCTTCCACTGTGAGAAGGGAGAGGGGCAGGAGAGAAAGAGGGGGGAAAAGGGGGAAGGAGGGGCAGGGGGGGGAGGGCACTGGAGGAGGAGAGCGAGGAGGAGGGGGAGGAGGAAAGAGGAGCGGGAAGGGAGGAGAGGGTAGAGAAAGGGGAAGAGAAAGAGGGGGAGGGGAGGAGGAGAAGGGGGAGAAGGAAGAGGTTTGCCTCTCAAGGATCCTTTTCCCATGGAAATGCGCTGTGGCTGGTGCCCATTAGCATCCCTAATGCATAATAAGGGATCAGCCTATTGTCATGCAAATTAATTCAGATGACAACAGTCTCTCCTCGACAACATGCCCGGGCACGGGGAAGTTTCTCACACTGCCTCAGCCAATGCTAACTGGTGGTCTCCACCCATCTTTCATTAATTATTTTACCCCCTTCACTCCTGCAAGGTTTGTTTTTGGCTATGACCCCCTTCACTCCCCAGCTGCTGCTGGCTACTTTTCATTCTAGAGTGCTTGAGAACACCCCGGATGAGCAAAATAAAATATAAGGAAAGTAAATAACAACTAGAGGAAAATACTACCTAAGCAGTATCCCTTTTTCCCCATTGGTCATTTGGGGCCTGATAAGATGGATTCTTTTTGAGCTTGACTACAAAGGGGCTGAGTCATTCTTGCCATTGTCTGCCTGCCAACCTCTTACTCCAGGCCACTGACCAAGTGTTTCCCACTTGTCCACATCTGCAGGCTTCCGCTAGCCCTGCCCAGGGCTGAGACCAGGTCTTGCGTGGGTGAGAGTTGTCTGTCGAAAGAAAGAGTAAACATGGATGGCTCTGGACCAAGCCAGGGAGTAAGAGCAGAGTTGCAGCCCATTTGTGCTGCAAGTGTGAGCTCAGCAACCCCCTTCCATCTCCTGCCCCGCCGGACATCCAGACATGTCATCCCCCGACCCGTCTCCTTGGCCTGACGATTTCTCCCCAAAGTGAAGAGCTGGCCTCACCCTCACTTCTAGAACTATGCCTTCTTGTTCTAGGCAGAGCATAGTAGACCAGCTGTACCACAGTTTAGGAATCTGAGGACCCAGCCAAGTTCTGATGGTCTCTCTTTGCTGTGTGATCTCAGGCATGTTACTTACTCTTTGTGTGTCTCAGTTGACTCACCTATAAAATGGGAGTAACAAACGTACTCGCCTAGTAGGGCTGTTGTGATGATAAGCACGTAATACATGTAAAACACTGGAAACAATGCCCGGTACATTGTGAGCATTTTGCATTAAGTGTTAGCTAGCATCATTAATTTTCCCAGACGTTTTCCTTCTTTTGGTTTATCTGGCTAACTCTCCTCTTTCCAATTCAGCAGAGTTCGCTCTGCTACTTCTTGCTTCTAACACTCTGGGCAGCCCTGTCCCAGTTTTTGTTGCCTTCCAAGACATTTTATGACAATAAAACTCCTAATAATGCAAAGCATTGCTGACACAGAAAGCATATGACCCAGGGACCACCTTTGTCCCAGGAAAATCCTGACATTTCTACCATGCATCTGAGTAGATGGGGTAAAGAAAGATGGGGAGAGAAAGACATTCTAGAAATTAACTTTAGCTTAAACATTATCTGAACAACAGACAAGCTTTGTAGCCAGGCACAAATTATATGCAAATCACATGCAAATCTGAATGTAAATACTTTGGGCCTAGGGAGAAAATCCTTGAGGAGACATTCCCATTCCCTTGTCCCCTGCTTCTCAAGCTGCACTTTGTTTTCTGATTGGTTAGTTTGGAACTCATTATAGAGATTCAAAGGTGCATATAATTTTCCAAAAGAGTTAATTTCACCTGTTTGGCAAGGGTCAGAGGCTAAAGAGACCTCGGGAAGCAGATACTCCTGCAGGAACTTCTTCCATGGAAGGGAGTGTTCTGTCTACTCTACCCTCCCCACCCTTCCCCACCCCCAAGCCAAGAGAAGGTATAAAAACATCAAGGACAAGGTCAAGAGCCAGCACAACTACAAACCTCTCAGGGGCTCTTGGTTGGGCTGGGAAGGGCCCCAGAGGGTTTTGGACCCTCGGAATAGCCAGAAATCATGTGTGTTTCCTTAGTGAGCTCATGTTCCCATTCCAGGGAATGGCTGTATCCTGGTTCTGCTTTTCTCCATCCTCCTATTTCCTTCAGCTTCCTCACTCCAGGGCGATGATCATGCCTTGTACAGAAAAACAGAAAACAGAAGCCATCCCACTAAAGGCACAGACTCACCCACACCTTATCTGTCCTCTCCTCCCCTGGTGCTCAGAGGAGGATACGTTGTTCCTTCTCCTACAAACCAATTGCTCCGAGTCTTCCTTGGGACCTTGCTTCCTCGTTAGACCCCTCTCTGAGACCCCTTCCCTTCTTGTGCTTGCTCTTCAGCATTCAAACATCAAGTTGATAAAGACATTCAATGGATGGCCTCTGTCACGCACTTAGAATATTTCCTCTTATGTAACAAGTGTGCCAGAGAGTTTGCTATAATTATTCAATGAAAAGCTGATCCAACTCATTAGTGTCAGGGACATGCATCCCAAAACAATGAGATTCCTTTCTTTGTTCAAGAGCCACCCTGTCTAGTAGAGGGTTCTGTGATGATGAAAATGCTCTGTATCTGTCTATACAACCTGATAGCCCCTGGAGCCACGTGTGGCCGTTGAACTCTAGAAAGGTGGCTGGCGCAGCCGAGGAGCTAGATTTTTTATTTTATTTTAATGAACTTTACACAGACACACCTGGTCAGTGGCTACTGTTTTAGATAGCATAGATCTAAACAGGTGGCAAAAAACTGAAAGGCTTGATAGTATCCAGTGTGGCCGAGAGTGGGAAGACAGGTGCCCCCGTATGCACTATGAGTGTGAGTATCAGCAAATATGGCCCTTTTGTAGGACCCCATGGCAGTATCTGTCAGCTCAAATGCGCATTCCTCAAGTTCGCAGAATCCAGGTTAAAATGACCTCACATAAGGGCACAAAAGGGTAAGAATAAGGAATTTATAATTTGCAAATGTATGTGCTTGCTTCCAGTTTTTTACTCTTGCACAGTATGCCATAATAGACATCCTGTCTTGTCTGTAAATGGATGATAATCATCGTACACAGGTTATTGAGAGGATAGGAGCCAATTTATCTTAAGAGCCTAACATGGGTTCCAAAGTAGATGCTTAATAAATGGTGAGTTTTATTAATTAATAAGAATCATCACAGGAGTAACATTGGTAGGGTCAGAATTGGAGTCAAAGCCTTGGGAGCCAGTTCCTGAAGCTTCCTGGGTTTATGCATAAGCAAAAGTCAAGGGGTAGCTACTGGCTGAGTGGAAGAAGCCACCAAAAGAAAATATGTGAGAGAGAGGCATCAGTCAAAGAAGGGCATACCTAGGTTCAGATCCCACCCGTTACACTCCTCCATGATGAATTACCCTTTCTCCACATGATGGAAAGAGCAAACACCAGAGTCCCAATGACCTGTGTTGAAATTCCAGCTTTTCCCTTTAAAAAGTCTGTGTCCTTGGGCAAGTTACCAAACTCCTCTGAACCTTGGTTTACTTACCTGTGGTTTACTTACCTATCAGCCAGCTGTCAGATCCCTACTAAACTGTGAATGGCTCAGAAAGAACTCCTGTGTTACAGGATGAATTGCGTCCCCCTCAAAATTCATAAGTTGAAGTCCTAAGCCCCCAGAACTCAGAATGACTGCATTTGGAGAGGGGGCCTTCAAAGAGGGAATTAAGTTAAAATGAGGTATGTGGCTGGGGTCCTTGTAAGAAGAGGTTAGAACACAGACACTTACAAAGGAAAGGCCATGTGAAGACACATAGAGATGATCATCTGCAAGCCAAGGGGAGAGGTCTCAGAAGAAATCACCCTGCCAACACCTTGATCTTGGACTTCTAACCTCCGTTGGGTAAGCCCTCCAGTCTGTGGGATTTTGTTATGGCAGCCCAAGAAAATGAATACATCCTCCCAGAGTATTTTATCTTACTTTATTTTATTTTTGGCGATCATGTTTGACTTGAGTTTTATTTTATTTTATTTGTCTGTTTCTAGTTTTTATTTGAATTGTAATTAGTTAACATATAGGGTAATACTGGTTTCAGGGATAGAATTTAGTGACTCATCACTTACATACAATGCCCAGTGCTCATCACAAGTGCCCTCCTTAATACTCATCACCCATTTAGCCCATCCCTCCTGCCCACCTCCCTCCATCAACCCTCAGTTTGTTCTCTATAGTTAAGAGTCTCTTACAGTTTGCTGCCTTCTCTTTTTTTTCCCCTTCCCCAATGTTCATCTGTTTTGTTTCTTAAATTCCACATATGAGTGAAATCATATGGTACTTGTCTTTCTCTGACTGACTTATTTTGCTTAGCATAATATACTCTAGCTCCATCCACATCATTGCAAATGACAAGATTTCATTCTTTTTGATGGTTGAGCAATATTCCTTATACATATATACCACACCTTCTTCATTCCTTCATCAGTTGATGGACACTTGGGCTCTTTCCATAATTTGGCTATTGTTGATAATGCTGCTGTAAACATCAGGGTGCAAGTGCCCCTTCGAAGCAGTATTTTTGTATCTTTTGGGTGAATATCTAACAGTACAATTGCTGGTTTGTAGGGTAGCTCTATTTTTAGATCTTTGAGGAACCTCCATACTGCTTTCTAGAGAGGCTGCACCAGCTTGCATTCCCACCAACAGTGCAAGAAGGTTCCCCATTCTCTGCATCCTCGCCAACACCTGTTGTTTCCTGTGTTGTTAATTTTAGCCATTTTGACAGGTGTGAGGTGGTTTCTCATCATAGGTTTGCTCCCAGAGTATTTTAAAGTTTCACAATAACTTCTAGAACACCTTTGAGGTCTATAAGAGTCCGTCTCTAATGGGAAAACTCTTGCAACAGTGACAAGCAGTAGAAGAAACACACTTGGCCTGTTCCTGTCTCATACAAAGCTGCCTCCATCCTGACACTTCTTCCCTAAACTGTCTCTTGTGCTCTGAACATAGTCTGTGGAGTCTGAGGACTTCTCATGGGAATGCTCTGTCAGATGTGAAGGCGGTAGGAAAGATAAGGGGAGACACTTGAGCCACAGTGTGTATGCCCTTGGAATTCCTCTTGTCTGAGGCCTTATTTGTTTCAGTGCCTCAACATTGCTTGCACCAGTCCAAAACAGGACACGGTAGGTCTGGGGGCCAAGTGTGACAGGATCAACACAACCACTAGGTCTCCTTTACTTTAACATTCTCTAATAGTATGTGTCATCCTTTCTCTTTCTGTGCCCCCTTCTTCCTCATTCTCGGTCCCATGCACTCACTCTATATCCTCCATCCCTCTCCATATTTCTTGTTTTGTCCCCATGTTGTCCTTTTTCTACCACCGTTACTCCTCCCTCCCTCTATCCCTTCTAGAATCTCTGGCAGAAATATGTTGGAATTATGGAAGGTGACCAAGACTTGGTCTAGAGGCTTGCTTCCTTTAGTGGGGATAAACAGTCCTGATCTCTCTTTGTAGGGGTCCCTCAGCTTAGAGACGTCCCGGGGCTTCACGGGATCCCGTAATGGACTTCAACTGGGTTGTCCTACCCCCTCCTCCAAGAATGCAATAGCCAGGGCAAGAAATCTAGATCCTGGATTCATTTCCACAAGCCATTCCATTTCCAGAATGTGCTTTTCCCCAGGCCAGTCTCGTATGGGCTCCCTCTTTCTGCTACTTCCCCTGCACGCCCTACCACCCTTTCACGGGTAGAGGAATGCAAACTTGAGTGCTTCCCTCTCTTGCCTGTTTCTAGCTCCAGGAGAATGTAGAGCCCCGTGAAGACCTAACAAACACAGAGGGAAAGAGAGGAACCGTGGAATCTAGCCCATTTCTTCCCACTTGTTGCCTGGATCCCATTTAGCCCAGAATGAGTTTCCCATGGTCGCATGCCTGCTTTCTCTGACGACTCGAGCCCGTTGAAGCCTGTGCATTTTCACTGAGGCTCCCTCATGCGTGTGCCATCCACAGAGACACATGGTTGGATCCTCTGGCCATCTTCCCTATGACTTCATTTGCAAAGTCCAGGGAAAAGGACAAGCCCGGGCATGGCATTCGGTCCTCTTATCAATGTGGGGGATGGTGGGGGGGTGAGGCTGACTGGGCAGAACAAGGCAAGACAACCCCAAAGGCAGCCCTTCCATCAGAGGACTCCTGCTTTTGATTTTGCAGCTTGCACAAAACATCTCACCACGCCTGCCTGCCAATCACCCCAGCGCGGGGGAGAGGGGGTGGATGGTGGGGGTGGGGGTGGGGGAAGAGGAAAGCCAAGGCATCATTCAAGCTGCCTGCCTTGGCCCGTCAGTCCCTGTCTGTGCGTGGACTGTATTTCTGTGTTCTCATAACTCACTTCCCCGAGGTGTCACGGTGTGAAGGGACGAGGCATGTGCCTCATGGTTTCTCTAATCCCCCTGCATCGAGCGACATATGCCTCACTCCCCTGTACCCTCAACGCAGTTTTGGCAGGTCGTCCACCAACATCTGTTGCCCGAGTTCTGCCCCATACCAGCTTCCCCTCCACCAGTAGGTAAAGCCCTTCTCTTCCTTCCCCTTCTGCCGGCCCGCAGCTCGGGGGCCCGGGGCCCAGCACTGGAGCGTCAAACAAGGCCCGGAGGCAGAGGCGGCCGCAGGGGCGCCCCCCCAGAGCCATCTCCCGCCTCATCCCCCACCCGAACGCCGCCCGGGTGACCTCCCCGACAACACCAGTAATTTGTCTTGGAGACTCGCCATACCTACAGCAAACACAGGAAGGATTAGAACACAACATACGCCGCACAGCAACAGAAACACGTGAAGGTCCTTCCTGAGCTTGCAGGATTACTGAGGGGGGAGGCGAGCGAGCGACAGAGAGCAGGACGGATGAATGTCCGCCTGGAGAAACCCCGTGTGTTCCTCCAGAATGGAAAGGAAATGGATGCCTCAGAACTGGGTGTGTTGAGGTCAAATCCGATATGGGCTTTGAGTTGCAGCCCTTTAAAGCTCATTGGTGACAGATGTGGACTTTCGCCAAGTCAACCACAAAATAGGATCAAAGGAAGTTGAAAAACAACAACAACTGGAGCTCCCTAGCTGAAGTGGTTGCTGCCCTCGGAATGTTCGCCCAGTGGACCCGACCAGGAAGTGGAGGAGAGACCAGGGCGACATCAAAATTAAATGGGGAAAAACAAAACAAAAAATCCCAAAGATCCAGAAACCGATCTGAGGGCTCCAGGGTTGGGGGCATTCTCCATTGCAGTGAAGAAGCAGAAAACACGCACCGGGCCGCCCCGAGGGGCACCTAGGACCAGTACAGTTACTGTGAGAGCAGATCTCTTCACCTGCATTCAAGGAAAGAGATGCTGAGTAATAATTCGTGCATTTTAGAGGTGAAAAGGACAGGGAAGTGAACTGGGTTTCAGATTACTGGCTTTGAGCGCAGAGTAATTAAGTTCTAATCTGGGTGTTGCCGTGTCATGGCTGTGTGACCCTGGGAAAGTCACCTAACTTCTCTGGGTTTCGTCTTCTCCTCCGTAAATAGGGTGGATAACAGTATTTGTCTTAAAGGGTTGTAAGGATTCAAGATAGACACTGCCTGAAACAGTGCATACGGCGAGAGTAAACACTCAATCGATGTGAACAACTATTTTGACATATGTTTGTAAGAAATAATTTACATTCTCTAGAACGTCCACCTGAGGGAAGACAAGATCAAAAGCACTGTGTGTGTGTGTGTTCACAGTTCTGAACTCAAAGAGTCCTTATCATGTGACAGTAATTTGCAAATGAAAATTGTGTTGTACAAACACATGTAAATTTCAAATTCTTCATTCTTCACATTTAAAGCCAGGCTCAGCAACCCATCCAATGAAGGTCAAAGACAACTAAAATAACAAAAATAATTGCCTTGAGAAGAAAAGCATACCTCAAAACACACTTGCTAGCACTTTCTAGTTGTGGTCATGTTCTAACCTGTTCTGCAGTCAGTGAGGATAGTTAGAAACATTAACCACTGTTTAGGTATCCAGCTGCCTTACCACCAAGGGAGTATCACACCTTCCGTCCACCCCCCTCTTCCAAATCAGCTTCTCTCTACTATTCTCACATAGTCCAAAGACCTGGAATTCTCAGGTCCCTTCAGCCCAGCTCCATGTGGATCAATTGCCCAGGTGTCAGGCTTAGTGATGCTGGAGCCCTGTGGGAAAAGGGGTATGCTATCATCACCAATTTGGGGGCAAAGTCTCTTTACACAAGACATCCATCTACCGACAAATGTTCCCAGCTGTGGGAAGGGGAATTGGGGGGGTCCTTCCGTGTCACCTGTCACCCCCTAGCTATTCCTCTCTGAGGAGCTTCCTGCAGTGAGAAGTTGATACCTCTCCATGGGCACATCTCCAAGACCAGCTGTGTGCTCCTAACGCACTAATCACAGAGTCTGGGGCATACCCCACACCCTGACTCGATGACTTGACAGAGATCTTTATGATGGGGGGATGGGGATAGAATATCCTGACAAAGGAAATTTCTCAGAAAACAGTTGAACAGAATTTAACTGAATGAATCAACGAGTGTTCTGGTTTTTAGATCTACCCAAAGATGGCTATGGAAGATGTCCGTGACAGACAGGCATTGCAAATAGGTTTCATCACATCTCAGCAACCAACCCTGACGGTCTGGTAGTGGATTCCTGAACCATTCTGCACAGGTGGATTATGAAACCATAAACCAACATTAAGTTCGCTGTGATTGGTCAGCAATGTCTGCTGGGAGTCATGGCCTTGGATAGGTGCCTTGGATAATATAAAATAAAATTCCTCGTGTTTTATTTTATTTTGTTTTTAAATTTTATTTATTTATTTGACAGAGAGAGAGAGCACATGCACAAGCAGGGGGAGCAACAGAGGGAGAGGGAGAAGCAGGCTCCCCACTGAGCAAGGAGCCCAATGCGGGACTTGATCCCAGGACCCGGTGATCATGACCTGAGCTGAAGGCAGACGCTTAACCGACTGAGCCACCCAGGAGCCCAATTCCTCCTGTTTTAATATGACTTTTCCAAGGAGTCCTTGAATAGTTTCTTAAAATTCCTAGGCCTTCATTTCCATTTTCTTAGAATATAAAAGGGAGAGGGGAAGGAAGAGTTAATTTTTTAACAAATGTTTGAATGAACTGGTGTCTGAAGTCAGTTTTCATTTATATATGTGAGAGCAGGCATGGAAACCCTCCTATCCAAGTACCAGATCTAATCCTAGGGAGTTCAGTATAAGTTGATTTCTACAACTGTGACAGACTTTATTTTCTGCTGCCCTAAAATAAATTTATCAGTAAGCTTGACGATCCAGCCACGTACCTATCCACGGGCATTGTGGTATCACCACTTGAATCTGAAATCTTTCCATCAAAGACTAAGGGGCAGGAGCTCACAGGGAAACCAGGTAAATTCACAGCAGATGATATTAAAGGTAAGGCTGGGGTAGGGGAGGTGAAATATGAGCTTATATTGACTGAACTAGGTCAAAACACCTCTCTCTGGATAATTCCTATCTTCCTCCCCACCGTACTCCTACTTTGGAGGTCTCCTTCTCCACCTTTAAGAGACATACCAGAAGAAATAGGAGAAAATAACCATGAATTATAGTCTACGATCCCTTCTCCAAGGAACAAGGAAGAAAGGAGAGATTCTAAAACCATGAAAGAATTCAGATTTTGGAAGTGAAGTCAGATTGCATTGATTTTACTTGAAAATAATTTTTTTTCATCCTGATCTGTATTTTAAGATTAGCTTTTGCTGTCCTAATAAAAGGGACAGACGCAACTAGCACTATTAATTTCTTCCGTCTTTTTGCCTTGATTACAAATACGATGCCTGGAGCTGCAGAAACTATTTTGTGACCATGAGGCAATATCCATGAGGTGAAGCTAAGGAAGGACGTGAGAAAGGCAGATGGAAGCACGAATTCGCGATTATCATTAAGTGCCAAACTAGCTCTGCACTCCCATCCCTCAGATTTTCTTGTGAGGCAGTTAAATGATTTTTATCTTTAAACCACTGTTATTAAAGTTTTTTATTATTTACAACTCAGTGTATTTCCATACAACTATTTACCTTACTACTACAAATTGGTACTTTATAGGCATTGGACACATACTGATTTCCAGAATTGCCTTACACTGGGGCCTTAAAAAAAAGGTGCTAAAGATATCAATCTAAATTGTCAAGTGGTCACAAAGGAAAAGTGAGGTCTGGTAGCTAGGATAAATGGGGGTTTGGGGATGCAGGAAGAGGTCTATAAGGATAGCAAGGCTGGAATTTCAATCTGATTGACTTTTCTAACATATTCTGGAGGATGAGAAAATAGGTTAGGCCACTGGCTAACGCTTTCTAAATACAGCATTTCCCAAAGCCATGCCCTAGGTGTCAACACCTTTGAGACTTGAGTCAGAGAGAGCCCATCTGTACACACAATCTCCACCCACCAGCGGCTTATCCAGTAAGCAGAGTGTAGCTGAGTCAGCTCCCCACACCTGTGCTAATAATTTAGGGGACATGCAGCCTGCCTTTTTCTGTGTAAAACTTAGAAGGACAACCCAGAAAACTGCTACCGCTTTAGATGTCAGTGCCCTGGTGCTCATGGGTAGTATCATTTTGTGCAATTATTGTTTCCAACCGAAACTGGAAATAACCACCAAAGCAGGAAGGGCTCAACCTGGGCTAAGAAAACCTCTTCTTCCCAAACAGCTAGATGTTACTCATTTGCCTTGAGAAGACCAGCAAAGAATGCAAATGGCATCTCCTCACATCCTGATTTATCCAATGAAAACCATATGTAGACCATCCTGCCTGCCTTCTCTTCTCCTATGTGTTAAAAGAAACAACTAATAGGGAGGAGGGGTGGAATTGCAAAGAGGGGAGCACTTCTTTAGCCTCTGCTCTGTGCCTGGCACTGTGCTGGTAGGTACCTTCCTGTGTATTATCTTATTTAATTCTCATAAGAATCCCAGAAGCTAGGGGATTTTGTCCCCTTTTCATGGATAAACAAGGAAGTCTTGGAGAGAACAGGTGATTTGTTTGGAGACCCACAGCTAAGTGTGTATGGCAGAGATTATCAGTGTTCACCCATATTTCTGTGCATCTCTCCATTTCCCAATCTTCCTTGCAATTGTGTTAAACAGAAGCAGTGCCCACCACCTTTCAGCTGGACCCCTAAACCATCTTGCATATTCTTGCCCCTACAATTGGAAGTAAAAGACTCCAAGATGGCGGAACCACCAAATAAAAGGAGCCAGGATCTTTGAGCCACCACTTGGAGGGCAGCTGGCCATCTTTTTGGACTGTGCAAATTGATATTTTTAAGTTTATTTGTTGCTGAAGCATGATCTGTACTACTCTATCTTATACAAAGGTCCCATTTTAAAGAGGGTCCATGATACACTACTCCATGGAGTAATGGAGGAATCATTGAAGCAACTGGATCCACATATTACAAAGGTCCATGTCCTATACAGCCACGCAAGTGAAACTGCCCCAAAATGAGTTCAGAACGATTGTATAAGGACAGGGAAGGCATATTATGAACTCTCTAGGGCACAGTTTTTGTGCGTCTAACCTCTTTATCTAACTTAGTACTCAGAGGTAATAGAATCCAGAAAATGCAGGGTAGCCTCATGTTGGGCTTGAACTTGGTGTAATAGCCTTTGGTGAATTCTTCCTAAGGTTCATGTCTCAGTTTCTTCCTTTCTTCAGTGTTAGTGGAATAAAGGCTCCCCTTCTGAAGTGTTCTTAAGGTATACGCAGAGCTGACACTCGGTCAGTCTAAAAGGAAGGAGTCCAAGAAGCCTATGACGTCATTGGTAGAAATTATTTAAAGAGCCACATGCAGGTACAATTTCAGTATGCTTTGACTCTTCAGGTATATATATTCCAGGCAGGGCTAAGCTCTGAGAAACCAAACTAGTGATTATCCCAAGCAAATCAACTTTTATTAAGAAGCTGTCAAAGAAAAGGAGGTGGCGAGATGGATTAGTGGACCGGGGGGAAAGGGGTAGAGGCCATTGGTGAAAAGCAACAAAGATTTAGAGGATTTTGTATCCTTGGTCCTCTTTCTCATTATATAGCATCTCCCTGGTATGTGACTGTTGATAAATATTCATTTGAAGGGGGACTGGACCTAATGTCATGCAAATCGCATGCAAAGCAACATGTAAATTGGAACCATTATATGAAGTCAATAGGTGAGGTACTATGCATATTAAAAGTACAGGACAACAGCACAGAAAGACCTAGAAGAGGCCCATAATACTAGCAGGGGACCTTCCATTCCAAAAGGAATCCGATAGTCAAAGAGAGAACATTGCTGCCAAAGAATGTCACCAAGCATGAAGCAGGGACCGGGAGGCCTAACAGAGAGAGGAAGGAGAATGCGGGCTGCTGTGTGCTCTCTCCATCCCTGTCAATGCTGTATTCAAAGCACGTTCTCCTGCATCGCCTTCCCATACCGATCAGACCTGATACTGATTGATTTGGTCAAATCCACTGAGTGACGGGGTCGGCAGTCTGATCCGCTTGTCCATTAGCCTAGCCATTCAGGATGCTTCCTTCAAGCCTTCTCACAAAAGAGAAGGGACACCCAGCAGCCCGTGAGGCTGGTCACTTTGAACTCGCTGACACCACATGGAAGACGTTTAGAGGCTTTTGTGTCCCCTGAAAGTTCTCTCCCCATGAGTGTCTCATGCTCGCACACAATGCATGCGCGTTTGGCACCGATCTGCAGGAGGCTGTGAAGTACAAAGACGTGCCCAGAGACACTCCGATACGCACCTTTATGTGCCTCCACCCAAGTCCTCAGGGAGCTGTAGGAAAGTTGACCATCACGCCTGCTCTGGGCTACAGGAGGTCACAGGCTGTTTCTGATTGGAGCCCTCCGCTGTGTTTGCTTTCTGTGCCCCCACGGACCTCCTGACAGGACTGCAGGACATGGAAATAAGTCAGGGGTGACCCTTCTGGTGACCCATAGCCTCGCCAGCCAACTCCTGATTGCAACCTTCTGGCTCCAGTAACAGCCTTTAATGCAGGCCTTCTGGCTTCTCCGAGGCCAGAGCGGCGGCAGAGCTGGGAGGGGTGAATGCACTCCGAGGTCCCGTGGTCTCTCTCCCCATGTGGGCCAGCCTAAGGTTGGTGGGATGGGGGTGGAGCATGCAGGGGGAGGAACAGAGGCGGGGGCGAGCTTCCGACTGCCCAGCAGGCAGGGGTTCTTCCTTGGGCTACTAACACCGTCCTGTCCCCAGTCTTACACCGCTACCAAGCTGGGACCTGCTGGTTTCAGGCATTTGATGCAAACCCAGAAGTGCACTTGGACAACCATCAGAGATATCCTGCCTTCCCATCCCTGCTCCTCTGACACGTGGACGTAGAAGCTAGTCCAGGGGATATAATAAAACATACATGTTTTTGCATACACGGTGCACACGCTGTTTGTGAGGAGAACACACACACACACACCTCTGTGTATGGCATAGTCAGTGCAGTCCTGGTCACCCGGGCCATGTGGCTTTTCCAAAAAGGATCCCACATTAGACAATGGACACCAAGAGTCAAAGCGAGTCCCTGCTCTCCGCCGCCGTGTACATGGGGCTATCTGCCCGCCACAGACAGGGACAGCTCGTGGACTCTGAAATTGCTAAGTCCTCCCATCTAGTTGTCTCTTTTTTTTAACGATTTTATTCATTCATTTGAGAGAGCGAGACAGAGAGAGCACAAGCAGGGGGAGAGGCAGAGGGAGATGGAGAAGCAGACTCCCCGCTGAGCTGGGAGCCTGACGCGGTGCTCGATCCCAGGATCTGGAGATCATGACCTGAGCCGAAGGCAGATGCTTAACTATCTGAGCCACCCAGGTGCCCCCTAATTGTCTCTTTTGACACATGAGAGACCTGAGACCCAGCAAGAAGAAGGGACCTGGTCAGAGTTAGTCATGCCGCTGGGTCTTAGGGACAGTGGGACTTGGAATTCCAGTGGCTGGACGCTCAGCCCCGTGCCCTTCCCACCACACACGTTCCCAGATGGCTGGCCAATGTTCAGCACCTCTGGTGGTTGCGTCCACAAGCCCTCCCCCTCAGAGCCCCTCTCTCCCGTACAGGAGTCTCACAGGTGGATTTATAGCAAGCAGATCCTAGATAAGCACAATGACATCCTAAAGAGCATTTAGAGTAAGAAGCAGAGGTGAAGTGCGAGAGCCTGGGGGCCAAACACATTGTGTCTGTTCTAATAATTTCTGAAGGCTCTACAGAACAGAATCCTCGCTAGACCTCCACTGGCCAAGAGGCCAGGTCTGATCCAGGAGCTTCTGATAACCAAGCACCACCCCTCCCCCAGCTTCTCCAATCCAAATTCAAACATATCCTATCTCTTGGAAAATTTGCTTTTCGAACTCCAAGGTCCTTTTAGATTTAAGGAGTTGCAAGACAAATAGTATAAAAAGATGAAAGTTGCTAGAAGGAAGTCAGCCTTGATAAGCCATCCTTTACAGGGGTGTAAACCTGGCTCCTCCCTCCCTCTGCAGAAATCAGCAGGACTGCCCCCTTCCAGCCTCCCAACAGAAGAAAATTGGCTGTCTAAAACCGCTGCTTATATACATATTAAACACACTCTGTCAGGGTGATCCAGGCTTAACATTTGACCTGCTTTTATTTTTCTTTTCCTTTTGCAGAATTGGCGGTGCGTTTCCTTTTTTATTTAAAAAAATCTTTTTGCGTTCATTTATTTTTAAAGCTTCAAAGCAAAGTCCATGTCACATTTTCAGAAATCAAATGCCAAATTATTCTCAGCATGCCTTTCCATGAGCAGCATGGTGTTTAGCTTGAATGCTCTTCCGAATGTGTGCCTTGCTTTTAAAAACTGGACCCTCTTGCTGTACATGTGTATGTAGGAACATTGTTTACTCAGACCCACATCATCGAGGGGCTGCAGGGTAACACCTTCCCCAGAGTGCAGGACCCCCAGTTACCAAGTCTCCACAGGATTAGGTCATTCGGGTTTCTGAGGTGTCTTCTCCTTGCGGAAAAGAACTAGTAACCTTTTCAGTCCTGGTAGTTTATTGGAAAAGGACCTTTCCTTGAGCCCCAGCTTGGAAGGCTCAGCTGTTGCACATGGTGCCAACTTCAAGCTTCCCAAGTCATTCATTCACTCATTCATTCATTCATTCATTCAACCAACAAATAAACTGAGCAGATAAACATGACCCCTGACTTCACAGAGAACACAACTTAGTCAGGGAGACAGACAATAATCAAACACCCAAACTAATGGAGCATAGTGGCCGAGGAAAGGAACGGCACAAGGTGAATCTGAGAGGTAGGCAAGGGCTGGTTCCTTATGACTAGAAAACCCTGGAGGCCATTGTAAGGGTTCTGGTTTCAGCCTAAGAACAGGGGGGATGTCACGGATCCAGCCCCCTCCCTTCTCCTGCCCCCATGCTCTTCCAGAAGGGCCACACCCTTCTGGTTTGAGTTAAAATTTTACTCTCATCCACACTAAAAGTCTCTCCCCCAAACTGGAGAGCCTCTTTCATGTTATGCCACCCACAACAGCCCCTGACACCACATGCCCCACATGAAGAAGACAGAGTGGGTGTTCAAAGTCTGAAGATCAGCAACGGGAACGCTCCAGAGAGTTGGGGGCTCCCAGCCTGGACCAGAATTCCAGCCCAGCTGGGAAACAAGTGCAGAGGTGATCCAACTGTTCTCTTGCTCTGTTTGGAAATTTCTCAAGATGGCACAATACGGTTAAGAGCCGAGACCGACTGTTCCAACGTGGGGCTGGCACATATTCACTCAGGCAAGCCCATGGGTTAGCCGACCACTCCTTGCACATCCAGACACGGGCTACCTACCCCTACCCCATGGAAAAGCAGCTTTGCTAACAGTCATCCTTCCCAGCTGAACAGCTGCACAGGAGGAAAAATGAGCCGCGGTGTAATTAGCAAAATGATGGGAAAATAGATAAGCAATCCAAGGAGCACCACAGGCCCCCTAAATGAACACACAAACAGCACTCAGTGCACAAGTGCGAAAACACAAGTATCCGGCACCACTGGGGGATTTTGCAAGTGACTTTCAGAACTCTCTAGACTGTGACAATCCTTTGGTTCGAAAACTTCTTCAAGAATTCAGCTCAGAAAACTCATTTTCCGCTATTCCT
Organism: Mirounga angustirostris; assembly: GCF_029215605.1. Taxonomy (NCBI): domain Eukaryota; kingdom Metazoa; phylum Chordata; class Mammalia; order Carnivora; family Phocidae; genus Mirounga; species Mirounga angustirostris. The sequence goes on from NW_026991725.1 coordinate 36,523,355, forward strand.
GAGCAGGCTGAAATTGTCATCAATTTTCCCTTTTCCCGCTGGTCTTCAGAACACAGGATCTGCTTAGAATGGTTTTAGAGTCAGGCTGGTGGCCAGACTGTGGGCCTCCAAGCCTCTGCTGTCTGAGCAACAGAGTCCCTGTGCTTTGGGGTAGATGGTGCTATTTTCACACATTGTCTGGATTATATTCTTTTAAGGTATAAGAGGTTTTGATTTTGTCTAGTAAGTGGTCTCCTTGACTGGAATCAAAAAGAAAAAGAGGGAGGAAAAAAATAGAAAGCAAACCAACTCACCTTTAGATCAGTCCCTAAACTCCTGACATTTGGGGTTGAAATCTTCCATCATTTTCTTAAAGGAGAATGGATATTATATGACTTTCCCAAGATCTGGAGTGATTTATTAGGAAAAACAATGGCAAAAAAAAAAAAAAGGGAAGAGAATCCTGGAATGTACCACCAGCCACCGAAAGACAAGGTGAAGCATTATTTTTCTCTAAAGAAATAGTTTCTCCTCCCCACTCTCTGTCCTACTTAATGATACAGCCAGTCAGCCAGATGACCAAGCCAGAACACCAGGCCCCGTCTTGGGCCATTTCCCCTTCTTTCATTTTCTGTAGCTAGAAGTCCTTTCAATTTGACCTCCTAAAATTTTCTCTCATCTTTCCCTATCATCACCATTTAATGTGGGCCACATTTATTCTCTCCAAAATATTGTTAGTTTCCCCCAAATATTGGTATCACCAGATCCCTCATTTTATCCAGCCCAGGCTCCAGTTGCAGGGGCCGACTCTCGATTTCAGCTCAGGTCATGATCTCAGGGTCTTGGGATAGAGCCCAGTATCGAGCTCTGTGTTCAGTGGGGAGTCTGCTTGAGATTCTCTCTCTCCCTCTCCCTCTGCCCCTCCTCCCCTACTCACATGTGCTCTTTCTAAAAAAAATAAAATAATAAAATAAAATGTGATGCCCTATCCTATCACTCTTTATTCTTACCCACTTCTTTTTTCTTAAAAGACCCTATTCACACCTCTCAACACATCACACATGCATATGTATATATCATGTAACTATATATGATATATTTATATATTGTATATTTAGTTGTATGTGTATTATATATTTGTTGTTGGCTTTTCCTTCCAGAAAATAATGTTTTGCTCATTGCTGTGTCCCAGCACCTGGAATACAAAAGGAGCCCTGTAAGTATCTGCTTAATAAACCAACAAATAGGTTTCCTTCACTCCACCCTCACGTACCCTTCCATCCATCCTCTGTATCTGTGAGACTCACTTTCTGAAACAGATATTTGACCTCCTTCTTTGACACAAATGCTTCCGTGCCTTCTGGTCACCTACAGAATAAGCCCCGGGTGCTGCCATGGTGACCCCAGCATGCCAGGGCCCAGCCCACCACTTCTGCAGCCTCCTTTCCATGCTCACCTCCAACTCCCCAGGCCTCACCAACCCAACACACTGCCATGTGCAATGACTATGGGTTCCCCCAACAGGCCATGCTCTTTCCATACTCAACACCCTCACGGGGGACATTTCCTAGGCCTGCAATGGCCCTCCTCCATTTGATTGCTGGGCAGACTCTGAGAATCCATCCTCATCCACCCGGAGCCCTCCATCATCCCCTTCAGTGTACCAGACACAATACTCCTGTTACAGGTTATAGAAACTTCGCAGAGTGTGGACCGAGCACTTATGTCTGCCTGCATCCTTCCTTGGCCTAGGAGCAAGGACCGTGTTGTAACCATATTTCAGTAGACACTCAATGTTTGTAGTACTGGGAAATTCTTTTTTTATGTTAACATTTCTTATCACAAAATAAAGCGTAGGTTGTGAATGAGATAAAGACAAACTTTAAATCTCTCAACTCCGCTTCTCATACCCCCTCCCCCGGGACCCGTTGTTTATTCAGAAAAAAATATAGGGAGAGAAATCATTAAAGGGGAAAAGCGAGGAAGATAAAGAGATCACTAAAAGATGCATTTCTCAGCCAAGTGAGGAAATAAAAAAATAACTGGCTTTTGCTTTTTTCGTTACATCGATTACATAACTGAAGCCTGAACTCAGATGACAGAGAACTTGGCAAAATGACTGCCCCCACCATGAATCCGGCGAGTGAAGCTGGCAGGAAGCCAAGACCGGACAGGAAATCACTTTGGGCTTTGACTTGTATTCCTCTGGAGTGGCAGGGAGACGGAGACCTAGCAGGGTGTTCAGGACACCTCAGACCCAGCGACCCCTGCGCCCACACCAGCGCATGCAAACCTGATCCAGTCCTGCCCCTCTCGTCCCCAGTCCCCAGCTCTCCTATTAAGTGACTCCATCTGTCCCAAAACCCATTTCCTTTCCTTTGCTCTGTTTTTTTTTGATGAGCTCACGCTGAGTGCAGAGAGCAAGATGGGAGTGCGGGCTGTTGGTTAGTGGCCAGGGCCACGGGCCACGGTTGTTACCTCCGCCAAGGGGCAGAAACAATATCCATGACATAAAGTAGAAAAGTTTATTTCACTTCTGCACAAGGGAAAGTGGATTAAACCTTTAAAGAAGAGAAGAGCCTGGACTGGAACATCCAGAGGCTGTGGGCTCTTCCCTGGAGGAGGGTGAAGCTTGAGAACAAGGCTCCGGTAAGGGCAGGACCAGCCGGGTGGGGGAGGGTATGCTTGGGCTGAGGGCCCCAAAACAGGACCCTGGAGGTGGGGGGAATCCTGCCAGTCTGACCCCAGCATACTTGCTGACTTGCTGTCGCTTTGCACTTGAACAAGGAGGGCTTCTCTATCTTAGAAACTTGGAGGTGAAGACCCTGTGTTGACCTCTCTTCTAGTTCTAGGAAAGTCTGGAAATGGGGCATGTGATGTCCCTCACTCAGGCTCCAGAAAATATTTCTGCAGGATTCAGCTTCCTGTCAGCCTGGCCCAGGAGGGACACATATAAATTCTTTCATTCGAAAACTATAGTCACTGTTCGGGGCTCTGAGATACGGTAAGGTACGAAAAAAAGTTCCACAAGAATTCTTGCCCTCTAGGAACTTCGTTTCTGTTGGGGGTGGGAAAAGGGGCTAAGAAAATTTAAAAAACAAAGGAGTAGTTAAAAGACATGGGTGTTTGGGCGGGGTCTGGGGAGGGGGTCGCCAAGAGAACGCTAAGGAGGAAGAGACAATTGCAGGGCCGTATATGAAGGGGACTCGGTTGATTGATTTTGGTCCCAGAAGGCTGCACTGAAAAGGTGACAGCAAAGCTGGGAAGGACCACACGAGGGCGGGTGCAAATCTATAAAGCAAAGATTTAGAATTATAACAAAGATTCCAGGGAGGTTCACATTCTGTCCTACCCTGAGGCACGAGGAGCAAATAAAAATAAGGGGGAGAAGAAACGGAAACCGCATCACCCACTGTACTTGTTGCCATCTGGTGGGCCCTGGAAATCATCAGCGTGTTTGGTTACTGTGTTTACACAGCCGGCAGGACACACAATGTTCACTCAGGGCTCCCCAGAGCTGTCGGAACGGTCCCTGCTTCCCCGGATTCCTGAGGCCCCCGCATCCGGGTGCTCAGCTCCACCCCTCACAGGGTTCAAGAATCCCCTTGGGTTGTCCAAAGACCCCCGCATCCTGGTGCTCAGCTCCACCCTTCACAGGGTTCAAGAATCCCCTTGGGTTGTCCAAAGACCGGGGCCTCCAGGACCTCCTGAGACCAGGTCCAGATCTTTATCTACCGAGTCAGGGGCTTGGGTGTCGCGTCGGGGAAGGAGGGCTAGGCAAGCTCACTGCTTCAGCCAGGAACGAGGGCAAGGGGGCTGAGGGGGCCGCTGAGCTGAGGCTAGCAACGGAATGAATCATGTAACATCCTAACTGCAGGGCCTGAGCCACGGGAGGAGCGGACTGAATGTCAGCCATCGGTAATAATAATCACCCCTAGGACTGTGTTCCAGGTTCCTGAAGCGCATACCTGCGTGCGAGGCATGTTACATGCAGGTGGTGGTGGTGGTGGTGGTGGTTTTTCCATAGGATCCTATCTTTGGTCTCTTTTAGATCAAAGACACTGAGGTTTAGAAAGTTCAGCACCGCTCCCAAGATGGTGCAGTTAGTAAGTGGTGGCCAGAGCACGAACCCAAGCCTGTCCAAGCCTAACATGTGGGTTCTCAATCTAGAGGCTTTAGCCTCCACCTACGTTTAAGGGTAAAATAGAGGAAACACCTTCTGGTCTTGTAGGCAAGACTGACGAATCTCTCTCCACTTCAGAACAGGAGGAAGAGGATAGCCTGTAGCCTGAAGAACCAAGGAAGGGCAATATTCATGTAGCTAAGCCTCAGAAACTTCTGGTAGTTCTGTTGAGAGAGGCTATCTTTCTTTTGACTGCTGAACATAGTACCTGGGCTACGTGAAGAGCGCGAGGATGGTTTGGATGTTTAGACAAGTCCGGGCGCCATCACAGGAAGTGCCCAGTGGTCCTTAGTCACCCACACGTGGCTGTGACCCTTGACCCTCGAGACATGATCTGCAGTGTCTCCCATGAGCATTTGCAGCAAGGCTGGGCCTTGTTTCTCCTTTCAGTGGTACTGAAAGCCAACATAGGAAAGGCTCGGATGACTTCTGGCCTCTGTCAGAAAGTGAGGGGAAAAAGAAGCCTGGGGCTTGAGAGGGGCTGTCGGAAGGGGTTCACCACGTTAGCGCAAGAGCCCGAAGCCTGGGAGAACCCAGCTGACTCCCGGCGTCGTGGGCCATCCAGCCGAGGCATTGGGGACCAGACAGCCCTCTAACCTGCAGGCTGAAGTCATCGGGCAAGCGAATAAGGATCCATATTTAGAAGGAGAATGTTTCAGCTGACTCGAACCCTTTCCCACCACCTGCCACCCCCCCAAGCCCCCAGACTCAGAGCCGCATCCGAGACAGCTCCAGCAAGTATCTAAATAAACCTCTGAGGCCAGGCTGGGCCCACGCACCCACACGAGGAGGCGAAAGCAAATGCTTCCCTCCCCCCGGGACTGGCCAAGGCCAAGTCAAACAGGGACAGGGCATCTGAAGGCATTATTGACAAACTGGGTGTGTTCATGGACCCGCAAGTGGGCCAGATGGAAGCTCCAGGGCTGCACAGGGGATAGGAGAAAAGAACTTCCAAAATCTCTCTGTAGCCTTGCCCTCGGCTCCCCTGGAAGAATCCCAGGTGTCTCACTTCCCTCCCTCCCTCGCCTCCCTGCCATTGCTGGGAGAGTTGGGCCTTCCTGCAGGCTGGCTGTTTAACGAGGCAGGTTGAGAATTTTCAGCTCTAACTCATGTGTTCTAATCCTATTAAATATGCACCGGCTTCTAAACTCAGCTTTTTAAAAACTGGCTTCCCCACCCCCACGCACTCCCCCGCCCCCCACCCCCCACCCCCTTGTCTTACTTAGTTCGACTTGCTCCCTTCCAGCTTGAAAAGCCATTGCTCAGTTGTTGGCAGGGGTCCCACCAGCGTTTTTGCAAGGATTTGGGCTGTGATTCAGCTACCTGCAGCTGTTCCCCAGTTACCACCCACGTAAAGGAATTTCTGATATTAAAACGGGTGACAAACTTCCTCCCCCTTCCCCCAACACATTACTTTGATTGACATCCACAGTCCAAGCGGCCAAGTTCACCCTCACTGGGTTCTCCAGGTTCACTGGCTGATACATGTCATTCTACCCACCCTCCCGTGACTTACAAACACCTCCTTCTCACTCTGAAGGACACCCTCTGCCAAAGACCATTGAAATACCACTGGGGGAATATTTTTTTTAAAAGAACCTATTAAATCTCTCGAGAACTAAATTTTGGTCTCTCTGTATTTATCATCGAATGAAACCCTCTCCCCAACATTGCAGTAAATCTTCCTAATTTCTCCCTGATGGGGGATATCTTCAGGTGTGAGTGGGAGAGGCAAAGATCCAGAGCTGAGGTTGGAGGTCCCAGTTCCAGGGAGCCTTTCAGAGCTAATGTAGGGGTGGAGGGGGGGCCTCTTGCTTCTCTCCGACAGTTCAGACTTGCCAGGGTGTTCCTTTGGACCAGATGGCGTGGTCTCCAGCAGAGCACACTGAACGAATATCCACACAACTGGGCACAGGCCTGAACGTCCGGGCTCCAGCGACTTTCCTTTGTGTGCGTTGGGGTGGGGGGTGGGGGACGTCCACAGTGCAGATGGCCATGCCGTCCACTGCCCATCCTCCTTCTGGCAGAAGTCCCATGTCAGCATGGGCTCATCAAAGGAGGACGAGACAGAGGCCAGCACGGCACCCACAAAAGCGTCAACAATCAGCATTCTGGGGACCTACCTTGAGAGTGGACACTCCAAAGGAGGCTTTTGAGCACTGACCATGCTGGAGCCCCTGGATGCCAAGTCCTGGGCTTTCTCTGTGTTTCTTCATTCTGCTTGGCAGGCACTCTGCCTGGGAACAATGGAGTGGCCCCACCAGTCCCATCAACCCCAAGGCTGTGTCCCCTTGCTTCTGGGCAGTAGCCAGTAATGTGATCCTTCAAGGCACTGCCAAACCCCCCTGTTGGGAATTCAGCCAATCTTGGGGCTCTTCAGGGAAGAAAAATTCCTTTCCCTGACCTCTGCAGGTGATCGGATTGAGGTCCCTGCAGCTTGAAATTTGATTTGATCTTTGATCTCGGCTTGCACAGCTGCAGTGGTTATTATAAGCCATAAAGGGTCCCAGCACCCTTTCTGGCTCACCTGCCCTCCAGAGTGAGTGCTTGGGGCCAGGTATTCCTGAACTGGGTTGGAATATTACTTCCCTGATGTTCTCATACTGCGCTGCCCCCCAGTTCAGCCCTGCATTCTCATTCCCCTCATTCACGGGACTTAGCCCCAAATTCCAAGACCATGGACATTTTCACGTCCTTCTAAATGAGAGCATGCAGTTTCAGGAAAGAAAAAGTGTTATGGGTTAGAACCAAATATTTAAACAAGGTCCTAGTCCCAGAAGAACACTGCATGGGTTTAAAGACATTGGTATAGAATTGTGGTCCTCAAAATGCGTTTTCCTGAATTTAGTCAACTTCTCTGTCATGTGAAATCACTCTGTGCAAAGAGATATGTCTAGGGCTGGAAGTTTAATCCAGTTCATCAGGCCTATGTCCTTCTTATTAGAAGTAAATGACATAATAACAGGGGATATTTATCGAAAGCTACTGTATTTTGGGCATGATGCTAATTCACCTGCCCAAACACTTCTAAACCTCACAAACTCTATGAAGGATATACTCTTATTGTCTCATTTTATAGACAAGGAAACGGACATTTGGAGGGGTAAGTGGCTGGTTTGAGATTACATAGGCAGGGAACAAACAGAGTTAGGGCTCCCTGGCAGATCTGTCTGATCCTGAACCCAAGTACTGAACCAAATTCATCTGCTGTCTCTCTCTGGAGTTCTTTGCCGGTACGCTGCAAAATCACACTGCCAGGAGAACCTCGATACCTTGCCTACATTTTCCACAGACCAAGGAAACCAAGATTAATTTTGTGGCTCCCTTGATTTTAATCCAAAAACAAGATCAGACTAACATATTTTCTCCTCTCATCTTTTATTTTTTTTTTTAAAGATTTTATTTTAGAGGGAGAGGGAAGGTGTGCAAGCAGGGGAGGAGCAGAGGGAGAGGGAGACAATCTTCAACAGACTCCAAGCTGAGCACAGAGCCAGACCTGGGGTTCGATTCCAGGACCCTGAGATCATGACCTGAGCCAAAACCAAGAGTCGGATGCTTAACCAACTGAGCCGCCCAGTCACCCCTCTCCTCTCATCTTTTAAAATTAAAATTGAAATTATATTCAATAGCTTAAAAGACTAATAAAAAGAGTACCACTTTTTAAGGAAATATCCAAATGGGTATAATTTGGAAACTTCTATACTAATATTGAATTCCTGGGTCCCCATGTGGATCTTACCTTTTGCATGAGAATTGATAAGAATATTTCTCTGCTTTTCTGTGACTAGCAAAGCCAAACACTTCTCTCGTGACTCTCAGATTCACTCAGCTTGGTTAAATATTTTAGCTAGTATTTTCTGGGTTTTTTTAGTTCCCATTGAGTGCCAGGCATTAAAAAGCATTACAGTTGCTGGGTTTTTTGTTTGTTTTAGAGAGAGAGAGCAGGGCTGAAGGGGCAGAGGGAGAGAGACAATCTCAAGCAGACCCCACGCTGAGTGTGGAGCTGGACATGGGGCTCCATCTCATGACCCTGAGATCATGATCTGAGCCAAAATCAAGAATCAGATGCTTAACTGACACCCAAGCGCCCCCAGCCTTGCAGTTGCCTTAAAGCTCTGATTATCTTTAGTTATTTCAAGGAGGGAAATCATTCTCTTGCCAGCACACCCCCTTCCATCCCATTCCCCCTGTGATGGTTTTATTTCCCAACATTTACCTCCTTTCCCTTCTAGATCTCCTCCTTCATCTTCCATGTGGAAGAAGCAAGAAGAGAATTTTGTTGTGTTGTGTCTCATTACCCACTGAGATCCAGATCTCAGTGGATATCCACTCAGATCTGGATCTCAGGGGATATCCACCCAGATTTGGATCTCAGTGGAAATCCGCCCAGATCTGGATCTTTCCACCTTCCTTCCTTTTATTTTCTTTACTGACTGGAGGTTTGTCTTAAGTTCCCCTACTTTTGACTGATGACTGTCAGGAAGACTTTGCTAACTAAAATATGACCATGTGCATTCTCTTGGCAGCTAACAATCTTTACAACCAAATTGTGACTAAGAGCTGAGTTACAACTTGGACAACTTTATACAAGAAATTACATCTTTTAAAAGGAAATTACAGTAGCCTTTCCACTCAAAAGCTTTTTCTCAACTTTTTGGTATAAACTGACAGGAAACTTGAAAGAATAATACAGGGAGAATCTATATAGTTCCTAGACTCAGCAATTGCTAATTTTTTTTTTTTTTTACCACATTTGCTTTGTCTCAATGACGCGTGTGTGATTTTTTATTTTTGTTTTGTCGCTGGACCATTTGAAGACAAGTTGCAGACCTCAGAACCCGTCACCTCTCAAAAGCCTAGAATGTTGGCATTCTCCTCCTAAGTAACCACATAACCCTGGCGGACCTAAAGAAAACTCACACAGTTGCCTATCCTTTACCCGCTACCCAATCCGTACTAAAGTTCCCTAGTTGTCTTACAAATGCCTTTTAGAGCTGTTAGTTTTGGGGATGGTTTTAGTTTTTGTTTTTCCTTTTTACCTTGAATTAAAGTCCTGGTTTGCCCAGATGTGTCCCAGTTTTAGGACTGAAAGTCTGGGGAACATCCCCCCTAATTCTATTCTAGGCAAACTGAGAAGGTCAGTCACCCCATCGGGGAGCCAATCAAGTTACACGCATTGCACTTGGTTATTCTATTTAGTATTCGCCCTTTTTAAATTGCGTGTGTAACCAGATTTTACCCAGAAAACTCAAGATGTAAAACTAGACCATCTTAAGAAATTTCTCAATACACGAGGCAAACCTTGGAGAAGTCAGGTACAGACTTCCATAGCCTCACCAATACCTCTAGCCTTACAAATGAAAACAGTCACCTCCAAAGACAGTGTTTTTCTTCTGTTTTGCTTTGTTTTCTAATGGTCTGATTTGTTGTTATGCTTCAGGAGCATTCGTAGGAGAGTTGATTGGAGTCATCCGCTTAGACAACAGCAGCGTGTAAATGATCCAGCCAGACTCTGGACCTCGGCGTTAGTTACTAAAAGTGAACTCTCCGAGGGCTGTGTGGAGGTGTGATCAGAGGGTGGATATCGAGAGCCTGCTCATCTCCTATGTCACAGCCTTCGACAGCACCACGTAGAGGAATATTGTGGGCCACCAAAGTGAGACCCAGTTCTGAGGCCCAGCCCTGCATACAACCGAACGGTATACCTCTGGTCCAAGCACAGCTCCTCTCCAGGCCCCTTCTCTTCTGCGAAGCCGTGAGTGGCTCTGGCCCAGAAGGCAAGGCCACCTTCTTCCTGGCTGGCTTCACTTCAGGCCTTCCCAGGAACGAACACCTGGGGCACCAAGCACTCCCTCAGATTATAATTAAAATTTCCTCACTTTGTCTCCAGGAAGTCACCTCTGTGACGCAAGCCTGATAAATCCATGGAAGGTCAGGATACTGGCAGCAAGCAGGCTTTGAGAGTTTGCTCTGCCCTCTTCCTGCCTCAGAAAAGTTCAAGCGGTACACAAGGCCCTTAGCCCTCATGAGCAGCCCCACCTTGTCCAATTCTTTCAGCCTCTCCTGTCCCTTTAGGGACTGGGAAGCTCTCACTTCAGTCCATCCATTATCTTTATGAAATGGTGGGAAATACGTGTTTCAAGTAAGAGTTAAGATAATTGGCTCCAGGGTGCCTGGGTGGCTCAGTTGGTTAAGCAACTGCCTTCGGCTCAGGTCATGGTCCTGGAGTCCCGGGATCGAGTCCCACATCAGGCTCCCCGCTCGGTGGGGGGTCTGCTTCTCCCTCTGACCCTCCCCCCTCTCGTGCTGTTTCTCTCTCTCTCTCTCTCTCTCAAATAAATAAATAAAATCTTTAAAAAAAAAAGATAATTGGCTCCACATCAGCTGTGTTTTGTGAGCTCGGACCGATGTGTGAGCTGCCTTCTCAGTATCTCCTGGTGGATGCCCGAGAGGCATCTCAACCTTCCTTCTGTCTGAAGCCCCACTCCTAATGCCCTTCCAACCGTTCCTCCCCTAACCCCCCCCCACCCCCCAGAGCCTACAGTGCATCACTACTCACCCAGCTGCTCAAGGCAAGAGCCTAGGGATCATTCTTAAATCTTCTATTTCTGCCAAGCCCCAAATCCAGTCCATTTACTGGGCAGGGGAGCTTGACCTTCAACGTATGGCTGAGTTTGCTCCCTGTATATCAGCCCCTGGATGGTCCCCTTAATTAAAACCGCCACCGCCCCCTGCCTAAATGACTGCAACATCTGTATCTCCAGCTTCCCCTTCTGCTCTCTTGCTGCTTAATCACTGCTCAGCAACCACTGATCAAAACTATAAATCAGACCCAATCGCTCCCTTATTTGTCATCTACCAAGAGTCTCCTACTGCGTTTATGATCAATTCTCACCTCAGCCCATCCTCTTCCTCCGCCTTCCTCGACCATTTTGCTTCATTCCACTTTCTCCCCTGCTGACTGCACACCAACCACAAGGGGCTGTCCCTCAAACACATCAAGTCCATTAGACCCTTTCCTCCTGCTTCCTGATGTTCTTGGCACCTGGGCTGCGCTTCCTGTCAATGCCACCTCTGCCGCCTCCCGCCCCCCTCTGCCCACCACCACTGCCCCACATCGACCCTCTCCTGCCTCAGGCATGTTGTGTGTCTTGTGCACCTGCTGAGTGTCTGCCTGATGTGACCAGTGAGAGCAGGTGCAGAGCTGGTTGTAGTCCGTAATGGATCTCCAGTGCCCAAAACACTTCCTGAGCCAAGAAGGCGCCCGATAAATCTTTATTGAATTCCTTAATTAATAGAACATAATTATTCCAATTAAGGCACAAGAGGATGCAGGTGATAAGCAAAAATGCCTCCTTCACGTTGCCATTTCTGTCACGGCTTTTAACTCCCTTAAATAGAAGATTTAACCGTTAGAAGTCTTACCAAACCGATCCATTGCACATTTCTGTCATAATTAAACATCACCTTTGTTCATTTTCTTCCTAGCCCTTATTACCATCAGTGATTATCTTGCTATTTCATTTGTTACTACCTCGTTTTGTCTGTCTCATCCGTTTCAGGACATGAGCTCACGAGAGCAGGAAATGTCCTATGCCTGCTCTATGCTGTATATCCGCGGTGCCGAGCTGACAGACTGGCATATAGTAGGTGCTCAGTACACATGGGTTGAATGAATAACTAAGTGGGAAAAATAACTGAGACTGGAAATCTCATTAAAGGAGATAGTGAGCAGTTCACGGTCAATCACTAGATTTTTTTCTTCTTCTTTGTACTCCACTAGAAGCCTAACAGAGCTTTGCACTTAGTAGGAGTTCAGTAAACATCTTTATACAGTTGAATTTCACTGAACAAGCGAAGTTTCAGAGGCTCCATGTCCTAATTAGAAAAACTCTTCTGGAGAGGATAAAGGCGGGGAGGAGGAGTTTGTCAGGAGACCCAGGTTCCCAGCTTGGCAGGACATAGACAAAGGGTTCAATGGGCTCATTTGCATTTCGTTCTGCATAAATATGCAAGCTGAGTGGTTGAGCTGGTGTCTCTAAGGATGTCAAATGGCAACGGGCTGTGTTTTCAAATAGGATACCCAGGATCTTACAAACGGTCAGATTCCCACCCTAAAGAAGATTCTTCATCTGCCTGGGTTATGTGGAGATACCCTGCCCCTGAGTAAATGTGTTTTGATCGGGACCTCCTTATGCCCTGGGCCCTGCCAGCCACTGGCCCCACGCTCACCCCCTCCCGAGACCTTGGCAAGCCTGGCTAAGGTGTGGTAACTTCTAACGAGGCCCCGTTGACAGAACTTAAAACAAACCTCCCTGTTCACACATGGGCCAGGGAGACAAAAAGAGCCAAGTTGGGAGACCAACTCTGGCCGGCTGAGGCTACCAGTGCAGGGGAGAAGTTTCTAATGGAAAACAGTCTTGAAAAAAAAAAAAAAAACATCCTTTCTGAAGCCAACATGGAGTGCTGGGAAGGCTCAGAAAGACCATGGGATTTTTTTTCTCCCCAGTTAATCCAGTTGCCCTGATTTGCATGGGATTTGCATAAACAGCACGTTGTATTCAAGCAGCCCTCACTTCAAGGGCCAAGATTATGGTGGAGGATTTGTCCCACCCACAGTAGTTTTGTTCAACTTCCACTGTTTTGAAGCTCGGGGACACCTAAAATAGCTCTTTATATACTGGCCGAGGTGAAAAGGATACAAAATGATGATGGAGAAGTGGCCGGGACTGGAGCGGGGGATGCCGCGCTCCATCCTGGCTCCCAGGAGGGGAGGTAGAACAATAAGAACTTTCAAGTGGCTTCCAGTTCTGGAATTCTATAAATCTCTGCAGGGTGCCAGGCACTGAAGGGCAGGCCTGGCCAAACCCTGGGATGAAACTGGGAGCAAGATGTACCACTGCAGTCAGATCCAGGTTGAGCTAATATTTGTTGAAGGTTTTTCTGTGACAGCCAGTGACGCGTGGGGAAAAGGAGGAGATGTGACTCCACTGGACAAAGAAAGGGATGGGTAAGAAGGAATGTGGAATTCTTCCATTAACCCCACCACCGTGGCCCAGGCTAGCCACGAAGCAGCGATAGGCCCTTTAGAAGAGGGTAACATTTACAAACCTCTTTCAATTTCCAGTCATCAAGCTGGACCTTGTCCCTGAATGAGAAATGAGAACTCTCCTTGGCACTGGTCAAGAGTCGCTTTCCAATTCCCAACGTCGGGCTCTACTCAGGGCACTTCCAAATGGGCCTTTTCACCCACAGCTGGCTCTCCCGGGGCTGGTCTTTGAAATTTCCCGTATTTTTTTGGCCTGAAGGAAGTTGCCTTGGCCCCAAGCTCTGTTGAGCCCACACCCAGATATTCCAAACTTAGCTTTAGCATTGTGCCAAGAAAGATCACAGAGCAAGATCATGGAGCCTACTGGGCTACCTCAGATAAAATAAACAATAGGTAATAACCTTCCAGGAGCAGATGGGTGAACCTGCAGGACACTCATGAAGAGAGACCAGAGAGCAACGTCCAAGGTCTCTGTTTCTCTCTCCCCAACTTCCTCGATATGGACACGGAGTACTAGTTGCTGATTACCTCGTGTGCAGCTGGGCACCTGATACACCCAGCTTCCAGGAGAGCCGTGTGTCCCGAGAAGAGGTGAGAGGAGGCAGTGAGAGGGAAGGACTGGGGCCCTAGACCTTCCTGGCTTGGCCTCATCCAAGCACCGCCCACTTTATCTTTACAGAATCATGTAGGTCGTCCCACAACTCCTGACCATCATGGTCAAGGGGAAGAAAACTGGAACAAAGTAAAACAGATGAGCAAAAGGAAAACACTGGTGTCCAATCCTAACCCTAAGGCTTGGAAGCTATGGAATTTGCTCAGGTCATTCTAATTCTCCAGGGTTTTTACTTCTCTTCCTTACATAATGGGGATTTTAAAGTCTGCCCTACTTTAGACAGTCAAGAATCACAAGGGATATTACACAGGTGCTGATGGGGACAGCCACCTGTCACAAAGTGTGACTTCCCCAGGAAAACAGACTCGGCTAACATTTTTCCCAACAGGTCCACCAAAATGGAGTTATTTTGATCATCCGAAATCTGATTTCCCCTAAACGGTTTCTGGGATCAGTAGCATTTTCTTCTTTTTTTTCCTTGGTTTGTTCCTTTCTCTCTTTCCTAGAGATAGATGTGGGAGGAAAGACACTCAGGATTCTGGAGTCTTTCTGTCCACACAGAGCTTCTTCAGCAGCGGGTAGAATACACACAGTGTCAACAACTCCTTCTATCTCATTGTTACCTGACGGCTTAAGAACACACTTTGTGATTCGGTGACTGTGAAGCAGATTTTCTCAAAGGGAGGAGGGTTTTGGCTTTTTAGGGTCTTCAGATGTCCAGGAACCAAAGTTGGCTTGTCAAGATGGGGAAAGGTAAGTCCTGTTCCCATTTTTGATGCCGACCTCCTATCAGACTCAGATGCCCATGGATCACTTAGTCCAAATTTAAAGCTTCTAATAACTTCAATTATCCTGCTTCCCTTCTGCATTTTTTTCCTTTTTTTTTCCAAATTAACCCAGCGCCTCAAAAGACAGGAAAATTTCCCAATGGCTTTAAGCTGGTTTCTAGTTTAAAATCCAGTTTTCTTCTGAAATCCTTGGATTTCTACTGCAGGATGAGCAACATAGCTTAAGCCCCCTTCCATTTACCCCCAGAGACCAATGTGCCCTGGTGATTTATTTACAGATCTTCAGGATGCTCTTCTCTCCACCCTGAATTGTTGCCAAAGTCCAGGAACTAGGGATATGGGGAGGAGAAAAAAAAACCCATATTGTTGCAATCCCCTCATTCTCCTTGATCATTAATTGTATCCTGCTGGGAGCCCTCCTGTGCACTCTGGGTGAGCATGTGTCAAACACATTTCCCTCTTCCCTGCACTTGCCAAGGGTGTGTTAGCCTCTTGGTTTTGGAAGCCCCTCCTTGGGACCTGGAGAAAGTCAGACCAGAGGAAGGAGGGGGAGGAGAAGATCACAGGCATGCAGCAGGCCAGGGTCAGGCTCTGGGCTGGAGCCTGCAAGTCCGAACTTCCTCCCTGGACAGAGGGTGGGGATGGTCAGCTCTTCTGTGGTGACCAGCTGGTGACTGGGCAGGCAGAAGGGACCCACTATGGGGACCGGAAGTTAAGAGGCTGCAGACTCGGTTGGGGTTCTCCTTAAATGGTGGGGCAACAAACCTTCCTCTAACTCCACCCCTACTCATTCTGAGGCCCCCCAGACGATCCCTGCAGCCAAATGCGGCTGCTTCCCCTCCCAGCTGTTTTGAATTCTTCCGAGAGAGCAGAATAAGCAGACAAATCCTTCCTGGATATTTATTTGCCCCCAAGGGCAACAAGGTACATGACCAAGGGGCCAGGAACAGTCCATTGGGTTCTATCAAGGGAACGAGGTTTCACAATCTGGGGGGCCTGGAAGCTCCGTTGGGGTTTTTGCAGTTGCTTGGGCTCACATGGAAGATTCTGACCTCTCACAGTTGCTCACCATGCTGAAGCAGGAGACTCAGATCAGCCTCAGCAGCTCCCCTGAAGGAACCATAGGCGTGAGGTTGTCCTCTGTCACCAGGCTTAGCCCTCTCTTTCCCTCGGCCCCAGCCGTGTGGAAGGACCTCAGATTATTCTTGCAGATCATGGTTGGCTCCAAGATAGAGGAGCACCGTCTATCTTGGAATAGGAGGAGGAGGAGGAGGAGGAGGGGAGGAAGAAAGAAGAAGAAGAAGAAGGAGAAGAAGAGGAGAAGAAGAGGAGAGGAAGAGGAGAGGAAGAGGAGAGAAAGAGAAGAAGAAGAAGAAGAAGAAGAAGAAGAAGAAGAAGAAGAAGAAGAAGAGGAGGAGGAGGAGGAGAGGAAGAGGAGAGGAAGAGGAGAGAAAGAGAAGAAGAAGAAGAAGAAGAAGAAGAAGAAGAAGAAGAAGAAGAAGAAGGAGAAGGAGAAGGAGAAGGAGAAGGAGAAGGAGAAGGAGAAGGAGAAGGAGAAGGAGAAGGAGAAGAAGAACCCACGTCTGGCTCTCCTTGGACCCTTGCTTCACTTGCATTTGGCACACCACCCACTTCTGCACTAACAGGCACAGCTGTTCTTCCCGCCACACTCAGCCCCAGCATCTCATATGTCCCCACAGGCCAGCATCTCGAACCCAAGTCACAGCTGGCTCCTTGAGGCAGCCTGAGGCCTGACACCACCTGTAAAGAAAACTTTTCTCCCTGTTGAAAATGCACAGGGCCCCCTCTGCCCCAGTCCCCACCACTCCCCCAACATTGTCCTACTACTGTTTCCATGTAGCCTGTCTGGCCAAAGCAAACAGCTCTC
Source organism: Mirounga angustirostris (assembly GCF_029215605.1). Taxonomy (NCBI): domain Eukaryota; kingdom Metazoa; phylum Chordata; class Mammalia; order Carnivora; family Phocidae; genus Mirounga; species Mirounga angustirostris. Next base: position 36,539,855 of record NW_026991725.1, read on the forward strand.
TGGAGCTGCTCTCCAGTGAGCAGCTGCAATACAAAGTTGGCAGGCTGTTTCAGGAGGCCTCGGCCTCCCCCCTGCTCACCCTGTGAGCTCTCCTGGAAGATACAAGAAATGAGGCCTAACCTTTTAATTAGCCTTTGCACAGAGCCTGACCCCATTCTCTGGAGGAACTGGACCCCCTCCCCGCCGCCCCAACCCATCTTCTGCATGTTGGGCGCCCAAGAACTAGGAGAGCTTTCTGTCCTCTTGAGGAAAAGGAGAATGTCCTGGGCACACAGGATAGTGGGAGCTAAAGGAGCATGTGTGAGGCTCACGTGTAGGATGCTTATTACTATTCCGTACTTATGGTGCCCTGCCTGAGTTTGAGGTTTGGGGGTGGATGAGGGTCTCAAATCTGGGAGTAATAAGAAGAGGAAAAGTTGGAAGAACAAAGGGAGGAGGAAAGGAGGGATGGAAAAAAGGAAGGATTTTTAACATCTTTATAGGTTAAGTACTGTGAAAAATGTTTTATATGAGTTTTCTCCTTTAAAATCCATAAGGCCATGGGTATTGATTATCCCTGTTTTATGTATAAGACTTTGGGGTCCCAAAGAGAAGTGAATTGCTCAAGGTCCCAGTTGGTAAATGGTAGAGCCAAGACAAGAATCCGAGTCTTTGGGCTCCAAGGACAGAAACATTCCATCAAGTTCTGCTGTAGCCCAGCAGTTTGGGGATTCCTCTAGAATATACTTTTTTGGTCCTCTCACCTGGAATGATGCGTCCATAGGCTCAGGGGCCCCCATCTGGTCCAACAATCTGAAATGCATCATTTTGGCTAAGGTTGGCAGTCCCTAACTTTGGTGTTTTTAAGTGCAACTTGTTGGTGGCTATGGTGGTAATTGGGATGGCAGGGGGAGTGGCAGTGGCCAGAGTGGTGGTGGTAGTTAGGGTGGAGGTGATGATGGTGGATTGGTAGTATTGGTAAACACAGTGTGGTAGATGGTGGGGATAGTGGTGGTATTGACGATGGTGGTGGTGATGGTGGTGATGATGATGGTGGTGATAATGTTGTTGTTAATGGTGATGGTAGTGATGATGGTGGTGGTGTTGGTGATGGTGATGTTGGTGGTGATCATGGTGATGGTGTTGGTGGTGATGATGGTGATGGTGATGGTGGTGGTGGTGGTGACGGTGGTGATAGTGATGGTGGTGGTGATAATGTTGTTAATGGTGATGGTAGTGAGGATGATGGTGGTGTTGGTGATGGTGATGTTGGTGGTGATCATGGTGATGGTGGTGGTGATGGTGATGGTGGTGGTGATGATGGTGATGGCAATGGTGGTGGTGATGGTGGTGGTGATAATGTTAATGGTGATGATAGTGAGGATGATGATGGTGGTGGTGATGGTGATGGTGGTGGTGATGATGGTGATGGTGGTGGTGATGATGGTGATGGTGATGGTGATGGTGGTGGTGATGATGGTGATGGTGGTGGTGATAATGTTGTTGTTAATGGTGATGGTAGTGAGGATGATGGTGGTGGTGGTGATGGTGATGGTAGTGAGGATGATGATGGTGTTGGTGATGGTGATGTTGGTGGTGATCATGGTGATGGTGGTGGTGATGGTGATGTTGGTGGTGATGATGGTGATGGTGATGGCGATGGTGGTGGTGATGGTGGTGGTGACAGTGACAATGGTGATGGTGGTGGTAATGCTGTTAATGGTGATGATAGTGAGGATGATGGTGGTGGTGGTGACGGTGGTGATGGTGATGGTGGTGGTGATAATGTTGTTGTTAATGGTGATGGTAGTGAGGATGATGGTGGTGGTGGTGATGGTGATGGTAGTGAGGATGATGATGGTGTTGGTGATGGTGATGTTGGTGGTGATGACGGTGATGGTGATGGCAATGGTGATGTGGTGATGGTGGTGGTGACAGTGATGGTGATGGTGGTGATGATAATGTTGTTGTTAATGGTGATGATAGTGAGGATGATGGTGGTGGTGGTGATGGTGGTGGTCCTGATGGTGTTTGTGGTGGTGGTAATGATGGTGATGATAGTGATGGTGATGGTGGTGTTGGTGATGGTGGTGGTGACGGCGGTGATGGTGATGGTGGTGGTGATAATGTTGTTGTTAATGGTGCTGGTAGTGAGGATGATGGTGGTGATGGTGATGTTGGTGGTGATGACGGTGATGGTGATGGTGGTGATGATAATGTTGTTGTTAATGCTGATGGTAGTGAGGATGATGATGGTGGTGGTGATGGTGGTGGTCCTGATGGTGCCTGTGGTGGTGGTCATGATGGTGATGGTGGTGGTGTCGGTGGCATGCTCCTGTTGTTACTGGTGGTGGCAGTGAGAGTAACACAAGACATAAACCAGGTAACTGGCTTTCTCGGAATCTAAAATCCTTCCTTGCCTCCCACTCCCACCTTCTGATCTTTTGATTTTGTAAAAACGGTCAGAGTTCTGAACCTTTGTTTTTGGTAGCAGCATCTGTAAGATGATATGACAGCCTCTTTATTTATTTATTTTTGAAAGGATGTAAGGGAAACAGCTTCCCTTATTTAAACAAAACACAGAGTCCCCAAGGCCTTAAAACTGGAAGCCAACTCTCCAGGTGGGGCAAGGGTGCTGACCAAGCAGGGCCCACGCCTCTCCCGAGTCTCCTCCTTCCCTTGCCCTCCTCTTCCTCTGACTCTCACAGCCAGGACCATGTCAGCCCAGCGCCGAGTCACTGTTCATCCTCCAGAGCTCCAGCCCAAGTGTGGCCAACCATCTGTTCCCTTGGTTTCCCTTCGTCTAGCTGAGAGACTGAAATTTCAATGAGGGAGGGAAAGAGAGACAGAAACACAGAGATAGAGACACACAGAGAGAGAGAGAGACTGAGAAAAGAAAACCAAAGGAAAACAAACAAAGAAAACACAGGAAGTTTAGCGAGCATCCAGATTACAAAGCTTATTTTTCTGAACCTTCACAGCTAACTCATTCCCAGGCCCCCTGGCCACGTCTCTCAGTCCACATCTTGTCTGATACGCTCAAGGTGCCTGGACTATTTAAGAGACACCTTCCGGAGTCCATGCTCCCCGCAATTCCTGACTCGTCGCCACGTGGGGAGGGTCACAGCAGGTCGTCTTACATATTCCTCTAGTCCCCTGGTGCTGGTGGAACCCATGCAGAGATCACAAACCTCAGCCCCCCACCCACCCAGGGTGCTCCTACGCAGCCCCCCTTGCCCAGCTATCCGGCAACACTGAAATGAATGGGCACACCCCTTTAGGTGATTGGCTTGGCTCTTAGAGTTGGCCTAACAGTGGAACAACCACATAAGCATAGAATCACTTTGTAATGAAATTAATTTCAGCCAGAAGGCTACCTCTCGGCCATCACCCAGGAACAGGACTGCAAAGCTTGGTGCAGGGGACTGTCTTCAGCCATCTTTCTTGTTCCCTGGTGAAGACATTATTGACAGAAGTTAAAAGAACAACAGACTTCAAGCTCAAAGGAGGGCAATTCAAAACTCCCTGGGGCTGCCAGCGGAGTCACTTTAACGACAACCGAAATTCCTGGGGCAGTGCTGTGCAGCCCACTTTTCTCTTCCTTTCTGTTAGTGCTGCCTTCCTGGGCGGTCTGCGGGAGATATTGGCCCTGGATGCAAACAGCCAGTCCTAGTTCTGGGGTTACCAGCGGGAGGGGTCCCCTTGGGGCAGTGCCAGGCTGAGGGGGCCGCAGGACCCCGAGCTCCCTTGCCCCGCTCCCCCCTGAGCCTCCCACGTGGACCACTGCCTTTCAGCCTCACCCAGTTGCTCCCTCTGGGGCTCTTCTAGAAACACTTTGATAAGGGACACAAGGATGAGAAGATGGAAAACAAGCCTGGGAAGAATATCTGGCATATGTTTTTCTTTGCCGTTCAAGTAACAATTTCTGCCTGGTCACTTTGGACCGCAGATTCTATTTATTTTGCTAGCCTCCTACCCTATTCCCATCCCAGGAGTGGGGTGGGCTGATAGTTTCTTTCAAGGCTGTACTAAAAATTCCAGCCTCCCTCATGATTCTAACCCCCTGGATCACCAGGGCAGGCAGCCTGTCCCTCTTTGTCACTCACAGGATGGGACGGGACGGCTCCCCAGGCCAGCCACCCCCCCAGGGGAGGCCGTTTGGGGCGGCCTTGAAGCATTTGGAGATGCGTGAGACACAGGACATCCCCCCTCTCCTATCTCTCAAATGTGTTGCTGGAGGATTGCAATTGTTTCTTTTTAGCTGAAACTCCGACAAAACGCCTAAGTCTCCCCCAGGCTTATCACGCCCTGCTTCCCCGTGAGTCCTAATCTTTCTGCAGAAGTAAAACTGTTTTCATGCCCCATCCCTCAGCTGGTGGTTTTCCTCCACCTCTCCCCAGTGAGGCTGGACGGAAGATGGAGCCGGGGACTTGAAGGGTTAAGTTAGCCTGGCTTTGGAAGAAGAACGACAGCATTCCCCTGATCCCAGATGGAGAATACCGAATAACTCCCTTGGGCAAGTCAGCTTGTTTGGTTATCTTGGAGTGTGTGCTGGGACTAACTCATCCTGGCCAGTCCTTCCGGATGTAGCCTTGCTCAAAATCAAGCCTTATACAGGAGTGTTATTCCCCGGGGCTGCCTCCTCCCTGGCTGATAAAGAGTTTCATCATGGATGATTCAAGAGGTTGAGATGCAAGCTCTGGTGATAGCTAATGAGGCCTCCAGCCCCCAGCTGACCTCACTTTCGAGCTGTTGACAGGTTAAGTCAGGCTGGCCAAACAGCATCCTAACCAAGCCAAGACAAATGCTTGCACCCCTCCATGCCTCCAAGTCCTCCTCCTGCATTGTGATCCACCTCCAAGACTCCCCGTGGATCCTCTCCAGCTGCCCCTTCTTCCATAGACAAAGGAGCAGGCCAAGATGGATAAGGCTGATCCATTCTCCATGCCCACATCCCTGGCTACACAGACCTTGACATGGATCCTCATGGACCCTTCTTATTTCTTCCCAGATTCTCCCTCCCACTCCATCGCTTAGGGACCTGAGCAGGTGGTTTTGAGTCTTGGGTTACTTTAAAAAGCATGCAGTAGGCCAATCTTCTTGGGGACAGAGACTTTAAACCAGGTGAGGGACACACAGACACACACACACACACACACACAGCAGCCCGGCCTGCCCTCCAGCCAGGGCTAGGATGGGAAATGGAGGTCTCCTTATCATCCACAGGGCCAGTGGCACTGAGGGCCCCCAGCTCCCAGGGATGGTCACCTCCTCAGATCCCGAGGACGGGACTGACCAAAGACAGACAGCAAGGCAATGCTGGTCTCCGTGTGGGTGCCAGACAGACTGGCCCAGGACACAGCATTTTCTCCATAACCTCTAGAGTTAAGCATCGCTTCAGAAACCTTGGAAGGGAGGGGATGTCCTGGGACCTGTGAGGAGGCTGCGACTGAAACGGCTCCAATCCTCGTGTGGCAATTCATGAAGTCCATGGAGCTAGACCACCCTCCCTGACTGCCGCACGATACGTTGTACTTCTTGAAATACTTTTTGTATGCATTGTCTCATCCTCATGCCATGTCTATGAGGTAGATATTATTATCCCTCTCTCCTTTACAGAGGAAGAAATTCGGGATGGTAGGGAGCAGAATGAGGACACTAACCTTGGACCTTTGACCCCAGATCCTTTGCTCCTCCCTTGAAGAGCGAATTTAATTGTACTTGGAAATGGATAATACTTCACTACGGCAACATGAGGAGGTGAAGACTGATAGGCACAATGATGAGATTAACAAAGACAAGGTGACAAAAGAGTGGAGGACATTTTTCATTTAGGAATTTTTTTAATTGCTTTATTTCAGGGTAGTGGAAATTTAACTTTCATTACTTTATGCAGTTAGTCTATGGTTATTGTAAAAAAAAAAATTAAGCACTGACAGGAAAAAGGAAAAAATTAACCATTAACTACAATTCTAGCCACAGGATGTAGATACATATACACACATACATCCATATCCTTGCAGAGCTGTTCTTTATGCATATAAATATTACATATAAAGAGCATATGTTAATAAGTATTAATTATATATTCACATCTCTGCATACCTTCTTTTTTACTTGGAAACCTAGAAAAATCCTGGAACTATCTTTCCATGTCAGTAAATAGGTCTATATGATTTTTTACTGATCTCTTAGTGTTCCATTGTATTGATATTACTAGACACTGAACACTGTTTTCATCTTTTTATAATTGCAAATCGTGCTGTAAGGAAGCTTCTTAGGCACAGATCTTTGTGCAGCTGTCTGATTATTTCCTTACGATAAATTCCTGGAAATGGAATGACTTGGTCAAAACACACCTTCCAGGTTTTCAGTGCATTTTGCCAAAAAGTGTGCCTTTTTGTAATCCCAGCAACAGTATCTATGGGTCGGAAGGCTTAGTCAGAGAACATGTGAGGAGGAGAGAATAGCTGGAGGGTCAGAGTGCAAGGCTTGTTGGGGGGGACCTTGGCTGACATTAAGTAAAGACTGGACTTTGATTTCTAGGGATTAGAGAGTTAGGTTCTGAGCAGCGACTGAATTGGCCAGAAGTGGCAAAAACAGAAGGGGGAGAATCGGGAAGATGATAGAGCCCTGGTTGGGTGGATGGAAAGGGAGTACTGAGATGGGCTCCAACAGTGGGACAGACAGAGAGAGACAGAGCCAGACAGACAGAGTGGGGAGGGAGAGGGGGATGGAGGGGAAGAAGGAGAAGAGAAAGAGGGGGAGTAAGCAGATGAAGCATGTCGTACGTGGGAGTAATTAAAGATGATACAAGACTTTTGAGTCTGAGCAACAGGAGAGGAAAGAGGCTAACAACGCCCAAGGAAAATGGGGGAAAGTCAAATTTGTTTTGAATGGCCTGACTGTCCATGCAAAGCTGTCTCTCAGAGCTGGCTGCTTGGGAGGGTGACGTGGCTTAGAGGCGCGTTTAGAGCCTCAGAGCTCAGGGTAAAAGCTGCCGAGTAGACAGCCCTGCTAGGAGTGGAGAGCAGTATGAAGAGAGAACCAAGGACAGATCCTTGGAATATGGCAACTTCAGTTAGTGGGAAGAAATGAAAGCCAAAAAGGATGGCCAAGAAGAGCCAACAGAGAGGCAGAAAGGGGACACGGGACCTTGGGCAATGGGCCTGAAGAGGAGAGGTTTAGAGGAGGGGTATGCTGTGTGTGATGCAGAAAGGCCACATAGAAAAACATGGAGAAGGAGCCCTTCATTTGACCACACTGGTGAGCTCCTTATGGAATGAGAGAGAAGGCATCACCCCGCTTGCCACGAGGCTGGGAGGGGCTTGGTCTGAACCCTTGCTAAGGGCAAAGATAGGAGTGAGACAAAACAGAGTTCACTGGGCCTTGAACGGTGGCAAGAGAAGCATTCATAGGCTGGGTCCAACCAGGAATGTTTCCACCCATCGGGCCTGGCTTGAATTTTCAAAGCCCGACTGAGGGGATAGGGCTGAGGAGCAGTCTTTGTGAATTACCTAAATGAATGCCTAGCACCCAGAGGATGCACAACTCATGCTCTGTTTAAGGCAGTGGTACCATGATAGCCCAATAGCTTTTTTAAACATAAAACCCAACCCAGAAAAAGAAAGCGAGCATCTTATTCCCTGTGATGAGCAAAATTTCCTCCCTCTTCCTTCAACAAAATAGTGGTCTTTGGGCTGACACAAATGCCTCCCCCCTCCGAAAACAAAACGCTCAGTTACAGAAAAATTATTCTCCCGGAGAAGCTGGGCATTCTGTTACAATCCCTGTGCCTTGGTTCTCTCTGGAGACAGTTCCCTCCGTTATGTCCCTCCACCCCTAGTTTCAGAAGGTGGCGGGGGGCGGGGGGGCGGAGGGCAGGCAGCCCATCAGCTGAATCCCTCTGCTCTGCTTTGCCTCCTCCAGGACTCAACTGAGAGCACACACCAGGCAGAACAAAACAGTGGCAATTGATGACAAATGGGCTGAGCTGCCCCCACGTCCCCCTCCCCATTCCCTGTTACCATGGAGACACCAGCCAGCCGAAGCCAAGAGATCAGGAAATATCCATAAAGGACAGTCTGGTGGACACAGGTGTTTGGGGAATCAATATGAGCCAACAAGATTCTTTCGTCTGTGGAGGGTTGGAGGGGGAAAGGCAGTGAGATGGGGAACTAAGTAACGCAGGTGGGCTTTGTCCTTGGGACTAGGAGGCTCTTTTCTCTGCACTGGAGTGGTGCCATTCTGATATATGTCGATGCCACACTCCAAAGCTCTGTTTTTGTTCCGTGTCCATTTCTTCTCTCTTCTACTTCACCTGCAAGTCTGAATAACCTCCGAGATGGGCAGCTGGATATATGCTCAAGAAGCCTTGAAATCGGGCGGAATGTTGAGAAGACTTGGTCACTGGAAACTCCTTCAATCACTCTGGAAAGTAGACAGGACCTGAATACCAACAGGATTCTCCCCCACTCTCTCCAGCCAGGAGAAACAGTAAACATATCCTCTAAGTGTACAGGCCAAAAGGCATCTTTTTAAAAGGGTACAGACATCCAAGTTCAAGAGAGAGAAGGAGGAGGCTTAATTTGTATTGTGGTTTACTCTTTGCTATTAGTCTTCTAACAGGAAGCTAACAGTCAAACATTAACTGGAGGTGTATCACAGCTCAATAGGTCTAGTGGACATTATTTCTCCCAAACAACTGTCATCAAACATAAACATGGGAGGAAAGAAACTTCTCAGGTACTCCTACTTTTTTTTTTTTTAATGCAGATAACATGTTCCTACTTAGGTGCTTTGAAACATAGCCATTTGAATCATTCCAATTCTAGGTAGCTGCCATGATTCTTACAACAAGACACTCACTGCGTCCACCCCAGCAGCTGGAGGATGGGTTCAGCCCATTGCTCTAGGCTTTGAGGTCATTGCTTTGTCACTGCAGTAGCTGTGAAGATCAAGATTTTTGCAGTTGGTTTTGCAGAGCATGAGTTGCCAAAAATCTAGCAAGGTTCATTTCTTGTAGAAGGCACTCAAAACATGCTGTTGATTGAACACTGGAAAATTCTAAGCCTTGCTATAGTAAAATTGTAGCTGAATCCCGAGAAGCTCTTCTTTGCCCCATTGTATAACAGTTACGGGAATGAATGGAGATTGATCCCACTCAGGTGCAGGGTTGGACCAATGAGAGATTAGATTCTGATCCTCCTGCCACAATGATTGGTTCAGGTAAATAAAATCTATGCCGTTCAGCAGGTGGCATTTTCCTGAGTCCTGAGGGAAAGCTTGCTAAGACTTTTGAGAGAATAAGTTCTTAACTTTGTCAGGGAGAGCCACCAAAGCCAAAGTCCTCACTCCTGGAGAGCATGGTTTGAAGATGACAATCCTAGAGCTTTGGACATTTGACCACCCTGAAGGAAATTGGCCTGAAGATAAAGATGGCACCAATGAAGACAGAGCAAAGAGTCAAAATGAAACCAGGCCCTTGATGACTTAATCTCTTGGATCAAACCAATCCTGAATTCCACTTTATCCATTCTTCTTCCAATGGAGTAGGCCAATAAATCCCCTCTGTTGTTTAAGCCAGTTTGAGATAGGCTGTCTTTTTGTTTACTTATTTGTTTTGTTTTCAAAACAAAGAATCCTTATAAATTGTTTAAAATTTTCTAAAAGTAATGAACAGTCCTAACCAACATACTTACCCAAACTGTTATCTGTTTGACAATTTTGCTCTTAATGACCAACAAAAGTAAGTTTTGGAGATCTGGAGACTGAGATAACAAAAGATATCTCCTGTTTGGAGACGTACAAGCTGGCGAATCCACCAAACTGTTTCAGCAGCTTATACCGTCCAAGATATCGAAGCACAATCAACTCTTGATAGTTCTTGTTAAAAGGTGGGGGGAAAGTCAGGGAAGACAGTGAACATTTTGCAGTGCACTTTATGTACTGTGAAAAGCAGATCCATTTTTATATGTAGCTAAAACTAATATTTAAATGAATTTGCATTCTCTGAGCATAAAATGTGGACCGTTGTGAAGAACAGATGTTGCAAGTACTCAAGCATTCCAGAAACTGATAAGGAATTTAAATTAGAAATGAATAATATAAAATGTAGATAATCTCAATGCCAGTTGCTGAGAAAAACTTTTTGGCATTCTACTGGAATTAAACTATCTTGGCATGTAGTTGAAAAGAACATATTAACTGATCACTGGTCTGCAAGAAGACCCCCTAGTTACTCTGACCAGCTACACAAGTGAAAGTACTGAGAAGTTAATGCCAAATATTCTTTTTGAAGATTTAGTGACTTACTGGCTGTATTCTGCTAATCTGGGGATGAAACTTTGCTTTGTTCTTTGACTCTCCACAACTGCAGAGTTAAGAAAATAAGAGATGCTCAAGAAATAACAGACGGATGGATGGATAGATGGATGGATGGATGGATATACAGATGACAGGTGGAGCCCTCATTGGAAAGAAAACTAATCCATACCACACCATCTAACCTGAAACATTCTTTTCAAAGGCAGGAACTCATTTCTGATTCTGTGACTGCGAGTACAAAACACATCTTTTAATAACATTCATCACCCACCCAGGTCCTGAAATCTTCACCATTTCAGATATCTCAGCAAATCTCAGGGTGCAAACCTACCTCTTGTGTCTTGGTCTTATGTGGCCTTAGCATCTGACTAACACTTATATCTCTTCCTTTTTTTTTTCTTCTCAAATGAGGACTTATATGTAACTCTGATTCACTGAATTCCAACCAAACTGTCGACTCCTCAAACTCAGTTAATAGAAACACCATTTTCTTTGCCAAGGCCCCAACCTAGGAAATCACAGTCGTTCCTCGCTTCCCAGTTGGCCCCCACAGGCAACTTGCAAGTCCTAAAGAGTCCATCTCCTCATTGGTTCTCATCTTGCTTCCTCCTTTCCCTTTCTGCCACCACCTCCGACTGTAGGTTCTCTTTAACTTATCACTTAAAGAATATAATTGCATCTTATTTGGTCTCCTTATGTCAAGTCTGACCCATCACAAGAAAATATGATGTTGTTCCAAAGAACCTCCTTTTTGCCCCAAACTGAACTCTTACACAGGATGGAAAAAAGCAAGGCTTCTTTGGAGAGAGCTGGGATAGGGGTGGAGGAGCAGGTGATGCATTGTCCCCTCCCATGACAGTCCCTGTGGCAACTCTGCAGCTCCCTACAGCTGGAGCCCCCCTCTGCTGCTGCCCCTGGTACTTAGGGAGGCTGCTCTGAGCAGATAAGGAGAGCACAGGACTCTGAGATGCCAGAGAGTGTGGTCTCCCTCCATCCTCAGTGGCCTATGATCCCTTCTAGAGCCCTGAAGCCATGGGAAGTATTCCCTTTTCCCCATCTCTGGATCTCATAGTGTCAACTACATATACCCCACTTCTGACTTTCAGCTTTTGCTTGCAGCTTCTTTTTTTCTATAGGAATCGGGCTTGGGTGTGGGAACAGGCTAGGGAATGGTCACCATTCTGGTGGCAACTTAGGCTTGTCTCCTCATCTGTCTCCCAGGGACCAAAGCAATCCTATTCTACCCTTCCAGATAGTCAGACAGAAAGGGATACACACACACACACACACACACACACACCTGGGAGTTTCACTGACCCACTAATCGATCAGATATTACCAATACTGGACTACTGCTTTAGTCCACGTCTGTAAACAAGCCAGTGGAGACTTAGGGGTCATCCTCAACATTTCCCTTCTCTCTTCCAGTATCTAGTTAACTATTCTGCTGATTCTACCTCCTAAATATGTCTCATTTCTGTCACCTTCTGGCCATCCCCCAGTTTTCATCACCCTACTTTAGGCTCTCTCAGCTAATGCTTGGACTATTGCAATAGCCTTCTGGTAGGTCTCTCCACCTCTAAAATCATCCCCTCCTTTCCACTTGCTGTTCACGTTATCATTGGAAAATCTATACATGACCATTTCTTATTCCCCAGCTTAAATTTTTCAATAGTTCCCTTTGGTCTGGAGATAGAGAGCTAACTCCATTCCTAACTCAGCCCTGCTTCTATAGTGGTTTCCCGTACAACTGTCTCCCCAGTAACTCTTGTGAGAATTGGTTAAATCCCCCTATCCACATCTGAGGCGGTTCGGAGGAAATGGCCATGTCAGAACATGAGCCTGTCCCATGGCCAGAATTGCTCAGTCCTGAATGGGTATTTGATCACTGTTGGGTCAGTGAGTTCCCTCACAAGGAATTCTATGCAATGTTAAACTGGGGATTGCTTCCCACCTATGTCGTCCGCTATGTTTCACACTAACCTGCTGTGAAACAGAATGGTGGAGCCAGCAAACACAGGAAGTGAGAAGTCACACTAGAGAGAGGGGGCACTGATCACACTCCCCCGAATCTCTGGCAGGTGCATCGCTGTATGACTCTTCCTTGGATCCCATGAGCTACTGTAGTATTCTTCAATTCCCTTTTGACATATGCTAATTGGAGTTGGGTTTCTAGATTTGCAACCCAGGGTCCTCACTCTGCAACACCCTCCTTACATCTCAGCCCCTTGAGACTGGGTCTGGGTCTCCATCATCCCTGCTGCCCTCAGTGCCCATTCAGCGCTGGCACTCAAGGTCTTGGAATGAAGAACTGATTTGGTGCCAAATATAAGTTTCCAGCCATCTCCCTTCGGCCGCCTAGCTGGCTCATCACCAAAGAGAAACTTAAAAATGATTTAATTTAAGAGATGTCCGCAGCATTCACCCTTCCATGCTTGCTGGTGGAACAGCACCTTCTCTCTGGAGAAAGTTTCCGGTATCACGGCAACAGCAGAGGACATCTGGTAAATGCCTCCCACCGACGTGCACGTGCATGATCTCATGCGATCCTCCCCACAGTCCAGGGGGGCTGTGCTGTCCTTACAACCACCTGCACGCTCACAGATGGACACAGGGAGGCCCAGAGGAGGAGACGACTGACGTGATGTCCCTAGCCCTGCCACACCGCGGGGTCCACCTGGCTCCACACCCACTGCTCTTCCAACTTTGCTTCCTGGCCTTCTCTTCAGATTTCCTGAGCTGATGGGCTTTGTTTTTAGATCAGAAGACTCCCCAGAGCGTGAGTATGCATGTCAGATCCCTGTTCTTTGCTTGCAGTCCTTTTTGCCAGGGTGCAAGGAAACCCACCCACGCACCTGGGGAGAGGTGAATGGTCACACTCTGTGCCAGAGTCAAAGCAGGCAGCCGGTCCAGCTAGCAGAGTGGGCCTGCACGGGGGGGGGGCGGGGGGGGGGGGCACTGGGTTTGCCAAGAGCATCCCCAGGGTGGGACGCCACCCGCCCCTCCCCACCATCAGCGTCTCCCGCACCCCTCCCTCCACAGCAAGGTGACTCTAAGAGCTGACCCACTGCAGCAGGAGTAGGCAAGAGAGGGGACCCCGAGGTGGCTAACAAAGAGTTAAGGCTGCAGCTGCCTGTGCATGCAGTGTGGAGTTATGTTCGCACTGTTCCCACTGGAGACCAAGTCAGCTGTCATCAGAGAACAAAGAATCCCCCAGAGCCGCTCAAGTTATGTCACACCCGGGAAGCCCTGAGCGCTCCCTGATTAGGATTTCTAAATCAGCCCCATCGAGGCCTGCAGCACAAAGCTGAGGAACAATGCGCCGGCCACATTCACACAGTCCCAGGCCCGCCGGCTGCCCGCCTCCCGCCACCGCCCCTGCCACGGGGCCTCAGAGACCACTTCACCTCCACTGGGAAAATCCAGTCGCGACGAAAGCCCCCAGCCGGCTGTGTCCAGAGAGCTTTGGCCGCAGTGTAGGGGCATTTGCTGCTCGGGGCCCCCGCTTGCCATCAGAGTAAGGGGCCGGAAGCTGTTGCTCAGGTGTGTGTTTGGGGGCAATAAAGAGGGATCTGGGGCAAGGATTGGGGGGGCGTGGTCTTGTAGGCACAACAAAGGCTCGGTTTGGGAGCGCAGATTTGGCTGTTCCTATTTCATTCCCTGTAAGTCTAGTTGATCAGAGCTTAGTGCTGGAATCCTGGGGAACTCCCCGCTGAAGGTGCAGCCCCAAGCCTTAGAACCCTGCTCAGATACCACCTGAAGTTGCTAAAAGGCCAGGAGTCCTGTGGCATGCGCAAGACCCCTGGCCAGGAAGATTTCTTATTATCAGCAGAGACCGTGGCAAGGCGAAGCACTATGTTTCCAAAATCGCCTTCAATTCAGAGTTTTGACTTAACCCCCATGGCAGGATATTCATAAAATCATGCCAGTCCTGAGAGCCACCGAAACGTCCTTTGTTCAAGGTAAATGCTTGAAAAACACCAAACTGTTACAACCTTGCATTTGTAAATATTTTAAAATTCTGGGATCCTTCAAAAAAGGGCAGGCTGAATCTCTCAAATTCTGAGGGTTCTTGCTTTTCATTCAGGCATTTTTCTTTTTTTTTCTACCAAGAGTCAAAATCTTTGCCTGGGACTGTCTTTTCAGTTCCCGGTGTCACAGGGTCCTTAATAAGGGGGTTTGGGAGGAGCTTGAGCTCAGGGGGGAAACCATAGCTGCAGCTAGGGAGTTCTGGCTGTCCCCTCCTCTGCCCGTGTCTGCATCAGCCTCGTAATCTGGGGTTAGTTCCCTGAGAGTCATGGGCATTTTTGAGGCCTACTTGGAGGCAGGCCTGGGGCAGCTGGGGTCTGCCCCGTGTTCTCCCGACACGCCTTCCACCGACCAGAGTCACAAGGAGATACACTAGCATCTTCAGGACTCTACTCCACTTTCCTGAAGGAGATCGTGGAGGAAGGCATGGCTGGACTCCCAGACCACCTCTTACAGCTCCAACCCTGAGATCTGAAAGCCAGGGTGAAAAAGATCACAGTGCTTTGCAGCAAAGGGATGCAAATGCTTACTGGAAGCTCACCGCTTCCTTGAAGAGCCCAGTGCGTTCGGCAGGTGAGCGCACCAAATGCATCGTAGCTCCAGGATTTTCACAAAGGCATATGCCTGAGATGGGACAATCCATCACAGAGGCCCATCTCGGCAAACTCCCTGCTATGAGTAACACCTGCCAACATGGGACCCTTCTTACGTGTTCAGCATTGCTTGCAATTTATGTAATAGCATTTAGTCCGCAGAGCCCTGTTATAGAGGAAAAATAAAGAGTACATGGAACAAAATAGCGACAGAGCCAAGATTTGAGCCCCAGTCTGTCTGTCTGCTCCCCAAGGCCAAATCACCAAGTTTCCTGGACTCCTGCCCTTTGATGGCATTCCCAATCTAAATTTAAAAGTCTCTGGTGTGCCACACTTCCCCTTTCTCCTTCTGTTCTCGTGGTGCTCGTGAAGGATGGAACAAGATGGAACTGTCACCAGCAGAGGACAGCCTTCCCCGGGGTGGGCTGCAGGGCAGGGGTGCCTCAGCCAGCCCCCAGCTGCAGAGGTAGCTTTGTTGACTGCAGGCTGAGTGCCTTAGGCCTATCACCTCCCCTCCCTGAGCCTCAGTTTCTTCCTGTGTGGAAGTCTGGAGGTGGCACCAATCTCACTGATACTGGGGGATCTGAGGGAGAAACATACACAGAGATGCCTGATCTGTCATCTGTGTCCCGTGGGGTGTCCTCTTCCCTCCACAAGCATCCAGGTAGCTACTGACCCCAGCCTCTCATCACTCTGCTCCAGGAGAACAACCTCCCAGAAATGGTTCCACTTTCTTTGCTCTTTTTGGGACTTTTATTCTCCCTTAACCCCTTCTTGAACACTGGCAGGACTGACTGACAAGAAATGTTGCCTAGGGGCGCCTGGGTGGCTCAGATGGTTAAGCGTCTGCCTTCGGCTCAGGTCATGATCCCAGGGTCCTGGGATCGAGTCCCGCATCGGGCTCCCTGCTCAGCGGGGAGTCTGCTTCTCCCTCTGCCTCTCTCTCTCTCTCTGTCTCTCATGAATAAATAAATAAAATCTTTAAAAAAAAAAAAAAAGAAATGTTGCCTAAAGAGGAGCACCTCCCCCGCCCCAAATAAAAGGAAAAAGGAAAAGAAAGAAAAAGAAAGTGGGAAAAGAAATGAATTATGATGTTGTTATGTAATGATGTAATGGATTCATGGTCAGTGTTGGAAATAAATAAGTAAATTGGGGTGGGGGGAAGATGAACCTTCTGTCCCCTGAACATTAGGGTCAAATAGTTTTGTTTCTTTCCTAACCTGGGCTGTAAGTCTGATGTTAGCAGAAATGCCTGCAAGCTCGGCACCACTGTTTATGGATTTGAGAAAGGGCAGAGGTAGATAAATGAGAGAGGGGACATGTTAAATGCAGGTTAACCTAACTCTAATGATCAAGACACTGACTGCAAGATGCAGTTGGCAGGTTTCACACTTTTCTCCAAAGTCTTTTCTTTAAAAAAAAAATTATATTTATTATATTTGTTTATTTGAGAGAGAATGAGAGAGAGAGAGAGAGAAAGCACAAGCAGGAGGGAGGGGCAGAGAGAAGCAGACTCCCCACTGAGCAGGGAGCCCGATGCGGAACTCGATCCCAGGACCCAGAGATCATGACCTGAGCCGAAGGCACACTTAACCAACTGAGCTGCCCAGGTGCCCTCCAAAGTCCTTTCAAGTTGTTCAGTG
This sequence comes from Mirounga angustirostris, assembly GCF_029215605.1. Lineage (NCBI taxonomy): Eukaryota > Metazoa > Chordata > Mammalia > Carnivora > Phocidae > Mirounga > Mirounga angustirostris. Next base: position 36,556,425 of record NW_026991725.1, read on the forward strand.
TGTGGCATCCTACACAGGTTTGTCAGGCTGGGGTCTGGGGACCATGACCCAGGAGGGAAGCACTGCTTTCTGAAGATCTTGGTATCTTCAGCTCAGTTTAGGTATCCAGGTTCAGGTGATGCTTAATATGTCTGGTGGGTTGAATGAGTGAATGATCAATGAATGAATGACAAACACATCCCAACTCAAGATTTTCTCTACCCCCAACTCACTATTGCCCAATGACATCAAAGTATTATCAAATCCCTTTTCCTAGATTTCATTTTAAAATGTCAGCTCAGGTCTTGAAACTAGAGAAACTTTCAAACTGGTGTTGGTGGATGCCAAGGAGAGACATTGACAATTCCTGACACACCTCAGTGACTGGCAGGAGAGCAGAGGTGGGGCCCGCCTGGCCAGGTGCTGGGCATGGAGGATGGGTCGAGCCTGGAAAGAAGAACGAGTAGCAGATCTGAGTAAGACTGGATTGTTGAAGACCCACCAGCAGCCACTTCATGGTGTTAACAGAGGTTGTAGAGTTTAAGAATTCACAGGGCAAGACAGTATGTGGTGTTGTTCAAAGAGCCGGGACTTAGCCGGGACTTTACTCTCAGACTACAGAGAATCTGAATTCAAACTCAGCCACTTACTGGATTGGAAAGCTCAATTTCCTCAACTATAAAGTGTGGAAACAAATACCTACTCTTGGGCACCTGGGTGGTTCAGTTGGTTAACCGTCTGCCTTTGGCTCAGGTCATGATACCGGGGTCCTGGGATTGAGTCCCACATCGGGCTCCCTGCTCAGCGAGGAGTCTGCTTCTCCCTCTGCCCCCTCCTCCCCACCCTGCTCGTGCATGCTCTCACTCTCAAAAATAAATAAAATCTTAAAAAACAAAACAAAACAAAAACAAGTACCTACTCTTTTCACAAAGCTGTGTGAAGGAGATGAAACCGAACACATGTATGGAGCCTGGCACAAGGAAAGGCTCAATAAACGGTCATACTGTGGGGGGGGGGGGTGCTAAGGAACAGGTTGAAGGAAGCAGGGGGCCAGCAGACCCATGCTGAGGTCCAGGGGGATAAGACCCATGGCAGTAACCACTGTGTCACAGATAAGAACACGTGGCTGAAAAGTGTGTCTTAATTATGACATTAGAGCCAATAAGGGAAAGAAAGGGAACACCTATTAATTCAGAGGAAATAGGAAATGGACAAATACCCAGGAAGGATTACCAGTGGGGCATGCGCTTAGCCCCTGGGAGAGGTGTCTCTCAAGGCCACCACGGCCCTGGGGGCTATGGCAGTCCAGGTACAAATTGTGAAATACACCATGTTTGTCCTTGTTACTGTCTTCCTGGTTGGTACTTGTTCTCGCTCCGCATTTCCCAGAAGCCAGTGATTTCACACTGTCTCCCTCTCCCTGATAGAAAGCCTGCCCTCCAAACATTTCATTCATGCATCGATGCCAACGCGTGGATGATGGGTGACAATTTAGAACATAAACCCACCCCACTGTTATTTATATTTGAAAGCTAATTAAATAAGAAAGTTGACTTAGCAAATGTTTTTGGAACTCCGGTTTGCTCTGAGCACTTGGACAGGCACTGAGGATACAGAGAAGAGAGAAATGCCTAGTTCCTGCCTCAGCGTCATGGTGGCTAACTGGTCCACCTTGCAGAGTCCTGACATTTGAACCCCACAGAGGCGCCCACTCCTCCCAAGAGTAAAAAACACCCTGTCCGGATGAATGGATAAAGAAGATGTGGTATATATATACAATGGAATATTATGCAGCCATCAAAAGGAATGAGATCTTGCCATTTGCAACGACGTGGATGGAACTGGAGGGTATTATGTTGAGTGAAATAAGTCAAACAGAGAAAGACATGCATCATATGATCTCACTGATATGAGGAATTCTTAATTGCAGGAAACTGAGGGTTGCTGGAGTGGGGGGTGGGGTGGGAGGGATGGGCTGACTGGGTGATAGACACTGGGGAGGGTATGTGCTCTGGTGAGCGCTGTGAATTGTGCAAGACTGTTGAATCTCAGATCTGTACTTCTGAAACAAATAATGCAATATATGTTAAGAAAAAAATGAAGAAGAAGAAGAAGGTAGCGGGAGGGGAAGAATGAAGCAGGGGAAATCGGAGGGGTGGACGAACCATGAGAGACGAGGGACTCTGAAAAACAAACTGAGGGTTCTAGAGGGGAGGGGGGTGGGAGGATGGGTTAGCCTGGTGGTGGGTATTGAGGAGGGCACATTCTGCATGGAGCACTGGGTGTTATGCACAAACAATGAATCATGGAACACTTCATCTAAAACTAATGATGTAATGTATGGGGATTAACATAAGAATAAAAAATAAAAAAATAAAAAAATTAAAAAAAATTAAAAAAAAAACACCCTGTCCGCAGTCCTCTCGGTGGGCTTCTCCAGCACACACCATCCTGAGGGAGTATGGCACTGGTTCTTTCTTCCTGCCCATGAGTTCAGCCCACTCCATCCCACTGCAGAGGGGAAGCCCAAGGGGCAGAGGGCTGATGGATTAGGAAGCCAGAGACTGGAGGTCTAGTCCTTCTTGCTCTTACTTGCTTGTTCTGTGACCTTGGGCAAGTCACCTTTCCTCTCTCTGCCTCAATTTCTCTTTATAAAAGCAAAGAGATCCCTTCTAGTGCCAACATTCCAGGAATTAAATGAGATGGCAAATCGTACTGGCTCAGAGAACTACTTTGCTTTTGTACAAAATTATATATTAATACAATTAATATTAAATATTACTATAATAAATTATAGTGATATATTTTATGTTAATAAATATATATTAATATAACAAAATAATTTACCTGATTTAACCCAGGAGATGAAAGATCTATACACTGAAAATTATAACACATTGATAAAAAAAGTTGAAGACGACACAAACAAGGGACACCTGGGTGGCTCAGTAGGTGAAGCATCTGCCTTCGGCTCAGGTCATGAGCCTGCGGTCCTGGGATCAAGTCCCGCCTTGGGCTCCCTGCTCAGCAAGGAGTCTGCTTCTCCCTCTCCCTCTGCCCTTCTACCAGCTCATGCTCTTTCTCTCTCTCTCTGAAATAAATCAATAAAATCTTTTAAAAATAAAATAAAATTATATGTACACATATATACACAACACACAAGTGCATGTATGTATATATCTATGCATATATGATCTGTGTATTTGCCACCCTATTTAATTATGTGCCTATATTATGTATATATGTATATCATATATGTTCACATACATGTGGATGCATACATACACTTAAAAATAGTGTTAAGAATCAATGTTCTAAATCAGAGTATCTTTTCCATAAAAAAAGGACCCACACATTTCAGTTAGAGCCAGGAATATGTTTGCTGCTCTTTGGACAGTGTCATTATTTTAGAGCTGGGCCCCCAGGGGCATGGGGACCTGAGATACTTTCCCCGGCTCCAATCTGAACAGGGCTCAGTGAAGACTCTTCCAGACTTACTACCTTCCATGTGCACTTCTTACCCCTTGTGTGTACTTGAGCAGTGCTTTTTGTTTCTGGCCTGAAAGGAAATGGCACATTTAGATAAAAATGTAAAATTAGTAAGTGAATCATGAAGCTTCAGTATCAAAATTACCAATAATGATAATGGTGAATGACAATGAAGTTTTCTCCAGGCAGTAAGCAGAGTGTCCCCAAAGGACTTTCTGCTCCCCATGCCAGAAATGGATGGTGCCATCATTCTTGGGCTCACAGAATGTCCGGGTTGGAAGAGATCTCTTAGCCAATTCCACCCCACCTGATAACGCAGGCAGGTCATCTGGACCCACCACTCAAATAATAGTTGACTGCATCCCCTGACTCACAGGCAACACGTCCACTTCACCAAGTGAACATAGGAGGAGTTAGACCAAGGAGATTGCACCCTTGGGGGCTTGGGGAGTAGGACACAGAGAGCAAGAAGTGGTTCCAGCTAGCGGGTGGAGTTGAGTAAAGAAGGGAGAAAATGGAGTCTAGGCTGGGTCAGCACAGGGCCAATGACGGTCATGGACACAATGTTATGGCAAAGCAGAAACTACAAGTACACAGAGCAAAGCAACTTCGCAGAGGGGCTTGTGAAGCAGATCTATCAGCAAAGGAGAAATGAGAGAGCACTCACTGGCTCATGAGAGGTGGGAACAGGAGGGAGAGCCCGGCCCAAAGTTCTCGTGAAGCCCAGCAGTACCGGGCTCCCAGGGCAAACCAGGTCAAGGGCAAATAAAATCCTCTAGAGTCACTGGTAGTACAAAGTATGTTACTAGTTCTAAATAAAAATTTACACGTGCAAATTGTGAGCATTTCAATAAGTTACCTTTATGTCATCATCCCATGCTCGCTCAGTACTTCCGTATCGTCTACGTCTTTTTTCATGCTACCATTTTGCCTATTTTAGATTTATAGCCTCTGGAGATGAGGAACAATTTCTGTGTGTTTCCCATGGTGCAACATGTAAAACAATGACACATTTGCCACTTGGGAGTGCTTTTTTTTTTTTTTAAAGCATCATATTTCAAAAATTAGATAGGACTTTATCAATTAAAAAAATGGACTCATCTTGCAAGCTTTGTCGACCTGCTTTTGATTCTTTAAACACTAAGCATGTTTCAGTTATAATCGCCTAAACTGGAACCTATCCAAATGTCCATCCACAGCAGAACGGAAAAATAAATTGTGGTATTGTCACACAATGGAATATTTTACCACAACGAGAGTAAACAGTCTCTGACTTTAAGCAACAATCAGACTGGATGACAAGAAGCCTGACACAAAACCACATGTATTGTGTGATTTCATTTATATAAGTTTGGAAAATAAGCAATACAAATTGATAGTGTTAAAAGTCAAGATAGGGGCTTCCCTCCATGGGAAGGCAGGGAGGAGTCACTGGAAGGAAGCATGAAGGGGTTTCTAAAGTTCTGTTTCTTAATCCAAGTGCTGGCTACAAAGGTGTGTTCAGTTCATGAAATTCATCAAGCTGCTCACCTTTGTAATTTGAACACTTTTCAATAGGTATATTTTGATACTTCAATAAAAAAGCAAAGAACTGTGTGTTTAACTGCGGTAAACACAAAATAATACCTAGGAAAATATATAGATTTTACACAGCGACTTTGAGGTTTATGGTATTTATAGTCCATACAATCGTTCTGAACCATTGAGACAAAGAATGTTATGGGAAACTGCTTCATTAAAATGCTTGCTTTTGAAAACTGTGGTTTTTGACTCTGGGTTATAAATTCTGTCCTAGGAGGTTGTCCCCGATCCAAGCACCTTACTGAGAAGATAACTCATTATGACATCACTAACTCAGCTCTAACTGGACTTTTACAAAAGGTATGCAGATTTTCTTAAAACTAGGAACAGATCTAAAGATGTTTCTTCTTATTTTATTTTATTTATTTATTTTTCAAATACATGGGGCTTGAACTCAAGACTCCAAGATAAGACCTGAGCTGAAATCAAGAGTCGGTTGGATGCTTAACTGACTGAGCCACCCAGGCGCCCTGTTTCTTCTTATTTAAAAAAAAAATTTTTTTTAAGCATAAAATTGCTATCTAATTAAATTGAGAGAAATAATACCAATTTCAATGCTTCCTTTTGATAAACCAAAACCCGTCTGAGATTTTTTCCTAACATACCCCCTGGACTATCTCCTCCCCAACCATTCTAAGGCCAATTCAACTCAGTTTGAAACAGAGACATAAACATCCAGAGTAATGCCCGATTTTTGCAAAATTCCCTCTCAGATAAAACTGTGCCCTAATACTTGAGTTCTTAGAAAGCTATGAATAAATGCATTACTTGTAGATTGATGCAGGTAAGCAGATAACAGAAGCATGGAAGTTTGCATAAGCCTACTTAGAGAGAGGCACTCTTTGATGGCAACCAGGGACTTTCATTCCAGAGATGAACATTTTATCTTTAAAAAGAAACGTTTCCCAAAATTTCCATTATCCCATCACTTTTACAAAGCTACCTTTCAACCTTCTTTGCCTTGGAAGATGAATCTCCATGTTCGAACATTAACGTTTTTCTATTAAAAACCAGTCCTCTTTAAAAAATAAGTAGGCTATTAGAGTTAATTGACTGAATTGAAAATGGGATTTTTTTTTTTTTTCCATTTTAAGTGTTCATCCCCCTATGGCTGCTTAACTCCAAGCTCACGCATCAGCTTCCCTACAGCTCAGCATCTTCTCAGGAGGATGGCGGGTACAGCAGTGAGCTCTGAGGAGCAGTGGGGGGTTTGGACTGAGCTCTTCTACTCAACTCAATTGTTCTCAAACTCCTGTGTGCCTAAGGATCACCTGGGTACTTGTTAAAATGCAGATTCCCAGGGCCCTTCCCCTTCCAAATTCCGAAGAGGCAGGTCTTGGCTGGGGACTCGCATTTTATTTGACACCCCCGGGTCACTGCTGCAAGTCCCCCTTGGCAGACACAGTGGGATGTGTGGTACGTGTAAGCCCTGGGATTCTGCATCAATCAGAGGAGGAGGACCAGATACACAGAGGCGGAGGTGCTTCCTCTGTGGCCCCCTGACTGACTTCAGCTCCCGGGCCCAGTCTAATGCACTGATCCCAATTTGCGAATGGATTGTATTCCAAATAGTATTTTGTCCAGCTTAATTGGAACCAAGAACTCACGTAGCTTTTTTGTTTTGTTCTTTCCTTTTGAATTGGTGCTTTTGGTTCTTAGGTCCCCTTATTTAACCTTTAAGGGAGGAATTTGCAGCAATAACTATTATAGGCAGGGTTCTGGGGACAGAGAGGAGGAAAAGTCATATTACCCGGATAGGAATGCTCTCAGGCAAATTTTCTTTTCCGAGAGGATGGAGTTTGCTACAAAGCCGTACCCCTCCCTTTCTGTATTATTCTCCCTCCTGGGATCCTTTCTTAGAGGACCTTAGGGCTTTCTTAAGCCTTTTTTCCCACCCTTCTCACACCTATTCCTGGTAATCCAGTTCCCATTACCTAGGACAGGTGATGTCAACTAAGATTCAGAAGAAAGGCAATTTGATCAAATCAGTTCATGCTAATGTGTAAATGCAGTGCTTAGCAGTAGAAGCATCCCTGGGCCAATCACAGTCTGCTTCTCTGGTTTCTTCTAGTCCCTTAACTGTGTACCTGAAAGATGTCCTACTTACCATCCTAAAGTCAGCCACCCCACTTGGAAGCCACACCCAAGCCCTTGCCAGGATCTCACTGACTACTCCCCACTCACATCTAGAACTAGCCACTGTCTCATCTGAATCCTTGATAGGGCTGCTAAAATTGTGTAACTCCAATACAACCTGGTCTGCTATTACTTCTTCACTTAAAACCTGTAATGATTTGACCGGGCTTGTCCATAAAAAGGCTACAATTTCTCTCATTTTTTTCTATTTTCCCTCTTTGCCCATATTCCTGAGTATGTTGGAGGGCATCCCATTTCCCAAAACCAATACTGATCATCATAGGAAACAGCAAAGACATTCCCAGAGGGCGACACAGAAGTTCTTCTTAGCCTCGTCCTACAGACAGACCGAGCCGGGAGTGGCTCAACTGAGTGTCCTGTCCCCTCAAATCTGGGCCTGGGTCTCTCCATCCTCTTTGTGTTGAGGTCTTCCTATTTCCTCCATCTTCCCTTTTCCTCTCATCTTTGGAAATGTCGAGCACCAATGCCTACCACTGGTAAAACCACGTACAGGACAGACAATTGGAAAGCTATGTTGAAGCAAACTGTGTCACATTACAAATGGGGAAAAAAGGCAACTGCATGCTTTCTAGACCAGTTCCAGTGCCCATGGCAGGTCTGAAAGAGAGGTCCAAGACCTGGGGTCCAGCTGCATTTGCTCATTTCATTCTCCCCGCAGGTGCAGAGTGACACCTCCCAAGTACACACATTATGAATCAGCACTAGGTGGGGGCAGGTGAGGTGACAAAGGTAAACTGGAGACAAAGCCTGTCCTTTGGGGCCCTACAGGTTCTGAGAGGAATCATGATTACTTGGTGGAGAAGGGGATACACAATAGAAGAGGTTAAAAAAAAATAGATATAGATAGATAGATAGATAGATAGATAGATAGATAGATAGATAGATAGATGATAGATGACAGATAATAGATAATAGATGATAGATAATAGATGATAGATAGATGATAGATAGATAGATGATAGATAGATGATAGAAAGATAGATAGATAATAGATGATAGAGAGATAGATAATAGAGGATAGATAATAGATGATAGATGATAGATAATAGATGATAGATAGATGATAGATAGATGATAGATAATAGATGATAGATAGATAGATAGATAATAGAGGATAGATAGAGGATAGATAGATAGATAGATAATAGATGATAGATAGATGATAGATGATAGATAGATAATAGATGATAGATAGATGATAGATGATAGATGATAGATAGATAGATGATAGATAGATAGATAGATAGATAGATGATAGATGATAGATAGATAATAGATGATAGATAGATGATAGATGATAGATAGATGATAGATAGATGATAGATGATAGATGATAGATAGATAGATAGATAGATAGATAGATAGATAGATAGATAGATAGATAGATTAGGAGAGTCAGAGAGACAAAATCTGAGCTGGTTTTAAAGGCCTGGGATTGATTTATACAAGAAACCACAGGGAGAAATGTGATTCAGGTAGAAGCAACAGAGGGGCAAAAGGGCATAGAGAGCAGGTGGTCTCCTTCCATTCTGGCCCCGGGAATAGGAGACAGCTAAGAGAACCCAGAATCTCCAGGTGAGAAGTCCAGGGCAGGTAAAGGCTGGGAGCTGGGCAGTGCATAGGGCTAAGATTACAGGTGGGTTCAAAAGCCAAAGAATGATGTGAGCCAAGCGAAGAGGCAGGTCCTAAGGAATGTCCCCCACTTTCCTGGTTCCTTGGGGACTCCAGGCATTCTAACAAGAGACATGTTGCCTGCCAGCCAGCAGATGTGGCCCATGAATAAACATCCCCGCAGGGCTGGGGGGGTGGGGAGAATAATAAATATGAAGAAGGTGGTGGCCTGCCCCTCGGGGTCCCCCTCCCCTGCTCCCAGGGCAGCAGACACACTGGCCCAAAGGGGCGGACTCAGACATCCTCACTCTGGGCCGGGTCGCCCGCACATTAATCCGGGTGGATTTGGCCATCTTGTGACATGGCCAATCAGTTCGAGGGAGGGGACGGCAGGAACGCCTCTCCTTTCACGCCACAAAAGGATTTTCGTCCCTTGAGAGCACAATGGGAAAAAAAGCCAATCAAGGCGGGATCAGCTGTGGGCTGGTCGCTGCAGATCTGTCTCTCCCAGAGGGGGGTGGGGGGGACATATTGGTCCGTGTGGGAAACCCACAGCCTCAGCTTCTCACACATTGTTCTCCTCCTCTTCAACTGCACCCCTCCCCACCAGCCCGTACCCTCCCCTCTCCCCTCCCCAAAGCCGTTAATGCCACAAAAGATACTTTCCCCATTGTGCCCGGACAGCTGAGAGGTCCGAGCTAGCCCTACACAGCTCTGGGTCCTCTCCAGGGAGAAGGGGCTGGACCGTCCAAATGGAGAGCGGGATGCTTATCATACAAAGGACTTAAACCCACTTGGGCTCTCTCCTGCTAATCTGGGACTGTGGGAGGTTAAATACGGTTACATTTTCATTAGGTGCTAATAGCAAAAGGGCAGCTCTGGGCGGCAGGGACCAGACATTGTCATGCAGAAAGTTCCCCTGCAAAGGAAGGTCAAGGCAGGTGGGGTGGGGGGGTAGGAGGGAACAGCCAGCCGTAAAGCTTGGTCTGGGGAAAAGGGTGGGGTGTGCTTGCAATGGGTGTATTGTTGGCCCTGGAATTCCATCAATGGGAAAAGTCATGTTTTCTCCAAAGGAAACAAGGTGAAATTGTTGGGGAGGAGAAGCGCTGGTGGGTGGCTGGGGACAGAGCAAGGCCACTTGAGACTAAGTCCACCTTCTAGGGAGCCCTCCCCACCAGCACTTCTACTCTGAGGCTCTGCCAGGGTTCATGGAAGATTCCAGGCATGTCTGGGGCGTGGTGTGGACGGGAAAGTTTTGGGAATCGGGAGAACTGATGTGAGCCCTGGTTCTGCCACTTTCTCGGTGGTCTTGTAGCCTGGAGCATCTGGGTGACTCTCTGAACCTGTGTCTTTGGAATGCAAAATGGAGAGAAAACTTAGCACCAGGGATTCCTCAGCAGCCTCAGTGAATGCAAAGTGCCTGGTACAAAGGAGGTGCCAAGAAAGGGGGCAGCCTTTCTCCTCCTACCATCACCGCACTCCCAACCACCACTAAAAAGACATATAAAAAGGCGGGTGTTGATACAGTGGACTAATGTCACTTCACTCCCTTGTGGTGTTCCAGCCTCCTTGCCCTGGGAGAACACTCCTCTTGTCTTCTTTTCGGTTTCTTCCAGAGCTCCGTCCAGAACTCAGCTCTGCCGCAGCCTCTTTTTGCTTTAACTTCAGCCCATTCAGACGTTACCATCCCGCAGCCCTGAAAATGTGCCCACAAATAAATCAACGGGTAAGCTCGCGATCTATTTTCCGTTGTGGTTTTCTTCTCTGTGCATTCATTCACACACCAGCCGGGAAGGGCTTCATAGGGATGCAGAGAAGCGTGGGTGGGAAGATAAGAAAAGGAACGCCCTGTGGGCTGGCCCTAGCTTTACGGTCATGGGTATATTGCCCTTTCGTTCAACCAGGCACGAGATCGTGGCTCTCCATCATTTCTCACTGCACTTGGGATTTCCGGAAACTCAGAATCCAATTGCAAGCTAAATAACAAAGTGGCAAATGAAGAACTGGCAATAAAAGACCCTAGTGATCTTTTCTGTATAGTCCACAACAAGAAGACGTGTGTGTAGCCACACACATTCAGCAGAGGTAGAATTTTTGTATCGACCTTTTGCCCCGAGGGGCTGTGTGTGTTGCTTCTTCCCCACATAGGATGCCACTCTGCTGCTCCCATCTTCTCTCCAGTACCCACCTCTGCATACAGTGGTCCTGGATCTGCACGGAGTGATGGCCTCTGCCAGGTTTCAGGCTCCGTAAGACTGCTCTTCAACTAGAAAGAAGTGCCAGGTCAGGCTAATGGTCCCCAAGAGCTGCTTAGTAATGCACTTCTGGGACGCAAAATGGCTTGACCAACAATGGTGCCTGTGGAGGGTCAACAAGAGTGAGTTGCTTTCTGGAGCCCACGCCTGGTTTCAGAGTCTCTCCAAAAAATTCAGTTGGGATGGATGTGTGGAGGGGGAGGGACAGGCAATTATTCCTTAAACTGGCCAAGAATGTCTTGCTCGGGCTAACACTTGTCTTACCATGACAGAGGCTCTCCAGTCCTTTCTGCCTCATGGGAAGTAGTGTGGGCATCAGAGAGCAGCATAGAAATAATGTTCTCATCTAGAGTACCTCTGAATGAGAGAACAGTTTATGCTCCAATCCAGGTAGCCTTCAGAAAAATTCCTTATTGCAAATTCATTACCAGGGATCTGATACCTGAAATCTTTAATAACCTCCCTCTTATCTTCCTCAAATATCAGATGTGATTTCCAGTCTCTTATCCGGAATGTCAAACCTGAAACCAAGGAATTCGGGCGAAGCTGAGCTCTAACCCAAACTAAGGCAAAATGAGAAGGTTTCCAACTTCAACCTGGACTTTTTTTTTTTTTTCCTTTTAGTAAAAAGAGAAAATGCCTCACCCAAATGGTTAATAAAATTAGAATTCAAAAATCTTTCTAGGTGCAATGATAGGTCCCTTTAGAGGAGACTACTTCCCTGAAGCCAGCAGTGCTCAGAAATTACAACCGGTTTCAGCAATTAAGAGAAGTAAAACATTAAAGAGCAAGAGGCAAAGTACATTTGCATGCTAATAGCCCCTTCTGTAGGGGCTGGGAAGCTGTGTTGTACAACAAAGCAGATCACTTTCCCACTCTAGCAGTATTAACCCTTGGGTTCTCACTCCAGCTCCTTGTCTGGATTCTACTGTCTGGAATTCTTCTGGCTCTGGTTGGGGACAGACAGGGCTTCGCCACCCATCAATCCATCTGCCGTGTCCTAATGCTCTCTGGCTTGAGGAGGAGGAGACAATAGAGACTCAAAACGTCTGAGTGCCTTTAGGGGTAGTAAGAGGAAGGTGGAAAGATGCACCGGGGTTGAAAAGAACATTTCCCTAGAAAACACGCTGGGCTGGGCTGGGCTGGGCATTGGCATGGGTTTCAAGCGAGACGTGAATTTGAACCTGGCCATACCCACTTCCTATCAGTGTGATGTCGGACAAGTTATTTAAGGTCTTAGAGTCCAGTTTGCTTATTGAATGGGGTGGAATGAGGATTAAATGAGGGAATGAGGGTAACACTTCCATGCAGCTGGCAACTGTTAAGGTAACTCTAACTGTGTTGTAGCAGGTGGCATTTGCAGTGTTTTAGGAGGAACTTTACAAAGAACATTCCGGTGCAATGCCATGAAAAATCACTATGATTTTGTTGGAGATGGAAGGCAGCACTTGTCGCCTCGTGTAGCAAGTTCATCTGGGAATAACAGCAGATAATGTAAAAGACTCCTTTTATTTCTTCCCAAGGTGGAGGCCAACAATGTTTTGGGTTCCATCAAAGATGGCAATTGTCAAGAATATACTGTAGGCTTAAGGGAGCTTACAGAAATGAGGAGAAAATTCTCAGCTCCTATCGGAAGAAGATGGCATAGCACACAGCTTGAGTTTGGGAGCTATGTACCCCTGGTTTTGAGATCCACTTGCTTTGAAACTGCAGGGCTGTGTTACTTTGAACAAATTTCTTAACCTCCCCGGGACTCAGCTTCCCGCTATGAAATGAGGATGATAAAATGGCATGCATTTGGGGCGAGGGTTCTATGAGTAAGCACTCAACCAGAATCAATTATCAAGGGATATTTCTTTGTTTTTCTTTCGAAAATACGTCCTTCCCCATGACACAATGAGGAAGCAATGCACCAAAGCATGTCATGTCTTGGACTTCAAGCCAACTCACTGAAATCGAGTCAAGATGAGGAAAGAGAAGTTTCTCTGTATGCACCAATGTCCTCATCCCTCACCACATAGTTCTGCTGATGGGAAAGAGAGGCTGCCGGAAGGAAACAGAAGTTCATCAAGGGTTGGCAAATATTAATCTGGAAACTCACGGATGGGCAGTGATGCGAGCTCTCCGGCAGCAGGCGTCCCCTTCATGTTCCTGCCACCTGTGGGCTGGACAGGCCCACCAGCCCACCCTTGCACCAGGGGCACTCACCATGACGCGCCATGTATCCTCTCTTCTAGATCTACCTCCAAATTACTTTCCGAGACGAGGCCAGGGAGGGGAACGGAGAGACAGAAGGTGAGCGGAAGAGCTCAGCGAAGAAGCACGGGTTGAGGTCTGTGTAAGCAATTCCTTTCTCTTCACCAGGTGCATTTCCCCCAGCTTGGTGGGGTTTGGCTCTGACCGTGCATTAGAATCACAGAGGAAGGTTTACAAAGCTGTGCTGGGGCTCTACCCCCGTTGGTTATGATTCACTTTTTTTTTTTTTTTTTCTGGGGTGAGCCTTGTACGTAGGTATTTTTGCATGGCTCTTCAGTGACTCTGATGTGTAGCCAGGCTTGAGAACCATTGTCCCGCTTGGAAAATCCGCTGAAAGTATCCCTACTGCCCTCTTACTTTTCAGGATGTGTTTGATCAGCCACGAGGCTGCTCATTCTCGGGTACACATTAGGATTACCCGAGGACTTTGTAAAAATGAAGATGGCCAGGACCTGCCCCCAGAATTTCTGATTTGATTGAAGTGGGGTGTAGACATCCAAGATATCCCTCTACAAGCTTATACCTCCATCCATGCAAGATTATTCACACATGCATAATTTGTCACAGCTAAGATTGGAGACAAGCCAAATGTTTTTCTAGAAGAGGTGCGTTAAATAAAGTCTGGTACAATCTCAACCTAGAATCCTATTCATTCCGTTAAAAAAGGATGAGAAAGATCTCTCTGCACTGATACTGAAAGATCTTGGGGATATATATAAAGGAAAAAAAAAAAAGCAACAGGCAGAGTAGCCTTCCTATAGGAAGGGGAAAAAATCAAGAATATGCTTTCATATTGTTTGCATCTGCATAAAGAAAGACGGGAAGAATACACAAGAAAATAATGAAAATGGTGCCTACAAGGAGCAGAGGGTGACAAATATTTAGGAACAAGGGTCAGATAGAGCCTTTGTGTACTATCTTAATTTCTGAAATATCTAAATTACATATTTTTTTAAAAAATAAAGTTCTTAAAAAGTCCTCTAGGGATTCTAATGAGTCACCAGGTTTGAAGACATTTTTCTAGGGCAGGAGTCAGCAAATTACAACTTGTGGGGACAGCACCCAGCCCGCTCCCTGTATTTCTTTTTTTTAAGGAAACTTTTATTTGGGGAATAATTTTTGACTTTCAAAACTATTGAGAACATAGCTCAGAAATTCCTTGTATATCTTATACCCAGTTATTCCCCTATTATTAACATCTTGCAGTACTGTGTACATTTATCATAATTAATGAACAAGCATTGATAAATTATTATCAACTTAAGGCCATACTTCAAATCAGTTTCCCCTAATGTCCTTTTTTCCGGTCCAGGATCCTGTCTAGGATCTCACATTTTATGTAGTCATCATGTCTCCTTCAACTCCTCTAGGCTATGATAATTTCTCGGATTAACTTTCCCTGGTTTTGGTGACTGTGACAGTTTTGTTTGTTTGTTTGTTTGTTTGTTTGTTTGTTTGTTTGTTTTAAAGTAGGCTCCATGCCCAGGGTGGAGCCCAATGCAGGGCTCCAACTCACGACCTGAGATCAAGACCTGAGCTGAGATCAGGAGCTGGACGCTTAACCAACTGAGCCACGCAGGCGCCTCATTGACCTTGACAGTTTTAAGGAACACTGATCCAGCATTTTGTTGGATGTCCCTCAGTTGGGATCTGTCTGATTTTTTTTTTCATGATTAGACTGGGATAATGTGTTTTGGACAGGAAGTGCACAGATGTGAGGTGCCCTTCTCATCAGCTCGTTTCCAGGGCGCATGCAATCCATAAGATTTATCACTGTTGATGTTCATCTGGAACACCTGATGCAGGGAAGGTTTGTCGGGTTTGTCCACTGAGAAGTTACTCTTTCTCACCCTCCCTGTCTGTAGTGTACTCTTTGGAAGAAAGTCACCTTGCACAGCCCACACCTAAGATGCACTAGCTACATAAGTTGTTTGGAATTCTGCCCAGGAGATTTGCCTGTTCTCCATTTATTCATTCAATTGCTTAGTAATGTCATTATGAACTCATGAGTATTTATTTGATACTTTGGGATATATATCATATTACTTGATTTTCTTGCTCAACCAGCTTTCGGGGGGTTCCTGTATCCTTTTAACATACTCCCATCCCCTTGTGTGGTGTTTGCTCTGTTTTTGTTGTTGTTGCTTTATTTTTTGAACATTGTCTTACATTCTGGTGCTATACGATGTTCCAGGGTAATTTTGTATGTTTCTCATCCCTGTAGAATTAGCCATTTCTGCAAAGATCCCTGGCTCTTTTTACTGGAGAAGATCAAGGGCATTGGGTGTGCTCATTGCTCCTGAGGTGTCATGACTTTTAGGTTCTCTCAGCTGACGGAACAAGGAGACATATGGATGGACACTAACCTGTGCATGTATCTATAAATATTTCTATATGTAATCATCTGTATCTATGTTAAGCTAAATATGAGTTCACAGGGATGTCTCTACTGCATTACCACATGGATACTTCTCGCGTCCTCTCCTTATTTATTTATAATCTCCCACTCCAACAATAAGAAACCAGATCCCACCATTCTCCATCCATCAACTTAAATGTCCAATTCTGGCATTCATGCATAATGGCTTCAGAGTTCTTTTTTTTCTTAATAAAGATTTTATTTATTTATTTATTTGAGAGAAAGAGCACACGAGCAGGGGAGAGGGGTAGAGGGAGAGGGAGAAGCAGACTCCCCTCTGAGCAGGGAGCACGATGCAGGACTCGATCCCAGGACCCTGGGATCATGACCTGAGCCGAAGGCAGATGCTTAATCAACTGAGCCACCCAGGCACCCAGCTTCAGAGTTCTTAACTCATCTGCCTGTAGTCTTACAAACTCCACTCATTTCCAAAGTTAATTAGGTCAGTACGTTGTTCCCCAACTTCATTCATTATTTGCTTACATTTGTAATATACTGAAGATTCTTTTGTTGCATTCTACATTCCACCTCAGGATTCCCCCAAATGCTTAAGTGATTTTTAAAAATTTGTATAAAGTCTACTTTCTGCACTGTAAAGGTCTATGGGTTTTGATAAATGTTTAATGTCTTGTACTCATCATTACAGTATCATCCAGAACAATCTCTCTGCCCTAAAAAATTCCCTGTGTTCCACCTCTTCAACTATCCATCCCCTCTGAACTGCTGGGAAGCACTCATCTGTTTACCATCTCTATAGTTTTGCCTTTCCCAAAAGTCATATAATTGTAATCTTATACTTTTTCAGACTTTTTTCACTTAACAGTATGCATTTGATCTATCCATGTCTTTTGATGGCTTGGTGATTCAATTCTTTTTATTGCTGAATAATATTCCATTGTATGAATAGGCCATGGTTTATTTATCCCTTTACCTATGAAGGACATCTTGGTTGTTTCTAGTTTGGGACAATTATGAATAAAACTGCTATGCACAGGCCGATTTCTGTGTGGACATACGTTTTCAAACCAGTTGGGTAATCCCTGGAGTGTGATAGCTGAATTGTAGGGTAAGACTGTGCTCAGTTTTATCAGAAACTGCCAAATTGTCCTCCAAAGAGGCTGTATCATTTTGCAATCCCACCAGGAACATATGAGAGTCCCTGCTGATCTGCATCCTTGCCAAAAGTTGGGATTGTCAGTTTTTGTATTTTAGTTATTTTAATAGATATGAAGAAAAAGGTTATTGTTTTAATTTTTAATTCTTTAATGACATACTGAATATCTTTTCATGTGCTGAGTTGCCATCTATACGCCTTCTTTGGTGAAGTTCTGTTCATATCGTTTACTCGTTAATTGGGTTGCTTTCTTATTGTTGAGGTTTTTTTGTCTTGTTTTTTGTTTTTTGAAGATTTACTTATTTATTTTAGAGAGAGAGAGTGAGCAGGAGCAGGGGAGGGACAGAAGAAGAGGAAGAAGCAGACTCCCCGCTGAGCAGGGAGCCTGATGAGGGGCTCAATCCTGGGACTCCGGGATCATGACCTGAACCAAAGGCAGGTGCTATTAACCAACTGAGCCACCTAGGCTCCCCTGACTAGCCCTTTAGTAACCCTTGAAATCTGATCGTGTGAATCCTCCAACTATGCCCTTCTTCTTCAGTATAGTGTTGCCTAACTGAGGTCCTTTGCCTTTTCATATAAACTCTAGAATCAGTTTATTAATATCTACAAAATAGCTTGCTGAGATTTTGATTGGAATAGTGGTGAATCTATAGATCGAGTTAGAAGAACTGACATTTAACAATATTGAGTCTTCTAATCCATGAACATGGTATAGCTCTCTATTTATTTAAATCTTTGATTTTTCCCCCCATTGGTGTTTTTTGTTTTCCTGCCTGTTTTTATAAATAACATTTCATTGGTCTGTAGCCATGTTTATTCATTTATGTGTTATCTGTGGTTGCTTTCATGCTATACTGTCAGACTTGAGTAACTGCAACAGAAACTACAACTCACAAAGCCTAAACTTATTACCTGGCCCATTACAGAAAAAGTTTTCTGATCCCTGATGCAGAGTTTAAATTGCTGAGCATCTTTCTTTCAACCCTGCTTTCAATGATCTCTTTCTCTTTGTTGGCTTTGGGAAAGAAGACATGATCTAAAAAGGAATAAGGGCATCCTGAACCTCAGCAATGAGTTAAAATTCTCCCTTTCAGGCAGTGAACAGAGGATCAATAGGAACCTTCCTTATTATCAAGGTTTTGTGGGTTGAGTTTAGAAGTAGATTATTTATAGGTTTGTTTATGTTCTGAACTCAGTGCTGTTGGCCTAGCAGTATCTTAATGCCCATCATAGCATGTGAAACACAGAAGGTTCTTAATAAATGTTTGATGGATGAATGAAATGAGGAATGAACAATGTATGACAAAAGAATCCTCTGGGGTCTGTTGAAGTGCAGAAGTAACATCCTCAGGAGCTATGAAATGGGATAAATGGAACAGATGCATGAGCCATGTAGCTAGCAGCGGATATATAAAAAGGATGGTCCTTTGTCTCTCAGGGAAGCAAACAGATAACCTAAACACTGGTTTCTACACTTAGCAAATGCAGTCTTGAATTGAGTCTGGATCAGTACCAAAGCAACAGGGAGAAGAATGTCTATTGAGCATTACCATGCTCCAGGCATCATGCTAGGATCTTTACACATACTATTTCCAAACCACACAATAGTTGCAAAGTAGCTCTTAGTGATCTAATTTTAAAGATGAGCAAACTAAGAATCAGAGAGCAAAGTGACTCCTTCAAGATCTCTTCATTTTGAAGTAGCAGAGACAAAACTAACTGTGTGTGGGGGGGAGAGGTGTAAAGGAATCTTGATCCACATGTTACCTTTCAGCCATATTCAGTGCGAGTGCCAGCAAATAGCATAATATGCTGTAGCACTCCCCACCATCCTCCAGTCAGTATCTATAGATGCCAACTCCAGGGATCTCACAGGCATGTCATAGACATTAAGAGACTAGAAGACATATTTCTATGTCCATGAAAGTCCATCCCTACTCCTAGTTTGTTAATCAATTGATTGGTCAGCCAAGGAAGTCACTTCCAGCTGAGAGCACAGCCCTCCATAGCAGGCACTGGAGGAACATCAGCAAAGGGAGAGACCTACTTCCTTCCCAAAGGAGCCTCATGTTCTCCTTGGGAGTCTAGCACGCAAGTACATGTATGTCCACCAGGAGAGTCAATGAAGTCATTTAACAAGTGATCGTAACCACATAGATTTATATATATATATATATATATATATATATATGTATATATATATACATATATATATATAGGCATTGACTCAGTATGACTAAACTGTGGGGACCTCAAACTCTCCAATTGTTTGTGCATTCATTTATACAACAAATCCTCAACAGTATCTGATTGCCACTGTCCAAGTAGCCATCTAAACAACAACAACAACAAAAAACTAACATTTTTATAGTACTTTATAGTTTACATAGACCTTACAAATACTTTTCCTGCCTTGCAAGGTACCTAGCACAGGAATTATTAAAGTACCCATCTCAAATCTTTGTACGCTGAGCTTCAGGTAAGTGAGATGATTTGTCCAAGGTCACAGTTGGTAAGCCAAGGCCTGTCCACTAGCCTCCAGTTCCCTCCACTACCCTCAGGTCCCCAGAGCTTTGATATGCTAATCTTTTCTCTCTGTCCACATGAAATCCACAGTTCCTTCCTCACTGAGCATGCAATGATGAGAGTCTCCTTCTCCTCTCCTAGAACTTCAAAACTGAATGGCCTCTCCTAGAAATGCTTGGCAATTTCTACTCCTGTGACCAGCAAAATGAGATAGCTCCCAATCCAAGAACCAGAGCTGATCTAGTCTACCTCTCGCTTGTGGAGCATGGAGGCTCAGCAGACATCTTCCCAGTGTAATGGCCAGGGCTTCTCCCGTGGATCTCTTAGTATGAGGCAAGTGAATCTGGCCCAATTCCAAAGCTCTGTGGCCCCAACCCACTGCCTCACCCATCTCCTAGGTACACACAAATCAGCTCCCCTGTTCTCATCCTCCCACACCCCTATGGCCCTCTGGTGTCTTCCATACTGTATCCCCTACCACTTCCAGGGGATAAACAAGGAAGGGGGAGATGGAAATTGGAGTAGACTCCCTAAAAGAACCATTGGAGAAATCTTTCGCTACCTTCCTTCAACACAAAGCAGCAACTAAACACCCGAGCCATGTGGAACCAGCGCTTGTATTGACAGAACCGTTTTGGGCATCTCGTGACAGGTTGACCAGGGTCCTTCCCCAGAGGGGAATATTTTGCTATGAGCAAATCTCAAGGAACGGCCTCATCCAACTTCCCACCTCAGAGGAAGCAGAACTGACAGGCGAATTCCCAGTACCTGAGAAAAGCAGCAGGGCCAAAGGGTGACCGTGAGGTTCCTGAGCTTCTCTTGAAGGCCACAAGTGTTCATTAACTCTTCCTGCTCTTTACTCAGGATGTCTTGGATACTTTCTGAAAGACAGGTTGAAGTGCAGGAAGATAAAATGGATTAACCGCTCTGAGGATGGGTAACGATTATGACCCAAGCCCCCAGGATCCTGAGGCTGCCATCCAACCACCTAGCTGATGCCGCTCGTCTTGGAACCCATAGGACAGACATGCTATACAAATAACAGGTCATAAACCAGAGAGGGGCCAGCAAACGCTCTGAAATGTGTGCTCAGCGGTAAGAGTGGTCTCCCCTACGTCGCTGGGCTCAGCGCAGGGAGAGGCTCACTGTATCTTGTGCACTGTGGTATCCCTGACACCAAGCACAGTGCCTGGCACATAGGTGACCCATCCAACCTTAATGAGTGGCAGAGACTCTCTACACCTTCTCTATCCCAGAGCTGAGTCCAGGCACCGACACCAAGCAAGACCAATCCATTTCAGTGGGCACCAAAGCGATGACCCCGGGCACTTTCTTCTGCTGCACTAATGAGGTTGTAACACATAACTTGGGCCAACGTGGTTGGAACACAGAATCGGAATGCAGGAGGGGTCTGGTGAGGACCCAAGGAGGGAAGGTGAGCCGTCACTGCGCTTAGAGCTTCGCACCTTCTGGATGGAGGCACCAGCCTGCTGATGCGTGAAAGGCAGTCAAACTCAGAAGATTCTCTGCAGGAAGGAAGGAAGGGTCTTGAGCCATTTCAAAGCAGGTGATTCGTCCCACGATTCATGATCCAAGATGAGTCGCTCTAAACATTAACTTGTGGAACACTCAGACGTAATAGAGCAGATTTTTCGTCCAGGAGCTCTGAGGGAGTAATCATTATTTTATGAGAAGTATTAGTACCACAGTTGTTGCTACTGTTCTTACTGCTACGATGTTCTTGTCTGACTCACAACGTTTCCCTTTGGCTTAAACTCCTTGGATCTCCCCCATCCCCCAGATTTGTTTGAGGAGGTATGTATGAATCTATAGAGAGAGATGGATCTCGGCCCCAAGATTGGGCAGAGCTCCTGCAGCTGCAAGGTTATAAGCCCATAAATAAAGTTTATGGTTAAACTGGCCTGACCTGGCTTTGCCCCTAGGTACAGAAGCCGTATCTTGTCATTAGTATGCAGAACACATCAGCCTAATGTCTGCTCATTTGTTCTCAAGCCACTCTGCTCTATAAATCTTTCGGTGAGGGCGGAGTGGGGGGGTGCGGGGGGCAAAGTGAAGGGTAGACGGAGAAAGGGTCAGGATGGGGCGGGTGGGGGCTGTTCTGAGTTTCACTGCTAAAATCCAACAGGCCACCACTAGTGCATGTGCTTGGTAGAGGGGAAAGTCACAAGTCACATAAAGTGCAGTATTTTGTTTCTCCAGTGATCGGTGAAGCAGTAGGAGGCTGTGGGAAATCTAATTCGTAAGATGAGACCATTCTTTAATTCCACGAGTTCCAAAAACAAGTTCAAGGTTATGTATCACAGGATTTTACGTAAAAAAGCAAAGCTCCCTGCTTTGGGGGTTCCTTATTTTTGTCTCTGCCTTTGTTCTGTTCTTATTTTAGTGTTTGTTTGCTTGTTTTTTGGTTTGGGGTTTTTTTTGCATTCTAGGGAAGGACTAGATTTCGCTTGCCCACCCCACATGGGGGACTCTTAGAGAAGCAGATGGGGCCGTTTTCATATTTCCATCCTCGGCAGGCTAGCAGCTGCTGGGTGTGAGGGCTCAGCTCTGGGTCATCTCTGTTGAGGGCCACATAAGAATAAAACGAGGGTGAACAGGCATGCAGGAGAGCTGACCTTGGAAACCTCCCTGAACTAGAAGCTATTGAGAATTGATTTCATTTGCTGAAGGTGAGAGTTCTTCTTTGCTGGGGTAACTTCCAGACCAGGATAAATCCTGACTCTGGGAGTGTCCTGCCTGGGGACTCTGGTGCTGGGGAGTGGGGGCAGGGGGAGGGTTTAGCAGAGCAGGCCTGATATTTGTTGCCTCAAGACTTTCCAATTTCCCATGGGGAGCAAGCAAGGGGACATCTCACCTTCAGCCTCCATGCGGGAAGAAAGAACCTACAATGGCTCATTGGAAAGGGGTTGCAGGAATCAGAGCAGAGCCTTAAATGGCTCATGTCCAAGAGGCCAAGTGGCCAGGTAGGGCAGGAAGCTGGAGAAAAGGGTTCAGCCCACCTTATGTAGTCTGCCCAGCCCCTAACATTGTTCTTGGCGTGGAAGTTGGTTAAAGTTAACCCAGGGTAGCCTTGAAGGGGAAATCAGAAGCACGGTCTTGTAGCCTCGGGGGTCTGAGTGGAGGAGGGGGTGGGGTCACTGGTCCCAGTTTACCTCTCCAATCCTTGAGGATGGGGCCCAGGGGCCTGAGGGTATTTTGAGGCTGAAGGTTTATATTCAAGCCTCAAGCCCTTTATTTTATTATTACTATTTTTTTTTTTTTTAAAGTAGAACATGCAACTCCTGATCTCAGAGTTGTTAGTTTAAGCCCCACACTGGGCATAGAGCTTACTCAAGACCTGTATTGTATTGTATTGTATTGTATTGTATTGTATTGTATTGTATTGTATTGTATTGTATTGTATTGTATTTTTTTAAAAGATTCTATTTATTTATTTCAGAGAGAGAGAGAGAAAGAGCAGGGGGAGAGGCAGAGAATCTCAAGCAGACTCCCACTGAGCACAAAGCCTGATTCCTGGCTCGATCTCACAACCCTGAGATCGTGACCTGAGCCGAAACCAAGAGTCCGTTGCTCAACTGACTGAGCCACCCAGGAGCCCCAAGCCCTTTAGTTTAAAACTAGTTCCTCAGGACACCTGGGTGGCTCAGTTGGTTAAATATCTGCCTTTAGCTCAGGTCATGATCCCAGGGTCCCGCATCCAGCTCCCTGCTCAGTGGGGAGCCTGCTTCTCCCTCTGCCTCTGCCCCCCTGCTTGTGCTCTCTCTCTCTCTGACAAATAAATAAATAAAATCTTTAAAAAATAAAATAAAAATAAAACTCCTTTCTCCCTCACTCTGGAGTTTCTCAACTGCAGCACTATTTACATTTGGGGCCAGATCAGTGGTATGTGTGCATCTGTGTGTGTGTGATCTTGTGTGTGTGTCTGTGCATTGCAGGGTATTCGGCAGCATCCCTGGCTTTTACCCACAAGATGTCAGCAGCATCCCCCACCCAGCTGTGACAACCAGAAGTATCCCCAGGCATTGCCAAATGTCCCCCCGGAGGCAAAATCCTCCCCAGTTGAAAACACTGTTCTCCCTTTCACCTCCTCCAGTGAATGCCATCAACCTGACCATGCTAGCTGTCCAAGGGCCTTCTCTGGACAGGCAGGAGGAGCCGGGCCATGGGGGACATAGGAAGGGAGGAAATACAAAGAAGGATGCCCCAGGGCCCGAATCTAGGGAATTTTTGTTGCCCCAAAGTGCTTTTAAACTCATCCTTAGAACACAGACCAAAGAGAGACAAGCCATATGGCTCTTCAGGTAGGGTTGTCAGATTTAGCAACAAGGACAACAAGGAATGCACTTTTAGTATAAGTATATCCCATGTCATATTTGGGATATACTTATACTAAAAAAAATTTACTGGTTGTTTATCTGGAATTCAAATTTACCTGGGGATCCTGTATCTTTTTTGACAATACTATCTTCAGGTGGTGGTGATCACATAAGGAAAAAACCCAGAGAGATGTTCTCATGGTACAGAATTATTCCATTTTCTTGGAACAGGATTTGACCTGTAATTGAAAACAAAAAGGGCAGATCTCCTACTGAATCTGCTCTCAGATTCAGTGAATCCTACTGAAGTGCTCTCAGAAGTCAGGCTGGACTGGAAGACCAGAGAATGTATGGTTGTCTAGATCTCTCTTCATCTAAAAAAGTAGCCCCTGTTCCCCGCTGGTGGAATTCCCCTGTTCCCCGCTGGTGGAATTCTCCTGTTCCCCCAACTTGGAGAATCTTTCTCTGGACCTGGCTGCAGAAAGGACACGTGACTGGGGGCAGGCGAGTTTCTGCCAGGCTTTATCTGGAAGGGGAAGATGGGGCCACTTCATAAACCAACACACAACAGGCACATTTCCTGTTGGAGTTGAAGAAGCAGGGGGGATCTTCACTGGCCTTTTCCTCTGTCATCAATCTTTTTCCTCTTTCAAGGAGAGGCACCATTACTCATAACCCGACAAAGTGAACAGAGGGGAGGAGGGCCAGAGGGAGAAGAGGAGAC
This sequence comes from Mirounga angustirostris, assembly GCF_029215605.1. NCBI lineage: Eukaryota > Metazoa > Chordata > Mammalia > Carnivora > Phocidae > Mirounga > Mirounga angustirostris. The sequence continues at coordinate 36,580,876 of NW_026991725.1, forward strand.
CTGAGGGGCAGGTGAAGACTCTGGGAATCCAGGAGAGTTGGGGGCAGGGGCAGCTGGGCGGGAAGGGAAGTTCAATAAGGCCAGGCTCCAGAGCAAGTGCAAAGCTGATGCTGAGCAGAGCAGAGAGTTTCAGGGGTGCATATGCGTGGGGAGGAGGGAATAGGAAGACACAGGTACTGATGCAGATCCTTCAAGGCCATTGAAACCTCTCTGTCTGTGTCGGAAGCATGGTGCTGTGCCCGTGGCTGGGACTCAGGACCACAGTTCAGTCTTGACCTGCCTGACTCACCTTCCCATACACATCTCTGTCTCCTCATCTGTCAAGTGAGGGGCTCTTACAGTCCTTCTTATTGTCGAATTCTGCCTTGACCCACTCTGCTTTTCTTTTGATTTCCCCACATGCGAACAAGCTTGGGGGTATTCTGCTACTTACTTCCTTTCATGAAAATCTGGAGCACAGAGAAGCCGTAGGGAACCCCTGAACCCTAAGATTTTCTTTGAAGATGATACAAAGGGATACTGTGTCCAAGAAGAGAACACAGTCCCTGGGAGGACTGGTGATCAGGCATCCTAAGTGGTGAGGGGAGCCCTCCTCAAGGACAGTGTAACCCAAGGGAAGCAGGTAACTTCTGAGACTCGGTTGTACCCACCTGTAAAATGGGGGAGTATTCCCTGCAATTTATCTATTGGGACAACAAATGAGGGAGGTGTTAGGGAAGCATTTTTTAAAATAGAAAGGCTTGGGGTGCCTGGGTGGCTCAGTTGGTTAAACATCTGCGTTCAGCTCAGGTCATGATTCCGGGGTCCTGGGATTGAGCCCCTGCTGGCCTCCTGGCTTAGCGGGGAGACTGCTTCTCCCTCTCCCCCCTTCTCGTGCTCTCTCTCACTGTCTCTCAAATAAATAAGTAAAGTCTTTTAAAAAATAAAAATAGAAAAGCTCTGCACATATTAGACCTAATAATACACACGTGTGTACCATACACACAGGGCAACGTGACTCACGTGGTCTCTAGACTTGAAGAGTGGAAACAGAACAGGAACGTGTCTGGGAAGGGAGGGGGCCAGGTCTTTGGGAAGAAGCTGCCAGTCTGTCTTTCCTTCAGGACAACAGCTAAATTCCAGAGCCTCATCAGACGGGCGCTCCATGTCTTAGTAAAACTAAACTGACAAGCATGACCTCCCCTTGGCGGTTCACCTTATTGAAGCTGTCTGGTAGGTGAGACATTTATTAACGTGGATGGACTGCCTACCGCGAGGGCCCCACTGCTGAGCGCTCAGCGGAATGAATTCCTTCCCCAGATGCAGTAAGTCTCCACTTCAGTACCGAATTTGATCATGTCCCCCTTGCTGAAGGGCCCTGACTGAAGGAAAGCTGTGCTTTGACATGGGAAGAGTCGATCCATGAGGCTGAGGAGCTCTAAATGTGAACCCCAGTCCTGGGAGGCACAGCTTCTGTTCTGTAACTCTGGACAGGCCACCCCAAACTCAGTTTCCCCCTCTGGGAACTGGATTAAAACTGTCCACAGTAAAGATGGGGATGGGGAGGGAGAGCACTACAAATATCACTGAGTCAATCTACTCTAATGTATTCCATTCTCTCTACTGGAGACCCAGTACACACACCCATATTTAAGATGAAACGTTCGGGAAAAATCTCAGAACCTGCTTAAGCAGCACAGCAAATGTATTAGCTATCTATTGCTGTATAACAAATGACCCTAAAACTCCGCAGCTTCAAACAACAAACGCTTATTATCTTATAGTTTCTGTGGGTCAGAAATTTGGGTTCAGCTCAGCTGGGTGCCCAGACGCTCACAGAGTGGATTCATCTCCAGCCTCGACTCCGGGAGTGGGGGTTAGGCCCTGCTTCTAACCCCCTCTGCTAGGATCACACAACTCCTGAATGGAGGGCCTTGGGTCCACACTGGCCATTAGCCTGAAGCCTCCTTCAGTTCCTTGCCATGTGGGCCTCTCCAGAGCATGGCTCACAGCCTAGCAATTGGCTTCCCTTACAACAAGGGAGGGCAATGGGCGCCTGGGTGGCTCAGTTGGTTAAGCGACTGCCTTCAGCTCAGGTCATGATCCTGGAGTCCCGGGATCGAGTTCCGCATCGGGCTCCCTGCTCGGCGGGGAGTCTGCTTCTCCCTCTGCCCCTCCCCCCTCTCATGTGCTCTCTCTCATCCTCTCTGTCTCAAATAAATAAATAAAATCTTTAAAAAAAAAAAGAAAAGAAAAGTTAAAAAAAAAAAAAAAGGGAGGGCAAATGTGATGGCTAATTTGATGCGTCACCCTGGCCCTATCATGGCACCCAGATATTTGGTCAAACATTAATCTGGATGTTTTTGTGAAGATGCTCATTGGGTGAGACTAACATTTTAATGGGTGGATTTTGAGTCAAGCAGATTATACTCTGTAGTGCGGGTGGGCCTCATCCAATTATGGGAAGGCCTTAACAGAGCAAAGACCAAAATGCCCAGAGAAAGAAGAAGTTCTGCTAGCAGATGGGCTTTAGATTTGAACTGCATCTCTTCCCTGAGGCTCCAGCCTACTGGCCTCCTCCATCAGATTTTGAACTCACAGAGCCTCTGCAATTGCATGGACTAATTCCTTAAAATCTCTTCATCTATCATCTATCCATCTGTCATGCTGGTTGTTTCTCTAGCAAACCCTGATTAATACAGAGAGAATGAGAGAGCAAGCAAGATGGAAATCCCAGTTTTTTGGTAGCCTAATCTTGGAAAGTGAAACCCCATCCCTTTTTTTCCTAATTTAAAAAGAGAGAGAGAGCATGCGCACAAGCAAGGGGAAGGGCAGAGGGAGAGGGAGAAATAATCTCAAGCAGACTCCCCACTGATGGAGGAGGCCCACAGACTGGAGCCTTGGGGAAGAGATGCAGAAATTGGGCTGAAGTTCTGACTGCTGACCTCTTGTTTCTCTCTCCCTCCCTCCCTCTCTCTGTCGGTCTTTTGCCCCCATGGAGCTACAGATTCCAACAGGCTTCTCTCCCCAAATTGAGATGTCGTAAGAATCATCTCAGTTCCTCATGAAACCGTGCCCTGATGCCGTCCCTGAACACAGGTCCCTGAATCCCAGCTTCTACATATTCGCAGGTGGCCTTGCTGGCTGCAGTCAGGCCCTGGGGCGCAATGTGGTCAGTGTGCAGGAGTTGGTTATGTTCTTGGGCAGGATCTGGAAGGCCCACACCTTTGTTCCTACCACCACCTCCTCTGTAGTGTTTTGCTCATGGGAATAGGATTTATGTCCAGTGCAAAGGGTGTTAGTCTGGTGCAGAGGCTCCCAGTCATGATGGTGCATCATTAGAACCCCTTAAAAGAACTAAACAATAATCTGATGCTTGGACCACACTCCTGAGGATTCTGGTATAGTAGGTCTGGGGTGGCCACCAGGCAGCTGATTATTATAACACGGTCGCCTGGCCTGGGAATCGTTGTTCTAGACTCTAGAATCTAGAGCAGTGATTTCCAAACATTACCATGCATCAGAATCCCCTGGAGGGCTTGTTAAAAGACAGACTGCTGGGCCCCACCCTATAGTTTCTGGGAGTTCTGGGGTGGGACCCATGAATTTGCCTTTCTAGCAAGTTCCCAGGTGTTGCTGAGGCTGCTGAGGACAAGACTGGGAGAAGCACTCTTTTAGTAGCTCAGGAGGTCAGACAGTGAAAGGGACTTGAACAGAGTGAGGAGCATGGGCTTGAGTCAGGGTATTTGAGTCCCACCATGAGACCACTGGCAAGTGAGTCTCTCCAGATCTCTGTGTTGCTGGGTGCAGAGACCAAGTCCATCGGCGGGCCCAATGAGGTAACTTAGTATCTGCTGATCTCCAGATAATTCCCACTGGAGGGCACCAGGGAAAGATCAAGGATGATGAGCAAGGGATGGGTAAAACAAAGCCCAGGAAAACAAAGCATTTCAAAATTGAAATTACTCAAAGCTTCTTTAAAACCCACCACCAGTGGGAACCTGAAAGTGTAATTATTACATAACCCACGAATATAATTAGGCACTTCCCCACTGTCCCCACCCACTTCTCCCAGGCTTTAGGTAAGGGAGAAGGAGGACCGGGGTCCTGTCTCCAGACTCACAACACAACACCCTACATTCCCCTGCTCTTATAAACTTCCTCAAAAAAACAGTACTTGGATCTGGCTGAAGCCAAACCCTAGAGCTTCTTGTCCATCAATTAATATTTATTGGGCCTTCACAATGAGCTAAGCAGGCATATAAAAGACAACAGTTCCTGTAGACTGTTATTAAGCCAGAGAAGAGCAAGCACCTCGCCTTCCTTTTCACAAGGTGTTGGCAGCTGGGTGGTTGTGTCTGGGTCAAAACGAACATTCAACCACTCAGCCCACAAAAATGTACTGAGCACTCACTATGGTGCAGACACCGTTCTAGGCGCTGGGGGTGTGGCAGCGAGGGAGGGAGACAGAATCCCCTGCCCCAGGTAGAGGGCACAGGAGAGGGGCACCTGGGTGGCTCAGTTGGTTAAGCGACTGCCGTCGGCTCAGGTCATGATCCTGGAGTCCCGGGATCGAGTCCCGCATCGGGCTCCCTGCTCGGCGGGGAGCCTGCTTCTCCCTCTGACCCTCCCCCCTCTCATGTGCTCTCTGTCTCTCTCATTCTCTCATTCTCTCTGTCTCAAATAAATAAATAAAATCTTAAAAAAAAAAAAAAAAGCGTGAGGACAGAGGCTGGTGGCAGATATATCCACACATGTGGAACCCCAGTCCCGCCCCCAGGTCCGTCAGTCAGGCATAACCCTGCTCATTAAAAAAACAAACAAACCAGGGCGCCTGGGTGGCTCGGTCGGCGAAGCGTCTGCCTTTGGCTCAGGTCATGATCCCGGGGTCCTGGGATCGAGTCCCAAGTCAGGTTCCGCTGCTCAAGTGGGGAGTCTGCTTGTCCCTCTGCCTCTGCCCCACGCCGCTCCACCCCGCCTGTGCTCTCTCTCCCAAATAAATAAATAATTTTTAAACAAACAAGCAAAAAACTATTCATTTTATACACTCCTTTCCCAAAACTGCTACTGGGACTTAGATGTGTATGGTTTCGAGACCACAGGGGGCAAGAGTCTGAGTTGAGACCACGTTGAAATGCATCTTTTCCATGAATGAATCCAATGCTCGTGGGATCTCCAAATCTCTGGCCCAAATGAAATAGTCACTCTAAAGCCTTTTGGAGCCCAAAACTCTCTGGAGCATCCTCTCCTCATGGCCCTGCTCCTCGGAACCTACGGGCCACTTCGGAGGCTGCCTTGCCCCTCGCTGGAAGCTGTGGCTGCCCCAGATCCATGGTGGCTTGCTTGCTGAGCCCTCCCAAAGGCACCTGCAGTTCTCCAGTGTGGGCAGTGCCCTTCTTGGCAGGTGGCTGGGTACCAGAGAGCCTGTACCTGAGCCTGACTGGCGGCCACAGCAGGAGAGCTCCCACTCAGGCTCCTGTGGGTGGAAGCTTCACAGAGGCAGGTACCATTTGCTTTTTCCAGTGCGGCAACTCGGGCACCTAGCAGTTTGCCTGGAGCGCAACAGGTGAAAGAATGAATGAGGGAATAAACAAATCAGAAGCACCTCATGGACCTTTGTAGTCCCATGAGGCTGGTGCCTCGAACCTTCTCCGCCCTCATATTTGTCACATTGACTTCATGGAGGACGCTTGCTGTGTCCATGGAGCATGGAGATGAGACATGAGGCCAAGGTTGTGGTTGGAGATCCACAGAATGGGAGAAACAGCCACTGGAAGACCTAGACATTTGTCCCATGAGGGATGAATGGAGGGAAATGGCTTGTGAGCTGGGAAAAAAGCAACGGGTCTCTTTACACTTCTTTCTTTCCTGCAACCCCACTCCTACACATCAAGTTAAAAGGGGGCATCGAGGTGAATTTTGAAAGAGAAGCATTTGAACTTATTACCTTCAGAGGCAGTCAGTCTGGGAAGAATGGGGATTGAGCCCCATATTTCAAGGCAAGGAAGAAGAAGAAACAAAGCATAAAAGCAGCTCAGTGTTGTTGCTGGGCGTTATGAAAATGTGTTACAGACACATCTCACGTTAGAATAAACCCGTTAGCACAAGCAGAATGTCTGCTATAGGTTCTATAGGGAAGCAGGAATCAGAGAACCAGACAAGTCTTCAAGAAAAGCCCCACCAGGGATAAGCAGTCACCATCTGCTTGTTCTCACTGTAGGAAGCATGTTTTGCTTTCTCGTACCTTGAGATCTTTGCATTTAGAGTTTTCTCTCCCTGCAATGACAAGATTTATCTTTCTAGAAAACTCCTATTCAGCCTTCAAACTTTACTTTTCATTTCATCTCTCACCCCCAAAATGACCGCTTTTCCCAGGAATTGCCATTGCACCTTGAACTTCTACCATCGTCATATATATGATTTAACACTCTGGTTGAACTTGTTACCCATCTGGATAGATAGATGGATACCTTGCTCGACCATGAGTTCCTGGAGGCCAGGATCCTATCCTACTCATCTTTTGTCTCTCCAGTATCTGGCATGAAGTCGTCCTCAATGCATGTTTCTCAGACTGAAGGAAATAATAAAAAGAAAAGGAAAAACAACGATTACAGGCCTTGTCCAATTGGAACATCCAATGGGGACGTGTCTATACGGGGAAACCCGAGTTGTTGTAGGGAGTTGAAAACTATTCCCTGAGTCAGACCTTCCAGGTCATGGGCAGTGGGGACGACCACAAGTCAACGCTGGGTGAGAGCTACCCCATCATTCCAGAGGCCCTCTCGGGGAGCAGGGAGGCTCACAGGCGATTGGAGACTTGTTTATATCAAATAAGCACTTGCTGGAGTATTCAAAAATCAGCAGGTTCCAACTTGAACTTTCCAGAGAAGTTACGGCCATATATCCTACATTTGGTGTAAGAGTGTAGGCCGCTAGACTAGGGTTCAGTCTGCCCCTTGATGAGAGACCCACTGGAACCACTGGGGCGCTCCTGTCAGCAGGACCATCGGAACTTTGGGAAGACAAGCTGTCCCTCATCCCACAGCCGGGTGTCTCTGGGCTGCTACCTGAGCAGACTGGTGAGCAAAATGAAATAACAGTGGTATTTACCGCTGTTAATTAACAGCAAGGTGTTCATGAGTAATGTTGTGGTATTAAGGGCGTGGTGCAGCTTTTTCATTACTGACTCCCTCCTTTGTAGGGTTATAAACTCCAGAAGAGATGTTCCCTCCTGGCTGAAACTTGGCAGCTGGCCTGAGGTTCTTCCCTGTGGCTGGTGCTGGACCTGCCCGCTCATCAGCCTGTTGAGATCTGCTTCCACTTCCCCAGCAGTTACTGGAAAACTCGCCATTGGAAGCCACTCGCACTACAACACTGACGTATGAAGCTCCAAAAGCAAAGAATTCAATAAGGAGGTGGGCGTGCTGTAGAAATGTCCAAGTCCATCTGAACTCACCCCTGAAGCCACTAGGAAGCAGTCCCTGTGTACACACGGCTGTCTTTGTATAGCAGGGAGGTGCAGAAGTGTTAAATCAAGAACAAATCTGCTGTTCTCATGACCCAAGACTCAACATTTCTTTTTTTTTTCTTAAAGATTTTATTTATTTATTTGACAGAGACAGAGATAGCGAGAGCAGGAACACAAGCAGCAGGAGTGGGAGAGGGAGAAGCAGGCTTCCCCTCGAGGAGGGAGCCCGATGTGGGACTCGATCCCAGGACCCTGGGATCATGACCTGAGCCAAAGGCAGACGCCTAACGACTGAACCACCCAGGCGCCCAAGACTCAACATTTCTAGCAAAAGTCCTCCGAGGGTTGCCGCAGATGAGAGGAGATATTAAGGAATGAGCTGGGGGTGGTGCATCTTTTATTTGGATTACGTTTATAAGTTATAACATGCTCTGGCTTCTCATTCCCTGGGCAATTTTCACATCTCACTATGTCTTGCACTTTATGCTTTCCACTGCCTTTTCACAAACAATATTTCATCTTAATGTTCTTCCCTCTGACAACCTTCTGAAGTGGGCAACAGGAGGGATTCTTACTCTGGTTTCACAGATAAATCGAGTTTCAGAAAATCCAAATGACTTTCCCAGATGCATATGACAGTGTCCAGATTCAAACTCAAGCCTTCTGATGCCCAGCTCACTGCTCAGACTTTCCACCCTAGCCTGGACCCTCTTCCTGCAAAGCTGACCGGCAAATGGGCTGATGGGAATGGATTATGAATTTCCTTCTGGGAAAGGAGAGTTGCTCAATGAGCTATGATTCTCTTTTGCTTAAACGTAAGAGAAACCTGGTTCGGCTTGGCTTGGATTTCCAATGGTTAGGGACCCAGAAGCAAAGGCCCTTCTGAATTCTCTCAGCCAGAATACGAGGCCAGAGAAAGAAAACCAAGGGCAGATGCTCTGGAGACCATGGCCAGATCCCTACACCCCAATCAGACAGGAGCTACACGAATGTAATCTTCTTAGCCCCCAAGTCCTTAAAAAGCAGTAGTACGATAAAAGAAACCAACAAATTAGTAACCCATTACCTACAGATTTTAATTAGTAATGAAAACTAGACCCAACATGAACTCCTCTCTAGAAATTCTTTCTGTTCCAACCACCTGGCAGAGACACTCACTCCAATCTGGGAATGTTTTCAAGAGGCTGGCAACAACCAGCTCAACCTGTCCCATCCTCTAAGACAAAGACAAAAAAACCCTTGGATGAGCCACCGAAGCCCAGCCAATGACTCCAGCAGAGCTCAGAGATCCGTGGAAAAGTGACAGGGCGTTGGTCACAGTTGTCTCTGATTTCTTAGCAAATCTTGGCTGAACCATACAGAAACAAACAAACAGACAAAACCAAGAACAACACCTCATGTACATACTTGGAGATTTAAAGGCTACTCTTGATTATCTACCTGAACAAAGTTTAACTAACACAGAGTCTATGAAGAGGTAGTTTTGTTGAATTTTGAGATCAACGACATATGCTTTATTTTGCAATGGCTTCTCTACCTGTTTAGAGTTGCTTTGGCTCCCATTTATACTACTGTGCATCATTCGATCATGTGTTAGCTGTGCAATGGAAACAAGGAGATGATGAGTGGGGGGAATATGGACTGAATATGAAGGATGGGGCATGGAGATTGCACACAGGAAGAATCTGCATAGTATATAACTCTTGGCTCTTTCTCCCGGGGGTTTTCCTTTCTGAGCCAGGAGGGGAAGGAGCATCCTAGAATTAACTTTAATGCCTCCCTGGATTCGGGGAACTGTCTCAGCTGCTGCTTATCTTCTGTCCCTCCACAACTGCTCCTACCCTGAGGTGATGCGGCTGGTGATCCACAGAGGTGACGGGTGAGGGTTGGTGCTCTCCCCACCCCCCTATCAGTTGGAGCAATCCACAAGGTAAGGGGACGCAGACATCCCTCCCTGCCCTGGGACCCTCTGCCTTTCCGGTCTTCCCCGATCCATCTTGATCACTGACATTTTTTGAACATCCACATTTTTTCACTGAAGGGTCAGGAAGATTTCAAAGAGCGATACTGGGGACTTCGCCTTCCTTATTTCCTTATACCATACCAAGATGAAGAGGTATTACAGAACTCAAGAAAGTAGAGATCCCACGTGGAGATTCCTCTTCTCTTGACCCATCCCTTTCCCCGTGTTCCTTATTCTGCCATAGAATCCTCCAGAATGCACCCCATACCCTTTCCTCAAGAAATCCACCCTTCCCCTCCCTTCCTACTTAGATCTAGCGCATGTAGCATTCTACTAGATGCTAATGAGGATCTCATCTATGTGCGTTTGGAAACTCAAGGAGATGAGTCCCAAGAGCTGAGTAGAAGGTGGGAGCTCAAGTTTACATCACACTTTCTTCCATAGGAAGCGGCCACTGATATACGCACAAGTTACCTTCGAAGCCAGCGACATTGTATTTTTCTCAGAGATGCCCCATCTGGTCTTACATGAGGAACACAAATCCCTCCTAATAGCATGGCTTAGATTTTTTCCTTCTGAAAATAATAATCCTGGAATTATTATATTAAAATATGCTGGATCCCAGAGACTTACTTATACAACGAGAGTATATTAGGAGCGGATAACACACATTAGGGCTGGGTGGTAACAGCTGCAGTTAGGTAGTGCTCACGACAAAATCTTTCCTCCGTTTATCTCACTGCAAACTGATCATTGAGAGGTGGTTTTATAGGGTCTTCTTTCTAGGAACAAAGCTTGCCTTGAGCGCCTCCTCAAGATGACATGAGATAGAAGTAGAAGGAACCACTAAAAGAGTTCTGGAAACTTCCCCTCTTGTGTGATATGTGTCATATAACTGCAAAATAACAGCAAACAAGAGGTGAGGGTTTTAACAGGGGAGGGCAGCTACTCACATAACTTGATGGAAAAATTGGCTTTTTCTGTGGAAGAATGGATGTGGGAGGGATGTGCTTTAAAAAAAAAAATAGTCGCTCATTTAGCCAGCCAGATCATTCAGATAAACCCTGTGATCAGTGGGTGACAGATCATTCTCACATCTGTAAACAGATACAAATAGATTACACAACACAGCACAAATAAATCAAAATCAGTTGGTCTTTTCAATCAACCACAAGAGTATAGAGCCAATGGGGAAAGCCCATGAGAATCTGATCCTCCCCTTTGAAGACTCCACCCACAAAAAGCAATGCTTGTGAGAAGAGTAACTATCCGATGCAGTCGTGTGATGTACGTCTTATCTCAAAGCCCTTCACTTCTTGAAAACTTTAATCTCCCAGTCTTTGTGAGGACATTGTAATCTCTAGGTTTCGAGTGATTAAATGGATGGTAAGGGTAAGTGGTCTCCTATCTAACTGAGGGTATGTCCAGGATTATAATCCTGTCACTGAGACTTGAGTTCTTCCTCTCCTCCCAGAACATAAGGTTCTGTTTAGTTCATGCCACCTCGATCATTCCTTTTCCAAGGAGAATAAGGTCCTTCCCAAACCATACAATGGGAAATACCAATCTGGAACTGCCTTGACCTCTTGACCTGTGGGTGTTGATAGGCATTTGTCAGATGAAGGTGAAAGAGAGGGGTGCCCGTCACCCCCTCTTTGCTCTGTGGTGCGGGCATGTCAGCCTCTGCTATACCAGGAGACAGGGTTGGACAGGTTGCTTGGGCTTCAGATTTCAGACTCTTCACTTTTTCACTTTTCTTCTTAGCATGTAGGCTTGAGAACTGACAGCAAGACAGAAAGGGGTAAAGTGCTGGAGGCAACATGGGAAGTTAGAAGTTGAAAGATACCTAAGAGAGCCTGAAGGAGAGTCAGGAAGGGTGAAGGTAGAAAGCTCAAGGGGTCGGATGCAGCTAAGAGAACAATATGGTGTCATGACCGCGTCAGTGGTTGACCAGGGCACACATGAAGCCTTAAAAAGGAGGGAGCAGCACATGAGGGATTCAGATGGAAACCACACATGAGAAAAGTAAGAGAAAAAAGTAAGTCCCATCAAAAGGGGGAGAGTCAATACTGGCTATTGAAGAGTATGTGTTCTGTCTTGGATGAAAAATAGCATTTACTGAACTAATGACTTGTGTAATTAAGCTCCAATGGCTAAAAATAAGTGAAAATTTAAAACTGTCTTGAGCTCTGGAGCAGAAGAAAGTAAAGAAGAGGTGCCAGGAAAGATGCCTCATCAATAGTGAGGCTGATTGAAAGCAAGACCAAATGATTCAGGACTACATTAGAAGAGGGAACTCTGACTCCATTTATTACTGGATAAAAGGCTGAGATGACCTCCGATGGTCCTCTTGAATTCTGGCCGCTGGTCGCTGTGTGTAGGAGACAGCTTCTTCTAGGCAGGCATTGAACCCTACAGTGAGATGATGTTAAAAGCTGAATTGTCAAGTTCAATTTTCTCAGTAAAATGATGAAGAAGGGTGCAAAATTTGGAGTCAGAGACTTGGGTTTAGTTCCTGAATCTTTCACTCCCTGTGTGATCTTGGGCAAGTTACTCGAACTCTCTGAGCCTCCCTTCCCCACTGTTGATGACATAAAATGATAACACTCAACACACAGTATTGTTGTAAACATCATGCTTATAGACTATGAGTAAAAGTATTCAGTGCTAGAAAATACTTTGTAAATGATACTTTGTAAATGTCGATATTCTTTAACTCAGAACATGAGACTCAAGAGGTGAAATAATGTTCGAGCGACTAGTGAATAAAATAGTCAAGAACATAACTTGGTTCTCTTAGCTAATGCTTCTTGCTAGTTGAGAGCTAGTGATTCAAGGGTGTTTATAAATGTTATAATATGGTGAATTCATTGAGATTTTCCTTTTTTCCATCTGGATTGAGCCATGAACAAACCCCAACTCAATTTCCAAGGCATTTGTTGCCTTCCCATCAATCCTGAGAGTGGAGAAAAAGAGCGCTTTCTCCAGAGACCAATATGGCAGCTTCCCAGTGGCTGTGGGAGCTCTCCATTCATCTCGACAGTGAGGAGGTGGCAATAGGCAGCATGGGGAAGGCATGCCAGCATGCTCACAGAAAGCCTATCAAGGTCAGAACAGAAATCTTCAGGGGCACAGACAGCCACTGTGGGGCCAGGAGGCTGGTACCATCTTAGGAAAGAAAATGGGACCCATCACATGCACAGACTCTCTCTTCCATCAGCTCCTCACGAGACTGCCTTGTGTCACCCAGAATGCCAGCTAAGCCATAAATCCACCCATTGGGTGAGCCCCAGCAACCTGTCCAACCCTGCTGGGAAACAACACATCCGGCCCTTGATGGCACTCTCATGACTGTTTGGCTGAGAAGTGGTATTTTAAATAAAGAGAGGGAAAAAACGCCCTATTATTTTACTCTCGTAATTGACAACAAGTTTCTCCTGAGTAATTTTATAGCACTCAGGGTGTGCCAGGGGTTTGATTTCACTTCTCTTTACAGGAGCCTCAAACTTGCAGTACAAACACTATTTTGAATGGAATGAGACATGCTTCAAAAATCTATATGGACACTGTCGAGACTTTAGTTGAAATACCTTGATCCTGCGGCCCACTAAAAACTTATGTCATTGCTGCTTCTTTCAAATTCCACTTTGGGAAAGAAGAAACATCTGAAGCCTGGGATCCTGAAAGATCTCAACTAAGAAAAAAAGAACCTAGATGTTTTAGCACAACTCTAGTATACATATTTTTTCCTTTCAATTCTATATCCTAGCAACTAGTGAGTGATTCCCAAAGTGGAATATGCAGGAAATTAGTTCCCTGAAATAGTCTTTAAAAATGGGTGGGGAGTGATTCCTGCAATCATATGTAATTGGGAAACGCTGCCTATATGATACTGGTTCTAGCAATTCACAATACATGTTCGTGTGATAAAGGCTCTGAGAAGTCCTGCAGAAAGAGAGCCTTGCTCTTTGCTGTTTTGAACACAGAATTCCCAAAGGAAGTAGAACACAGTCTTCCCGTACAAGAAATTACATATACAAACACATTCCACCACTTGATAATGTCACAGTGATATTTGATCCCACAGAGTGAGAATTTTGAGGAACAGATTTTGAGAAACCCTGAGCTAAAAGAGAAGGAAGGAGGTATGGTAGGGGGCTTAGGAGTAAACCATATCTTACTTGACTTTGGCCTTTGTACCCCAATACCTCGATTATTCATTCAACAAACATTTATTGAGAATTCAGTATGGGTAACGGGCATGGGAGATGCAAAGATAAATCAGATACAAAGAAACAAGTTAATATAGCACTGTTGAAAGAGAATGTGATGGATAGATTCCAAAGATCTAGTTCCACCTCTTTTCTAGCTAGATGAGGAAAATGAGACTCAGAGAAATTGCATGATTCATCTCTGGATGTAGAACACTGAGGCACCTCTTCTACGCTGAAGCCCCTTCTCTTAGAACACCAACATGACTAGAATAAACATTTAACCCAGAGGAGGAAAAATAGTTCTAGATACCAGTGCCACAAGTTAAAGGCATCTGCAAATGCCCTCAAAGTGGGGGGTCTCTAGCTGCGTAAGTTTTAGAGAAGGGGCAGAAATTAGGATCGCATATTTCCAGGAAAGACATCAAGAGGAAATTTGATAAGCCAGATGTCCGGCATTGAGGAGGAAATTGGACACTCCAAATCTGGTCTCTGCATTGAGAGGAAACAGGCCTGTGGTGGCTACATTCAAGGCCACTCACTGGGTTCCTTCTGGGATTCAGTGGCCATGAGAGTTCCCCAGCGTTTATGAGAGACACTGTTCTCGTTCTGTCGTGCTGGGTACCCTGTGGGCTCACTGTGTGCTCACAATAAGAGCTCTCCGTGGGTTTGGTTTGGTTTTCTCCCCTGCTTTTAGGGATGAGTGCTCAGTGTAGAGTGTTAGTTCAGTAATGTGATCTTTCTTCTTTCCAGCCACGGAGAGCTCATTCATTCTTAGAGCTTTGATTATAACCTGTGTGCGTGGTTCCCATGTTTGTAGGTCAAGTTCTACACTTCCACCCAAGCTTCCCGTTGGGTATTTTCATTAGTCTCTACACTTTCTCCTGTGACCCTTTACCTATCTGGATGATCTTCCCTCAAATCCTGCTCTCCTCCCAGTGTCCCTGTTTCCTTCCATCCATTTTCCATGGTTCCCCATCCCCTCCCCGGCACTCAGCTTTGAAGGCACAGAACTTCTCTCTCCTCTCTACTTCCCACAGGCAATAAGTAACTAAAACGTGCCCTTTCTTCCTTGAAATGTCTCATGTATCTATCTTTTCCTTCCCTTTCTATTTGCTACCCACACAGAAGAGGTCTTGCCCACTGTGGTTGGACCACCAGTCTCGTAACTCCCGGCCTCTGTTCTCTCCCTGCTCCTGTCCTCTCACCATCCCAAGCGTTCCTCATACCAGCCGGGAGCACTAGTTTGTTGAAATTAAAACAAAACCACACTGAAACAAGCACGCTCAGGATGTTATATATTCTTTAAATTTATATATTTATTTTAGAGTGGGGTAGGGAGAGAGTCAGCATGGGGCGGGGCAGAAGGAGAGGGAAAGAAAGAAATCCCCATGCAGACTCCCAGATGAGCAGGGATTCCAGGACTCTGAGATCATGACCTGAGCCGAAATCAAGAGTCGGACGCTTAACCAACTGAGCCAGCCAGGCGCCCCCCGGGATGCCATATATTTAATAAGTTCCCCCAGGTAATCCTGATGTTCTGCCATGATGAAAAACCCTTTGCACCCAGTGGGCGTTCAAAGGGTGGTGGTCTCTGTGGTCACGGTATCTCTTGGGACACATTCTCAGTCTCATCAGCCACAAGTAGCCCCCACCTGTTCCCTGTTTACCACATGCCAGACATCTGCTCAGCACTCGATGCCAGCGCGATCGCATAGCTACCACAATACCCTATTCGTAGACAAGAAATCTTCTGCCGTCCACATCTAAAATCCTTATCAGCAAGTGATTCCCCATCTCTCCCATCAGCAGGAAGGACAAATCACATTTGAGCTCTTTAAAAATCTTAATTTGCATATACCTTGTCCCCTTTACCTATTTGAACATCCATGGAAATAATCAAGTAATTGGGGAAAGAGGGAGACATGAAAGAAAGGCACGCCCCTGTCAGGCACAATGGGAGGTCGCAGGTGGAAAAAGCATGGAAAGGGCTGGAACAGAAGCGAAACTGCTTATTTCAGACCTGGGCGCTGCCCATCAGCACCCTGGGATGTGCTGTTAACATCAACCTCAAAGCCAACCAAATGGTTTAGCCTCCTTTTGCACTCTGAAGAAAAGTGTTAGAGACCCCCACCCCCCAACCCAGGCTATTGCAACAGGACCTCGTTCAGACCCCACCCCAGCTCACTCCCCTAATGGCTATCCACTCTGCGGGCCCTGCTAAGCACCTGCCTCCACGCCAGCCAGCCCCCAAAACGGCAAAATCAGCTGAGGGGTGGTGGGATTACTGCAAATGAAGTAAAGATAATCCCAGGCAAGGACCTTTTATCCTGGACAAATCTCCATCTAGCCGTCATCATGGCTCTGCACAATCTCCTCTTAATAACTCCAAGGCCGGAACGTTGCAGAGATTAAACCTGGTGAGGAATTTGATGCTTTGTAGCCCTGACATGGAGTGCTCTGAGCCAGAGAGGGAGGGGCAGGTGGAGGGCGGGGGAGAGTGAAGAAGAGGAGAGGAAAGCAAGACAAAAGACAACATACTCTGCAATCTTTCTGCTAAAAGCCTTTGTTCCGCCAGGACGTTATTTGGTGATCTAGACAAGGCATAATAATGTACTGTACCTGCTCGGTTTATTACGTGTGTGTGTCATGGGTGTACATGCATATTACGGACTCTAAAATATATAGACTACGTGCCAGAGAGAGAGGCTAGAATGCAAATACTTCTGACTCAGTGAGAGTTTGCTTTCTCTTGGGCAAGCTAGCCTTTGGGCACCCTGTGATGATCATCTCCAGCCAAGCAGTGATTTTGAGAAGAGGCCATTTCATAAAGTAGAAATAATTAAAACATGAGAAAATAAAGAATGACTACTTTAATTCTTGCTTTCAAGAACCCGGACAAAGAACAAGCCAAAAGATTCTCCTTGCCACCTAGTGTCAGTTTATTTTCTGGGAGGGCAGTGAGGGAGGGGTGAGGGTGGGGTGAGAAATTGACCAGCATATTACTGAAGAGAAACATTACTGCATATTCACTTCCTGTTTGCGGACCTGCTAGAGCAAACTGGCTTCGTGGCTGTTCTCTGAAACATGTTCTCTGTTAATGAAATATTCATGGGGGATCTTCCACAGTAGAACTAAAAAAAAAAAGCTGGGGCTTAAACAAACCAAGGTTCAAATCTTGCCTCTGCCCCCTGGGAGCTGTGTGATCTTGTGTGATCCTCAGTTAAACTCATTTGCAAGATGGAATAATGATTCCTACTTTGGAAGTTTTGTCATGTATGCACTTGTCACTGCATATGGCTTTATCACATGTCATTGACAAGTGCACAACTGGGGAGTGGTTTTACTCCAGCCTCTAAGCCCTTCCCACCTACTGCAGAATAGATGGGACCACAGCTATGCCAAGGGAGTAAATTACTGAAGGAGATTGTCATTCTCTGACTGTCTTTGGGAGGTCATCTTAACCCCCTGCAGTGTCCATGAAAGAAAGACAATCAATTATAACCAATCAAGCTCCCGCAGACCTTTGGAGAATATATCCTAACAATACAATTCTTTTAAAAGAGGGAACTGGCACAGAAATTAGTTTGTATTTCCCTAAGGAAAATGGGGAGGTTTGTCCAAAGCGTCTTCAGGACCATTTGTTGCCTCTGGGTGAGCTTACTGTTGTAGGACGTAGCTTAGAGCCCTTGATTCATGCACGGCCAGTCTGTGCTCTTTCACTGACCACCTGAGTTGCTGCCAGTCACCATACGCCGGATCTCTAGCCATTCACTCACTCGTTCACTCACTTAGCAGCTGTTTGCTTGTTTGTTTGTTTTAAGAATACTGCAGGGTGTTATGATATGTACAAGGAAGCAACAGAAGGACACATCTGCCTGCGGAAGGTGCCTTGAAAGCAATAATGGACAATTTCAATAAGTCTCAAAATCTTATCCTGTACATTCCTTGTTACCTTCAGCTGTTCAGACATCCCTGGAAATCATCAGAGACAGGAAAAGTGAAATGCACATTTTTGTTAAGCAGCATTGGAGGTACTAAAAGGATAAAAAAAAGCAAAGGATCAAAAACAAAGGAAACTTCCCGTTTAAAATAGGCATTGACGTCAAGAGATAGTTCATCTCAAGTTGAGAAAACCGGGCATGTGTGCATGAAGACGTAATACCTTAAGGTAACAATTCCAGAAAAGTCAAAGCCCTATTCTTTCAATTTTTCTGAGGGTAATAAATAAATAAGTTACAAGCAGGCTATGTTCACTTTCACCTGGGTGTCTTAAATGGTGTTTCTATTATTGGAAAGAGCTGAAAGCAAGGATGGCTGTCCTGATCTGAAACGGATAAGAAATTCTCTGCCAAAGAAAAAGGATTTGAGTTGAGCCTTTTGAGAAAATATGGTAAATCTCATGATTATTGATGAGACAAGTTGCCTTTCTTTCTTAACTGCGCAGGCTGTGCCAGACCCAGTGTTATATGCTTAATCAAAACTGCCCCATGGGATTCTCATGTAATAACCAACATGAATTTTGTCATCCTATTTGACAGAGGTGAAGACTGAGGCTCAGAGACATGGAGTGAGTTCAAGGTCTCACGGCAAGAGAAAGTGGTAAAACCAGGATTTGAACCCCATTCTGTGTGACTCCAGGGTCAGTGCTCATCCTCCTCAGTCAGAGTGTTTCCGTGACAAGCAGGACTTAGATAAACAGGAGAGTGTGTCAGGCGAGGGAGACCATTATACAACACAACACGATTACCAAAATACCATGTTTTGTGAGGAAATGAAAGGGTTGGCTCTAACAAGGATTACTGGTTGTTCCCAACAGCCTTTCCCACCTTCTTGTTTTGGTAATAAAGCCCTGAGTCTTAGCCAGGCATGCACAATGCCCAGCCATAGTAAAGCATACATTTCCTAGCTTCCTTTGTGCGCAGATGTGGTCATGTGACCAAATTCTAACCAATAAGATTTAAATGGAAGCTGTCTCTACAACTTCCAGAAAGTGTCCTTCTTCACCCTTTCTTACTTCTTTCTGGGCGGACTGTGGATTTGACAGTGGGGCCTGAAATGGCTAATCTGTATCCAGGGTGACCTTGGGAACAGAGGTCACACAAAAGAGAGCAACAAGATGGAAGGAGCCTGGATCTCTGGGCGCTTGGTGAAGCACGGCTATCATTCCTGTCCTGGGCTTTTCTCTCTTTTTTTTTTTTTTTTAAGGTTTTTTGTTTTGTTTTGTTTTTCTGTTGTGGTTTTTTGTTTTTTGGGTTTTTTTTGACAGAGAGATAGAGAGAGAGCATAAGCAGGGGGAGCTGCAGGCAGAGGGAGAAGCCAGGCTTCCCTGCAGAGCAGGGAGCCTGTTGCGGGGCTCAATCCCAGGATGCTGGGATCATGACCTGAGCTGAAGGCAGATGCTTAACTGACTGAGCCACCCAGGTGCCCCTGTCCTGGGCTTTGAAATGAGAGAGAAATAAGCTTCTGTGTAGTTTAAGTCATGCTTATTTTAGGCTTCAGTGTTACTGGCAATTGAACTTAATCCTAATTAGAACATAGTCTAAATTGACTTGAGCCAGGTTTCTGTAGGTGATCGGGGGAGAGCAGGTCGGGGGCGAAAAATGGAGATCATGGAGAACTTCTCGAATCAAGTTAAGGCAACTGTTGGTGATTTTGTAGGGTTTCTGGGCAGACAAGTATGGTAAAAGTGGCATTTCCCAAGGAATAAACACTCTGGCTGTGTTTTGTAGAGTGTCCCAGTCTGGAGAACTAAGGGAAGATCATGCCCATCAACCAGGAGTGAGGTGTTCAGGGCCTCACTAAGGGGACAGGGACTCACCGAGGGGTGAGGACCTGAAGCTGTAGGATTCAAACACTGAGTTAATATTGAGGGTCGGGATACAGAGTAGTCCAAAGTGACTGAGATTTCTCTGTGAATGGCCGTGGTACATTGGCCAAAACAGAGACGTCAGCAAGTGAATGAGAAATCAAAGAGAGAGAGGGACCTCTGTTTCGGAATTATGAAGCTGGAGATCATGGCAACACATCTAGCAAAAGACAGTTGGGGTGTCCATGCCTGTAGCTCAATAGAGGACAAGTCGAAAAACAGAAGTTCGGACAATGGTAAGCATAAAGGATAGAGTTGAAATTGTGACATTAGATGAGCTTGTCAAGGAATGTGCTAGAAGAATCAGACCCAAATCATAAGTACGAATAGGGAAGAAGAGGCAGCAGAGGAAAAAAGAAGTGGTGAGGAGAGAGAGAGAAGGAGGAAGTAAATCGGTATGATACATTGTCTTCGAGCCCAAGGACAGAGCTTCTTTCAACAGTGGAATGTGCCAGAAATGAAAACTAAAAGAGAAAAGGTAATTGAATTTGACAATGAAGAGATAGGTCATTGTTGGCCTTTGAGAGACGGTGTCACCAGAAGGCTGAGAATGAAAGCCTGCCTTAAGGGGATTGAAGAATAATTAATAGGTGAAGGGAGGGGCGCCTGGGTGGCTCAGTTGGTTAAGCGACTGCCTTTGGCTCAGGTCATGATCCTGGAGTCCTGGGATCGAGTCCCGCATCGGGCTCCCTGCTCAGCAGGGAGTCTGCTTCTACCTCTGACCCTCCTCCCTCTCATGCTGTCTCTCATTCTCTCTCTCGCAAATAAATAAAAAAAAAAAAAAAAAAAATTTTTTAAATTTAAAAAAAAAATAGGTGAAGGGAGGTACATCTGAGAAACCTGTATATGAATTTAAAAAAGAAAAAAGGAGCTAGAAAGTCAGCCCAAGAGGACAGTGATGTCAAAGTCTTGCTTGGGATGGGGGGCCCTACACGGATTAGTTAGCAGTGTGATAGTCTTGGTATCTTCGTGTGTCAAATGAAAAGTATTAATATCTACCATGTGGGATCGTGGCGAAGATAAATGAATATGTGTGAAAATACACAGCACGGAGCCTGTCAGGTCCTAGTTACCCATCAAACATCTACTTACTCCTCAGTGCCTTCACATGCAGTCTCCCATTTCATCATGCAATTATAGGCCTAGCCAATTGCCCCTCAGATGAATGTCCCGGTGCTCGTGGAGATCAAATGCGGGCTCACTGTCAACCCAGACCAACCCTTTAAAGCAACAATCTGATTGCACCTGTGCCCTGAATCCCATGTGGCTGCAGATTTCCCAGCAGCTCTGGGGGCCCTGTGGCAGGGGAGAGAACCCTCAAAAGTGTTGACTGGAACCGTTCCTACAGACCTCCAGTGCCTAAGGAGTAGACGAGGGCCCTCCCATACGGTAGCCAGGCCACGTGCTAAGCCCAAACAGACATTATTTCCCTTAATTCATCTTAGGACGTTGGCATAACAATCTTTTCCATTTCACACACAAGAAATAGGAGGCTCAGAAGAGTTTCTCAAACTGTGCAGGGCTCATGGGAGGCGGAAGAGGGTCTGGAGCTCATTTCGGGTCTAAAACCCATGAGCTGCGCTGTCACTCTATGGGCCTCTTTCTCCTGAGGTGTGTGGAGACCTGGAACTTTCATTGTGCTCTCCCTGCTCCGTGAATGCCTGCCCCGGAGGAGAGAAGGCTGAAGTCAGCCGCGGGCCTGCCGTGAGAGGTGGGATGGTCACAGGATGACAGTGATGAGATTCCCGTAGCTATGTTCAAGGGCAGCCAGAATGAAGAATGAACCTTTTCCCAAACAGGGAGGGGCTAAGGGGAGGTCAGTGGCCGGAGTAACAGAGACTGAGCCCAGCCCTGTCACCTCATTTCTCCGGAGGCAGAATTGGACCAGACCCACGGGCAACAGCTTGAACTTCCACACAGCCTGGCAAATCCTGACGCATTCTATGCCACCAGAAGCCACTCCATCATGGCCACGGAGACAGCTCCGGCCTTCACAGCCCGCAGTCACGGTGTTGGCGGCTGGGCCCCTGGGGACCCCACCCACCTCAGATACCTCGAACCAGCTATTCTCTGAAGCAGGCCGGAGACTGTTACCTCCCAATGAAGTAAGCGAAAAGATGAAAGACCAAGGTGATCATTTCAGTCCGGCTTATGCATAATTATGCATTCATCAGTCAGAGCTTTAATTACCCGGAGATAAAGGCACCATTAGCGTTTGGGGAAAAACTGGCTCCAGCAAAATGCATTTCCTTTGTCTCCCAGCCAGTGACAACTAACTGTTATCCTCCGAAAGGCTTAGGAGGGAGACTCCCAACCTAAACCATAAAAGGCCCTCAGCCGTTAAAAAAAGGCGATGCCACTGAGTTAGGAGCAGCATTTGTGGGAGACGTGGCCCAGCTGGGGAGCCCCCAAGGGTTTCCGCGGCAAGGACATGCACTTCCCTGCGCAGTGGGGAACAGAGAAGCATCAGGCCCAGGGCTGCAGAGGCGCTCTGAACAGGATGGGGGGAAAACTCTGGAGCCTTCCTTAAAGTTTTACCTTGCTTTCCCTGCCCCGGTATGAAATGCAGAATCTCACGTTCCACCCAAGATCTACCGGATCAGAATCTGAATTCTCACATTATGCCATCGGGGCTTTATACGCACATTGAAGTGTAGGACATGTTGCTTTAGATCCTCATACCCGGGACAACGTCCTGTTGCTCATTCTTAAAAACAAGGAGGTGGGGCTTGCGCACCTCTCCTATTTATCTGTGTGTGTTAAAGAGGAAAACTGGAAGCAGAAATGTGTGTGTGAGTGAGGGTGGGGGGGAGTATTTTTCTTTTCTATTTTTTTTTTTTTTAACATCTGGCAGGAGAAATAGATTTTTCCCTTCCAGGGCTGCTTTAAAAGGTAAACATAATTGAATGGGGGCAAAGTGGGGGCGGAAGTGAAGACCATAAAACACACACAATGTCAAATTGAAATGATTAATAAGGCTGAGAAGCAAGGCATCCCCCGGTGTGCTGTGAGATGCGACAGACAGGTCAGGGCAAACGCTCGCGAATCCATTTCAGTGCCTCTCGCCTAAGGGCTGGGACAGGCAGCAACAGAGAGAAAACCGTTTCACAATTTGAGAAGAGGAAACTGGCAAGAAAGAAACCTCAGGAAAAGGGGACAGGGTGAGAAGGAATCATGTGGGGAGAGAAATTGCTTGGGTGGTGAGGTTATAGGTGTGGGGGGATGTTAGGGCAGCATCTAGACCGTACCCCCAAGATCAGATTAACAAGCCATAAATGCCAGGCATCCAACCCAGAGTTTTGAATAATTAGCCAAAGTTCTGAGGTCTGAAAACAGATTTGGCTTTTCATGCTAATGCAGCCACTTAGAAATGTACGTCTGGATGCAGTGCAGATTTTCTCACTGAGCCTCAACTTCTTCATCTGTAAAATGGGATAGTTCTCTCAATCTCACCGAGTTGTAAAGATTAAACGAGATGTTGCCTGTTAAACCTTAGCACAATGCCTGGTATGTATTACACTCTCAAAAACGGTACTGTTATCATTTCCTGTTTCTCGAGAAAGTATTCCCAGCATGATTAATTTCCCAGCAAATGTTTTCTCTTGGCCCTGCCCTTAATCTGCGCTCTAAAATAGGGATGGGAAGTGATTCCAGAACCTCATAGTGCTCTCAGAGTATGATCTCTTATCCCATTCATTCATTCTTTCAACAACATTGAGAGCTTACTGCATATCAAGTGTATTAACCAATGAAACTATGCCCACTGGTGTCAAAGCATCAACGGAAAAGAGCATAATGAAGATGCACAAAAGGAGGAGAGCACCTAGCATCCTTTCAACCATGTGCACCTGCATTTTCTACGACCCAGCCCTGAAGAAGTGTTGGACAGGGTTTGAGCCAACTCCTTGGGCCCCCTAGAAGTGAATATATGCTCCGAGGAATGATTCCAGTACAAGGTGAACAGCTCTGCAATTCCTGCACCTCATGGAGCATTCCCTCCATGCCATGCCCCTCAGATGAGGGGACACAGAGTCAGTGAATCCAGACTCAGTCACTCTTCGAGTGGCTTCTTAGCAATGCAATGTCATCTGCATCCCAGACCAGATCGTCTGTCACGGGGACTCACATCTTTTGTCCCGAATGTGATGGAATGAGAGAGCAGGTGGATCTGCACGATTCCCCTTTCCAGGGACAGGGGGTATGGAGTAGGCCTTGAGAGCAATGGTCCATGGCTGGTGAGTTACTGGTGTCTTCATCAGGGGCTGCCAACACAGTAAGGGACTCCACAGTAAGGGACTCCAAGTGCTGAGCTTCAGTCACTAGACTCTGAGCTCAGACAAACCAGGATCTGAACACCTCTTATTAGGCGGGAGCCCTTGGCCTTAGTGGCTTGCTCTCTTTAAGCCTCAGTTTCCTTGCCTGTAAAATGGGGATCATATTAGTAATGACTTCTGTAGAGTCAGGGTTTTGACAGGAACAGATGACACACTCAAATTAGGTGATTTAAGGAGCGTTTAATGAAGGAACTACTTACAAAGGAGTGAGCAAAGTATAGGGAAATAGGGGGGATAGTGCACTACCCTAGGGCTAGAAAGAGCAGAGCCATCACCCAGGACTGAAGGACAAGAATGTAGAAGAAGAGAGACACGCCCTAACAGTAGTTGTGAACTCCGATGGAGGGATGCAACCAGCCAGCGTAACTCTGAGAGGTAGGGATTGGCTCACCTTCATCTCCTGCCCTCCTTGGCTGAAACCAACTAGAAGCCAAAAGCAAGGCTGTCCTCCTGGGGTATAGAACAGGGAGGATCTGAAGAGCAAACTGAAAATACCCAGCACAATCTCATGGGGTCATCACAGGGATTAAATGAGGTCACACAGATGAGCATGGGATAAATGTTATCTCCAACAATGACCCTTTTATTTCACCAGGGAGGAAAGGGAGATTTAAGAAGTTTTCAAACTTTCCCCTAGTTATGTGGAATTGGGACAATGACTGGCTATTGGTCTTAGAATGCCACCTCCCAGGTATGGGGTCAATGACAAGGGCGTATAGCAGGTGAATGGAACATCTAGAAGAAAGATCTCAGGCCATCAGTAAAATTGGGCACATGCCCACTCTTTGTAGCCTCTCATATTAGGTCCAGTGGGAGGAATTAACAGGAAATCTCACCAGCTAAAATACTTACGGGATAAAGAGGGGATATGGGCTAGACATAAGAGGCTACAAGAATACAAAGACAAATATGTGCAAATTGCAGGTCTGTCTTGACATAATCTAAACAGATTTAGAACTACGTATAGTCCATCAGAACCAACACTTCCGCCTACCCATGAGCTCAACACTGGTAGACTTGGGTAATATCATTAGCATTGTCCACAGAGCAGTCTGGAACTTGACCGGTCGGTGGCTGTTGGCACGAACTGTGCCATCTACCCCATTCAGGGGCATCATACTGAGTATGGCTATGGGGCCCCACCCGCTCAGGGAGGAAGAGCTTGTTTGACCAGCCTGCTAGAATCGCGGAACCTCTGGGGTCTGCCTTGCTTCACCCCCCGGAGTTCAATCTAATGATGCCTGCCTCTTGCACTCAAGTCTTGTTTTGGAGATGATCACCTAGAAAGGACCCATGGGCACCAGGACTCCTGCCGGATCACACAGGTATCTACTACCCCTTCTGAAAACAAGAGATCACCCCACTCCTGTCCAACTAGCTCCCCCACCAAGACCCTACTGAATACCAGTGCTGTCTCAGGAACCGACAAGTTGTTTAATTCATCTCCTGTCATAAGAAACCTTTCTTCTGGACCCAGAGTGATGTGTATGGAAACTTGCTTTATATGTTTTACATTGATTTTCTCGGGCACAACCACAGGCCATTTGTCAAATACCCCAGAGGACCCCGTTTTTGCCATCAGCTCCCTCTGCTCTTGGCTTCTACTATGGCTGGCGGTCTATCATGGCTTTGCACCTGGCAATAAACCACAATCCACTGTAGCCCCAGAAGAATAAACATCAACGTATTGCTAAAATCTTGGCCTCATATGCAAACCCCTATAGCACTTACTCATACCCAAATTGTTTCATCCCGAGCTCATCTAATGGGCAAACACGGGAGTTGAAACAACTCCTCATTAGGGTCAACCTCAGGTAGCACCAGTACCAGTAATCCCCAGGGATGATCGCCAACACACGCTCCATTTGGACTCGCAGGGTGAGGTTGCTCAACCTTCAGACAGCCACCAGCTTGTTCAACAAGGGCTCCAGCAGTTCTCCCCCTGGGTGCCTCCAAGCCGAGCTTATCCCATGGCAACTTGGGTTTTCAATGCACTGCTAACAAGTGCAGTTTGAAAATAAGGCAACTACAGTTCGGTCATAGCAGCACATTCGAGCATGAGCGTGCATTCTGAAACGGATGCTTTGTTTCAAGATACCCTACAAGTCACACCTCCAACCATAAACATTTCTACAGACCTGAGTTTTAAATGCACTTGCCCAATTCTTTTCCTAAAGGCACAGTGGGGATGCCACTTGGTGTTTTTCCATCAACTTTTGACGTTTGAGGACACCGGGCTCTGACCAGTGTCCAAAACCATGGGAGACAGTATGCAGAGTGGGTCATCCGGGGCTGTTGGTGGGAAGACAAACATCAACCTCCAGGCCTTGAAATCTCCAATAGCTTTCCTAGCCTCCGATTCCACAGTTGTGATATGGGGCCAAAATCATGGCCTGTTTCCTAAGGAGGCTTGTGAGGAGGGGCGAGAGAATTCACAAAGCTTGAGTCCAACAGACAGTAGCCCTCAGTCAATATTAAAAACAAACAAACAAACAAACGGGGGGAAAATGCTCATAATCCTGACCGATTTTCTTTTCCTTCTATCCCTAAATCTAGTTAAAATACCACATTAAACACTGGAATGGTTTGTTCCAGACAATGATAGGAAACCCCTGATAGAAGAGGCATTTTCAATGAAATTGGCCATTTCACCTCATTGATAATTGATGCAGAAGGGGCGGGGGGGCAGGCACAGGCCAGTCTGACAGGGGGCTAGGATGACAAGGTGGGCAAGAGTCATTTTAGTCACTGCATGGCGATGAGATGAGATTCGGCTCAACATCTCTTAACTAGTGAGATGCTGACTCAGTTGATGAAATATGGAAAAAGTTAATAGGAAAAAATGAATCCCATTAGGGCTGCCTCCTCTTGCATGTTGGCTACGAGGCTAAATGTATCACAGGCTTCCAATAAATAGGAACTAATAATCAAATTTAAAAGCGAGGAAATCATTGTTCTCCTAGCCTGGCTGTCCGCCCAGCTGCTGCTCAGATGGTGATGAGCTGCTTTTTATCGGGGAGTGCATCTCCCCTTTGCCCGGAGAAATTGTTAGGAACCCAGTCCAACTGGAAGACTTTTCTCAGCAGTGTTTGCTTGGACCATGGCCTCCCTTTTCCAGCACAATCCTCACACCACACCCCAGGGGACCTCACCCTTGGCTTTTTTTTTTAATAAACAACTTGATTTGTTCCAATTTCCTTGAGGATCAAAGTATAAAGACTTTTGGCTTCCAAGTCTACATTGCCAAGAGCTGAGTTATATTTAAATCAATCAGAGCCCAGGAAAGACCAAAGGAGAGATGCTACTAGCTCTTTAAATTGGAAGGGTCCTGGGGGCTCCGTATGGACTCAAGCCTGGAGCCGGAAGGCACTCCACCGTCTAAGATGGATTTATGCCATCCCTGTTCGGTATCCCTGCAAGCTTCTTCTGGTTAGTTCCTATCACTTCTTCCTATTGAAGTTGTTGATTAAATAATCTGAATATTAAAATAGGGTTTATTATCAGAGATGGCAAAAAAAATGCAGGTTATTCAGAAGAGGAGATTATACATTAAAGCTGAAAATACGTTAAAGATGATTCTAGAAACTCTCAGTCTCTCGGGAGTCTCCGTGCCAAAGAAGCTTCTAAAATACAAACAAACAAACCAAAAAAAAATTAAAATTGAAGAATTTTTGACCAGGGCATTTGATTTATAAAGAGGAAATGTGGGGCACCTGGGTGGCTCAGTCGGTGAAGCATCTGCCTTCCACTCAGGTCATGATCCCAGGGTCCTGGGATCGAGCCCCACATCGGGCTCCCTGCTCAGCAGGGAGCCTGCTTCTCCCTCTGCTTGTGCTCCCTCTCCTCTGACAAATAAGTAAATGAAATCTTTTTTTAAAAAAGAAGAAGAAATGTGACCCAAGCAACTGCAGAGACTGGTAGAAAAAATGTCCACACATCCCAAAAATGCTAAGTAGGTATCAAAAGGAGAGATATGTGGGTGCCAAAGACCTTTTAGCTTACTCTGAATTTTACCCAGGCCAAGCCCATTTGGGACACTCTAGTCCCATCTAATCTAAGGCAGAAAGATCTGGGTAATGAATATCGAAAGAAACAATACACTTTAGGAAGGAATCACCAAAGATTTCCTCTGGTGGTTTCCTTAAATATATGTAAAATGCACCCACTTCAAATTTTCCATATCCACATGGATGTCTAAGCACCTGTCCATTGCAAATGGAAGGCGCACATCTGTAGAAGTTGTAACTTTTCAGATGTTTTGTCTTTGGGGAAAAAAATCTTTACCCCATTTGATAAGACAGCTAAAATTACCCTTCACAAACTTAAAATTAGTTACAGGGGAGATTGGGAGGAAGTAGAGTGGAGAATTGGCTTCACCAAATTCTGCCCGTTGCAGCTGTGGGTCTCCTCCCCAAAGCCCACGTCTGTAGGGTTTGGGGAGCCCTGGCAACAGAGATTTCTGTTCTTCCTTAAAGGTTGCCCACCCATCGCTAGAAGATGAGCTCCAGAAACCCTTTATCAGTATTTACTGGGCCAATCTTTTTTTTTTTTTTTTTAAGATTTTATTTATTTATTTGAGAGAGAGAGTGAGAGAGAGAGAGCACAAGAGGGGGGAGCGGGAGAGGGAGAAGCAGGCTCCCTGCCAAGCAGGGAGCCCGATGCGGGACTCGATCCAGGGACTCCAGGATCATGACCTGAGCCGAAGGCAGTCGCTTAACCAACTGAGCCACCCAGGCGCCCTGGGCCAATCTTTTTACATGCAGGTAAGCTTAATGTTTTAAAGCCTGCAACCTGAAGGTCAAGGTCAGAAAAGCAATAATTTAAATAAAATAGCCAGGGAAGTCCAAGAGACTCATTGCTTTCAATATAAGCTTTTGGAGGTCTCTAGTGTCCACCCCCAGAGGGGATAAGGGGTATCAGCTTATCTCCTGCATCTTCTCAGGGCCCCTCTGGAGGAAGCTCATTTTGGTGTTCTGGGGATCCTGTTATTTTGTGTGATCATGGGGTACTAGATAGACAGTGGCTCAAATTCTGGCTAAGCAGACAAAAGACAACGTGGGTGGCACTGGACATGACCATTACAGGGGGAATCTGGGACCAGAAGATGGTATCTGGAGAATGGAGACATCTGAATTAAAGTCACGCCATCATCCCCACTCCAATACACTCACACACACGTGCGTCCATATCCACACATGCACACATACACACACAGTTACACACACACAGATCCAAACACACACAAATACATACACACACACAAGCAGAACTACACACACCCTCTAGTTTTATCATCAGTCATGTTCAACACGACTCATCAATCACACCCTCTACTTATCAATAAAACTCAAGGACCCCCAAATGCCTTGGGCTGACAACCTTAGCTGAATCTCCAACAATTCCAGAGCCAAATACATCCGGAGGTAAGAAATCTCTAAAAAGAAGTCAATTAATCCAACTCAGCTGTTCTTTACCTTAGGCTACTGTTAAGAGAGGAAAGAAAAAAAAAAAAAAGGAAAGGAAGCTATCCCATAATATCCATCCTTAGCCGGTTTGCCTAAACGTTGTCACGGTGATGTGTATAGAAGTAGGTCTTCACTCTGAACCACAATCGCTGACTTGACAGAGAACACCCATTTGGACTCCAAAGTCAGGTAATAGCCAGGGAGCAGGAAGGCATGTTTCTGCTCAGGCTGAAACTTGAGAGTTCTACCTCGCTACAGGAAGTCACAAGTTATTTTGTGTTTTGTTTTTTCTCTCTACGTCCCTCTTCCTCTTTTCATCTGTTCCTCACCTCTGCAGTGAGGGAGGATCAGGGGGAGGCAAAAGCCCCCAGGACAAGCCTGAAGGGAGAGTGGGGCTGGCCCCACCAGGCCTGGCCTTCTGTCTTTGCCCAGAGCGGAAGGCGGAGGGAGGCTGGACCTGGCGTCCCTGCCCTCCCTGCTTGACTGAGCAGAAACCCAGAGCCGTAGGGCGAGGCACCGCAAGGAGAAATGTGAATCCATGGGATGGAAAGTGACTTGCTCACGGTCCCCCAGCAAAGACAGATTTCATCTCCAGACTCCCACCCAGGGCCTTTTGACCTATATGGCAAGGATGTTCCCCCAGGATGGTCTAGGAAACTGACCTACTTCAAATGGGAAGTGCTGCGTCTGGGCCACACATGGAGGAGGGCCGCAGACGTTTGATGAATCAATGAATGAATCAATGAATGACTGCGAAATCAGAGAACGGGCAGCTCTCTCTTTGCAGGGTTTCTGGATTCCAAAGTGAACTCACAGCGACAGAATAACCAGTTGGAAAGACCTTGGATCCCTACCTACCCAGTTCATAACCCACCCAGCGCTAGTCCTCGCCCAGGATCCCAGACGTGGCCACCTCTGCTGAGAATTAGAACCCCCAGGGTTCTCCTTAATGAGTCCTCCCCCCTCCCCACCCCCCGCCACCCATCACAGGAATATCAGTGATCGACGAACCAAATTGTAGTTCCGGTGTGTGTTTTGGGGGCGGGGAGGAGGTAAGCTGCTCGCAAAGGGCATGAGTAGATTGAGCATGTAATCCTTACACATCCTTTTATGTGAGGTCCCGTTTTGGACCGAGGTTATTCATCGATGAATGCATAAAGTGCCACCCTGGATCGGTAGTGCCTTTCATGCCTGCAGATCACAGCAAGGCTAATTAGAACTTAAAGGGGACTGAACCAATGATGGTGTCCTTACCTTAAATGAAGCCAATTAAACTAGGCGGTTGCATGCCGCGTTAACCCCCTCCCCATGGCACCTCAGCGACACTGCTCATCTATAAATAGAAAAGCAGTCGGAGAAATGCGTAGCTTCTACAGAGAGAGAAGCGACATGTAGAAACAAACACACGAAATCACCTTCTTGGGATAAGCTCGCTGCTTCTTGGGCTTTTGTAGCCAAGCCCTGCTGGCTGGCAGCTTGGTTTGTCTCCTTAGTGGGAACCATGATGCATTTGGCTGGCTCTTGGCTTCCAGTCCTACTTGTAATTTGAAGCGAGGGTAGATGGCTGGGGTCAGACAGCAAGGAGCCTGCAGGCTTAGGGGGGAGCCTCCTTGCTTGATGAGACACCGCAGGGTGCCGAGGTAGGAAGTCCTAAAACTCTGCAGTACTCGGCATCCTAAGTTGGATCCTTCAAAAAGTCTAGGAGGCGGCAGAATTTAACTCGGGCTTTAGGAGCTCCCTGGGGTTGAGTGCGGAACACACCTAAATACCCCAGGGCTTGACATTCCCAGGGCACGACAGGATGTCTTACTTAAGTACCAAGGATAAGACAGATGTTGCTGCCTCTTGCTGAGAATCCCCAGGGGAAAAGCAAGCACAGGGCTTGGCACATAGTAGCAGCTCTATAAATGTGTGTTGATTTAAACCAGGAGAACCTCTGTCTGCCCCCTCCTGGGGGCTACTGCCATACCAAAGAGGAAATAAATTGTGGTAATGGTGAGGCGAAAAATAACTTTGGATTGACTTGGAGATCTATCATAGAGTGCTTTTTAGGGCTGTTTCATCAGATTGACTTTGCTCATTGTTTTAACCAGGGTGATAAAGAAAAGGGTCTGTGAGTGAGGCCACAGGCGGATTAAATAGCAAGAGGTATCCAGAAGTGGACAGGTTGGTATCTCCGGCTGAGCAAACCATAGAAAGCAGGCTCATTCCCGTTCTACAGTGGAGACATGGTGCCAGTCAGAAGGCAGCGGATGTGTTGGGTGGGGCAATGTGTGTTCCAGAATGACTCAGTCAGCAACAGAGCTCAGAGTGGGATCCAAGTACCCAGAGTCCCCAGGGGCCAGACTTGGAAGTGGCCAAGCCCACACCAAGGTGAGACCCAATTAACTCTCACCTCCCCTGGGAGGAGTTTGATGTCTCAGGCTCACCTCTTCCTGTCACTGTCCAGCTAGGCGGACTTCAGGAGTGCAAACTCATCCTCACACCAGCCCGGAGAAAAGTGTACAGTTGTTTGTGTGAGTTCACCTGCAAAGTTAAGTATGTGTGTTCCAAAGCTAATCACTGGTGCTGTTTTTCTGGATTCTCTGCTGGCCAGAAGGATCAGAGACAGTTCAATCTGTCAATATTGCCAAGGCAAGCCTCAGCTGTGCCCATTACAAGCTGTGCAACCTTGAGCATGTGGCTCAGCCTCAGATCGAAACTTCATGATACCATGATGCCATGCCAACCCTCATGATGGTCCAGGAGCAGTGCCAGGTATTGAGGACACAATGGTAACCACCTCTCCTGGAAGAGTCTTTGGGGAAGATGAACACCCCAGCCAAGAACTTCAAGAGCACGTGGTCACTGCTAAGATGCGCTAGGTTGCACGTGTGAACGTGCATGCACACGCAGGTGTGCACATTGCACACTGGGACCAGAGAGTAAGATACTAAGTTGTTACCATCACTGAAGGCATTCTACGTGTTTTATGTCCACAACCTTATAGGTAGCTAATATCATCCCCATTTTACAGATGAGGAAATTTTACGCCTCACGGAAGCAAAATAAGATCCTATTATGATGTAGCTAGGACGTGGTGGAGCCAGAATTCAAACTCCATCCTGTCTGAGCTCATAATCCCTGCATCATGCTTGACCTTGAGGATTTATGGTCTGCTGAGGGACAACGGGCAAAACGAGGTAAGAAAGAATGACATCAATGGGAGAAACATACATAGATAGATATGTAGATTGATATTCTCATCCCAGCTTCATTTTCTAAGTTCCAGATTCAGATTCCCAGTGGCTTACTAAAAATTGCAACATGGGAACACAGGAATCCCACAGCCACCTCAAAATTGGCAAATCCAAAATCTTCATTCTCCCTACCCTGCACCCACACACCTGGTCTACCCTTCTATATTCCTTACCTCAGCCCATCTTATAATTGTTCAAACAAGTGTCTTCATGACCCTTCCTCTCACCCCACACACCCCAAATCCTGCTGAATCTACTTTCCCACCTCTCACAGGGGTCTTTCTACCTCTCTCTTCCTGCTGGCACTGCCTCGTCAAGGCTGCCATCAGGCCTCCCTACTTGAATCTCGCCTTCATGCTAGAGTCAGTGACTCTCCAACAAATCCATCTAATTGTGTCACTCTCCTGGACTCAATTGCCTTGCTGATGTCACCACGCTTTCAGAAGAAATTAAACCTCTCTGATGTCAGTCCTTGCATACCAATAGCCCCATTCTAATCTACGTTCTTGCCCGGTCTTCTACTCACTCACCTCTGGTCTGTGGTTCCCCCATTCCCTAAATACATCAATTTTTTTTTTCCAGTTCAGCAAACATTACTAAGTTCCCTTTTATTTACCAAGCTCCGTGTTGGGCACAGGGATGCAGAGGAGGTTTCTCAACTGTGGCACTATTGACATATTGCAGATAATTCTTTGTCGTGGGGGCCCGTCCTATGCGTTATAGGATATTTAGCAGCATCCCCAGTTTCTACCCACTAGATGCCAGTAGCAACTCCCCCCAAAGTTGTGACAACCAAGAATGTCCCCAGACATTGCCAAATGTCCCTTAGCGGGAAAAAATCATCCACAGTTGGGAACCACTGCTCTAGGATAACATATGCTCCCCGGCCTCTGAGAGCCTGCCCGTGGTTTGTGAGAAGTGATGGACAGTGATTGTGCAATGCAGCATGGGGGATGCTGAAGACATGAGCTTTTCCGTGGGGTCGCCCTGAGTTAGGGTCCTGACTCCTCTGCTTCCTTCTGTGGGACTTTGGACAGTTTCCTGAACCTTTCTGAGCCTTCACTTACTCATCTGTAAAGTACGAATTCTAATTTCAACTCCAAGCCCTACCGTGTGCATGAACGTAGATGCATGTAGATGAACATCCATACATACCTGACATGTGGAGACCCTCCAGATTTATTTTCCTAAGCCTCATCATACACCTTCCACATCCCTGGATCAGGGCCCAGAAGTAGCTTCTGTGCCTTTGCCGCATGCTGCTTCTTCTACTTAGGATCCTAGCTCCCCTCCCTACTCACCCTTTGACAAATCCTTTAAAACTCAGTTCCGATGTCGCTCTGACAAACTGGTACAGCACCCCAGAGACAGAACTAGGTGCTGTCTTCTTTGTGTTCTCCATGTGCTTTCTTATATCTCTCTTAGCCTATTATTCCTATTGCTGACTAGTTCTTCCTCAAGGCTAGGGGCCAGCAAACTTTTTTTCTTAGGGGCCAGAAGTAAATATTTTATGTTTGGGGGCCACAGGGTCTGTGTTACAACTATTTGACTCAGCCACTATAGGTGAAAGCATCCAGAAACAGTAGTAAAAAAATGGGCGTGGCTGTGTGCCTATAAAGTTTTATTTATAAAACAAGATGGCGCTCCATTTGGTCGGGCCTAGGACCTCTGCTCTGAGCAGTGAGCTCTTTGAGGTCAAGGTTTCGTGTCTTATTGGATTTTGTATCTGTAGCAACTCACACAGCACCTGGTGCATTGCCGACACTGTTTAAATGATTAATAGATCAATGGATCCATAATCATCATCCCACTGGTATTAGTAAAACAGGTAGCTATAAAATCTTTTGGAGAATGTGTACATTAAGGAGCTGACCAAAACAATACAAACAACCTCCAATGCCAATTCAGTAATTACAGAGCCAACATACATTGAAAGAAGAGTGGAAAACCTCTCTCCTCTGGAGTGATGAGCCAAGGTTTAGGTAGGTGTAAGATTGCCCAAGAAAGTATAGGACAACATGCTAAGTTTGAAATTCAGAGAAATAACAATGAAGTTTTCGGCATAAATATGTCCCACGCAGTTTTGGGGATATACTTACACTAAAAAGTTATTGGTTCTATGTCTGGAATTCAAATTTAATGGAGTGCTCTTTCTTTGTATTTATTTAATCTGGCCACCTGATTTAGGCACAGACTCTTGACAATCTCTTCTGTTTCCCTCCCTCAACCTTCCAGCAGAAAAGATTCGAGAGCCTGTCTGACCTGCTGGGCCACCTTCCCACCCTCCAGGAAGAGGGCCCCCTGTAAACCTCATGGCAGCAGCAAGAAGTTCTGTTGGAACTGGAAATTTAATTAACAAAATGCTAACATGTAATTTCGAGGAGGAGGGGGGGAAAGCATTATCACGAAGTTAATAAGAGAACTATTTTAATTACGGTATTTAACAAGTTATGACCATGCCACTATGTTCTCTGGGGAAGGATTTACATAGTTCAAGAATCTTGGGGCAGGGAAGGGATATGATGAGGAACGGAGGTGGAAACATTGCTATCCTGTGCTTGTCTGCAGCAAATCTTTGAGTCCTCAGGCCCAGCGTGGAAAAGCCCCAAAAAGTCAGCTTGAAGGAGCTCCCACTTGCCAAATCTGGGATAATTTGAACAACCAAATCAATGAAGCAATGGCTTATGACTAATGAAAATAAGAATGCATGAGTCCATACTGATAGAAATAAATTGAAATTTTGATGAGGAACAAAATTATTTGCATTGTCTCAAAATGCCTCCCCATGCAGGAAAAATATTTACTAACTACATAGGGAAAAGTGGTAATTTGCTGGTGATGGGATCTGGTAGGCCCACCTTCATCAAGTGCTCAGCATTGTGTATCATGTGTCAGGATGTAAGGAGAAGAACACAGCATTGCTTCTATGAAACGTCTGCCAAATACGTGCACCACCTAAAGGTAATCATGAAGAATCATTACACAAACTAAAACTAAGGGACATTCTAAGAATTACTAGCCTGTAGTTTTTAAAATTACAATGACACAGGGGTACCTGGGTGGCTCAGTTCGTTAAGAATCCGACTCTTAGTTTCAGCTCAGGTCATGATCTCATGGATCATGAGATCGAGAACCCATGTCAGACTCCGTGCCCAGTGTGGAGTCTGTTGGAGATTCTCTCCCTCTGTTCTTCCTCCCGCTCATTCTCTCTCTCGAAATAAATAAATGAATCTTTTTTTAAAACTGCTGATGTCACAAAAGTCAAGGAAAGACTAAGAAACTGTGATGGTTCAATAGGGCCCAACAAGACACATCAATCACGACAACTGGATCCATTATTGGAACAAGTGGTGAAATATGAATGGGCCTCGGGTGCTAATGTCAGGATAGGTTGGCTGTATCCTACCTTATGCAGGATGCAGTTATGTATATGCCGCTGTGTGGGAATCTAGGCTACTTGTGGAAATTACACACTAACATTCACGATGATGGGGCATCATGTTGGCAACTAACTCTCAAGTGCTTCCTAAAACAAAAGCTATTTGTACTGTATTTGTAATTTTTCTGTAAGCTTGAGAATGTTTCAAAATAAAAACCCCAAAATTTAAAAAAAGGCCTCATAGGGTGACAAGAAACAGATATCAAAAGGTAGTAGTGAGGGAACTGGATTTGGGATTCTATCAAGACAAAGAGGTTGAGTACAATGGAGGGGGCCCGAACTTGAACTGGGAGCTACGGGCTCGCCTGTGCAACTTCATGTCAATGAAGCAGAGAGGAGATGCACAAGATTCTCAAGTGGGTCCTGCTCAGCTCCTCCTCTCCAAAGAGCCTGTTTTGATTCTATAATCGGTGAAGGTAAACCAGATGTCCTGGTGTTGTGGTTCGATGTGGATATTCTGCTCCAAGACACTGAGCGTATACCCTTGACTTTACCAGTGGGGTCCTGGGGAAGGCTTTGCTCCTTTGCTCCCCTACAGCTCGCTGCCCAGAAAACTGGCTGTGGCTGTGGGGGTGCGGTTGTGTGTCTGTCCCACCCGGACCTTCTCTCTGCTCCTCTCTGTGGAGCCCAATGGCCCGCAGCTCATGGGGACAATGACAGAGGCGCTGGAAACACAGCCCCTACTTGTCCAATATTAACAAACCTTCTAGCAGCAGTTCTGAGATACATTCCAGGCCTCGTGTCATCTCTTTATCCTTACAACTTTGAGTCACCACAGGGGAGATCACAGGGGGACACAGTGGCCACTAGGATGGGATAGCTCATCCCAGGCAGCCGGCCGCATGTCAGGGTAGCGTGTTTGGGGAAAAGAAGTCAGATCGCTTCATCGGCACGAAATACAGATGCTCACCCACCACAGTCACAGACACTCCTAAATATCTGCCCCAAACACTTACTCAAATCACCGTCTTCTCTGATGACTGGTTAATAAGGCTTTGGGTCACACCAATGCTCCCTCCCACCCCAGTTATGTTTGAGAGACTGCAGATCCCACCGGAAAAGGGTGGGAAAAATGCCCTCCTAGACCAGTTCAGGTGTCTTTCCTCCTAGAATTCTCCAGGAGAGGGAAGAATGCAAACTATGCTTTTCTCTCAACAGCTGGCCTGCCATGAGGCCTGGCAGTGGGCGGGTCAGAGGGATGGCCCCGATCACATAACATGGCCCTGGCACCCGGCTCCATGTGGCATCCTGACAAACCAAACACGAACCCGCCAGGCTCACTCTCTGCCACCTGCACTGCCAGGAATCCAACTCTGTATGAAATGAGAGTTTGTTTAAAGGTGGGGAGATCAGCCCAAGGGTCTCAGCAAATTTTATAGTTTAGCCTTAAGAAATAGGCGCCTGCCATCATTCCCATCATGTGTGGCTCCATTAAAGAGCATGATTGTGGGGCGCCTGGGTGGCTCAGTTGGTTAAGCAACTGCCTTCGGCTCAGGTCATGATCCTGGAGTCCCAGAATCGAGTCCCGCATCAGGCTCCCTGCTCAGCGGGGGGTCTGCTTCTCCCTCTCCCGCTCCCCCCTCTTGTGCTCTCTCTCTCTAATAAGTAAATAAAATCTTAAAAAAAAAAAAAAGAGCATGATTGTGCTCATCCAACTGAAGCACAGAAATGTGAAATGGCCAGCCCAAGCTCATATTCAGAGATTGGGTGAATTAAGATGTTTCTGGCCATGATTTAACAACAACAACAACAAAATAGCCCGAGAAAAGTGACTTTGAGAAATGAATACATTTAATTTGTCATAGAGTAAGAGATCTGAAGGTGGGTGGTCCCAGGGTGAGTTAATTTGGCAGCTTGAGTATGTCAGGGCTCTGGGTCAAAGTCCCTGAAATTTTCCTCTCTTTTCCTCATGGTCACAAAATGGCCACTGCAGCTCCAAACATCAAAGCCTGTATTGAGCACCTGTCGTCTGCTAGGCACTGTACAAGGAGGAGCCAAACAGAGGAGATCCCTGACTACTTGTGTCTTACAGTCTATTGTTAGTCCAGAGCATGTCCTGGAACATGCCTGACTACAGTGATTCTGATGCCTTTCAGGCCAGATTGCATAAAACAGCTTTGCACAATTCAATCTGTACTCATACATTTTAAAACTCAGAGGTAGTCTGAAAGCTTGACATATCCAGAATTCCTTCCCTCCAGGATTCCAGCTTTCCCAACGCCTTTAAAGACTGTTGTTAAATAATTAAAAGATGGGGCGCCTGGGTGGCTCAGTCGTTAAGCGTCTGTCTTCGGCTCAGGTCATGATCCCGGGGTCCTGGGATCGAGTCCCACATCGGGCTCCCTGCTCGGCAGGAAGCCCGCTTCTCCCTCTCCCACTCCCCCTGCTTGTGTTCCTGCTCTCGCTATCTCTCTGTCAAATAAATAAATAAAATCTTTAAAAATAAATAAATAAAATAATTAAAAGATGTTATAAATTGAAAACATCTAGCACAGCGCCTGAGACATGGTGAACACCCACAAGAAATAAGTTCCCATGTTCTTCTCCTGATAGTTGAGGCTCCTGGTCACCACGGGCATGTCTCCTCATCCCTTTTAAGAAAGAGGTTCCTCTTGTTGTGTTCTTAACCAAGCTACCACCTGGTTACAGGAGAGTCAGTGATTTATAGGGAACCTTCTATCCTCGGCCTCAATTCTCCCACATGGGCATCTGAGCGAATTAGTGTTCTCAGAGCACGGCGTGTCCTGGGTCCCGATCATGAAATCAGTCCCAGGGTAATTCCATACAGAGCACAAAGTTGTTCCAAAGCTTCAGGAACCATCTCTTAATTAGTTCGGCATCTCAGAGAGACTTGCCCCGAGACCAAAAGACAGGTAGATGGATGTCTATATGGATGGGAGTCAAGAATCTTTTCTCAATTGATCAGTTCCGAGATTTCAGTTACCAGGCTACACATCATCACGTTTAACCCTCCTAATACTCAAACGAAGGAGGTATTATTTCTTTTCGTTTTCACCCAAACAAACTTGGATTCAGAGGCTCGAAGATTTACCTGAGGCTACGCAGCCAGTGGTAAAGCCAAGATTAAACCTAGCTGTCTTGAGACCAGATGCTTTTTCTTTTTACTAGAGATGTTGCCTTTACCACAGAGAACAATGAGTTAGAGACAGGAGCTGGGCAGAATGAATACTGTTGTAGCTCTTCAAGCCTCAAAACACCTGGTTAGAGCAGTGGGCAAAATCACTGTTCATTCAGTGAACATACCTTATTCACTCAACAAACACTGGCCATGTGTTCCGGACTGGAAGAGTTCAGGAGGTTCTAAAATCAATGAGACAGTAGATCCCAACCTTCAAAGACCTCAGATCGATGCAAGGGTCAGATTGGTGGGAGGTAAATGCATATATAGATCATTATTGTTTTTAAAAAAGTGAAAGTGGAAAGAGAACCGAACATGTCTACTTCTGGAATGAAAAAATATAGGGTTTTTGGGGTTTTTTGTGTTTTTTTTTTTTTTTTTTTTTTTTTTTTGACGTTTAGTAAGAGAAGGCTGTTTCCCAGCAAAAGGTATTGTTAGGGAACTGATACATGTACATAAATAGCAACAGAGTTGGAGGGAGAAACAAGAAGTAATGATCTGATACCTCTTGTTGCTGAGCAGGAAAAACATTCCCTCCTGATTTTCACACCACTCTGCCAAGTGGGAAAATTCCCCTCCACATCCCTGTATCAACTCTCAATGCCAAATCTCTGGAGGGCGTGCATCGAGGAGGCCCGTCAGGACCAGCTCTGCTGCAGTTGGTCAAACGTGAGAGAGGAAGCCAAGCAGGGAGGAAGAGGGAAATGAAGTGACAGACTGAGGTCAGCCCTTCGGTGGTGTCATTTTGGGCAAAGTCACCCACAGTCTTGTCGAAATTTCCACCTCTCTGGATGCTGGAAATAACTAGCCTTGCCCTTTGACTGTTAAATCAAGCAGAGGTCCACAGGCTCAGGGCGATGGAACCAAGCAGAAGGGGCCCGCCCTGCCCCTCATCTGTTCTGCTCAGGACACCATGTTGATCAAGAATTCTGACCGTAGAGTCTTTCTCACTAGCATGAGACTCGTCTCTGAGTTCTCTGAGCCCTTCAGTGTCACACCTGCTGCCCTGTGGCCTCTTCCTAAGACAGTCCCCGCGAGTGTCCCAGAGGTGGTTGAAGTCCGGGGGGCACTACAGCTTTCTGGTTCCTGGACCCCAGTTTCAATGCATGTCACTGTCTTTGCTCTCCACTGACGCACTTTTATGGCCGAGTCTTGGACTTGCCATCATTCCAAAATAGTCCTGCCTTCTGACATTTAAAACCTGAGATCCCTGAGACAGTGTCCCATCTTTCCAGTTCTTTCTCTTGCTCAATCTCACCTCATCATGCTTTCCAGACCCTGGACTCCTCCCTTTTCTCTCACTTTGTCACCTTTCCCCTCCTATCCTTTTCTCCCCGGGTAAGCCCATTCAGCCAAGGCCACACTCCTGCCAACCATTAAATCAGTGATGGTGTCCTTCTGCTTCCAGCCCCACTCATGCGCCCGGCCAACCACAGATCTGCTCTGCCCCCACATCCCGGGGGGCCCAGTACCACCGAGAATTGCTCACAGACCCCCACCCGGGCAGGACCACAGAGTGCCAAGAGCCAGCCCCGGATGATTTCCTTAGTGCTGAGCCATCCTCCTGCAAGTTTTTGATCAACCTCATGCCCCGTTCTCCTCACAGCAATGCCAGGATCGAAGCCCCTTCTGCCATCTTTCCTAGTAGAGGGGACCTTATCTATTTTCACCAAAAACAAAAGGAAAGAAAAAAGAGGCAAGTGGATGTGAACTTCCTCACTCAGTGCCCAACCCTCCTTGCATCCGTGCCTCCTTCCCGCATCTCTAATACGAGTGGTACCTGCCTTCCATCCAAAGAGCACCCATGTATCATGCCCATTTCTCCCATAACGTCCCTGCATTTTTTTCCTTCTCTCTCTCCATTGACTTCTTCCTGTTGGTCTATTGACATATTCAGGAGTTTTCTATCTTGAACGGTCTATTAACTTTGCATCCCCTCTAAATATGGTTCATTGTCTACTTATCACATACCTATCCATTGATCAA
Source organism: Mirounga angustirostris (assembly GCF_029215605.1). Classification (NCBI taxonomy): domain Eukaryota; kingdom Metazoa; phylum Chordata; class Mammalia; order Carnivora; family Phocidae; genus Mirounga; species Mirounga angustirostris. The sequence goes on from NW_026991725.1 coordinate 36,621,968, forward strand.
TCACCGTTCTGTCTCCCTGCATGCACACTACCAGGTTTTCTGCAGTGAAGCCTACATTTAGGGTAGCTACTTTCTCACTGTCAATGTCCCTCAGCTCATTGGATGTGTCCCCTCCTCCTCTGCACCAAAACAACTCGCTCCAAGGTCCCATGTGGGCTGCTGACTCCCAGACACAAGAGTGATTTTCGGTGGTCCTGTTTGCCCTTTCTGCTATGCCTTCCATGTTATCCACGCATCCTCCTTTGGATGTGCTCTTGCTTCCTTTTAGGACACTGGCCACTACCTCCGAACCAGCTCCCTTCTACACCCATCCTGCCCCCTTAGCTCTATGGGGACTTTGCTTTTTCTCCCCATCTTGCCAATGTGGCTGTTTCCCAAGACTCGGTTCTCTTGCCCCAGGGGTAACTTGTCCCAGGGGTAACTTTCTCACTTGTCCCAGGGGTAACTCACCCACACTGAGACGGTAACCACCACCCACATGCTAACGACTTCTAAATGGCTGTCCCCACCCACACTCCTCCCCTGGGCTCTGTACCCCCAGAGCCAGCAGCACGCTGGACATCTACACCGAGACCTCCCTGGAGCTCCTCAGAGACCCCCCCTTAACTGCTGGCTCCCCTCATTGCTTCTCTACCTCCCTCCATGAATAGAAACCCCCACCACTGTGTGTCTGATTAAGAAAACCAAGAGCCATGCTGAATGCTTCCCTGATTATTCACATGTAATTGGCAATTAAATCTAGTTGATCCTGAACTCTCTCAAACACCCCCCCTTGTACCCCCACCTGCATATCATTACTGTCAACTTCCTTAGCCCGGAATTTGGAAAATGTCCTTATCTGGTCTTCCTGCCTCCGGCCTAACTCCCTATATTCTAGCCTCTCATCCTTCCCGTCTGCAAACACAATCCTCTCATCCCCATGCATGTAAAGCTCTTTACTGGCTCCTTACTGACAGTAGGATGAAAGGTATTCTTCTTTTCATGGCATTGAACTTCCCATGAGCTTGGCCCCTTCACTCCTACCTGGTTTCATCTCACCACGGCCCCTCTTGTGTGTGATTCTCCAGGCATCCGTAATTGCTCACCACCCCGTGCTCTGACTACCTCGGTGCCTTGCCATGTGGGCTTCTCATCTCTAACCCTGTCTCCCTCTGCCCTCTTGCCTGTCTTGGACAGGGAGGGGTCTCATCTCTTGAGAAACCTCTCCTGACCACACCAGAAGATTCTGGCACTCTATCACATGGCCTCAGGGTTGTTTATCTGCCCCTTTCTTTCTTCCAAGGAAGGAGTCATGCTCCCAGGGCTTAGACTCGGGCACAGCGAGCATGCATAAAATTTCGTGGAGCGAATACATGAATAAATGAAATAAAAGAAGAAACACCGCTCCCAGTGTTTCATCTCAAATATATACAACTGAGAACAAATGTGCCAGCAGAAGGAAAGAGAAGGGGACCACAGCAATAAATGCAGCTTGGTCCATATATGAAGGTCTTTATCTAGAATATTGTTTTGCAAACTGGATCATATAACTAGCATGGGATTACTGTAAGAAGGCCCTTGCCTACGTGTGAGTCCCTATTATTTGAGGTATGGGATTGCTGATATCAAATCATCCTCCAAATCCGCGGAGTGTTCACTGTGTGCTAAGCCTCCTTGAGCCTCTGACTCCGTTTCCCCACCACCCCAGAAATAAAGGCCTTGCCTTTGAGCATCTGGCCACTGGACCGTGGCTCCTGGAGCAGATCGGTCTGCACTCCAGAGAACAGACAGGCCCCCTACGTGCTGGGTTGCTGCTCCCACAGACCTTTTCTACCCTAACTTCAAATTTCCTGAAACTGAAGCTTCCTGTTGGTCATGGCAGGAGTCAGCCACTGCCCCAGTCCAGCAGAGATGGGAGATGGGGCCAGGGTGCCTTAGCAAGAAGCCAAGCTGGGCTGGGGGAACAAGAGCATGCAGGGGGAGCTGGCCAGGAAGGGATGCACCCCGATTCCAGTCTGGTTTTCCAGCATCTGAGATATTTTGCTTTTTTTCCAGAACTCTGGACAAGCAAGGCTCCTGGGAACAGAGCCACATGGAAGGAGGTAGCATGAGAGAAATGACTTCAAGAAAAAAAAAAAAAAAAAGAATTGTATCGTGTCACCACTTATTCTAGAGCAAGGAATCCTAATGTGTTTTAGCCCATTTCATCTAATTTGGGGTGCGCCCGCAGTTAGGGAATACTGCTTTGGACGACTTCATAGGGAGGAGCCCCCCCACTATCTACCTCCCAGCTCTTCACCCCCTCCTTTCTGCCCCCCACCCTCAGACACACCAAAAGGATCTTGGAGTTCAAATATATATAAACCAAGCCTCTTCCGTTCCTTCTCCAAGTCATTGTCAAGCTACTTCTGTAGAACAGCCAAAGACAAGTGCCACCTTCTTGGTGACTCCTCTTTCAAATCTCCAAACCTGAAACCAGATTTTTCTGCAGCTCCCCAAACTCAACAGCACGTGCTTCTGTGCCAAGCTTAGCACAGGCCCACCGATCCGGGACTCCAAAACTATCATTCCAGGTGAAGAAAATGTATCCGGCTATTTCCTGCTACCTCAAGCAAATGTCACCATGTGTTTGTTGGTAAGTGGGCCAGCTTCCAGTAGTGAATTTTATTATGACCTCTAAAGACAAAATAGAATCTTAGAAGCCAACCTAATATTTACATCCAGCACTCTGTTGGGCACTTGTCATGAATTGGGTCATTTGACCGCGACCAGAGACTTTTTGCCTTGCTCTATAAGGAAACTAAGGGAAAAGGGACACCTGCCCACCCGCCTCTGACACCTCCAACCAGCCCCAAGCATGCACCGCTGAAGGGAAATCTCCTAGACCTTTCCCCGGGACTGCCTAGGGTGCTCTCTGCTTCATCCCCAACCGGGCGCCCTCTCAATCACTAGGGCGCTCGGAACTCTTCCAGAGTATCCTACCTCTGGCCCTCTGAGCGTGACCTCTCGGAATTTGACCTCTGACTCTTAATAGGCTTCTGCTTTGCTTTTGCCTTGTGATCCTTCCACTCTGCTCCAGGCCCCTCAAAACCAGCAGAAGGGGCCACAGTGAAGGGAAGGATCTCCTGGGAAGAATTTCCCCTCCCTGCTGTCAGTCCCCCCCACACACTGATGGTGCCAAGTGGGGAAGGGAGGCCGGAAAGGGAACTTGGAGAGGGACAGACACGCAGCCCAGGGTCAAAGCAATGCCTCCGTGTGCCCTGTTTCTGCCGCGTCAAGCCTGAGTTTGGTCCTTCTTCAAAACCAACCCTTCAAAGAGTGGGATAATGCCCTGGCAAGAAGGGCAACCCCCTCCTACTCAGTTCCTGGAAGCATTAACTCATCAGAACTTCCTTGCTCGCATGGAAGGAGCTAAGGGGGAGGCGTGGCAGAAGCTCTCAGCAACCTTGCTGGTTTGAACAGACCTCCCTCCTGCTGCTGAGATGGTAGGGCTTTGGAAAACGAGTCTCAACTGATTAGGCTGCCCAGTTCCTCTGAGCTCGTCTGCCGGTTGGGGTCCTTTTCTTCCCCACCCCCTTGACCTCTCCCCTCCCACATTCTCTAGGCTCTCCTCCCTCCCCTTTCCTGTTCACTAGTGCTTGTCCTGCCCAGCCCCAGACCAAGGGTTAAACATTCTCAGTAGAGAGGCCAGGTGGCAGGGGGACAGGTGCTAACAGGGAAAGTGTGGGCTGGAATCTAGAATGATCTGTCACCGTTCCAAGAGCTTCTTTGGGTGAGGAGTGATCACAGATTTCACTAACAGTCTCCAGGTGAAAATTCCATAAATCTAGAAACTGTGAAACTCAATGGAAATTTAATTAAATGAGTTAACATATGTAGAGGGTTAGGGAGAAAGCCTGGCACATAGTGAGCTATAAAAACACTTTGAAATGAGTAAGAGTTTGGGGAAATACACATTTCCACATCACAGCTGTCTGTATATTCCAGAACCCTTGCAAATGGTTATTTGGCTTTGTGTCTGTGTGCCCAAAGTCACCGCTCTGTCTCCAGTCCGAAGGTGTTTCTCTCCTCGGTTTCTTTCCTTCTTTCTCTCCTGTCTCCCTACAAACCCGTGAGTTTGCACACACGGCTAACGATCCCCGTCTTCTGTTTTCACCGGTATGCCTTCCTCTCAAATCCAGTAAAAAGTCTTGATTTCCCTGAACCTTGTGTCGGTGTGGCTTATGTGGTGCCTTTCCTATTGCCTTGGCAGCAAACACATTGGTTTTATAATAATAAGCATTTCGTGCTTTAGAATCAAGCTGTAATTATCGAAAAGCCCTGGGAAGCCCATCTAAAGTAAGCTTTCCTCTCCCAAACACATTGGCAAGGGTTCTGGTGGGGTTTTCAGCAAAAAAGCGGGCCTGGAAATCTCTTGGAAAAGAGGCTGGAGGTGTGGAGGGAGGTGAGACTGCAGCGATTCTAACTTCCAGACTCGGGCCCGAGCGGGCTCAGCGCTGCAGAGCGCGGCCCGTGAAAAATGCAGAAGCCTCCACAGCAGAGTGAATCATCTGTAGTGTCCTTCAGAGTCACAGCTCAAGGAGGAGAGGGAAGAGAAGCAAGAATGCTTCCTTCTTCCTGATTCACGCTTCACGGGGAAGGGAAGAAGGTGGCTAAGAAAGCAGGAAACTTCCTTCACCCAGATGTGCACGGGGCCCACGCTAATTGCTAATAGCTCCAGGCTTCTGCCTGGTCCTGGCCGCGCTGAGTTCCAGCTGAGTCTGCGCAAGGCCCTCCTGTCCCCCAGGAGAGGGAGTGACAGATGCCGCGCTCCTGAGACGTGATGAAAGATATGAGTCAGAAGAAGTGGGAGGGAAATCGGCTCCAGGTTCAGGGGGGCCCAGGGTGCCCCCAGCTGGATGGGGCTGGTGGAAAAGGAGGGGGATCCCTAAGGAAAAAAAAAATATCACTGTCTCCAGCTTCCTTCTTCCTAACCTACTCCGATATTTCAGAAATATGCCAGATAAAAAGAGTGGTCAGGTCCGAGAGCCACAGAGCCATCTCTAGATATGTACTGAGTGCTTACTCTGTGTCTCACGCTGTTCTCGATAAAGGCTGATAAATGGACCAGGGCAGCTTGGATGGGAACAAGGAGGTCAGGGTGCTGACCTGGTTTTGGTGTGGTTACGCCATATAACGTCTGACTTAGAGCCGTACCTGGGTACCACTGCTTTGCAGATAAGCAAACCAAAGCTCAGAGAGAGCAAGGAGGTTACCTAAGACACACAGCAACCCAGTTGGCTGGCAAGACTTCACCTCTTTTGGCCCCTAGGATGATACAACGTGTAAGGACAATGCAGAAGACCTGGGGCATGACCCCCACATCTCTGTCTCTGGGGGGACACTGACTTCCTCACAGCTCTCCATCCCTTGTCACCTGCATGCTTCAGGATGGCATTATCCACCTACCTTGCTGTGGCTGACATTATTCACCTACCTTGGTGTCTCAGTCCAGGTTAGAGTCCAGGATCTGTGATGAACAAGCTCCCAATCCTACAAAAATCAAAGGAATCCAAGTGACTAAACATGTATCTGTGATGGAAAATTTTTCAATCAAACACTGTAAAGCTCGAGACTCTTATGGCTCTTTATTATTAAAAAGAAAAGGGACCCACGGCTAATGTAAACACCATACCATCTACCTCGGTGTCTTTAAAAAAAAAACAACAGGAAAATATTCTGTGGTCCATCCAGACAACAGAATATTATTCAGTACTAAAAAGAAATGAGCTAACAAGCTGTGAAAAGACATGGAGGATCCTTAAATGCATATCACACAGTGAAAGAAGCCAATCTGAAAAGGACGTATATGGTATGATCCCAATTCCATGACATTCAGAGAAAGAGAAAAACTATGGAGAAAGTAAAAGGACAAGGGGTTGCCAGGGGTTAAGGGAAGGGAAGGATGAGGAGGTGGAGCACAGCGGGTTTGGAGGGCAATAGAATTATTCTGCATGAGACTGTCATGGCAAGTACATGTCCTCATACCTTCATCCCAACCCCTAGAATGTACAAGACTAAGAATGAACTCTCATGTAGGCTGGGCATGCTGGGGGATAATGGTGCATCCACAGATGCTCATCCATTCTAACAAACGTCCTATTCTGGTGGGGATGTCAACAGTCAGGGAGGCTGTGCATTCGAGGGGCAGGGATATATGCCCAGGAATCTTTGTACCTTCGTCTCAGTTTTGCCGTGAACCTAAAACTGCTCTAAAAAAAAAAAGTCTCAAAAAAAAAAACCTCCTATGGTGGCAGGGATCCAACTCAACCCAACCAATATTTAATTGACTTGCTAGTTTCAGCAAAATAATTTTGTTTTCTCCCTGACAATGGCCAGTTGCACTTTTCACAGTTTTCTGTCTTCTGTTTTATTTTGTGGAAATACAAAGAAAAATAGCAAGTGGCCCCTGATCCTAGGAGAACATACTCGAACGGCGGTGCACACATTTCAACCATCACAGTCACTGGGGTGGGGGTCTTTTTGTGAAAAACGCATATCCTTGGGCCGTCCCCCTAATCCAGGAACCATCTCCCCAGTACCCAGAGCATGAAAAGCCTCTGGGAAGAAGTATCCCCGCAGCGTGACTATGCCCTCAACATTTATAATCTAAGGTTGTTGGAAACAGACACACCAAGGACCACAGGCACCAGGTGAAGAGCAGGGGACCTGGGCCCAACACTTGCGCTTCCCGAACCATCATCAGATCTGAAAATCTGCCGTCACAGTGGCTGTTCCTTCCTAGACGGATGGCGAGCAGGTCAGACTCATTCACTCATTCATCCCCAACATGGGGCTGAACAGACGACTTCGGCTTGTCCCAGAGAAACACAGAGAAAGACAGCAGCAAAGATTTCCCAAACCTTGCCTCAATGATTTATTCACCTCTATGTGTGCACGTCCAGATTTCCCTGGGGGCCCCATGACGAACACCCCAGGCTATGGAAGTTCGAACGGAGCTTGGACACGACCCCTTGGCCACTGAGGAGACAGTGAGCCCAGGGAGCTTTTTAACCTGCTGGAACATTCTGTTTCCAGAAGTCACAGCTCTCGGGAGCCCCGCTTGCTCAAGGTGGTGGCACTAGCCTGGCTCGGTTTCTTGGATACCAAAACGAAGCAGCCAACCAGACACCAAATTCTCAGAAGAGAATCAGGCAGCGAGTGAAAGGGAGCCCAAGGCCTGCCGAGATCTGCAACCCCCGCTCCCACCCCAGCATTTGCTTCACCACCGTTCAGAGGGCCCTGGGTGCCATCCCTGCCGATGCATTTTCTTTGACCTTTTTCTCTTTTTTGAAATTTAAAATGCTCATGAAATTGTTGGAACCCTGATGCCCTGCTGGGGTATGAATCACTTACTGCTTCAGTTTGCTGGGGCTGCAGTAACTAAGTATCACGGACTGGGTGGTTTCACCCAAGTGTATCATCTTATAGTTCTGGAAGCTGGGAGTTTGAAATCAAGGGGTCAACAGGGTCAGCTCCTTCTGGGGGCCCCGAGGGCCTCTCTCCTAGCCTTGCAGATGGCTCTCTTCTCCCTGTGGCTCTTCCCGTTGTCTTTCCACTATGTGTGTCCCTGTGTCCAAATGTCCCCTTTTTATAAGGACACCAGTCGTATTGGGTTAGGTCCCATCCTATCGTGATGTCACCTTGACTTGATTTGGAGACCCCATCTCCAAATACGGTCACCTTCTGGGGGATGGGGCGTTAGAGCTCCAACGTGAGAATTTTGAGGCGGGGGGACACAGTACAATTAACCCCCCCTATTAACCAATCTCCCTCCTTCGGGACAGAAGCAAAACAAAAGAGGCTTGAGGAGAAAGCAAGGCTGCTGGTCAGCAAGGGCCCTGAAAGAAGGGATCAGTAGCCCCAGGGGCGGCGGGGAGAGGGAAACACACTCAGTCTCAGCGCCTGGTGGTCCTTCCCGGTCTTCACTTTGCTGTTTTGTTTGCTGCCACTTCCCCTCTGCACCCACCCCTCGGGTAGCATGGGCACACCAGTGATCGGCAACTATGGGAAGGGGTAGGATGTGGAGGTATTCATTAACTGCCCTTCTCCAAGTCCTCCGTCACCCTAATAACCGGCTCGCACACTGAACGCCCTCCAGAGCCCATCATGCGACCTTGCTGGGCTGCCCTAGAAATGCCATCCAGTTGTGACCAGGGCGTGGATCCTGTCACCTTTAATACATTTTGTAGTTCTTATGGCAACAAGCTAACCTGAAGTCCAACACCAGTTCCATCACTTACCACCTGTTTGGCCTGGGGCAAATCACTTAACCTCTCTGTGCCTTGGTTTCTTCATCTTCCGGTGGAAATGATGGTGAGCTTCCGTGTTATTGTAATGATTCAATAAGAGAGCATATGTAAAACGTGTGTGTGTGTGTGTGTGTGTGTTAGTGAGGCTGGGATTCCCTGCTGTTTTCTGTGTGTATGACGGATGACCAGTGCCCCCAGCACTTGTCGCTCCGCACAGATGGACGTACCAGGAAATGTTCCCCTCTGAGTGCTGACCCCGAATCAGCCCCAGACTTCTTGTCCTTGTTCCTAGAAGCCCACCTCTGCACCCTGTACTCTTCCTTTAAGCCCCAAATATTCCTTTTTTTTTTAAAGTTTTATTTATTTGAGAGAGAGAGAGAGAGAACATGCACAAAGGAGAAGCAGACTCCCCGCTGAGCAGGGAGCCCAATGTGGGGCTCAATCCCAGGACCCTGAGATCATGACCTGAGCCGAAAGCAGACCCTTAACTGACTGAGCCAGCCAGGTACCCCAAGCCCCAAATATTCTGTTCTGAATATATCAATTCCTTGGGTCACTTTAAGGGGAAAACCCTCTAATAAACGTTGGGCAGATACAGTTGGTGGGGTGAATCGTGTCTCAGAACTTGAGGACCCCCCTCCCGCCCCCAGTCATCACACTGGGAGTTCTGGGGGATCCTGATTCCTGTGGCCCCAGATAACCCCTCCATATATTTGGCAAGCCCAGCTGGATCCTCGGTCCTTGATCTGGGGTTGCTTTTGAAATCCAGCACCCAGGTGAAAGAGTTAACATAACTTCATTGCAGGAGGATTTCTCCCTAATCTGTACACATGTCCCAGGGATCAGGACCGTGGGAGGTGGTGCTATTCTGTGGCAGTTGCTCAGGCCCTTGGCCCACAGCCCACCAAGCTCCCAAAGCCCTCTTGTTCAAGTCAATTTCAGATTTAATTAAGAACAACCGAGCAGAAGCTGAGAACTCCACAGAGCCATCACCCCGGAGCTTGGAGAAGTCCGGGGAGATAAGTATCTTATCATGAAACAGAAAGTTGGGAGAGGCTCCTGTCACCTCACCTGTGAAAACAGGCCAGCAATAACCAGCAGGGTGCAGAGGCGCGGAGTTTGCCAAAGTCAGAAGGAGCCAAAGTCGCGCCTGTGGGGGGGGGGGGGGGGGCAAGGGGAGCTATGAAAAGGGCCCTCCAGAGCAGCCTCGAAGGGACCACCCTCCTGCTGTCCCCACAGGCAGCAGCAGGAAGGCCCCACCTACCTCTCCTCCCCACTCCCGCCCTCTGGGGCCGAAAGACCAGGCACCGCCTCTCCCCTCACACAGGTGTGACTTAGGAACTGATGTCTGGGAAGCGCTTCATGGACAAAAGCACAAAGAATACAAAAGGAAGAGAGAAGGAAGGCGACACTGACCAGGTGGTCCCTCACCTCTGGAGCGAGAGGCCTTGGCAGGGGGGAAGCTTGGAGAAAGATTAGCGCCTCCGCGGATCAGCCAGATGCTTGTCGGGTAATTTCTAAGTGTGAGTCCTCGGCTCCCACCTCCGAATAGTCCCCAGATGCTTCAGATCAATACTGATTGCTGGGCCTCCCTCCAGACTTCGGAGGCCATCAAAGGGGGCCAGGAAATCAGCATTTTAAAACATCCTTCTGATGATTCTGACCACACATTTTTGGAGGCTAGGATAGCCTAGAACAGGGATTGGCAAACTATAGCCTGGGGGCCGAAGGTGGCCCACTGCCTGTTTTGATAAATAAAGTTTTATTGAAACCCAGCCACCCCCACTTGTTTATATATTGTTTATGGCTATTTTTGCAATACAATGGCAGAATTGAGTTATTGCGACAGAGATCCCGTGACCCCCCCAAAACCTGGCCCTTCCCAGGAAATGTTTGCCGGCTTCAGGTCTAGAAGAGTCACAACCTTAGCACTATATTAGAATCACTGGGGAAGTTGCAACAATTACTGATGTGGGCCCAGCCCTAATCAGTTAAGTCAGAATGGGGGTAGCGGGGGCACCTGGGTGGCTCAGTCGTTAAGCGTCTGCCTTCGGCTCAGGTCATGATCCCGGGGTCCTGGGATCGAGCCCCGCATCGGGCTCCCCGCTCGGCAGGAAGCCTGCTTCTCCCTCTCTCACTCCCCCTGTTTGTGTTCCCTCTCTAGCTGTCTCTCTCTCTGTGTCAAATAAATAAAATAAAATCTTAAAAAAAAAAAAAGAATGGGGGTAGCGGTAGGTAGCCTCGGGCACGGGATAGATTTTTATGCTGCTAACGTCTAGACGAAGTTGGGAGAAGCCCTGTGTACTTACAGAGCGGGCAATGATTCAGAATTGGTTACTGTTCCCTTCTCTGATGGCAAATGGCGTCAACAAATATTTACGGAGGATCTTGTAGTGCTAAAATGTGACTCAGCCGTACCTGTCCTCTAGGGGTACACGGCTCATTTGGCAGTCAGTGAAACTCAGCATCTTTTCTCTCTTGGACGCCAACGGCCTGCTCTATCCTTAAGGAGACCTCCTTCAGTTTGCTCCAGGCTGGTAGCCCCAGCGTCACTTGGGGGAGAAATCTGGACTCTGGATCCCGCCCAGAACTGAGGCTGGGGCCTGGGAGGAGCTCTGGTTAACGAGCATCCAGGTAGTTGTCGAAGCTTCCAGATTCGGGAACCCCTAGTCGAGGCCTCTTTGAGGCTTAGCTGGAGGAAATTTCATTTCGACGGGGTTGAAGGTGTTCTTCTAAAGCCAGTAGGCCCAAAGGAGTAATTTTTCCTGTTTATGATATGAATTGGGAAGGTAGCTGATCCGGGTCCATTTCTTGGCTCCCGGTAAGGAGAAGTCAGACCAGAAGGCCACGATCGCTCTTAAAGGTGGTGTGCGTGCGTGAATATGAGACTGTGTTTGTGGGTGAGTGTGTACCGGGGTGTGCACATGTGAAGACAAACACGGTAGTGTGCAGGTGTGCACATGTATGAGTGTGAACGTGTCAGTGTGCAAGCGGTTGTGTGAGTGTGAATGTGTCAGTGTTTAAGTCGGTGAGCATGTGTGAGCATGGGGGTGAGCACATGTAATTGTGTGTGAGTGTATGTGAATAATCCCTACACGGGGAGACGGTTCTATCCCACGGGGAAGAGCTCGGGTTCCGCGGGTGGGCAGCCGGGCGGGGCTGGACAAGGCGCTCACGCTCAGGGTCCCCTGCCTCCGCCGAGTGGTGGTCCCACCGCCAGCCTTCGGGTCCCTTCCACTACGCACCTGCCCTGTGCTGTCACTTCTCTAAGGCTGTTTGCTCATCCCAAAACTTGGGACCATACCCACGCCTCGCTGATAAGAGTTTGGAGAGGAAAAACAAAGAAAATGTGAGAGAATGGTTTTAGGCCCACAGTTGAGAGCTTGGCAACTGCTCATCTGTCTGTCTTTTCACGAAATGTTTAGTGATTGCTAAATGCTGTCCGAAATGCTCCGGACAGGTTTGGTTCCAGGTACTGGAAATAAAGCATCGAACAAAAGAAAATAAACTCCTTGTCCTCGTGGAATGTATATTCTTTTTTTTTTTTTTTAAAGATTTTATTTATTTATTTGACAGAGAGAGACATAGCGAGAGAGGGAACACAAGCAGGGGGAGTGGGAGAGGGAGAAGCAGGCTTCCTGCAGAGCAGGGAGCCCGATGTGGGCCTCGATCCCAGGACCCTCGGACCACGACCTGAGCTGAAGGCAGACACTTAACTGACTGAGCCACCCAGGCACCCCTGGAATGTATATTCTAATGGGGACGGGAAGGGGCCAGGAGCACACACAAACCACCAAGTAACTATATCGTATCTTCAGATGGTTCTAAAAGCTATAAGGAATATAAGGAATAGGGTGCAGGGCCGGACAGCCCGTGAACACAGGCACAAACGTTGGTCATCATTCAAAAAAGGATGCAGCGGACACATCATTGCTTCTCCGATGTGGATGGTTCATCTTCTTCGCTCCAACATTCCCCAGCTTCCTGGGACTCAAATATAGTTACTTGTGGTTAAAAATCGAGCATTCTATCGAGAAAGTTATGCAAAGCAAAACAAAAACACACACACACAAAATAAAGTAGAAATGTAAAAACAAACAAAAAACCCTACACTTTTACTGGAGGTTTGTTTGCGCTGGCTTCTCTGCCAAGAGGGACTATTTACCCACACGCACAACAAGAGGGCGGGGACTTCCAGAATGCTGCAGAAGCCGGGCGCCCGTTTCCAAGGCGGCCAAGCTGACAGCTTCAGGGACGGCAGGGACCCCGAGCCTACCCCTCCAGAACCCAAACCCTCATTTTCAGCATGTAACTCTAGATGCATCGAAGACAGAGAAACCAAGATTGGGGTAGTTTTCGCCAACCAAGCTCCCCGGGGGAGTTTTGTAATGAAGGAAGAAGATTTTGAAATAACTCTCTTCAGGCCAGTGAGAAATAAATCTGAGTTTCTGGTCAGAGGCTGAGACTAACTGGCTCTTGGAGTCACTCAGGAGAGAAATCCACCATCTCTCCCCTGCTGAGTCCCATCTGTACGCCGTGCCACCAGGCAAAGGACAGTGTCCACACCCGAATCCAGCCGGCTTTCAAAGGACCTTCAAGGAATCGAGAAGGCAAATGCTTGGTGCTGGTTGTGATTTCTCAGCCACCGTTCGTGTTGGTTCATGCAAGCTACCGCCCGCGTGCAAGTTTCATTCCCAGATTTCAACCCCACACACCCCCTACCGCACCTCCCACCTCCACCACACACTCACTCCCATTAGCAGCCGATTAGACAATGTCAGTAAAAGTCCTTTAAAAACTGGCTGGAAACGGGGGCGCCTGGGTGGCTCAGTCGGTGAAGCGTCTGCTTTTGACTCAGGTCCTGGGATCGAGCCCTGCATTAGGGTCCTTGCTCAGCAGGGAGTCTGCTTCTCCCTCTCCTTCTGCCCCTCCCCACCCCTGCTCGTGCTCTCTTTCCCTCTCTCTCTCTCTGTCTCAAATAAATAAGTGAAATCATTAAAAATAAATAAATAAACTGCTGGAAACCGATGCAAAGTGGACTGTCGTTCTTATTCTCCATCCTGATCAATGGGACTCTCTGCCCCCGGGGTCCACACAGACACACACCCCACCGGGTGCCTAGCGTGTGGAGAACACTCAGAGGGCTGTCTGCGTTTATTGCCAGTTTCAGGGAAAGAATGGTGAAGAATGGACAGCGGTGATAGGAGATTCTGCCATAGAGGCTGCATCCTAAAGACATTCTGGATTCCTCTGTTGGTGGCAGCCACACCCTTCCTCCGAGCTCATGGGCCAAAAGGAGACAAACCATGGAGAGAAGTTATTCCCACTTGGATTTTAACACTGAAGCATAAGAGACCCCTTAACATATATTTACTGAACACTCACTCTGTCCCCAGATGCCAAAAATGCAAAACAAAGAAGCCATATTCCCTTCTTTCCTCTCCAGGAGTGCAGAGTCCGTACAGAAAACAGATGAACAAATGTATTTTAAAATGACAATAACATCCATCCTCCTTTCTCTGACCATTAAGACCTTATGTGATCTGGTCCCTACCTACTTTTCTGAACACACACCACATGACTTTTGCCTCATTCACTCCACTCTAACCGGTCTTCTGGCCGATTCTTAAACATGCTAAGAATGTTCCTGCCTCAGGGACTTGGCACTTTCTATTCCCTCTGTCTGGAGTGTTCTTCTTCCTGCAGACATGCCAATGGCTTGTTCCCATACTTCATTAAGTCTCTGCCCTCTTGTGTCCCTCTGGGGAGGCTCCCCGGCCATTCTACTTGGGACAGCCCTGTGGTTTCTAACCCTGCTTTATTTCTTTTTCTCAGTGTATCACTTTCTGACATGAATGGTTCAAATGTATTTATTATGTCTCCCTCACTGCACATAAACCTCATAAGGGCACCAACTTTGCTTTTTTGTTCCCTGCTATATGCCTAATGCCTAGCATATAATAAGTACACAACAGATATTTATTAAGTGAATAAATAAATGCTATAATAAAATCAGAATGCAACACGATCTGTCCAAATCACTCCCGGGCCATGATAGGAATATCTCATTTATAGCATCTCCCTTTCCTGGAAAGGCTCCCCTAAGCACAGTCTTAAGGATCAAATCGTATTTCCCTGATGACATTTATTGTAGAAGCTGGAGATGCACTCCTCCGGAAAAGAACTTTACACCAATGTAGAGTGAAATCTCAGAAAACTGTTCCAAATCGTATAAAAATACAACATGGTGATTTTTCTAAAATATTAGCTACAGAGTTGCAGAAAACTCAGATGTGAATGCCCAGCAATGAGGCAAAACAAAGTCAAGATGGTGCCTCGGAAGTGGGAGCGGGAACCAGAGTATCTTTTATCAGTCCTCCCCTTTGTTCCCCAAAGCAGTTGCTAAGACAGATTATAGGGGCTCCAGCCATCTAGAGGCACAGTTTAAAATGTAAAGTCTAAAACTTACCAAGAAAAGCTGGGAAATACAAAATGAAGTCAATGAGAGCATATTTCTCTGCTGACACCAAAGCTTCAAAGCTCAGAGAAAGCATCACCACCAGCCTGAGACACCCAGCACTCGGACTGAGCCCTCCCCAGCAGTCTACTGCAGAAGCATGAGCATCCCTTTTGGATTGCCCCGCGCTGAGTTCAAGACACCTTGGCACAGTCGCTGGCTGTGTTATATAAAAATGTGTTATAAAGATGATATGACCAACTCAATCTGATCAGAGAAGAAAGAGTGATGATTCAAAATGCAGCAGGAAATGAGGAAATAAAGGAGACTTATGATGGACAAGTCTAGAAAGAATAGAACAAGACAGAAGCATATTTATGGAATCTGATGGGAAAGAGACGTCGTGAAGCCGGGTGGGACACATGCAGGTGAGACCCATGAGTCCCCTACTTGCTCTGACCCAGTCCACATCTGCCGCCACCGCCGCCACGGGGACCCCTCTGTGGGCGGTAGAACTGGTGTCAGAGGAAAAGTCACGGGATCTAACGTCTCACCGCCACTCTGCCTCAACGGCTAGAGGACACTAGCCAGGAGAGCACAAATAACCACCACCACAGCGATAGTAAGAATAAGTCGCCGCTTGGAGGGCTTTCTGGGTCAGCAAGACGCTAAGCACCTCACCTTCAAGATCTCAGTAAAAAAAAAAAAAAAAAAAGATCTCAGTTAATCTGCCAACAATTTATGAGACCAAAAGTGGACTCATCCCTGCCTTCCATGGAAGGTCATATAGTTTCTCTTCGGCTGCACCGCCCCGGGATTCAAACTCTAGGCTGACCGACCCTTCAGACCAAGAGACCCTCTACCCATGTGCTCCTCGTCTACACAAAGGCCTTCACCCCTCCTACAGTGCACACCTCGCAGGGCCACTGTGAGGGACAAATGACATGTCCTCTTGAAAGTGCCTCATAGGGGCGTCTGGGTGGCTCAGTCGGTTAAGAGTCTGCCTTCGGCTCAGGTCATGATCCCAGGGTCCTGGGATCGAGCCCCACATCGGGCTCCTTGCTCAGGGGGAAGCCTGCTTCTCCCTCTCCTGCTCCCCCTGCTCTTTCTCCCTCTCTTTCTCTCAAATAAATAAATAAAATCTTAAAAAGAAAGAGCCTCATAAATGGGAGAGCGCGATCTAGTTGTCCGTTCTTCAAATCGGCACAGCGGGCCTCCTCCGGGCCAGTCCCGGTGGTGACCAGAGAGACGGAGGTCAAGGCCGCTGGGGCATGCTGCCAGCAGACAACGCGGAGAGAAGTAAGGTGAGTGGTACAAAGGGCTAGGAGGAAAAGCAGAATAGGCCACGGCAAGTGATGGTGAGCTGGTGAGATGCCATGGTGCACAAAGTCGACGGGGAGGGCCTCCCTGCGGAGAGAACATTCGAACAGACAGCGCCCAGCCCTGGGCCCTTCTAGGGGAAGAGCACTCGGGGCAGCAGAATGGTACGGGCCTACGGCTAAAGCCCAGGGAGGGGAAGGGTGGGCATGAGGTCAGGAGGCAGCCAGGGCCAAGAGGGACTTGGGACGGTCCTCCTGCGGGGCGGGAAATGGCAGGGGCGCAGCATCCCCGGGTCACCTCGGAAGGGATGGCTCTGGATGGTCACAGAAGCAGGTTCTTGCCCTCTCGGGGGCCAGCAGCTCCTGACTTCCACGAGCTGTGCAGAAACAGCCCAGGCTGACCACACCAGGGCTCTGCCCTGGCCTTCGACTCCTCTCTTTATCCCCTTTGCAACCTGCATGGTAGCTGCTGAGCGCGGAGCCCAGGGAACAGGGAAGTTTGCCCAGGTGCCTCCCACCAGCTATCCCCCAACCTGTCCCTGCTTATTTGCATGAGATAACAGCAGTGAGTAATTCATTGCCACGGAACAACAGAAACCTGGGGATAGAGAGCAAGGGCATCCCAAAGCAGGAAATGATAAGGGTGAGAGGTACCGTGTGAAAGCAAAAAGGGAGCTGGGATTAATCAGGGTGCAGACTGGACTTAACCAAATGTGATTCTCCACTTTCCGCGAGCAACACCCAATGCAAAACTATTTGCATGCCTCCACTATGTATAGCATCGGCTAGCGCTGCAAGGGGAAACCTAACTCAAAGGCACAAAAGAATGGATGGATCGGCTTCTTGCCACATGCATGAGCTCCCTGGCGTGAGGTTCAGGGGTGGCAGTAAATGGGTCCCCGCAGTTCTGGTTTCTCTCCTCAAGGTCAGTCTTCTGGAAGGGCTCTCTTTCCAGCACTGTTGCTTTGCTCTGGGGCTGCACTTGGCCACGAAGGGGCCAGATTCTAGGCTTCCTTCAACGCTGGACCCTCCGTGCACGCGTGTCTCAGCATGGTACAGAGAGGAATTGCATGGGCTAAAGAGGGCAGTGATTTCTGATAGAAGGTTCCCATTCATCCTCAGAAGGAACCAACCCCGCGGACAGCTGGATAGCGGATTCCCAGCCTCCAGAACTGTGAGGCATCACGTTCCTGCTGTCTCAGCCCCCTGACCTGGGGTTTGTTATGGCAGCCCAGGAACCAGAGCCGCTCACCAACAACAGCTTACACTCCACGGCAGGTCTCTAGTGATTACTATGTTTCCCCAGGTCTTCCCCGATGCCCTGCAGAGGACACTTGTGGACCTGAAGTTGTGGACGACTGCCATATGGTTTTGAAAGGTGCTGGGCTCTCTGCTCCTGGTTCTCTGATGACAATTTCCTTTCATCCTCGTGCTATTGTTTCCTCCTCTTTACGGGTGAGCAAACAAGGACGTTAGGTAGTCTGTGATATTAGTGATAGATGGCTGGGGAATCTGGAGCATCTTGGCCAAAGGAGAGTCCTCTTGGGAAGAGTTCTGCTCATAGTTGGCAGGGGGTGGTGCTCATGGAGTTGTGAGTTCTCCTGATCCAAGGAAACATATCCCGGAGGAGGAAGAGGTAGGTGCTCAGGCCGAAGTTCCAAGCCTGGCTCTGCCGTGCCCCACCCCCCAACAGCCATTTGACCTTGGGCACGTGGATTCCGGAGCTTTCTCCATGAGGAGGGTATTGGCAGGAATGTCCATGCATCATAAGACACTCAGCATCCCTAGAACCCACCCACCTACTCGTTGCAAGCAACACCCTCCCAAAGGGTCCCCCAAATCGTCCCACACATCCCAAATATCCCCTAGGGGATAGTGCCCTACCTAGTGGAGAGCCATTGGCTCACTCTGAGTCTCAACTTCACTCTAGAATGAGAAAGAGACCATCCTTTTGTCCAGGTCATGAGAGCCTAGGGATTTTCCTTCTACAGAGAGCAAGCTTTCTCAAGCTCAGCACCATCAACGCTGTGGACTAGATGAGTGTTTATCACAGGGGTCTGTCCTGTGCGCTGTGTATTTAGCTGTATCCCTGGCTTCTACCTGCTACATGCCAGAAGCACCCTCCCCCAAGCTGTGACCATCAAAAATTCTCTGGACATTGTCACATGTCCCCTGGGGGGCAAAATCGCCCCCAGTTGAGCACCACTGATACAGAATACTCAGAACAGTACGAGGTTTAGATAGGGCTAGAAGGATCATAACTATTACGGTGAAGACATCCAGCTTTCTTCCGATTCTCTTCAGTGACAACAACCAATCAATTCAATCGGGTGATGAGGTTGGCCCACTGACCTCCGGTAGCGCCTGCATTAGGTGAGCAGCCCACAGGCTTTCTTATCGATTCCAAAGATGGAGCGTATTTATTGCCATTGTCCTCCTCTTGCCAATTTCTTAAAATTTCCTTTTATTTTTTAAATAGGATCCACGCCCAACATGGGGCTTGAACTCACGACCCTGAGATCAAGAGTCGCAGGCTCTACCGACCGAGCCAGCCAGGCGCTCCCTCCTCTTGCCAATTCTAAGAGCCTTTCGCAGAAGCCCCGGCCTCCTCTCCAGCCCCTCCCTCTCCATCAGCTCTCTAATGCTCCCTGGCCCAGTTCAATACTTAATCCCCCACTTGCCATGCCCTCTCCATGCTCACCGCCACCGCCCGAAAATTGCCCAGCATCCTTCATCCACACACCCTAGAAAGACCCTGGTCTTCTCATCTTCTTCCTTCAATCCTTCCATCTCCTCCTGTCAAGACAACATTCCCTGGACACCACGCTGATGCTACATATACCAGAATCGAGAACTTTCCCTGACTCTCAACTCCCCTTTCTCATATTTCCCCTTCCCACACTGGCAGCCTGACTTCCCGCGTCCCCCAAGGTGTGTCCTGTCCCGTTGCGTTCTGCATCATGCCTCCTTGCTACGTCCTCCTGTGCGGTATGCATCTTTCTCCCCACTCCCTTCCCATTCCTCCCGTCCCAGTGCAAACTCAGCTTTCCCCAAAGCCTTGTTGAATTTCTCCAACCCCCAATGACATTTCCCTTCATCAAATTCTATTACAGGTATGGTCATTTCCATACAGCAGAACACTTATTCATTGTTTAAATCCATTATTGCTTTTTTTTTTTTTATCCTGGGATGATTAGATGAACAAAAATATTATTTCTATGGTATCAAGCTCAGTCCCCCTCTTGCTACCCCACCAAAGACACCTGGCTTATTCTGTCCTTCAGATTTTTACTTAAATGTCACCTTCTTAGCACCATCTTCTCTGAACACCATATTTAAAGTTGCAACTCCCCCGGGACTCCCAAGCAACCCATCCCCTCGCCTGCTGGGGATGTGGCAGCTAAAGAGACTGATGAGCTGTTACTTTCACGGAGCTCATGTGAGCTGACATAGTTCCTTGGATATCAACTACATTCACTTCATTCCCTTATTCTGTTCACAGTTCAATATCAAATCTGTTCTCAGTATTTTATGATGACTCCACATCAGTGTCCATGACCTTGAGTTTAATCTCAAAGGCAAGAATTTCCTCGGGTCTTTTTCAGGGAGTTTTATTCTAAAATCATTTTCAATTCACAGAAAAGCTGTGTGGTTGGTATGGCAAGTTCCCATATACCCCACCCCATTTCCCCTATCATGAACACCTTTCATTACTATGGTTTATTGAACCAATATTGATGCATTATTATTAATTGAAACCCATACATTTTTCAGAAGCCCTTAGTCCTTCCTGATGTCCTTTTTTCTGTGCCAATTTCTCAGCCAGGATATATCACGTGTAGTCACCACGTCTCCTCACATGCTTCTTGGCTGCAACATTTTCAAGCTTCCCTTGTTTTTCCCAACATTGGCAGTTTTGAGGAGTACCCGTCAGATATTTTGTAGAATCTCCCTCCAGTTTTATTTGTCTGACGTTGTTTTCCTGGTAAGCCCAGAGTTATGAGTTTGGGGAAAGAAGACCATGGAGGTGAAATGCCATCCTCATCATCTCATCTCAAGGCTACATGCTCTCGACATGTTTTTTTGCTGTTGATACTGACCTTGACCTCCTGGCTGAGATAGTCCATCAGGCTTCTCCACTGTGAAGCCCCCTCTCTCCTCTCCTTTCCTGACTATGCTCTTTGGAGGGAAGTCACTAGGTCCTATCTCCTTGATGGTAGAATATCTATGTAAGTTATTTGAAATTCTTCTGCACAGAGAATGGTCTTCCCCAACTACTTATTTATTCAATCATTTATTTACATCAGTATGGACTCATGGATATTTATTTTATACTTTGGTTTATAATCCAATACCACATTATTTTTTTTTTTGCTCAAATTGTTTCAGCTTTGACCATTGAGAGCTCTTTCATTTTGGTTCCTGTGTTCCTTTGACATACCCTCATCACTTTGTGTATGTTTTGGTTTTGTTTTGTTTTATTTGTTTGTAGTTTAGGCATTCCCTTACTTTCTGGCACTACAGATGCTCCAGGCTCATCTTGGATATTTCCTGCCTCAGCCCCGGGATAAGCCATTTCTCTTAGGACCCTGGTTCTTCTTACTGGAGAATAGGACCAGAAACAAAGGGCGTTCGGTGTGCTCATTGGCAGTGTGGCAATGTTAATTCTAAATCCTCTCAATAGACAGAGCAAGGAAACATATGTATATTACTAAACCATGTTTGTGCACAAACACACACACAATTTATAAATATTTCTATATATTTGTATCTATATTAAGCTAAACATGAGTTCATACTGATATTTCCAACTCCAATCCATTACCACGTGGATCATTCTACCCTCCTCCTTTTGCTTATCTGAAAAGCCCACTCCAACAGTGAGAAGCTGGGTTCCTACCATCCATGGTCCATTTACTTACTTGCTCAGTTCCAGTAAACATGTATAGCAGTCTGAGAACTATTAACCCATGCCCCCACGGGGACCAACTTTATGAACCACAGTACCATTATGTGTAGTTCCTTTTGCCTTTTTTAGTCTTACAGAGGCATTTCCAAAGTCAGGTAGGTCCACACCTCTCACTCCCTAACCCTTCCGCGAGATTGTTGCGTATATTTCCAACAGGGTTAGTTTCTTCTATCACATTTTGCAATCCATCCTAGGATCCTCCAACCTCCCAAATAATTTTTTTCTTTTTTTTTAATTTAAGATTTGTTTATTTATTTGAGAGAGAGAGAGAGAGGATGAACGCAGAGGGGAGGGACAGAGGGAGAGAACCTCAAGCAGACTCCCCACTGAGCCCTGAGCTGACACTGGGCTCGATCCCCTGACCCATGAGATCATGACCTGAGCCGAAATCATGAGCTCAACTGACTGAGCCACCCAGGCACACACCCCCCCCCCAAATAATTATTTTCAATTGCATACATTAAGGTTTGTTTTCTGGACTGTAAAGTTCTATGGGTTTTGACAAATGCACAATGTCATGTATACACCATTATCGAATCTAACACAATCGTTCCATTGGCCTAAACATTCCCCCCATGCTTTGCCTATTCAATTGTCCTTCCCTCCTGAACCTCTGGCAATTACTGATTTTTTTTCTCTGTTTTTGCCATCTGTATTTTTGCCTTTTCCAGAATATCATAAAAATGGAATCACATGGCATGTAGCCTTCTCAGACTGGTTCCTTCCGCTTAGCAATATACATGTAAGATCCACCCATGCTTTTGTGTGGCCTGAGAGTTCATTCCTTTTTGCCACTGAATAGCATTCCATTGATCATTGTAGGTACCCACCACGGTTTTTTGATCCATTTCACCTATTGGAGGACATCACAGCTGCTTCCAGTTTTTGGCGATCGTGAATAAAGCTGTTATAAACATTTGTGTGCATGGCGTAAGTTTTCAGATCAGCTAGGTAAATATCCAGGAGCATGCTTGCTGGATTGCATGGTAAAACTATGTTTAGCTCTGTAAGACCTTCTTTGTTTATTTGGGAGTTTCATTCATTTGTCTGGTTGGTTGTTTTTAGCAATGCTCAGTACTGAGATGTCCACAGGCAAACATTTAATAAATAACATTTTATGTATCAAGGATCTAACAGTCAACTGCTTATAGATTCAGTTCCTGTGAGAGCAGTTGAAGGAAAGAATGTCCCTGGCATAACCACCTTCATTGCCACAAACAAGGAGTCAGGATGCCTCAACATCAAACTTGCCCATGGGGCCGTGTCTTCTTCTGCACCTCAATTCCTTTCAACTCAGCCATGCCTTGTGGTTTCTGAGATAATACATGTTAAAGGAATATTAATCATGATTAACTGCTAAACCATCAGTTAATGTTAAATTGTGTGGCCCAACTGAAAACCTTATTGTCTCCATTTGATTATTTACTGTATCCTCACTCCCTAGGCAGCTGTTTTCCCAAATCCAAACACTCTTACTGCCACACCCCAGAGTCAGGAGAAGCCCATTTTTTCCAGGGCGAAAAAAAAAAGTGGTGTTAAAGAGCCTGAGCTCATTTAGAAAATATCAGATCTCTCCAGCAGGATCTGGCTCCCCTCCCATGCACGGAAGGACAAAAGATCCTGTCCCTTTTCTTTGCCAGTGTGTCATGGGACAGAGGGGACCTGGGATGTGTCTGGATTCTCCTGCCCAGATTTAGCCCAGAGCAGTGGGTGCGGGACTTGAGCATGCATTCAAATCCCCTAGATGTTAAAACTCAGAGTGCTAGCACCCATCCCCACAGTGCCTTATTCAGTAGGTCTGGGTTCAGTAGGACTTTCTAACAAGTTCCCAGGTGATGAGATTCCATTGGTCCTGGGCATGTCTTGAAGAACCACTCCCCCCAGAGGAGTGTCCTCCATGCAACCAAGGCGCCCAAGCCATCACTAGGAATTTGCCTTCACTGCTCAGATGGAAGACAGAGCTCGATGGAAGAGCTGGGGAAGGTTGAGCTGAGCTTAGAGCAGGAAAGCCAAGGAGTCTGGCACTTTGACACTGGGCACACAAGTCACCTGCTCCTCCAGAAATGGCTCCCTACTGTGGAGATATGGGCTTTGGGAGATGAAATGGACTATGGTGGCCAAAATGCCTTCATTGTAAAAGGGAAGGAAGTGAACCCAGTGGATGAAAGCAACTCACACAGCAAACCAGGGCAGAGCCACAATGACCTCCATCTTCTGGCTCTTTCTATAGTAGCAGAACTATTCTTCCTTGCTCGAGGGAGCACAGGTGCTCAGAGGTGAGGAGAGCAGAAGCAAGCCCATTCCTGAAATGATGATGCTTGAATTGTCATCTCAACAGGAAGTGAATACAACATGGCCCCTCCCTCCATCCACCCCTGACACCCCCCCCCCACACACACACACGGGTTCACGAGGGTAAGCACTCCAAAGAGACAGAGGGTGGGAAATGGGCAAGTAGGGAAGATGAAGGATCATTGTTTCTCAGAGCAATAACTCATGCTGGACCACACAGGATAAAGAACTCCAAGCTTCTAGAAGAGGAGACGACTAAAATTCTCAGTTGAAAGCCAAAGAGGGCAGAGTTGGTGGTCTCAGCTCCTTCCCCCCACCCCCAATAAAAGAACTCTGGCCATCCTGTTCTTGTGACCCTGGACATTGCTCACTGGAGCAATTCACTGTATTTGTGGGAGATGAGTAACTTCCCATCACCTTGTCTGGAACCCAGATCTCAGAGCACCTCTAAAAGGAGAAGTGAGGGACAGGCGAAGGAAGGGGGATGGGGGAGGAGAGGCTTTGGCTGCTTTTCTTTAGATTTAAAATATTATTAGATGATTTCCTTGAATTTCTAACAAGCAGGTTGAAGTTTAAATTACAAGATCTCTAACAGAGTCAGAATCCAAATGGCCCAGGAGTATGCAGACAACAATTACCACGGCCGGATGGGTTTCAGGTTTGTTCTTTGTGAAGACAAAGCTCCCATTGAGTGGTGAGAAGGAGGAGAGCCCAGAGAGGGTTTTCATTACCCTGATCCCCATCCCCATGGCCAGGGGAGGACGCAGAAGGAAGAAAGCATAGCCCGACTGGTCAATGCACTGCCGAGGATGACAGTTCATAGTGGGGCACACAGCTCTGGAGCAGGGTGGGGACAGAAGACAAAGATGAGAAAAGAAAGAAGCAAGCCCAGCGATGCAAGCTCATGTATTCAACAAAAATAAAAAAGCACAAGCCTCAGAGCAGTGACTAGGTTCTTGGTA
Organism: Mirounga angustirostris; assembly: GCF_029215605.1. Taxonomy (NCBI): domain Eukaryota; kingdom Metazoa; phylum Chordata; class Mammalia; order Carnivora; family Phocidae; genus Mirounga; species Mirounga angustirostris. The sequence continues at coordinate 36,646,237 of NW_026991725.1, forward strand.
GCAAACAACCATGTCGTGATTTGTGTGAAAGAGGAGAGGTCTTGCTGAGGTCTTATGGGAGGTTTGGTTCACACTTCCTTCATTTTGTTGATGAAGAATGTGCAAAACCCCTCAGCCAGAACTTTTCATTTAATCCATTCTGTCAGAGGCAGGGCAGTAAAGTGGTTATGGAACCAAGGTTTGGGGTGAGGATTTCAGTCCTGCTTGGGATAATTAATAATAAATTACGCCCAAGCCCCCTGTTTCTCCTAGGGCTTCTGTGAGCATTTAAATGCAAACATATGTAAATGTTAGCAGCCTTCCTAGCACTTGTAAGCACTGGACAGTTTGTAGCTACTTGTCATCTGTTACCTCGTACCTTGAGAGAAGAGGCTCTGAGCACCATGGCGACTTCCATGAGCCTTTGACCACTCTTGGGATCATCCTCCACTGAAGGACCTTCAGCCGATTGCTTTCTTGCTCAAGTTTCAACATTTCCAGTTTCTTCTCCAGAACAGCTGGTCCCAATCTACTAAATAACCCCTTTGCACACTTGAAGACCATTATTAAGATTCCCTTTGGCCATAAACATATGAAGAAGTGTTTAACAGATGAAAAAAATGTTTAACCTCACTGGTAATCAAAGAAATCCAAATCAAAACAACAAAATGCAATCTTTGCCTATCAATTTGGTAACTTTTTTTAATGATAGTACTCCATGCTGGTGAGAGTAGGGTAAGGTGGCAATTTCGTACATTGCTGGTGGGAACATAAATTGGTACAGTCTTTCTGGAAAGCAATTTGGCAATATGTTATCAAGACCCTGAAAATTGTCCTTACCCTTTTACCCAGTAATTTCACTTCTGGGAATCTATCTCAAGGAAATAATCAAAGAATCGGACACAGATTTCTGCTCCATGGGATTTGGTCTAGTACACAGTATTTTGATTTGTGAATAAGTAAAACCACCCAGAAGTTCAGGGATGCCGTGACACATATTAACAAGTTATTAAAAGTCATGTGAACAAGGAATATTCGAGGACACGCAGAGTGGTCATCATAAAACGGGAAACACAAGCACACGCAGCAGGATACAAAACTAAACACAGGAGGATTTTAATTATATAATGATATATATTTATACTTTTATATGTGCATAGGAAAAGGCTAGATGCAAACACAGCAAAATATTAATGGTTCTTATTAGAGGGTGATAGAATTATGAGTGCCTTTTTATTTTCTTCTTCATAATTTTATAACTAAAAAAAAATTGTTTAAGAGCTCACGTGGCCTTATATATGTTTCTAGGTAGCTCAGCACGGTCCCTGTCCTGCCATAGCACCTTGTCCAGAACCTAAACAATGGGCGATCAAGGGTTGCAGAGATTTTCTGGAAAGGGCCAGATAGCAAATGTATCAAGCTCTGCGGATCACACAGTCTCTGTTGCACTTACTCGACTCTGTTTTCGTATGGCAAAAGCATCCATAGACAATCCGTCAACAAGTGGGCATGGCTGTGTTCTAATAAAACTTTACTTAGAAAATTAGGCAGCAAGTTCCTTTTAGCCCATAGCCTTGGTTTGCTGACCCCTGGCCTAGATGATTTGAATTTCTCCCAGCCTAAAATAAATAAATAAATAAATAAATAAATAAATAAATAAATAAATAAATAAATAAATAATCTATAGTTTCAAGCAAATATACTTGGGAGAGACTTCTAGGAGAATCGGATGAGGCAAAGCTCTTCCCCATTCTCCGGATAGTCAATCAACGTGAAACCTTTATTCAGAAGCAGTCAGCGAAGGGCACTGTTCACGGGCCCTGCTGATTCACCACGACAGGTGTTCCCTCGTCCCCATCCCCAGCACCACCTTCCAAGTAGGATGCTCTGCACCACCCACTTTAGCCCTTCATGCAGACAGTGGGGTGGGGAGTGAAGAAAGCCAGAAGTTGAAGTGATGACAGCAGGAGGGCTGCAGACTTGGCACAGCTGATAGTTGGTTCAAGATTTCCACTCTCTGTCATCCAAGTGGCTGGAGGCACCCAGAGTCCTAGGTCTGTTGTCAGGTTTTCCTCTGGTCACTGTGCTGGAAGGTTGATCGCACATTAGTTGCATCCTAAGCCACGTTCAAAGGGGTGCAAAGAGATGTTTTTTGGGCTTGGTTTTGTAGACAGACAAACTGAGCCCTCGGTGAGAGCACACGATGCATTTGTATGTACACTTGGGTATGATATAAAGCTTTGCAATTTCCCCTCTTGGGATTGGAATCCTTCCCACTCACCTTGTCCTTCTCACTCACGTTGGCATAGACACAGGTCATCGCGGTATGGGTGGTCTTTCTCCCCACTCCCTCCTCTCTTGCCCCGCCCCAACTCCGGCTGTGTGTTTCCAATGGGGACACCTGCCCTAAACCGCTGTGGATATTGGACGCTTGTCTGGGGGCAGGAACAGCATCCCAGAGCAGCCTGCACATCAGACCCAGTGACGTGACAGGAGGCTATAAAATCAAAGTGACATTCCAGGGCTCTTTATTACCTTGTCCCTTTTCCCTAATCAAATGTCGCCAAATCAAATGTCAAGTTGAGAACAACCAAGTGAGAACGGCCCCAGTGGAAAGAAAAAGCAGTCACTGGGGGCTTCTCCCGAAGTCCTCTGCCAGCTTCTGGGGTTGATTCCTCTGACTCGGCTCGGCCTGTCGAATTTTCTCCTAACTCTGAATCCAGGCTGTGAGTCCCGCAGAACAGGCACTGTCATGGGCCAGCTTTCCATCAAGACTCCACCATCCTGGCAAATTACATAGTGATAAGGGAAGAGAGGAGAACAAGGAGATGTTGCTTTAAAAAAAAAAAAAAAAATTAGAAGCCCCAGTAGCTTATTTTACCCATAAAATGTCTCTCACACCCTCGCTAAGACAGAAAATATTTACACCAAACCCTCACGCTCTGCATTAGGCTGCCTGCCTAGGACTTGTTTTCCTGTTCAAGACTATAATGCAGGTCTTACTCTGATTTGCCCCGGACGGAGGCATTTGATTCCTGTTTCGTCCAGAACAAGGGCGAGCTGAAGGCCCATTATGAGTCATACTATTGCACACCAGGCCCTCTTTTTTTTTTTATTAAATCTTATTCAATAAACAAATATTGGGAGCAGCCGCGTGTATTGAAAGCCCACAGGATTAGAAGTAATTCATGCAGCCTGCTTTTTAGGCATCTTTTTTTTTTTTGCCACAGAAGAGAGGCCCCAGTTTGAAATACAGTTCCGTTACTTCCCAGCTGTGTGAATTACTTAATCTCCCCAGCCTTATCTTTCCTCTATTTGAAGGGAAAAAAAAAAGAACAGTGTGGGGGTGGGAGCCCCAATGATATTCGTCACGCCAAGTTGCAGAGTCGGAATGAGAGCCCGCATGTGAGCGCCCAGGGTAGGACAGAACATTTCCCTCTTCCCTTCTTTGAGCAAGGAATGGTGCTAATAACTCTGAGAGATGTGGGGAGGAACGGAACATGGCCCTACCACCTCCCTGCACACCACGAGTGTTGGATCTTTAGGGAGCAAGATTTATGGGCACAGGTTATTTGAAAGGTGGGGTATGCCAGGAAGGGTTGTGGAATGTGCTGTGAGAACAGAGAAGAGGGAGAGAGTCTTTCTAGCCAGTAGAATCAGTAGCCTCTGGGGTCGGGGGGTGACATTTCAGTTGAGCCTTAAGGGACAGGGAGGGAGATGCCAGAGACGCTTCTGGGCCAGGGACCTGCCAGAGCACAGGCTAGAGACAGAAATGGACAAAGCATTTCAAGCAATGATGATGCATTCCAGGGTTGCTCGGTCAGGAACACGAGAGCCCAGAAAGACGGGTAGGCTGAAATCACCGAGGAGGCCAGATCACTAGGGACCCATGAGCGCTGTGCTGAGACCCCGAGTTATTATGGAGGCCATGAGATTTCGAACCCAGGAAACTGCATCATCAGAATGTCACGCTGACAGGATGAGCCTGCATCTCTATCTGCCCAGGACAGTCCGGCTGTGTAATTATTAATGCGTTCGGACGATGAATGATGTACCACCTGAATTTTTCACCTTGCTGTCAATGGGAGAAAGATACTGGGGTAGAAAGAGGCTAGCCCCGAAGAGATCCCTTCAAAAGCCACTTCGCGTATCCGGGTAGGAAATGAGAGTCTCCAAAGACAGAGAACCAACAGGAACAGAAAGAAAGAAACAGATCAATGACCCCCTCTGAAGGTAGGGTCAACAAGACCTATGCATTGGGAGAGGAGAGAAGGAGAGAGCACGGGCGGTGGCTGGTGTTTTTAGTGTTAGGTGAGTTGAATCAGTGGGGTGAGCCACACACTCTGTGGAGAGGGATCAGCAAGGAGCTGGAAATGCGAATCCGGAGTACAGCAGAGGTCAGAGCTGGAGACCTGGGTCTGGCAGACTCGTGGGTAAAATGGTGGCTGAAGAAGGAGGGGGGGAGACCACCCAGGAAGAGGACAAACAGGATGACACTCGGGGCTCCCTGGCAGATGATAATGAGTCATGAGCAAAAGAGATGAGGAACCAGGCAGAAACAGAATCATGGGTGCCCGGGGAGAAGAGAGTTTGGGGGATGGCCGTTTGCATCCACAGAGCCAGACGTTCCCAAAGGAGTGAGTAGGCTGGCGAAGGGCCATCAGAAAGACCTCTGAAAGCTCCATTTCGCCGGAGCATCGGGGCATGAGGCAAACTGCAGTGGGCTGAGGAGGGAGTGGGAGGCCAAGAAGTGGTGTCAACAAGCACAGACGATTCTTTGGATGGATCTGTTAGTGAAAGGAAGGAAAGAGATGGGACTGTGGTTTGAGGGAGTAATCAAGAGAAGGCCAGCACCGGAGGGAGTTAAATGGAACCTGAGCGCATCTGAGCACCAAGATGAGAGGGAGTGGCTCATGAGGAATCCGATAGAAGCAGATGGTTCCTGCTGCAGTGAAGAGGGGACAATAGACAAGAGGCCGGACTCCCCATCATCGAGAAGGCCGGGGGGAAGTGCAGCTGTAATAGGACAGGGGCCGTTAAGTTGAGGGAGTGAATGGTGGTAACGGTGTGGTCCCAGTAGAGGTGGCCCTCATCTGTCACAATTCACGACACTTAATAGCGACTATGACTTGTTGACATGCAAGTTCCGAGCATTAATTGAAACCTCGCCAGCACCCATTTTACAGGTGGGGAAACTGAGGCTGAGGGAGGCGGAGTCAACTGCCCGTGAGCAACTGTGGAGGTGGCAGAGCCCCGACTGGAACCCAAGTCCTCCCTGATGGCACAGCCGGACTCACAGGCCGCCCGGAGTCCATCCGTATAGACCGGTGGCTTCATCCTCTTGGTAGGGCCGGAGGTGAAGTCATCCGCTGTGAATGATGGGGGTGGATTTGGAGGCCCAAGGAGGGAGGAGAAGAGTTGAAACAGCTGCTATGAAGAATGCAATGGGGATGGGCCCAGGGAGAGAGAGGGCACGGACAGCTTCCCAGAGGTGCTGATAGCTTCCAGGAGATTCCATCTTGTTCTTATCGCCCTCACTCCCAGCCCCATTTCCTGCCCAGAACTTGCCCCACAAGCTCCTCATTTCTTTTGTTGTCCTCTCTCGGCTCATCCTTCCCTCCAGGGAGATAAGAGTCACATGGGCCGAGTAGAACAGGGTCAAAGATCCTTCCTACCACTGGGAGGCTTGTTGGTGATGAGCAGCAGGGAATGGAGCCGGGGAGGCAATCCTGAGCTCTGAAAGGTTTAAGGAAGCAGTGCATTCGGCGGGCAATAATGATTGCAGATGGAATGGCTGGGAGCCACGGTCCAGCTGCTTGGGCCCCGCCCGTAGAGGAAGAGACCTGAGTCAAAGAACTTCAGCCAGGTAAGCTGGCCATCACCTCCTTCTATTCCAGCAACAGGCCCGTCCATCCCAGGAGGCCTCTTTCTACTGAAGGTGTACTCATTTTAGTTAGCGATCAAGGAAGAAGCCTCCTGCGTGTGAGCCCAGAGCTTAAACTGTTCCCTCCGAGGCACTGGTTTGACCACTTCGAGAACAGTAACAGACCGAACCTGGCCCTCCGTCTTTGGGAGGACTGCATCGAACTATTAACTAAAGGTGTTGGCCCCGGGGACAGGCCTGAAGACACAGGGTTATTGCTTGTTGGACGTGGCCCACCAGCTCGAACACAACTATGAAGCCATTGGTGGAATTAATAAAATCCATACGGGCCTGGAGTCTAGAAGAAGCTGGGCTCAATTCAAATTTCCATAAAAGCGGCTAACAGGACCGGGGAATTGGCATTGAATTCTAGAAGTGTGCTGGCTTCCTGCCTCCCAAACGTCATTTTCAACACACTGGGAATCAGGATAGAAAAATCTGTGGGCTTGGAAGATTCCAGAAGCTTTTATTAGAATCTCCTCAGGGCTGTCGTTTCCACGGGGCTAGAAACTCCCTTGCAGGCGGGTCATCATAGAGGATCCTTTAAAAGCAGAGAAAAAGCACGGGAAAATGACCTCAAGCTTCCCTGCGGGCTAAAGGGGAGCCATTTGAGGGGATACAAGCACGGAGTGCGCCAATTTATATTTAAGTGCAGCTACTTGTGGGATGGGGCAAGGGAGGGGGGCACTGGGGTTCGTCCTGGAGAACTGGGCTGAATGTTTGTGTATTCAGAGTGCATGGGCAAATGATGGAGAAGCAGTGATCCGTGTGTGTGAGTGTGCGTGTGCACGCACATGCACGCGCCCACAGACACCCCAGGCTTGGGAAGAGGTGCCTACCATCATGCAGCCCAAGGTAAAATAAAGCTGGTGCCTCCTCATGGCCCCAGTTTAAACTGGATTCCCCTCCCACCGGCCGGAGAGTCTCCTGAAAGCCCCGGCCACGTCTCTGACCCTCCCCCAGATTACCATCTTTCCCTAAAGTCGCCCTGAAAAGAAACCCAGGGGCAACAAACCCCTCCCTCCCGCACCCGTTCCAACATTTCTCTAATTAATGCAGGAGAAAATTAATTACAGAGGGATTTTCAAGACCTCGGCATCTAATGGCCAGCCCAGCCGCCCCCCCAACCACCTCCCCAGGGCCAACTGCGGGCCCCCATTGGCTGTGCCACCCTCCCTCCTCCCCAGCCCCGTGCACAATACCACAGGCTAATTAGGCCGGGAAGGAGTTTCTTGGCAAAGGGGGCTGAGCGCTAGGTCAGTACCTTGAACAACCCAGAAGAAAAACAAAACAGCATTAAAAGAAAAAAAAAAGAAAGAAAGGGGGGGGGGGAAAAAACACCCTGCTAATCCCAAGCGCATTTCCGCCAAATATTCTCCTTTTCAAGTGTTTTCTTCCTGGTAAACAAAATGCTGTTGCTGGCTCTGCAGATTTTAGGACACGGTTGCTTAGTAATATTGGGGAAAACACCAAGTCCTCACCTCAGCCCCATTTGTTTCTCTTCTGTCTTGCTCACTTCACTGAGAGGCCCTGACATTCCCACATCACGAGGGACTGCCTGTTTTGTAAAGAAGAGCTGGCTTTTCTTTACTCCTTTCTCTTTTCCCCTGCCTTCCTTCCTTCTTTCCTTTCTTCCTTCCTTCCTCCCTCCCTCTCTCCCTCCCTCCCTCTCTCCCTCTTCCTTTCTCTCTCTTCCTTCCTTCCTTGCTTCCTTCCTTCCTTCCTCCCGCCCTCCCCCTTTCTTTTTCTTTCTTTCTTTCTTTCTTTCTTTCTTTCTTTCTTTCTTTCTTTCTTTCTTTCTTTCTCTTTCTTTCTTTCTTTCTTTCTTCCCTCCCTCCTTCCTTCCTTCCCTCCTTCCTTCCTTCCTTCCTTCCTTGCTTCCTTCCTTCCTTGCTTCCTTGCTTCCTTCCTCCCGCCCTCCCCCTTTCTTTCTTTTTCTTTCTCTTTCTTTCTTTCTTTCTTTCTTTCTCTTTCTTTCTTTCTTTCTTTCTTTCTTTCTTTCTTTCTTTCTCTTTCTTTCTTTCTTCCCTCCTTCCTTCCTTCCTTGCTTCCTTCCTTCCTTGCTTCCTTCCTTCCTTGCTTCCTTCCTTCCTTCCTCCCGCCCTCCCCCTTTCTTTCTTTCTCTTTCTTTCTTTCTTTCTTTCTTTCTTCCCTCCTTCCTTCCTTCCCTCCTTCCTTCCTTCCCTCCTTCCTTCCTTCCTTCCTTGCTTCCTTCCTTCCTTGCTTCCTTCCTTCCTTCCTCCCGCCCTCCCCCTTTCTTTCTTTTTCTTTCTTTCTTTCTTTCTTTCTTTCTTTCTTTCTTTCTTTCTTTCTTCCCTCCTTCCTTCCTTCCTTGCTTCCTTCCTTCCTTGCTTCCTTCCTTCCTTGCTTCCTTCCTTCCTCCCGCCCTCCCCCTTTCTTTCTTTCTCTTTCTTTCTTTCTTTCTTTCTTTCTTTCTTTCTTTCTTTCTTTCTTTCCTCCTTCCTTCCTTCCTTCCTATTTCTCTTTCTTACTTTCTTTCTTTCTTTCTTTCTTCCCTCCTTCCTTCCTTCCCTCCTTCCCTCTTTCCTTCCTTCCTTGCTTCCTTCCTTCCTTCCTCCCGCCCTCCCCCGTTCTTTCTTTCTCTTTCTTTCTTTCTTTCTTTCTTTCTTTCTTTCTTTCTTTCTTTCTTCCCTCCTTCCTTCCTTCCCTCCTTCCTTCCTTCCTTCCTTCCTTCCTTCCTTCCTTCCTTCCCTCCTTCCCTCCTTCCTTCCTTCTTCCCTTCCTTCCTTGTCTAACTGCTCCCCAAAGCCAAGCTAGGAACACAGTTCAGGTCCTGTAGACCAGTGCCATCCAGTAGAATGGTCCACTATGGCAGCCGCTAGCCGCTCATGGCTCATGGTTGGAGCACTGGAGCTCCTGACAAAACCCCTGTGGGTTGAGCTGGCAGAGCCACTGAGGGGACGGCCATAGAGTCTGGTGGCTCTGTGATGGTAGTGAGGGACTGAGGATGGTTTAGCATAAGGATCACACAGGCTTCCACTAGAATGAGGTCCCGTCTTCTCTCTGTGCAGCTTTGTGCGTGACTTAACTCTTCAGTACTGTTCTAGACAATCACGCAAGCACACCTCAGGGTTGTGTCTGAGGCCCTGATAATGGATGCCAAGTCCCCAGCACGTATGTGGGGCCCCCAGTGACCCCTTCCACCAGAGGATAGCATGGCCCACTCCACAGTCTCACTCTTCTTGGTTTGCTTTTCTGCTCCCAGAATTCTGTGCTGTTTCCCATCTCCGTGCTTTCCCCTCTGCCCACAACGCCCTGCCTCCCTGCTTCTCTGCCTCAGTCCCAATGGTTCCTATTTAATCCAAGAGATCCTAAAGGCTCAGCTTGAGAATCCCCTGAACTGAGAAGCTGTTTCTTTTCCTCTCTAGTGCCTCTTACCCTCTCTCTCTCTCTCTCATACACACACACACACATGCACACACGCACACCACCCACCCCAGAGCTGGGCTGGAGACCCTTCTGCAACCTCGTCTCTGTGAACACCTGCTTCTCTGCATTTGTCTCTGAACAATCTTTTTATCAACCTATCATCCCTGTTACAGAGTGAACCCTGAGGACACAGCCAGTGTCTGACCTTGCTTGGCTTTTCAGTGGTGTCCCCAACATCCAGAATGGCATCCAGCACCCAGTAACTTCTCAGTTAACATTTGTCATCTGTGAAACAGCAACTCTTCATCATGGTTTACCCCCGGCATCAGGGGTCAGCAAACTACAGCCCACAGGCCAAGGCCAGTCCCCCACCTGCTTTCACATGGCCCTCAAGCTAAGAAGGTTTTTGGTTTGGGTTTGTTTGTTTGTTTGTTTGTTTGTTTGTTTTAATGTTTTAAAGGATTAGATTTTATGTGGTTATATATAAGTACCTACATAATAGAACTGACTTTGCCTCTTGACCTGCAAGGCCTAAAATAGTCACTTTCTGGCCCTTTAAGAAAAAGTTTGCCAACCTCTGGTCTAGATCCCAAGAACAGCCGCTGATGGGGCTCAGGGTAGCCGGCAGTCAGAGAAAGGGAGAAAGGGTGCTTGGGGAGGGGTGCTGAGAGAGGAACCCAAAGCTCACATCTGGCCCATTTCCAGCAGAGTTGACCCCAGGGAGCAGGGCAGATGGTACGAGCTAGTCCCCAGGGATGCCGATGGTGGGGCAGCACGGACAGAGCACGCTTTGTCTTTCTCAAACCACCTGCCTCGCCCCACTGCAAACACCTCAGGGGGTGGGGGTTGGAGGGACACATGATGTGGACTTCTGAGAAAGTTCTGACATGCCCACACTCAACCATGGCAAATGGAAGAGGGGCTTTTCTGGCATCCGTGTTGTGGTTTGGCTATGTTAGGAGCCGTTTCTATTTAAAGTCAAGCCCCCAAACATGTTTTTAATAGCAATGGAAAGGTCTTCCAGAGCAGCACGCACAGAGGCTTGGAAGCAATCATCCAGCAGGCAGGAAGCAATCTGTCCTTCCCTGTCCTGCTAAGACATGAACTGAGGTTTCTAAGAACCAAAGAAAAGATCGCTCCAGGCCCGGATGACACCATGTCAAGGTGAGCAATAGGAGCCTCAAGGTCACCCCATCTCTGTTCCATGTCCCTTCCTACCTTCCATACACCCTCAATGTCTTCCATACCCCGCTCAGAAACAATTTGCCAAATGTCACAGGCATCTGGGAGTACCTGGAGGCTCCCTCATTTCCCTGCTTGGTTCCCTCGTCCAACAGGGAGGGGCCGAGTGCACCCAACGTGCTAAATATTTCCCTGCTGGAGAGTCTATTTTGCTTCTGCTGCTGCTTGGCAGCAGAGAGGCAGGAAGCTATTTAGATATATTATCTTCCTTTTCAGGAAGTTTAGAGGAACTTTTCTATTGCAGTTCACACAAACATCCAGCTAATGGTCATTTAGTCATGCCGGCTCATTAAGTCACCAGTGAAGAATGCTCAGCCCGGTTCAACGACACTCGAGCTTCTCCACTCGCCGCCCTAGATCCAAGGGAGAGGAAGAACTGGATGGGTTGTAACCAAGACCAGGAGCTCAGCCTAAAGGCCATGAGGGTCCAACATAAAGTGATTCTCACTTCCCAGGGTTGCCTATGGTTTTACAGAGTAATTGAAATGGGAGTGAGTAAGGAGGTGGTCTCCACGAAGAGTTTCTGGCCAGATGATGCTGTACTTTAAGGGAGATCAAAGAGAACTCTTGGCAGGAGGTAGTGAGAATGTGGTTATGAAAAATGTGATATGGATCCACGGATTAGAGTTCAGGTGATGGAGATGAGTCAACAGCTGGGGAAGGAGACTGGTGCAGACCATCATGGCTAACTATGATTGATCTGTTATTAGGCTCTGGATGTGTATTAACTCATATGAGGCTCAAACAACTCAAGGAGCTAGGCACTATGAGAAAATTGACCCAGAAAGCCAAATACTTTGCTTAAGCTCATACAAATGGTGAGTGGCAGGGCTGGGATATGGATCTGGCCTGAGCTATCCAATGGGACATTCTGCAAGGGTAGATATGTCCCATATCAGTGCTTTCCAATATGGAAACCACTAGCTACATGTGGCTACTGGGCCCTTGAGGGTAGTGTGACTAAGGACCTGAACCCTTAATTTTACTTAATTTTAATGTATTTAAATTGGAGTAGTCACATGCAGCTAGTGGCTACCATATTTGGACTCCCAGATCTAAGCAGTCTGGCTCCAGAATCCACACTCTTAAACATTAGACTATCCTGCCTTTTAAATCGATTGAGATAATTTGGAACTATTTATTAGGAGAATAATTAAAATCTACAGGTAGCTTTTAATTGATATTTTCAAGGATAAGAACACATAAGAAATCAGACTAAATGGAAATGTAAGAGGAGAAAAGTTTGCTTAAGTTAAAATGTAGTTGTCTGTTCGGATCAGGTGTTTGGCAAAATACCTATAAAGGGAGCAAGGTGAAACGCCAGCATGGTTTGTCAAGAGAGGAGGTGGTTTCCTCTTGTTTAATCAGTAGATCGTCTCAAGCTCCTATAATGTGACCTTTTTAAGTCCCTGCTCTCTCTAGAGCCATATGGTCTGGGTGGGAAACCAAGTCAAATCCATCAAACAAAGCAAGGCTGCAGGATCCAGGGTGGATAGTACAACTAAAGTCTATTCATCCTGTTGGAATTTGGGTCAGATGTTTATCCGTAAAAGCAGGAATGATCATGGAAGCCTTCATGGAGGAGACAGTATTTTAGCTGGAAGTTGAAGGATGGATTGGATTAGCACAGTGGGAAATTGGAAAGGATGAAGGCAATGACAGACTTAGAAGGAAAAACAAACTGTTCTTGACAGATCTCTTAGAGACTGACATTTAGGGATTAATCAAAAGTGACTCCAAATTTTCTAGCTTGGACAAAAATAGTGGTTCTGGGGGCAGACATGGGAACTTTAAGGGGTGGTAGGAGACGGTTTTGGGAAATTATGACTTAGGTTTTGGCCATGTGGCCACAGCTTGTGTAAATCTCAGATTAATACTCACTTTTCAAGAGCCATTAAATGTCCAATTTAGATGGGAGGAGGGTGGTTCGGAAGGCTGCCCAAGATCACCTCCATCCTAGTACTCAGTGACTTTGCTTTCCCTCTGAGGCTGAGAAATTAGGCCATGGCAGAATGGAAGAGAAGCCACAGGACTCCAGAGATGTACACGTCACCACCCCACTGGGGACAAATGCATACCTTGTTTTCTCTGCAACGCTGAGTTGACAGACATCCGGTTACTTCATCTTGGGAGTTATATTCATCTGCCCTTTGGAACATCCTGCCCAATGACTGATTTCTTTAAATAGCTTTTTTTTTTTTCTGATTATATTTGTAATACCTACTCACTGCAAGACATTTGGAAACTTCAAAAACAGAAATAAGGAAATGTAATCCCATATGCGCGCACACACACACACGCACACAGACCTACACATCCATGTGCACGTGTATGCATGTGTATGTGTATATATATTTATGTAGCTATAGTTTTTATCCATTTCTAGCTGGTATTTTAAAATACATTTTTAGCGAAAGAATCTGTATGAATAAATAAGAAGATAACAGTACCCAACTTTTATCGAGTTGTTAGTATATTCTGGGCATATAGGAAAAAAGTCATCAATCGCCACACGTAAGCACATCTGAAAGAGTCTATTCCTAAAACAAACCTATAGACTTTCCCCTTATTGCCCAGCAAGTACATCTTTAATGCCTCTCTTCATCATTTGCTCTTTTCCTTTGACCCAGACCACTGTAGATTCAGAATTCCCTGTAAGGGACCAAGAAAACCAAGAAGGAACAGCAGTTGGGGGTTAGGAGTAAAGAGTAGGGACCAAAGGAGGCAGGTGCCCCGCCACCAATATTCTAAACCACACATCTGGAATTCCTGACTCTGTTCCCGACAAGAAAACAAACACTGAACACACATAGGGGAAACCACAAATAGACACGTATCCCCAGCACCTGGAGAAAAGAAGTAGCCTTGCAGAGGAAAGAGAGTGAAGAAGACACAAGATGAGATTGGGTAGGACCAAGGGGAATTTGCATGTTGCCTTTAAACTGCCCCAGGGAAATCAGGGAATGACTTACCCCCTAGTGAATAAGATCCATGTAGACAGGGAATCTATGGATAATTCACACACACACACACACACACACACACACACACACACACACAAGCATGCAACCTCAACAGGGGATTTTTCACTCCTGCCTTGGTTTCCTGGGGATTCAAACCAAGGCATTGGTGCTCCATTCTTGGAGACACCCACAAACACCAAGGGTGTGGGTGGATCCTTATCTGGTCCTTTTTTTTTTTGTGCAAGAAACGGCTTGGTCCCTGAGCAAAGCCTGTGAGAAGGGAGAGCTGTCTCAGTGTATACACCTAGGGAGTGGGGGACGAGGGGATGGCCCTTCCTCCAAAGATAACACAACAGCCCCGGACCGCCAGTGATTCTCTCTCCAAAACCTTCCTAATGAGCTGTCTGGGGAGGTGGGGCGGGGGGGGTGAGGTGGGGGGGGGCATTTTCAACCATATTTTGGCCACTGCTTGTTTTTTTAGAATTCTGTCTCCATTTTTTCATTTCACAAACGCTGTTTGCAATGACCTTTCCCCTCTCCACCATCTTTGACAGTTTCTCATGCGTGAAACATATTTTTGTTCATTATTTTTTTGTCCACAACCTCCCCTCACAACCGTCCAGCCCGGGTCTCCCTCCCTGTACCCTTCACCCCCATGTCAGACATATAATGAATTACCATTCCTTCAGACAACGAGGTTGAAAACTCGTGGTCTCCAAGGCAACGGGGTGTCCTGGGGTGGGGTGCTGGGGAGGGGGGCTTGCCCGGCCAGGAAAGGACTGGAAGTAAAGGGGGGTGGGGAGACAGAAGCAGAGATGATATCATTCCTGAAGGCTGAAAGCAGCCAATCGGCCCGCGAGGATATGATGTCATCTCCCCCACCCCCACCCCCTCTTGGCCTAGGTAGCCCCACTGAGAATTCTAGACAAGTATCGAGCTCAAGTTGTATGGCTGTGAGAGAAAGAGGGCGGGCGATGGCAAAGGGGGGGGAGAGAGAGATCTACCGCTTCTCTGGATGGCCCTAGCAGACACTACAGTCTTCACTAGAAGCAGCCCCATAAAAATGTCATCAGCTTGGGCTCTCCCTGCATTACAACACAACGATTTCTTTGGGGAGAAGAAAAAACCCTGAGATTTATTTTGCAGTCACTCCCCCCCCTCCCTTGGAAGAGAAAAACCAACCAACAAGTTGTGAATGAAGTGTCTGCAGAGCAGCCCCCACCAACCCAGCCTGAGAACTTTCTGAACAGAAAGACGCACACACTCACACGGAACCAGCTGAGCCCATTTATGCTGCCCTCAGCATCCCCGGGGATGGAGGAAATGCTCTAGGTGCTCCAGGGTGGGAGCCTGCTTCGGGGCGAAGCCTGGCAGTGTGGGCCACTTAAGGTGCTGGGGGAGGGGCGTCTGTCCCCAAGACAATGACAGTATCTAGGGCTCGGTGCCAGGCTCCTAGGAGAAGCAAACAAGCCATGGCTTCAGGGAGGGGTGCTGGCTCGGTAGAGCGCCTACTGATGTGTTACCCCCACGCAGAGGGGAGGGTGAGTATGCACGGCTCTCTTCTGCCAGATTTTTCTCTTGGGACTGGGAAGCAGTGTTATTTCCCAAAAATGTTCCCAGGAGTCCAGGCCACGGAATGGTGTGTCCCAGGGCTCAGACCAGGCCAGGGCGGCCCCCTCCCCGCCCTTGAACAGTGCAAAACATGTAGGTTCCCCCCACCCAGTGGTCTTTCGGAGGTCTTTCCGGAGTTGTCCCACATGGACCCACCTATGTCGCCTTTGACGAAACAAAGAAGCCAAGATCCACGTCCACTCCCCATTTTGCAGATGTGGGCATCAAGGCCAGAGAAGGAAGGGACCAGCCAAAGGACCAACAGAGTCACCAACAGGTCTGCAGCTGGACCCAGAACTCTGTCTCCTGCCCGCTGTTCATTCTTCGAGACCAGCCCGTGACACAGTGATAGCCAGTGTCTTCTCTCTGGAAGACAGAAAGCCTTCCCTCTCGGCATCGCCTGTTTACCATTTTCTGCATAAGTCATTACGCTATTGGACCCAGATGATGATCTCCAGCCCCGTCCCTATGAGGTGTGAGCAAGAGTCGCCCTGCAGACATCTACCGCGCATCCAGCTCCCCCTTGACCAACAGGCCCGACGCACACTGAACCAGAAGGCACAGCCAGGCTCCCACGGGGCCCACCTCCAGGAAGGGAGACCAAACAAGGGTCATGAAAATATGTGCAAATTGTACACATGAGCGTTATGAATCAGGGCTGGAGACACACGAGGGAAGGAGTGAACATCCATTATTTTAGCAAATACTTACTGATTTCCTACTCTGTGGTAGGTGTTGAAATAGAAATATGGCTAAGTCTGAGTTCTGCCCTCGCGGCATGTCCATCAAGGAAAGTACACTGAGGCTGTGCAGACAATGTCCCCCTTCGAAAGCCCCGGGAAGACAGGGACTCGGTTGCATTCATGGACACCCTGTCTGTTGCCGGGTATACAGCAGACGATCAATAAATTCTTGCCGCATGGCCGAAGAGAAGCAGTGCCTAGAACGATGGTTCTGTCTTCGGAGGACATCAGCAAGGAGGTAATACCTGAACAGGGCATTGGAAGACAAATAAAAATTTGCCAGGTGGAAGGAGGGGGGATATTCTAAGTAGAGGGAAGCCCATTTGCAAAGACGTAGTGTGTAAGGATAGGACAGGATGGGTTATGCTAAGATAACGAGTAACACCCAAGTTTCCGTGGCTAAAAATAACAAATGGTTTCAAAATGGTGGTTTTCAGGCTTTCCTGCCTCCCCCACATCTACCCTCTGGCCCTCAGAATTGTGTTGGCAATTTATCCGTCATCTATCAGCTGTCTAGCGAGATCAGTAGCATGGACTCGTGAATTTCTATTTTTTAATGGTTTGCAATTTTTATGGACTGAATGCTTGTGTCCCCCTGTGCCCCAAATTCCTATGCTGAAATCCTAACCCACGGTGTGATGTTGTGAGGAGGTGGGGCCTTTGGGAGGGGATTAGGTCATGAGGGTGGAGCCCCCATGAGTGGGATCTGTAGCTTTATAAAAGAGACCCCAGAGAGCCCTCCATTTCTTTCCACACGTGGGGATGGCCATCTCTGAACCCGGAAGCGGGTCCCCCCTCACCAGATACTGAATCTGCCAGTGCCTGGACCTTGGCCTTCCCAGCCTCCAGAGCTGTGAGAAATCAATGTTTGCCGTGTAAGCCCCCCAGGCTCTAGTATTTCTATTATAGCAGCCAGAGCTAAGATAATAATTCATTCCTGTACTCGATCATGGTGGTGGTGTTAAAATTTGTGCCAGACTTGGCCAAGGGGAGCGCTCCTTCAAGCTGACTTCTGTGACAAGTCCCCGTCCCTTTTAAAATGCATATCATGTTTTAAATTGGTACCAAAATGACCTTCTTCACTTGGGTGTTCCAATGGGATCATGAGGCAGCTGAAGACTTTGGGAAGGCAGGAGAGTTTGGGGGAAGCAAGGCTCAGCTTTCCAACATTCTGGGGAGAGGAATCTGCTTTGTGAAGGAACTCATGAGCCCCTCTTGACACAAACCATTAACAACATAAGACACATAGTCACACAAATGACTACAGAAAAGGCTCATTTGCAGGGAGTAAAAATGTTTAGAGGCACAGGGCAGAGGTGGGAAGGTACTATTTCCTTGCACCTTGGAGTTCTGTGAGTTTTCAGCAGCCTGGACACAGGAGTCCCTATTACTGCCCTCGTTTTTGGCACTGGAGCTAAGTCTTTGCACTATTGCTCTTTCCCCTCACATGATCTCCTAATAAAAAACATTTGGGGGGGCAACTGGGTGGCTCAGTCAGTTAAGCATCTGCCTTCAGCTCAGGTCATGATCCCAGGGTCCTGGGATCGAGCCCCGCATCGGGCTCCCTGCTCGGTGGGAAGCCTGCTTCTCCCTCTCCCTCTCTCTGCCGCTCCCCTTGCTTGTGCTTTCTCTCTGTCAAATAAATAAAATCTTAAAAAAAAAAAAAAAAAACCCACAACATTTGGGTAAGGCTTTCCTCCTCCCATTTTATAGATGATGGCACTGAGTTCCCAAAACATCAGGAGACTTGTCTAAGGTCACACAAACAGGCGTTTGGATGCCAGCATCCTGGCCACTCTCTGATGTGGTCAGTTCATGTAGGCAGAAAGCAAACCAAAGCAAGCAGGTATTTCTGGGCTCTTCTTCACTTCCACTCACCTTACACGCTCAAAAGCATACCCTGCTGAGGGTCTCACGCTGAAACAGGCCCCAGCATGAGGCAGAGGACTATGGCAACGTCCAAAAGCAAAGAGTGGGACGAGCCCCAGGGCCCTGTTGGAGCAACTTTAAGATGCTGACGAGACCAGGGCAGGTGTCCAGGAACCACGCCCAAAGCAGGGCGAGGAGGCCTCCAGATGTCCCAGCAGAAGGAAACCTATTCATGTGACACCCTGCATCCCTCTCTCTGGGGTCAGAATAAGGACAAGATGTACAGATTAGGAGACTATCTGCTCTTGCAACATGGGTGGCAGTCCTGGCTGGAGGATGGTCCCCCATCACAGGACCACAGGGAATGGCGACTAACCCTGACCTTCAGTTTCCCCTCCCCAAGTAAAACGGGGACGCCAAAGGCCCACAGAGTGGCTGCAGGGGTGTTTCTGATGCCAGCCCCCTG
Source organism: Mirounga angustirostris (assembly GCF_029215605.1). Lineage (NCBI taxonomy): Eukaryota > Metazoa > Chordata > Mammalia > Carnivora > Phocidae > Mirounga > Mirounga angustirostris. The sequence continues at coordinate 36,664,423 of NW_026991725.1, forward strand.
GAAACCTTGTTTTTTTAATTCTTTCCCTCCCACAACCTTTTATTTTTCTTTTGCTTAAGAGGTGGAGCTTTGGAAATCAGGCAACCGGAACAATTTATTTCAACCTGAGGTCCCACGAGCCTATTTCCTCTGTACATGGGAACAAGGATACCTCCACCTCAGGGCTGTGTTATGGTTAAATTAGACACCGTATTTCCCACCGGTGCTTTGCTCATTCTGGCCCAGAGAAATCCCCTGGGACGTGGAAATCAGAGCTGTATTTGGAGGTAGGGCCGCTAAAGAGGTAAGGAAGGCAAAATGAGATGATCTGGGTGGGCCCTAATCTAATCTTGACCAGTGGCCTTGTAAGAAGAGGAGATTAGGACACGGACATGTGTGTGCTGAATGGACACAGCAAGAACACGGCCATTTGCAACCCAAGGAGAGAGACCGAAGAAGAAACCAACCCTGCCGACACCTTGACCTTGGAGCTCCAGCCTCAGAACTGCAAGCAGATAAACGTCTGTGGTTGAAGTTGCTCGCGCTGTGGTGCTCTGTCAGAGAACCCCAAGCAGACTTGCCCTTCCTCTTGGCTCCTACCCTGACTTTTCTTTCTCCCCTCTCCTTTCTCTCTTTGTCTCTGTTCCTCCTGCCCTGCTCAAGGCTCCCATGGATCTTTCCAGAGCATCTTGTGGCTGAGGTGTTGCTGGTACCGCTCCTCCAGGAACAAGATCCAGAGGGCTCATCTGGTCCAAGCTTCCCATTTCTAAGCCTTCGGCTCAAAAGTGGATGGTGAAAAACACAAAAAATAGGACTTTGCATTTTGCCCGGATTCTGTTTTTCACTTAAAAAATCCAGGTCTAGGAGCGCCTGGGTGGCTCAGTCGGTTAAGCCGCTGCCTTCGGCTCAGGTCATGATCCCGGGGTCCTGGGATCGAGCCCCGCATCGGGCTCCCTGCTCAGCGGAAGCCTGCTTCTCCCTCTCCCTCTGCCTGCCTCTCTGCCTACTTGTTCTCTCTCTCTCTCTGTCAAATAAATGAATAAAATCTTAAAAAAAAAAAAAAAAATCCAGGTCTACTGCCCCCCACGCTTGTCACGTGGCCCACACACCACCAAAACCCATGGCCTAGTACTTGGCATCCAGAGCTGGGAGGTCAGAGCAACACTGAAATAAAATCACTATTTATGGGTCCCTGCCTTCTGACAAACTGGTTCTCTGCGGCCCACCCACCCACCAGGCCCGCAGGCAAGACTGCGTGGTGAGGACACGGGTGTGGTGAGTCACCAGTCAGCTCAACCCAGGACGCAGGCTGCTCAGGGAGGGCCAGGCCTGAAGCCCCACTGGGCCGGCGTCCACAGGCAGGTTAGGCTCCCCAGAACCCTCTGGCCTGACAGATCAGACAAGGCCAGGAAGAATACCCTTCCTTCAGTGCTCCAACAAGGCGGCCCTCTTATGCTCATGTCACGTGTCCCTGGCTGCAGCCCCCTACCAGCCAGGAAGCTCTGGAAGACAGAAGAGTCTCCGGAGGGAAGGCCTGAGGGAAGGGGAGGGCCCCAGGGCCACAGGAGAGGGAAAGTATCCTCACTAACAGTTCAGTTCAGCTCTGTTCCCTGGGGCAGGTGACCTGTACCGAGGTTCCATCTGTGGCCCCTTCCCGTGCAACCTTGTGCACCCCCCACACCCCACGGCAAAGAGGTGGACATTTCCAGCAACGATTACAATCAGCCACGCTACCCTAAGAGCTGCCCCAGAGCCCTGCCAGGGCAAAAACACACTGTTCTTCTGTTTTATGACTGAACAAGCCTATATGCTTTCTATAAATGTCTGCATAAATCACTGGTCAGCATTCCCATCTTGGCAGAGGAAACCCATCCCAGGCTGCAAAAGTGGCTTCCTCCCCAAGAGAGAGGCCCAGGGGCTGCTCCCTTCATTTCTTCTGGACCCTACGGAGCTGCCCCCTGGGCTGTTCTCCGGCTGTGTAGAGAAATCTCTTGCTCAGACAATGAGTCAGCCCCAAAGGGGTGGCAGCTCACCTTTTCCAGGGGCCTCCTGGGCCGAGCTCCAGGTGAGGCCCAGCCAGGCCTGCTGGGGTCTAGGGGATCCTTCATAAGCCATCCTCCTGGGAGCTCCAGCTCTCCCAGACCCATGGCCGCACCCTGCCTACCAGGGTGCCTGCTGAGGGTAGCGCCTGCCGGAAACAGCGCCTGGGAAGGTCTCTGTGCTGTTGGCATTTTAGGTAAGAGCTCCCTGTCCACTTAACTAACAAGTAATCATTAATATTACCCCTGGCCCATGTACCCAACTGTTAAACGGACACTAATGAAATGAGTCTCAGGCACCATGACCAATATTAAAACCAAGTCTGCACTGTTAACTTAAGTGACCCAGGCTGATTTATACACCGTGCCTTGCATTTAACCAGCATGGAGGGTATTTTATACCAAAATGCACAGACATTTCTCCCACCCTGGCTTTATTCTTTCTGATTCCGTCCTAGCACCAGCTGGATCAGACCAGACCACACCAGATGGTCCCAGCCTTCATTGCTGGAATCCTAGTTCTGCTTCCTTGGTAAAAAGGGATTCCCAACAAAGGGGAAATTTCATGGAAAATCTAGGGTAGAAAAAAACGTACTACGTGTGACTTTGGAATCAGTTATGATGAGCATGTGTTAGAATGGACTCATTCAAATGGTCGGAGTCTTCACTTTGGTTAAAAAAAAAAAGGTGGGGGTACCCTGTTTTAGGAGGGCTCTCCCGAAGGGAGGCCTCAAGTCAGCAGGTGTTGCTTACCGTTCCCACCTCCTCCAGGCTGGCCTCTGGGAAGCAAGAGAAAGTCAGGATCCAGGAGGCCTGAGTTGCAGAAACCCTGCCAAGGATGAGAAGCCTGCCCCATTGCTGTCCTTACCCCTTCCCAAGCATGCTGGGCTTGGTGGTCTCCCTTAATTTAGAAGTCAGGGATGCATTCATCCCACAGAACACCACACTCACGCCAGGCAGCCTGCCTTCCTCCTGGTCTCGCCCCTGGCCTCAGAGACATAGCCCAAGACAGCTGCTCAGCCTGTATCCTCTGCCTGAGACTCTCAGACTCCGTGCAGGTGGGCGGCATCTGGGAGAAACACAGCTACGGACAGCCCAGGTCCTCTGGGTGCCCTGGGGCGGGCACATGTGGGCCGGACCAGGAGGCCAGCTGGCCACAGGATCCTGAGGCTTGTCTGTGACAGGAGGGCATGGGTCTTTGGGGTGAGGCAGCTATCGGGGCGTTTCACTCCAAACACCTTCGAAGCTATGCTTCAACAAGCCAGGATTGAGGGTTTGGGGGTGTTGCCGGCAGGTAGATAGCATCTACTCCCTGGGGAAGACCAGAGGGACCAGTGGAGAAAGACAGTTAAGGAGCCCAGCTACGGAACGGGTCGAGGCACCCTAGGACAGAAGATGGAGCTCACCCTCCAATCCTGGTAGAGCCACCTGCCCTCACCCTGCCGTGTGGCACAGTGGACGGGCAGCGGGCATGCTAATTTAGAACAAAGGCCCCAGAGTCTCCCTTTTTTTTTTTTATTCACTCCTTGGTTTTGATTCCTAGATCTAGCTGTGTGGCCTTGAGCAAGCTACCTGCCCTCTCTGAGGTTCATTTTTCCACATCAGCACAAGGGGCATGATAACAACCACAGCACTCATATCAGAGGATTAAGTGAGAAACTTCATCTAAAGCCCGCCGCACGGTGCCTGGTGCATGGCAAATGCTCAAAATCGATGGCTTTTCTCATCTTCCTGCCTCTTGCCCTCCGGGGGCGGTCTCAACCCCTTCACCTTTGGAAGGGAGGTGCTCTTTCCTCGCCTCCCACCCATTCCTTACTCATCGGCTCTACGGTCTCCTGTGTATTCAGCTCACATGGGCTCTGCTGGGAACGTGGGACACAGGTGGCAGGTGTGGAAGTCCGGGGCCACGCCAGACCGTCTGCCTGCGGGCCCAGCGCTCAGGAGGCGCGCTTCCACCTTGCCAGCAGAGGTGTGCGGCCCGAGGCCACGCCCCCACGGTGTCACCTTCAGTTCAACCACCTTGGCTCTTCCCCTTCCTCTCGGCCTGGTCCCTTCGGAAGCTCTCAGGGCCCTGCTGCCTTGTCAGGCCCTAACTCGTCGGGCCGGCTCGCCTTGGTACTGTGGCTTATCCAAACATCTTCATCGCTTTTCATAAATTCAATCCCTCCTTATCAGCTGCACCATCGGGAGGAAGGGCAGGGGGGCTTGTGACTGAAGTGCGGGGAAGAGAAGCTTTAATTAGCCTCCCTGCTCCGCGGGGTCACCCGCAGTTCACTCGCCCTGCCCTCACATGTTCCCAATCACGTAGTGGGAGCACCAGTGTGGCCCACGCGGGCCTCTGTCCTCTGCTCCCCCCGTGCAGGGAGATCAGCGGGCGTGACCCCCTGCCCCCCACCCGCCATCTGTCTGGTCACTGCCTGAACTGCTAGAACAGAACCCCAACCTTGGTCCCACGAGCAAACTCGCCCTGCACAGAGCATCTAAACACCCATCAGAAGGCAGAGTGCTTCTGCCGGCCCTCCAGAGCAGCTGCTTCTATGATAACGAATGGAAAGAGCACCGGACTTGGTGGAGCGCTACTCAAGACTCTGGATTCTACCACCCTTGAGCTGCGCAACTGCAAAAGAGTCCTTGTCTTAACAAAAAAACCCAACCAACCCCCCCCCCAAAAAAAAAAAAAGTGGGGATGAGCGTACCGATCTTCCCTACCTCCCAGTGCCGTCAGCTCAGAGCAAGGTATATGCAAATACGCTTCCTTCCGTGCAAAGTTCAAAATCAATGACACATATTCCTAGCCTCTAGACCGTTGGGCGTGTGGCAACGGATTGCCGCAAATAGGCTCAGAGACCGCTTCCGCTCACGCTTGTGTTTTAACTCAACTCTGCCATCTTCCTAAAGCCCGGTTTCTTCCCCAAAAAGACCTTGATGTGATTCAGGCACCCGGCTGACGGGGTTTCAAAGCTGGGGCTCATTTTTCACGGTGTGAGGCTACCACACAAACGTCCCCCCCGCACTCCTCTGGCCGCCTACGCTTTCTGCACATTTAACTACTCGAGGGCAGTACGGGAAACCCACACGATGGTGCCCAGACCCCCGGTCTTGTACTTTTCACAGGTCTCAAATCGCCAAGATCATCCAACAGCCAAATGGGTTTGATAATCGGCATTTCCAAGGGTCCTTCTCGGTGCCAGGCTCTGTGCTAGCTCCTGGAAAAGGTCCTTGACTTGGTCTTGGCTGCCCAGAAGGGTTACAAATAGTGAGCCCACAGACCTGTCCACCCAAACTAGAACACTCTCGAAGAGCAGAAATGTGCTATTAATAACCACACTGGGAAAACCCATGTAAACTGGGACTGTCTTGAGCAAATGGGGAGGTGTGGCTTTGCATTTTCTAGATCTTGGGGGAGAAAGGAGAAGGGAGAAGGCAGGTGCACTTTCTCAAACAGCATTTGAAAACTGGATGCCCAAAGGGGCAGAATGAATGGATCCCTCAGTCACCGTGTTGCCTGGGAGAAATGGAAACGCTTGTCCTCTAACTGGGCTCATCAAGAGTCCTACTGGGGAGTGAGTCCCCCCACCTCCCCGTGTGCAGCTTAGCGCTTGACACATGAATATGTAGTCAGTGCGGGCGGCCTGAGCTCGAGGGAGGAGACGGATCGCAGGGAGAGACACAGTCCTAGATTCCCCAAGAGGTCCCAGCGCAAGCATTTATGATTATGATTATAACTGGCATGTGTGTGGTAACCAGGCCTTCCGAGCGCATTCTCATGCATTTTCTCTTTTGATCTGAAGCAGATAACGCAGACGGGAGCATGCGTCTGATAGGCCACCCTGCTGAATAGCACACTGGCTGAGCAAGAACAAAGACCATAAATGAAGGAGGATGTTTGCACTACGCTTCCCGCTTGCCTGAAAACAGGAAGCTTTGGAGGCCTACTCTGGCGAGATCTCCACCTCTTCCTTACCCCAAAGCGACATGGCCTGAGAGGCTTTCCTTTTATTACTTATTTTTTTTAAATGGGGCAAATCTCTTCCGAGATACGTTGTTTTGTTTTGGTTTTTTTTGTGTGTGTGTGTGTCATTTTGCTATAGTGAGAGGGAGGCATGTCTGCTCTGATGGTTCAGGGGGCATAGGAGCATGGTGCCCGATGTCTGCCCCCTTTTCCCCTTACCTGACACGTGACCTCTGCAGATCTCACGTGGCACAAGCCCCCGGGGGGAGAAGCTGCCGGGGGTGGGGGGGGTGGGGGAGGAATGCCAGCAGTTGATCCAATGGAGACAGCTGGGCACACTCCTGGGGCTAGTGACTTGGAAGAAGTCAGAGGGGGCAGCCTGTTGAGGCATGTTTCCCCGCAGATGACAAGGACTGCACAATGGCCAAACAGACCTGTCACGGGGATAGTCTTCGCTGACACCAGGAAGGACTAGAGAAGAGCTCTTGCTGACAGAGGAGGACCAGGGACCAGCCAGTGAGGAAACCCAGGGGCCGAATATGACTGAGCATGGATAGGAACGGGACTGGGGACGTGTGTCTGGAAGTCGCAGGTGGGACGTGGTCCAGACCGGCCTCATGAGTTTTTATTCTACAGTCTCAGCAGCCTCTGGGTCTTCCAGATTCCTCTTCTTAAAATGCAAAGGTGGGCAAGGGAGTAACACTCTGATCAGCAGAGTTCTCCAGAAAAACAGAATCAATAGTGGGGTATGTACGTATATATGTATGCTTGTGTGTTGTATCCCAAGAACATGGCAGAGAACATCCGAGCAAATTTAAAAAGTAGGTAGGTAGGTAGGTAGGTAGGTAGGTAGATGTTAGGTAGGTAGACAGATAAAATCTGTAATTAAATATCTCAAATAGAATATAAAATTATATAAGCCAACATGAGGGGATATGTGAGCCATGTGTTTTAAGATTTGGCTTTTCCTCTTTCATTTCTTAATCATGGTTCACTTTGGACACTTGCTGAAAAGTCTGGCAAAACCATATGCTTTGAATTTGGACATAGCTCCAGAGAACAGTCTGAAGACTACGTATACTTGTCTCCATATTGGAAGATAATGAAGTCAAAGAGCCACCCCAGAGAAAGACAAGCCTGAAGAAAAGGGAACAGGGGACGTATGGAAGGAATCCAAATGGCAAAACGCAGGAAAAGATGCTCAGTCTCCCAGAGATCACGGAAGTCCACACTTTAGAAAGGACTGTGAGGCTCGCACTGTCGATGCGGGCTTCTTGGAAGTCCGTTGGGCAGATCTACCAAGTTTAAATCATATTCTTCAACCTAATTCTATGTATAGACATCTATCCCTAGGAAATACCCACCTTTGGGTGCATACGTGTTAGAATGCTTACTGCAATCTTGTGGCTACCAGGGAAAAACTACAAAAAGCTTATACATCCACAAAATGGTTAAATAACTGATTATATATCCAGGTGATGGAATTTTATGCAGCAAAGAACGAGGGGTCCACATACATTGATAGGGAGAATGACAGAACGATGCATACAGCATGAGTCAAAGTTCTGTTTTACAAGCTGTGTGTGTGTGTGTGTGTGTGTGTGTGTACAAAAATACCTAGAAAGAAAGACTAGAACAAAGTCACTAGGATGAAAGACAGAGGTAATGGCACAAGGAGGCACTGAATTATTTGCCCTGCAAGCACTTGTATTGTTTACATCGCCTGCCTAATTTCAATTACAATAAGAATAGCAACAACAGTATTAAATAAAAGACAAAAACAGAAGAGAGTCGCTAGCTTTTTGCTAGTTCCTGTGATATCTCTGTGTTGTCCACCCTCCCCCTCCCTGCTCCCCAGATTCTCCTGGGTGAGGCTCTCAGAAGCTCAGCTTACTCTTAAGGAATGTGGAAGCAAAAGGGATCCATACATGCCACTGCAATTTCTAAATTCTTCCATCAAACTTCCAGTTATGGGGTCGGTCAGGGTCTCGGCAGGAAATGGATGACACACTCAAATTAGATAACTGGACGTGAGTTAGTAAAGGGTTGTTTTACAAGGTGAGGGCAGGTGTAGGGAAATCGGGAGGGGTGGTACCATTCATAGGGGCTCAACTGCGGCCCAGTGAACACAGGGCGATAGAATGAGGTGCTGAACACCCCGGCTTCACTGTCCTCCCTCTCTCCCATCTTCTCCAAAACTCGCCATGGTCCAGAGTCTATGTCCAGAAGGCCGCAGGGCAGGGAGCCTTTTGATGCAGTTCATGCAGGTCAGTCTCCTGGGGCACAGAGCAGGTGGGGCAGGGTGGAGAGGGGCAAACGGGAAATGCGCACGCACGGTTGTCCATTTGAATACAGAAGACACACCTGATCACAACTGGACTTTGAGCTCCAGGATCACACAGCCACTTACTTGGATATGCATGCATCTCCGCCACTAACTGGTTCTGTGCCCTTGGACACCCTCCTACCCCAGTCCCGAGCCCCTCATGTCTTAATGTGTAAGATGAGGGTGTTGAGTGGATCTAATTATTTTCTAGGTGCCTTCCAGCTCTAACTTCCCTGAGTGTGAGTCTAGAGCTCGGCCTGAGCCTTGAGCCCTTTCCGTGGCCACTAAGTACAGGGGACAGTTGTCAGCTCCTCGGCAGCAGGGAAGCAGCCAAGTTTGAAGGACTGCTTTGCAAAAATGGGACAATCCTTAACGCCCCCACTGCCGGTGCTCCAGGACAATAAGTGGGATCCACACTACTGAGCCCACAGACAGTCTTACTAATTCACCGCTTTCAGACAATGGGCAGGTGATTGGGTAAAGTAAAAATAGGTACCAGACTTTCACCTAGTCCAGAGCCATTTTTCTCCTCTATGCCCCGCTCAGCCCCTACCCTCTGAGTCAGAATAAAGACAGTTCAATTCCCGAAGAACGTTGCCTCATTCCTCAACCAAAGACTCAACGCCTGAGGAATGTAATGCGTGGTACACCTTTTCTTTGAGCCCCTTACAACCCAAACGGGAGGATGGTCTAGTACCCAAGTGACCACACTGTGGTTTGGCCCTGCCCCTCCGAGGCCTTAGGCTCTGAGCTCTCCTCCCTCACGGAACGAGCCATTCCTTTGAAATCCCCAGGACTCCTCCTTTACCTCTCCAGAGCGGAAGAGCTCTCAGCAGTGACCTTGATTGCCAGGGTTGATTTGGCTGATCTGGCTGGCTAGGCGGGTGTCCCCTTCCTCCCTCACCACCCCATGTGCGTCCCTCCCGGAGCTACGCGCTCGGTCAAAGAGGACAACCTTCCCCGATAGAGGAGGACCGTTCTTCGGTCCAGGGTCTACGAGTAGCTGCACTCCCCTGTTAGAACCTCCAAACAAGCTCAGCAGTGACCTTGAACCAAGAGCGCCCCAAACCCGAGAAATTATCTGACTTAGAAGGGTACAGAACCCAGCTTCATGCCTAGAAGGAGCTGCAGTGGTGATTGCAAATGCTTCCTCCATGACTTAAAGAAAAATCACTCCCCACCACCCTTCCTGCAGACTTTGGGCTTCAGTTGATGGGGAGTTCCCTTAAAGCAAGAGTTTTATTGTGCATTTCCTTCTACAGTGTTACAGCTGTGCCTCTATTAGCTGAGCGCCCATAACAAGGAGGGATGGGATGGTGCCAATCAGCTAAAGAAATTGATACTGAATAAGGAAACGTGTCTTACTAGCAAGAGGCTCTCAGCTATGAAATAAGTCCCCAGCAATGCAGGGCATTGCAAGAGACTGAGTCACACCAGGCTGGGGCCTGTGCCAAGATGATTTACTCATCTACCCTTCTTCCCAGGTATTAGAGCTAGAAAAGAAAAGATAGAAAGTTCTGAGTCATTCTTCCTCCGCATTTGGTTGATTTTCACTCTCGGGGGTTATCTGAGTGCCCTGTGAATTCTCAGCATTAAATGCTCAAGATCAGAGAGAAGAGAGCTGTCCTCTCATCTGCGGACATCCTAGGAGAAAAAGGAGGGAACGCACAATATCGGTCATGAATAGACTGGCCAAAGGGCTTCATAAACATCATTTGTGTGTTATCACAATTACTATGCCCATTTAAAGATGTGGACATGGAGACATTCGCTGGGAAAGGAAATTGATTTCCCCAGGGTCACTGCTAACCTGCAAAGTCACTATTTAAGCCTGAGTCACTCTCACTCTGGAGCCCTGGCCCCATCCACCTCAGCACACTACCTACATGTGGATTCGGGGGCACTAAATCTGGATCTGACGGCTTTTGAGGTCCCAACATGGTGTCACGTGGTAGGTTTCTGTTCCGTGGGCTGTACCACACTGTCCACCCTCCCCAGTAAAAGGGGGTCTGGCCAGGGCACAGGAAGGACTTGCTAAGGGAAGCAATGGAGATGATGGAAGAGGACCAGGTGCTTAGTCCTCCAGGCCAGGCCCGCCTGACCTGCACAGACCGGGGAAAGAAGTTTAGGTGAGGCTGGAAAGGAGCAGGGCTCTAAGTAGGTCAAGCTCCCCAAAGCAGGTGTGGTGGGGTAATGTTCTGGCCGTCTTAACCAATGCTCGTAGTCCTGCCCCCCATACAATGTTGCCTTGCCCTCCTTGGCTTCTCCACGGCTAGTGGGAGAGGCCCGATGGAATCCACTGCATCAGAGAATGGACAGCACAGCAGAAAACCAAAGAAATAATCAATTCCAGTTTGAGTTTCAAAGAAGGCTTTGGAAATGTATGGCAAATACAACACATCTGGGAGAAAACAGGATGAGGAAGAGCCAAGAAGCTCTTGGATAAGGACTAAGAGAGATTCCCTGTGCTAGGGGTGGGGGCCGGGGGGAGGGACTGCGTCAACATTCTGGGAACCAGGTCAGGGGTGCTTCCAAGGCTCCTTGAAGTAGTAACTGGACGCCTGTGGCCCCCGAGGGTCTCAGGTTGGGAACAAAAGATGACTCAGCAGTGACTGGTGGGGACTGATGGCCAGTTGACTAGTTGATGGAAGTGTTGGGAGAGGCCAGCGCGGACGATGACGCAGACGCAGCGTGCCACCAGCTCCTAATGCCACTCTGCTCTGTTAACCTTCCTCGTCCCCTGAAATTCGATGCAGCCCCAATGAAAAGGGGCGGGGGGCTGAAATGTCCTGGTAGAATGCAGTTGTAAGAAAATCAAGCCATACTTGTTGCATTTCTGACTTTGTAAACAGACGCTCACCTCTGTTCTCCAAGCCAGGCATCTCTCCAGGACAGACCCCCGCCCCCCTTTCCCCTCTCTGGGTGCACCGAGTTTACACCCTCCACTCCTCTCCCTAAGCCCCCAGAGAACCTGCCCCACAGGCGTCTCTGCCACCAGGAAGATTCCGCATACGTAGAGGGTGCTGCACACTGGGGCCTGAACCTTGGGCTTCAAGGTGCCTCCCCACAAGGGCAGCAGCTCTGGCGACAAGTCCATCCCAGCCCGGTCCATTGGCAGAGGAAAATGTCCGGGAGGGAGAGAGGGAGGCTGAACTAGAAAAGGACAATCTCCCCCACCCGCCGTCTCTGGGAACACCGTATCTCAGGTTTGTTGGCCACCCAAGGTGCTGGGCTCTGCCAGACCAGATAACCATTCCGGTTTGACAGGCACCCACGGCCCCCCTGGTATGTGCCTTTGGCCCACCTGATAGTTCTGTTTTCCTTCTCCTCTGGGATCCCTGGGCCGCCGCTCCCCTCCCCTCCCCGGCTGTCCTCGCCCCTGACTCAGCACGCAGGCGCAACAGATGTCACCCCCGCCCTCCCAGAGGCCACCCTACACGAGGCAAGCAGCCCGCCACCCCAACGTCATGATAGTTGTTTAAGCCTTTAACACCTGAGAGGCATCGCGGGGCGAAAGAGCTTGAATACCCTCAGAGCACCTGTTCTCGGCCCAGCCCCCAAATAGGCATTTGTCTTTCTGCAGTGCTGAGCACCAGTTCTGCAGCAGGCTCTGTTCTGGGGCGTGGGGATCAGCTACAAGAAAGATCCACAAGATCCGTGCTCTCGGAGAATGTACATTCTCGCCCAGAAGGGCAGACACGGAGCCGTGCTGCTCAGATCCTGCTCAGATCCCCTTTCCGAGGACCCCTGGCCTGGCTGAGGGAGCGTGACTGGCTCGCAGCCCCCAGCCAGGGTATCTCCAAGGTCCTCTTCAGCTGTCCAGCTGAGGTCATGCTCTTCTCGGGGAAGCCCCTGGCCGATGCCTGAGCAAGGTGGTGGGCCAAGAGCCAAGCCATTTCCACCCACAGGGGATTTCTCCGACGCGCAATCTCCGCTCTAGAACTCCTCGTGGGCTACCAGAGAGTTTTCAGGTTCACATTCTCATGGCCCCACCTGTCCAAGCCTGCTCTCCCCCCCTTTTTTTTTCCTTTATGGGTGTTACTCCCCAATAAACCCTAACTCCATCTCAGCATCTGTTTCCCAGGGAACCCACCCTATACACAAACCACGGTGACTGACAGGTGTTCCAGAAAGAGATTAGGGCGATATGATAGCCGTGGACTTGGCAAAAGAGGACAACGTTAGCTAGAGGTCAAGTGTACCCACCTTCCCTGAGAAGGTGACATTGGAAGACAGGAAGGAGGAGGGGGCGTCAGCCATGCCCTGAGGACCAGGGAAAGGGTGCCAGGTGGTGTGGGGAGGGAGAAGCGTGTTAGAGGCAGAGCCCCCGAGTGACAGGAGAGGTACAGGACAGGAGCCAGCAGGGCCCATGGCCCCTTGAGCACCACCCAGGGCCCTGGGGTTCTCTTCCCCATGGGGTTGGAGGGTGGCTGTCCTGTCTGCAGCATGGTCCCCCAGACGAACCCAGATGTGACGAAACAGTGAGACAGGGCAGTCATTTGTAACTGCAACACGACTCAGGGCATATTAGCAAAAGTTGCCCCTGTAATCCAGGCTGTGACCTCCATGAGACGGGCCTGGAGCGGTGGTCAGTTCTGGCCGCTCGGAAAACCACAGTGGAATTCAAGAGGCTGCGAGCGGCGTTCCTGTGTTAGTACCCGCTCTAATTTGTTTTCAAAGGTGAATCACAAACCTCAGCATATTATTCATAGCAAGTCATCTGTCCCCCTCCTCACGAGGGACAGTGACACACTCTCATGTCACCACTCCCTGGAGTAGAGCTGCTTCCCTGGAGGTGGGCCCGTGGGGCAGGGTTTTCTGGAACCACGAACAGCCCCTCTCTCCACCTGGACACCTGCCTCTCGGCAGCCACTCCAGAGAGCCTTTCCCGAAATCAGTGGTTCTCGACGGGAGGCGATTTTGCGCCCCAGGGAACATTTGGCAATTTCTGGGGACATTTTTGGTTTTTTACAATTTAGGGGGAGGCTACTGGCATCTAATGGGTGGAGGCCGGGGATGCGGCCAAACATCCTGTAGAGCGCAGGATGGCTTCCCAACCCAGGTGATCGGGGCCCCAAATGTCAGCAGTGCCGAGAAGGGGGGCCTCGGAGCTGGGGCTGTCCACGTGGGGCGCCCAGACCAACGGTTTCAGCCTGACCTGGGAACATGTTCGACATGCAAATCCCCGGCCCGGGCCCCACCCCAGATTTCCTGAATATTCTTCCCCAGCTGGTTCCTGATTTCAGGGATCGCAGCGGGCACCTCTGAACCACGGGATGATTTCAGGCAGGTGCCTTCTGCTGAGAGTCTGAAGCAGAGCCTGATACACACAGCCAAGCAGCCTCCTCGGTGTAATCCTGCTATTGCGAGCACCACGTCTGCATGCTTGCTCTGTCTTCCTTAACTGTCGTTAACACACCAAGAAAGAGTTCCTTAAAAGAGAGAATCTAACCTTTAAGATGGCAGACTCTCCCCCACTGGCAACCTTCCAGGCTGGCTGGTAGGGCCAACTGGGGTACAGACCCAGCCAGAGGGATGGGGATGGGCATGATGACCGCCCCCCCCGCCAAGGGAGGTCCTTTCCAGGCAAGCATTCCTATGATAATAATGTAGAATGTGGCAGAGTGCTGCATTTTAATTAATTTTAGTCTCTTTCAAGACCACAGTTATTATTATAAAAACACTGATAATACCAAACACATGTTGTAAGTACACAGCAGGCTGCAGCCCGGGAGACCTGGGGACGTGCTAAGTCATATGTCATCTGGGGTGGTGAGAAATCAGCGGGCCCCTCCCCTGTGCCCTCTGACACCCCACACCCTTCTCGGTAGGCCTGCTCTCTCTTTGTCACCAGCAGGCCCCTTCCCAGCCCAGCCTCTCCCCTCCCCTCACCCTCCCCGCAGAAACTGCCAGAAACTGGGAGGGTGCTGAGGTGTCAGGCCTCCAGAAATCCCTGTTTAATTATTTTATTGGGAAAGGTGGGGGGGGGGGGGCCGCGAAGAAAAGGTGCATTCTCTTATTTTGGAAGAATGCTTCATTATCTGCCTCTGCAGAGTGTGGAACAGCTCCCTGGGCTGTAGGCAGTCTTGAATTATGATGTGAGATGCTCAGGCGCCAGGGCTCTCCCCTTCCCCACAGCACCCCCACCACCACCACCTGCCCACGCCGCCGGTTGAGGGGTGCATGGGCACAGCCCCCTTTCAGGTGAGGACTGAGAAGGGCCAAGAAGTGAGTGCAGCGTGGTGTGGTCAAAACGGGGCTGGGACCCGGTCCCAAGGCGGCAGCCCCTTCAAGGGCTCCTGCACTGAAAACACTCCCCAAGAAGAGGACCAGCCCAGGGTACGGCTGGTTCCATTACCACTCCTGCCCAAACCCTTTGCCCTGCATCCTTGGCGTCTGGTCATTTCTGGTTCCCGGGTGCCCTTGCCTGGGAAAACATCTTGAGTCCCCTGAGGAGGTTAGGAAGTTCCTTCTTAGCTAAAACAGGAGAGATGCCTGCACTGGGCGGGGAGTGCTCTGTGATTGACAAGTGAGTTTGCAAGTCTTCTATCCATGGTCTTACTCAACATCACCTCTTCTGGCAGATGACAGAGCAGTACTGTCAGCCCCATCTTATAGAGGTCAGGCGGCTTTTCCAAGGACGCACAGCAACTATAAGGCAAGGTCATGGGGGCGGGAGAGCCGGAGTAGCATGAGGCTCTCACCCTCAGCAATCCAGTGTGGCCCCTTATCTGCATACTGATCTACCCCAGGGCTGGATAATCCCCACTTTTGACTAGTAGCACCCTTCGTAGACATGCTCTCCAAATCTTGGGGCTCATGCGGCTTCTTGAACACAGGGGAGGATCTGGTCCTTGTGTCCCAGATAGCGGCTTCCATCATTTAGGTTCACAGCACAGGGTTCAAGGCAGCTGCTTCTACCCGGTCCTCCCCCGACCCGAACAAGGGCTCCCCCACCGAGCTTGAGCATCTGGTCCCTTGCTTCCCCACCTCCACCCCTCTCCTGCAGGAATCCCTGCCGTCCCCACTCTCCCTTATCCGGGGCGCTGAAGGGCCAGCCAGGCCTCGACTCCATCACCCATGGAAAAACTAAAACCCATCTCTTTCTCATTGGTGAAGAACCTGATGTGCCCAACTTTCTAAAGACTGAGTGAGGAGTTTCTTGAGGACAGCCCCTTAAACAAGGTTTTGTGTGTGTGTTTTTTTAATCAATAAAAACTAACACAGGTAGGCACTAATGCATGTTATATGATTAACACATTCAACCCTTGCAGGAGCTCCAGTAAGTAGGCACTGTTTTGTGCCCATTTTTATGGATTAAGAAACTGAGGCACGAAGTATTCAAGTAGCTTGCTTGGAGGCCATATAATTGGCAAGTGGGGGGAATAGGATTAGAAAGACACTGTCATGGGGAGGGCATTCAGGGAGAGGGGGGTGAGACGGGAGTTTTCCAGGAATATTTCCAGGAGGATAAAATCACCTTTTCATTCTTTTCAGTGCCCTGAGGTCGGGAGAACAAGGCAGTATCTCAAGAGACGCACATTGTTGGTATAACGCCATCACGTCTCCCTTGGGTTTTCTTTCTCAGCCATATCAGAGTAATCAGGGCAACTCATGCAAGCTGCTGTAACAAACGCTCCCCGGACCTCAGTGGCTTAACACTGGAAACGTGTATCTTTCATTCTTGTCACAGACCAAATGGATGTGTTTGAGAGGGAGCCTTCCAAGTGGGATTTCAGATGAGTCGGGGTGCCCAACTCTTTTGATCTTGTTTTGTCACACTCTCAGGGCCAGGGAAGGGAAGGAGCAATCACAGAAGTAGCATCATGGGGACATTTCAGGGGGCATTGGAAAGGGAGTGCATCAGAGCTACCCATAGTCCATCATCCGGAAGCTAGTCGGCTGTTGGCCCAAACTAACTAAGGGGGGGGCTGGAGGGGAGGTCGGTAAATGTTGACTTCCAGCATACCTAGGAAGAGAACGTGGGATGAAGAGCATCTAGGGGTCTTTCCCATACCAGTTAATCCATTTCGATGTCTTCAGCTTTACCACCATTGCATGCCTCCAACGTTCGCTCTTAGTTTCTCTTTAAATGTGACGCTCAGGATTAAACATACTCCTCTAGACATGGCCTGGCCCGGTCCAGGAGACCCTGTAGCATCACCTCTCTGAATCTGGATACCATATGTCCATTAAAGCAGCCAACAAGGATTTTAGCATTTTTAGCAACAGACACACTGTTGGATCATATTAGGATTGTGGTCAACTAAAACCTCCAGATCTCTTTCATGTGAACTGCTGCCAACGGAGGGCTCTCTAATCTACTTCTTGTGCTTCTGAATTTTAAACCACACGAAACTGAACAGCAATAGTTGAAAGTCTTCCATCTTGCTGGGTTTGGCTGAGCATTTGGGTCTACGGAGATTATCAGGGATGCTAAGGCTTGCATCCATCATCTGGGCTTCAATTCTAGTCTACGGTCATCTTGAGACTTTCTTGATCTTTCGTCAGGTCACTGATAAAAATTCAGAGGCCGACGGAGGCCTAAATCACAACTATGTTTGCAAAGAGGCTTTGATTGATACTTCGGGTATGGTTGTTTAACTATCTGGGGATCTGCCCCACAAAACTGTTATCCGGCTCACATTTACTCTTTTGACCAGATGATAAAGTCAGATGCAACCTCATTCATTTCGAGCTTGCTCTTTGAAAGTATCTAATGTTCCCCAATGTATCATTCCTATTGAATTCACTATGCCATAAACCCTAGCTAATCCACAGTTATAGTTTCTTATCGAAAGCCCACCCAGCTTATTATTATCAGGATCCCAGTGGAATTTAAGTGTCCTGAATCCCACACCATCAAGAATACATTTAGACGACTGAGACACATAGCCTTGAAACAGAAACTGACCGACCAAAATGGTGCCACATGGCCGTTAGTACCTCCCCTGAAATGCCCACATGTTTTCCAGCTTACAGCCTCCCAGCCATCAACCCTCCTTTCTGCCCTTCCAATTAGAAAGATAAGAAATAGGACTGCCAAGTATCACGTTGGGTAAACTACCTGAAGTCGTTTAGGTGTGACTCACATCACGTGCGTGTTCATCACGTGCCTAGGGAAGGCCTTCTTCGGGACTCCCATGACACTGCCCATCAAGGTCCACCTCCACACAGCTCCCAAGGTCAAACTCAGGGAGGAAGGCTGGTCTGAATTAGTGAAAACACCCAGGTACAAAAAGCTGCCAAAGACGGATGCTTGTACGATTTCCAACGGCAGAGTACCTCATCTAAGAGGGCGTGGCTAAGAAGAGGTTCTGTGAGATCTGATAAGAATCCTCCCTAATTAACACACTAATTGTTTCCAAGTACCTGTTTCTAAAGGCTTGAGAAGCTTGTTCCCTGAAGTAGACCAAAACCCTCCCTCTCTCTACCAAATATTGTTTCTGTCATTAACTCCCTGGGCTATGCTTTTTATCATAGGAAATCTAGAGGTAAACCTAAAACATGGTGAAATTATTCTGAATTCTTAATGAATGAAATCCCTGATAATTACTGTGTGTGTGTATATATATATTATATATATATAATATATATTATATTTATATATCATAATACATATAAATTTATATGTATAAAAGATATAAATATAATATATATTTAAATATATAATATATATATTTTAATCTGAGCTTTCAGGGCCTTACTAGAGGGATAAAATTGTCCTAATTAATTTTTTTTCAGACTCTAGAATCATATGTCTTTTTTTTTACAGGGTTTCTTTTTTTTTTTTTTTTAATTTACTTAAGTCATCTCTACACCCAACGTGGGGCTTGAACTCAGAAGCCCGAGATCAAGAGTTGCCTGCTCCTCTGACTGAGCCAGCCAGCCAGGAGCCCCATTTTTTTAAATATAGAGTTTTTAACACTAACATATTTAACGGGATAGCTTTCTATGTAGGAGTCAGGCACTGGGCTCTGTGCTTTCATTTATTCTCTCCGTTAACCCTCACAGCAAGAGCAAATCAGTCCCATTTACAGATGGAGACAGGGAGGCTGAGACGGATCACCCAGTGAGTAATAGTTTCTACGAAGCCAGAAATCAGACTCAGGCCTCCTGACTTCAGCAAGACTTTCTTTCTCTAGGAGATATAGGCGCAGGGACTTAAGTCGACAGGCTTTTCATGGCCCCATGACGAAACATTCGAACCCTTCAAGTAAAGAAAAAATATTGGCTCCATAACTATCAAACCTATTTTTACCAAATGTTTAGCTAAGTATCTTCAAAATAACCTTGTTAACCGGCCAATGGTAATTTAACTCAATTCTCAAATAGTTATTAATGAATATAATCAAGTTTAAATCACGAGAGTAGACCTTTATTCTGAAATCTCAAAAAAATAATAAAAGTCTTCTTGTTCTCCCCCTCCCCATAAAATTATATTTAATGTAGGGTGTGGGGACATTTTAAGACTTTTGATAAGATGAGGGTGGGTCCTCCAAAAATAAGAAGCGTAGGGGTTGCTGAGATCTGAAAACATCCATGGATTTGAGTCTTGCCTCGTAATCCCTCTGCTACACTACATTTCATGTCCAAGTTCGTATTTGTCGGTCCCTGAGATGAAACATAAGCCTGTTGTTCTTTGTACTTTTTGCACTAATTTACTCATCAACTTCTTCTGTATGTTGGCTTATAGGGTCCACTCAAGTTGAATGTATAAAATGGTATTTCTTTATAAATAGTTGCCAATACTCTAACACGAAGGGTTTGGGCTAAGTCAGAGGCCCCAGGGAGATAGTACTGTTGGCTTATGTGGTATTTCACGACAACTGGGCAGGGACAGGATAACCCAGGAACAGGTTCAACAGTAACTTGGCCCAGCTCAAAGGGACCATCACTCCCCTAGGGGCGCGGGCCAGACCTTTTCCAGGAGAAGCTGGAAGGGTCCATGGCACAATAAGCTTGCCAAACTGCACGTCCACCTACTTTCCGCAGAGAAATCCCATGCGGTGTCACCGGTCACAAGAGCCCCAATTTCCCGGAGGTGGTGTCCAGGCCAGACGTCCTGGGCATTGGCCTGGCTAACAGGAGGCTCTCCGCCTCTCACGAGGCTTTCATCTCTGTCGGAAGCCAAAACAAACTGGCAAAACCAACTTCTTGATTTAGAGAAAGTTCCAGAGAACCCAGCTAAAGGTGCTGGTCAGGGGGTGCAGGTGGGGGTCAGGGCTGAGCTCCCCTGAGCCCTGCTAACCACCCCTTGAAACCAACACCAACAGCACCTGACATTTTTAGAGTATTTTTTTTTGGAAGGTATGTTTAAACACATACCATCTGACGTACCTCTCATGCCAAGCGTGGAACCTACGTGAGGCAGAGTCCTCCAACTGCAATCCATAGGTGAGGCTCCCGACAGTTAAGGGACTGTCCCAAAGCCACCCAGCGATGCTGGGGCAAAGCCTGCCATCACCCAGGGCCTCTGGCTCTCCCACACTGCGGTCTGAGCCTCCCAAGAGAGTCACCAGCTCCAATCCTCCCCTCCAGGATACCAAAAACCCCAGAGACCCAGGCCTGCTGGCAGAGGGCCTCCCATTACCCCAGCTCTTGAGTCCAAAATAGTGTTTGTCTGTCTAAGACCTGGTAACTTGAACTATGCTTCCCATTTTTCCCCTTTAAAGTAGCCCAGGAGCCTGACTCATGCTGGCTGTGCTGGAAGGTGCGGCCACACCACGGGCCGTCTCTCCTCCCCGCCGCCGCGGCCCTGGGCTCCTGGGCTAGCGGGCAGAGCGGCTTTCCGGCCAGACCAGGCCCCGTTCTCTCCCTGCTTTAGAAACTGGGCAACCGTCCTGCCACGTGGTGTCTAACCCGACGTCAGTCCCTCGCGTGGGGGCCACCGGCAGCGTCTCTCGGCTGCTGTGTGCTCTGCCCACCTTATGTTCCCAGCACAGGTAAGTCTCCCAGACACCTGAGACCCACGCAGCCAAACCCAAGACTCTGCCTGCGAGGAGCACATTCGGGGTACCTGGCTCCCCGTTAAAGCCCTTGTCGTGTCCACCGTGATGACCTCCCCCCTGCCCCTCCCACGTGTCCATTCCACAGGCGTTTTATTTAGCTCTCCCTGCGAGCCAAGGACTGGTAGACGCCTAGGATACAGTCTGCGTCTTCAAGGAGCGCACGGCCTAGGGGGTGAAAGGGACAAGGAAACCATTCCTATTCAAATGGATTCATATGAGGGGGGAAGCATAGGGCAAACTATAACCCAGGGGCAAAAAAATTTTAAACACCTATAACTCAGGGAAGGCTCCCTGGAGGAGGTGATGCTGGAGCGGAATTGTAACACCTGGATCAAATTCTGTTTCCAATCAGGGCGCTGCTGGCTGCGTTTGGGCCAGCCCACGTGGGCAGACGCTTAAGCTCATGCCAGTAGGTGCGGTCTCCCGGGAATATTACCAGGGTCCCTGGGGCCCCCGCTCCCCCGTTGGTAGCTGGTCTGCCCTCTCCCCGGGGTTAGCATCAGGGCTTCCCTAGAATCAGGAAGCTGAGGCAAGCGGGGAGGGTTCCAATGACAGTTGTCCTCACGAAGGTGGTGTGCTGGCTGGGAGGAAGAACCCCGGAGATGGGCTACTCGGGACGGGGGCCTCCAGGGAGCGAGGGCATGGGGACCAGCAGAGAAACCACCAGTTTGGCTCTGCTGGAGAGCGAGATGCCGATTTGGCTTGGCTACCTTCCCAGATGAGGAGACGCAGTGCAAACCTCAAGGCCAGCCGTGTTATTCCAGACGCCGAGCTTCTCCCCATAGTCACGGCGAGGCTCGGCCGTGCCCAGAGACTGTGTCTCACACAGGAAAGAGGGCCACCTCCCAGCTGGCCACCAGGAGCATGGGACAAGCCGCTCTGAGTTTGATTTCAACCCCATCCTGACCGACTACAGGCCGAGGAGCGTGTTGGCCCAGCCTGGCTCTTCCCAAAGGGGAGGCAGACACAGCTTGGCCACCAGGCTCTGACAGCGTCCCGTGGAACGGGGTCCGTGGTGACCACACCGGGGTGGGTGGAGGAACGGAGGCTCATAGAGGCTAAGCAACTTGCCGAAGGTCCTCCAGCCCAAGTGACAGCACCGAGGTCACAACCTGGTTCATGTGACACCAGTGTCCCTGCTCAAAAGGTAGCTTTTCAATTTGTCCTAACGTCAGGGAAGGGGAGAAGGACAGGAAGTGGGTGACCGAGAGCTGGGCAAGGCTCAACGATGCAGTCATTTGGGCTCAGCCTGTGGGGGAGGAGGATGGGGAGCCCGTGGCCCGTAAGGGAGCAGCACCTGCAGAGTGGGCTCTCCCAGCTCGTCCATCCCGTGTTCACCCGGCACCCTCTCCCAGTGTCAGGTCCCACTCTCCTTCCCCTGACCCAGACAGGACCTCCCAGGGGACCAGGCACCTCTGCGCCTCCAAGTGAAGCCTCTGGCCCCCGGTCCTTTCCTCCACATCCTGCCAGCTACATGGAGCCAGGCAGCAAGCTCTCCACCACCCTCGGAGGTGGCTGGGAACACTGGTGCCTGGCTCAGGGAGGCTCCTGGAAGGCCTAGGCACGGATCACTGCACTCAGTCATCGGATTAAAGGGGCTCAGAAGGAGGGCAGCCTGCATGGCTGGGCCTGCCGAGTGGCTCTGGAGCAAGGCCAGGCGGCCCTTCCCTCGTCTGCCCAGCTAGTGGGATGCCAGGCAGCCTGAAGAAGCTGGGGACAGAGAACAGGGCGTGACATGGCTTCACCTTTTCCTTCCAGCTGCCACAAAGGGCAGGGCCCTTGGGGTGTGGAGGTGGCCTTTCCCGGGGAAAGAAAAGCTCCGCGTGGTCAGAGTCCCTGTGGAGGGGTGTGGGCCTGCGCCGTGGACGGTGTCCCACCCGGGTCTTGTTTAGAGTGAATCACTTGGAAAGAGACCTGAAACTGTATCCTACAGGAAATCACAGGCCAAGAGCCAGAAAGAAACCAGGTCAAGCTTCATGGAATCAGGCCACCAGGAAGGAAGGCAAAGAGCCCACTGTTTATGGAGTGTCTTCTCCACGCCAGCCATACTCAACACACGTGGAGCATCACCCTTCCAGGGAGGTCAGGCCCATTTCACAGGCCAGGCCAAGATAATCGGTGATTTGGTGGCGGTTACAGGAGCCGCAGGTGGCCCAGCTAGGATGCAAATCTAGGTGCTCCTAACTCCAAAGTCAGAACTCCATCCATCATACCCAAGACCACCTCTGGGCACTGCCGCCCCTCCTCCCTGGGGGCACCGCAGCAGATGGCGTGGAAATTCTCAGAGGCCACCCCGACTCTAAGAGGCAGTGAAGCGTTGGGGTCAAGAGCACGCGGCAGAGTTCAAAACCTGGTGCTGCACTTAAGAGCTGTGGGACTTTGGGCAAATGTCTTTAACTTCTCTGGGGCATAGTGTCCTCTTACGAAGAACAGAGCTATGGATGGTCTATCCTAGGAGCTTGACTGGGAGAAGGAAATGAGGGATTTGGGGTAGAATGTTTAGGCCGGTGCTTGACCATTGTAAGTGTTCGAGGAATGTGAGCTATCGGTACTCCTGGTGAAGTCAACATCAACCCGAATCTCAAAGCCTTAGCTCTTTGTCACCAGACCTTCCCTTACCAAATCCCCCCTCTAAACCCCAAACAAGTTGCAGGTTTCCCAGCTGGTTGCTGATTGCTTGGGGCAGTCCCGCAGTGGGAGCTGAGACCAGTTGGAGAGGAGGCTGGGTGACTAAAAATAAACACTCATCAGCAGACCACACACTTCATCTCCTGCCCCTCCCTCTGCGGATGGGAGGAGAGAACGCAAATTTCTCCATCCACATTGAGTCGAGGCAAACGTGTTTCTTCTTCAAAGGAGGGGACGCCACAGGAAATCAAAGGCGAGTGCCACCAAGGACCACCCCGAACGTCACCTCGTCTCAGGTGCAGCCTCTCCTGATGGACCCCGGAGCTGGGAAGGAGCCAGGAGGGTTGGGGACCATCCCAGGCTGGGAAGCCAGAGGTAGGCACAGGAGCACCCAGAAGGGTCCCCCATGCAAAGACACGCACACGACCATCAAGCTGCTTCGAAACTCAATGGCCTCTGGAGGAGTCACAACCCAACTCGACCTCCCCCTCCCCAGGACACTGGACACAGCCACATGGCCTGGGGACCCTAAAAGGAACAGAGTCAGACACAGATAATCCCCATGAAGTCCCTAGTGACAGGGTCTTCCGGGACCAAGCCCAGACCATCTACTGGTATTGGAAGTCTACTTTATTTTTGAAAGACTGTAACACCTCCCCCTCCTTCCTTGCTCACTGGCCTGTGCCAGAATGTGTCCCCCGCTCCTCGACTTCAGCCCACTGTCTCTGCAAGGAACCTCTGTGAGCCCCAAGGGCCCCTGGTTGCAGCCATTGCTCCCTATCCTCCTTAGATGCCCCGAACCCAGTGGCCTCGGAGCCCCCCCCACCCCCCACCCCCATGCCGCGTCCAGGCAGCACGCTTAGCTCGGCTGCTTCCCCTGGAGCTCACGAGAATTAATTTACTCCCAATTCTCAAGGCTCACCTCCTTCACGGTGTTTCTACCCTTCACTGCTCCCCACAGCACAGCAAATAATACCCTGTTTTATATGGAAAACACTAAAATAGGATCACACCTTTTTTTAAAAGATATTTCCACCTCACAGACTGAAATCAGACTTCACCTTTCTCCCGCCCTCCATTACCACGGCCCCGGCCCCCTCCACACACACACACGCACACGCACACGCACGCATGCACACACACCCGTTTCGCTACCAGACTTCCCTAAGCCCATTTAATTGAAAAGGCATGATTTAGGCTAATTGACAGCAGATGGGTTCGGCTGCAAAATGCAGAGAAGCATTTGTTGAACATGATTTACAGCAACGAGGCAAAACTTTCTCCTTTTTATATCGTTCTTCGAGCTCCACGGCCAAAACAGCTCAGCAGAAATGAGAGGAGAAAAAAAAAAGTAATTAGTGTTTAATTTTTTAACAATTTTTAACTCCCTTTTTAATTGCTTTACATAAACCTGTCCTAGAATTTTACAGCCTTCAAATCTCTGTCTAAGTCTGGTCCTTGTTTCTGGTTTTAATTACAGGGAGGCTTGTCTGGCACATTAAATTAGAAGAGAAACACACACACACAATTTCAGAAATATTTTGCTGTTGGACTCCCAACTGCACATCTAATATTTCAGTGTGCGAATGGGAAGGCTTTGGTGGAAGCCAAAGCGGGCCAAGTGTTCCTGTAGCAATTACTGTGTCAACCCCAAACTGTCCCTCAGGTTATTAGAGAAAGAGCGGTCGCCACAGTATCCGATGGCCCATAGCGGCCCGGGCACCTCAGCGCCGCTTTGAAAATAACCGGCTTCCCAGAAGAGCTGGGTGTCCTGCAGACCTTTGCAGGCTTTGGTCAGACTTCAGGTTCTGGCTTCCAAGGCAGGCCATCAGACCTTACGCAGTCCCTTTTCAGCGGGATGGAAACCAGAGAGGAGCACTGCGTGGAGCAAAGGAGCGGGGGAGGGGGGTTGTCTCTGCGGCGCAGGGTTAAGGGGACAGAAGATGGTGGGGGGGGGGAGAGGCAGGCTGCACGCTGACCGGGTGGCTGCATCCAAAGGCATCCTTTGCAGAGACCATTCAACCTAAGTCCTACCTGCACTGAGCATTGGACCTTCTGTGCTCTCCAGTATGGTAGCCACCAGCCTCCACATGGCTACTTAAATTGAAATGGATGAACATGAGATCGAATGGACAGTTCCCTTCCTCAGCGGCGCTAGCCACAGCTCAACTGCTCATTAGGCTCAGGGGGTAATGCCTAGTGAATACATTGCACAGTCTAAATACTGGGCATCTCCCTCTCTGCAGCAAGATCTGCTGGACAGGGTCACTCCAGAGTCTTTCTATGGGAAACGTGGTCTGGGTCGGAGGTAGCCTGGGCATCCCCCAGGGAGGTGGTGAGAAGTGCAGGCTCTTGGGCCTCACCAAGACTTGGAAACGGCATCATAACAAGCCCCCAGGTGATCTGAGCCCACATTCAGGGGCACATCTCTGAAGCAGTGTGGCTGGCTGGGGCCTGGAGCAGAGTAATGGCCCGTGGATTCCCTTCAAGGTGTGCCCAGCGGTGGGGGAGAGCGTGCAGATGGGGGGTAAGGGGTGGTGTGCCATAAAATGTCCTCGGGACACAGACCCCGCAGGGCTGAGGTTCCCCCCGGCTTGTGTTCATTAGCGCCGAGGCCGCAGACCCCCTTGGCAGACCCTGCCCGAGCCTGCCCTGGGCTCCTCCAGGACTCCTGCTGGGAGGCGGAGGGCTGCCTGGCGCCGCTGGGCGGGCAACTCTGGGGATGGAGCCAGGCCAACGCCGGCTCCCCACACACGGTCATTACCTCCCGAAAACCCAGGAGTTATTACAATTAAAACACGTTGCAGGGGGGAGTGGGGGCTGGAAGAGGTCCCTTTGGGAAGGAACACTGGGATTAAAAGAAATTAGAGCAGTTGTCATGACGACACTGCCAGGCCCGGCCTACCCTGTGATTATTTCAATGGGAACGGGATGGGGGCAGATGGGGCTGGGACGGGGGGCGGCGAACCATACCCAGCTGCACGGGCAAGAGCTAGGCTTCTTCCCTCAAAATGGGGTGCAGCAGCCCAGGAAATTGTCCCGAGGTGGGTTCCTGCTGGCCCTCGAATTTTCTGGAACTATTGCTTATCCCGGGGAGCTCTGTCCTCCAGGACATTCACACCCCACCCAGGCCTCTGACATCCCTTTCTTTTGAAACTAGGAAACTCCCAAGAGGGCTCCTGCTCTTTCGGCCCAGTAGGTGGAATGGCTTGGCCTGGTTTCCTATCAGCTCCACACTGGCGATTAGGAGACCCAGAAAGCCAACCGTTCCTTCCTCTAGGTGGCTGGGGTGGGGGCGGGGGGGGCGGAGAGGGGGCAGCCTGCCACAGGAAGTACACGTGTCCGAGGTAGGCAGAGTCACAGAAACCAGGAGTGGACATGTTCTGGAAGCGGGCCCATGATAATGAGCAAGATGGAAATCTGCCTAGGACACCTCCAGGCACCGGCAGAGGATTAGGGTCCCTACAGAATGGGGATCCTCGTTTGGCAGAGCTACAGGGACTGAAAAGAGAAAACAGTAATTAGCTCTCTATCTCTTACCACCCCACCCCCCCGCCCCCAGCAGCAGGTCTGGCCAACAGGCAAGGAAGACCTGTTCTGGAAGCCCCTGGGGGAGCAGAAGGGGAAGGGCTGGGATGGGACTGGGGGCTGAGGGGGAGAGGGATGCAGGCTGCTCGGCTGCTCGCCTGAGTGGAGCTCTTAGCAAATTCTCACTTCTCCCATCCTGGTTCCTCTGGTACCACCTTCGTGGGCTCATGAGCTGGACCCGCATGGACCGAGGGAGGAGTTTCAGGCATCCAGAGGGCGGCCTTCCATCTGCAAGGTTAATTGGGGCCCCAGGCTAGTCCTTGATCCTCCTTAGAAAGCCAGGCTGGAGAGCCTTGAGTGTCTGGATCCTCCTCCTCCTGGCTTTGCCCTCCCTTTTGAAAGCTCATCATTTCCAGATTTCCAACCCCTATAGCCACTGCCCATCATTCTAGATCTTCAACAGGGTTTCCTCGTTTATATTTGCAAGATCTGAAGTGTCCCTATAAAACATGCACGTGTCGTAGAATTAGGCCTAAGTGCAAACTCTGCCTCAACCACTGACTTCCCATGTGACCTTGGGCAACTCACTCGACAAGTCTGTCTCAAGGTCCTTCTCCATACAACCCATCTAACATACAGTGTCATCTTGGGATGTAGGACTTCCAGCTTTCAAATAGAGACATTCCCCAGCAAACTGGGACACGTCGGTCACCCTTCCAGGCACAGGATATGAATCTTGGGGGGACCAGATATTACTGTATATAGGGGGCTTCCCTCCTTTGTAAAATTCTTTCTACATTATATATGTACACAGAAGGTGTATATATATATATATATATATAAACACATGTGTGTACATATACGTATATGAATTTTCCAAAGAGATACATTGGGAGGTAATTATTGACATTTCCACAAGAATCCTCACTTCGCAAAATGACCAAATGTGACGTTCCTCTCTACAAGGCTAGGATTAGGGAATGCGTGCAGAAGGAAAATCCAGAGAGACTGCATTGACAGATGGGAAAGCAACAGGAAATCCGTGTGCTTCTGAGATCCTTTCATTTCCGGGGAAACCCCAGAACTTCTAGAAGACTCTTGCACCCAGCTTTGCTGCACTCTCTCTAGCGGGAAGCAGAGCGCACCTGCCCTGGTCCCACCATGCATCGCGGGAGGCTGAGGGTTGCGGAGGCTCCGGGGTGCACCCCAGCCCAAGGGGACGGAATGGGCATTCTGAGGTGCGCTTTGTGATACACCGAGGCAGCAGCGTTTGATTTAGTTTCCTGCCC
The DNA here is from genome assembly GCF_029215605.1 of Mirounga angustirostris. Lineage (NCBI taxonomy): Eukaryota > Metazoa > Chordata > Mammalia > Carnivora > Phocidae > Mirounga > Mirounga angustirostris. The sequence goes on from NW_026991725.1 coordinate 36,692,175, forward strand.
TCCCTCAGTTCAGAGTTCACGGACTGGCTCAGGCTTCTCCAGCTCCGAAACTTCAGGTGACGAGTTCCCACGCAAATCGAAAACACTCACATCAGAGCATCCTGCCCAGGATTCTTTTTCTTACCATTTACCATTTAGCACAACAGGTGAGAGGGGACAGGAGGGGAAGAGGGGAGATGACAATGGGGTCACAATCCCCTCCCCCGCCAGCTTGGAAACCCAGACGCTGCTCTGAGTGACACATGCAGCTTGGCCCAGGGAGGGCTTTTCAGAAGCAATGACTCCTGCTGGACCCACTGAGTTGCAGTCCCGGGGAACTGAGGTCCCCCAGCTGCACCACTCCCAGCAGCACTCCCACCACCCCTGCAAACCTGAGCTGAGAACCCTGGGTCTCTGCCCCTTCCCCTCTACCTGCTGCTTGCAGGGACAACCTGAGCCCCACAGCTTGGGCCACAATCTAATAAACTTCACTCACTCGCCATCTAAATCGTGAAGAGAAAGGGCCCAGCTGGAAACACATCCTGTCTCCTTCAAGGTGAGGTGACAGTGAGGCCAGGCATAGCCAGGGGGGAGGATATGGGAAGGTGTTGAAAAGGAGTGCTCTCTTTCTCTCCCCGTTGGAGGGATCAAAGTCCTCTCACGTAATGAAAAGGAGGCAGATCACCTCTGTGCCCCCAAGGAAGTGCAGGCTCCTGGAGCCTCAGGCTCCCTGAGACTAGGAGGCTAGATAGCCCCAGGGCCCCAGCGTCCCCCCTCCCTCCCCGCCAGGCCCTGCAGTGACAGAGGCTGCATCCCAGGGAGCAAATGGTGGCTACTGAGACTGTCAGCCCTACTTCTCGACACGGGGACACCCAGCACTGCTTGCGGGTTGTTTGGTGAGAGGTGCCCTCACCATCTTCAAGACTAGGGCTCAGTCCTGCTAGGAAGAGAAAGCTGAACTAAAGGATCCTGACATGCCCCCCCCCCCAAAGCCCCATCTCGATCCCTGCCTGTTTCTGCTATTTACTGCATTTATTATACTACTTTGAAGTCTTTCTCTCTCTCTCTCCTCCCACCCCCCCCCGCCACCTTTGACCTCTTACCAGACAAAACTAGGCTTTCTTTGTGTGCCTTTGTATCCCATGCACATAGGAAGAACTAAATAAATGTTTACTGAAACAAACTTTTTAAAAAGATTTTATTTATTTATTTGTCAGAGAGAGCGAGAGCACAAGCAGGGGGAGGGGCAGAGGCAGAGGGAGAAGCAGGCCCCCTGCTGAGCAGGGAGCCCAGATGCGGGGCTCGATCCCAGCACCCCAGGATCATGACCTGAGCGGAAGGCAGATGCTAGACCCACTGAGACACCCAGGTGTCCTCCGAAACAGTTCCATTACAACCTTACAACCACGTACGTCCAGGGGGCGCAGGATCTATCTGGCACCCAAGCCAAATCCCCAGGAATCCAGGCAGGGTATCCTGGCCTCTCCTTACCTCTCACCTCTCCGTTTCCACAAATTTCCCTCAAAGGAGGCTGGGAATTGGCCCATTGCTCTGCCTCACATCATTTAACAATAATAAAAAGAAAAAAAAATGCAAACAAGCTCTAGAGGAAAAAAAAAAAAAAACCAGGAGAAGAGGAACATCATCGTGTGAACACACATAGTACAAGTTAGCATGTCCCAAAGCCCCCTGGACAGAACCCAAACAGGAAATCTAGAATCATTACCAAATGCACTTCCCCTGTTTGCCCTGCCCTCGGCCCCTGGGGGTGGGCCAAGGGTCCTCAGGCCCCGATCAGAGGCTAGAAGCCGCCAGGAGGGTGGGGCTTTGATGGACTGATTGGCATTTCCTCCCCTCCCCGACCTCTCCGCAGGGTTTCTCCGTGGATGGCTGATGGGATGGGAGGGAAGCCCCTAGCTGCTGCCACCTCCCAGGAGCAGCGGGGCTCAGAGCGGTTCCATGAAGGCCCCCCACGGTGTGGGAGTGGAAGGTGGCCAGCAGCTGGCCTCCCTCACCCCACTCCACAGAGAGCTGTGTGATGGCCTTGGCTTTGGGATCAAGACCTCCTGCTCTTAAGAAAACAGATCAGAAATTTTGGCATCAAAATAAAATATGCTGAAAGGAAGCAAGTAACCCTCGGAGCGAAAGGCAGGCCACGAGATTGAAGTAAAAAGTCTGAGCAGAAACCCGAGCTGCAGTGATCATGAGTTCAAGTTCATCCTCCACGGGGCTATTCCTCTTGCTCGAAAGTACTGCCAAAGATTGCACCTTGGCTCTGGTTGGCTGCCTCACCAATCCATCAAAAGTCAGCCAACCTGTCATGTAAAAGACCAGATAGCAAATATTTTCAACTCTGGGGCCATGGGGGTCTCTGCCGCAAATGCTTAACTCTCCCACTTTAGCACAAAAGCGGATACAATATGGAAAAGAGCGGGCATGGCTGCGTTCTAGTAAAGCTTCATTTACAGGGGCGCCTGGCTGGCTCAGTGGGTAGAGTGTGCTACTCTCTATCTCAGGGCTGTGAGTTCAAGCCCCGTGTTGGGGGTGGAGATTGCTTAAAAATAAAATCGTAAAAACAAAACAAAAAAACACTTTATTTATAAAAATAGGCAGCTGGCCAGATCTGGCCCACAGGCTATAGTTCTCCAACACACTGGAAGACGTGGAATGAAGACGATGGAATGAAACGATGGGCTTTGAAGTCAGGCAGACCTAGTTCCAGTCTTTGTCCAAGACTTAATAGCTGGGTCACCTTGGTCCAGCCACTTAACCAAGCTCGGTGTCCCCACCTTCAGTGAGTAATCATGCCTCCCTCACCCGGTTATGGTGATGATGGAACCTAACCATCTAAGGCGTCGGCCACTCCATAAACACTAATAGTTCTCATCATGGGGGGAACTAAGTGGAATCCCGCAGCGGGGGCGGCTTTGAGTCTTCCATTGCTGTTGGAAGAGCCCCTGCACCTTTGGTGATGAGGGTCTGTGTCTTTCGTGCAAAAAATTCATTTCCTAAAATTTAATATTCCCTGGATTCATTTCATGACGTAAAGTCAGTGGCTGCACGTGAGAATCATCTGCGGAGCTTTTTAAATCTCTTAAACCAGAATCGCTGGGGGTGAGACCCTCATGCATCAATTTTACAGCTTTCCAGAGGATTCCACTGGACTACATAGGTGGAAAGAACAAGAGAGAGTCCTCTCATTTCTTTCTTCTACTCAAGGTGGGAGTCCATTCCCCAGCAGCATCAACATCACCTGGGAGCTTGTGAGAAAGGCAGACTCTCAGGTCCCACCCCGGACCTGCTGGATCAGACCCCTCATTTTGACAGAATCTCCAGGGGATTCCTGTGTCCATCCAATTGGAGGAATACCAGTCTATTCCACAGATGTCTGACCAAACTTGGCTCTCTATCCGAATCCCCTGAAATGCTTAAAAAAATTCCTAGATCTCATCCCCATCTCCCTGAATCGAAATCACCATGGGTGGCCCAGGGATTGGTACTTTGTTCCAAGCTTTATTTGCAAATGTTCAAACATAGAGAAACGTTGTACCCACACACCTAGATTCTATGATTGTCAAGATTTTGCTATGTTTGCTTCATCACATACCTGTGCACGGATCTATCCATCAACCTATTTCACTTTTTCAACGCATGTCAAAGTCAACAGCGGACATCCGGCCCCTTCATCCCTAAACACTTCGTTTACACACATCATTAATTTCTAACAAGGTCTTCAATTGGTGCAGCTATTCATCTAGCGAGAGTCTTCTTTTCTGTCCAGAGGGAACGGTACTTAGGACTTGGTAAAAAGCGGTCCTCTCCCTCCAACTCTTAAAAAAAAAGTTGATGCCCTGGGCTCTCTGAGGCTGTCACTTTCAGGATTAGGGGAGGATTTCTGGTGTTTGACCTCATTCCACATTGCTCCGTGAACCCCACCTCCTCTTTCCCTTGGTAGGACATGGGGACAATGGCCACTCACTGTATCTCCCTTGCAGCTCTTGTATTTAACAATGTCATTAACTGGATACCGCCATATTCCCCAAAGCTTCCCTGGTGTGTTCCCTCCTGGCAAACCCTTCAGTTCTTCAGCATCCCATCTGTGAAGACTAATGGTGAGCCCGCTATGACAAACGTCCAATTCTGTAGTCGAGAACTCTGGGATGGCCTTACGGACCACAGGTTAGGTTGCCATTGCTCTTTGCCGCTGGGTTTCAGAATACTGTGGACCGGAGAGACGCAATGTTACCTTCACTCCTGGTTTTCCTTCATCTTCTCTTTGTTTTTGTTTTGTTTTGTTTTTGACAGTGACCTGCCGAATATAAAGCTCTGAGCTCTGCCAGTCAGGGCTGCTGTGACCCCAAAAACGAATCAGAGATATTCTTCTGACTACTTTAACCCAGAAATGAGGCGGGCCCTCGGACACAAGGCGGGACCATTCATTCTGGCCGACAACCGGCACCTCATCCCACGACTGCACCCAGCAGCTTTTCAGGAATCTTCCAGAATCCCTGAGTTGGGTCTGCCGTTAGAAACAGTCCAGCCTGGTTCTAACCACACTTCCGCTCCTCCCCAAGGCACTCAGATAGTCACCAGACCCCTCGAGATAAGTTAATAAGAGAGTTATTGCCCCTAAATAATTGCCCAATGATTTCCAAATACTCTTCAACAATCTACGAAAAGTCTGAACACACCCCCCCCCTCAAGTTGCTCTGTCTCAGAGATAACTGGGTCATACATAAGGTCACGCTTCATTCAGCATTTCCACCTACAAACATAAAAGGGCGAATGGGTTCTCTCAACCCCTGCCCCTTGCCCACTTCTTTTTCCAGACCACCCACTCTCTGTTTGCATTGGTCCTCCAACCTTGAAACCCGACACCCTCCTCTGCAGGAACCACCCATGCTTAAACAAATAAATACCCCAAAGTGACCCACTCCCCGGTGGTATTCAAATAAATGTCCCAGGAAGGAGTGTGGGGGAAGGAGGAAGGGCACTCTGGGCCTTCTCTGCTGGGTGCCTGCCTCGAAGCATCCTTGGGCCAGTGTTTCTTTGCAAATATTGGACCAGTTTCTGTGCAACACTAGCAACGAGACCCATCAGAATGGAGAGGGACTCCATGGGCTAAGAGGTTCTGTTAGTCACCTCCGGGGAGGTTCTGGCTGCTAGAGCTCAGGGGGAGGGAGGCCGGGACACTGGGCGGGGCTCGGTCAAAGGGGAAGACCTCCAAAGCCTGTGTGGAGTCCTCTCTGAGCTCCTTGTTACTCAGCCCTAAGCCTTGAAATCCCTCCAACTGGGGATGGAGTGCTAGATGCCATTCGGAGAGCGGATGGGTGGGTGAGCAGGGAGGAACAGGGACCAGTTCTCTATGACTCAGAAACACTTAAATATAGCCCCGAGACCAGCTTGCAGTGAGGAAGGGAGCGGTGCAGGGAAACAGGAGGGACCCAGCAAAGCAAAAACCTCTTTGCCTCTGACTCAGTGCAGAAAACCACCGAGAGTCTTTGGTTTCACGGAATGTGGACAGCTAGGAATAAAGTCTCAGCTTTGTCACGGGTCGGTTGGTCAACGGAGTCACTAATGAAAAGGATTTTCAAGCGTATCTGGGAAATAAGTAGGGGGGAAGACAACTGCTGCTTTAAGTTGCAGACCTCCCCCAACTCCCCCCTCCGCACTGCCCCCCACCCCCCAACCACCCCCCGCCCCCCGCCAGGAAGGGAGGAGGAGAGACGTTCTGTCCTCAGAAGTTGGCCAAGGAGGTCTATGGATGGCCCAGAAAAGTGTGGACAAGACCTCTCTAGGAGGCTGGCTGAGCACCACTGGTGCGTAAGGGAGAGGGCAGGGAGAAGGAGACTACGTTTCAAAAATAAACACAAACCCCAAAATAAACACTGTTAATGGAAGTGACTAATCAAGGGTGTGCTGAACTTGGTGGTTCTTGATAAGATACAGGTGGAAATGCACTCGGAAAAAATAACAGATTTTTTTTCCCCCTTTGGTAAATAAAGCGAGAGTGAGGGTGCAGGGGGCTGGGGTTGGCGCATGGTTCAACCCTGCAGCAGAGATTTAAAACACATTTCTCCAGCCCAATGCTATTGACATTTGGGGCTGGATAATACTTTGTAGTGGGGGGAGGGGCCGTCCTGTCCATCCTAAGATTTTTAGTAGCTTCCCCGGCTTCTACCTGCTACATGCCTATAGTACCCTCCCCTCTGGCGATGACACCTGAAAGTATCTCTGGACGTTGCAAATGGCCCCGGGGTTGGGGCTAGATGGCAACATCACCCCTGGTGGAGAACCACTGGTTAAAATCAGGAGCATGGCTGAGTTTGAAAGTCACATCTGAGCTCACTGTAGGAGCTCATGCATTTGAACGTTTGCTGGTCATTAATGACGCTACCAGGACCTCAGCAGGAAGCCACCCACTGGTACAGGGCCAACATGACCAGGATCTTGTTGATTAGGAAGCCCTAAGAATGAAGTCAGTTAACAAGCAGGTACAGAGCTACACTGCTTCCAAAGCTCTGGAAAAACAGTTGCCTTTGGTCTCAAAGTTGCCTTGGCTGGGACGGTGAGTGACTATGGTCCATTTCAAGGAAGAATTCTCCAGACGAGGCACATCTGGATGCCACCTGGAGTCCCGTGGGTAGAGCCACCTGCCTCGCTGGGCTCCAATACGAGCCACAGGTAGGGCCAATGAGAATCACTTCTCAGGCCCCAAGTTTCTCTTGCAAGGCAAAGACTAAGGAGAAGGCGGGGTGATTGGGGAAGGGTATTTAAAGACACTGCTTTCAGAGACCCCCTTGGCCACCCACCACTTTCAGTCTACAGAGTCTGCAGTGACCTAAACTATAGTCAACACAGCTGTCCCTTTGTGGGGGGCAGGGGGAGAAGGATTCACCAAGGCCCGTAAGCAAAACGCCAACCACCTCACCTGCCATCTTTGCTGGTGAGCACCTCCACGATGCTCTGGGATCACCTTGAACCCAGGCGGCCCACATCTCCAGAAGAGAACCACGTCATACACCATCCTGCACCCAGGCAGCCTGGCCTGCTGTGTCATGAGTCCCGTTCCGCAATAGACGCTACAGAAGGGGACGTTTACCGCAGTGAGGCTTTCATTGCACGGATGCACGGAATTAAAACCACTGCTTGCCTGTCTTACCTGTACAAGTAGAAATACTTCCAGATGCTTCTACTTTGCCTTTATAAGCTCTGTCTGGAGTCGGGCTGCTGGGCTGGAGAAGGGTGATGGACCGAGAGACAGAGGAAGGGGAGAAGTCCGCAGGCGCTAGGTCCTGGCCTCTCTCTCTGCCTCGCCCCGCCCCCCTATTCTGGAAGCACCGCAGAATCATCTTCTCCACTGGCCTGCTGCTTCCCTCCTCAGTAATCTGCCTTCCAGAAAAAAAAAAAAAGTGTTCTAAATAGAGCGGAACTGAGAATGGGGCCGCAGCCCGGATGAAGTCTTCCCCTCCCTGGGGAGCCCGGCGTCCCCCATGGAGGGCTGGTCCACCCCCAGCGCCTCTTATTCAAAGCATTCTTGACCCGGGAGCGCCCAACCCTGACGGCAGGCGCGAAGCCACCACAAATGGATTTTGCCTCTGCAGCACTTTGCCTGGGCTGGACCCCGCCTCCCTCCCAGGCATCTCGGACGCCTTCTCAGGCCTCCTCTCCCTACATTTACCCTTGGGGGCACCTAGGGGACCCTATTCCAGGCCGAGGTTCAGAGGCCCACGCCCATCAACACTCACCATTAGCTTGCTGACCCACTGACCCACCCGAACCCCAGCGTTGCCAAAACCAAGGTCCAAGAACAAGGACTGCAGTCTCTCTCCTACCACATTAGATTGTTGAATGCTAGTTTGTATTAAGTTAGAGTCTCCTGCCCTTCTCAAGAGGACCCAGGCACCAGACCGGGGATGGATCCTGCGACATTCCTCCTCCATTCTGGAAAAGTCTACCCAAAGCTCCAACAGACCCGGCATGGAAGCAGGCATATTTTTGGATCCAGGCACAGCACACGGTCCTGTGCATTTCACACGCACACCGAGAATCATTCCGATGTCAACCAGGTTTTATTAATGAGATTCTCACACCCTCTGCAATACAGATCATAATCCTTCAGCCCCTCAGAAGACTGGGCTGTGAAGAAGGCCCACATACTCCAAAGGGGAGTGTCCAGCTCGCCCCCTTCATCATGCCACCAACTCATAACCCAGGGACCAAGCCTCGGTCAGGGGACCCTGAGACAGCTCTAGGACGTCTTTGGTAGAAGGGTGTACAGGTGGCAGTCAGGAAGAACAGAGGAGGCTGGGGGGCTCAGTGGGGAGCTGTGGGGGGGGTAGCAGACCCCCCCTCCACCCCAGGACCCTTCCTGGTGCCTCCACTGAGTTAAATCTGAAGGAATCTGAAGTCAAACGGATTCCATGCCTTGTCCGTGAGTCACGCCACCCTGCCCTTCATGGCCTCCCTGAATCCAGCACCTCCAAGAATGCCAATTCATCCAACTGGGCAAAGGCAAGGAATTTAGAAAGTGAACTTACATAGGAAGTGGGGATTACCAACACGGATGGCTGACAGCATGGGGTGAGCCTCCTCCGCTCCAACAAGGAAGGACAACAGAGGGCAGAGGGGAATGTGGAGACCAGAGGGACAGTTGGAAATATGCATATAGGGGTCCTATGTGGTCCTATATATATAACGCAGCACGTTTATAAACAAATATAATCATTGTTCAAAACTGTTTGGTGGGGGGGGATTGTTTTGTTTTGTTTTCTCTCCAATCTCATGTAGTTCAGAGCCAGGCAAAAAAAAAAAAAACAAGTTACTCCTCTCTATCTCCTTTCTCACAAATCTGGTTCAGACCAAAAAGAAAAAAAATTAAAATGCTGAAACAAGGTCTTTTTCCCCCTCTGGATGAACTGTTTTACAATAAGCTACCTGCTGGGGTCAGGAAACCTGAGCTCAAGAGCTTTCTGCTCACACAAAAACGCACTACATGGAGGATTCGTACAGAAGAGCTTGTGCATAGAGATGGTCACCCCCCCCCCACACACACACACAACCCCTTTGTATCTGTTCCAGCTTTTCTGTGAAACCATGTCTCTCCTCTGCTTCATCTTCTCCCCTCCTTCCTCCTCACCTCCCCAGTGCTACCAGCTCTGCGGGAGGAGCATGGCATCCAGCTGGAGCCAACCATCCACCATGTCTACACTCTGAGGGGAAGTCAGAAGGTGAGGGTGTGTTGGGCGCAGAGGGGAACACTCCAGTGGACAAAGGAAGGGTAGGGAAGAGCTGCTCCGTGGGTCCCAGTAGGGAGCTTATTTTCTTTCCTATTAGGTGTGTGATGCTCAAAAGGCAGGCGAATGGTCAAAATCAAAATAAATAGCCAACGGAAATAGGCGCCCCTCCCTGGGAATGGTAATTGCACAGGATGAAAGTTTATCCAAACACATGAGAAAAATGGTGCGTGTTGGAGGACGGCAGGGGGGCGGGGCGGGGGGAGGAGTGATCCTTACTGGAAAGGAGATTTGTTTACAACATTTTATTTGCTCCTTAGTTTTTAATGCTGTTCTGGCCCTGGGTCCTGTAAACAGAGCAGCTTTTCCATTCTCCAGCCGTGCCAGGCGAGCCAAGGACGGAACAGAGCTGCCGCCAGAATCCTGGGCCACCGAGGTCTCCCGGCCTCAAGAACCCACGCCCAGCCGGGGGTCCGAGAGAGAGGGGCGCTTGCTGGGCCACAGCAAAGAAGGGTGGGATGTGAACTCCAGGTGTGGAAACGGGGAGAAGCCTGTCGGGCTTGTGAAATCGGCTCTTCTCTCTGCAACCTGGGCAGGAGGCAACAGGAAGGCCTCAGGTACCCAAGGTGCATGCCTAATGGGGTATTTGGTAGGGGCCCCTTGGACGGTAGAGGCCCCGCACAGAGTCTGGAGAGAACGTGGCCCTCGGGAGAAAAAGCGGGACCGGTAGTAGAGTTGGCCAAAGGGAATGTGGTGTTGAGTGAGCTCAGGAAAGAGATCACTGCTCCCAGAGTCAGGGTCCAGACATCACCCCCATCAATACTCCTGGCCAGCAGCTCAGCTCTCTCCCCAGGACTGAACCAAACAGGCCAAAGAGCTTGCTCACAGCCAGAGAGAATCAGCGACGCCCTGGCACATCAGGGAAACACAGACTCAGTGGCGGAGTGCACCCTGGAAGTTTCTCTTCCCGTCCAGGCACGGAGATCATCCGAGCCAAGAGTCATGGCAGGCAGGCCACTGGGCTCCGTGTCGAGAGTACAGAGGGCACGCTGCCTGAGCGCAGAGTTGCTGGCGCTGGGCAAAGGGCCGTGCCTGCAATAACTCATGGACGCCTGGCTACCAGCCCCACGGAGCAGTTTAAAGAGAAGGAAACTGAGGCCCGGGGAGGCAATGTTACTCCCTAGAGGTCTCAGGGCTAGAGTGGGAGGGACGGTTCCGGCCAAGGTGGCCTGGAGCCAGAGGGCGTTCCAGCTAGCCTCTCTTTAAGGTTGCGGCATCCTAAAATAGTCACCAGAGTTCCTCAATTTCTGCACAAAAAAGAGCCCTCTGTCCCCACCACTGCCTCCTCATGTACCGCTGAGGTGTAAATGGGAAAAACTCAGAGACCTGGGGTGTTTTGTTACAGCAGCCAACTGGGACTGATATGGCTTGCGTTTTCAGTCCCTCCGGAGATGTCGGTCGAGAAAGCAGAACAGGGCGTGGAGGATGGGGTGTGTCCCACGGTGAGTCACTGACCCCCTCAGCTTCGTATCCTCACCTGTAACAACGAGGTCTCAATACCTTTCACAAAGTGGCTGAGATTCGAACGAGAAGCTGTGGAATTGTAAAGCCCTCTAGAACACGGGACATACAGTTTCCTGGATTGCCTGATTTTTCTTGGCTGAACGTCCTATCATCTCTCAAATGTCTGAAACTGTGCCGGTGACCGAAGCCCGCAGAGAGCATCCCCTTTGTCCAAAACTCTAATTCTACTAGTGTGTACCAAGTGAGAAGAGGGGGTGGACTTTGGGTTCTTCCCCTCTTCCCGAAGAAGGTGGACCTCCCGCCTATATCTCTGCTGCTCCCTTTTCCTTTCTGCGCTCCTCCCCGTGGGAAGGGTGGTTAATCAGAGAGCAAATGGGAACAGACCCTCTCTCCCGGAGCCTGCTTGCTTTTGAGTGACACCTCTTCCGTCTTTACCTTCAGTCCCCAGGTAGTATTCCCTGGAGCCCGGGCCCATCCCCTGTAGCAGGGGATCTGCCCATCGTTACCCAACTTCTCTGCCTGTGACTTTACTGGAAAAGTTTGCATTACAGTGAAGGGTAGGCAGCATCATCCATCCAGAGTCTCCAGGAACCCTACCAAAGAGTTCATCTGGCGATTAACATTGTACGTAAGATCCCGAAGGCAGGGAGCATCTCATATATGGTTTTTTTTTTTTTCCTTTTTTTCCCCCTTCTGTGTTTCTCCTATTAGACACTGTAAAATTCCTCAGGAATTCTGACCTAAACTTCTGAGTTTAAATTTCTCATTCTGACCTCAAAAATGAACCCAGCTCTCAAATAATCAGCATAAAAACAGACACATATTATTTCAAGAAAGGTTTCTGCAGGGAAAGCAACCTATCAAGGAACAAGCACATTTTCTCCACTGTTCAGAAAACACTTTATTGATGAATAATGGGCAAATGCGAAACCAGCAAATTTGGTGGGACACGAAGCCACAGGTCATTAGTAGGAAAAGTCAACCCAACGTCTTTCTTGTACATCTACCTCGTCCAAACTGCCATGCCAAAACTGAAGGGCTCTGAACCTGAGGCCCCTTAGCGACCGTGGTTCTGATCCCAACTTTCACATGTAAGACTTGGTCCAAGTGATTAGTCCATGTGATTCTGTTTTCTGAGGATCGAAGGTCAATCACAGTGCCTGCCACATGATCGTGAACATGAGTGGGCATCTCAGGGATAAACTTCAATGTGTCAGGAGTGACCCGGCTCCTGCTCTTTTAAGGGGAGGGGGAAAGGGAGGGAGGGTTGGGGAGGAGGAGGTACTTCAAACAAGTTCAGTGTAAGCACAGTAAATGCCATATGAAAAGCACTGGGGTCCAGGAAGGAGGGATCAGCACTTTTTGAGTACCTATCCAGTGCCAGATAAATGCGTTAAAAGAACGTGCGCCTGGTCGAGAGGGCAGAAGGAATTCAGGAAGGCATCCCTGAGAAGGGAGACTGGGAACTGAGCCTTGAAGGACCAGGAGGACTTCAGTAGCCTGGGTAACCCCCAACATTGAATTTTTAAAAAAATAGACTCATCCAGGGGCGCCTGGGTGGCTCAGTCGTTAAGCGTCTGCCTTCGGCTCAGGTCATGATCTCAGGGTCCTGGGATCGAGTCCCACATCAGGCTCTCTGCTCCGCTGGAAACCTGCTTTGCCCTCTCCCACTCCCCCTGCTTGTGTTCCTGCTCTCGCTATGTCTCTCTCTGTCAAATAAATAAATAAAATCTTAAAAAAAAAAGACTCATCCAGGAAGAATTGCCAGAGGGTTAAAAATCATGCTGAGTTCAATCAAAATCACCACTGGAATGTGAAAGCAACTTTCTTAATTAAGCAATTCCAGAACATTCCCAACTCTTGGCTATAGGAGGAGTGGTGGTGAGCCATGATATCCTGAACTGGCCTGTGAGGTGCACCCTCTGTGGACCGTTGCCAGGTTGGTTGGGGGCTTAGGGTGCCCTGGTGGGCCAGACCCCATAGTGGTGGGTATCAGCAAGCCCCACCCATGAGGCCCAAAGACCCCAAGAACCACAATGCTTCAGAACAGACTGGCTTTGCACTGAGGACGTTTGAGGCAAAGGGTAAGGAATGTTCCACATCGTTTAGCTTCACTGCAGCTCATACTTGGAAACTGGATAGACCGGGTACCTGTCCAGCCCCTCTCTGGTCTGGACATTTCACTCCCTGGATGGTGACAAACCCTGGTCAGACCCCAATTATAATGCCCTCACGATGTTACCTTCAGTGGCTCATTCTGCAGGGCATCTGGCTGAGATCACCAGTCACTGTTCAGCACCAACAGTCACATAGGAAGGAAAGGTTACAACACAGAAAAACGGGCGATGGGTATCTTTTTCCGATGCCCAGACTTATGCTCAGGGCCGAGGATGGAGGGGACCCACGAGGACCTCCTGGTCCTGAGCCTCTGCCCCATAGCCGGGCAGTTCCGAAGCCAGCGGGAGCCCTGAACACAGCCAGCTTCGTAAACAGGACAATGCGACAAGGTGTCTTCCACATTCTGCTTTCCTTACGTCTCTAAAACCCAGCCCCGAGTTGTGGTAACAGCGGGGCGAAGGCAGGCAAAGGAGGGAAGAAAGGAGAAGGAGACAGAAAACAATTAAAAAAAAAAACCCTCTGACAGAACTTGATAACCCGAAGTACACAGTGATCGGTGCCGGACGGCATACAAAAGCCAAAAGGCAGGTCCCAGGATGGGTCAACTTAAGACTTAATATTTGCCTTTCACTAAGCAAACTAATAAATCCCCTCCAGTTGTAACCACGCAGAGCTCCCAGTTTTTATTTATTGGTCAAAACTATAGGCAATCCCCCCCGCCCCCCGTCACCCCAGGCAAATAGCAGTCCCCCTTCCCCGTGCCTGCCATCAGTCTGTATGTCTATTTGCCTTCTCCCTCAACAAACTCAAGTTCAGTGCAACTGACAATGAGTGCAAACAGCTTTGAAGTATTCTTCGGTAATGGACTTCCCAGGACAGCCCTGTTTTTGGCTTGTGCAGCCGAAGGCAAAAGGAGAAGAGCTACTTGTCAGAGAATAGGCAGGCCTCAGCTGGGTCTGGCGAGGCTTAGAACTTGACACATGGGAGGGACCTTAGAGGACCATCCACACCACCCACTTATCCCTCTCTCTCCCACTTTGTGGATGAGAAGACTGAGACCCACAGAAAAGGACCCTGGGGCTGAAGTTAAGGTAGGACTAAAGTACAGACTTCCAGACACCCCCCTCCCCTCCCCAGTTCAGAGCTCTTGTCAGCCTGGGCATAGAAGGTCTCACTCGGAAGCAGAGCTAGGGGGACCCAGCCCTGCCTCCCACCAGCCCTGCCTCCCACCAGCCCGGCATTGAGGGTCTTGTCCAAGGTCAGTGGCCAATCCCAAGGTCACCCTTATGCCCTTTAAACCATATTCCCCTGAGCAGAGGGCCATACTTCACCATTAGAACCTTCTATTTCTCCATCAACACTGGGGTTTGGGGGACCCTCTGAAGAGGATAAAAGGTCCCTGTGGGTCAAGTTTTGATGCCATGGGAAAATCTCACAGGAAAGCCTGAACAAAATCTCGGGACAGGGCCGGAACTTGAGGTTATGTTCATAATGGATCACAGCAAGATGAGTATGTTCAGCATGTGGATGAGATGCCTTTCTACCGTACCTTGGGCAACATCTGATTTACTCTTCTCACATGGAGCAAAAAACAAGCAAACCTTCAAGTCACCGACTTGATTAAATACGACGGCACTGTGGATGTCAGAGACAGAAGGGGCTTCGGGGATCACGTGGCCCGGCTCCTCCATTTTGCAGGGAAGGAACGAAGATGAGGAGCTTTTGGAGACAAAAATCTCAGATTTCCTTGTCTCCCCACTCTGTGCTTTTTATCAGCGGAAGGCACCCTGGATCCAGAAGAGACCGAAATATGCTGGGGAGGGGGCACAGTGCACCTGCCTCAAAATCTCATTAAGAAGTTGACATTCGTGGTCTCTAGGCAGCCCACGAGCCGCTCTTCACAATCCTACCGCTTCCCTTACCAGGCTGAGTATCATTCACCCCTCTCTCACAGTCCTCTCCCGTTCTGCCATAAAGTCTGCCTCCCCCAGGCCTGGGTGATCCCTCGTCTGATGCTGGAAAGGGGATTCCTGCCTCAGTCAGAGGTAAATCTAGATAAAGGTGATGCCTTTAGACCACTTTGAACTCTGGGATTCTATGTGGACAAGAAGATAAGGAGAGAGAGAGAAAGAGGAGATTGTTGCCTTTGGCACAACAATGAGACTTCTTCTGGAACCAAAGACCGTACATGGGACATGAATGAAGGGAACGTCTGAAATGAGTTCATCTTTTTAAAAAGAAAAGTGGTGCCCAAGGCGCTGGGCTAGCCTTCCTTCTATGACAGTGAAGGCACAGAGAGCCAGAACAGGGCAAAGACTCGGGTGCATGGGGGATCTCGATCTTTGCATAGTGGTAATGAGAGTTGGGTTTCTCGATGTTTGCATGCTCATCTCTACCTTGGCAGGCAATAACCCCCCATATGGCCACAGCGTGCAAGAGGGGCGGGACGGGCTGAAGGCTCCCGTTAGAACACTGCAGACGCGCATGCCCGTCTTTCAACAGAAACGACGGAGGCCTGACCCCCTGACAAGAAGCAACAGCTACAGGATGGCATGCAAGCCCGAAAGCCTGGCTTTGACTAACCTGAAAAGTACCTGTAATTTGCCTTCAGATTGTTCTTACTTGTCAAGAACACCAAAAGTTGGGCAGGTACAACCTTCCCATCTGCCTCCACCGCCCACAACCACCACCAAGTTCTGCTCCCTTATCCCAGATAGAGGCAGTGCCTGGAGAGGGAAGAGGGAGCTGGGAGGTCCCATTCAACACGATCGGAGTGGAACTCAAAGGTGATCCAGAGACTCTGAGGGAAAGTACACACTTGGGCCCCATTTACGGGTCCTTGATATTTCAAAGAATCCTAGAGTTCAAAGGAATCTCAGGAAGTCCTCCAGCCAACTCCTTTGCTCCCTAGACAACCCTACCCTGATGATTTTAGCTCTTACTCTCTCTAGCGAAGATGCAGAGTTTTCTTCTTGGCTCATTCTACGTGGTATATGCGTGTCTCTCAGACACGTGTAGTTTATTCCCCCACCACCACCCCCGTTCCCAGTGGCCGTGGTAGTTTTCTTTCCTAAGGAACTGTTCTGTTCTTAACAAGAAAGGTTATTAGCATCGCCTTTTTTAAGTAGGACTGGATTGGAGAGGAATCCCTGATACCTTGAATGGCTCCCAGGTCCACTATCCACAGCACTTCTTCTGAAGGAAGTGGTCTCAGCTGGTTTGTTACATCCAGGTTTTTATTCAATATCATGTAACCCTACCACCCGGGAAACACCTGATGTGGTCAGGACTGGGTGCTTGATCCAATGGCCTCCATCTACAGCCTGCCCAGTGGTGAACAATGTGGTCAGACACAAGGGTTCTGAATGGCAGCTGGTTGGGCTAATCAAGAGCATCAGCAAACTATGGCAGGTAACTCTGTAACCCAGGAGCGTGGCTAATTGTTCCGGTTTGCCCAGGACTGTCCCAGGTTTATCACGGAAAGTTGTGTGTTCTGGGACAGCCAGCACCCTCAGCTCATCATCACAGGAGAATTCCAGAATCAGGAGCAGTGAGTCGTGCTGCTGAGCAGATGATCAAAATGACCACAGCATCAGAGTTCTTGCTGTTTCTGGAAACTGTCTAGCGAATGGATGTCTTGAATGACTTTGGGCTTCTAGAAAGGCCTCGCTGGGCAGCTGCTGGGCAGACCGTTCCTGTCTACCTTACTTCCAGAGCAACTTGGAATAAACCCACGTTAATGCAGGTGATCTAAGGGGTCTCTGTTCCTTGAAACCTGAAAGACTCTAACCAGTACAACAAGTCTGTGTGCATGTCAAGGAAGGAAGACCAAAGCCCATGAACGAGCCTTACATTTCAACAGCAGGAAACAACCTCAAGAGGTTCTCCTTGCTTATTTTGTGGGGAATCTAAGGCCAAGAAGGACCCCGTTGCTCCCCTGAGCAGACACGGAGGTCATTCTATGGTCACAGAAACACTTCACCCACAAACAAAGAGAAGATATATGTGTATGGCTTTAATTCCTCCTACAAAGGCAAGCCATCGTTTGCTTTAGAAGTAGAACGAACGGACATCTTCGGCTCTGCAATTGAGACAAGGTTGACTCTAGAAGTGTTTTCAGCCACGTGCACGGTGGCACTGGAGGGACAAAACAAACAGGACTCGTGTTTCGAGGGGCCCGGTCTGCCGTCAGGAGTGACACCAGCATCCGAGGGGCAGAGGGTCTTCAATAAACACACAGCTCTGGTAGCGAGATGGTCTGTGACAAAGCCCCATGCTCTGGCCGGGGCCCCATCTGCCATCTGAGGGAAGGGGTCTTCACAGCTGGTGGTACGTCTGCGTCAACAGAAGACAGGTGGGAAATGGACAGAATACTATGTCAATTATACATCAAATGACATTAAAAAAAAAAAAGAGCAGATAGCGGGGATGAACACACAGCATTCACTTTTTGCTCTTCCGGACAAACATCTGGGTGGGATCCAAGCAAAGAAAGCTGACATGGAGGACACCAGAGCCCCTACAGGAGGCCCCCCCGGCAACATCCCTGACATCTGAGGTCCCGAAGAACTTCTGCACTGACCCGTATCACTCTGGAACCTGAGGGGCCAGATCCCAAAGAAGCGAGAGGACATTCTATTCCAATGCTGCTCACATAGCAACACAAACACTGGCCTCTTTAGAAGGAACAGGAACAAAAATTAAAATCCCATTTGACCTAAGTGTGGTTAACAATTCACTCTGTATCCGGCTGGAAGATAATGGAGCAAACAAGAATTGCCGAGTCCAAAGGCACAGCAGACGGGGGAACTGGGGGGCAAGAAAGGGTGTGGTAGAAAGCCCTTTGGTTCCCGGGCATTGGGCTGGGGGGTGCGGGGGAGTCTTAAGGGCAGGCAGCAGAAGAGGAAATGTTTTCCACAAGAAGGAAGGACAAGGTCTGTGATGATGGTGACTCGTCAACTGTAGGTTGCGTCCAGCTCGTGCGGGTCCAGACATACACTATTCCTCAGTGCAAAGGTCTTTACTTTCTCTTCCAATGTCTTAAATCCAGAAGTTTCTTCTTTCTCCAAAATAAGAATTCTTAATCAGAGCCAGAGCTCTTGCCTCTTAAGAGATGGTCCCATATTAGCCGGGTACTTTGAGAGGTCCCAATGGCGTACGTTGGCTCCCCCCAGCTTCCTGGTGGCAAGTGGGAGTGAGGAAGAGCGGCCCTTAGCCGCTGCTCTTTTCCAGGCCTGTAGACCGAAACACAGCATCAGAGTTAGATTCTGCCTTCTGCTCTTTCAGCAGTGAGCTTGACTCTCCTGTCTTTAGTCCATAATGTTCTAGCCAGTGAACAGAACCCACAGTGCAAAAAGTACTATTTGAGCTAAGACAGGAAAAAAAAAAAGGCGCCCTATTTATACCACTCAAGGAACTCCCCCTACACTGAATTACCACCAGGAACCCTCCACTCAGATCTCACCACTATAACCACATAGCTGATTTAAACAAACAAACACAAAAACAAAAAAAACCCAGAAAACACTGAATATAGCCAGCCCAGAGGAAGTGGAAGCTTCTGTTTTTCAGCATGTCACGACATTGTCCGTGAGATTCGGCGCAGGAAGCATGGAGGTGTTAGGTCACCCACTTTACAGACAGGAAAACTGAGGCACAGAGGCTGCTGGTGTTCTTAGTACAGGATGGCAAGGGCCTGGTCCCTAACCTAATGTTCACTTTAGCTGGACGTCTGTCTGTTCTCACAAATCCCTTAACCACGAATTAGGAAATTACCCAGAACAAAGGGGTCCCTGGGAGGAAACGGGAAGACTCGGCTTAACACATTTGTTTTCCTAATGCTGATTGCAAATAAGCGAAGATGGACGTGGGCTCCACATACTTTCCTGACTTCCCACCACCCCGTGACCCCCATTTCTGAGGGGCAAATATACCTAGTGCCACCAAATGCCCCCAGGGGACTTCCCCATTTTAAAATTGACGAGGCCCAGCGAGGCAAGCCAGGGGCCTACTCCCAGACACGGATAATCCAGGCCTCACGGCTGCGGCAGTCACCGTCCACCCATACGGAACAACGTGGGCACCTGCAGATGCACGCGTGCCCAAGGACCAGCCCGGGTGAGATGCCGTGAAAACGGACACAGAGCAGGCAGGCAAGCCCCGGCCTCGCAGGCCTTAGCAGAGAGGGGATACTGATGAAGCACGAGGCCGGAAGGACACCGATGGCTGAGGGACACACACTGGAGATTCTGGGGGCGGTCTGGGCCAACAGGCTCCCATGGGCCCCTCTGCAGACCTACGGAGGTCGCAGCCTAGCCTGCGCAGGGGTGTTCTCCTTCCCATGGGCTTTGGCTACCGCCCAGGCAGGGACACCCAGAGACAAGGCACTAACTGTCAGGGATGGGAGGAGGTCCCAGTCAGGGCCTGCCCCGGGGGGTGGGGGGTGGGCAGACCGAGCAGAGAGAACACAGAAGACATTCCTCTGCCAGAGAGCTGCAGGGGGCGGGGGTCTGCGTGTTAGAGCCACCTACCCACGAAGCGCCAGCCAGCGTGCCCACGCAGAGGCACTCTTGGGCTCCGAGAGGCTCTCTGATTGGCCGCCAAGAGGAACCCCTAAGTCTCACCCAGACACTCTTTCATTTGGAACCGAAAACACCCTGAAGAGCCCCAAAGCTCTGCTAACTCTCCTCCGGTTCCCTTTCCCCTCCGGGGCAGCAGCCCTCACAGAGGGCCAGGAGGAACCTTTTCCCCGGGGAGACGCACGCAGCTAGCAAATTAATTGGCAGCAGTGGGTGAATCACATAGGGACTTCCTTCTTGTTGCCCAGCAACTGCATGCACTTGGCAGGGGGACATGAAACACAGAGGGGAATGTTGGGAGGCACTTGCAAAAGAAAATAAAAAGCAAAACATACAATATCCCAGAGTCATCCCGGCAGACCCAGCCAAGGCGGGGCTGGGGGTCGGGGGGTGGCTGTGATGGGGTGGGGGGGACAGAGACGAGGGAATCACTGCAGGGAAGGAAAATAAGGTTAGGACAGAACCAGCCCAACAGAGCCTAACACTCCCGCCGCCCTCCCTCCTCCCATAAACCCTGCTAGGTGTAGCCTTTGTATTTGGCCGAAGACAAGCCTGCACGAGCCTAGGGAAAGGCGAGAGGGGGGCTCACAGATTAGCAGGCACCTAGAGGTTTGCAAGGTGACCTAGAAACACGCGGCCCAGAGGGTTTGCAAAGCCTGCCGCCGGGTGACTGACTGTACCTGCTGTTTATGCTTGTCCGGCGTGCATCATGCCCAGGTGAAGTCACTCTGCCACCTCCAGGGCAGGGTCCCCTTCCCCCACTCCTTTTCCACTTGAGTGTTTTCATGCCTGTTGCCATGGCCAGTGGGGCTGATTAGACAAACCTCGGACACACCGCCGTGCCCTCCAGAACCTGTCTCTGGCCTAACAACTCCCCGAGTGAAATGTAGGCAGTGTCTGTGTCGGGAACAGCCCACGGAGGCAAAGCTGGGGACCAGGAAAGGCAGCACTGGACCAAGAGGGCCCCTGTGGCTGGCTGACTGTTAGCCCGCAAAGACACCCACGTCCTAATCCAGGCAGCCTGTAAATGTGACCCTCGGCGGCAGAAGAGGTCTGATGTGCAGAGATGATCCTGGAAGACCCAGGTGGGCCCCAACCGTCACCACGAGGGTCCCTACAAGAGGGAGGTGGGGGTGGGGGCTGGGGAGGAGATGTGACACAGGAGAGGGAGTGAAATGTGAAAATGAAAGCAGGAGTCTGGAGTGATTCAGGGAGGAAATGGAAACACAGGGGCCTCCAGAAGCTGGAAAAGGCAAGGAAATGGATTCTTCCCTAGCACTTCCAGAAGGAACCAGCCCTGCGGGTACTTTGACTTTAGCCCAGTGGAATGAGCCTCCAGGATGTATGAGAATAAATTTGCGTTGTTTTAAGCCACGAAGTTTGTGGTAATTTTACGACGGCCATAGGGAACTAATCTTGTCCATCGGGCATACCACGCCTCTGTCGCTCAGTAGATCTACAGAAGAGGGGATCACGGTGCAGATATAGGTGACAATGGAATGCAGCGGGTCAGAAGGGACAGGGTCCCGCATTGGGCTTATAAATGTCTAACAGAAACCCTGCAGGCTCAGAAGGAAAAGGTCAGGTCCCTGAGAGCAACCAAGGCAAGAAGCAGCCCAGGCTTAGAGGCAGACTCTCAAGTTATACCATTTGTGACTGTCAACTTGGGCTGATGGCTTAATCTCTGCAAGTCTCGGTTCTGTCCGTCATCTGAAAAACAGAGATGATATTATTATCTGCCTTGCAGAGCTGTTAGGATTAAATGATATACTGCATGAAAAGCACAGGGCAGATGCCAAATATACAGATACAAATGGTAACTCTTCGAAAGGATGCACATATGGGCAGAAGCGGTTCAGTTGATTACTCTACCATGTATCCTCCCTTTTCTACTTAGTAACATAACTGAGTTTTGGCTGGCACATTGTGGCCCAAAATAAAAAGATTATGTTTCTCAGCCTTTCTTGTAGCTATGGCCATGTGACCAAGATCTGGCCAAAGAGATATAAGCAAAAGTGCCATGGGAAGTGTGTTCAAAAGGTGTTGGAGGGATGCCACTGTTTTCCCCTGTCTGCCTTTCCTACCTTCTGCTTTCAAGGAGGACATGATGGCTGGTGCTCCAGCAGCCATTCTGGACCATGAGGGACATTGATGATGGGAGTCATGCACTAAGATGATCTAACAAGAAGATGGGAACCTGGGTCCCTGATAACTCCAGAACTACCACACTAGCCTTAGATGGCCTTTCTTTGGAATTCTGTTATGTGGGAGAGAATGCTCTTCTTAGTTATTAAGTCATTGCCATTTTAGAGTTTTCTAGTAACCACAATGGATATATCACAGATCTAGAAAAACAGGATGCAGAGTCAGTCTAGACTAGGGGTTCTCAAAGCGTAGCCCTGGACCGACAGCTTGAGCAAGCACCTGGGAACTTGTTAGAAATGCAAATTCTCAGGCCCCACCCCAGACTTACTGAATCCAAAACCCTGGGAGCGGAGCCCAACAGTCTGTGTTTTAACAAGTTCTCCAGGTGGTTCTGGTACACTCAAGTGTGAGAACCACCATTCTAGAGCAAAGTTTCTCAACTCTGGAAGTAATGACATGTGGGGCTGGATAACTCTTCATCGTGGGGGTGGGTGGGGGGGCTGTCCTGTGCATTGTAAGCTGCTTAGCAGCATCCTTGACCTCTACCCACTAGATCCAGTAGCGCTCTCCTCTCCGTGTGACCCTCAAAAGTGTCTCAGACATTGTGAGTCAGGGCAGGAAGGGGAGAGTCAGCAAAATCACTCCCAGTTGAGAAATGCTTTCTCTTGGGGGTGGTCCATTCTTGACCTTGGCTGCACATTAGCATCACCTGGGACGCTTCTCAAAATTCCAATTTTCCCTCCAGTGGGGTTAAATCAGAATCTACTAGGGCAGGACAAGGTGGCAGTTAAAGCTCTCCAGGTGATTCCAATGTGCGGCCAATGCACACTGCACAGACACTGCACACCGCAGAGGGCCAACAGGCCCGGAGGAGAGACGGCTCTGAGCCGGGGAAGGTGACACACCACTATCCTGACTATGGGAAGCACACGAGATGCTCCCAAGCAGACGCTATAAAAGCATTACTGCTGTCAACCCGGGAACGGGCATCCTAGTCGCCAGATGGGGTGACTAGATGGGGAGGAATTCCTGGTGGCTGTGTCACCTCATTTCCCATCAAAACCGGGCGGACGCCTTTCAGTGTCTCCCATGAATAACCACACAAAGCCTCAGTTCCCTCCCCTAATAAACAGCACACAATGAACCCGCTCCCATGAGCTAGAAATATGAGCTCATTCAACAAAAAGAACTGTCTTAATAAAGACAGGGGTATGGCAGTGGGGCCTATTTAGAAACGGGGAGCATTAATTCTCCTTCCAATTGGTAAACTCCCCAGGCGCTGACACCACAATCCTCCCACAAGGATGCACTCAGAGCAAGGAGAGATTTCCCATATACTGAACGTAGCCCTGCAAATCAGCTTGGCCAGGGCTCCGCCACTGGGTTGGAGCAGAAAGGAAGGAAAGAATTCAATGAGGAACCAGCAGTGAAGAAAGGGAGAGGCAAACAGGTTGATGCTCCTTGAAAAGAAAGATGAAGTCATGTGTGAATTGTCCTGCTGGGAACTGTCTTTTCCTCCATTATTTTCCTCCCTGCTTGCCCTGCATGAAATGCTGAGCCAAGCTCTTCCTCGTTTCCCTTGGCCCAAACCATTAAGTCCAGCATGTCACTGGGGGAGGCTGGGGGCGGGGGGGGTGGGGGGATGGAGAAAAGGAGGAGGAAGAGGAGGAGGCGGGGCGAGAGAGAAGCTCACAGGGCTCTGACATTCTTCGGTATCCCCCCCTTCATGGCAGCACCCAGATGAGCTGGCCTCTCTGTCTCCTGCCTATGGCAGCCCCGCCTGGCTAGCCCAGATGCAAAGATGAGAGACAGGTATGAGTCTGTAACCCTCAGCAGAAAAGCCCCCACGCCCACCCCGCAGTGAGTCTCTAAGAGGCTAAGGCTCAGCGCAATGGAGCCCACCAGCACGTTCCCATCCTTTCTCAGAGGTCCTGCCTTCTGCTCTTTCAGCCCACTTCATGCGGCCGATTGGAACAAGGTAGAAGAACTCCAGTTGCTCTGTACCAGCGGTATGGGAGAGGCAAGGAAGGAACTCAGGTCCTTTTTCTGTTTTAACAGGTTCCTGGGCTACCAGTCCAAAGCGTGCAGGACTGGCTGCTGACACTGGCCATTTCCAGTGCTCCCCCATCCCTCTCCCTATACCACCGCCCTTCTCCAGCCTCAAAATCCCCCCACTTGACAAAACCCCTGGCTCCTTCCAGCCTGTAAACCTCATGTGCAAACGTCCTGACTCTTGCAAATGTGTTAAAAAATAAACTTTAAAAAGCTTCCAGATGTTCTGTTTGCATGGTGCTGTTTCTCTGCTCCTGTCTCCAGAGGCCAATGCATGATGTCCAGCATCCTGACTGCCCAGATGAAATATGAGGCAGCCAAGAGGCACGGCCCAGGGGTAGGGGAGGAGGATGCTCCTTCCCGTGGGACCACACTCAACCAATTGGTCCATCAACCCTCCCCCTGCAAAGATGCGACCCTATGCTTCCCTTTTGTTCTTCCACCATCCCCCATGGCCCGCTCCTTCCATTCTCCTAGGTGAGACATACATCCCTGGGGTCTGTTCCATGGAGTGCAGAGGCCTCCAAAAGACCAAGCCTGAGATCACTGAACAACAGGCCTTCAGGCTTTGTGTCCTCAGAGCACCCACCCCATGGCTCCCCTGACATCCTTATACCAACTGCCTTTGACACGGAGTCGAGCACGAAATGACACAGTGCGCCCCTTACATGTATGGGGTGAAATCACCATCTGCAGGGACATCAGAGGAGCTGGACCAGCCGGAAGAGGGGAATGGTGTTCACGGCTGGTCAAGGCCCCTTGGGGCTGGTGGCCTCTGATCTATAGAAAGGAAATTGCCAACGGGCAGCCTTGTGCACACACGGCCCCACACGCACCCTTCCCAGCACATACACACCTGAGGGCAGAGGATTCTTTGCACAAGGTGATGCCTGCTCCCTTTGATGCTCGCCGGATGTGTTCCCATTGGGTGAAAACCAGACCTCAATAAAACCGGGCATTATCAAGAGGCTGGTGGTTTGTGATTGCACCAGCCTGTTATCTCTGTGGCCCAGGGTGGGGCTGCTTTGCGGTTCTCCATTGAAAAGCATTAACTTCTAGGTGGATCAAAGACCCTTCCGAACCAGCCAACCTGGGTCCCTTGTTTATCTGCAGGAGATTGTTCCTAAGATGGACTTTAAAGATAATAGGGACCCCAGTCCCACACTCCCCTCCGTCCTCTCCTTACCATGCAGCCTGTCCCTCAGGGGCCACCTAATGGCCAATCACAAGGCCCTTCTCCTCTCCTTCTCCAGATGGCCAATATAACAATAGCAAATAGGGGACTGGGCCCGAGAGGGTCCAGCTCTGCTCTAACAATGGGGACCACGGGGACAGAGAGACACCTACTTGGAGGCCTTGCAGGAGCTCCTCTGTCCTCTGTGAGTCATGCCAGGGATGGGGCTCCACAGGATGACAGGTGCTACCCTCTTTCCTCAGGAGGGATAAACGGACAGGTGCTCTCACCGGGTCCCTGAAGTCCCTTGCGGGACTCTACCGTCTACCCAGACGTGTGAGGGCCCGTGGCCAGCCTGCAGTGAGGACACAGCGGGACCTCTGACTTGTCTGGATCTGGAACACCAAGGACTGTCAAACACGTGGGAGAGAAAGCATGTGCATTCAAGGACTGCGGCGCTGGCAGGCTTCGGGGGCCCCGAATGTTCCTCCTCAGCACCTCGCAGGTCTGTCACGGGGCAGCTGGAGGCTCGCTGCAGCAACCAGGCTTCCCTTCTGTGTCCGGAGTACCTGGCTTAGTGGCTGGCCCCGAAGAGGCCAGTGTGAGTGACTGAACAAGCGAATCCCTAGCAACATAGGCTAGTTATCTCAACAGGTGTGGGAGGGCGGTGGGCCACGGACACTCATCCCTACGGACAGGAGAACAGTCAGGAAGCACATCGCACTAGAGACATCTCTGCTTATAGAAACGGAGTCAAATCAAGCCCCAAGTCCCGGATCTCGGGCAAGTTCCCTCAATTCTCTCTCACCCACGTGTTAAACGGGAATACGAGCAGTACATAGTCCGTCGTAGGATTGTCGTGGGGACCGACGGCTCCGTAAGTCTGTCTGTCACTATCATCACCTCTATCCCTATCTGTACTAAAAAATACAGAAGTGTGCTTCCCAGGAAGGAAGGACGATGAGTCACTGCTTGGTTATTTTCCTGGTCCAGACCAGACCTCACAGGTGTACAGGAACTCCAGGCCCATCTGACGGTATTTTTTTTTTCCTTTTGAAATCAATAACGTTGTCTGTAGCCTTTAGGTCCCTTACGTGCTCCCTCCCTAAAACGTGTGGGGGTGCACGCCCCATACAGGGAGCAGGTGACACAGCCCCTCCTCAAGAGCCCCCACGGTGAACGAGGCAGCCACAGCTCAGGACGGGGCTGCGGTGAGGACGCGAGCTTTGCGGCGGGTCAACCTGGAAGTGCATGGACGTCCTTTGCCTCCAGTGCCTGGGTCCCGCCTTTGCATCTCTCCTCCTTCCAACCTGTGTGCACTCCTCCTGGAGCCTCTGGGCCGCCCGCTCTTTCCGCCTCACTGGAGACACTAGCACCTGGCGAGCGAGCTCAGGCTACCCCGACGGGAAAGGGGGCTCCCGGGGCCCGGGCCCAGCACCGCCCGGACGGCATGTGGCCGGGTGCCAAGGGCACAGGGAGGACGCGGGGCCTCGGCACCCACCCGTCACGATGCAGCCAGGCTGCTACCCAAGGCTGCAGCTGGGCTCTCGGAGGCTGGGGAAGTCAGGCAGCAAGTTCACGGGACGGGCCACCCACACGGCACATCAGGGCTGCTGGACTGTCCCCGGGGCCAGCACGGCTCTGGCCCTTGGCCCTGACTCGGAACACTCCACCATATGGCCTCCCTCAGGGAGGATGAGAGGAGGAAAAGAATAAACCAGGGGCAAGAGAGAGCCACACCTCCCTCTGGGCGCCAGGGACCCTTCCCGGGCTTGGGGGAGGGGAGGCTGGAACGGTCCAGGCAGCAGGTCTGAGAAAAGCAGGCGGGTGTCACTACCGAAAATGGGCAACTGAGAGCAGGGTGCCCACGATGAGACCGGGTCCTCCCCTCTCCGTGCTCTGCATGCAGCCCCCAGAGAGGCTCCCAGGGTTGGATCTGAACTCCCAGCGGCCTGAAACTTGGGTTACTTCACACTTTTCTAATTAAAACCCCAACTGGATTTTCATGTTTGCAGAGACAGCTTTGACCAAAAGAGTAGGCAGTGGAACAAAACAGGAAGAGAACGATCTCTCTTGTTCTCTCTCCCTTCCCTCTAAAAGTACGGGCAGGAGGGCGGGGGGGCGGGGGTGCGCAAGGGGGCAGACAAAATCTTGGCAGCCTGGGCCTCTAGGTCCCCTGGAGCCTGGAGCCTGCCTGTGTTCTCTTGAAAGCTTTTCTCTTTCCTTTGGTCCCGCAGATACCAGTTGGTTGGTCACTGGTCGGGGCAGGGGTGGGGGTGGAGGGGAGCTGGGTGAGGCTCTGGGAAAAGAGAAGAAAGAGGTGAAGAACAGAGTCTGCGGCGCAGCCGTGGAGAAAAGAGCCTGAGTGCCTCATCTGGGCAGAAGGCAGCCTTCCCAGGTTCCTCGGCATGCTGGGACTTGCCGGAAACCAGAGCCCCGGCTGGCAGGACTGGGGTGGACAGTGGAACCAGAATTCAAAGGGGCAGCCGGAGGAGGGTTGGCCCCACGGTGGGGGAGAGGGGGAGGCTTCAGTGAATCATATAAATTAGAGACAGAAAGGATGTCAGGCCACCTTCACTTCCTTCCTCTCCTAATGTGAATTATCTCATTAGCCCCGAGCTTCCCAGAGGCTGACTCTAAATGATTCCTGTAATGGGGAGTTCAGTCCCCAGCCTCCCTATGGGGTCGGACTCCTAGGAGGGCTACGAGGGGCTCTTAAAGGGACAGTAGCAAACCACGCCAGTCACTCTACGCAACGCGAGGTGCCTTCTGCAGAGGCTTCACACTGCAACATCAGTCGGACCCTTGTGCCCCGTGTTTCCACATACAGGAATCTACTGTGAGAAAACAGTCATGGACATCGGGACAGGCTCATTAACAACACCCCCTTCCCCCGCAAAAATGAGAGTCCCCATTCTAACCCCTGGCACCTGTAAATGTCACCTTATGTGGCAAAAGGGACTTGGCAGGTGGGATTAAGTTAAGGGTCTTGAAATGGGGAGAGGATCCTGGATTATCCAGATGGGCCCTAAATGCCACCACAAAGGTCCTTCTCAGAGGGAAGCAGACGTAGGGCTGAGTACAGAGAGAAGAACGGACGTGGGGCGCCTGGGTGGCTCAGTCGGTTAAGCGACTGCCTTCGGCTCAGGTCATGATCCTGGAGTCCCAGGATCGAGTCCCGCATCAGGCTCCCTGCTCGGCAGGGAGCCTGCTTCTCCCTCTGACCCTCCCCCCTCTCATGTGCTCTCTGTCTCTCTCATTCTCTCTGTCTCAAATAAATAAATAAAATCTTAAAAAAAAAAAAATCTCGGGGCACCTGGGTGGCTCAGTCGGTTAAGCGACTGCCTTCGGCTCAGGTCATGATCCTGGAGTCCCAGGATCGAGTCCCGCATCGGGCTCCCTGCTCGGCGGGGAGTCTGCTTCTCCCTCTGACCCTCCTCCCTCTCGTGCTCTCTGTCTCTCATTCTCTCTCTCGCAAATAAATAAATAAAATCTTTAAAAAAAAAAAAAAAAAGAACGGACGTGAACACCGAGACAGAGGCTGATGTGATGTGGCCACAAGCCAAGGAGTGTGGCAGCCTCCAGAGGCTGTAGGAGGCCAGGAACGACTCTTCCCTAGAGCCACCAGAAGGAACCGGCCCTGCCCACAGCTTGATTTTAGTCCCATAAGACTCATTTCAGACTTCCAGCTGCCAGAACCGTAAGAGAGCACATTTGTGGTTTTTGTTTTTGCTTTTAAGAGAGAGAGCATGCATATGCCAGCAGGGTGGTGGCAGGGAGGGACAGAGGGAGAGGGAGAGAGAGAATCTCAAGTAGGCTCCGTACCCAGCACAGGAGCCCAATGAGGGACTTGAACGACCCTGAGATCATGACCTGAGCCAAAAATCAAGAGTTGAATGCTTAACCGACTGAGCCACCCAGGCACCTTACATTTGTGGTGTTTTAAACCACCCAGTTGGTGGTGACGTGTTACAGCAGCCCCCCGAAACTAGGACGGATATGGATCGAGTTCTTGCTACCAGGATGGTCTTCAGAGCCTTTCACAGCAAAAGAAGAAACGTGGGAAACATCAAAGAACTGTTCAACCATAACTATGCCGTGGGTCCTACAATGAAATACTATACGACCATGAAAACACTGAAATGTTATTTTTTAAAAAAACAAGGGATGGATATATAACCGAGTATGGGTCCTAAGTATTTTCCTTGCCTGTTATAAAATTTTCTAACCCTAAGCACCCTATAACTACCCCTGTCATCCTATAAGTCACAATTTGTCAGAGAGAGTCCAAGAATCCAGGGTCAGCACCTTTCAGGATTGTGAAGACTGTCCCCTGGCAGAAGGGCTCTGCTCCACACACACCTCAGCCTGGTATCACGGCCCTCCACCCATGGGCCAACGGGCCTGCAGACTCTCGCCCCTGACATACGAACCAGTCCTGTCTCCTTAAACGCAGTCTGGTCCCCTGGACCCCTCACCTCAAGCCTGTTCCCCTAACCCGCCGCAGAGCACGTTCTCGTCTGCCTCATACTCTTCTGCTGACGCTGCCCTAACAAATGGCCACAGTCTGGTGGCAAAAAGCAACAGACACTTCTGTTCTCCTAGTTCAGGAGGACAGAAGTCCAAAATCAGGGTGTGGGCAGGGCTGGTTCCTTCCAGAGGCCGGGAGGGGTACCCATTCCAGGGGTATGTCCCAGCGGCTACTGCTGGCGGCTAGCTGTCCTTGGCCTGTGGACTCCTCCCTCCAATTTCTGTTCCCATCTGGAGATCCCCATCCTCTCTGTGTCTCTCGGTTCCCACTCCCCCAGGACTTGTCAGTGGGTCCTTTATGAATCGTATCTACAGAGACCCTATTTGCAAACACACGGTCACGTCTGAGGTTCTGAGTGGCTGTGACTTCTGGGGGACGCTCTTCGACGCACTGCAGATGGCCTGCAGCGACACTCTCTCCTTGGCTTCCTTTACTTCAGGTCTCAGCAACTCCACAAGGTCTTCTTGGATTCTTCCCGGTCCCTTCTGGAAGGACCTGGAGGCAGCCAGAGTCTCCTGAAAGGACGAGGGTGGGTGGCCTCAGGAGAGATGGAATTCTCCACTGTGCAAGGGTTCCCACAGAGGACACCTCTCCGGAAAGACTCAGAGGAGATCCTGGGCTGGATGGGAGATGGAAGGAGATGGTCAGGGAGAGTCTGGCTTTGCGAGAGCAAGGACGGAACCCAAGCCACTTGGCACGGTGCTGGGCAAGGAGCAGGCACTCACCAGATGTTTACTGCCCCACCAGAGAGGCCCCCGCAAACCTCAGCGTTCCTCCTTTCAATGAATGCGTGGAACGTTTGGGAACAAAACAAAGAATCTGACGAATTGTATATTCAACGACTATTTGTGGAGTGCCTCCACAGTGAACCGCACTACGAGATACAATCCGACATAACTATATGCCTCTTTCTTCTTTCATGGTAAGACGGTGACAGACCACATGGCCAGAGACACCTAAATCAGCACCTCCATGACTATGTGGACTGAGACTCAGCACCCCCAGAGTTTCTATATGGGCAGGTGGCAGGTTCCTCAGGAAAGTCTAAGAGATAAGGCCCTTCCTTTCTCCTTCTCGGTCCACTGGGGAAGGGAGAGGAGGCAGAGGAACGTTCTCTGCTGCAGCCAAGGGCAGGCTCTCCGTTCCTGCTGCAGACCAGACAAAGCACACCTACCAGGTGGTGACTTATCAGCTGTGGGAGGCCCACGAAGCTCTTAAGCCCCAGGTGGGTGCCTGGAAAGCCACCCTCCCAGGGGAGCACAGACCTCGGGCCCTGCTTGGCTGCTAATCACCATAAGCACCACGGTGCCTCACCCCCGAGCTGGGTGGCCCTTAGCCACTCCCAAAGCCTTGCCATATGGCTCAGTGATCTCAGCTGGCCTCACACAGACCCTGGCAAGTAAGCAGGACAAGTGATGTTATTCTTCCCACTTTACAGATGGGGAAACCGCCTGAGCGTTCGAGGACTTGCTCGGGGCCACCCAGGGAGTATGTGTACCAGGCGGTAGCCCAGGGCGCTCTGTCAGTAGTCCAGGAAGGCAAATGGCATCCCCACCGCCCCTGTGCGGCCCACGAGTACTTCAGGGCTTTACACGAGAGACAACAAATATCAGGGGGTGGCTCTTCCCTCTGGGTGCTGGGCTGCTTTTTTGGGACCCTGGGGAGCATGACTTCCTAAAACTCCCACCTCTTCCTATTCAATCCACCTTCCTCCTCCTGCTTGATGGCTGGAAGTAGAAGGGCAGGGACCGCCAGGGGCAGGCAGGACTTGGGTCTGGGCTGGGCCTCTCCCAAGAGCGGCGAAGCATGCCTTTTGGGATCCGGAAGGAGAAGTTCTTGTGTACATGTGTACTTTTCCAGGCACGGAGAAAGAGACCCGAAGGCCTAGCTCGGCTCTTGAGCTTTGCCGACCTGCCCCACAGAGGTTCTCAAAGCCGGCCCTCTGTTTCACCAAGCTGTCTCAAGCAGCCCCGGGAAGTGGCTGGGTGACTTCAGGGCAGGAAAGAGCGAAAAGAACACTACCCTCTTCTGGGGCCACAGGTCAGCAGGGTTGCTGAGTTAATGACCCTCGGGTCAGGCCTCCAGGGGAGGAGGCAGGGTTCCTTGGCTGGGGCCCCTGGCATGAGGAGCCCGCACCACCCAAAGGCAATCACAGCAGAGCTGGTGGAGGCCCAGGAACCAGGACTCTGTAGGCGGCACCTGCAGGGCAGGGGAGGGCAGGCAGGGCCAGCCCCATCCACAGCCCACTCCGCCTAGAATGCCCGGGTTCAGGCTGGCTCCTGGGACCTAATCTTCCAGCCAAGGCTTCCCCTTATCAAACCATTTCTCGGTGCCCTTCCTCGTCCCGTGTGGAGTTTTGTGTCATCCTCAAAGCACCTGGGGAGACAAGGTGCAACCCAGAGCTGCATGGGCTCCTCCGCCTTCGAGTTCAGGCCAGAGAGGCACCCTAAGGCGGCGAGGGGCTGGCGTGCAGGCTGTGGAAAGCCCAGCTGCCTCCAGCAATCTAGGCCAGCGTCCGGTTCCCATGACACCCTTACCGGCAGCATTAATAACTAACCACGTCCCAGACAGGTGCTGACGGCCTGGCCTTAGGAGTTCTCGTTCAGGGTTGACAGTGAGTCACTTCCCTTTTATAGTTTGCTAGCAGACTGAGTCACCCTGAGGCCGAGCCTTCCACACAAGTTCTCACACCTGGGCCAAGTCACATTCGTGCCCATGCCTTCGACCCCCTACTCTCCGGTCAGCTGGGCCCTGCGAAGCCGACCCTCATGGCCGAGGCCACACAGCGTCCCCCGTGACCCGGCGTCTGCCCTGCCCCCGCCCCACCCACTCCCTCTGCAGGGACAGTGACAGGGGCCCGAGGAGTCTGGAGAGATGTCTGAGGGAGGGTTGCCTGACAGGTGGTCCCCCGGGCCCGATGCTGGGTTAGGTCTCTGTCGCCCTGGACCTTCACCCCAAAGAGCGCCCTCATATCTTCCCACCCCTCCGCTGGCAAACAAGGGAAGACTGGACGTGGAAAGTTCTAGATGAGGAGCCAAGGGACAAAACTGTGAAGCCATGTTAGCTCCATCACTCTGGGGAAGGACAGAGGCTGTGGGGCGGTAAACTGAGTCCCATGACTGTCCACATGCTCTCTGCGTGCTCTGTCAGGTGGGAGGCAGGCCTGGCCTGGCAGGACCAGGACCAGGTTCCATGTGCTCTGGAGACACATATTAAATAAAAAATCCTCGCCTGGGAGAACAAACCGTCAGGGAACCCTTCCTTCCCCCACTCTTGTATGGTATTTTCCTACAAGAAGGTTTTTTTATTCAAAAGAGAAAGAGAGAGAGAAAAAAAAAATACAAAAATTTTTTTAAAAAGAGGCAAAAAAAGAAAACACAAAACAAAACAAAAAACAAACAAACCCCAAAACCTCAATGAAACAGTTTGGGGATTTTACTCTTTTTTAATTCTCAGAAAGTCCCTCCCACTACCTGGTTTCTAAAACAGACCATAAACACAGATGACATCAGGCTGGACAGCGCTGGGCGTCTCGCCGCCAGGGGCGCCCGGCAGGTGTGAGACTGACAGGTTGAGAAGAGATGACACTATTTCAATCATCAGAAGATGAAAACCAAGGGGGAGGGGGAAGGACAGGAGAGGCCACGCACCTGGGTGTGGCGGGAAACCTGACAACACCCCGCCAGCCGCTGGCCTTTCGGGTGAACCCCTCTTGTCTCCATGGGGTGACAGGGTGCTCCCTGGGGGTGGCCGGCCGCACATCCCCCACCTCCCAGGTATCCGAGTGCAACCCATCTACGGGGTTCCGAAAGCACGGCTGCAGCGCTGGGCGCCCCACGGAGCCCCCCGGGACTTTCCAAACTGCATCTGGAAATCGGCTTTGGCAGCAGTCGCCGTGATGCACACTTGCAGGCCGTGAGGGGCTTTCTCCGCTACACACGTCCTGCACATCGTGTCCGGGGACGCGGCCGGCCAAGCTGCGTCCCCAGCGCCGAGGTGACAGATGCCAGAGGGGAGAGAGGCTCCACCCCCAGTGGCTGGCTCGGGGAGACCAAGTGAGTCATCGGGCCTGAGCGGTGACCATGATGTCCCAGGGTGAAGTGGGAGGCCTGGGGACGGAGCCCGCTGCACAGACGTGAGCCACGGTGACTCACATTTGGACCCCGAGGGGAAGTTCCATCTGCGAGTCCTCTGGACGGCTCTCGTCCCCTGGGGTGAGGTCATCCCCACTGCTGCTCAGAACCGGGACTTGCTTCTTTCTCCCAGAGCCCCGGCGTTCCACTCTCAATTATGGTTATGGCAGAAATCCTCATCTCAGCCACAGCACCTCTCCCTACGCAGCCCCCCCGGCCCCGCACACACAGGACGGATGGACCCGAGCGGAGAGCGTCCTCCCTGCATGTCAGGCTTTCTCATCTGTAAGAAAAAAAAAAAGTTCTTCCTCCTGATGATGTCACACAGGAGCCTCGGGGGGCCAAGAGGCAGTGACTGTGACAGGGCTTTAAAAGGAAGTGCACTAAATCAGCGCCATTGGGTACCACCGTGTCGTTACTGCTTTGGACTCTGGCCATGTGGGTCTCCATCTTGCTCCACGTCCCCGGGGGCCATGGGTCTGGAAGAAGAGGAGAGCACGGCCATGGGTAGAAAGTGTCCCCAGCAGAGTCGGTGCCCAGGAGCTCGGATGAGTCGTTCAGAAATACCCATACACGCTGCTAAGAGTTTACTAGGGTTTATTGGGGAGGAGGAGGTCCCGGCGTCCGTCCTCAGCTGGTTCCTCCACCATATGCACAGGTGACAGAGAAGTCCCCCGAGAAAGGTGCGAGGCGTGTGCCCTTACGGGCTTAAGTTTTCGGTGCACTTAGGATCACAGGACATTAGCTAACAACCACCAAGACCAGGTCCTCATGGAAGCATTATGAGAAAGAGACATTGTGTTAGGCGTGAGCTCAGGAGCACGCTGAGCCAGCCCCACCTGGATGGTCACGGCGACCACAGGACAGGAAGGACAAACGGCGAATGAGGACATGACATTCCTGCAACTGTCAGCGGAGGAGGAAGATGAGGCAAAGGCAAGGGAAACAGGGAGAGCCTCCCCCTGCCCCCAAGAGAGCTGTGCGGGGACCACGAGGGACAGCCTCGAGCTGCAGCTCCGAGGGCAGCCTGCTCCCCCCACTGCCCTCCCCACAACTAGAACGGGACAACGAGGGCCTCTGGTCTCCCTCCTCCCATAATTTCCCCGCATTCCCTTCTGTTTCCCCTTTCCCTTCTCTTCCTTGCTGCTGACCCCGCAGCGGGCCCATCTGACGCCTGGTAGCTCTGCAGGCAGGGAGAGCGGAGACGGACCCTCATGGGAAGCCACCACCCCGGTGCAAGAGGCCATCCTAAATTAGGCAATCACAGCTGTTGAGAATCAGCCCCTGAGGAACGGGCCTGGAAGCTTCTCTGCTCATCCCCACTGTAAATGCCATTCCGTGTCACATGCATGGGATCGGGCCGGACAGGAACAAGCACCTCAATGCCCCTTCCGTGCGTGCCATCGCCCCTCCACTGCTCTGCCCCTCTCGGTCTCCATACCAGCCCCTAGGAGGTGCGACCACAGCACGCTTGTCTCAGGATCCTGCTGTGGCTCCCAGGTCCCTCAGTGGGAAAGCCTGACGCCCCCCCGCCCCGCCCCCCAGGCTCTCCCTGACCTGGGCCTCATTCCAACCCCACCAGTGCTCCTGTCCTCAGCCTGAATGTCACCGTTCCCACTGCAGAACACTCTTCCCCAACGTGTTCACGGGCTGGCTCCTTCAAGCCTGTGCTCGGGGTCACCTCCTCAGCGAGGTGCCTGCCCTGTTCAACACTGCAACCTGCCCTCCCGTCCCTGCCCTGCGCACTTGGCCTGCCTTTCCTGCCCCCAGGTCTGCTCTTTTGCACAACACTATCACCTTATGTGTGAGATAATTAACACATTTACTATTCTGCTGTTCATCATCTACCCTCCGCCACACTAAAAGGCCAGTCCCACGACAGCAGGATGGTGTTGTTGCCTAGAACAGTCTTGGCACACAGTGGGCCTCCCATAGCGCTCTGTTAGGCCATTCCCAAGGGTGCAAGGGGCCCTGGATCTTAGGGCATGACCTGCTATTCAGGCTGAGGTCACCTGCGGAGGGAAGGCAGAGGGCGGGCTAAGGCGGAGGATGTGTTCACAAAGGCAGTGCCCACAATCGGCCTGGAAATTCCCCTGGAGTCACTCAGTCACACCCCCGCCCCAACTCACACACAGCCTGCCAGTTACCCAAGCACACACAGCCGCTAAGGAACCCCTTCACCAACCGACTCCTCCCCAGGCCCGCCCTCCCACCTGAGACCCACACCATCATCTGAGCGACTCGTCTCTGCAGAAAACATGCAGGAAGAGAGGGACGGGGTAGAAGAAACACCCAAGTAACAGAAAACCCCAGTCCGCCCCCAGCGCTGTCAAGGCTCCAGGGGGGAGGAGAACGGAAGCTGATGTTCCAGCTGAAGGAGCATCCAGTGCCCTGGGTGGGCCTCTGTGCTTGTAGGGTTTTGAGGAGGTGAGCATATAGATGGCAACATGGCAGCGACCCGGGGGTGAGCACAGAGGCAGGAATGGAAATACTCCAGGTTTGGGGGGAGGATACAAAGCAGGTCAGTTTGGCTGTGAGGATCCAAATTTGGGGAGGAAGTGGTAGCAATTAAGATTAAGTATCCGGTGAGAATCGGTTGCCAGGATAACCAGTAGAGAACTATGATAAGGTTGCTTTTCGGTTTTGTTTTGCCTTTTTTTTTTAAATCAGAAAGTGGCATGATGAATACTGGGTTTAAGAAAGAAGTTTAGAGGGCGCCTGGGTGGCTCAGTCATTGAGCGTCTGCCTTCGGCTCGGGTCATGATCCCAGAGTCCTGGAATCGAGCCCCGCATCGGGCTCCCTGCTTGGCGGGAAGCCTGCTTCTCCCTCTCCCACTCCCCCTGCTTGTGGTCCCTCTCTACTGTCTCTCTCTCTGTCAAATAAATAAATAAAATCTAAAAAAAAAAAAAAAAAAGTTTAGAGAAGACACAGGTAGGATTATTTTGGGAAAGAAAGGCTGGAAATCCAAAGGTTGGAGCCCCTCGTGAGGATCCCAGCTTGTGCTACCAAAGTCAGGATCAACAAGGTGGCTGGGAGAAGGGAGGTGAAGGATCAAATCCGAAAACTGCCGGGGAGCAATTGCCAGGATTTAGTGTCCTAGAGGATGGAGGAGTTAACACCACTGGACATCTTCCTTCTGCCTGATCCATGCGGAGTAAGATACATAAGGAAGGGAAGAGATAGGGCATCTGTCATGGTCTAGACTTTTACTGGTATTCATTGTATTATCTCATGTAACTCACGACCTCCCCTGAGGACAAGGTATCAGCATCACCATCTTCTAGGTGAGGAAACAGAGGCTTAATAATCCACCCAAGATCCTATCCAGAGCTAACGAAGAAAAAAACAAAAAACAAAAACCCCGCTGACATTAACTCTGTCCTTAACCCATCCCAGGCACTATGCCGGGCACTTCACCCTGAATCCTCTCATCTCATGCCACGACATGGCCGGGATGGCTCTTTCATTGTCCCCATTTTACAGATGGGAAAACCGAGGGCTAGGGAAGTGAAGGTCAGCAGCCTAGAGAAGGAGGCAGTGATAGAAGGCAACCCCGGGTGAGGAAGCGTTCCTCTGCTTCCTCATCTGTAGGTTGGGTATGACATGCTCACCCGCTGGTGAGGTGAGAACGAGTTTACCCAGGTAGACGCTGTGAGAACCCAGCCACCTGGAATTCACTGCAATGACTGTTAGTATTTATTAACCTGTGTCTCTGGACCTTCTCCGACAGCTAACTGCAAGGCTCCTGCCTGCCAATCAGCCCTCTGGGCTCGCATGTGGGTGCAGGTGCAGTAGGGATGTCTGGGAAAAGGAGGTTTGCTGCAGAAGGAATAAAAACCCCCAGAGCAACATGAGCAGCAAGGGTGTGACTCCTCTCTGATTACCGCCCGCCACTCACCTTCTTTCTTATCCTTCTTTCTTGGCTCGGAGCACCTCCCCAGGTCAGCCTCACACCTCTGATTTCACCTAGAAAAAGAAGGGAGAGTTAGACCCAGAAAGAACATAGTAAAACTCATCTTCAAACTTAAAATACAGAGGGAGCAGTCTCTGAATGCCAGCCAACCTCCCAAGGACATAGGAGTTTAATAATTGTTCAGTCTTTTTTTTTTTTTAAAGATTTTATTTATTTATTTGAGAGAGAGAGCACATGAGTGGGGGAGGGTCAGAAGGAGAAGCAGGCTCCCCAAGTAGCAAGGAGCCCGATGTGGGACTCGATCCAGGGACTCCAGGATCATGACCTGAGCCGAAGGCAGTCACTTAACCAACTGAGCCACCCAGGCGCCCCAATAATTGTTTAGTCTTTAATATAGAATAAAACTGCATTCATTCTGAATCAAGGCAAAAATCCATTTCCTCTGTTCGTCACAGACATGGCAAGCGGGAAGGATACTTTCAAAGAAATACAGGTGATCATCCTAATACCCAGACCTACAAGAAAATGAAATGAATATTACATTGGATAGCAATCTTTTTCCAAGCTAAAACAAATTTACAGTGGACCTTTACCAAAAATAATAATAATAATAATAATCTATTGCCACAGTCCTGAGTTGTACTGTTTTGGGGGGCCCTTTTACATGACACTTTTCTGAATTTTTTTATGTTCTGACCTCATGGCACATCTGAACTCATGACATGGGATAGCACATAAGGAACATCTAGCTCTGTGCCCGGTCCCTATCTTTATTAGCTCTACTTTCATTTACTCCTTTCTAAGTTTCTGGAGTGCAAGGCCATTGCGTGTCATCCCTATAATTCCTAAGCAAACGTGCAAGGTTACCAGCAGAGTTGCTGCTGCTGCTAAAATAGATATTTAATCTTTAAATCCGACCTCTGTCCAACCTGATTCAGACACCAGGAAGAGTAGTATTTCAAAAGGTGTTTAAGATAATAGCCCCATTCTAAGCTTCCCCATCATTAGGCTCAAAGAAATCACTCTAGACCCCTAGGCTGGCAAATGAAAACAGAGAAGAAAGAAAAAAGGGGAAAAATAATACCATCAGATTTGAAACAGAAAACTTGTAACCTTCACTCACAAGGGAGAGGATTGTTTGGGTGGTGTTTTGTTCTTTCGCTGGATGCACACATACATACATCATCTTGGGGCTTGGATCACTCCCGTGGTTTCTAGAGTTACAGAGGACAGGGTCCAGGCTGGTACTCTGTGGCCAACCCCAGCAACCAATGCCTACCACCAGGGCAGCATCCCCTGTGCCCCAGAAACACCCCCCCCCAACCTGCAGACACACGTCTGCTGGGACAGCTTCTTCCACCATGCCCACCAACTTATCCCAAGACCAACCTCAAATGCAACGTGGGGCTCTTGACTACAGGGCAAGGAACTCAAGCATTTTAGCTCCGATGCACCATGCAACACCCGAGACCTAACTAGATGCCTTGCCCATGCTAGAAAACTCATCAAAAAGAAGCAAGCAAAACCACAACATACCCTCCAACTCCAAGTCGGGCAGCAGAATGGATTCTTGCTCCTGTTACTGCTTTATGTAACGCCACCCCCACGCCCAACCCACGTTCAGTTTGTTAGGTGGGGAGCATCCCATAACCTCCTTCAAGCTAAAGCCTAGAGGAATGGAAATGATTCCAGGTTACCCTTCCAGGGGAGATAGGAAATTTAATACAAGTCAATCTAAGCTCAGCCGGCCCCAAGACATTTCAATCCAACCAATGTAGGAGCAGACCTTGGGGAGTGGGGAAGTGGGAAACTTAAACCCTACGGTAGGGGGGACAAGATTTGGAGGGGAGAAAGGGTTCTCATAGTCCAGGTTCCCAGACTTGGCTACCTGCTGAAACCACTGTCTCCTCCCCCCAGGCAGCTGGAAAATCATCCTAAAGCCCAGGTCCCACTCCCAGTGGTTTCTGATTGGCATAAACTCAGGTCTGAGCATTGGGTTAAAAAAAAAAAAAAAAAATTAAGCTACCCAGGTAAGTCTAATATGCATCAAAATGGAAGGATCATCTGGAGATTGTTAAAATTCAAATTCAATGGGTTTGAGGTGGCAGCCTGAGAACCTGCATTTCTAATAAGCTCCTGGGTAAACCCAACACTGGTGGTCCACAGAACACACTCTGGGTAGCCAGGGCTTAGCAGGGATACCCCCAAACACCCGCCTTATGTCCCCTTCCCCAGAAACCTCAGGCAAACGGATGCCACCCCACCCTTCTTACCCTCCCCACCGCCTGTCCAGTAGGCCCCGAGACCCGCCCAGCTGACTTCCGGAGTGCCAGATGGGGAGAGACATCACTCACATCCCAAGAGACAGCTGCCCCCCTCCCCCTTAATCCAGTTCTCGGCAATCCAACCCCCAGCCTGAAACAGACTCTAAGATAAACACGGCGATCAACAGAACGGTTTGTTTCTGCCCTGTTCCTTAAAATGAGCGGGGCTCTTCCCCTTTGTTTTTTGTGTCCATGGGCCCATCCAGGGCAGGCAGGCTGCAGGGCCTCCGGGAAGCCAGGGGGGACCGTGGAGGCAGCCTCCCCCTGTCCACGGCACACTGGCTCAGCATCCGCCACACAGAGCCCTACACACCCACCCCGCTGCCTTTCTGTCCTCAGGGTGGACCACGGCAGGACCCGGAGTGGATGGCACTCCCTCGGAACAGGCCAATGGCAGCAGGCCATGCCTGGCACCAGACCTCTGAGGGAGGCCAGAGCTTGCCACGGGCTGCCCACAGCCGGCCCCCAACGGTCCCTCCTTTCCATCTGTACCCCCCACCCCAACTAGTTCCTTCCGGGTACCTCCAGGGATGCTTTGAGCCGAACACCACCTAGTGGTTCTTGGCCCAACCACCTCCAGCCAAGATGGAAGGGGGCTGGTCCTCCAGGATCCCTCCGACTGAGGAACAAAAGGCCCAGCAGGTGCGGCCACAAGAAGACACTGGCCTGGAACGCGTCCAGTCCCACCCCAGCCCACCACCTCTCCAGAAAGCGCACAGCCTAGGCTGTCAGTCATGCAGACAACGGAAGGCCACGCACTGCCGCAGAGGGAGGGTAGGCCAGGGGAGGGCAGGCCACACAGGCGAGCTCAGACACGGGCTTTTAACACTCTATAAGTGAGCGGCCCCTCTTTGGCCAAAAGAAGGGTTGCAGGTTGGGAGAACTCTTGGACCTTCTGAACGGGTCCGACGTCAGAGGGGAGTGACTTCCACAGAGCAGGTCAAGTAGCTGGCAGGAAGCCAAACCACTGGGTCCCATTTCGAGGCACGTACCTAAGGCTGATGCCCACTGAGCGCAGAAGGCAGTGCCCAGGACCCCATCCGCGGAAGTGTTCTAATTTCTTATAAAATTAGAAGGAATAAAACGAATATAATATGAATGCCTATATAACAACAAATCTATCCTTACACCACTGCAATCATAAAATGTCATTTTTAACTTTTTTTTTTTTTTTTAATGTT